>NW_024881282.1:23580898-24945898 GCF_018691265.1 Tyto alba | reverse complement strand
TTATACCTAATTGTATTTACAGTGCTGCAACTTGTTTCCATTACCTTTCATCCTACAGCTGTGTACCTCTAAAAAGAGACTGGCTCCACTTTCCTGTTAAGTAGATGAATCCAGGAATAAGCTCTCCTAGCCTCAGCCTTTTCTTCTTAAGGTTAAACAAACCCAGCTCTGCCAGTCTTTCCTCATATGTCAAGTGTGTCAGCCCTTTGTCCATGTTGATGACCCTCTGCAGGGCTTACTCTGGTATACCCATGACTTTCTCGCACTGGGGAACCCCAAACTGAACAGAATAGTCTAACCAGTGTGGATTAGAGAGGAACAATCACTTACCTTGATCTGCTGGCTACATCATTCCTAACATGTTAGCCCAGTGTGAAGGTGGCCCCCTGGGCCACAAGGGCATACTGCCTACTCGTGTTCAATTTGTTGTCCAACAGGACCCTGGAGTTCTTTTCTGCAAGGGCCATCCCTGTCCAGTTAGCTGCAGTCTGCCTTGTGGCTGAGGGTTAGTCCATCCCAGCTGCAGGACCTTAGTTTACCTATTTTGAAAGATATGAAATTTCTGTCAGCCAATTTCTCCAGCCTGTCGAGGTCACTTTGAAGAGCAGCCCTCCAGTGTATCAACCACTTCTCCATGGTTTGGTATCATCCACGAACTTGCTGAGAGTACACTTTATTCCATCATCCAGGTTGTTAATAAAGGCAGTAAACAGTATCGGTGCAGTATGAAAGATGCCATTAGTAACCAGCCACCAGTTGGACTTTGTACTGATGATCACAAACTGTGAGACCAGTGGTCCAGCCAGTTGTCACTCCTGTTACCTATCATTCACTTACCTTGTTTGGCTGTAAGGATGCTATGGGAGACCAAGTCCAAGACAAGCTTGCTTGTTCTGCCTTCTTCCCTAACGACCACTGGAGAACAGCCCATTAGTTGTGGTCTACGTAATACCATGTCTGTGAATGACCCAAGCTCAAGATCTTGCCCACATTCCTATGGCAAAAGCAATGGTAAATCTTTCTCACTTTTAACTCTTGTTCTCTTGTTTTGTATGAATTAATAACCATACATCAGCACAGGTAATTGAACCAGGACTTCCAGCTTCACTGATCAGTGCTGTAAGCACTATGCTACAAAGTCATTCTCTGTAGACCTTCCAGTTCTATAAGGTACTTCATATTGTATCTATAATTCATTGAACGAAACTAACCTGCAGTTCCTCTGCAGTCTCTCAATAGGAAAATGTGATGAAAACAGAGAAAAAATAAATTGACTCTTGGTTGTGATTTGTCTTGGTAAGCTGTTGATGTGTATTCCATCAAGTCCAATGAGCTGATGCCATTTGAATTAAATTGTTTTCTACCAGCCTGAGGAGGTGCAGATTAGTTTAAGAAAATGTGGGACAAAGGAGAGATACAGGGTGAGATAACAGGGGAGCGGCAGGTCTGTTCCACCCTTCCCAGTATTGTTACTTGCCATGTTCAGCATGAGGTGAGGCCATGCCAGCAGAGCAGCTGAAGAAGCCACAACTGAGATCAGACATAAGGCAAAGGGGGAGGTGAAGAGGCACACAAGGTGGGTCACTGCTGTCACTACTGCAGGAGATAGAATCGTCCACCAAAAATATCCAGGGCTGCTGAATCACAAGTTGCTTTTCACCCTGACTTCTGAGCCTTATTCTTGCCAGTGGCAATGGAGAGCCGTATTTAAACTGCCATTACCTATCCAGGTTTACAAATATGACTCAGGTAAATGAGGGCAAGTACATGCAGGTCTACTGCAGGGATGTACACATAAGAAAATGAATCTGCATGGTTTTTTATTCCTTTGAAAACAGAAGAGTTCGGAGCTAAAAATAGGCGTCTAGTTATTGTTACCTACCTTTTTTAATATCCTCTGCCCCAATTCCTATCAGTAGAGGAAACATAAAAATCCCAGATAACAAATGTGTGTAAAAAATTACTTACTTAGTCTTTCTAGCAAAGATTTAAAAGGCCATCACAGATTTATTTTTTACAATCAGGGTAACTGATCTGGAGGAATTAGCTGAGCCAGATAAATAGTTTTACTGCTTTTCATCATTGATGGCTTTAATAATAAAGTAAGTCACTCATAAAAAAAGAAGACACTCTGAAGTATTGGCGTAAAGGATTTTGACCTGAAAAAGCCTGAAGGACTTTAGATTATAAGGAGTCCACTGCTACTCTGCATCTAGGAAACCTAGAAAACCTTACTAGAGTCTCCTCTTAATTGGAATGTTTTGTAGCACATAAAACACTAGAAACAGTTCACACTGGCTAACTGAAATAATTAAGTTTACCCTTTATTATACGCGGTGCTTTGTGTTTTCAAAGAAAAGCGTGACTTTAAAGATGTGTTTTTTGAACCTCCCTGATCCTCCTCCCCAGACCATTTGAAACCCTTGAGGTAAGCAGAAGTGACGGGTGCTCAGCACCCCTTGAAAATTCCGGTAGCAGTTCTGTAACGTGGAATCTGTAGCTGTTACCGCAATTTGAAGATCAGAAAATGGACATGGCAAAGCTCGGAAATTTTGTTGGAGGACAGACGGTAACAGAGCAGCAAAGCCAGAGTTACAATTCCAGATTCCCTGACACTGTGTTCAAGTGCAGTGGACCACACTGCCTTTCCAGAATAGAAGAACATACCGAATGCATACTAGCACTAAAATAGTAGCATTTGTTTCATGGGGCATTTCACCTACAGCTCTTTCCAAAGGAATTGGCAAAGATACTGCTATGACAGAAGCAAGGTGACAGATGTGGCAGCTGTCAGGCACGTAACACCTCTGCACGTCAGTAAGACGGTACTGGTAGGGGTGGGTAGCTGGCAGGGAGCACCCTGGGGGCAATCCCTGACCTTTATTTAAAACTACAGCACAAACCACGTCTATCTTATAACTGAACTGAACCGACGGCCCGAATGATCTCCATTAAACACCTGAACAAAGCTGCTTGGATTGACAGCAATATTAGTTACAGGTTTCAGGCTCCGAGGGAGCAGGGCAAGGGCTGGGGCTGGTTCCTGCAGCGTTGGCTGTGACCTGGGTGCTGGTCTGGAGAAGTGAGCAGCTCGCTGCTCAGAGCCCTGCACTGGCCAGCGTCACGGAACACGTAATCCAGCTGAAATGCATGTTCTTGCCAAAAGGGGTGGTTTTGTCCCTGGCCACTTCCCTCCTGTGGATTGAGTCTGGTAAAAGTGCAACTGCAGGATGACTTGGATCAAGTCGTTCGCACAAAAGAAAATACATTATTCTGCTTGTATGGTTTTATTACAAGGGAGGTGGTAAGGATATGTAGCAAGGGATGGGGCTGCTCCTTTTAATATCAATCAGCAGCGTTACTGAATTCAGAGCAAACTAAGACTGTAGCTACACAAGCAGTATAGGCACAGACAAAAAAAAAAAGCAATTCTTGTGGTATTTGTTTGCACATTTCTAGTGAGTCCTTATTTCATAACTCAGCAGAATTACTTTAAATAGGCATTTCAACATATCTTAGTTGGAAAGCTAATTAAAACATACAAAGATTGTGCACAGAACAAATTTAAAATTTTTATTCCACATTTGTGTACAAGAATCCGGAATAAAATCGTGTATTCATTTGCCTGGATTGTACTGCCTTTATTATCTGTGGTAAACTGATGTTTGCAACTCTCCTGATTACTCTTGGAAAGCAATGTTATTAAGCAAGGTCTCTCACTCTTAGCAAAAGTTCCCTAGAAACTGCCAGGGCTGACGGATTTAAAGGTCTCATTCTGAGATGCAGATCATATCTTTTTATTAAGAATTTCTTCGTGGATATTGGAAATGTAAAGTTGACATTTCAAGAGAGATCAGCACAAGCAAAGCACACAGTGCTTAGGCAGAGGGAAGCCAGATTCTCCTGGCATTATTCATAAAGAAAAATATTGGGAGCTCATGTGAATCAGCAGGTAGGAGGTTGCAATGTGCCAGTAATATCACAGTGCTCTTGAGCATGCTTGGGAAATGCAGAGATTCCAAATAGGTCTAAGCTCTTGATTTAATTGCTTATCTTTTTACTAGTCTGATTCTCCTCTGTTTGCTTTACTTTCTTGCCTTATCACTCTCTACCACAAGAAATAAACCCACAGATTTTGGCCCTGTATTTTGCATCTGCCTACAGAGATAACTTTCTGTAACTGCCATTTTCATTTTGGTATTTTCCCCTTCCTTATCACACTACACACATGCTACTTCTTCCAAATCTCCTTACGCAGTATGCTAACAATGTGCTTTTACACGTTTGACAGAACTCTAGTGTGCATAAGATCACCAATCAATAAAAAGAAGCTGTCTAAACAAAATCTTCATATTTATTTTTAGTTTATATACATTTTATTTCAGCGTTTGTGCATATTTTAATATGGTTGCACAGAGTTGCTCTTTCACCCTTTTTTCCTCTCCCACCTCCCTACTCTGTAAATGAAATGGAAATACACCCGTAAGCTGATCATATAAAAAAATCACAGATTTGGCATGTTTTCATTACATATCCACTGTAGCTAAAAATACACAGTTTTATATTTGGGAGCCTACTTTGCTGCACATTTACAAATCAGAGAGATGAGCACTTGTCTGCAGACACACTCACGAGGAAAAAGAGTATGTTCCCAAGTTGGTGTCACTTGGGGAGGCTGTAGTACAGATTCCCCAGCAGCTGGGAAAGCAGAACAGGATGCAGGGCGGCACTTACAGAGCTTCCCTGGCAGAGGGGAACTCAAGGTGAGCCTCTGGCAGTCCCTCGGGGTGACCGTGCGCTGTTCGGAGCAACCGGCTGACCCTACCAGGACACTGCTAGACAGGCAGGAGGAAAATTTCCTTGTTTTCAAGGGTCAAGCTGATTTACTTCAGTCAAGGTGTTCTCAGTTCTTTTTGCTTTAGACAAGCGTGGTTTCTTGTCCACGCGCCCTTGCCCTGAAGCAGCACAAGAAGTGATCATACCTGTAGGAGTATGGCTGCTTGTGAACCTCACGTCTGACTTTTGAGTTCATCCTCCCATAATGTTAGATGTTCAGGCACTGTAATAACAAAGTTTACAGAAGGTAGACTGAAATAAGGATTCTAGTCTACCCTGTACATGTTCTAGGACACTTGCAATAAGCCATGATTCAGCTATACAAACAACGTATATGGTCACTATGCCCTGGATAACTCTTGCACGCATCACAGAGAAAATGAAACACATCTATGGAAGAAACTCACTACTCTTGACTTTGCATATGAGAATTCTGGAAGCACTCCAGCAACGAGGCATCCACCAGTCATCTGTTTCTTCATCTCTCCTGCAAAGTTTATTGCAGGTTCCACCTGTGAATGTCCTGGCTCAAGCCCATGCAGGAGGTCCTGCTCTGCCCTGTGCATGCCTAAGGACAGCACTCCAAGAGGTGTATCCCAGGGGTCTCTTAGCACCGTGTCAGCTTGACCCCTCGATAAATGGTGTGGCATTTATTGCGGGGCACTATTCCTGTCCCCACTGAGCTTTTGGGTAGCATGGTAATCGAAAAGCCGTTGGATGTGTGTGCTCCTCCTCTCTGACGGTTGTAGCTATGGCCAGGTGTGGAGCCAGCACGTGGAAATGGATTGTCCTGCAGTGGGTTGTGCCACCCTTGCAGCATGGTGCGGATACAGTGGAGGAGGCTTTTGTGGGGTATTACAAAATGGCTTGTGACCCGAGACAGGAATGGTGAGATCATGAGCACTGAATACTGACGGGACCGCAGGGGCGGCAGCTGTTGCCTGTTGCAATCCCTGTGGCACAGCTGCACACAGACAGGAATGTCTGGCACGGAGGGAGTACGCCAGTGAGGGGATTACATGGTCATGGAGATTAAGACAACCAGGAATGCATTGAGTAGTTTTGCATAAGGCTCTTGAGGTTAGCTAGAGGCAACCGTGCAGATGCAGGTTTTGAACATTATCCCAGCCCAGAAGTTAGGTGCCATCACTAAACTGTGACGGATTTAAACAGTGACTTGAATGAGTGCCTGCCTTGGTGTTAGAAGTCAATGAGCAGTGTCACTGTGGTGATTTGAGACAGAACTCGGGGATGATGAACGTGGCTAGTACGTAAGCTAGTATTTGCCTCAAGAAGAGTTAGTTTACCTTAGTTGGGCTGGTGGTGGCATTATTTGTTTTCCTTGAGGAGTGCATCAGTAGAAAGGATTGCAGACGTAAGGTGGGCCCAAAGCAGGTAGGAGAGGATCTGCTGGCCATATGCATGGTGCTGATATGACCAGGATGTCTGGCGTTTACCTTCTCGAGGAGAAGGAATCTCCTTTTGCTCTGAAGAGACTAATTACCTTTTCAGTGTCAGTGCTTACAGTTATCTGCTGCTGTTGTGTATGAAAATCCATCCTGGGATGACAGCAAGAAAATTGCATCATCGGTGTGGTTGGTAGAGTGCACATTTAGCTGACTGAGGGCTAGACAGTTGAGCCTACAAAGCCTCTTAGATGCCAGTGTGCTCATTGTCTTTGAATGCACCCAGAAAGTGCAATTTTCATCACTGTAGCTGCTCAGTACCAATAGAGCAGGGAGTGAAGTGCTGTGTGATGTCGCAGTTGTTTATTTTGACACTGCTTATGTGTCCCTATATGAGACGGATATACAATTAAAAGCTCTAGATACAGGTTTGAGCCTCTTCTTTCTTAACCAAGCTCTCAGAGACTGGTGTAGTTCTGGGTCATAACATTTGATTAAAAAGTAAGTATGCATTAAAATACCAACATTTCGAGTGTTCTCATAGCAATTGAGTGGTGCAGAATAGGCAAGAAAATTGGGAAGTGCAGTGTCCTTTGTAAGCTGAGCATCAAGCAGTGAGTGATAATGGAAGTGGAGTCTCCAGCAGGGACGCTGCCATCAAACACACTGTCTGTAGAGCTGGGAACTCCCCATAAAAGCCTGGCCTAATTTGTCTGATCAAAGCTTCTTGTCAGATTCAAGTGCAGACTTTCTCCACCTAGGCTCTTTGTAGGACAATGTCTGTGTTGTGGGGGGAGTGTTCAAGGGCTTGTGCCAAGTGCTATTTGTTTAATGCCAGACCTCCTGAGTGGGGTTAGATGCACTTGCCAATGTCAAATATCTTAATCTGAGTCCTAAATGCTCAGAATAATACTTTTCTCAGATGCACTGTCAAAGTTAGGCAGCGTGTGAGTACAACAAGGCTTGTGGCTTAGGGTATCTTATTAGTGAATATCGTTGCATTGCACATTAACTGCCTCAGCAGTGTTCTTATTAAAAATTTAACTTGCTATTCCTACAGTAAACGTGATGATGTTTGCTTAGCAGTAGATAAAAAGAACTAGTTCGTGAACGCCAGACCCGAGTGAAGGCTTCTTTGTGGTGAGTTTGCACGGCAGGGTTGAGCTTTGTACAGATTTTCTTTGGCTTAGTAATGATTGAAAATGCTGAAACCTTTTCTTTAGTGAGCCACTAAGAGGCTCTCTTTCCATTACCCTGCTGCTTATTTTCACAAACCTTGTAAGAGTTTAATACCTTCGAGCCATCTGTCTCTATTTCAAATCAGCCATTTCTCTCCAAAGTTATTGGGGGAGTTGATGAGGAGCCTGAAATGGACAGACAGACAGACAGCACGCAAAGCATGGTCATGTGAGTGGCACTTCCTTAGGAAATCAGGCTAAATACACATTGCACAGACAAATTCTTAGAAGAAGTCTTTGGGGACTAGATCTCTTCCATATAATTTTCTGCAAGTTTTAAATTAAAAATTGGCTTATAATAATAGGTAGAAGAAAACTTCAGCTTATAGATAGGAACATTCCCCTCGTTTTCAAATGCAGCATGAGTGAAAGCCCAAAGCAAGGCCTGAAACACAGCAATGCTATTTGTTCAAGAGCTTATTCAGTTAAAGGAACCATCCAGCTGTGGCAGTGGGATCTGCACCTAATGGACACGGACTTCTGACTTGCCAGTTCACAGACCTCTTTTGCAATGCCATTATTTACATTTCATGGTGTCCTGTCTGTCCAGGATGTCTGGCGTTACTTGGGGAGTTCAAATCTGCTCACATTGAGTAGATCTCTTAGATCAGCCCATGTCAGCTCAGGGTACAGTGCTATTTGCAATGCAGCTGGAGCGGCAGCACCATTGCTCCAGGCTTTCGACAGACATTTGGCAAAATAAATTTACTGCCTCAAAAAGCTTACCCCTTATCTTTATGCACCGTGTGTAGTTCCACCCAGACAAAGGAGGTTGTGTTGAGCAACTGGGTGAGTCACTGGAGCTGAGTGTAGGCTTAGGGACAACAGTTGGTTACAACAGATGGGAGGAGCACATGCTAAGAAAGATATGACTATCAGCAGTTGAAAACATAGCAGGGCCAGAGGCACGTGACACGTACATATGGCTTATGATGTGTACATATACAATGTTTCTTCTCCACTCAGTAATTAAAAGATTGTCCGATGGGAAATGGAGGTTTCTCACATTAAAAGTGGTATATAGTTGCATTAGATGGTAAAATGAGACTATCATATCACATTTGTCTCTACTTTGCCCTGTAACTGGGACAAAAATCTTCTTAGGTCATAAACACCAATGAACCTTAGTCACAACTGTATAGTTGCTTCATTATATTACTGTAATGCAGCAGGGTAGTCTTCATCACCGTGTGGAAAGCCCACACCCAGGGCTGACTGGGAGTGCTTCGTCCTGGACCGATAATCATGCACGCACAGGTCACTGAGCAGCTGGTGCTCTTGAGCATCTAAAAACCAGCCTGTTGCTGCAAAAAATCAGAAGTTACACCCTGTACGCTTTTTTTATGGCATGTGGCTACCATAGCAAATACCTTGTATGTGGAGCATCTCGTGTCCCAGGTCAGAGGCTGAAGTGAGCTGGGCCTTTTTTCCCACTGGCGTCCCATGGCAGGACCCAAAGGGCCTGTGCATTAGGTGGCACCACAGTGCACGCTTTAAAGCCTTTGGGCTGCTTGCCCATTTGCTGCCTCTACACTTTCTGGTTTATCAAGTAATGATACAACATAGTGGGACTGATAGAGCAATACAGGCTTTCAGCATTAAGTCCATCTTGTAATAGTTTAATGCCTGGAAAATCATTTAAGATCTGTATCACTGCTGAGGCTAAATTAGAACTGGAGATACCAGGCATATTTACCCAAGCACAGTGTCTCAGGCACAGGTAGCCCACCATGTCAGGTACATAAATCTCTTCCCTGGCCCTGCAATAAGCAGGTTCTTTCATTTAGTAGCAACAGCTTAATAGGATTGCAAAACTTGTACATGCCAGTCATCCCACTGCAGGGCAGTGTCTAATGACCTGCCTCTCTGTTGTGCCTCATTCATGGAAGAAGCCGTCACACAGCTCATCAGAGTGAATTTAGCCCCATTTGTACTCGTCTGTCAAGTGTCTGAGCTCTTGTTTAAGCATCTCGCTTATCACGGCAAGGAGGTACTAAAGGTTATTGTTGTTCTGTCTTTTTTAATTATAGCCGGACAGTACTTTAATAAATGGTGACAGAAGTAAACAAGTATCAGAATAGAAAATGAAGGATGGTATTATACCAGAGCTATTACTTAGCATCCCACAAATCAGTTGGTTGGTAGCTATAACATGTTACTGCTGAGGACCTGCATTATCAAGAGCCTTGTTTCCAAGGTTTTGATATATATATCCACTCTTTGCTACCTTATGGGATGAGAGAAATATAACCATGAATATCTATCTAGCAATAGACCATTTGAGAAAGACACAAAAGTATCGATTTGTATGTTACAGTGTTCAATGATCATTAATTTTCCCACACCAGTTGCCATAATTAAGTTAAGGCTCTCTATTGAGTGTGCACAAATGATAGCATACCACACGATCAGGGGTTTGATGTGCAATGAATAAAACCAGATTTTTCACCCCAACTCCTACCTTTTAGGAAAAGAGTTTCCCTGTCTTCATACATATTTATAAAGGTAGGATCTGAATTGTTGAAAACT
The DNA here is from genome assembly GCF_018691265.1 of Tyto alba. Taxonomy (NCBI): domain Eukaryota; kingdom Metazoa; phylum Chordata; class Aves; order Strigiformes; family Tytonidae; genus Tyto; species Tyto alba. Next base: position 24,935,889 of record NW_024881282.1, on the reverse strand, counting down.
TGCGTACTTAATACTGTCTGACATGATGTGGTGAGTGAGCACCTTTATGGGGCTTGGCATCCCTGGGATCCAGATGCTGCTCAGGCCATCCGCGCGCTGCGGCAGCTGCAAGTACTCGGGGGCTCCTGAGCAGAGCCAGAGGTGGTCGCAGCTCTGGCAGAGAGGCCAGGGACCGAACTGAGTGCCTCAGACTTTACATTAGTTACCTGCTCCGGGTCCTCCGTGTCACTGGAGTTTCCCACACTGTCCCCAGTGAAAAAAATCAGGCAGCTCAATGCCATTCTGCATTAATTTTATTTCTCCTTTCATTTCTTCATGTCTCTGAAACTGGATTTTCTTCTAACTTGGTGTATTCCTTCGAGCTGAATGAAATCTGTGAAATATTTTTGTAATACTGAGCAATTATGGAGATTTTTGGATGCGAGTCCCAGGGAAAATCGTCTCATATGAGTGTCTGATTTGAGAACAGGTATACTGTTTGAATTTACATTTACATGCATGAAAATCACCTCTGAGCTGAGATTAAGCCCAGAAAACGTCAGCCCCAAAGGCACTAGTTTGACAGAACTTCTAGGAAATGTAAATGAGGGTTAAGAACTGAATTTGTTGTTGAGCAATTATCTTCAAAGCAACTAATACTAACTAATCTTCTGCACAAAATGATGAAGTTCTCTTGCGTGGGAGAGACAGGCTGCAAAATCCTCCAGTAGCTGCAGTCGTGTGATACGCTCAGTCTTCAGCAATGGAAAAAAGGGCTGAGAATAGCCAGGACAAGAGTGTGGGGCACTGGCTGGGGACTCAGGCTTTGTAGAAGTCTTGCAGCCAAAACTACTGGGTGAAGCAACACCTGGTAGGAAGAGCCGCAAGGGCAGGGTGGGGGTGGTTCTTTGCCTTTGGAGGCTGAGGATGTTGTTCTCTGACGCCTTTGCCCCTCCCGGGATGATTTAATTCAGGTTTGAGCAAGTGGTGTCAGTGCCCAAACTCATGTTCAGACTCGGGTCCAAATCTTTCTCAACCACTCTGCTGAACTGTTAGTGAGTGAAATGATAGGCTGGGGTTTCTGCCTTGGAGTACGTTATTACAGAGGAAGGGAGTGTCCTCTGCTCTCAAGAAGAAAGAGGCTTCCTTCATATTTTACTCTCACTGATGATTTATTACATCCAAAGAAATGCTTTTTTTCTTCTTAAGCTTCAGGCTTGGAAAATTACAATTCTACATTTCCAAACCCATTTTAGTTCTTGTGGTTCTTAGTTTAATAGATCAGCTATGTTAAGGATATCTCTCTGCAAGAATTACTACTAATTTGAAAAACTTTGAATAAATCTTGCTGAATTTTTCTTTGAGTTTTATGATTAAAAGTATTAAATGTATATAAAAGGCAGGAATGCAGAATGTGATGGTTATATGTCATTTAAACTACAGTAGTATGAGTTAAATGTGTGCTTGCTTTTAAAGATGATGGAGTTCTGCTTCTTGCAAATTAGCTAATAGAAATCGTGTGATTAAGGGCCTAATGCAGTTTAAAACAGCCTTCTTGTTACAAGGAGAAAACTAAATTTTGCTGTTGGTTTCACTTTACGGGGTTCATCAGCAATTGGAAAGCTGAAAACAAGCTGGTACCCAGCTCTACACTCGTCCTGGGAATACAGTTGAGCGCTCAGAGTATGACAGGTTGAAAGAAGAAAATCGTATCCATAAACTGTTCTTTATGGAAAGCAAAACCGTACTTTGTTGCTCGATTTCAGTGTCTATGGTTCTGGTCTCAGTGCTGCCCCCTTTCCTAGGCATCTGGCATTCAATGATTTGTATGTTTCAATTAAGTTGCTATAAAAAATTAGTAGCTTGAGGGCACTGGTTTATTACTGGTATCCAACTCTGTTTTCATTTACTAAATGACATTCTGAAAGCTTCTATTCTGAACATAATCACCTTAGGGTATCCACTGAGCACAGCCCTGGATGATTCAATTATTGCTGAATGCTCTTCTCTCCCCAGAACATAGGGCTTCACGCATTAGCAGCATGTTTAGAGTTTCACAGTTGTTCTCTTTGCACTCATCAGGGTTTTCCAAGGAACAGGCTGGAAGGATTCAACTTGCTGCTGCTTCTTGAAAACATGTTATCTTTATATCTCTTCTCACAGTAGCTGACTTCTTTAGATGAGTGTGTTAAAGCTGATGGACGTATTTTTTATTCTGTTTCTTTACAACTACGCCTTCCCCGTACTGCTTATGAAACCTTTGCATGCTTTTCATAAGGCTAAATTAAATAAATTTGCAGTACATGCTTTGTCCACATGGATTGTGACAAAAATACATTTTCCATAAAGTTTTCTTGGGAGCTGGTGTCAGAGAATCCAGATCACCATCAGCACATTGCTCTTTTTCCAAAGCTGTCCCATTTTCCACACAGCTTAAAACAGTCCAGACCAAGAGGTAACCGTGATTTTCAGAGCTGCAGCAGGTCTGCTATTTACATGTCAGTGCTGTCAATAGATTTGCAGAGCTATGACAATTAATTTTTTATTTGAGAACAAAAGACGGAAAAGAAGAAACGCATCAAAGCTCACACATCCTTGCTGAACAGCCATCAGGAGTGAATGCATTTTCTAGTGCTGCACTTCAAAATTTTTGATTTTGTACAATTTTCCAAATTTCAGTTTACCTGATACCCCACATTTAATAGATGCCTTTGAGTCACGAGATAGCCGCTACTGGCTGAACTGCCATGTATTTAAGGATTTCCTTAGTCATTAATGAAAATCGGAAATGTGCAAGTTAGCTGAAGTCCCACATCAGCAGATATCCCAGGTAATTTTGTGCACCTCTGTCTCCTGATCCCTCAGCTGCTGCTGTTCCACTGCCAGTACTATTCCACCATATCCCTGGATGTGTGTTTCTCCTTCCTCACTAGTCTAGGTACACACACTCAACACAAATTTGCAATCTTTTCCCCCTCTGCTTTACTACTCAACACCTCAGCCATCTCAGCTGCCCCAGCAGCTCAGTCCAAACACATATACCAAAGTACTGCTGGGCATACTGGTCTTTTAATCACTCAGACTGAAACTTTCTCAAGCCTTTTATAGTGATGTGATGGGTTTGAAACATTTAGTAAAAGCATGCCAGAGTTGATGAACTTTTGATGAACCAGGGTGTCCTTCAGTAGCTCAGAAGGTGGGCTGCAGGGGCAGCCAGAGCTTCCAGAGTCCCCTGTGCTGGTACAAGGTCAGGTCTCCAGATCCCCTGTGCCCTAGTCAGGACCCTGGAAATCACGTCGAAGACTTTCATACGTGCAGCTCAGGACACTTCTGCCTATATGTGGGTCTTCTGAGTCCATGGACTTAAGACCGGTGACCTCAAAACACCTCAAAGCTGTCAAGCCTGGAGTTCATGATGGGTGCGGGATGCTCCTGGTGTTGCTGTTGTCAATGACTTGGCTCTTGATTTCATATCACAGAATGTGTCGTCACAGCCTTGTCCTTCAGATGATCCTGCTGAAAATTAAACTGTACTTCTACATCTCCTAATACTGTAGACACGTCCATTCCCAGCCGCTCAACAACCCCAGAGCAAATGGAAGAATGTGAGAAATAATGCCAACGTTCATGAGTCTCAGGAGCAAAAAAGCTTTACAGAATATGAAGCAAAGATGGCCTTACTGAAGACCAGAAAATCTCTTTTTTTTCTCTTTTCTAACCTGAAAATAGATTTTTATTTCTAAAAGACCATGAGTGGCATACTAATTCCCCGAGGACTGATATTTGCATCCATTCAAGCTTGGCAACCAACAAAAATGTATTAGAGCTTAACTTATATTCCTTCTGTAGTGCATTTGCTGTTGTAAAAAAAATGGGATACAAGAGGAAGTCAAGGCATAAAATATGAATTGAGGCTTTATGAAGGCATTGTTAAAATCTTGCCATCTGTGAAGACAAGGTTTAATATTTCTTCCATTTGCAATTCAATGAACTTACACCAATGCAAATCTGATTAAAGTGAAGGGGGAGTCAGTTCCAATTATTATTATTAATGACCGCAGCTATAATCACCATAAACATAGAATTTCTGACACTTAATAAAAAGATTTGACCTATAAAGCTTAAACCCATTAGTTCATTTGGCCTGGCCTCCTGTTCTATCTATGGCTTGTGTTGAGAACAGAATTTGGTTGTTTAGATTCAACATCCTTCCCCAAAACTCATCCTGTCCTGCCTTGCAGACAAAATTTAAAAAAAAAAAAAAAAAAAGGAAAAATCTACCACATTCCTTGGTAGTTTGATCTAGAGTTTACTTCTCTTGTATGAAAACCATACACTTAATTTTTAATTTGAAGTTTTCTGTCCTCACATTCCAGACATTCTTCTTGTGCTCTCTTCCTGGGATGAAGAGATCTTCACTGTCAGGTACCACTGCACTCTGATAAAACTATTTCTCAAACTTCTTGTTCAGATAGGTGAAATTACTGCTGCTCACTATGCCATTACTTTATCCAATACTTAAATAATTCCTGTGGCTGTTTTTTGAAACCTCTAATTTTTTTCAGAAAGGATGTCAAAACTGTCCCAAACATCCGTCCCTAATTATTATTTCCCTGACACATCCCTAAGGATCAAATTACTCAGTTATTTTTTTCCACAGCTTTTCACAGCTATTTCTTCACTCAGGCCTTTTTGGAATCCCTGACATCATGATCACAGCATCTTTTCAAAGGATGCAGTCACTCATCCGAGGAAAGAATGAGTTTTATCTCCTATGGGCAGGGGCTCTTTGGCCACATCTGTAGTGGTGGAGGGCAGGTGAGAAGGTGCAGAAAAGTTACAGATTATGGGGAAAAAAATAATTTTGTTTCTAAGGAAAGCTTGAAAATCCCTTTCAGGTAGTCATGGGACAGGATGCTGCATTTTGAACTTGACGGTTCAGCAGTGTTGAAATGGAAGAGCAGGAAACACACATTCAGGTGGGAAGTGAATCGCATGTGCCTCCCATTTGCTAGGACAGTAATAAGTCAAATTTATTGCTCACACTATGGATATGCAATGATATTGCCCTGATATTGGTTCTGTCATATTTTTAGTATGTTTCTAGTAACTTCCCTGAATAATGGTACATTTGAGTTGACAATCTCTTTTCACATACGTTCCAGTCAGAATCAGTGTCTTGAAAATCCATTTAAAGAAGAAGAAATCACAGGCCTCTGAAAAGAGGGGCAGGAAAATCTTAAAAGCACTGAATTCAGCAATTTGGAATAAAGGAAGCTTAAAACAAACGACATCTGTTGTTTTCAATCCCATGGGATTTTCTGCTTTTTTTTCCAAATCCCAGCCCTTAATGAAGAGCAATGTCAGATTTAGAAAGGACAAAAAAAAAAAAAAAAAAAGATTTATACAAAATTAGAAATGTGTCTGGAAATCTGAAATCCTTGAGTATGTAAGCCAGCGTCTGCTCTAGCTGTCTTTGGTAATGGAGAGAGGTCCAACTACTGTGTGATCACAACAGTTTCAAATGCTACCTTATATTTAATCAGTCTACATTGGGATGAATATTGGTGAAGAAAAAGAATTTCAGTTTAGTTTTTAATGGTCAAAACCAGTTGTAGAATTGGATCCAAAGGTTTTTAGAAAGTTGGGAGGTCTCTGCACAACACTAAGTGGCATATACATATACAATAGCAAAGGCAACTAAAATGGTTGTGGGATCACATAAATTTCAGGGAAATGCAGAATGTTTCCAAGAATAACCAGGTTTATTAAGATATTGCTGGAAATATTCTTTTATAGTCAACAGGTTTTTTAATACTAAATTTCAACATACTAAGTAGATGCATATGTAAATCACATTCTGTCAAAATAACTTCTTGTATAAACTTGGTTTCCTTAAGGGTTTGGAAAGCTTTAAAGCAGTTCTGAGGTATTGAGTCAACATACCAGTGTCTTAACAATGTCATAGCCAGCACTGCAGGACTCTTCCAGTATCCTGTGATTTCCATCTTAAGTGTCAGAAAAGGAAGTGTAAAAGAAAGGATTCTGAAAACGGCTACAACATTTCACACTTTCCCTTGCTGCAGGTATAGGAATAGCCTTTTGGCAGTATAAGCTTGTCACGTGCATCAACATATTTTTGTACATTATGCCATTACTCCAGACCATTAAATTATTGAATTATATAGTGATCTGGAAACAAACTAGCCTGCTACACAGATTTCTGGCTTAAGAGGAGAATAAAGTTGATTGCTCACTGTAAACCTGAGCTTTTCTGCCAGAGTCCTACTGCAGTCCAGTGTGCAGTTATCTTCTCACTCAAGGCACCAGCAAATCTGGCAAGTGCTGGCTCTGGCTGCCTTTGGCTGTCACACCATGACATTCAAGCACTTGTTTACCCATTTGCAAAGACCTGTAAACTCCAGGTCAAATTAACCTTAATGAGCCTTCACCATTTGCAGTCCAAAGGTACTCAGCTGGGATGCTGAAACTTCATGTCCCAAGGAAGAAGATCTTGGAGGGTGACTGCATGGCCCCCTCGGGGCTGGCCAACCCTTGGGAGTTTGCTCCCTGGATACATGCAGAGCCACGCAACAGAGCTGTTTGCTTAAAGCTTCCCTTGTTCCCCCCAACAATTACAGTCCTATTTGCTCAGGCAAATGAAGAACTGGCAGGATGACATGTAGGCTGAAAGGCACGTGGTGCTAAGGAAGCCCTTCCCTTTGCACATACATACATGCCTATAGTAATAATAAGAATGCTAATTTGTCCATGAGCTGCACTGAGGAGTACTTTCAAGATACACATCTCTATTAAGCTCTTTCACAGAATCTTTACAAGCAGAGTGTGTATGGAAAGAGTTCAAAAGTTCTGGAGTGCATCACAGATACATTTGTTAAAGCAATGTGTGTATGGCTATTTTTTGTTAATGGACTATGGGGTAATGAAAATATTAGTCATGTAACTTCAGCTCTATATTTCCATTCTTGTTAATGCTACTACCACATCTCTGATACAGCAGTGTTGCAGTGATACAAGGGAGGATTAACTTGATTTCTGGCATTATTAATTATGCTGGTATGGTTATGTTATTAAAGTTCTTATTATTTTAGCTTAGCTTTGACTGCTCTGAGAGATATATATATGAGTAAAAAGAAGGGGCATTTACTCCAGGGCAAATCCACCAACTCAGTTTAATGTTGACAGCTTTATCTGGATTTAAGCCACTGTATGTAGGATTCAAATCTGAGCTGACCTCTGACTGTAAGCATGTAGGATTTCTTATTGTGAATTTGGTACCATTTCAACATTTGCAGTAGTTCTGTAAGTCTAGATGGTTTAAGGTTCATTCACTGTGTGAGCTGACCATCTGCTCTCAGTAATTGCAAATTCACTTCCAGTATTAAACTGTTCCTATGTTCTTGCATGTCTCTGAAATGCCTCAAGCAACTGTTCCTTCCTCACATAGAAAAATCACAGCAGCTGTGGAATTCACAAGGACTTTGGTGCTTGTTTCTTGCTACACTTCTGGCAGAAAATTGCAAAGTACAAATAGCTTTTCTAACTGCCTAATAACTGCAAACCCATTAAGTGTAACTTTTGTGACACCAGAAAAACAAAAAACCAAAAAAACAAAAAAAAACTTGCTTTAAAAGAGCCTTAATGGATTAGAGAGTATGTGAACATCTGGGGTTGCTCTCAGGGCCACCTACTAACTGGAACATGTTAGAGATAAGGACCAGGCTTCTCCTTGAACATTGACCAGTGGAGCTGGGGCTGCAACTGTGAGGTGGGGATGCACCTTCCCATCTCCAGATAGTCCTCTCTCTCCCTGCCTCCTTCCTAAAGTGGAAGGACGCTCATGCCCCTTCACACATTTTTCTTTTGCTAGTAAATCAACAGTCCCGGCAAGGAAAAAACATCTTTTCTTCCGGAACACAATCACATCTGCCTTGTGTTTATTTAGCCTCCTTGAACCAGTCCCAGGGAGAACTCAAGGCGCCGTCTTGCACAGCACTTGCCTGCTCACTGGTTCAGGCCTCCTGCTCAGGAGCTGCAGCCGCAGCGTGAGCTCCAACACCCGCATCCCTGCACCCTGCCTGGGGCCGAGCCACACGCCGCGGCCAGAGGGTCCCCGTCAGCCTGCACGGGGAGGACGGGCAGCCTCAGCCCACCAAGGCGAGGGGGCATCCACTGAAACATGCTCTCCTGCACCTGGGTACTTACCAACAGCTATCACTAAGTATCCTGGCGAAATGCAAAAGCCAAAATCCATTTCCGCGCTGAACTGCCGAAGCTGTCTATCTGGGCGCAGGCTACCTGATCGCTAGTTGCTTGCAAAACAGCTGTCAAAGGACAAAGTGACACTTGCGTTTTGCATAATATCTTAATGCTTTGAGGTATCTGCCTACCAGCCAGAAGGGACTTAAACCCACAATCCCCAAATCTTAATAGAATGTATGACCACAAGGTTGCCAAGTACTTGAGGGCAATACAAGGAAGGGGAAGAAATACACATTTTCACCGAGGTCATTGGTTTTTACTGGGCTGCCCTGAAATTTCATTTTAAGAATCATGTAACATGGTTACGCTGTTTAATGATTTGTGGCAAAAGTGTGGAAAACATGACAGAGGTTGCAGAAGACACAGAAGTATTTAATTAATCCATATGGCAGAAGATAAAGGAACTTAATCAAGTATATTGGGTTTGCGTGGCAAGGTTTTGTTAGCAGGCCTGTGGGAAGCCTGTGCTGGAGCAGGTTTGCTGGCAGGGCCTGTGGCCCCGTGGAGAGAGGAGCCCACGCTGGAGCAGGTTTGCTGGCAGGAGCTGTGACCCTGTGGGGGACCCACGCTGGGGCAGCCTGTTCCTGAAGGACTGTACCCCATGGAAGGGACCCGGGCTGAGGAATTTGTGAAGAACTGTCTCCCATGGGAAGGACTGACATTGGAGAAGTTCATGTAGGACTGTCTCCCATGGGAGGGACCCCACGCTGGATCAGGGGAGGAGTGTGAGGAGTCCTCCCTCCTGGGGAGGAAGGAGCGGCAGAGACAGTGTGTGATGAACTGACCCCAACCCCCATTCCCTGTCCCCCTGCACGCCTGGAGGGGAGGAGGTAGAGAAATCAGGAGTAAAGTTGAACCCAGGAAGAAGGGAGGGGTTGGAGGAAGGTGTTTTTAAGGTTTATTTTTTATATCTCATTATCCTACTCTGATTTGATTGGTAATAAAGTAAATTAATTTTTTTTCCCAAGATGAGTCTGTTGTGCCGGTGATGGTAATTGCAGAGGGATCTCTCCCTGTCCTTATCTCGACCAGTGAGCCTTTTGGTATGTTTTCTCTCCCTTGCCCAGATGAGGAGGGGAGTGATAGAGCTGCTTTGGTGGGCACCTGGCACCCAGCCAGGGTCAACCCACCACAACAGGACATAATTAAGCTAGGTATATGAACAGCAGCAGGTTAGATGAAATTCAACATTGCAGAAAGCAGGGCAATCAATAACTGTGAGGAATAATCTGATCTACATCGACCCTTTTCAAGTTTCTAGATAACCTGTCACAAATTAAGTTTGCAAGAAGATGTTTAGATCTGATTTCCAGCCCTAGGCTCTGTAGAGGCCATGTTCCTTTGCCTCCTGGGAAGTCAGGGTTTAATGTCCTCCCATAGAGCACAGCTCTGTTCAGGTCTCATCTCCAAATTTTCACTGATTTCACCGTGTCTCTCACGCAAGAGTGTGATACGATCTCTGAATAACTCAGTGAACCCCAGTTTTGCCTCAGTTAAACCTGGAGGAATTGAGTTTCTGCCAGTATTGTTTGTTTTGCTGATACTATCCCTGTGTGTGTCTCGGCATACAGAGGAACAGCTTCCAGTTTCTTCCCTGCACACCAGCCTTCACTGTGGTTTTCCTATGCATGCATATTAGTTGCTTTAGTCCTCCAGCAAACTCCACTCGTTAAATCGTGCTCATGCCTGACATCCTTTCAGTTGACTGCTACAGCTTGCCAGGCTCCAGTGAGGGGTGTTCAAAAAGAAGAATTCATTTTAGAAGTGGCCTGTTAGGTTTGATCACTCATCGTTTGCCTTGGACTTGTCTCAGAGGAGTAGCTTCCCTCCAGCGAGCTGCGCTGCACGTTCCTCCCCCTCATCCACCTCTTCCTCTGCGGTTTCCAGTTGCAGGTGAGCAGAGCTGGCTGCCCACAGCAGGTCCCGCTGCTCCCACCCTCCTGCCAGGGCTGGGGTGCCTTCATCCACACCTCCACGAATGAGATTTTAATGCCAGAAGAAAAAATCCATCATTTTTGGTGTTGCCCATTCCTCATCTCCTTTTCAGTGGGTTCAGACAGCGGGGTCCAGGGCAGGCATAAGGGCTTCATGGCCTCTAGCAGGCAACGGCTAGAGCTTCCCAGCCAGTACATAAATCCATGGAAAAGTAAATTTTTTAAAATCAGTAGATGTGTTCCCCAGTTCCCTATGGAAACAAGGCTTATGCAAACAGTCCCGCTCTGTGTGCTGCTGTCTTCACTTCACACCCTCAGTATATCTGGAGCCTGATTTCAGGTTAGTTTGACAGAGGTGCAGAGATTTCACAAACAATGCCTCTCAGGTTTGTGTCAGTAGATGTGCCTGTGTCGAGGAGAAACTTTTAACACTCTACCAGAAAGGCTGTCATTATGCAGCCTTACACAGTACAAGACCAAAAATCAGCATCGGAGAGAGATTACGTGTATGGAAAAAGCTGCTTGAACATCCCTTGTGAATCAGCCTTATTTGTTCACGAGCTCATAGAAGTCATGACCCTTGATTTTATTTGATAATTTGGTTAGTGTAGACTCAAAGAACATCATGTCTCTTCCATGGCACTGGCAGATACTGCTGCTGGGAAGGAGAGGGAAGACACTCCAGGTTGCTGGTACTGCCCAGACCATCACAGCACTCTGCCTGCTTCATCACTTATAAATCTAAATGGGTGCTTGGAAAACACCCTGATTCTTACGTTTTCTTTCTGGTTTTAGTTTCCCTATTCAGAGTGTTTATAACAACATACATTAAAATACAGCAAATAAAGATGAAGCTCCTAGATAGGCTCTTCATCAGAGTTCAGACAAGCTGTTCCTTTATGTCAGTAAGAACACCAGTATGAATACTCCTTTGACTGTGGAATTGTATGGGATAAATCCTTTACTTATAATTCATTACATTCATTGTAATTATTCTTCATTATAATTACTTATAAAGAAGAAAATGTTCCTGAAAAATGGTTGTTTGTGTGATACCTTTTCTCCTTGTTTTTGCTTGGCTATACTAAAGAGAGGAGAGATACAACTGGACTGCAGGTTCACTTCGAGTTAACACAACAAAACAGGCAGTGAGGAAAGTGAACAAGAGGAAAGTGTATTGTCTCCATCATGTCTCACTTGTTGTAGCATTTCATTTTTGTTTGAAAACCTCTTTCTTAAGTCAGATGTTAGATGCCTTGCTTTACTTAGAGCACCTGAAAGTATTTTTTAAGCATAGTGAAACAGTTTTAGGTTGATGTTGTAGGAAGGTGATCTGTAAGTGCCCCTTAAGTGGTTAGGATCTGACTTCTCATTTTAAAAACTTATTTCTCATGTCTTACAAACACTCGAAATTACAGTATTACTGGTAATGACTTATTCTGAGTTTGTACCGCAAATGCCAAGCCACCGAAGACTGAAAAATGACTCACACAGAACCATTCAGCTTTGTCCTTGGGTACAGAATATCTTGCAGAGGCTATTTTTCTCCCCTCTCATTTTTCCTAGAAGGGATGTTTGAAAACAAAACCACAGTGTGGCCTTTTTGTACTAGGATGTCTTTGTTGCTTTTGCCAAGAGAGTTAAGAGGAGGACAAGGCCTAGTGTGGCATCATATGCTTTTGGTATATAAAAACTTGCCTAATTGGGACCATTTTAGGAGGTACTAGAGTGATGTAAGTGAAATCAGTCTTTGAATCTTCCGAAAAATCCCTTCTCTCTGTTCCCCTGTACTCGGGCTCTTCATTTCTAAAACCCAGTAGAGGCCTGTGTCTTGCCTGCGATGGCTGTAAGCAATTGTCTTACGTGTCCGGGTAGCTTCCCAGCACTAACATACCTAATCCAGATTCTTAAAGCAAATCTCACTTGGCAGGAAATGACTTCGGGAGAATCCATCATTTTATTTGTCCAGAGCTGCCTAATGTACTGCCAGTTTTTATTTTTCTTTCATTTTTTTCCCCCTCTGTAAAGCACATTGAAAGATCTAGAGGACCACGGTGATAGAAATATGATTAGTAAAGATTTATGTGCATGTGTGTGATGAAAGAAGACAAATCTGTCAATAGCGTAACTTACCAAAAAAGCAGATGTTAGTTCTTTGGGTTTCTGAAAGGTCAGTGAGACAAAGTTTCATGCTCCAAGCATGCCAAATTTTTCTCAGAAAGTCTTTACCTATTGAAAAGGTAATTTTTATGCTGTGAGACAGTCACAAACTAGACTCCTTTGCTTTCTCTTCAGTTGGTGGGAGGATGGGAGAATCACGTACTGACTGGCGTTACTAACATCGAGAATTCATGCCTGTTCCTCTAAGTGCTTGTTCAAAATAAACCTCTGATGTCTTGATTACGGCCTGTTAAGCTCTAGAGCAGTTCCTCGGGTGAATTGTCAGCATGTAAGCATTTTTTTCTGCTGATGTTTGAGGCAGGGCTGTGCAGAAAAACTTTGTCTTTTCCTGTTGCTTAGAGACAATCTTCTCCTGTGATAAGCAGCATTTTTCTTTATTTTAACGAATCCCACCTTAAAATCTCTGGGATATACGTGATACTCTGTAAGAGGTGAGGTAAGCCTTCTAGACTTGTTTGGAGTTGGTTTCATTGGAAAGGCTAGAGATCTTAAGTATATAAACATGCTGGGAAAACATATTTTTAGTAGAAATAGGAGGTGTTGGGACACTTGTTTCCTCCCAAGATCTAGGCTGTACTAGTATAAATCTTGCAACAGGAGAGTTGCTTTGTGGAGAGTTCTGCTTGTCTGTTTTCATAAGTATGCTTAGGAATTTTTGCATATAAATGTAAGAATTGAGTTGCCATAGGGTATTTAAGGCCTGGCATACTTCACGCAATGCGCTTTCTATGAAGACTCTTTCGTATGCTGGGAGTGTTCTGGCCATAATTAAAACATTCTGCATTTAGATGCTGCATCTTATTTCTGATCTGGAAATGTATTTTTGTCAGACCTTAAGAAAATTAGTATCAGAAGCATGTCAGCTTTGAGATGCCATGTATCCTACTGCACTTACCTTGATATATTTTATGTAGTCTCAAATCCTGCCTGCTCATAAACAGGGTGTTTGGGAATACAGTAGTCTTGTCAGATAAATTACCTGAAATAGTCACAGACCTGGCATTGAGATATGATGGTGGAAGATCTATACTTAGGGCTGTGGCACAGTCAGTGCATCAACTAAAGCTCCTGTGAGAGATGGAAGAAATTTCTCCCTGGGCAGCAGTCGTACCTGATTTCAGAAACTTCAGCAGTCAAGCTACAGCAGTATTTGGAAGGAGGCGCTTGAAGTTTTAGGCAGTACAGGATGTGTTCTCGGCCACTTGGTGCTCCCGAAGCCAACAGTAAGCCAGCACTTGGCTGGGTATTTGGGGGAGGCTCTGTTTCCATAGGTATTAGTGCTTGAAACCATTAAGTGTTCCACAGCTATTTTACAAGAGGAGTAATTACATCCTGTCGGCAGAAATTACTCCCGCTGTTTAATTTGGAAACCATAATCTTTGCTTCCAGTCTTGTATTGTTGCACTGCAAATAGCAGCTGCATTTTCTACTCAGGGTGGTGGCACTTCTCTCTGACATTTGCATGGGGGGTGATAGTGATGGCAATGATGTCCCTCAGGATGGCATTTCAGGTTTGCTTGTGACTGAGGGCATTTTAAACCGTGCAGGCATATAACTTCAGAAATACAACTTCTCTTCGCAGCAACAAAAATAACGTTTCTAGCTCCCGTTTCCCTGCAGGAGGGATCCTGAGCCAGTCCCTGGGTGCACTGGGTCTTGAGGCAAATGCTGATGCTGAACTTTTCTTTCATACCCCATCCTTTTAATGTCTTTTATTTACAGAAGGAAATTAGCACTCCAGATGATTATTGTCTGTTAGTGGTGTTTTTAATTACTTATTTTCAGGACACCCAATTAACTTTTTGCTGAAAACAAGACTTTTTTCCTTCCCTGAAGCAAGCCAGTGATTCAGATTTTAATATAAACTTTTTAAAAAGTTTGACTCATGCAGCAATTCCAAGAATTTTCATTTCTGATCTCTTTGAAGCATTTGAACGAACTAACGAAATACCGTGCCTCTGCCATGCACAAACTGAACCTCGTGTTAAGCAGGGCTCCTGCCACTGAAGTGCAGTAAGTGCCATTTTCAGGCCCCTGGAGATGCTTTGTCCCACAGGATCACCTTAGCGGGAACATACAGCCAGGCTCTTCCATGTTCCAGCCTGCTGGAGCAGAGAGGCAAGGAGGAGATGACACTGCATCGAGCACGGAAGGGCTGGTCCCCGGGAAGGGAAAAATATTAGGGAACAGAGCTTGCTGAAGAGCGTTGGGAATCAAAATGGGATTTATTGCCTGGTTTCATCAAACCAAAGCGAACTGCTTTGGGCTGGGCGCTGGCAGCCCCTGCTTTGCAGCGAGGCAAGTGGGTAGATCAACAGTCGTTCGGTCGCGTGATGAGTAAAGCAGAGAGGCGCTGCTTGACTTTCGTAAGTGAGACTCAAGCTGTAGAGTTTAGAGTTGAAAAACATTTATATTGGCTATTAAAGGGAACACATGTGACACAGAGATATGCCATGTAAACTCCAGAGATTTTCCAGCAGGAGAAAAACTCTGAAAAGCTAAATGAGTACCAAGTATAAATGAGAGAGGTTTTCCTGAAAAATAAGTTAAGCAATGCATACTTTGATCCTTCAAAGAATGTGTTTTATATTAAAATGCAAAAGTGTATGGCTTTCTCATTAGGTGGAGATAGTACAACTCTCCTATTTTACATAACCACTGCAACAGTAGATGAATGACAAATAGTTCAGGATCCCTTTGGGAAATGGCAATCTTAGGTAAGGGCATCTGTTGCATGAAAACTGCCCAGGAAAAAAATCCCCCCTCAACGTCTTATCATTGCAATTTTCTGCTTTAGATGGGAAGTTTTCAAATCACTTTTTTCTTTTGTTTTTGCCTTGAAATATCCATTTTGATGCAGTTTCAAATAGTAATAACCCTGATACTATTTTTCCTTTCCCCTTGTTTTTTTTTTTTGCTGAAGGCATATCCGTGTTATGCAGGACTTTATGTTCCCTCATGTCTGTAACTTTTCAAAATTTCACGATCATTAAGAAAAATATGTTTGTAGGGGAAACTGAAGACAGGGTTTGCCCAGTCCTGGTAGCACAAAATAAAACCTTTGCTTTGAGTTCTCCTCCGCAGTCTGCCAGGGTTAGCACAGGACATGGGATAATAAAATGGGATGAAAGGGAAGCGGCAGGCAGTGGGGCACTGGCTCCTTGTGCCCTTCCTCTGCAGGCGGCTCAATTTGTGATTGTACAGTGGTTGTCGGTGCTGTGGTAGCGTGATTAGGGGGTAGCAGCAGGAAATACTGGCATCACCTAGGAGGCTGGCAGTTGGGAGTGACGGAGGAGATCAAAGACTTGCATGTGTTTGCAGACTGGAGAATAATTGCAAGTCGCTCCCAAAACGTGGCCTGGCAAGGCAGCCCGGCTGTCGGCTCTATCCGGCGATGTATTTCCACAGGAGGGGTGAGTACGTGGCACCACGGGGCCCCGTCTGCGATGCTGCGCTCGGTCCTCCTTCCCCGTGATCCCCGTTCGGCTTGCGTTGGTGCATTCGGAAAAGATGTTAGAGGAGAAGTGGCTTGTTTTATCAAAGGGGACTGAAGGAGGGCTGTGCTTTAGTCTCCAGGACAAGGCTGCCCTCATTGCCTGCAACTGGAGGGTAAACATGAACGAGGAGGAAAAGGCCTTTGAGCTGGAGGACCGTGTAGCCCGGCTGTGAAGAAGTTTCAGCTGAAAACGGAGGTCCCAAGCATCAGAGGGGGAAGGCTGCGGAGCAGTGCTGGGGAGGAGATGTAAGGAGACGTGAGTGCTCATCTTCATAGATGAGCATCTTCATCTTGCTCATCTTTCCAGCAGTGTCCTCGTGCCTGTTGTCTAGTGGCTCATGCATGATGTCTTAGCAAAGCAAAATCTGACAGTAAGAAGAAATAATGTGTTCTTGAGTATCTTAGAGCTTTAAGATGCAAAATACCAGGTTTTTAATAATTCCGTTTACCACATTATAAGCAAATACACCGCAGTCAGAATGCCTTTAAACTATAAAAACTTTTCCCTCAACAGCCTCATGGTAGAAGGCTAGACGTTAAATACATTCAAGTCCCAAAGAGAGTCCAGGGCCAAGTAGGCATTGCCATCCTGGTTGCACAGAGGAGGTCAAGCTTTCCTGTTTACAAGTCACTTGGGGAAAATGGCAAGTAATTTATTCTTCCTCCTTACCCACCCCCCCCCCCCCCCCCCCCCCCCCCCCCCCACTGTGGTTGTGGCTAGCTGAAACTAGTTGTGAACTTGGTGTTTCAGCAGGGTCAGGAAACCAAAGGGACTGTTGGACTTGGGACCTCCTGAGACCTCCCGAGGTCCTTTCCAACCTGAATTACCCCAGGGCCCTGTGGTTTTATGATACAGCTTTTTTAAGGAGAGGCAGGGCATGCTTTCACCAGAGCTTTCTCCTGCAGCTCTGTGTTTGCTCCCTCTGCCATACTTTCATCACAGGGCCTGTGAGAGCTGAAGATCCTTGGATGGAGTCCTGGCTCCTTGCAGAGCAGCTCTTTACATCAAGCTGAAAAGTCTTCCTCTGACAGAAGTTCACCCACCAAAATATTTGCTCATGTTTCTTCTGGTGATTCCCCAAGTGTCAGCAGAGGGAGAGGATACAGGTCTGAAGGCCCAAATGAAGATCTGTGTGGCATGCTAAGCTCTTCCCCAGCAGAGCATTCTTGCCTGTTGAACTTCTGGGCAAGGGGTCATCCCTCCAATTGAATAAATCAGTGTCTCCAAGTCTTTCACTTCATATGACATTTTCTAATCTCTTTTTAAATGCTAGTGGGGCTAATTAGCAATCTGGCCTGTGGAGCCACAGTTTGGGAAGAAGTCTCATTTTTTTATGGTATCCAGTCTGAGCAGATCTAACACCTATCTCCGGGTGAGGGGGAAGCGAGGGCTGCAGTATCTGCACATGAGTGGCAGGAAGAACCACTGTCCTTCAGCACTGTGATGACATCTGTACTACCAAACAAGGAAGGGTCAGGGGTCCCACTGCCAGGGAACACAAACTGACTCATGGTCACACTGCTTAGGAGGTTGGTAGGAGTGGTCCAAAACAGAGCCAGAGAGAGAACCAGCAGTGCAGATGATCTGGCCCCCAGGACCCGAGCTCGTTCCATGGACATCTTGTGTTCAGCCGTGCTGGGCTACTGTAGGGCTGTGTTCACAATTAACAAATATTGTGGCCCAACAGAAGTAGATTTGCAGAGAGAAGCAGTCCTGATAAACCAACATCTCTGCTACCACATTTTGCTGCTTTATTGTGGATCTGCTCTAATTTGAGCCTGTGAACTGAATGCTCACTAGTGGTGGGAGCAGTTCTTCCCGTTCTTGAGAGAACTCAATGCACTGCCAGGAACCAAAGCACATGGAGGATGACGTAGAGTAAATATATTTCCTTTTACCTGCAGCAGGCTTTTCTTCTTACTGTTCAGGTGATGGTCAACAGTCTCCGGGCAGAGAAAGAGAAAATCTTGCCCTATATGCCATAAACACTACTCCAGGCAGTAGACAAAGTGCTCTGTAAAAGTCCTTGCAAGATCCCCATCCTGGGTTCACATAGTGCATGTCACACTGTGGTATTGAGCCCTCAATCTCCCCTTACAGCCTTTGCTAAGAGATTCAAAATTATGGTATTATTCAAATGGGTATGTACTACTGATTGGTCTCATTTATGGATTTTCAAGTATATTTTAAAGGTCAAGCAAGTAATTTCAATCAGTCGTGTGTTTTTTGACAGCTTATAAGTACTGAAACGTACAGCAGCACCTGGAAAGCAGATTTATAGTCTTTGCTATCCCATATTTGGATTGGGTGCAAGGATGGTGCTTCTCCACTGCCCATTTCACTATCCATCAAGTTACTGGCACTGATCAACCAGTGCATCCACAGGAGAGCACTGTCGTTTCAGCACTTCAAATCTGAGTCACAGTTGCTTGGACAGGGGCCCAGGACGCGTGTCTTACGGCTGCTGGTTAAGAGAGTAGTAGCTGCGTCAGAGCAGCGCTGCCCTCGGCTCAGAGCATTTCCAGCTACTTAATCCATAACGCTTTCTCCTAGGCTGCCTGGCTAGTAACCGTTTGGAAATTAGTCTGACATAGTTGTTCTCAGATTCTTGTGCGCAGGCTACCCATGCGGTGGTTGCGGAGAGCTGTCAGATCGCAAGATAGCTGACTGCCCTCAGTTACTGTCTGCAGAATTGTAAGCAGAGAAAATGAGAGTAATTTCCCGTTTCCACAAACAAATAACAGTCAGAGACTGGGAGGAAGGCTTGAGCTCGGGTGCTGTAGCATCAGCTTCTACCATGTGAACTGAAGGGCTAACTGCATTGCTTACGGGAGCTGTAGTACGTACAGGGACGGGCAGCAAGGCTGACCAGCCCCAGCATGAAACAGATGAGATTCTTCAGCTTAGGCAAAAAAGGGAGTTAAATGGGATCTGGCAGAAGCCCGTGAAGTCATCTATTGTGTGGAAAAACTGAAGTTGGGAGAACTGCGGGGCATGTAATGAAGTGGTTAGAGAGACCGTGTAAGTAGACAGAAGTACTTTTTTGGTGTTTTTCCACTATGTTTTTGGAACACATTAGGGTTGGGCGGAAGAGACTTCAAAAAGGGACGAGATCCACTCATACAAGGCTGGTGACGGAGTAGTCCAGCTCCAGCAGCTGTCTGGGGAAGGCCCTGGGTCCCTGCTTGCTGGGAGTCGAGAGACACACCTGGGGAAAAGCTGCTCCTGGCACACGCTGCTCTTGCACCCTTCCCTGGCGAAGCTGAAACCGGAGGGGACCTTCATCCTAGCCTACAGCAGCAGCTCAGCTGCTCTCCAGCGTGGGCACCACCCGGGGAACCGAGTGTGCCAGGAGGACACAATCAGCCGTTAGCGAGGAAGGAGTCGTTTTTAGCCCTGTCAACACCTTTAGCTGGGATGTGACTCTCACCATAGAAAAACCCGAGAACCCCGGGATATTGCAGCCCATTCAGACTGTATCCAGATCTGCCCAGTCATTTTTAATTTCCACAGCACAGTTTCTTAAAAAGATCTGGAGGGTGGAGGATTAAAACAATTTACAGTTTACAGAAACTCGGCTCTGTTTTGCTCTGTTCATGGGAACAAAGTTCGTAGTGCTGGTTTTATGGTACCACCTTGCTTTTATACTCCACGCTTTGTTAAACATGATAATGAGTTCAGCTCTGTATAGTGTACTTAGTGCTGTGCAGAAAATAAAAGTATTTCCTGCCCACACTTCAAACGAGCTGCTACAATGGTAAAGGCTCTTTCAAGCTTAGGGCTGCTAGCCTAAATAGTATGTATGCTGGTTTAGTCTGTCAAAAAAAGCTCTGTATTGCAAATGTAAATTTCTCTTTGTAAGAATGGCAAGCTCCTGTTCAAAGCAAAACACTATATAAAGCAGTTCACTGAGGCAGTATGTTTTACCATATTCCCCCTCTGGAACAGAGAGGAGTTTTGTATTACATTAATCAGCTTCTAAGCCCTGAAGGTCACAATTATCTGGCCACTATTTTTCAGTATTAGTGATTTTAGTACATGATTAACTTTCATGTGTGCATCATTAAGATGAGGAATTGTTTTTGAAGTTTCAAATAGAGCAGCAGGTCTTAGCTGTAGTATTTGCCATACTTGCTCAGCCACTGTTAAAAGGGATGATTTATAGAAAATCCAGCTGTGAGTTTTCGTTTCTTCAAGAGCAGGAGGCGGGACTAGAAACCAACCTAAAACCAAGCGGAGCATTGATCAGAGTAGAAATGATGTAGAGCACAGCTCCGCAGACAACAGCTAAGCATCGTGGAAGTATTAGCTGGCAGCGATAAGGAGGCGGAAGCAGCACTCGGTGACAGAAGAGCCATCTGTCAGGAACCGGGAATCCGATTTCAAGAGAGCAGAAAATGAAGTACGGAAGAAAGTGATTTTGGTTCAAAGGTGCAGTGAAGCCTAAGGATATCTGTGGACAGTAAGTTTCTATACTGTGGCAGGGATGTTTAATACAGCAGCTAGTACTGTTTGGAAGGGCTTTTCAGCTTTGAAAACAGACATAAGCAGCTCCTTTATAAAATAGCTTCTTTCTTAAAGTTTTTTATTTATTTTTAAGATGTAAATAAGCTTATCTGTTTGAGGTAGCTTGTTTAAAAACTTGTAAACAAACTTTAAAACTGCTGGTGTCCATCACTTCAGAGGGTGGTTTTGTTTAATAAGGTCATCTCCAGTCGAGGATAAGATTTGTTCATAACCTCTCTGAAATATATCTTAAAAGAAAAGATTGCTTTGGCCCCAGTCGTGAGGTGAAAAAGGGTAGGCAAGAATATTTTTTCTGGAAAGGGGAAAGGAGTTCCCACCCAAATAGATCTAAACTAACTGGAACTACAGTGTATAAACACCCCGGGGCTAAATCCTACCCTCACTTACACTGATGTAAGTCAGGTTTAAGTCTACTGCAGTTAATAAAATTACTGCAGATTTAATTAAGGATAGAATTTGGTTGCACATTTCTTAATAATGAAAAAGCCCCGTGGTTCTTTCCAAAGTGCATTTTACGTTAACAGATTATTAAGGACTTGTTTTAAAATACATTAAAATTAATTGTCAACTCACATTGTGATGCATCTTTTGTCGCATATTTGTACCCTCCTTTGAAACTAGTACAAAAACCAGAGTGAGATACTGTAAGAAATCCTATTATTTCTTTTTAGCAGGTTCTCAGATAAGGTTTGCAATGCTCGTGGTTTCTTGCTCTTTTCAGTTCAATAGCTCATATTTGGGGTGATGTGCTTTAATCCCAAACAGGTCTGTGAAGCTCCAGCTGGGAGTGATAAAGCGATATTAGCTGTAGCAGAAAAGTGTCAAAGTTCTGTATAAGACCCCAGACTGTATTATTGGGAACGAAACTGTTATATTACAAATTGTACAGAAAAATTACTCTTGTTGCAGTGGTTTTAATGTATGAGTTAGGAGCAGAAGCATTGGCTGCTGACTGAGGGGAAAAAAAAAAAAAAAAAACAAAACCAAAAAACAAAACAGAAACAACAAAAAAAAAAAAAACCCCAAACCAAACCCACTCACTATTATGGCCCAATATGGATGACAAAACACTGTAGCATGTGTGGGAAAATGGCTGCAGTCCAATGTCTGGAACCATTTATCTTCTGGTAGAGTCTGGAAGATGACTGTTTTATGTATTTTACAGAAATCCCTGCTGATTGATTTCATTTACTTAGGGGGAGGGGGCACGGTGACTGATGGTGGGGACAACTGGGGGGAAAAAAGAAAAAAAAAAAAGGATTCTTTACATTACCCTGACATCCTGTTCTGGTTAGGGTTGTTGGCACCTTTGAAGGGGACCAGACCGTGCTGGGCAGCCTGGTACGTCCTGCCGCTGCTTTTGCTACTCCGCACAGCCAGATGTTTGCTGCTTCTTTCTGGGTCTCAGTGAGCTGAAAGTTGTGCGTTCTGCTTCTACTAGTTCCAGGCATATTTTGGAAATCATGATTTGCAAAGGTCTAGAGGGGAATGGACAGAAATGGGTACGGGTCTGCTGGTGGCTTGGCTGGTGGCGGGTGCTGTTATTGAAGAGGGAGGAAAGAATTTGTGAAAGGTCTGGGGGGAATGTCTGTTTTCAGTGTGAAGGGCTTGCTGAAATAGCTCATCCTGCTTTGGCACATGAGGTTTGTATACTAGGATGATGATACAGTTTTCTTCTGACGTTTGCTGCTAAAATAGCCACAATTCCTGGTGTTTCTTTATTTGTAAGGATTAAAGAGATTGTCGAGCACAGTAGAGACAACAGGGATATGCTGTACATCAGTGTCTTTTCTCTACCTTGCTGTTGTTTTTGTGTGTGCTCTGCCTGCCTGTCTGTCAAGGTGTTTGCCTTCAAATCAATTAGTCTCACATCACGGCATGACAGTTGCTTGTTATATACCAGACTTATCTACAGACATTTGCTTTCATGTTGCAGGGAATCAGTGGCAGCGTTTTCATATGATGAAACTAGAGCGGGGGGATACTTTTCCTAGTCAGTACACTGCTACTGTGTTGAGGTTTAGCAAAAATGGGGAGAAAATGGATTTTTCTATTGGCAGTACTACTTCATTTTGTACCTTTCAGTCTCTTCACAGGTTACAATGGTTACAATGCCAAGTCCAATGCAGGGTCACATAACAAACCTGGAGAAAGGGAAATGTATTCTGTCTGTCCCATCACATCCAGTTTCTTAGACATAACCACTTAGTACAGTCAAGACATTCTTCATTGACAGAGTGGGAAAGAACGAAAGATAGACCTACTTTATCCCAACCACCAAGAAAGCTTCAAATATTTATCAAGTATTTTTATCAGATTGGTAGGAGCTATTAAGCACTGTACTTAAACAGTATCCCAATAATGAACCCAGCATTACCTCACTTCTGAACATCATTCTGTACTATTGCCCTGCAGTGTCATTCAGCCCACTCAGGTTCTTTGACTTTGCTGCTCATCATGCTGTCTCGACACACACTCATTTTCTGTGACAATTTGTTGAGGGTGTGCTTATGGCTATCAGACATCTCTGTGCTACTCATGTGTTGACCTCTGATTTGTAAGTTTACAGGAATTTAGATTAATCGTAACCTTGTCTACTTTCTTAATTTTCTTAGTCACTACATGTTCTTCTGATTATTCTCCCACAGAACAGTTTCTTGTTGGGACACTCCCAGAGGGGTAGCTGGTTTTGCTCTTGATTAATTGAGTTTGAGCCTTTCTTGCTTTTTGGTTGATCTAATTGAGGAGGGCAGTGGGTAGTGCCATGGTTTTCAGGTGAAGGTACCAGTTCTTTTCCATGGGTATGCTGCTGAGCTGCCCTACGACATGGAGCAAATCTGGTGCCCAGTGACTTTTTTAGAAGATCTGCCTTTATCACAGGGTCCTTGAGGGGGACTGTCTTCTCACCAAGAGGACTCTTGATGAGATAGTGCTGGTAAACATATCCAGTGTAAGTCCAGTGTCTCCCTTTAATCTTGCATTTGGGCAGGAGGGGAAAAAAGTGGTCTAAACTTGATTTTTCATCCAATGGGACTGCATTCTCCTGGTAATTTGAAGCATGTTTGGGGACTGCCAGCCCTCGACCCTTTCTCTCTTGTAAAGATTTGTAGGGTGGTGTGTCCATGCTCCAGCCATTTTGGCTACTGCCTACACAGTCCCTATGTTTTTATTAGTCAGCTCCTAAGTCTCTTCATTACCTCGAAACATCCTTCATGTGGCCACCACAGAGGTGCCTTCCTGAGTGTGCTAATTCTCACAGATAAAGTAACTCAAACATATTTTACACACATTTCACATTATCCTACTTTTAAATAAATTTTATCCTTTTGTACTTTGTGATATAGTACATGACAAGCATAGGCCAGTTGGTAGAGCTACAGCTGCCTCTCATTTTCTTATCAGATATTGTTAAAAACCGAAAAATAGATTTAAAACAAGAGAAGGGAGCTTTGTAGGCTGTGGAACATTATAAAACTTCCCACTGAATGTCTGCACAGGACATTCAGCAACAGCAAAGATGTTATGTACCAAATGAGTTCAGAGTAGGGGCCAACTGAATGCAATGCGTAAGTTATTTACTTATTCACTTATACCCCTAACCTAGAATCATGAATTCTTGCTGTCCCATAAAAAGGATGACTTTATGTGACCCTTTAAAGCCTTCAGCATTAAGTGGAATGGCTACTTGTTTTATACCTTCAGTGAAAAATTATGCATAAATCAAGTAGGCTTTTCTTGTAATGTACTCATAATCCTCATAAGCAAAACTCCCACCCAAATCTAGTAATCAAGCATGGTTTCTTGAACTCAGCAGAAAGGTCACTTCATAACAAATACAGGGGTATAAGATTCAGGCCACCCAGGCAATTTTTTTTTGGCTAGGACATTGCTTTAATTAAGTGATTGTAAAGTTAAAATAATAATAGGATTCTGATTTAAGCAGATAAAAGCCAGGGGAGCTACATTAAACTCAGTTTCCATCAACCAAACACATTCAGATGAGTTAAGCTCACTTGCTGTTTGAAGAACATTTTTGCACAGAGGGACAGACAGGATGGGCTGAGCTTGAGTCCTGAATGTTCTGGGGTTTGCATATTTAAATCAAGCTCTTAGCATTTTTTTGTTCCTTAATTTCCTTTGGTTTGTTTTTTTTTTTTATTGATGCTTTTGAAGGTGAGTAGACTCAGTAAAATATAATCATCCTGTGTTATATAAAAGCTACTGATAAATCTGTGGACTTTATAGGCAAAAGGAAAGGATTGACTGGGGGGACTTTTGTGGAGATGGTCTTGCACCTACAGGTAAAAACACTGGTAGCTGTCTTTTAAAGGTGGAACTGAGTTACCGAATTGCAAATGAAATGGAAGGTCTTGTGAAACCAGTGGTTAGGGCTCTCTCAGTTCTTGAAATCTGCCAACACAGCCAACAATTTGGGCAGAAGGGGAGTGGGAAACAGTGGTCCCACAGAAGGGGTTGGTGGCTGGAGCATCTTCATGGAGCGCTGCTGGGAGGAGCAAAGGCTGGACTTACCTGTTTATGTATGATTTGAGGGTGAGTTTGGGGGAAGTAGGAGTACTATTTGCTTTTGCGCTTGTGACGCAGACTTTGCGCAGTCCTTTGCCAGCCACGACCACTGATGCACAGTTGAAAAGTCACAACGTGGTCCTACCTCGCTTAGTTTTGGGGAAATATTTGGAGCTTGCACCAGGCTCTGCTGCCTGTGTCCCTGGGGCCCCCATACCTGCACCCTGAACCCCAGCTCCAAAAAGCACCTCTGCGTCTTCTTTTTCAGTGAAGCATAGCATCCAGGCATTACTCCTTCCCTCTGTGTCTCTCCTATGTCTGTGTGTACCAGCTGGCACACTTAGAGCAGAGCATGGGCCCTTGCTTGTCAGAGAAGGATTTAGTAAATCGTTTGTTCAGGAGATGTTAGTTTGTCACATCCCTCCACCGCTGGCAAAAGACCTACTTGGGCAGCTCTGTTGTATTAATTTGGTTTGCAGGAACATGCATACAGATGACCAGGAACAAATGTGGTAGATACAGGCACAATGATGTGTACCTCTCCTGTGCTTCTGAGCCACTGAATTGAAATTATAGATGTATGTTAATATTGATTGCTTTACATAGTGCATTAAATGTCCATAGGCCTGTAGGAACATGTCTAATTTATACATCCAAATTAATAGAATGGGTAATCACACATAACAGTCGGTCTTTTCATCACTTAACCCAGTGAGCAATTAAGACTCTATTTTGTTTGGACTGTAATCGCTTATACATACCTGAAAATACCATCCCATTCTCTCAGTTCTTTGTAAAAACACCACGAGTTTGTCATTGCAAGAACATTTCAGACAGCTGCATAATGAATTAACTTTTTAACTAAACTGAAAATTAGGAGTCTGACCCAGATCTCAGTGGGATATCTCCACTGGAGTTTTTCAGTGAACTTTGAGGTTCTGAGGGTGCTGAATGGGCTAAACCAGTTCATTTTAAAACATTGTTTGGAAATCATCTT
The DNA here is from genome assembly GCF_018691265.1 of Tyto alba. Classification (NCBI taxonomy): domain Eukaryota; kingdom Metazoa; phylum Chordata; class Aves; order Strigiformes; family Tytonidae; genus Tyto; species Tyto alba. The sequence continues at coordinate 24,909,967 of NW_024881282.1, read as the reverse complement.
TCAGAAAATAGAGTCTTGAAAACCTAATACCGATAATGAGCATGCTGGCAGACCTTTAAGGCAGCAGTCGAACACCCTCACGCTTCATATTATTTATTTATATTACATTTATATTGCCCACCCGAGCTTCCAGAGCAAATTCAATAGACAGCTATAGTTCTGCCTTAATTCCTCAGCCCTGGTTGCTATGGCATCCAAGTTAGGAAAATATCTGCCAGCTCCGGGTGGCTGAGCACGCAGATGGGTGAAACATGAGCAGTAATTTAGGGAGCTATGGGGTGGTATCCTATGACCAGCAGGTATTGTCCATGGTTTTTGCAAAAAGGGACAAGGAGTTGTGCACATCAGCGAGTAACCTGGGGTTTATTTAGCTTCAGTGAAAGAAGCAGCCTGTACCAGCAACCTGCATTTGTTCTGAGAGGCTCTGGTAGTGAACTATGAAATAATGTAATGAGCTGTTCAAATTAAGTACAAAATTAGAGATTAGAAGGGGCTGGCTGGTATCACCTATAGTCATGCTCATGCATCCCACTCTCTGATCTGTTCCACTCAGCTCAGTGGGGTTATAGTAGGTGTTGAATAAGGCAGCAGAACTGATCCTTCAGGTTAAAGATGCATATAATAAGAATTGTAAGTACTATGCAAAAATATCCTTTCTTATTTACGATCTTGGTACTCAAAATTTGTACCTTGAGATCTGTGTAATAGTATACAAATAGGATCCACAAATTCAAACTTTTTAGTCTTAACTACGTTTAGGATCAAAATTCAAATGCTTTGGTAGAGTTTCTTCCCCCCATCCAGTCATCACTGTTTTAAGTCACTTTAATAGCAAGCATTAATTTTCATTGAGAGCAATTTTTTCCCAACATTTCTTTGTTTCCAGTAAGAAAAGAGCAAGAACAAAGACTACCAAACAAAATACAACTTGTCTAAAATCTCACAAAAGCTCTTACACAAGAATCTATCAAGCCTGGGAAAATATGTGTTCTTTTGTAAAAACATTTTTCCTTGAAGTCACTGCTAGATTGCAAAAGTTCACATAACGTATTGGTATGTGTATGTGTTTATGTAAGATGGACCTCTGTATTTCACTTTCTGATGTCAGTGTTGCCTTGGCAACTGTATTTTATCGATTAGTAGAATATACGTAATTTGTTTCAGAGCTGCATCATCTCACAAGTTCATTTTTCTTTGTGAGAAGTAGTTTTATTTTTTTATCCTCTGAGTAAAATTATTTTTCTGATATGAGAAATAACATTCTTTTGATTCTTTTGGAGGTGTTTCTGTGGTTGTACACAAAACCCAACGCAGTTTGACAAATGCATGCTGATAAAGTCATGAAATACTTCAGCTACTGAAACATGCCTTCCTTATTAAAGTTCTTTTGCTGTATCTGTTAACCTAGTGTCTTATCTGTAGTTTCACTGGTAACGAACTGGAGACTCTGTGCAGTTCCAGTTACTAGATACTGCGTGGTGGTTTTCTTCCAGAGATCTCAAATTCCAATTAGTAATACTTCACAGGATCTCTTTGAACTAAGTATTATTATAGAATTTATTTTAAACTTAGATAAGCTGAGATATGGAAAAATTACCCTCACATAAGAGTAAATCTGAAATAGCATTGAGAGTAGCTCTGGAAACACAAGAAACTTTTACTCTTGTTCTTCCCATTGTGAATTTGTCAGGGCTAATGGCTAGTTCCTGATTTCGGACAGTAGCATTTCATGAACCAGTTGTCTCACTGCAAGTCCTACTGCCCTGAGTACTGGACATATGTATGAGAAGTCACGGTCCTAGCCTGAAGACCTTTCATTTTCACACAAACTGAGCAGGGGAGAGGATAGAAGAAATAGGAGGAAAATTATGCCCTGGTTCAGATGGTGCTATTGCCTGATTACATGCACAGCTGGACATATCCCAAATATCCCCCTGATTTTGGATTTGTCCTTTCCTCCCCTGTGTTTATTTGTTTCATGGTTTACGAGTATCACAGGAGCCAAGAGCAGGCAGGGTGTGCAGCTTCCCAGATCAAATCAGGCAGGGGAGCAACGAGAAAAAAAACAGGGATGCCAAGGAAAAGGAAGAATACAAATAGCTGATGGGAAAGTAATGGAAGTTCAACCAGATGTTGATGTAAAAACTATCTTTTTTTTTATGTAGAACTGAAAGCATAGCCATCCCTACAGTCTTAATATTAACAATTTACAAATTATAGCAATGCCTGTATTTATATGTCATACAGAGTGTAAATTATGGGAATGGGTTGTCAACACACATAGGAAAAGAAGTCTGAAAATCTCTAGCACTTTCTTTAAATATAATAGTTCCTGACAATTAGATATCCCATTGGTTGTTATCTAAATATTTATCTTCAGTTATATTACAAGAAGTCCTTAGTCAGGGAAAACTCATGCTCTCTGTTCTCCGTCTTAGAGATGAAATTACGTTCTACCTTTGAAAAAGCGCTTGGTTTCTTTGTTTTATTCTATTTTATTTTTGTGGATAACTTTGAAAAAAAAGAAAGAGAAAAGAGTCTGCTATTGATGGCAAGCAGGGACAAAGGCACTGTTACTAGATTGTGGTTTTGAAGGCTGTTTACCATGCTAAATCAGAGACCATAATGTGAAATCATGTTTTTAATCTTTTGGATTAAAACATTCAACAACAGGCCTTCCTAGCAACAAGGCTCCACCTAACACAAAGCCTCATTTTCTTGCAAGGATCCTTCAGTTTTACATGGATTTTCTGGGCCAATTTTTGGCAGCAGCAACACTAATTTATTCCAGATGAAAGTCAAACCCGCTATAATTAGCAATACCATGGTATTTGTTTGAAAAATCAAGAAGTGCTGGCATTTGCTAGAGAAGCAATGTGTCTTGTGGAGAACCCGGTCCATTTAATTCAAGCTTTTAGGAGCCTGGTGTTAAGCAGATGGTCCAGTCCATTTGTCATAGCTGCTTAAATCCCTTGTACAGTCTAAGGAGAGCAGCAGTTGCTTACTGAAGACCTGTGGAGAGAGATCCGTTCCCCCTCTCCATCCATCCACCCACCCAAGGATGATTCAGTCTGCCTCATTCAAGTAAATACCTCTTCCATTGGGAATATAGAGGAACAATAGGAAGTAAACGCTGGCACTTCCATGCAGTTGGGATCTGTTTACCCGTTTGAAAATGGATGTGACTTATCTTCCTCTTGCATAATAAACCGAGAATTAGAGCACTCACCCTGGAGGGAGGAGGTCCTGGGCTCTACTCGTTCTGAGTGGGTTGAGCTCACATCTTCTACCTTTAATTTAGAGGAGCTAAATTTCTGACTTCATTGGATGACCATCCGTGAGTCTCCATGCTTTTGTTTCTTACCCTTTCCTTTTATGCCTGTGAGGACTATAAACTCTAAGGTACCAGCTCATTTGTTATTGAACATTTGAACATCACTGAGTAAAAGCTTTGTTCTGGTAGATGCATTAAGTGTTTTTGACTGATGTTGGTAGAAGATGGGTTTTGTGCAGCCTTTGGTTGTGACATGGTTTCTGGAAGAGAGGATGAATCTCCAGAGATGTTGGACTTGATGTGCATTTTGGGAATGGCTGGCTGCTTGTTGGTTTGCTATGGGCATGATTATTTCCTCATTTTTGGTTGTCTCTTCTAGGGATATCTGTGCCAGAATTTAGTAGATCTGAAGCACTGGGAAATATGATGCTCCAGGGTCCTTTCTTGCAGCTGCCTCTTTTAGGAGCTTTCAGACCTAGGCAAGAGCATAGCTCAGGGCAAGGGTAGGCTACAGACCTCCTACTCGGTGCAACAGCCCCTTAGCATCTTCTTCTCCTGGAGTTTCTAAAGAAGGAAGAGGTGGGAGGAACAGGGCTGCGAGGACAATGGGAGGGCATTATGCTGTGAGAACATTATGCAGTCACTCCTGCAACACTGGAGAAGAATGCAGCAGTGATATGTTCCTTGTATGAGTCATTTTGGAGCTGCCAAAAGTTGGAGCAGCCCATTGCCCCATGATGAGTAGTTAGTGGTTGACCTTTATTTCCAGCATAGAGAATATTGTAAAATTGAGCTAAATGAATTGCTTTCAGAGCGCTGGCAGCAGCGCAGCCTAGTTTCCTATGGATTTGGATTCCTTCCTCCCACCTCTCTGAAACCAAGTCCTCACATCCCCTCTTTGACACCACTCCCCAGTTCTCTCTCTCATCCATTAAATATTGGGAAAGTGGTACATATGCTGTGGCTGATGCAGGGTGCTGTGCACTCTTTAGCCAACTGTCTTCTGCTTCTCAGTATGGATAGTTGGTTGCCCTACAAATGCCTCTCTCTTACTGGAAAACTAATTTGTATGCTTTTCTTTACCCAACACCAGCTTTTCTAAAATGTAGTATCTTTGAGACTTGGCTTCTTCTGTCATATTTGACTGAAACTGGCCAACAGATTCTGAAATTATATTGGGGTGCAACGGGGTGTCCCAGAGAGGCAGGTGTCATGAATGTTATTTCCTTAGGAAGCAATAGTACAAATATGCTCTAACACAAGCAGAAATTGAAAGCATTATGAGGAAATTAGAAGCGCTATAAGTTGTGTTGTGGAGACAGACATAGAAGGAATACATTTTTAGGTTTGCCATAAAATCTTTTAAATTATTAAAGTGAAAAATTGTTAAGGAACTCATCAGAAGGAAAATATGGGACTCACCCTGCCAGTTCATCCCTAATGTATTCCAATCCAGCAAATGGATAGCCAGTAATGAATTTGATCTGAGCTTATCAAGCATAGTAAACAACTTTACAGCTTATAGATGGCTAAAGTTGTCTCAGTACGTTGCACCAATAAAATGACAGTTATTTTGATCATCTCCTACCTTGCCACCTTTAAAAGTATTATTAACTCTATGTACCTTCTATTAAGTAACATTTAAAAGAGAAATAAACTTGCATATAACATCTCAAACTGCATTAAAATGTATATACTGTCAAAGAGAGTTTTAGAAGTTCATGAATGCTGTGTTTAGCCTTCCATCCCTTTCTGTGTCTTCCCATCCACTGTTATAAAATATGAAGGCTCACACATATGGTTTATTCTTCTGAATATTAAAAAAAAAAAAAATTAACTGTGAATGGGCAGGAGTTTTTTCCATTGATTCAGAGCTTGCCTTGACTATCCAAGGGCAATTCAGCTACTGGCAGTTCAAGAAAGTCATTCAGAGATGCTTCTGGCTACTCTTGAAAATTTTCTTCTTGAAAATCAGATTGACTCAAATTGTTCAGTAAAAGTAACAGAAATTGAATATATTACAGTGCTAAAAATATTTAGCATGTGGAACCCACCAAAGTGTTTATAATTTAGCATTTATCCTTTGCTTTCAGACCTCAGGCAGCTTTGTCCTAAAGCTGTTCTAGTACTTTTTTATCAGTCTGGATCTACATAATCATTTAGCTGTTTCATTCTGCGGCGATCCACCATAATACACTTGGATAGACCTTCAGATTGTCCACTTGGTTTAGGATCTTCTCGTGCTGTCACCACTTCTGCAAGTGGGAGTTAGGAGAGTAGTGGCCAGAGACTGGCTTCAGCTTGGCAAAGTGAGCCTCCTCAGTTTTCCCAGTACTCAGTGGGGAGAAGCTGTTCAGAGTGGAAACCTAACATCACATGCACCATCACTTTGAAGTTTTTAACCCCAATAAATGATGTGTCTAGTCTACAAAGACTGTCCTGAATTAGATTGTACTGGGGAGGGGAACTCTGTCTCACTCCATGCACAAAACGATTCTCATTTCTCAGTTCGTGCCAATTTATATGCACCGACTCCTGGACTGAGTAGGACTTGTGTACACATACGCTTCAGGAGAGGAATCTCTGCTTGAAAAGCTTGACCCAAAATGTTAATCTCAGGGAAAGCATACTCTGATATTTGCTCAGCAGGACATACAGATTCTTCATGAGAACAGTAGTAAAAATATGCTTATATTTATTATTTATCGAATGAGACTTCTAGTGTGTTTCCACACTGTTGGATATCACTGCAGAGTCCATCTGGGGTGATACCAGGGAGAAAATGCAAAGCACCATCTTGGGCTGTCAGAGCAGTATCTTTATCTCCTGGGATGCCCTCAGGGATCAGAGCACTCCTGGAAAAACATCTAACCAGAAGGCCTTGAGCATTAATCTGAAAGCTCTGGAAGAAAAATAACCCTCTTGAATAAAGGAGCATAGTATTAAAAAAACAAAAACCAAACAAACAAAAAAAAGTTATTCCTTCAGAAACTTAATAGAAGTTAAATTTTGCTTTTGAAAATGTAAATTCTCTGGGTGTGGGTAGGGATGTGAGGGCTTTCCAAGCAGCAGAGTGTTCATCCAGAAAGACATATGGGTGAGTGAGAAATTTAACAGGTAAAGTACTGAGTGTGTTTTCACCTGCAGTCACAAGATACTTAAGAGGGAGAGTCTTCCATAACCTAAGGACATAAGGAGATTTTGAAAAGGGATGGCATGAACCAGTACCTACCCTGAATCAAAATATCTTCAGATTAGGGGCAAATTCAATATGAGCCCAAACTTGAATATTTCTGATGTGTCTTTCCCTTAGCCCTCTTGTCTTTATAGTGTGCCAATCAATAATTCTTTCAGGACATCTTTTATATTTGATGGCATGTATGCATTTTGCTATTTGCATCAACACACCATCTTTAAGAAATGATTAAAGAGAGCAAGAGACTTGGTGATCTCAAGGTAGCATGTGCTCATTGTAGATGAATTATTTACTCTCCGTACTTAAGCATGTTAGTGCAAATGTCCAAAATGGACAAAGGAAGAGATGACTGTAAGTTTACAGTACTGAGCTCCTGGAAGCTTTTGGTAGTGTAGATGGTCAAATTCACGTACCTGAGAAAACAGTGGCAGAGGCAGGAGACAGCAACGTTATTAGAAAAATAATTCTTGGAAGTAAGATTTGGCGGTCTAGAGACTGCTTCTTAGAAAAAAATCTGACTATGGTTAGGATGTAGGATTTTAGGAGAAACATAAGCTTGGAAACTAAAATGTTTTCTAAAGATACTCAGTTGTGCTTTTTATTAAAGGAAATTGTCCCTAACTAGAAGGCCCTGTAAGTCCTGTGAAAGCATGCACCTCTACATATATCACGGCTTGGAGTCAAGGTAGATGCCCAGTACTGTCTGCTTTTAATTCTTGGTGACTATTACAGGTATTTCCAGTAGAAAATTATTTTCTTTGGGGCTGGCAGAAGGAATCTAAATATCTTACAAATTTTGCATAGCTATGGATGGAATAATTATGAAATAAATTCCTAGTTAATTCCAAGGTAAAAACCCACAGAGAAGCTGTCTTTTATATTTCAGTTAAGGATAATCTTCTTTTTTAACATTCCTGGGGACTCATTTGTGATGCTGTCCTTTCTCATTTTTTCATCTCCTGAAGACCATACTTGCCTTAGGGGTATGGTGTCAACATGGTAAAAATGAGCTGGTGCTACTGGCCTCACAATTGCCGTACTTTGAGCAGCTCCTGTAGCGCACAGGCTGCTGTAGAAGTCTTTACACTTACTACAGATGCTAATGCCCTGATGTCTTCCAAAAATGATGGAGGAGAACTTTTTGCCTTTTTCATTTCAAGGCATCATAAAATCTTGGAAACTTGAGGCCAGTTGCCAGATGTGATGAAAAATTAACGGAGCACAGCAATTGTACCTGATCCCCTGACAGACACTTGAGTAACAGCTTTTTCTAAGACTGCCTTTCTAAATGATTCTTTTTGCATCTGTATTTCTGTCCCTTCTGACCACAATGACAAGTTCTTTATCATAAAAAATGGAAAACAATAATAGAGGATATTTGGGGATTTTTTTTTTCCTGCAGTTCCCTACAAAATCTAGTTGGATTCTGTTCGTTGCACTTAGGGTGAGCTACCAAGACAGACTGTAAACTGAAGCATAAAACTGTGTCAACAGGTATTAAGTGGGGAAGCAGCTACACCTCTTTTTAGTGGTACAGGAGTTGCCTTCAGTAATGCTCACAGTTAATGGGTGTGAATTGAAATGTAGCAAACTATTTTTTTGGGATAGGACTACTGCATTGCTTCAAAACCTGTCCACATTGGAAGAGAGACTAAATATCATAATTTCTGTGTGCTATTACCTCAGTCTTCAAATATTTTAAAGGAAAGGAAATAGAAAAAAGCAGGCAGTGAGGAGGCATGCGATCCATGCATCGATGCTGTCAGAGGTCATTGGGGAGTGTTACTGCTCAGGCTCTGAGACTGAAGAAAAACAGTAGTATGACAACAAAGTAATACTAATTAATGCTTCTTTACTACTTTATGTATGCTGAGCATTACAGAAACACCAGCTAAATGTAAGAGACTTGGTTATACATAGAGAGATTTGGTTCTTCAAATCCTGTCAATCTCTTTGAACAGTTATATATGCATAAGTATATAATTGACTGAGTATTTTTCTGTGCAGGACCAGAGAAAACCAGTCATAGTTATCTATGAACTACTCTTAAGGCTTTGTACAGAAAAGCTTTTAGGGCTATGTTCTGGTATTTTCACTCATACTAAATAGAAATGTACTTTTCAGGTTATTTATTAATAGTGAGAATGTCTGGTGTTTGGCAAAAATGTTCACCATGAAATACTGTTTCTGAGAGGTATCTTTTACTATTATTATAATTTGGGGATTTACTTTATTTGAAAGAACATACTCCTGGCAGGTCAGCCACACATTTTGTTCATTGTGCCCTGTACATGGGCCGTTTAGAAGAGCAGTATTTGCCTGAGTCAAATTTGTTCTCTTAAGAGTAGACTTCCATGATAAACCATCACATATCATGACATGAGTACGCACAATTACTCACAGTCACTGCAGTTACGTAGTTCCCCCCAACAGGATAACATTAAACAAACAATGTTATTTGAGGAATTGGCAATCCTTCCTTCCATGCTTCACCCAAAGTATATTCTTAGCAATTCATTCACTGGTATTTTTTCTTTCCTGCAATTCGTTCTTCTTCCTTCTGAAACTCACAGTTGTGTAGACTTCTCATCCAAACAAATCTGTGATAGTTTGGAGACACCTGCTCTTTCATATCCATCAGAAGAAGTGAGGGTTAACTAATCTGGGCACTGCAGCTGAGATTATCATCCAGCACCCCTTACAAACCGTGGAAAGCAGCATTGTATGGCACCATTTCTGTAAGCAGAGATGCAAACGATGCTGAGATGCCAGCACAGCAGGAATATAAGAGACTGTTTGCAGGAAAAGAATAACAGTTTACTGAGTTTCTCCTGAAGACCTACAGGTGTGGCAATCCAGAGGTAGTTAAATGCAAGGGCTGGAAAAGTAAGCACTGCATTCCAGCCACAACGGCTGAACACTGCTCCAGTTAATGTCTCCATCTGAGAACAGAGCTGGAACTGTATCATCAAAACATCTATTGCAGCAAAGAGTAGTAAATTTACCACCTAGACAGTTTGAAACCAAAGCGACCTGTTTGGTCAGGTGTATCTCAGCATATATATTTTTTCAGAGTTGTCCTGAATCCAGAATTCCTCTAAGGAAGAATAAATATTAGTCCTACAGGTTTTGACAGAGAGTGGATTAGATGAACTTTCACTCTCCAATTTGGCCTTATTTTCTATGGCTAACTTCAACTTCTTAGATGAAGTCTTTTTAAGATAGAAATGAGCATGGTCATTCTTGGGAGGAGAAAAAGCCAAGTCTTTTTTTTTTTTTACAAACGGGTCGTTTCACAGGATGTGACTACAGTTATTATCAGTTCAAAGTACATGAGTCAAATGGTGGTATTATCAAACTATTCCTTACTATATGTTTGTGTAAGATCCACTGACTGAAATGTGACTGGCTTCACAGACAGTGGAGTTCAAAATTTTCCTAAACACAGTGACCAGAGCACATGGAGGAACGAAATTTGACAGAGACTCACTAAAGTAACCTGAGCATTAGTGGGCTAGGTGTGGAAACTGAGACAATAAAAAAAACATTTGAAGAGTCAGGAAAAAGAGAGCTATGCTTATGAAGATAAAAGAAAACGATGAGGAGATCAGCAGTGAGGAATTGTCTTTCATTGAAAATATGGGAGCGATTGAGGAGTTGTAGTTCTTTTTCCAATTTATTTCTTATGTAAATAGTATGATGCATGCATTAAGGCACAATCCAGAAAAGCAAGCAAGAAAATAAATGTTAGACATGCCTAAGTGCAGTGATTTTGATGACACAAATCTATTGAAAATCCTGATCAGGAAAGCAATCTTATTCAAGACAGCACGAAACTGCACAGTTGGACCCCTTGCAGCAGGAGTTTAAAGTCATCTTTTCTTCAGAAGAAAACAACTTTAAATGTATCACTTGATCGTGATCTAGATTACAGGAACACACTGCTATAAAAATACAGCATTAGTGGAATTTTCCACGTCCAAAAATAATTTAGTGTCTAAATACTTCTTTTATCTGATTTATGGCTTCACAGCCATGTCTAAGCCAGTACTGCCAAATAAAATTTGCTTTTCTGTGACATGTATGCAGTTCTTTTTCAGGTAATTGTAATGATGTCTTGCATACAAATTAAGTGAAAGTTTCCTTCTAGAAATGTTCAGCTATATTAGTATTTTTAAAGTGCAACTTCATTTTTTACATTTTAAAAGTATAACTTCAGTTTTTACAGTATCAGTGCCTAAACATATATATGATACGCTTCATGAAATCAGGGACCCAAATACTTGCAAAAACTGTTCAGTCATATCATACAAAGGAGGTTTTCTCTTAATGTCATTGTAAAAGTACTTTTCTGTAATTCAGTAATTTACCAATTTCATTCGATTAATATCTTTCAGTAAGCAGATCAGACAAAAGAATAACAGTAGATTTGCCCTCCAGTTCCCCATAGATGGGTGTATTCCTGACACCTATGTAGAAACATATAATTGAAATAACATTTGCATAAATTCCATTTAGTAAGGATGCACTGGCTGATGCCAGCGAATGTTAGGGCACTTAATCAAACAGTAAATAGCAATGCATGTCTAAGCATTGATCATTTAATGCAGACATTGTCAGAACAATTAAATAGATCATGATGTTCTTTTGTTCTTCCTTTTTACTTAGTATAATATACTGTTGCTTTCAAAAGCTCCTCAGGCTCTTTAATAAAGAAAGATTTCTTCTCTTAATTTGGACAGCTGCATAATTGGGGTGCTAAATCATCCTCAGGGATGTAATCAAAATGGTCCTACTATGTAACAATGTTCTGGTTTTCCTGCTTAGTTTAGAGCAGAAGGAACAAATTTAGGCAATTGCAATCCATTGCTTTGCCTTAAAAATCAAGCCTTGATCATTACAATATAATAGTTTTGAAAGAGAAGATCTCCAAGTTCTTTGTAAGTAGATTTAATCTAAATTTCAAATTATCTGTTGTGGTAGGTATGGTAACAAACCTAACACCTGTACCCCTGTACATTTTCACCCTTCAGTCGAATGCTATGATCAGCAGTGTACACATCAACTGAATCAGATTTACCGTTTTTATTCTAAAAAGAGGCAATAGCAAGGCAGGACTCTGACCTAAAAAACATATGCTAAGATATCTCTACTCAGCAGGAGGGACTTCAGCTAGTGTTATCCCTTGGAGTTATGCCGAGCGGCTAATTTAAGTGCTGAATGCATGATAAAGTTCCTGCAGTGACACTCGGCAAAAGAGCGATTTAGCTTGGAAATGGTGCAGAGAGTGACATGGAGGTTCACGCGAGCCGGGTGGCTCGTGGACACTGCAGCAGCCTCCTGGAAATGACCTGCCCATGCTCACTCAGAGCATTTCTCCTGCAAATTGACTGCATGCTAATTTCTTGATACGCCCTCAATTTCCACTGTATAATAGCATTAATGACCTTGACAGAAAGCGTTTCCTGGGGATTAATAACCATTTGAGGTTTAATGACCTGAGGCTATGCCTCAGGCCATCAGCTCCTCCAAGCTGCTCATTAAATCCTTAGGGTACACAGTATGCTTCAATCACTCCTGCTTAAGCATTTGCTCAGTGTCACCTAATAACAATATTCTCCCTGAGGTATTTCCTCTTCAGAGGCACTGGTGTTGGAAATGTGTTTGTCCTTAAGTCTTTTGGGGAAAGAACTCTTCGTTAATTTTTCAGGTGACTGTGTATTACAAGTCAAAGCATTTACTCAGGCTGTCCCTGAGTTTCTGCTGTGATGAACACAGTAAAAATGAGACAGTTAAATCCATAAATTGCACCTAGAAATATAAACTATTTGGTTTAGTTGCTTACAATCACATAATCTAAATAAAGAGCCTGTAGCCTCCCCCCATCCTAACACTGGTGGTTCAGCCAGAGGTCAGTTATTTGAGAGGTGGTATGGGACAGGTTACCACTTCCTAGCAAGCAGTGGCTTCATCCTAGCTCTGAAGGATACCCCTAATTCAGATCTGTGCAGAAGGGACAATACAATAGAGAGCATATTTGCCTATTGTAGGAGAAATGCCATTGCTAGGCCAATTGCTTGCTGATGAAGTCATAAGTCAAAGCTGATGTATTGTCCTATGTTATGTTACATACTTGTGGAGGGTGAACTTGTTTTTCCGCCGAAGATTTTTCATTTAAGGGAACATTCTTCCCACATCCAGATGGCATCAAGTACAATTGGATCTCAGTTAAATCTGCTGCTGTGGTGTTACATAGTGTTCCCTGTTTATTTGTGTAATAGCGGAGCGCAGCATGCCAAATAGGCATGGCACAAACAAATGGCTATTGGAATTTTATTCCCAAAGTTTCTAAACTGAAAGAGGAGAAAAGCGCAGGGAAGAAGGCAATCAACAACAGTTGTAGGAAACCGATATAGTGAGCATGGCACGGAGTTATCTGTCAACAAATCAGTTATATTGTCTTCACCTCAATTATAAGAATCCTCTGGTGAGGCTTTGCCAGCATCACGTTCACACATCAGTCTCCGTTGTGCACTGAGCAACTAGTTAAGTATGTCTAAGGAGATCTAGGAACAGTGCTCTTAGGGCGCTGGAAAGTGGAGTTGCTTATCTCCCTGAGAGGTCTGGGAAGACCTGCCCTCAACCTGACTTTAATTTAGAACTAGCTGTGCTGGCCCAGTGATTTGAGCTAACATCTTTGTCCAGAGACAGTCCACATTTTTAGGGAAAGAAAAGCATTTTTCTCGAAAATCCTAAAAAATCAGAAGTAGTTGGAGTTGTTTATAAGATTAAGATACTTAACAAAAACCTGAATACCAAGAACATATAGTATCAACTGTGGGAGAAATCTTGATAAGTGTAACTTTGTTCTGTTAAGTGAGATATACATATATCCTATGGAAACCAGCAGGTGAATTGATGAATAAAACACGGAAGGGGTGAACAACTCCCTTGCTTGCGTTTGAAATTAGTGGATTCTGAGGTCAGGTAACTCTAATTCAGTGACATGCTTTATGTGGGAAATACATGCTGTTTGTAGTAAACCCTGAGCACCCCTACAGAGGAATGTTCCTACATAAATCTCAAATCCCTTTGCAGATGGAGAAATTCAAGTGCAAATAGGTGAAATTACAGACCTTAAGTCATACAGTACGTTAACAAGAGATGCCTCAAAGATGGATGTATTTCATCTCACTGGAAATGTCTCTAGCTTTATATGCCTGTTCCTCCAAAATTCTCTGTATAGTCCCTAGAGAAGAATGAGCACTCTCTGGGAACAAGCCATATTACCTCTTTTAGACATTAACTTCAAGATACGGTAAATATTTTCACGGAAGTACCTCTTTCTCTCCATAGCCTTCAGGAGCACCTGAGATAAATGGTTCCAATGCAGTTGCAGATGGGTGAGATGATTCTCACCCTTTATATCCCCAGATATCCCCATGTATGTAAATAAATATTCTACATGGATGACAAAATGGCTGCTGTGAAGACAGGTCAACTAGATATTTAAGCCTATGCTTAATGCTAAGCTTCTGACATGTCCTACTGAAGCCTGGTTTATAAAACCAGCCCCTCTGCTGAGACCCCTACCATTGTGTGGAACAAGTGGGTCCAGTTCTCCTGGCTGCTCTTGGTTTGAGACCAGCACACTGCATCGTTCCCATGTAGATTTTAGGTGTAGGAATACACTTCTGGTTGGAATTTCCTTTCTAAAATCTACTGAGAATTCAAATGAGAGCCAGATGAGTTTTTTCCTGTTCATTTAGAAGAAAAATGCAAAACATCATGAGAAACTTTAAAACTGCAGCACTCCCAGAAAGTCCTCACCACAATAACATTTTCCTGAAAAAGTTCTTTCCAGGGGGATTTAAGCTTGCAGGTGATAAGTATTCATTATGTTTTTCTCCTCCTGATGAGGAAAGGCCAGACTGGTAAACAATGAATGAAGGAAATGCTTTGAAATACATTCAACTAGTGGCTTTGTAGACTCAGTTTTGAGGCAGCTTATAGCAATTGGCTTTGGCTTGGAGTTGCAGAAAGATTAATGAAAGCCCCATCTCTGTTCCCAAAATCAAATTAAGCCAATGGAGCATCACAGCTATAATTTTCACCTTTTGGCAGCGTTGCCTTCCCTGCACATCCTCCAGTGGAGTCCAGGCTGGTTTGTTTGGGTTATTGTTCGTCTTTAAAGATGGAGCTCTACCAGAAATTAAGGAACTGTAATTTTCACCATGTACACTATACATAATTTTCAATAAATGTACATAATTCTCATTCATGTACACCAGTGCGGTCCCTTAGTAGTAAGTGAGCTTTCAGAGCATAACGCTGTGGCCACAGGATACCGTGGGTCTTGCGTTTCTAACTACTGTTACGGTATAAAAAAAATACTGCAAAATACAGCCCATCTCCTAAATCAAAATACTTTTATCACGTGTACAGTTTTAGCCAGTGGTTTCAGAGTAACATGTGGACTTTTAGGATGGTTATTTAAAATCTTTAACTTCCATTTTCCTGATATTTCATTGTCAGATTTAGGATTCTCCTTTTGAAAACTGAGCCAGGTGTTTTTACAGTAAAATCTGTAGGAGAGACCATCCTTTGTAGGCAGCTGCCTGCTTTCTGCTTCTATTTCTGTCTGGAGAAGAACTTATCATACTTCTGGCATATCAGAGGCTAGACCCTGCCAAAATCTGGAAGTGAAGTAAACCATCAAAATATGTCAGATTCTTAAAAGTGCAGACGAAGGTCAAGTCCAGAAAAAGGCTAGACTTGGAAAATAAGTACTTTGCCTTTTCCTTCAAAGTATACACGACCAGTTTTCAGTCTTTGTGTTTATCTGTATATCCCATTACTGTCGCACTGGACAGCCAATATTGGCTCATGTTCTAGAGCACACCACATTCATTCTCCTGGCCTTGAGGGGGCATAAAGCCAGAGCAGCCCCTGGGTCCTGCTCTTCATGGAGCACATCTAGAGGTGGGGAAGGGCCTGGAGCTGACCCCAGAGGCGGCACAGCTGCCGGCGGGGAGCTTGCGGCAGAAGCAGGTCTGGGTGTCCCTGGGGATGGCTCCCATCTCGCGCTGGAGGTGACGCCTGAAGGAGGGAGGTGTCCTCACACACTCCTTCTGGGCAAGGGCAGCTGCTGTTGTTCAGGGACTTATTTTCCCAAAGACTGACTGGAAATTTTGCCTGACAAATTGAATCTCAGGCCTCGAGATTTTGAATAGCAGCCATCTCTCATCTCTTCTTTAAACAGGGTATTTTAATACTCTGCAGAATTACAGAGTGAGGCATGCTGCCCTCCATCTCCTTAATCCTCTGTAAATTTACTTCTAACTGCTCCTGCCAAAATACAGTATGGCACTTGCACAGCACATGCTTCTTCAGTGGTAAGCACAAAGCGGCTTCTGTTCAGATGGAATATGTTGCAAGCCCATGAGTGACACATTGTGAGTTCTGAAGATTATGAAACATACTCTGAAACTAAGCAAGCCATAAACACTTCATTTTTCAGAAATAGTCACATTACTTCTGTCATTCTGCTTGGCAAATGGATGTACACAGACCTTGGTGCATCCACGTAGCACACGTTGAACAAGCACCAAGTGCTAAACCAGTGGCGTGCCAGCAGCGCTGCAGAGTTGAGATGAAATATTTCAAGTATGCACTTGAACACTCTTCTCGGATTTTATAAAAACCCATGATCTTTATTCGTTCATTTTTACTTCACTAGCCTTTCTCTTGGACTAAACTGACCTCAAACTATAGCGTGGTGTTATATTCACTGGTCTCCTGGTGAATGCTCTCTAAATGGTCAGGAATCAGGTTGTGGCTTAGGACAACTCGTAACTTCAAGTAGGAAATATTTGCTGGAAGGGCAAGTGTCTTGTGTCTATTTATGGCCAAATGCTCCTGTGAAATAAATAAGTCTTAGAGATCAGTCAAGGGCTGGACCAAATCCTTCCTAGCGCCAAAAAAACTCTCCTGTTTGATATCCAGGCCACCTGACTGTTGAAGTCCTAAAGGAAGGAAGACCACCTCATGCAAGGTAGCTATTTAGTCCTCATGTACTTGAAGCATATTTTTGAGCATAGTACGCACTTTAGCATATGGAGTCTCACAATTCGCCTTCCTAAGAAAGGAAGAACATTTTTTTTGCTTTTTTAACTGAAGTGTGTTAAGTGGTGTGTCTCATTTCCCACCAAAAGTCTAGCTGAGCATGGAATTAGTCATTTACTTTCCAAATATCTAGCTGGTAGCACTGTCTAGTGACCAAATCATCTTTGCCCACAGTCAGGCAAGTAATGATTCAGATGAGTGGGAATGTGCTCTCCAGCAAACAAAGCAAAGGGACTCTGTCTGTGAGATGGCAACTGAAATGTCCAACTGATTTCCCATCAACTATTACAAGATTAAGAAATAGTTGAAATTCATCCAGCAAGTCTGAAAATGCCAGGGACTCTATTTCACTGACATTTCCAGAGCCAACCCTTCCGTATTCTCTCCCGTTACCCAGCTAGAGACACTGACATGAAAAGAGTAGGTTTGTGCCTCAATAGCTTTGGTATCTCCTGCTGTCTACCCCACAGACCACCTCTCCGGTGCTGACAGGGAGCAGGCACTGGTAGGTCTCCAGCCTTCCTGTTGTCTTCTTCCAGGGTAATGTATGCCACATAGCTGAAGGGCAGACTCCCGCTTTATAGAGTGATAACTGCAAACATCTAACTTACCTAAGCTCTTTCATGCTATTTGATAAAAGAGCAATTTATGTCTTCCCTGCTTGCAGCTAAAAATAACAGTAAAAAACTGTAGAGTGTTGTTAGTCCTGGGTGGTGTACTAATTAGTTCTTTGCTAACTCTGCTTTATTGCTGGCAATGATTAGTGTCAAGTAATTACAGGGTTACTATGAATCTGGCTTCCATTTGTTCTGTGGTGTAACAAGAGTAAGGAAATGAGAAGTGTCAGTACTATGGATACCTGGTGTTATTTCTGCCATAGCAGAATTTTGTATTATAAGGAACAGTTATTTTGTGCAATCGTTTTAATAGCTGGAAACAGATCTAGGTGAGTTGCAGAATGGAAAACCAGTATTTTCACTACATTAAAAGTCTGTTCTCTACTTGAAGGAGCACATAAAACCCCCACAGCCTTCTATAAAAAAAAGGTATGGAAAGGAAACTAGAGACTTCAGCCAAAATGCTAAAAATAATAACTATACCAACAGAGCCAAGTTGTCTGTTCCTTCCTCCCTCCACTATGAACGAATAAATGTTTATGTACAGCTATCATGTAGGAACTGCTTTAGCTTGGTTTTTGCATGTTGCTCTGCAGCCATATGGACTGCAGCTTTCATTGCAAAGGTGACCGAACAAAAAAAAATCCAATGATTTGTGTGAAGAAAAATCCTGGAAGTATTTTAGTTCAGAAATCCAAAACATTTCAGTTCATTGGTAAAACTGTTTGCTATGTAATCTTCCTTCTGGGTTTTTGAAGTGCATTTAAATGTGTATGTGCCAATCTGTATAGAAAATGTCTGCAGCCACCTGGTAGTAGAAGGCAGGATCGGGTGAATCAAAATCAAAGGTGCTTGAGGAGGCATGTAAGAGCTAAGTAATTCAGACATCTTTGAAGATCTTCACCCTACCAATTAGGAAATTTAAATATCCTTAAAATTTTGGCCTTTGAGTTGACCACTTTGATACTGAAAGTTATCTGTATCTATTCAGTAAAATTAAACAATTTCCATCATGATGGATGATGGAAACCATCTGAACAGCTGGCTGAACAGTAGCTCCACTGCTGCTGTAAAAAAAGAACTTTTAATTTGACTTTCTCACACTTAGTACTGGTTTTTAGAGAAGTGTTTAGAAGGCACTTTTCTAAAAAGGGGTGCCTTTGTGAAGACAGAGTGAAGAAAGATTTTCTTTTTTTAGTAAGCAAGTAATTGTTTCCTTTAATCCCTTTGTTTTTCTCATGACTCTATAAAGATCAGTATACAGGCATGTAATTAGTGGCTCTGGACTAGATCACACTGAAACGCACACTCGTGTGACCTCACTGTTTTTACAGCACTGCACAGTCAAAAGTAAAGGGTAAAATTTAGTTCACAATAACATCTTTACGCAAGGATATGCTGTTTCTTCAATCACTGAAATAACTTTAAAAAGCAGTAGAACCATCAAACAACGGAGGCTGTCTGGTACAACCCCTGCTCATCAGAGCCAGCTTATCACATCACATCTGGCACTGACATAGGATCAATAAAACTCCAAAAAGGAAGATGGACCAGGTTCCAAATATCCAGCTAAAGAAAAAAAAAATTCTGCTTAGTATTAATTTACTGATTTTTCATTTCCTCATACAGTTGTAAGAAGACATCCTGGTAGCTCTCATTAGTAATACTCTTGTAGTAAGTAGCAGCTGGGAAAAAACATTAAACAGATATAAGCGTTTGACCGTAGAATCATAGAATTATTGAGGTTGGGAAAGACCTTTAAGATCAAGTCCAACTGTTAACGTAACATTGTCAAGTCCACCACTAAACTATGTCCCTAAGCACCACGCCTACACATCTTTTAAATATCCCCAGCAATGGTGACTCAACCACATACCTGGGCAGCCTGCTCGAATGTCTGACAACCCTTTCAGTGAAGGAATTTTTCCTAATATCCAATCTAAACCTCCCCTGGTGCAACTTGAGGCCATTTCCTCTTGTCCTATCACTTGTTACTTGGGAGAAGAGACTGACACCCACCTCGCTACAACCTCCTTTCGGGTAGTTGTAGGGAGCGATAAGGTCTCCCCTCAGCCTCCGTTTCTCCAGACTAAACAATCCACTTCCCCTAGCTGCTCCTCACAGGACTTTTGCTCTGGATCCTTCACCAGCTTCACTGCCCTTCTTGGGACACACTCCAGCACCTCAATGTCTTTCTTGCAGTGAGGGGCCCAAAACTGAACACAGGGTTCAAGGTGCAGCCTCACCAGTGCCAAGTACAGGGGGACGATCCCTTCCTTAGCCCTGCTGGCCACACTAGTTCTGACACAAGCCAGGATGCTGGTGGCCTTCTTGGCCACCCGGGCACACTGACAGCTCATTCTCAGCCGGCTGCCCACCAACACCCCCAGGTCCTTTCCCACCAGGCAGCTTTCCAGCCACTCTGCCCCAAGCCCGGAGCATTGCGTGGGGTTGTTGTGACCCAAGTGCAGGAACCATCACTGAGCCTTGTTGAACCTCATACTATTGGCCTCGGCCCATCATCCAGCCTGTCCAGATCCCTCTGTAGAGCCTTCCTTCCCTCGAGCAGATCAACACTCCCACCCAACTTGGTGTCACCTACCAACTTAGTGAGGGTGCACTCAATCCCCTCATCCAGATCATGGATAACAGAACTGGCCCCAAATACTGAGCCTTGAGGAACACCACTTGTGACTGGCCACCAACTGGATTTAACTCTATTCGCCACAACTCTTTGGGTCTGGACGTCCAGCCAGATGTTTAATCTCAGAAATAATAACAAAAAAGTAGATATCCACAGATTATGTTAACATTTATTTTATAAATGATTTTTCATCACAGTCTTGAGGCATGGTGAAATGTTAATAATGTTGATATACTTCACTGCTAATAATTATGATATGGTTGTTAATCAGAAAAGGTCATCTGGGTTTGTAGGTACAGCTCTTGCCCATACTTTCAGGATAATGCCAGCTCTCCTGTTAATGGCTTGTATGTAGATGACAACTTCCAATCTGTGTGAACAAGTGATATTCTGCTGTTTGGAGTTCAGTTTTTTCAGAAGAAATACACAGGATGTTTCTCAATAAGCAACTTCATGGAAAGAGCTAAGGAAACACTGGGATCTAAAGGCATTATAGTATCATTCAGCTGATAACAGTAGATAATACTGATAACATCAGGTGGGAGCTGAGCACTTTGCATTGCATTCACTGTGCACAAGCCATGGATTCGGACCTCTGTGTGGAATATTTGAACTCTTCTGTATGTGCTGTATCTTAACAATGTTTCTTGCACTACAAATTACTCATCTCACACAGAATTCCAAAAGAAAGTGCTTTAATCTTAATTTATGATAAAAAAGAACTGAGAAGTCTTTTTTATTAATACATCAAAGCATTATCTCCAAGGGGAGTTAGTTCCATATTAATGTTCAATGTTTAATATAAATTCACAGCATGAAGACCACCTCGGATGGGTAGAGATTCTCTGATGTGTATCTGATTGCCCACATGTAATTTGAACATCTACAACACATGAAGGGTATAATCAAGGAATAATTAATATGTTGATAAGGAATTGCGTTTTGTTCTACTTATCTGCATAATTCAGAGAGAAAGTTTACGATGACAACATCTATCTTTTGGGGTATTGTTTACATTTTCACTCAAATTATAAGATGAAGCATTCTCCTGCATTCCACAGTGCCTTTCATCTGATGAGCTCCAATTACTGTCTGGCCAATTAACTTCATTACCGCACACATGCAAACCACCTTGGGTATTGTGGAAAAACTAAGCGACGCGTTGAAGTCTGAAACTTGACCTCCAGTTTAGGACACTGTGCTTGAAAACCCTGACTTCCAGAGACATTAATCTCTGTCTTTAATTGGAGTTATGAGTACCCATGAGAGCTGAAACTAATGCTCAGACCAGCACTACATCCTCCTGGGAGCCCTCTGAATGTCAGGCCACTCCAGAGACCGTGTGCATCTTGTGTGCTGCTTGAATTCAAGCCATCTGCACATCTCCCCTAGCCTTTCAAGACATGACATTTTTCAAAACTTTGCAAGGACAGAGGGTGGCTGCAAGCTGCATGTGGTGGGGTCCATCTACTGCATCCAAATTCAAATCAGATCTCAAGGGCAGAGTACCAGACAAAACACTTTGTGCAATTTATGTGCACTGAAGAAACATACCTTGTGTACAGATTGAAGAATTTACTGCTCATGTAATTAAAGTATTAGCAATCTAATCAAAGATTTAGTCCAGGTGCAAAGGTAAGAACACTTATAATTCCAAGTATAGTTATGGCAAGTTTCCTGTAGTGGTACAGTCGGAATTGATACATTGGCTATACATCTCCCTGGTGTTATGCTTACTCTTCCTATGACTCTCTGGGTCCTAAAATCAATGGAGCTAGTCTTCCTCAAGAAGAAAAGGGGTGTAGAGGAGCTTACAGCAAGTCTTCATCTGAAATCCTCCGCTAGGAGAAGTACGATGTTGCTGGTGGAGATATTTTCCTCCTCACTGTTGGGTCAGTTTAGGGTTGTTTTTACACATTTCCTGAAATAGTCACAGAATCACAGAATGGTTGAGGTAGGAGGGCACATCTGGAGATCATCTTGTCCAAACCCCCTGCTCAAGCAAGGCCACCTAGAGCTGGCTGCCTGGGACCATGTCCAGATGGCTTTTGAATATCTCCAAAGACAAAAACGACACCACCTCGCAGAGCAACACGTGCCAGTGCTCGGTCACCCTCACCGTAAAAAAGTGTTTCCTGATGTTCAGATGGAGCCTCCTGTGTTTCAGTGTGTGCCCATTGCCTGTCACTGGGACCACTGAGAAGGTCCTGGGTTTGCCCTCTTTGTACCCTTCCTTCAGATATTTGCACACATGGATGAGATTTCTCCTCAGGCTGAACAGTCCCAGATCTCTCAGCCTCTCCTCATCTGTCAGATGCTCCAGTCCCTTAATCATCTTCTTAGCCCTGTGCTGGACTCACTAGGGTAAATCTGTATCTTCCTTTTACTGGGGAGCCCAGAACTTGACCCAGCACACCATATGTGGCCTCACCAGTGCTGAGAAGAAGGGAAGGACCACCTCCCTTGTCCTGCTGGCTACACTCCTTGCCAGAAGGGCACATTGCTGCCTCATTCAAGCTGGTGTCCATCAGGCCCCCAGGTCCTTTTCTGCAAAGCTGCTTTACAGCCTGTGGGCCACTCACTTGCTCTTTCACTCTTGAAAAATAGGGATTCAATAGAAGATATATAACATTAATACATTACATGAATATATAACAGGAACATACAAGATGAACAGGTATATATAGCTACAATGTTTCAATGACTGCTTATTAATAATATCTATTAGTTATGGAACTATCAATAGTGCATTGTAAAAACAGCTTTATAACATATCTGGCTGGCAAGTGAGCATACACTTGAAGGTTTTCTAAATACCAACTGGACTCAGCATTTCCCTTTTCAGCATAAGCTCAGCAGCTATTTTGAACCTCAGGCCACAGTCTGATCCATAATACATAGAAGTTTGGATGCCACCTAGATTTCTTAAGTTGGGAACCCAAAAGCAAAAACTCATAAAAGAGGAGTCTGTTTTCAAAATTTGGCCCATAGTGCTTCTGTAAGTAACCAGAAGCTTTGGAATAGATTCCAAGGGATGGGATTGTTACCCCATCTCTACCTATCTGATAATGTTCCTTCCACACTAAAAATGCAACATATTTTATATTAGAGCCCTTAAAGACTGACATTTTCCAGACCTTTATCCAGACACATTTTTCAGTGGACATACAGTGCTCATGTATCAAAGCTCTGATAATTCTCAAGTCAGCAGTGCTCAGCTTTTGAATGGCAGGCCAAATAGGTGGGAAGGGCAGCATGGTACTGAAGAATGGGTGGGTGGTGCTCCGTCCTCTGAGTCTCTGCTGAGTCTGTGCTGGGGGTTGTCAGAAGGCAAGAAAAAGAATATAAATCCTAATGGAGAAGAGGGAGGATGTGAAGGGAACCAAGCTCTTAATCACTTCTACCCATTAGCAATACCAGAGTATTTTTCCTAAGACTAAAAGGAGGAGAGCCTGGTGTCCTTGTCAGCTCCCAATATATATATATTATTTGAATTTTATCTATCTCATAAATCTTGTTAGTAGTTTCAGCTGGGTAAAGTATTCTCCTTGTTTCTTGTCATAAACTGCTGCAGCGTTCTTTTATGCAGCTGCCACATTTCATCCTAATGCAGCTGCATTTCACCCAGGAATGAAGTGATCCCTATATATAACTTTCACATCAGTTTTTATAACCATTTAAAGCGCCTCAAGATGAGATGTGGGTTGCAAGCTATTGTTTTATTAGTGTCATCACGAAGTGCTGCATTGTACAAATCAATTTTAAGCTAAGAAGAAAAGTGGTTTCAAAGTGATACTTGAAGACAGGAAGAGATTTTGGGGGCTAGGAGGGATTTAAAATCTTGGGTTTGGAATTTAGGAGGAAGATGGCAAAAAAAAAAGGAAGCACACTAGCACGGAGTGGGATTGTATAAACCGAGCAGACATGTGGGACAGTGGGTAGCAAAGATGTCAGAGAAATTAATGGCAGAGAGTTAATTTTAAGTGACTTCAGAGTGGAAGACACAGAAAGAACAAGAGAAAGGGAAACCAGCAGTAAATACAAATGATCGTGATGATAAGCAGCAACCAGAGACATTGAGAGGACACTCAAAGGAAGACCTGAATCTCTTTTTTTTATCACTTAGCTGAGCCATACAACATGTGTATGACTTTTCAGCATCAGTTGGCACAACTAAATGTCTTTGCTGTGTTATTAATATTATGTCCGAGACTTTCAAGTGTTAAGGCAACTTGGTGTCCAAATCTCATTGCATTCTCATGTTTAGGTGTCTGATTGTCCTGAACACCCTGTACCTCAGCGGAGGGAGTTACTTAGAAGTCTACACAATGGGAGAATTCCCTGGGGAACAGATTTTTGCCAAAAGCTCTTAGAGACAGGGATGGCAGCCTGGAAGGGTGGGTAATTACTCTGAATTGGGAGTCACTCAGGTTATTTCTTGCTCCTGAGGTTTTTTATGTGTCCCTGTGTCCCTGCTGGCTTGTGCTGGCTGCTTCAACGGGCCCTGAGAGTCACCTCCCAGCTTGAAGAGTTTATGGAGTATAGCACATTGTACAACAGTCTCCCCTACACTGCAAACTGTTAGTGTTTTCCCTGTTGTTGCAGTGCTATTTGCATAGCTATCTTTATGTTATTAGCATGAGGGAAAACATTGTGTTGTATACCTAGTTCTGATGACATCTAGATGTAAAAAATATTAATACAGACACTGTTCCCAGACCTAAGTTTTCATGCCTGATGAACCTGCTATAAATCTCAGGCCTACCAGTTTTACCCAGTATCCCATTAATTTTGGAAAGGAAATCAGCAAAATCCTTTCACCCAGAGGGGACCTAGGTTCCTAACTCCTTGCTGGAATAACATACCTTCCTTCTTGGGAAATTCAGTCCTGCTCAAGATAAAAGGCTGATGAGAAGTGTACCAGTGGGGCTGTGTGGAGTTTGGTTGTAGTAGGGAACAAAACAATTGCTGTAGTGGTCAAAAGAAGCATTTGATATAGTCCCAGACTGTGTCTGCACAATAGAAATGTCAGTAGCTCAGAAGTAAAAGCTATATAAGGGGTCATCTAACCAGGAAAAAGGAATGTCATAACACTGTCTTTGGTTTCTTTTATTCCATTCTGGAGAATCCTCTTCCAAATCTGTGGTGGTAGCAGTGAGTAGTCAACTTAGTTTTGAGCCCACTCATCTCCTGACCCCGGTGTCCTTTGGCAATTAATTTTATGGATTGTATGAAAAAAAAAAAAAAAAAACAACAACTATCAGTTCAGATCACCTTCCTTCTTTTTCATTCCTCCCTTTTCATTAATCGCCCTGTCCTTGTGCAGCAAGGTAGAGTGAACAGAAGTTCCCAACTTCCTATTTTTGTATTACCCCTGATTTTGTACCTTTTTATCATAACCCTTCCTTATTCATCTGCTCTCTAAGGTAAACAGTCCCAATCTTTTAATCTCAGCATATGAGATTGTTTCTCATATCCATAAATAATCATGCTTCTTACTTTCAACCCTTCTAAGAAGTCAGACCATGAATGGACATCATCTGACTGTTATTCACCAGGTATGAAGAATTACACATAAAGGAACTACGCATGAGCTTGAAAGGATCTTTTTCTATTGACATTTGAATTATATTCAGCCACAGTAGTTTAAAAGGTCCATATTTTATTGTATTATTACTACTACCACAATATTCTGCAAAAGCTTAAGGTCTATTAAAATAACACTTTGACAGCTTTATTTGTTCCTCGCTTGCAAAGCATAACCTGGCCTCTAATAGTAATTATATGGCATGATATAAAATAATACCAATGAAATTCCACTTTTGAAAACCTTATTATCAAGATTTATTGAAGACTATGCACCATAGTGTAGTAAAATCATATAAATTCATGGTATGCTTATGTTTTATTTTATTTATGATATATTTGTACTATAAATGGTAATTTTATGGATGCATGGTGCAGTTACCTTTGCGTTATTATTGGAATTCTTCTGGAAAAGTCCTACAGAGTGGAAGGGAATGGAGTAAACCATCAGTCCTGTACCTAAAAGCATTCCCTCAAATGGAGTTCTCAGGAAATTATGCTAAAAGCCTAAATAATTTCAGAGATGCTGATATCCTTTGCACAAAAATTAATGTCATCCTATAAATAAAACTTCAGAATTTTCCCTTTTAAATAATTCTGGTGGGTACAGTGCGACATAAAAAGTTACATACAATTGCATCTGTCTTTATTAAATTGCATGGTACTTTTTCCTTAGGGATGCGAGAAGTTTTGTACGTTTCCATGATCTACACCAACCTGCTTTCAGTAGTGAAGCAAGATGATAATCTAGTAGTTAAGGTATTCACCTGCTCCTTGCAAGCTATAGATGTGAGCCTCTCTTTTGCTGTGAATTTCTTACCTGACCTTTGAAAGTCATCTTTTTTCATATTTACAAACGTTTTCCTGCTCTTTACAATTTAACACCTTTACTCTCCTGTAGTCTAATTGCTTAGCTCCAAAGTAACTTTGCAAATGCCATTCAGTGGAAACCTGTCAGTCTTTAGTGTTGCAGAGTAGCTGAGTGACAACGGAGCAATGAGTTTAGGTGTCAGAAATTTGGGATTTGGTCTGTCCAGACCAGATTCCTAAGGGTATTAGTAGCTGAAGGGTGACATATTTTTACGGGCAGTTAAAGAGAGTCAGGCGCCTAATTCCCACCAACCTTATTTCTAACCTGCTTATGTACTCCTGAAGTGCCTTAAATCCCCGTCTGTAAAATAAGAACTGAACTTTCCTACAGATCCCATCTCCCCTCATGAGTGCTATTCTGGGAGGACATCAGGGTGGTGACACGGTTTGTTGGTGACATGGCAGGTGTATGGGGCACAAGGGATGCATCAAGACCAGCAAGGCAAGGATGAAGCTCTCCCACACAGTGTCCACAGCTGCCTTGAGAATGTCTCAGGTTTAAGACACGATCAGTATTTCCTCCCCAGGAGTATTCTCTGGTTCACCTTTCACAGAGGTCCAAAGCAGCTCTTGAGAGTAGAAGGTGTTATTAAACTCAGGGTTGAGCTGAGACTACAAACTGACCCTAAAATGCCAGGCAGATGTTGTTCTGGAAGATGCAGTATAAACTCTGTCACCCCAACAGTTTTCCTCCTCTTGAAGGAGAGAGTAAGGCAAGCACCAAAAATTAAATGTAAAGCATAGTACCAGACTAACCACCTGCAAAACCTGTGAGCTGTAACTAAGCTGTTATTCTGCTCCCAAACAATGCTTGCAAGAGTGAGACCTCTTCTACCTAACAAACCAGCTTGGGATGGCCACTGGAGCTCACTGATGCAGCTGCACAGTAAAATTCACTCCTTTCCAATGACTTGAATAACAATTTTCTCTAACACTCCCGGATATTTTATCTTAAGTCTAGTAAATTAGATTTAAGTGGTGAGCAATGCAGGGGGAATAAAAAAGTGAGCATAAACAGTGATTTGTTACAGATGAATAATAAAGGTTATCACATAAAGTTGACATAAACGCAATAGGTAGGATAATTATATACCTTATTTATTCTAGTTGCTATTTCTTTCACTGCATTGTGCAAAGGGATATCTGAATCTTAAATAAAAAATACAATTTAAAAAAAGGGAGAAACACCAAAACAGAAAATAGAAGAGACAGAGGGAGAGTGTCAGAAAGGCAGAAACTAGGTGA
Organism: Tyto alba; assembly: GCF_018691265.1. NCBI lineage: Eukaryota > Metazoa > Chordata > Aves > Strigiformes > Tytonidae > Tyto > Tyto alba. The sequence goes on along the minus strand of NW_024881282.1, from coordinate 24,882,410 downwards.
AATGCTGACGTCTAGACAGGGAAAGGAAAAGGACTGTAGTATCTAGGTCCTAGCACCAATATTTGTGGACAGTGATAAGGTCCCAAGCTAGAAAATGTATTTACATTATTTTCTCTTGGCAGAGCAATTTTCTCCAAACAACTTTTTGGACAGTTCTTTCGCGTGAGGAAGGACCATCTCGGTGGTTTGGTTTTCTTGGGCTCATTAAAATGCAGCTAATGTGGACTAAACAGGACCCTTAGAGGACCTGAGACAGCTTGCTAATCCAACAGCAGACAATTACCAGTTTTGGGGGGTTAATTCTCTGACAGTTTAGAGGTCTGAGCTAGATCTCTAACGGGTTATCCGGGAGCTGGTGTGGCACAAAGTAGGAGAAGGATCCAGCTGGCATGAGGTAGGCAGGGCAGGATGTCCCTTTGGGTGACAGCTGGGTGCTGGAGTCTTCCTCTGGTGTTGGGCACCATCAAAGCAGTTTGTGAAGAGTCAGAGAAGGTGTTGAAAGAGGGAGAAAGACTGCAAGCAGCTATCCATTTCAGCCCCAGAACAGACAGAGCACCCACATGGTCTGTGGGAGACAAGTTCAAGCCTGCTTAACGCTAGAGGTGGACTCAAAGCCAAGTCCCAGCTGTGCTGTGTATACGTGTCATGGTTTCAGGATGAACCTCTCCTTATTTTGCTCTACTTGTATCCTAAATAAATAAAAAAATGGATCAGAGATTTGCACTTCAGTCTCTACTGTGCGATCTACCCTTTGGGCTACCATATCAGTGTCTGTGATAACCTTTTAATTTAATACACAGTAGGATAATTCTAGGAGGAAAGATTAAGACACAATCCCATGGGGGGAGGAGGGGGGAAGATGGCTTTGCTGATCAAAGAGGTGTGTGACAAGGTTTTAAGTTGCTGCTTGCATATGGGCACTGAAAGGATTCAGTGAAGCAGGGGAAACTTGTGGGGGGCCCCTGGGGTGAGATGAGAAGAAGGTCAGCAGAAACATCTGTGCACAAAGGACTTTGGATGTACCTCCTGGGGGGAGCTCTTAGGTGAGGGGGATATGGAGACCATGAGGAGATCATCACCCCCATCTTCCAAGAAATGTGGCTGGAGGTCTTTAGAATGTATGGATCTCAATTATAACTCGTTACTGGTAGAAAAGTGAAATGGAGAAGAGAAATTTGTTTCCTGTCAAGCTTCAGCTAAAAACTGAAATAAAAAAAAAAGCAAAACCCAAGAATTCTACTGTGAGACATACTGATGCTTGTCAATATTTGTGGCTGAATTATTACTTAGCCTTAATAATTAATGACTGTCATTAACGGCTGCCCAAGCAAGAGGAAAGCAGTAGGTGAATTATCCCTGACTTCTTTTCCATCAGCAGAGCAGGTCAGTAGTGCATAAAGACAAATCCACCGTCGGGTGAGCTGGGGTGAGCAGGCAGCCTCTTGGGCACACCAAGGGAGATGATGCTTGTGGGTCAGTGGTGTCTCACGTGCTTCTGGGAGGAGTTGTGGCTCCTGTCAGCCTTGAGCACAAAACTATGAGCTGTGTCCTCTCTAAAATCACTCTTCTCAGTGTGACAGCCCTTCTCGGTGTTGTTGGCAAGCTGCATTGGAGTCACCTGTGGGCACATGTAGTTTTCCAGGTCCTTCAGGGTCACACCAAGACAGTGCAGCTGCTGCAGGCTGGTTCAGATCTCTGCGTTAGCCTGGACATGGGAACAGAACAGGACCAACACTGCCAAAAGTATTCCTGCAACCCTTCATTGACAGTTTCAGCGAGGACTTTTTGGTGCTGTACTCATCCCTTCTCAAAGAAGTCTTTGGTGATGTTTGACTAGCAAGGACCAAAAAGCAAATATTAGAGTATATGTGCACAGAAGGAGGAGGTGAAACCGAGCATCTCAAATTATGCTTTAAGTATTGCAATATCCAGTAATGAAAGCATCTGTAATGGGTTCTGAACTATAATTTTGATTACATGCCCAGAGCAAGATAACAGAAATCACCTTTGGTGTCTTCTGAGGAGTAAATCCTTGGTTGTGCCTTTTCACTTAAACTGTAGGTGCCTTTAACCAGCGGAAAAGCACTCATATGAGCAGTCATATTTTTGGCTGGGCCAGCAGCACATTGTACTTCTCCCTTTCTGCTGTCCTCTGAATAAGACTGAAAAAGAGAGATATAGGAGGGAACTGGGCACTGGTACGTGTCCAAGACCCAGTATCCTGGAAGATGACTTAACAAATCTGATTCAAGGCTGAATCTGTTAGTTTGAGTGATCATTTAGAAAATGAGAATACTCTCCATAGGTGCCTTCCTGAAGAAGATAGAGTCAAAGTTTTGAAAGCAGAAGTGAATCGGTCAGTCATCTTTGACTCGTTGCAATGTGTTACAACCAACCTCATACAAAAAAAAAAAAAAAAAAATAAAAAATTGAGATTTACTTCCTTGGTTATTCGCTGCAATTATTCACCCACTGTGACCTGAGAATTTTTATATCTCACTTGGTCTGCAGGAAGATTCCTCAGCAAGCTCCTCTGAGCAGCCAACTGCAAAAAACATTGAAATATGATAAGCATATAAGAGCATTGAATGGTAGAATTCTCCATCACCCACAGCCTCTGTTAGTTGTGCTTCCAGGCCAGATGAAGCTAGAGTGTACGTACAGCTGTTCTGAGTTGTAAAATACATTTTGAAAGGGGATTGATTCATCTGTGTTTCATGAGATTGAATTAAGCAAAAGAAAAAAGTATAAAGACTTGTCTTTTTTCCAAACATTTAATAAAAATATTCAGTCTCACTGGAACATAATAGAGATGTGCTTTCAGCACACAGATGTGCAGTAGTGAGAGCCACGTTTTATGTAAGCTGCTCATTCTTTTGTGCAGTGTTAAGAACTGAATGTACTTTCATACTCCTTTTTTTGGCCTTGACATGAACTAATGTCAAAGCAAATGAAGACCTGGTGGTAAATCCTTTTCAGCACTGCTAATGATTGCAGTCATTGCGGAGCTGTTACTGGCTGTCTGATCATCTTTGTGAAATTGGACTTGTGATATGTAGACCTTGCATTCTGAATTTTGATTTCTGTAACAAAATTTGCTGGTGTGACTCGGTATTCAGAGGAGCAGAAAGGTGTGTGGGTAACATACCGCAGAGTGTATTCAAAGCAGATTTTATCGTGAGCTTCAGTGGGTAAAGTCATTAGGGTTATAATGAGTGATTTGAACAGAATTACATAGGGAAAAATTCACACCAGCATCTCTTCCTTATAAAAATGAGAAAACAGATTAACAACTGGATTTTTTTTTGACATGAAAGGCAGAATGTGCAGAAGAGCAATTGAGCTGATTTTTTTTTTTTTTTTTCCAGTTCCATTGCTTGTTTTATATTTAGGGGTTTGTATTATGGCTGCCTAGCTTTTGCAACCACAAATATGCCCAAACCCTTGTCTGGTTCATTCAGGTTGAAGAATAAGCAACATAAAATGACTACTTTCTTCAACACCTGCACACTCCATTCCTTAGCATTTTGCAAATGTAAGAGGTGCAGATATGTGTTTTGACTTTGATCTTGTAAACCGAAACTGTTCAAGTGGTAGATCCTGATCTAGATCTGGGCAGCAAGGAGCTGTTGCTCAGGTTTCCCCAGAAACCCACATTTGTCTGGGTGAGCCTCTATTTTCAGTTGTTTCTCCAGTTGCAATGGAAGCAGCTGCACACGCAGGCGGTGCGGCTGCTGGGCAGAGCCAGACCTGGCACACTGCTTTCCGTAAAATGAGCCCATGGAGCTTGGTAAAAAATGAGGTACCCTCCTGTCAAGATGTGTTGGTCATCTCAGAGGTTGGGTGCATAACTGTGTGTGACTGCTGGAGAGCACAAAGCCTGTTTCACTAGAGACACTTAAAAATTTATCCTCTGTTTTTGTGTAGCTGACGTTTATTTACTGCTGCTTTAGTAACTGAACAGTGTGGGTCTGCCTCTCCTGTATGTGGTCCCCCTCCTGAACATGATTTTCTTCCATTCTCTCATGCTCACCTATCCCTACTGTCACCTCCAAAATAAGGAGCGACTATTCCCTCCTCCAGCTGATCATTCCCCCACCTCTTCCATAGGTGTAGGCTACATCCTACCCAGCAAAAGCTGTTTGAAAGGGGAAATCTAATCCAGCATCATCTGTGTCCATACTTCTAAATAGTGGATAGGCAGGCACAAGATGAAACAGAGTGATTCCTCTCCTCACTGCTTAGTACTGGCCTTCTCAAGAAAAACCTTGTCTTGAAAGATAACTGAAACAGTTCAAAACAGGCCTGGAAGTGGATTAAAATTAAAGAGCAGTCTGTGGTCTTGTGCTTGAAGCTACTGCCTGTATCTATTTTATTTAGCTGCACAGACATACCTGTAGCTGTTTATTCTCCTTCTGTTAGCAGTCACAGGAGAAAAGCATTGTCAGTAGGTGATTTATCCCGCCTATTCTAGACATTACTTTAAGGTGAAACGAATCACCCTTTGGTGATTCTCTATTGACTAGGGAGGGAGCCTACATAATGGAGTTCAAATGGCTGAAGGTAGGCAGGCGCTTCCTACATGTGCAATTGTCCCTTCAGTAACACTAGACCTGCACTGGGGTTTTCCTGGCAGAGCTTTCAGTGGCTTTCATGTGGGATTTTTCTGTGCAAGAGTCAGAGCAGGGGAAAACACCGTGCATGTTCCCTGTTACCCCATTTCCACCCTGCTTCACCTCTCCCCACCGCCTTACCCTTGGGGGAGGCTGGGACACAGGATCACAAACGTGGCTGGGTAACTTCTCCTGCTGCGTGGAGATGATTAACTCTTCATCCCGGTCACCAAGCAGCTATCCAAACCTCAGGATCCTGTGGAGGCAGGTGGATTTCTTTGAGGGACTCTATTTTATTTTCTGATGCTATAAAAAAAATACCTCAGAGTGATGACAGTACTTTTAAGCAACAAGCAGCTACTACAAAGTCTCTTCTCTATTTCCATATAATTAAAAGAACTTCTAATGCAAAATAACAAAGTTTGGACTTCTCTTTTCTCTTTCTGCTCAGAAATCGAAGCAAAGGAAGCGTGTGACTGGTTACGTGCAGCTGGATTTCCCCAGTATGCTCAGTTCTATGAGGGTAAGTAGGTTTTTCTCCTCTTTGTGTGGTACTGAAAGCACACTGGGCCCTTGCCAGGAGAGCTGCAGTCAGCCAACACTGTGTTTGACTGAGTTATGGCCATGGCTGATTGCTTCACAAAGCCTCAGCTGCTAGAGTCATACTAGTGCCTAAAGAAGAGTAAGGTTCTTGCCCTCATAGCCATGGGAAGAAAAAAAAGAGGGACATAGTTTGTGTAAAACTCAAAGGTTAAGAAAAACAAGTACAAAATATCCAAATACATAGGTCTCTTTTTTTTTTTAAACTTCCTGAACTGTGTCTGAAATAAGATTGAAAGCACCAAAGGTTACTGAAAATAAGATTGAAAACGCTGCAGTTAAAAAAAAAAAAGTGAATAATCTGAGCTTCATTTTACATTTGCAAAGCAAGAAAAGCCAGTATTTTGGTGCTAACTCAAGGCAAATGGATACGTCCCCTTCCTAGCTGTGAAGTTCGTGCCCAGGGAAGCGGTGTCCCTGAGGTTAGGGCAAGTGGTTGCACTGCTGTCACATTCAGGAGCAGTGTGGGGACTGGGCCTGGGTCTTTCCTGCTCTCCTTGGCTGAGAGGGAAACTGCAGCTGATCCTCACTTTTCCCAAACTTCATATTCTCTCTGCCAGAGACGCAGAGCGAGCTTAGGCCCTGTCAGACTTATTAGCCAAAGCTCAGCTCCGCCAAACGCTGCTGGACACCTTCCAGGGTCAGATTGGGTCTGGAGGCAGCACGGCTCCGTGCATGCAGTGGTGGCCAAGAAACCTCGTGGGTCAGAGCCAGCTCTGCAGAGAGCCAGCTCGGACACTGTCCACCCCTTCACGTGGGGCTGAGGACAGCGGGAAGCATGGTGCTGAGCACACCTCCACGGCTTCTGATGGCCAGCTGAGGCCCCTCGAGGCTCAGACGCTGGCTCCTGATGGGCTGCTCAGGTGCCCAGGAGCACCGTGCACAGATGCTGGGGTGGCTCTGCAGGAACCAGGCGGGCACTGTTAAACCCAGCCAGGAACTAAGACTAATAAGCTTGTCAGACCCGAGCTGACATAGACGTGCATCTACCACAGTCCCTGGGTGCCCAGCAGTACTTCTCTGTCTGCCTTGGAGTCAGACTATCCTCCCCCAGAGAAAGGAGAGCCTGCTGCCTGCTGAACTCAAAGGGACGTTCCCTCCAAAAAACCAACCTGTGCTGGAGCTCCCGCAGTTCCAGTACAGTCGGTGTGCACTCTAGACAGTCTGCGTCTCTGAGAACGAGGTCCTTTTTATGAGCATCTGTTATGTCGGTGTCGAGCGCTGGTGTCCAAAACCGCTGGCTGCGGTTCGTGTGTGTGTGTGTGTGTGTGTGTGTGTGTGTGTTATAATTCAGCTGATTTTTTTTGTCTCTCTTACTTGAGCAACCCTTTTGTCTGAAACCATTGTTATTGGGACCTGCATTAAAAGCAAAAAGCGCAGAACCTTTCTGTTTCATGGGAGAAGTCTGTCTAGCAAATAACTCGTTAAGTCACCATGATGGGAGTGGAGAACCTTGGTGCTCATGTGGCTAGAGAAAGTGTGTTGGTAATTCCCTGATCTCATCCATTTGTGCTAGGTGCTAGAAAGAAAAGCTAACAATTAACTATCTTATTAAACTCAATGAAATAATCTTGTGCTCTCTATGGTACACAGGACGTTCAACTATGCCTTTAACAGAAAGAAAATAATAAAGTGACTGAAAGGGTCATGGATACGGCTGGAAGGGAACTGAGCTGAGTAAAATCGGTCATACTAGATTTCAATGAGCAAGCACATGCAAAGCATTTTAGATGTAGACAATGTCTTTTTTTTCATTTGACTAGCAAACAGTCATCTTAATATTGTGTCTCCTTTTATAGACTCCCAGTTTCCCATTGACATTGCTGCAGTAAAGAAAGATCATGATTTTCTTGACAAGGACCTTGTAGAACCTCTTTGCAGGTAAATAACACCTAAAGTTTCTTTTCTGATAATTCAAAAACATGAGCTGATTTGTTACTGTTAGCATACCAGCAAAAGCAGCAGCAGACATGTTTGCTTCTTCATGTGAATTAAGCAATTATAGCTATAATGCTACCATTCTGAATTAATTTATCTTACAGAAAATCCTGGAGTAGGACCCCCACTACACTTATAGAAAACGTCACATGATTTGAAAAGACTCAAATCCAATGGATTTGAAAAACCTGCCTTTTAAGAAAGAACTAGCAGTAGTACAAGCAAACGCTGAATAAATGAGTCACATTTGAGTTGCACATGAATAACTCTTATGTCCAAGCACAGCAGAAAAGATGAAATTTCATTGCACAGAATTCAGCAAGTAATTTCTCTGGCAGCACATGTGGTTTTCATGCTGCTGTGATTCCCTTGGTGCTCTCCCTTTGGCATCAGTAACAGAAGTGGGACCAGAACCCCACAGTACTACAGCTGCTACAACTGATCACTGGTTTGGCCCTCCCAGAGGGCTTGTGTTTGCTGTTTATCTAGCTTTTTTTACTCTGCCTGTGATGAATATACTCTATTGCATTGCTCAAGTACTGTCCCCCAGGACTCGAGAAGCAGCAATTCTGTGGTAGGTTTGCAAAACCACACTGCAGAGGAATTGTTCCCCGCTTCTTTCTCCTGTGCTCAGCTCAAGCTGGGTTCTGCTCCTCTCCTCTTCAGTAAGGACAAAGGATCATCTGGCCCCTAACCAAGCAGGCTTTATTACACGTTATGGAAACTTTCACAACATCAAGATAACTGGACAAAACTCTATTTCCCCTTCTGCAACTGTGGCTAAAGTCAACAGATAGTGTATGCCATTCCACTGCTTATCATACTGTGCATTGTAGGGATTAATAAGTCTGTGAGTGAGGACTGCAGAGAGGGTTTCTGAGAATCGTAAAAAATTGGGCTGGAAGAGATTTCATCTAGTCCATCGCTCCATCCCGGCAGATACCCACCTTCCTGGAGGGTCCAGGTAGTTCCTGGGTGTATCTGTCAGTGCTTCCCCAAAACTCCCTTGCTGCAAGTGAGACCTATTGCTTCTCATTTTGTCTGTTACGGTTATGGGGAACAAACTGTTCTCTGTGTGGTAGCCTTTGTGTCTGAAGACAAATCAGCAGGAACGACTTGGATCCTTCAGTGATTGCTGTCAAGGATGCCGGGGAGCAGGATAACTGCAGACTTGATCCGCTGCAGTTCTGAACAGCTTGGTGGGAGGGATTGCTGTGCCCATGCCTAAGAAACCTTCTTCCCACACGTACATGCATCCCTCTGCTTCAGTCTGGCGTGGTGGAAGACATACTTTGTTGTAGTTTGGGAGCTGGAAAGTGGTAGCGGTAGGAGGTTGTGATCTCTGCCTTTCCCCACAAAGTTGAAGGACCATCCAAATTTGCAAGTATGATGTCTGTCTCTGTCCCTTTCTTGTGAGAGCAAACAGCGGGGTGTAGTCGTTGCATAGCTCTCTGACTCTCCTGTTTTTCCTCTCTGAAGTAATTGGCAACCGTAGTACTTCAGTCATGTTCACCAGGCATCCAGCACCTACACAGCTAAATAGGAATAGCTCATCTCTTGCTCCTCCAGCCTCACAGATACACCTACAGTTACATTAGGTTGATATATTTATGGGGATTTCTTTGTGAGCTGAACAGCTAGAGACTTTTTTTTTTTTTTCTCTTATTAAAAGGTGAGATTTTGGAAAATAAACTGGCAGCTGGATAAATGCACTAATGACAAAATGCTTTATATTAGCCTAAAGTGATACTGCTGAGACCTGTAGTACGTAAGCATAGACACAGATCTTTCCAAACTATTTTATTCAAAGATAAAGGGTTTTATGACTGTCTAGTATCTTCTTCTGTAATGATTTTATTCAGAAGATGACACCTGTTGACTTTAATTTTTGTTGGGAATTTTTAAACAGTTTAGATCTAAAAACGGAATAACACCTTGTATACTAGCCAGGTAAAAGTACAAGTATTACATACAGGCTATGTTTTCAGATTGCAGACATTTAATTTGCTGTAATTCAGCAGCTCCAAACCTTTAGCTGAGAGTGACCTGTAAAAAGTGATTGTGCCAAATGTCAAGATTCAGGTCCATCACAAACAGTAAACAGTGTCAGCCGCTGCCCCCAGTACCAGCTCTGTTATTGTATTAGCTATCAAACCAACATTTTCCAAGCTTTCCAGTGTACTGGAAATCCTCACAGCTTGGCTGACCACTGTGGCTGGTTTTCTCCCCTTGCTTTGCTCTGTGGAGGTGGTACAAGGTGCGTGCCAGTGTATCATCTGAGCACCCCAGGCTATGTTGCACCTTCACGAAACAGAAAGCTAAAAAAAAAAGGTTGGTTATGATTTCTGTATGCACTGATTCCCAGGTCAGGAGCCAAACTTCCATACTTCAAACACCCAAAACTGCCCTCAAAGCTATGCATGACCAAGCCAATAGCAACACTGACCATTAGTGTATTCAGCTCGTGCTACTGAACAAAATAGGTTTCTCATTTTTGTTTGGAGGATAATTTTAAAGCTGGAATGTGGATAATCAGTTTGAGCAGAGTTTTAGCTCCAAATGGTAATGGTTCTAGCATAAACACTGCTCTTGTGGGTTGAAATCAGACTCTCAATCCCATGTTATAATCAGTTTTCTTATGGCATTATATTGCAGTATACAAGACAACATGAGGCACAAATGCAGAGGAACCTTTTCTTTTTTTGAGGCAGCTGGTAGTATTTTAGTCAGAAAGCCTAAGACTCCCTGTTGTAAAAGATTTCAGTGACCTTTTTGAGATACTCTAACACTCCTGCTGTTTACAATATCATTTGAAAATTTGGCAGAGTAAAGACCAAATTTGAGGCCTTTGGGTTAGAGGCGTATCTATTGAGAGATTCCACTCAGATTTTATTGAGTAACGAACAATAGAAAATTGCCATGCAATCTGCAGGCGCACGCTGTCAGCCTGCCAAAATAATAATTGGGCATGAAAATTTTATAGCTGGATCTCTGTGTCGTTTCCAAAATAGCAGCAACCAAATCTGCTCTGGGAACTTTTGTGGCCGCTGTGATAAGAGGGTGAGAAGGAAAGGCCAAGCCATGTTGTACTTTTCGTATTCGCGTAAATACAGTGACTAAGAATGTAAAGAACAAGTATGCAACAGTCTGATACATCGGCCCCTAAATGAAGCTCTTAAAATTTGAACTGTGCCAAGCAGCCAGCAGCCTTTTTTCCCATAGCTATTGTCTCTTAGCTTGTAAATAACCCAAAGGTCGCTGTACATGGGACATCCTACCATTAGAATTTTGAAATGATGACTGTATAGTCAGTACCATCTGCTGAGTTGTCTTGCTCCATGTGCTGTTAGGAGAGAAGTCCAGCTCTCCGCGTGGCTCCCGTTGGCCTCAAGGAGAGTTGACTCACCTCGTGTGAGCATGTAACCTATAAGGTAGCTCATTCAGTTGCAGCCATAATAAAAAGCAGTAGGACTGGAAAACAGAATAACCTCTTCATGCACAAAATTGGCGAAGCAGGAACATGCCAGAGTGAGCTTTGCACACCAGCCCTGATGGTACTGGGAGGACACTGATTGGATGTTCAGACATCAACAGAGCCCAGCAATAGGAGTTGGATGTCCTCTTCCTAAATTCCACAGCACCAGAGGGAGCCAGCTAGGGGCTGGTGCACCTAAACTTGTCTAGGAATAATGATAAAGCAAAGAAATAGTGTTGTGTTTCCCTCAGAGAGGAGTTTATGGAATCATACGATGTGTTTGCCTGGTCACAATCCGTAAGAGGTCTCCATTTGCAGATCTGCCAAGGTAGGAGATACTGTGCTATCCATGCCAGCCCTCCTCCTGGTGCCTCCTCGGCATGAACCTGCTGGTGCTCCTGGCTGCATTCCCCACCAGCTGCTCGGAAGCAACTGCAGAACAGGTCCAAGGGAATGTATGGAGCTCCAAGTCACTTCAAAGTTGTCTTCCTATTACCTGGATGGCTCTTGAAGCAGGACAACAGGTCCCTCACATGGTTTTCCAGCTAATTGACTCCTGCATTGCTCCAAGGTTGTGTTTCTTTGTAAACACTGCTTAGTGCTGTACAGGGTGTGTAAGTCAGAGATTTCCTGCTTCTGAAGAACTTCCATCATAAGGGTTAATAATTACAGCACTGGGATTGGAATTTGGAGCCCTAAATACCTGTGTCTATTGCTCTCTTAGATCTCCTAAGATATCACAGACATCTCCAGGGCTGGCTGGAGACAATTTATTTACTATTTACTATTAATTAGTATTGTTTTGAGGGACACTTTTCAACATGGAGATGATGTTTCACCGTAGAGATAATTGTTAAACCATAGAAGTAGTGTTTACCTGTGATGGCCTGGAGAAGAAATAAAATTAACATCGGTGAAGGACTTGCTGTAGTAAATATTTTGCAGGCTTCCCCTGAACACTGCACAGCTTTCCAGACAAGCATTCAAATGCATCCTAGATTATTTGGTTTTTATATAGCCGCTTCTCTTGTGCTTATTTGATGTGTTTTTTCCTGTCTTATGTCCAGATTTTATGTTTTGTTAACATTACAAACAGGCAGCCTTTTCCCATGTTTTTAAGCAGTGACATGAAAGTGTCGTGCTTCTCTCACATTGACTGGGACATTGGTGACAGCCTTTTGTAGCCAGGGACTTTTATTTTTTGTTTTTTGAAAGATTTGCTGAGGACTTGGCTGTCGGTCATCTAACAACTTTAAGCAGATGAGAAAAGCTTTCCACCACTACTGGCACATCAACAAGGCGAAAGAAGTTGAAACAGACTGTCTTTGGTTGGAGTTCTTAGTACCGGGCAAGCTCACAAATATGATCATTAGTTCTCTAATTTCACTGGCAAATCTTTCCACAGCACTGTAAGAGCCCCAGAGAGCGTGCTGATGTTTTGTAGATGGGTGAATTGAAAACCTGAGGTTGACCCCCTGGCACCCAGTAAAAAGTAGTTTTGTTTTCAATGGAGCACGGTCTTCATAGCAAAGCCAGGTTAGAAAGCAGCCAGGACAATGGTGTGGCTTCCAAAGCCTCCAGTTTAATTAACAATACTCACTTTTACGGAGATGACCTTTCAGTCCCTGCTGAAATGATCTTGCTCTTGAATGCCGTTAGCAGGAAAGCAATGGCTTTGGCTGGTCTTCTTGGTTTGATCGCGTGCTTTCTGCACCCTTCCATGCTGAAGAAGCCCTTAGTAGAAATGCCACAACACTTTCTGCTGTCAGCTGGACATATACAGAGGTACCTGGGTGCAAACAGGGCAAAGGATACGTCAAGGGCCTTTGCTTCCTTGTCTTCCCACTCCTGAAGTGTGTGGTTTGCTCCTTGTTTTTCAGAAGGCAAGTGACACCATAGTGAATGGAAGGGGCGCTGGTCCCTGTATTTAAAACGTGTTCTATATCTTCTTCACAACTGCAAATAGGCAGTAGGTATAGAGGGTTTTTTTATAAACTATTGAGGAAGCAGTTGCAGAGATCATCTGCTAGGGGCTGCTGGGGGCACAGCCCTCTTTCTCAGGAGAGTTTCTTCAGTGCCTGCTCTCGTGGAGGCGAAGTATGTGGAGTCGATGGAATGTGTTTCAGAGCTTGAAAGGAGACAGGGGTTTCTCAGGATTTCTGAGCCTCTGGGCATGAGTTTAGCTGGTGCCTCTCTCACGGTCAGCCCTGCAGGACACGTTTAAGACAAGGAAGCAGGGAGCACTTCCCCATCTCTGGCCTGGCTGCTCACTGTATAAAGGTACGAGGACACGGTGGCAACTTGATTCAGATACACAGCTATGAGCACTCAGGTGGCACACAATGACATGTCAGTGTGGAAATGTGGCTACAAACTTATCCCTTCAGCACAGGCCAGCTAATGCAGGGGTGCAGGGGCTCCAACCTGAGCCTCTGATTCACCTCCCCGAGGAAGCTGTCTCCAAGGATAGAAAGTTGGGCTGGCATCACTTGAAAACGTGTCTGTGCCTCTGTATATTTGCAGTTGATATCAAGATGCGCACTTAAACATTTTGCCCTCAAAAGAAGCTCTGAATGTTATTCAATCCTGGGGCCCCAAGAAAATGCAACTTTGGGTTGAAAAATTCCATGTTTGGGCAAAAGATTAGCTTTGCAATGAGAGATGTAATCCCGGAGGAGGATCTGTGGGCAGAAGGCTGAAGATATAGCTACAGAGCCGCAAAGCCTGAAATTTATTTCAAGAACATTACTATCATGCATGTGGGGTGTGCTTGTGCATGCATTATACTCACATTAGTATGATGAGCGCAGGACTTTTCTGATATGGCATAACGGGTTTATTGGGTTGACTTAGGGAGGAATATTTTATCTGCAAATGAGCAGGTGGTATTTTGTGAGGGATTTTTTTTTTTTTTTTTTTTTTTAAGGAAGACCCACGTTTGGTGGGCTGGTTCTCTATTAGTGATGGCAATTTGAAAGAATTTCTAATATTAGAAGTTCCAGAGAGGAAAATGTTAATACCATAACATTCCTATGGTCTGTGAGAGATTATATTATTGATGTGATACTTTTTTTCATATGTCCTTGTAACTTATGACGTACATCTCAAATGTTATCACTTCTGGAGATCTGCAGCCTCTTCCCGAGACTCAGAAGTATCAGGGGCAGCCCTCGCTGCAAAGACAGAGGAGATGCAGGCAGCCTATGGAAGAGTGTTGTGGGCACATGGCTCCCTCACTCTGCCTCTCTTTATTTTGAAATTCAGCCTTAAATCTGGAAAATGTTTGAACATCTTTAATTCTGAACCTTTTAGAAGATGGATGGTTTCATGCATCAGGACATTTAAGTACAAATAAAAACTAATCAATTATGATTAGCACAGTAGGTCCTCTGTTGAAAGAGCATGTTTTCTTGCCCTCTGACTGTCTTTGCACATGGCCACACACACATACACACACACACACATTCGCCTTCCATCTTTACCAGATTGTCATTTCAACCCATTATCATGGGATAGACTTGGATTTAAGGAGCAGAAGCTTTACAGAGTCCCTGGTAACATAGTTATGAACGTGGTCAAAAATAACTAAAAATATTTATTTAAAGATGTTGGAGTTGTTACATGTTGAGTGTGTTAACCTGTCTGTAAGATCCACAGGTATGGGAAAGGCACTTTTGGCTGTGGAGAAACATTTAACTACCTGCTGAAAGTTCCTCTTTACGTCCGCTTTTTAGAGGAGGTGCTAACTGCCTAAAGTGAGGAGCGACATCTTTTTCTTTTGCCTTTCACCAGTGCTTTGAAATTCCAATTTTAGAACAGTTATGTTATGGTCCTGCAGAAGGCAACTTGCCTCCTTCTTCTCTTGTCATTTCCCCAGCCAGCAGAGGTGTTTGTTTATACCTGTTTTCTTTGCTAAGTACTTAAATGTCTATGACTTAAAAAGCAATGTATAAAACCTGGCAAACAAGTAATGTGAAGCTAAGATTTCCTTCTAATGCACTGGTTTTATAGGCTGGAATAATATGCCCAGTATCATTTCTGAAGCCTGTTGTATGCAATTGGCACCCTACAGGCAGATAAGAGTAAAGCTTTTGAAAAGTCATGCCCTTTAATCAGAGGCTGCTAATCTTTTGAATGTGCTTTGCCCTGTAGACGACTGAACACACTGAACAAGTGCGCCTCAATGAAACTCGATGTGAACTTCCAAAGGAAAAAGGTAAGGAAACTTCATGAAATGTGCTGGCTTTGCCCTGACTTTTGTGATAAGACCTCCCCAATTTAGCTGTTGAGTCAGTAATGCTCTTAAAAGTAAGTTAATTGTATTTGACTTTGAACATGCGTGTCAGCATAATCTGGACGCATGATAATGTGAATTTCTAAATCTTGAAATTACAAATAAAATAGAAAAAAAACTGTGACTGATACAGCAGGAAGAATGCTACGTGTGTTAGAAGGGCACACACAGTACTTAAAACTTTACATATGTGCAGTTCAAGTTAGTGGGTGAAGAGACAGCGCGGTTTCATTAGGCTGGCTTGTTTGCCAATGCCATGTGAATACACAATGGAAAATCCTGCTCGCGAAAAATGGAAGCTGCTCAGATGAAAACAATAGCTTTTCTTTATTTCTTGTACTGATTTACTCCCAGTTAAGAATATGAAAATAAACTCTGTCATCCTTACAGACTCCTGTGTAACATGGGAATTATTTGAGCTTAAAGGGTTTTAGCAAGAACTGCAGAAATTGCGTATTGATTTTGAGAGTTTTGTAACATGTCCAGTGTTAACCGTTGAACGTTTGGTTTTCTAGCCACAAATTTCCCAAAGCCCTTCAGTAGTGTACAATGGTAGCTGTCGACTCTGAGAAATCGTGGTGCCTGTTTTTCCTTTCTTAGCGTGTTTGTCTAATGCTTTTTAAAAACTACCTCCGAGAGCTGCATTTTTGGTGTCTTTGCAGATTCATTCTATTCATACTCTATTCACTGTTTGAGGGAACTCGAACAAAGAGTGGTTTTAGTGTCCATTGGCACGGACCTCTTGTTCCTCTGTGTATGTAGCCTCTTTAGCTTGCATTTTGTCCATTCACTGAAGCTGCAGGGACCTCTTCACTGCTTCAGGCCTGATGGGTTTTTCTTGTCTTTGATAAGTGCCAACACTTTCCACATCAAACACCCACATCATACCTAAGAGAGGGAACAGTAAAATCCCCTGACTACACAATAACTTAATGATTTGGGCAGGTAGGCGGTATAGGAAGACGCTGAGGTCCTTCAGCAAAAAACAACTCAGTCGACTGTGTCATTGACCTGCTTGGAGGAGTGTCTGGTTTGTGTCCATGAGCTTGTGTACTTTTGTTCAAGCAGAGATACGGGAGCTGCACAACAGACAGAATTACAAAAAAACAACATATAGGTGAATGCTAATTGTCCTCTGGGAATTTTGTGTAGTTCCTCTCCTTCTTCTCTTCAACAAGCATTTTGGGTTTGGTGTGAGGTTTGTATGCTTGCTTGCTTGCTTGCTTCTTTAAGTGTCTGATTATGTTGGTTTAAAAAAAGGAGGATTTTCTTGTTCTCTTTGGTTTTTATTAATTTTTTGCTGCCACTCCTCCCTGTTCTGAATGGATTGAAGCCCTCAGCTGCTGTCCTTGCAGATGACCATTAATTTGCTATGGAAGTGAGACAGCCCTACTTGGTACTTTTTCAGGGGAACAGAAGCTAGTTGGGTCCATACCATGGCATGAGGCCAGGGAGAATCAGAGCACAGAAAAATGTAGAGAAAGAGGGGATGAAGGAGATTTGGGATGACAGATACAGAGCAACTGAAAGTAGAAGAGAACGTGGGCGAGAGGAGAAGAGGGAGGAGAGACTGCTGACAGGAGGAAATGTAAATGCAAGTGTAAAAGCTGGAAATTGGGTCTGGAATTGAACACCGAACCAAGTGAACTTTTTTGCTGTAGATGCTGCCTTTCCTAATAGTCTCTATGGTGATCTGAACAATGAAATGCAAAAGCGGCTTGCTTGGGAGGTTCAGCATAACAGGTTCGCACAGGACTAGCACGGCTGCTTGAGTGATTCCTCAAAATACGGCCAAGTGAGCTGCCGGGCAAGGTTACCGTGAAAGCCAGCGCAGCGTGAGGGTTCCCCACTGCCTGCTCGCCCACCCAAACCACTCATGCTGTGGGCTGCTCTCTTCCCCTTGTCTTCATTGAGATGCATACAGAAATCCTTGTATGTGTTGCAAATATGGCCATAAGCGATTTGGACAGACAGAGATTAGCCTTTGGATTAGCTGCCTTCTGCAGCTGTCGATTTATGAGAATTCCTGCCCTCAGCTGGAAAAATGTGGCAGGATTCCACTGCAAATAAACCCACTTTTTGGCTTTTGTTAGCATCCCTCTGTATCTCAGACAAGCACACCCTCGGTCAGAAAGCTGTACTATTTTAAATCAACTGTGACAAATCTGTGAATCAAAACCTTTTTCTCTTTGGCAAATGTTATCAGTCACTCCTCAAGAAACTTGTCCCTTCTCATCTTCCCAAACATAATGGTATTAAATGGACTTTTGAATATGCTCCAAAGCCGTGCACTTGATTTCACCCTAGGTCAGCAGAAGTATACAGTCACTGCTCCAAGATGTCTGCTCCGCCTGTGCAAGATGAAACATTGCTTTCAGACCTGCTCTTGATCCACTGTCCCCATAGCTGGTGACATGTCAGTTGGAAAAGTGCTCTCTGCATTTTTTTTTAAGGACAGTCTCGTTTGTCAGGGCACTCTGATATCTAACAAGAACAGTGGGTCATTCAGGATGTTCGTGGTTTCCAGAATTTCTACTGATTCCATCAAAAGAAAAGCACATTATGTCACAGGACTCACAGTGCAGCTGAATTTGGAGTGAGTCACCATGGCAGCATTTCAATATCCAGATATTTCATTTGTCTGATTTTTCTTCTGATGAAACACAAGTATGTTTCGTTATCAATTTAAAAAAAAAAAAAAAGAAAAACTAAACCATTTTTTTATTGAGCTGCAAATTTCGACACGAAGAACCCTCTGTATTTTCTGAGGGGTTCTTGTCAGAACACAAACTTATCTTTGTTGTGGACAGAGGAAAAACTTGTTTATTACAATATCCATTTCTGTTCATCTCTACTTTTTCAAAAATCTCAAAACGTACTTTCCTCTAAAAATGATTTAAAGTATGTTCACCACCAAATTTATGTTTATTTCTGTCTTCTACTCTGTGCTCTCCTCTTGATGTTTTTCACAATGTCTCTACCATTTTGGCTAGTTTAATTGATTCCAGCTTGCAGAAAATACAGGCTAAATCCTGTCAGTTCATACAGTAATGTCAGTGCAGCTACAGGGATTTGTGTCAGCCAAGAATCTTCTTTAAGGTCCCTTTGGCATATTGGGATGTACAACAAATAAAAAAAAAAAGTGTATTTTTATCCTATTGGCTGGTGCCATCAATGCTTCAGCAGTGGTATGCTTTGTAGATATAATTACCACTACTAAATATTTAAAAGTACATACCCTTGCGGTTCCTAAAATACCCACTTTGTGGCACTACTAAGACCACAATAGATGGATTTTTAAGTGCCTGAGTCTGTGCAGTCCTTTGGTTCGCCTATGCATACAGCAAACTCTGGAGCTAAAATGAAGGTAGAGCCGCCTGGTATGCCATTTCTTCCCTGCAGACAAAATGGCCAAAGCAGCATTAGCCTTTTCTAGCCCCCTTTCCTGACACTTCACTAGCTGCTTGATTTTCTTCTCTAGCTAGCCACAGAACTAAGATCTCCGTTCATTCCTCTGAACTAACATCAGCTGCAGGAGCATTGCACACCTCAATGTTAACAGATAAAAGGGGAATAACTAAACCCAGAATTTCGTAGCTATTTTTTATTTTATGGTTTGGACATGATCTAAAACATCTGGCCAACCTGAAGTGATAAACTGGCAAAAGCTTATGGCATTCATGAGACCTGGGCATGCCAATGATCCCAATCTCCATCTTTTTGAGGTTTCACATTGTTTAAAGTTTTGGGCGTTCTTGTAAAATTTGGTTTACATTTTTCAATTACACAGGCCAGCAGAGATCTAGTTGGAGATGGAAGATAACTTTACCATCAAAACTTCATAGAAAAATACTTCTAATAATAGACTTTTAAAATGAGAATTTTTCCAGTCCCAAAATAGTCTTTCTGGTTTAGCACCTCAGTTTAGTCTGACAGCCTGTCATATTTTACTGCCTTCATACTGCTTCCAAGAATGTGAAGAGCTGTTTGGATGTCATGTAGGTGAAGTTAGTTTGTTCTGCTTTAAAACAAATGTACAAGAATAATGCAGTATAAACCCAGTTCAAAGTCAGGGGAAGGATACTCATTAGCAACTGTGGGCTTCACATCCTTAGAGAACAGTGAGTTCAACACTGACTGCGTGCCTTATACTGAAGTTGTATCGTTTTTGTTTGAGCAAACAGATGAGAAAAATGTCACAGGGAGAGCTTTTTTATCCTTTTTTTTTTTTTTTTTTTTTTTCCCCAAGATGCATGTTGTCTGCATTGCAGAGTAGCTTCTGGAGCTGCCTAAACATAAGCACAACTCTGCAAGCTCCAGGCTGAGGGATGAGACCAAAAAGGGCTGTGGGGCTGTTGGCTGCCTCAGGAGAGGTCGGGGGAAGCCAGAGACAGTGGGGCATGTTGGAGGTCATCAAGTTTGAGGTGCCTCTGATGGCAAATTCAATGAAAATAGTGCTTGCCACTGTCAGAAAGCTCACCTCACCTGTAGATGATGCCCCATCCAGGACTGAGCCTGGCTTGTCCCCCTCCCCACACCTCTATTGCTGCCTTCGCTGCCTTCCTTTGCTTGTGCTCAGGCCCACCCCAAGCACTGGGTATTTGCTGTCTTGGTGTCTTAAGTGACTCACATCATTGCTGTAGTACCCAGCTACTTCCCAGACTTTACTGTGTGTATCTTAACACCATCCCTACAAGTCAGAGTCCTTCTACTTGGACCTTTCAAACCCGTTTTTCTTCTAAACAGTCACGCTATGGGCATCAGTCCTACACAGTGCAGTGCACAAGCAATCCACCACCCAGAAGCCAAGAGGCACTGATGGGACTCATGAGCTCCCTAACAGAGCAGGCTTTTATTCCTTACTTGTTAAGATGCTCGCTTCAGTCTTTGCAATTAAATGAAAGAGGCTGTTATGGAAGGAACGATGACCAGTCTTTCATGAACTAGGTCCAGGGAGACTTTACCCCCTATTGCTCACATGGAGCAGCACAATCACATTAATTCAAATAACGAGTAAAAGCACCTGCTTTTAACATGTGCCACTTGCCATTTTCCAGAGTGAAGATTCAGATGAAGAAGACCTCTGTGCTATCAGCAATAAATGGACTTTCCAAAGAACCAGCAGACGATGGTCACGGGTGGACGACATTGATGCTTTGCTTCACCGATCAGACAGACATGGATCTTCTGGGGACATTAAAATGAAAAATACAACAAGCAGCGAGAGCGTCCTCACAGATCTGAGTGAACCTGAAGTCTCATCTATTCACAGCGAGAGCAGTGGGGGAAGTGACAACAGGAGTCAATCCGGCATCAGCAGCGCTGCCAGGGAGACCTGCGACTGCTCTGGCCAGCACGATGTAGAAAACACACTGCTGCAAGACTCCACTGCAATAAACGCTGCCCTGTCCTCCAAGGACAACCTGAAGAATGAAAAACCAACACGAACCAAAGCAAAAACCTTTCTAAAACGCATGGAGACACTGAAAGCAAAAAGCGTGCATGGAAAACTAAAAGGCTCAGGAAGAACAGGTCCTTTAGAGATAAGCGGACCTGTTCTCCAGTATGAGCCAAAATGCTTGAAAGACATGCACTGTGTACAGATTGTCAATGGTGATCTCCAAAACTTAGGACAAGAGTCAGTCAAAAGAGGACTTTCCTTTTCTACCAAATCCAGCAGTGACAGCAGTCAGTCTGAAAACAGCAGCAGCGGCGTGAGCACACCGTGTCTGAAGGCACGTAAATGCCATGAAGCAAACAAGAGAGGTGGGATGTACCTGGAGGACCTAGATGTTCTGGCAGGAACGGCCTTACGGCAAGTGGTGGACCAAAACCACAGAAATGAATTTCATTCCCAAGAGAACTTGGTTGTGCATATTCCCAAGGATCACAAACCAGGGACCTTCCCAAAGGCACTTTCTATTGAAAGCCTCTCACCTACAGACAACAGTAACAGTGTAAACTGGAGGACAGGCAGCATCTCTTTGGGAAAGCAGAACTGCTCTACTCCAAAAGAGTCCGGATTGATGGCTTGCTGTCCTAAAGAGAGCAGAATTAGTATTTATGACAATGTGCCGGGTTCCCACCTGTATGCTAGTACTGGGGACCTCCTAGACTTAGAGAAAGATGTCCTTTTTCCTCATTTAGATGACATTTTGCAACATGTCAATGGACTCCAGGAGGTGGTAGATGGCTGGTCAAAGAATGTGTTGCCAGGCCTGCCAGTTGATGATGTGTCAGTCAGGGAATCTCCATCATTACCTTTCCAGTCGCCCACACAGATCACTCTTGATTTTGAAGGAAACTCTGTCTCTGATGGCCGGACCACACCGAGTGACATGGACAGAGATGGAACATCCCTGAATGAATCCGAAGCCACTGGTGTGAGGGACAGGAGAGACTCTGGGGTGGGAGCATCGCTCACAAGGCCAAGCAGGTAGGTAGCAAAATTTTGTACGAACATCGATAGACTGTTAAATGCAGTATAATGAAGCAGAGGCTCTCAGCCTGGGCGTCAGAAGGTGCAGAGAACCATTGCAGTTGTACGCGTCCTCTATGGGGATGGGGACTTCCCAGGGAAGGGTGGGACTCTGGGAGAAGGGACATCCTGCTGTGGAAATTCTTATGTGGAATCAATGGAGAACTGGTTTAATAGAGCAAACTAAGGCATTTTTTTTCTCTCTCGATCCATTTATTACATAGCAGGGCCCTGTCCACGTTGCGGGTCTTCTGTTTGTCTTCTAATTTCTGCACCCCGGTGTTTATGCCTCAGTAGCCTTGTACACTTTTTTAATGCACTGGTCTGCTTTAAAAATGTGTCCCTTTGTGCTCAAAGAGAATTTCCCTATCCTGCCTCAGTCCCTTATGTGACAAGATGAAACAATGGTATACAATTAACTTCTTAATAAAAGTGAAAAGTGGGATTTTGTTAATAGTTTGCAGACCTGTTTTACATCAAAGGAATGAGCCAAGGGAGCATGGTCCTGAGTAAAGGCCTTTGTGGATCCCTACAGCTGTGTGTAGGGTGGCTTTGTACATGCAAAATCAGTGAGAAAATACCTGATATTTTCTGATCTGCTATCAGTCTTGTCACATCCTCACAGAGGATTCTGCACTGCCAGGGTTTACTGCTGCCCATGCTTGCTCACCACCACCACTAGCAATTGAGCTCGAGGAAACTACCGAGTAAATAAGCAGTGCCAGAATTTTTAGAATTTGAGCCAGGACTCATGTTTAGCAAAACAAGAAACTGAAATGAGGTTTTTTTTCTGATATATCCAGTACATAGAGAAAGTGCATTGGAGTAAAGATGTGAGTGGCTCAATAGCTTGGTGGTTATGGCTCTTGCCGACGAGACACAGGGTTCAATCCCTCCTCAGAAAAATCCGTCAGTGTTTAATAATAGAGATATTTAGAGAACCTCATCTCCAGATACTTTGGTGGTCAGGCTGGTCCCCTGGGAGGTGAGGGGCCAGGCATCAAATCCCAGTTCTGAGTCAGGGAGAGAACATTTGAGTCTGGATCTCCCACATCCTGTTGGAAACATGTGGGCTAAAGGGCATGGCAGGCAGCACTGCTTCCCCGAGTACATGGATGGGATCCACACCCCCTTGTGAATCTAACATTAAAAAATCAAACCTTGGGCATTTCCAAAATTAAAGATACTCAGCAAATTGTCATAGTTGCCTCCAAGCTACATTTTATTTCAGTTGACACACCACGAGCCATAACGTGTATGTGTATGCTTTTGTATGTTTTGTATATTGACCAGCTCTATCTCACAGTATCTTTTTCTGCCCAGTTAAAGCAGCTGTCTGATTTTTCTATCCTTTTGCTAAAGGCGATTGCGTTGGCATAGTTTCCAAATCTCTCATTGCCTGAGCCACTCCATCGCATCACTTCACATCAGCAACCAGTCAGCAGCCCAACTGAATCTACTGCAAAAATTCTCTCTGCTTCGTCTTACTGCCATCATGGAAAAGTACTCCATGTCAAACAAACATGGCTGGACCTGGTGAGTACCATCGATAACTGGAAAAGAGGTATTTTTAGAAGAAAATAGATTCTGTTATTCTGGTAGTAAATTCAGTAAATGGAACTAGGAGAAGCACTTGTCTTCAACAGTAGAATTTGAAACTGTCCCCTTTAATCCATTGCTGCCTAGTGACTCAGTGGCAAAGTCAGAAATAGATCCTGGAGATCTGACTTCATTCCTGTTCTTTAACAGGGAGACAACCCCGGCCTCTCTAACAACACTCCAGTTCCAGAAAAATAAACAGGAGTAGGAGAGAGTGATTAAAAGTAGGAAATGTTTACAGTAAGTCTTCCCCATAATTCATTTTGCGATTCGAAAAGAAACAGCTGCTGCTGACCCTTCATGTATTCAGTATCAGTTTGTCTGTGCTTTAAAAGAAAGGCTAGAACAGTTACAGGACTTCCCTCTGCAGATCAAAAGATGCAAGCCTTAGCCTAGTCGTGGACCGGGGTTAGAAGGAGCTCGCAGCTGAAGCAGATGTAACAGCCACCTGCTCACTCAGAGAGCGGAGTGACGGGCAGGTGGACCTGAATGCTGGCAGTGTGGCGCCTTCTGTAGTAACCGGGTACAGAAACCTGCAAGTTTAAGAGTATTGGAAGCCTGATGGGCCACGCAGACTGAGGTATACCAGAATGGAAATGGGCATAGACAAGGGATTATGATTATCTGAAAAATAATCAAAAGGACAACAGAAGCTTGCCCTAATACACAGAGACATTGAGCCCAAAAATAATATGACTTGACATCTACATTGTGATTTCCATGTTCAAAGCACTTCACCAAAATCCCACTAAATTCAGCTGTGAGTTGGATAAGACACGTTTTCCTTTAAAAATGGAAAAATAGATACAAGGGACTGCATGTTTGGTTCACCTCACTGACATCAGCCACTCTGAAAAGTTCTAAATCTCATCTGAGCAAGTCAGGCTGGCTGGCTGTGGTCAGTGGAAAAAGACAAGCAACTCCAAAGGCAGCTTATTCTATCCAAGGCTAAGGGTTTGGGTCACCCTCCAGAGGTGCCTCACTCCACAGTGCGTATAAAGGCAGTCCAGACTGCTAACTCTTTCTAAATCTCTGTTAGAGAGCTAAAATTCAATAAGATGAACCCCCAGATTGCCGTTCTCCTTTGGTGCAGCTCCCTGTGGCTAGCTGACAACATCTGTACTGAAATTAATCTCATCTTAACCAACTCCAAATAAGAAGACCAGAATACAGCAAATTCTAGATCCTGCTCTTTTTACAGAGATTTTCCCTCTGAGTATTTCTTCAGTTTGTATAATCAGTCTCTAAGGATTTATAAGAGTGGGACTCTAAATAGCTGTAAAGTTACATGTTGTTCTCCTTCAGTAGGTCATTTAATCCAAGTTTTATCTCCTTTCCACACAGATGAGAAAAATCTTTGTCATATTCAGGTCATATTCATCTTTTTTGTTGCTTGTTTTGGTTTGGTTTGGTTTGTTTTTTTTTTTTAATTCCACAGCAGTCATGACTCCCACAAAGGGAATCCAGTTCGTTCTCGTTTTCACCATCGGTTTTGGAAGAAAGCGAGCTCACCAGCTCCACTTAAGTTACTCAACTAGAATAAATCACATAACACCAGGGATGAATCTGGCACATAGGGATTTCCCATCATCATTTATTACTGTAAAGTGTTAGTCAATAGAAATACTAAATCATGTAACTGGTAGGATAAAAATCATTCAGCGTGTTAGAGGACTGAACCTCCTTTTCTCTCAGACAGCCTCTCCACTGTGCTTTGCTGTGCCGTTCCTCTGAGTCCCTAATGGATGCTTTAAACCATGTTGGCTTCAGCTGGATGACAACCGCATAGTAAAAGTTTTTTATTAGAAGAGATCGTTATGCTATATCTTGGAGCCAGAGGTCATCTACTTATAAAAGTTATCAGATTTTAAAGTGTCCGTGTATTGTGCATTAAACATTATTTCACCATCTTTATAAAAAAGGCCCCAGTTACCAGTTTCTGCCAGCAGTGTTACACAGAGAGGCTGTGTAAATACTCTGATATTTTCGTGAAGCCTGCTCATGTTAATTTCCAGGTCTGTGCCAAAGTTCATGAAGAGGATGAAAGTCCCTGACTACAAGGACAAAAACGTCTTTGGTGTGCCTCTGATAGTTCATGTCCAGAGAACAGGACAGCCTCTTCCCCAGAGCATACAACAAGCACTACGCTACTTACGGAGCAACTGTTTAGATCAGGTATGAATTTTACTCCAGGGACTCGACTGACTTTTTTCTGACAAGCCACCCTGAGCAAGCAACGGTGAATGTCTTTGTACTTAGTACCAGAATTATTTTAAGATTGGTTTATCTCATGTGGAGCCCAGATCTCCTCTGATGATTTGATACTTGGTGCCAATACTAGTGGTTTGCCATTTTGAGATTTGTATCCACCTAATCTGTTGAATTATATATATATCTATAACAGCTCTGCCGATTTGTATACCATAGCCTACCTCAAAGAATGACATGAGATCTTCATGTCTCTTGAATCAGACTTGTGAAAAGACCAGGACTCACAGCTTCTACCTGTATCTGCGCTGCTTAAGCTTGACTGTTGCCACTGAGGGTTAACTGCATTCACCATTTCACAAGATGTGGTACAAAAGGTTTTATTTGCTTAGCAAAGAAAGAAAAAACCAAGAGTAGAGAGCAAACTCAGCAAAATATTCAAAGTATTCTGTTGACAAAGTCAGATATATCCAGATAGAGTTAGGTCAGCAGGGGTTCAATGCCAAAGCCATTATGGTACGTTTCCTTTTATAGTGTTCTTAACTGCAACAAGCCAGCTGGGAGACCCTCATGCTCAAAGTATTTCAGATTTTTTTATTCCCTTTAGCTAGAGCAGGGACATACCAATCATATTTTTACTGTTCTTCCCCTAAGGATGAGAATATGTATCTTTATGAACATAGGACTGGGAGAAACCCTCTGGCTCATTATGTTCAGTCCTCTACTATTATTGACCTTATGTCATATGACCTCTTCCATAACTGCTTTTAGATAGTTGTAAGTTCAAAAGGAGAAACTAGCATTTTACTCTGCAGACTTTTCTGGTTTCCAAACTCTGAGCACACGGAAAGGGCGGAGATGGTCAGTTCTGAATCTTTCCATTTTCTGATCGCTATTCTGGTTGCTGTGCAGGTTGTTTTGTTGGGTGACAGTCATCTTCCCCAAAATGGAAGTCTAAAAATTAGATGCCTTGCTGTGAATTACAACCATTTCCCTTTACAGCCAGTGGGGAAGACACAGGTCCTTCCTATCATTTCTCTCTGTAAAGAGATCCCGTAGTGGTCAAACCTTGGCATCTATCTCTGGGGTGTCAAAAGTGAGGTGAGATGAGTTCTGCCTACCATGCATAGTACAGGAGTTAAAGGGTGGGAGGAATAGCCTGCTGGAAATGTATTAATAGGGGATGGAAGGGGAAGATGCATAGAGACAACTAGAAGCAATATATTCAATAGCTAACATGCCTGGTTATCACTGTGGTAATCTGGGTTTGTGTACTGAGCTGGGAAACCCGGTATAAAGTGATTCAGTGTTCCTGTCATCAATGATGGGACTGGAGGAGGAGACACTTGCTCAAGGATGAGCAACGGGAGACGTGGGGATAAGCATGGGCTTGTCAGCTATGAAGTAAAGCAATAGGAAGAAAAAAAAAAGAGGTGAAGGAATAAATGGGAAAAAAAAGGTAAAAGGGAAGATAAAACCAAAGAGAAAGAAAAAGCTATTGAGAAATTTGAGGCAGTCAAAAGGAGTGTCCATGGGCAGTCTCAGACAAATACCTGCTCCAAGAGGGAGGGTTTTCTTTCTGGGAAGCATCAGAGTTATGTGAAGGGCCATTTCAACTCGGCTTGAGTTTCCACTCCAAGTGGAATTAATAAGATATCGAACAGAAAACGAAGGAGGAGAAGTACAGATCTGGACCATTTAAAATATCTTTTCACCAAAAACCTTTCTAGGCCAAACCCCTCCAGGCAACTCAGCTTCTCTGCTTTACGGTCACTCCCTTTGTTCCCATTCAATTCAAAGTCTCCTAATGCCTGGCCAGAGGTCTGAGCAGCCTCCAGTCTCCCTGAGCATCGTGCTTATGTGTCACTTCCATGCACTGCAGAAGGCAGTCCTGAACAGGCAAGGTGAGGTTGCTCCAGATCACTCTTAAGGTCTGGCTCCTGGCACTGAAATGTCTTCAGATTTTATCAGGAGCCTCAACATTATTTCTAGGATGTATTATTCCGTTTCAACTCGTGAAATAGAAGCTGCCTTGCCTTTTTCAACTGCATCTTTACTTCTGTCATGCATCATATGGCTACTTGCAGGGCAGGCGGCCCACGGCATGAGGATAATAAAAATTTTGGACCAGACTAACCTCTGATAAATCACTGGATTTATAGTCTCATTTTATTTACAGAATGAATCTGTAATATTGGAGAACAGAGCCTAAAATATCTTTTTCTATCAAGTGCAGAACTGTCCTCTTTTGATTAATTATGATTTTTTCCAAGAAAAATGAAAATAGGAGATTGGATAAATATCACTAAACAAAAACAGAGCTTGAGAGTAGCAGACTGATGTGCAGCAGGAGATTGCACAGGTGAGATCTGATGTCTGACCTCTCAAAATCAGACTTAGCTGGAAGTTTCTAAAGATGCTTTATACCCGCAAGGACACTTTCCATCAAAAGCAGAGAACTGAGCCTCTGCTCTCACATTTATCTACCACATGCCAAAACTGTATTTTTTGGATAGAATTAGCGTGTGTCCTTCTGCATCTTCAACACACATTTCCAAGAGGAAAAGGGATTTAAAAAGAAGAGAAAGGGAGAACCAAATGAAAAGAGCCAGATGCTCTTTCTTGTATTCTATTGTCAGAACGAAGATCCGAGCTTCACCTGTGAACAGAAATACAGTGCACCAGGATGTACACAGGGCACACTCCAGTCCTCTACTTTCTACACATAAACTTAGCTCACAAGTTATGCTAAATTCATCAGTAAGAAAGAATAGCAGAAGAGCTGCCTCACAGCCAGTCTGGTGCAGCAGTTCATCTCCATATAAATAAACATATCCACTCACAGAGCTGAAGAGTGTGTGATTTATGTAACTGGTGTCATTAATGTGTGAGTTAACAGAAGTCCTAAATACCATACAGTTGAGCTTGGGAGGTGTTCTAGGGAGAGGAGAGGAGTGAAGGTCAGAAGGCTTTACTTCCTTGCCTTTATACATTTTTGTTGGTGGACCACACAGAAAACTGAACTGACCACCAGCAAGACAGCGAGCATGGAGGAACAGAAGTCTATAATTCCAAACCTGAAATGCGCCTTTTTCGTAGGTTTTCTCAGTAATTCACATTTCCCCTGCAAAACTGAAGGACAACAGTGCTAACACTTCCCAAATGAGACACTGTAAACTCACTTGGGAATAAATAATATGGTCGAGGCTCAGGAATTCGCCCCGGGGGAATTCCACTGGCAAGAAGGACGGAAAAGGGCAGCAATGCTGTGAAGGCATCATTTGAAGAATTACTACTTCCTTTAGAATAGAAAGCAAACAGGATAAAAATGTATCATCTTAATGACACTTCACAAGTAATCCCTCTTTGGCCCCCACTTTTGAAATGGGGTTTCCAGTGGGATTGGGGGGAACTTGTGAAAGGAGTGTTCAAAGTTGGAAGGGGAAAAAGCAGATTAGGTCTTGATTTTAAAGTTCTGACACGACGTACTAATCTTTTGCCACAGCATTTATTACTTAGCTGACCATAATATTTTCTTGTTAGACTTCAAAATATATACCCAAATAAACAGGAGGAACCAGATTCTCAGCTGGAGTAAATCAACAGATGGTCACCCAAGCCAAGCAAGCCATGCTGATTTATATCAGCTGAGCATCTTGCTCAAATTCTTCAGGCAGCAGGGAAGCCACTTGCACTCTGAACTCTCCCTCTAGGATGGGATACAGAGCAGCAGCATTATTAACTCTTACAGTCCTGCCATGAGAGCATGCACTGGCCTTCGAGACATGTGGTCAAGTCATGATCATCACATTTGCATATTTTCCTTGTTCTTGCCTGGAGTAAAATAAGCAACCCAACCTTTGGTCATTATCAACATCCCCTGTAATAGATTTTTTTTTTTATATATATATATATATATCTCCTTTAAGTAACATTTTCTTTTTACCCAATTCAACATGGTGCCTTTTCAGGTGGGTCTGTTTCGAAAATCTGGAGTGAAATCCCGAATCCAGGCCCTACGTCAGATGAATGAGAGCTCCCCGGAAAATGTCAGCTACGAAGATCAGTCAGCATATGATGTGGCAGACATGGTAAAGCAATTTTTCAGGGACTTGCCAGAACCTCTTCTCACAAGTAAGCTTGGAGAGACTTTTCTACACATCTACCAATGTAAGTTGAAATATTTTTATTATTATAAACAATTACAAAATATTATATAAGAGCATACTGTAAATAATTTTGGTATGTTAACACTGGGTAGGATTTTTTCTGCTCACCTTTGAGATGTATAAAAGAACCTCTCTGCCCTCAAAATCTTTCGCTAAGAGATTTTTAGAAGCACCTAAAGGTTTCACTGTCAAAATACTATCAATTTTAATGGAAAGACTGCATTGAAATGTTGAGAAGCTTTGAAAATACCAGCCTCACATTCGGAAAGAAGCCAGAAGGACAGGCTGCCATGGACATAAAAAAGCACGAAGACTCACATTTTTGTCGTATTTCTTTAAACTGTGGGCCCATTTCATGGAGACATCTCAATACAAGTTAGTCTTCTGGGCATGGAGAAGTGGTACTTGACCATGAGAACATGTGCCTGTGCAGTCCCCTTCCTTGCTGTGACTTTTGATTTTTTGCCTTTTCATTACAGTCAATAAAATGTACATGCAAGAAAAGAGCTGCTCTCATTTAGATCCTCAGCTTTTATATAAAGAACTCATAACAAAAGAAGAAAAAACCCAGGATTTCTTCTTTTCATTTCAGCATAAGCAGTCTTCAGCAAAACCTGAGACTCAAATGCATCAGAATGATGTAAATCCCTGTAAATCAGAAAATGACTGTGTATCTCATCTCCAAACTGAGGGAGAAATAAACAGTGAGGAAAACACTGAAAAGACAGAGGAATTAAGAGTTTTTCCTGACAACGCCCATTATGAAGGCCAGTCAGCTGGTACTCTGGCAGATACAGAAAAGCATACCCAGCCAGTCTAAGCCAAATAATTGGAAGCACTAAAGAGAAGTGTGTCTAGTCTTTTCACTTGCAGACATTTCAGCTGCCAAAACAATAGAAAGCCATTTTTAAACACTGTATAATCCCAGTGCTAAAGAATCTCAGTTACTTCCGTTGCCTCCCTTTACTGTAAAAATCCATCTGTGGCACATAATCACTAATGTATTTAACATCACGGTGTCAGTAGCTGGTAGAGAAATGCTGTGATGGTGCACGTGAGAGACAGCATCACAAATAAATTTAGTGGATTTGGCCATATGTGATGTCTTGGGACACGAGTGAACCGAAACAGTTGGTGCCTAGCCCTGGACCATCACTTCCCCCTCTTCCTTCCTGCACACAAGTTGCAGGTCTTGTCTGCCTATTCATGCATCAGTGAGCTTGTTCATAAAAGCAACATATATTCTTGGTGCTAATAAAATGGAAATTACAATTGTTTCTACAAGGAAGTGGCCAAGGAGAAGATTATTCACTAGAAGGATATCTACATGTCCTTGGAAACAAATCGCCTTTAAGCTATTGCTTGATGAAAACTGGGAATGTCCTACCTTGGCACAGGAGAGACTGCAAGTAAACTGCCCCCCTTGCCAAAGGAAGAGAGAGATGGCAGATCTCAGGGTCGTCAGTGTTAATAGGTCTGTAGCCAGGACTCCCCATCTCCCAGTCGGAAGCCTGGGGTTAGGATTCACAACAGTCGCACGGCTGAACTGTGAAACACTGCTACCAGCCAACAAAAAAGTGTAAAAAGGGGCATAGGCTAACGCTGTCACCCTACGTGGTACTGCAGTGGGAGGTCTGAAGAACTCTCCTTTATAGTGATCGGAAGTGGAAAAAAAAGTGCTAGGAAAGATTTTCTTGAACTGCACCAATAGTTTAAAGGATTTCAGAAAGACTTGAGGGTGGATCTGTTTAATCCAATGTGGAAACAGGAGAAGAAGGGCTCTGTAGACACTGGAGACCAATGTTTGGGTTAAGAGTAAGTAGCGGTGGGTTTTTTTCCATGTGACCAACAACAAATATATTTTTCTGGTTTAGACAGTACTGACAAAACTCCTTTCACAAAAGAAAAATGTTGAAAATTGCTGGGATACCAACTGTATTTCATAATGTCTGCAATTAAATAAATCTGTAGCTGGGAGTTTTTCTTCCCCTTCATTCTGTTTAACAAATTAGTAATGTGAAGTTAGGAAGGATTTTTCCTCCCTTAGTGTATTGGCAAGGGATTTCTGATTTTCTGGGACTCACTGAAGATCTTTTTCATATATCCAGAATAGCTTGATTTGCTGTAACACAAAGGACTGGGGATGAGATGGTTAGTGCCGTAGTCTATGTAGCACAGTGTTGATGAAACTTTCTCCATGTCCCTAAAACTCTCAGTTGCCTAAAGTTTACCTATGACTCGAAGGGCTGGCCGGTCTTCTTCTCTATGCATCAGACCCAGCAGTGCAACCGTGCGGGTGAGGGGGTACCACAGGTTATGCGGGGAGAAAAGACACCTTGCATGGATTTAGCAAAGGCTCCTCTGACTTCTCAGAAAGACCTGGCTTTGCTGCTTCTAGAAAATCAGAAGCATTGGTCTGTGTTCAGTTTGTCATTCGTGTCTGAAAGCTTTTAAAATAAAGTGCTTGTACAAGGCTAGCAGACAGAGCTTTAAAGCTGGCTGTTCCCTCCACTGTAAATCTGCTTTTGTTCTTCTTCCGTTCAGTTATATAGAGCATATGTAATACCCAGAGGAGAGCTCCAAGTCCAAACCGAGAAAACTTATGGTAGTTTTAGAATTTAATGTGTCTGAGGTGCTATTTAAGCATATCCATTAAACTCTTCTATG
Organism: Tyto alba; assembly: GCF_018691265.1. Lineage (NCBI taxonomy): Eukaryota > Metazoa > Chordata > Aves > Strigiformes > Tytonidae > Tyto > Tyto alba. Next base: position 24,850,369 of record NW_024881282.1, on the reverse strand, counting down.
GTTTGGGATGCACGTGTGTTTTCCTGAAGCTGCCCTAAGACTTTTGAACTGTCTTCCCAGGGGACAAAAGAAGCCTGAAAAATACCACTTAAAGAGATGAGTACTGAGTACTACTCTCCATTTATAAACTCTAAAAGAAGTTCAGTCTCTTTCTCGGGGAACAGCCTTTCAAGCGAACAGAGAAATGTCATACACTGGCTAGGTGAGCTGTGCTGGATGGAGGAGCAAATACCACATCCCTGCAACAGCCAGCTGGTCTTTGCCCCTTCGTCCCCTGTCATCTGCCTCTTCGGAAAGCTGCTCCCAGAGCGTGAATGCCTGTGACAACTCTGTCTTGTTCCTGGCCCCTTATCCGATCTTACAGTTGACCCCCCTGACCATCACTTGCTCTTCCTCAGATGTCCCCAAGGAGCAGCGGCTGCAGGCAGTGCAAGCAGCCATCATGCTGATGTCTGATGAGAACCGGGAGGTTTTGCAGACTCTGCTGTGCTTCCTGAGCGACGTCACCTCCGTGGAGGAGAATCAGATGACTCCCATGAACATAGCTGTTTGTCTGGCCCCTTCCCTCTTCCACCTCAATATAGTGAAGAAAGAATGCTCACCAAGGTAAGTTTCTTCTCAGCTCTATGAATAGTCATATCCTTAATACATAGTGATGCTTTCAGTGTTTCTGAAGGTATGCAGGATACAGTTTTTGAAAGCATCTGCTTTCCAGCACCCACGACACAGGGCGTGGCTTCAGAGAGAGGGGGTAGCCCTTGCTGCAGAGCCAGAAGCACACTTGTACATGCACAGAAGGTGTTTTCACAAGCCCAGCAGGCATTTCTGGTTGTCCATTGTGAATATGCAGTGCTTGCTTTCCATGCGAAATTTCAATGGGGCACAAGTGAGTTTTGCATAAGTAACGTTGGCTTCTGTGAAGGGAAAGGGCCTGATTTTGCTCCGGTTGAAGTTAAAGATTGCCCATGTTTTAATACGTATATTTTCAGTGAGTGTTGTTTTACTCTATATTTTCTGGCTACATTCCGACACTTGGGAAACTGAGTTTATTTCAGGCCACATTAAGATGGCGTGTAACATGGTGAGTGTAGATTAAACAGGGCATAGACCCTGCTAAACATTGGCATTCCCCACCTGATGTCCCTTCTGACTTTTTCCCCCTCCCCATCTGGTTCAGAATACACGGAGATTCTTGGTCACGTACGTGTATAACCAGTGTCTGAGCAAGCACTTTAAGCAGTAACAACATAAACCACTGCACATCATGTCTGTTAGAAATCCATTCCAAAATGTACAACACCCAATGCGGGACATGCATAACCTTTCCTGATTTTACCTTTGGCTCAACAATATTTTAGGTAAACATTTTTTCCTTTTAAAAAGGCCCAACCGCCTGAGCAAGCTTTGTGATAAATAAAAACTAAAGATAGGCTTTTCTCTCTGGTGTTCTGAACATCCTTCTGCTGTTTGCTTTCATATTGAAAAGACTCAGCTCTTTTTACCTGAGACACTGAATTCAATTACAGAGTAATACAGAAAAAATATGCAACAGGGAAGCCAGATCAGAAGGACCTCAGTGAAAACCTGGCAGCTACTCAGGGACTTGCTCACATGATAATGGAATGCAACAAACTTTTTGAGGTGAGTGAGAGACTCAAACGGCATTATTCATGGCCACGTAACGCAGCATCCTTTGAAGTATTTATGTTTATGCTTACATTTTCTGTCTTGCATTAGCTCAGAGATTGATGGTGCCTCACTTATTTGTAAACTTGCTCCATCTAAAGTTTATTTTTCTCATTTCTTTGACTGGTCCCTTCTAGAGTTCAGACACGCAACTATTAAAAATGCAGGATAATTATTCTGTGGCAGTTTTCAACCCAAATTACTGGATTAGGAAATTTGAATCTAATTAAAATCAAAATCTGTTTAAACATTTAATTTTATTATAATGCTTTTAACACCTCAATTAAAACTTACTCATCTAAAAAAGAAGAGCTGATACACTTTATTTCTGTGTGTCGTGCAATAAATTTAAAATCACAAAGGGAGATGCAGTCATTCCCGCAGCTACTTCCACTGTAGGTGGAGGAAAGATAATGCTCATATCTCCTTTCCCCAGAAGCCCAAGGCAACATTTCTGGGGGTTAGAGGGGTAATTCTGAGGCAGGGGCTGTTTCATTATACTACTTTGATTTCTCATCTTGCGTAAGAAGCAAAGACAGAAATAGGTATCCATTTTAACAGGTCATAGGCTCGTTGTTATTGAATGCCGAATGGTCTGTCAGCCTAAAAGCACATTGTCTTACGGAAAAAGTCTCAACAGAAGGTTTTCCCTCTTTCTGTGGTGCAGATCCCACATGAAATGGTGACCCAGTCCCGAAACTCCTACGTCGATGCAGAAGTGCATTCTCCCACCCTGGACGAGCTTGGGAAACAAGTGGACGAGGAAGGAGGGAACTATCAGATGTACCTGGAAAGTCTCATGCAGAATCTCCAGAAAGAAGCAAAAGAGAAATTCAAAGGATGGGTCACGTGTTCCAGTATAGAGAACACAGAGCTCGCCTACAAAAAGGTAATTTGGGGAGACATGGAAGAATCGGTAAAGAAATCAAAGCAAAATGCAGCCTAGCTAGGGGACACCCTGACCTCTTGCATGGCTAAGTACATACCCTTCTGACTGGTGGGGCTCACAGGTTTCTTTAAAAGAATACTAAAAGCACTTAAAAATATAATAGTGGTTTAAGTATGAGATTCTAGGAGAAGGCACACAAAGCAAGTTAAGGTCTGCAAAATAAATAACGTAAGTGATGCATCAGACAACACAACAAGAGAGCGAGCTGAGACTTTAAACCACAGATAACATGACCTGGAAGACGGGCAAAGTTTCTGACCATCTCCTGATGTTTGCCAGCAGTTTGGAGAACACAGCCAGGACGTAGGTCTTAAAAAACACCCTTCAGGCTGCCCACTGCTTTACTTAGCCAGGCCAGCCACACGGCCAGTTTTGTGCCTGATTCTCTTGTCCATGTTTCCAGTGGACGTTTGATATCTTCCACTATTATCCAAATTTCTGAAGTTGTTCAAGGCTCCCTCACTTCTACAGGGAAAGCCACCCAGGAGGAGGGTGCTGCAGGGTCCCTGCAGGCAGCAGAGTTCAGGGCTGCTGGAAATGCAACGGTAAAATGGAAATCTGCAAACCAGCAGCAGCTAGTGAGAGGAGGGGGTGGATTAGGGGTGAGTGACCCTAGTTTGGTAGGAGAAGGGCACTGCGAGGGGTGTGGTATCTGGACAGCGAGGGGGCAGCAGGTAGCATGACCACTGCTGGGGAAAGTGCAACCCTTTTGTTAGAGGTAAGAAATCCCAGTTATGGGGGTTTGTAGCCAGCTTCTGTGGGGGAGGTTGATGAGGGAGTAACAGGGCTGGGGTGGGAGTAGGATGTGGGAGAGGGCAGGGAGAGAATAGGGGCATGCACAGATCTGGGGTCAAGGGTGTGTGAGCCTACAGAGGGGACTGAGAGTCCCTGGAGTTCTGTGGCAGGGGCACGGGGGAACTGGAGAGCTTTGGGGAGAAGGAATTATAACAGCATGCAGTAATTTAGGGTGGGAGGGGTGGAAGGTGGGTTTCTGGGGACACAATCCTGGGTCTGTGGGAGGTGCTGGAGGTTTCTGGAGCGGTAGCGTTGGTGTGTGAGGATGCCAGGGTAGGGAGGGGTTAGGAAAGCAGGGCTGGCAAGAGCCAGTTCTTATAGTTAACTTATTTGCTGCCTGACATATGACCCCTAAAACCATGCAGAAAAGCTGTACGTGTGGAATTTAGGATATTAATCTTGTGCAGAGCCCAGCACTTTCCGCTCCCCTTATTGCATGCTGTGGAGGTGTAACAAGTAACAGGAGCCGTGAGCTAGGAAGAGCTAGCAAGCAGTTTGTGCGTTCCTTCCTTGAAAAGCATTTTCTCAATACCTCCCTTGCAGCTATTTTGAGGAGCAAACATCTGTGTACCTGACACATAACCGAACCAACATATGTTCTACTCTTCCACCAATTAACCAGGAGGGTTAATGCACCCTCAGTCCCAGCTAGTGCATCAGATTGCCCAAGGTGGTAGCTTTATTTCAGCCCAGGGTTTCAGTCTCTCCTTTCATCTGGTTTTACTTCTGTACACTCATAGCCTTCATTACACTTAGGATGCTTGGGGTTGAAAAAGTGTCTGTCACACCTGAAATAATACAGCAACTCCACTGACACCATGGGAAGTGGTCCAGATATATACTGGTATGAGAGCAGAAGTAATGTATCACTTCAGTTTTCCATCCAGGACTAGTATGCATATGTTCTCACATACAGTAGAGCAGCAGAAATAGCAATAGTAGTGATGATTAGCAGGGAAATATGCATGCTCTGAAGCTAAAGTCAGATACCCATATCGAGATGTTGTCGTTAGTTATCCTCTGCTGAACATAGGCATACAAATCATGTTCTTTGTTGCTTTACTACAGGTTGGGGATGGGAACCCGCTGAGGCTTTGGAAAGCGTCGGTGGAAGTTGAAGCCCCCCCCTCAGTCGTCCTGAACCGAGTGCTGAGAGAACGTCACCTCTGGGACGAGGACTTCTTGCAGTGGAAGGTGGTCGAGAGCCTGGACAAGCAGACGGAAGTTTACCAGTATGTTTTGAACAGCATGGCTCCTCATCCCGTCAGAGACTTTGTCCTTCTCAGGTAAGCTAAGGGCACTTCTCCAGTACCTCTGCTTCCTGCACCGTGTACAAGGAAGTTCTGGTCTTACTTCAGCCTTCGCGTCTGTAGAATTGTGCTTTGAGAACTCTACTTCTGGGCGGCGGTGCTGATTTCTCAAACTGAATTAAAATATACAGCCAGAGCATACTGACCTTTTCTCTGATGTAATTTGAGCAGCACATGCTCCTGAGGCCATAAATACAATTTTTTCCTTAGAACAGATGTCTGATAATAGCTGCTGTTCTCTCTTAGCTTTGTTTGTTGTCAAAACAGTGCAAAGAGAACCCAATTGTTTTTTACGCTGCTTTTGCTGTTCTCTGGGGGAATGTTTGATGTTTGAGAGCCAAATGTTTAGTAGAGAAGACAGTGATGCTTTTAAGCTAAAGTTGTTATATGGTGTCTATATAAGTTGTTATTTTAGATTTGCAGTTGGAGTCTTTGTAGACCCAAGAACTGCTAACCCATAAAAATCTTAGTGTGGAAAAGAACAGAAAGAGGCAGTAGATATGTATTTTGACTGTCTTCCAGGGGGATGACATCTCTCAAATAAATGTATAGCTGTGTATCAATATTCCAAATCCAATCCCAGTTCTGCCATTGTCTACCTGCCTGCACAGAACAGACAAAAAAAATTCCTCTTACGCACCTTCTGCCTTTGAAATCCTGGCCCTTTGCTTGCTAGGAGCTATTGTGGAGCTGCTGACATATTTCACTTACAGGGTCAGTCCTACAGTTATTTATTTCAGGATGATTTTGTGCATTCCCATTCTTGGTCTCTGCTTTCTTTGATTGAAATGATGTGCTAGAGAAATACTAAGCAGTTTTGACAAAGGAAATAGTCCGGTGAGTCAGAATGGTATTAGAGTGAACAAAGATTGAAGGAAAAAGATGAGCCCCATAAAATATAATTATAATAGTACATCCCTTTTATGAACTTCAGTATTCTCTTAGAGAATGATAACATGCAGATACTGTCAGTATAAGGGAAGAATTATTGGCACTCTTAGGGGAAGATTTAAAAAATCCTTTCTGTAAGTTCTTTATAATGTTAAAATACCAATCCTCCCATTACTCTATTATTTCCTTTGCCTTCCCACGGTATACTGGGCTAAATTAATTATTTTGTAATTATTTTTTTTATATAATATTATCGACTTAAACCAGTGATAAATTCGGCCCTCCGCATAGCCCCAAGAAGATTGTCTGGGAGCGGCGGGGAGGTTTTGATGACCATAATTCTGTCCTCTTATTTGCCGCTTAGTTCACTATTAGGTTTCATGGTGGTTTATGTTCTTTAAAGACCTGCTGTGCAGTCACATCAGTTAAAGAAAAATCTTGCCATTGAGTTCTCATTCTTTTCACTAACCCAGGCAGAATGACCCCCAAGGACTGAAATACATATCATAAAACTGAATCCTGGTGGGTTTTTAAGGGCTGAAAACAGCCGTCAGGCAGATCTGTCAGATTCTCTTGTTCATCTCTTTTGATTTATATCATTAAGTCTAGAGCAAGGTTAGCCAGCAATATCGCAGTCAATTTGATACCGTAGGATTGGTGGGAAGCGAACAGTGAAATTATAATTCACCTCTGGGGACATGAATAAATATATTTTAGCAGATGGCAATTTTCTCCTTCCCAATCAAACTTTTGGCTGTGAAAGGATCAACTTAGTTGTTCCTTTTTTTTTTTTTTTTTTTTTTCAATTGGACAGTCATAACAAGGGGATTAGGCTCCCTTGAGAAGACTCTAATGGTAAGAGGATAGGGGCGATGTTTTATACGCCCGGGATCTGACATGGCGCCCAGCTGCCCTTCACAGGCATCGCTTTTCATTAAAGATTCCTCAAATGTTTAATGTTCATTAAGTATCACAACATCGCTGTGAGTTAGGTGCCATGCCTGTTTTTACTACTGTAAGTTATTTAGAGAGGTACAGAAACTGGCCGAAATCTGTATAAACAGAAATAGGAATCATAAGTCTTCTGCAATCTCTGGGATACGTAATTTTCCACCTCACAAATGGCCCAGGTAAGTGCTGTGTGGTTACCAAAATGATATGGTCACATCTGAGCGCTGTGCAGGCATTCACAGTAGATGGTTCAGCATTTCACAGTAGATCCGAGGTGTGATTTCCTCCTCTCTGTGTGTTCCATCTGCCAAGATAGCTCATCATTTTTATTACTGCGCAGACACATGTAAAACCTTCTGAAGTCAGTATCTTCCTGCAGTGTCTTGAATAACAGCTGTTTCATACAAAAAAAAAAAAAAAAAAAAGCAAGCAGAATGTTAAAATTATCTGCTGAAGCCCAAACTTCAGCAGTGCTTGAAAGCAGCCTACCTGCTAGAATATGATACTTCCCAAGGTAGCACAATCCCTGTCTCAGTCCATGGCAAGACGATGCACATTACATGGCACAGCTGCAATTTCTCGTTTCTTCCCACAGCATAGGAAAGAGCATAAACCTATCCTCTGAGATTCAAGGCAGATGAGAAAGATCTGAGACACCAGAATATAGAGAGAATGCTTACAGAACAAGAAAAAAATGTTAAGTATTAAAGTCTAGGTGTCCTGGACTCGGTGTGGAAAACTTATGCAGCACGTAAGAGAGGCTAGAAACTTGGGAAAGGGTAAAAAAGATGAAAGGATGTTTTGTTTTTAATTCAGATGCCCTTGAAACGTGTTCTGGGAGTTTCAGAAGTCAGTGAGGGCAGTAGCGAGGATTTCTGCTGTGCTAAACCGTATTTGTTGTTCTGTAAGTCTGCATGGGTGCAACGCAACATTTCAGCCTCTGCTGTGGGGCTTATGCTTACTTCAGCTCCTTTCCAAAACTTCTCTTTGTCTGCAGAAGGCTGTAGCATGCCCTGTAATGCATAATGGTTACAAAATGCTCATGTGGAGAAACAAAACTTTTCCACCTGGACCCCCTGCAGCAGCAAAGATGGGTGGCCATTCCACATCGTGACCAGACTCCCAACTGGGGAATGTGAAACTCCTCCAGGGACTCCTGTGACAGTCCAGTGGCACTGCAGGCAACAACAAGGATAGGCAGACAAGCAAACTGTAACTTCAATTCTGGTTCTTACTTGTGGGCCCCAAAGTTTCATTACTAAAGTGATTCCTTCTCGAACATGTTGCTGCAGGACATGGAGGACAGATTTGCCGAAGGGGATGTGCATGCTGGTTGCCATCTCTGTGGAGCACGAAGAGGCTCCTCTTATGGGAGCTGTGCGAGCCATCGTGATGGACTCTCAGTACTTGATAGAGCCCTGCGGCTCGGGAAAAGCCAGGCTGACCCACATCTGCAGAGTTGACCTAAAGTAAGTATCCCGCCTGCAAAAAGCCGATGCCCATTCAGCAGGGCAAAACCCTCAGAGAGGGGAGGTGTTGGGAACAGAGGGACGCGGTCGATGTGGCTTTGCTGCTTCGGAGTCTTCGTGCGATCTTTTTTATCCACCAAGCTCATTTCTTTGCTCGGCACCTACCACTGTTATGATGTGATCATAGAAATAAAATCTGCTTATTTGATTGCGGTAAGGGAGAACTTCAGCGTGTGTTTACAATGGCAAGTATTTGAAGTCACCACCACCACTGTGGGCAGCCGGGCGTAGGAAGCGTGGCAAGCCCATTCCTGTGGGGCATATTTCTTGAGTATTTGAGTTTCTCAATAATTCTCTTTCCATTTCTTCAGAGGACATTCCCCAGAGTGGTACAACAAAGGCTTTGGACATCTGTGCGCAGCAGAAGTTGCCAGGATCAGAAACTCATTTCAGCCTCTGATTGCTGAGGGACCAGAAACAAAAATCTGAGGAAGTGTTCCTGGGAGCATGTGAGCGTAAATCGGGGTCTGGCAGGGAACAGGGATACTGAAAGCAAAGATCTCATTTAAGCTGTAGAAATATGACCAGACCTGGGTCTGTACAAAGCTAAAACAGGAATTTTATAGGAAAGTCCTTTTATTCTGGAGACTTCATCTCCCCCCGGCCACATCCCTTCTGTATTAATTTCAATTATGGAAGTAAACATTTCTTCAGAGAGCTTTTATCATTATTACTTTAAAATCAGGCTATTGCCATTACTTGTGTGTTACATAACTCTGGTATTTAAAGGCTTCTAAGAAGCATATTTTAATTGTAAATAAATTATGTACAGTATGTATATATTTATCTATATTATATCTATATATATGTATATGTATAAATTAATTATTTTGTATATAACTCAGTGCAAATCACTTGCATCGGTTGGACCTGAAGTGAATCTGTCATTTGTTTCTTAGTGTGTCACTGCTACATAAGCTGTGTTTGCTATTATCACAGGGCTACCAGGCATAATCCCTGTGATAACAGAAGTGCTTGTTCTCAAATATGTTTCGTGTTTGTGTATGCTGTGAGAAGGTACCTAGAAATAGATGTAGGAAGAAGTAAAAGAACCGAGGAAGAAGGTGGTTACTGTACGTTTCAAAATAATGAGTGGATCAGTTTCACCAAATAAAATACACGGAAATGTAACTGACGTAGACATTTATATTCAGCAGCAGAATTGGGACAGTTAGTAGAAGGTGTTGAAAACTTACCTTTTGCCTTAATTAATGGTGTATCTGCCACTAGAGAACTTCACTATGTGCAGCGTTCAAAGTAACTGCTTGTTCTTGAAGAGTACAAGATAACGCTGTGTGTACTGAAGTGTCTGAAATCAGATCGGTAAGTTATTAAGCTGTAAATCTTTTTTTTTTTTTTTTTTTTTTTTTTAGCATTTTGTCTGGGTTCTGAGTAAGTGTTTCTGTGTTGTTCTTTCCTTCTCCCGTAGAGATGAGTAATTGGAAGCTAAGAAGCTCCAAAGCAGATTTTCCACATCCAGTGAACACAAAGACATGCAGATGAATACCATGCTTTTTAATATTCTTACTATACAAGTAACTAAACTTTTTTTAAGCTTTTAAACACATCTTGGTGATTTAAAACACTAAATGCAGACTGTGCTTGGAAAGATTGCTTTTATAGTAACAGCAAGCCTTTTCATATTATATTGCATTGATCTGCACGAACCTGCCTCTGTAGGCATTGGTGGGAGCAGGATTAGCCCCTGACTATGAGGAGTAGGAGCCATTTAAGCCATGATATAATTTCGTTTTCAGGGACCTATTATTTTGCTAATGGAAGAATGCTTTAAAAGTAATAATAATAATAATAATTTGTTGATGTTACCTTTGAGGCAGGGTTCCGTTTTGTTTTTAACTAACCTAAGACCAAAAACGATATTACATCTATGACTCAATACGAATGTACAAGCCTGTTAATACTGTTCTTCATTAATCGCATTTGTTCACTTTGACTTTATTTATTGCTGCATGAACCAGCTGAGTTATTCACAGCCAGCGTTTTAGCTCAGTCCTTCCAACAGGATCCGCTGAGATTTAGTATGCGGTCAGTCCAGCAGGATACATTTCCTACCTAAAGCTCCAGTCCTGTGCCCCGATTCAGCGATGAGGGGGGAAGTCTCTTCAGAGCTAGCGCTTTGACTCTGCCCCAGGGACGGGGGCTGTGGGGTGGGCCGCGTGCGGGCCTTGGCAGCTGCTGGAGCACGGTCCCCCGTGCCACCGTGCCCGCACGCGGAAGGGCTGTGCTTCCCCCCGGGGAAGCAAGCCCGGGGGAGCTCGGGCTGGGCAGGGGCAGGGGGACCTGGCACGGTGTCCCCGGGGAAGCTGCAGGACCCCAGAAGGTCACCGCCGTCTCCCGCCGTGAGCTCTCTCACCCCCATTTTACTTGCGCAGCTCGTGGGGCCGTGGAGGTTGGCTGCCCATAAGGGCCCGCCTCGGGCCTCTACCCAACGGCAGTCGCCCGCGTGCGACTCTGGCGTGTTTTTAAGCCCAAAAGTCAGGCCAGGGCGAGGCACCCGCCAGCTGCGGGGCTCCGCCGCTGCCCAGCTCCAAGCGGTGGCTCGCGAGCCGGGGGGGCGAGGCCGGTCCCCCCGGTCCCCAGGAAGCGGCGCCTCCTCCCCAGAGGCCGCGGCCGCAGGTTTCACGCCGGCTCTCCTCCAAAGCACGAGCCGTCAGAGCACTTCTGCTGCGTTAGCTTGCATAAATGAATGCAACGCTGCCTCGGGATTGGGGGCGCTGAATTTCTGGCGCTGGGAATGGCAACTGTCTGACAGTAAATAATTTCTTACGGAAATGAAGGGAAAACCTGGCCAGTGGTTTTATCCTGGCTGACAAGCCATCGCTCAGCTGGAAGGGGCGCCTGCCACTGCTAGCAAGTTAAGGTTGTCCTCCTACCCTTGCAGAAGCTCTGGCATGTGCTTCTGGCATCTCTAAGCCATGTATCAATGAAATAAGATTTCTTTAACGTGCACATTATGCCATGTCTATCATACAGCTACCACAGTATTTTGTATTGTTACGTCGCCATTGAGAATACATTATGATATTTGCATTTTTAAATGTTATACTCATATCAATACCTCATATTTTTACCTCATCTGTTGGTATCAGTCATTAGATGTAAATAAATAATTGCAGAGTTGAATAAATTTGCATACACTAAAGAATCACTTTTCCTTTGTGCGCTCATTTGGCACCCATTGCCAAATCCATTGCATCCGTTTCATTCATTGGCACAAGAAACACGGTACATTTAGGATCTTGCTTGCTTTATTGCAACTTGCTGTACACTAAGCTGCTCTGATATGGATCTTCGATAATGACTTTGGGCTCAAAATTATATTGTTGTGCATTATTATACTTATCCTATAGTGCCCTTAAGTATACACGAGCTGCACAGCAAAGGTTATGTTTTCCAAAGAAGCCATTAATCTAGGACAGCTGGCTTGAGAAAGGTAAACTCAGTTCCTTAATAGTGTTCATGCCCCTGACTCCCACTGAATTCAACCATGTTTCTGCATCTATATTCTTGTCAGTAATCTAAGTCTGGGTTCATACGAGTGACTGTGGAGCTGGGATGCTGAATGTTGGGCTCATATTATCGGATTTCAGCCGTCTCAAATCCATCAAGCCACTGCAAAAGAGAAAAAGATGCAACAGCAGGATAGTGATTCCCGTGGTTTGTCTTACACATATCTACAGATGGAATAAATGTCCTTTTGGATGGGTCTATATCTCTCCAACTGTCTCTCGAATCATCAAAAGATGCAGAGTCTCAGAAAACAGGATGCTGTGCAGGGAGTCAGCTGTGAGAGACCATCTAGGGGGGGATGAGCCCTTATGTCCCACTATTCAGAGAAAGCTTGGTATTAAGTTTTGGACTGAAAGGAAGCACTTTTCTCCAATTCTCTGCCCTGGCAGAGATGGTCAGCTGTGTAAGTCTGCCCTTTCTTGCAAAAATATGTAGTATGTGTTGTGCTTTCATTGCCATTTCTCCCTCCCACCCACCTGCAGCAATGTCAGGGCAAACAGACGGTCTTAACCCTAACAGCCCTGATGGTTCAGCTCCTGGTATGTGCCATCTTTGAAACGCTGAATTCTTGGGCATCCATCCTCTTTACAAGGCCCTGCAGGAGTCACCAGCAAGGCATCCCTCTGGTGCACTTGCTCTGCAGAAGTGGTGTCTGCCTTGGAGGATCTTGGCACGCCTAGGAGATGTTGCTCTTCAAACTGGCAGGTCGTTGTTAGATGAGAGCACAGGCTGAACACACTGAAATGACTGTGAGATGAAAATATTGGAAGAAATATCCAGAAGGCTGCCGGAGCCTGCAAATCAAGTAGGAGAGGATGAAAAGTGACACTGCTGCTCTAGCTCAGTAGTGACACGGGAGAGCTGGGGAGGGAACACAGACCTAGCCTGACAGCAAGCAGCACTGAAGTGGCACCACCCGCTCATGCTCCCTCGGGGATTTAGCACGGCCATGTCGTGTGCTCCTTGCCAGATGTGTGTCAGTCACAGCTGCACGAAGGCTTCATTTGGAGGGGTGCTAGGCCAGGCAGGCCACGTCATGACAGCTGCAGCTGTGTGGTGTGACAGGACCGGGAGTGCAAGACATCAAACCCCAGATTCATAACAAGGTGGGTGTTTGGACTTTCCTAAAACGTGCACTGTAAATGGTGACCCTCAATATCATGGGTCACTCCGCTATGCTATGTAGAAAGCTAATGTCTTCCCCCAAAGCAGCCATGGGTGCAGAGCAGATTCCCCCCGAGCGCTGCGTGACCGCAGACTGTCCTCCTTCAGTGCGCAAGAAACTCAGCTCGGTGAACAGATGGGGACGTGGAACTCAGGGGCTAACGCGGGACAGAGCAGTGGCTCTGGGTTAATGAGTAAATGACAGGGAAAACATTACAACACCGCAAATAACTACTTGCCTGTCTTTTACAGGCTAATGCTGGGGAGGTCTCACACACTCCCAGATACCTCCCCTAATCCACAGCAGGACCCAGGCACCAGAGCCTCTATGCCTCTGATGAAGGATCTCTTGCGGAAAAAGTAACCTGGACGCTTCTCTCCTTCCACCTTTTTGACTCTGAAACCTACCGTGCTACCTCACTACTGCCCTCCCAGAGGTATCTGTTTGCCACTGCTCTCTTCCGCTGTCTAAACCCAGCTCTTGAGCCTAACATGCCCTCTTCCCCGCTCGGGCCCCACACGCCTGTCTGCAGGCTGGGCTCCAGCCTGGGCCCGGCTCGCCCAGCCTCGGCTCGCCGCTTCCTCCTGCCCCGGGGCTGCGCAGGAGGCCACAGGGTTCAGCTTCAGGGCAGGGCGACCGTGGCCAAGCGGTCGCTGGTCCCAACCCCAGGAGCGACCGGGGGGAGCCAGGCACTGCCAGCCTGCCAGGGCTTGAGTCTGCACGCCGCCCATGCCCCACACGAGGGCCAAAACTCTGGGGTGAGGAGAGATCCCTTCTGCTTCCCTCCTCCAAAGGAGGCGGGAAGGCGAGAGCAGGAAAATATCCAAGAGCCTGTACCGCCACACCGGTGCTCCTCAGTCCCACCGCAATGACAGGTTGGGGCTTTTGAGCCTTTCCCAGGGGGTGTGTGCCCGGCAAGAGGGGGCAGCCACAGGCAGCCGCGGTTTGAACGCGGTGAACTGCTCTTTACCTTGAGCAGAGGCTTGAGCTGCAGCGTGCGGGTCGTGGGCGGCAGTTTGCGGGGAGACAGGATGGGGTCCCGCCTGTGACTGCGCTTTAAGGAGAAAAAAGCTGCGGCAGGAGCTTCTGCTCCAGCAGGAGATTGCCCTGCTTGGCCAGAGCAGCTGCATGGAGCTCCTCTGGCAGCCAGCTAGAGGATTATGGCTTATTTCTTAATCAAAATACTCAACTTTGAAAATGGCACTAGGGAAATTCAGCCGAAAACGGCAGACTCTGCTCTTTCTCTGTCACCTGCTCATAGCAGCTCTGAGACAGACACATGGCTGAAACACAGACGCAGCACTTGCTACAGCGAGGATTTGCAACAGCTTGCGATTTATGGGAGCAAATTAGCCACAGGGCCATCTGTCCTTCCCCAGACCACGCCTGGCCTGCTCCTTCCTGGACCAACTCCTTTTCCTTGAGAGGCTGCATATCGAATTACTTACTTTTTTTTTTTTTTTTTAATTAAATAAATGTGGGAAGCACAGGTGGTGGAGCAGACGACAGTAACCCTCTCAGCAGCATCTGCTGGCCAGCAGTGCCCCGCCACGCCTGCGGGACGGATGCTGGCTGGGGGCCGGCGTGCAGCCTGGCCCCAGACCCTTGCAGGGCAGCAGCCTGGGGTCTGCCAGCCCCCTCGGTCACCCCGCTGCACCTCACCAACCCCAGCCAGGCTTGGTTTTCGTGGCAGTTGGACCAGACGCACTACGGTTGGCCTGGCTTGACCACAGTGAGTCCTTTCCCCTCCCTGCCCTGCCCCCAGACCCCTTCAATTTGGAGACTTTCCACGGGTGTAGCTGAAAGCAGAGAGTTTGTTTATCAACACCAAACACCCACCCATGAGCCACACTGCTGGCTAACCAGCACCAGCAAGGACCACACCGTGGCTGTAAGTGGAGATCACCCTGGATTCACAGATGCTCCAGTGTTTCTCGCAGAATTGGCTGGCTCCCGATGGGACAGGAATTCAGAACTGGGCCTATGAAGAGAAAGTGCAGGATTTTAGCTCTTTAGCCTAGATTTCTGTTTCTCTGGAGTGTCGCGTCCCTTTCCTCCTGGCCCAGGGAGGAGGGATCACACCAGCCTGCACGCCTTACCCAGGCTCGCAGCCTGGGGCTCATCATGTCTGCTGCGTTGCAAAAGAAGTAAAAAAAAAACTGATGTAGGGAAAACTTCCCATTCTTCAGTGGATATATCTGAGGATCCCTGGTGAGCTGGTGAGGAAGGACAGGCTCTGCTGCTGCAGAAGCATCATGGCAGCACTGGCGGCAATGCCCACCCACAGGGCACACCAACAGCTTGCTCCTGGGGCCATGGGACAGAGGGAACAGCACTTCAGAGCCAGCTCTGGGCAGGCCACCTTTCCTGCTTCCCACGAGATCGCAGAGCCTGAGGCAGACTGCCCGCCGGCACGGCACCGACGCATGCCCAGCCCTGCCGATGGTGAACCCACCCCGACATGGAGTGAGCCATCACGTGTGTTTTAATTACATACCCTTCCCAAACACGGGCCCAAACCCCATCAAGCATTGCCTTGAACGGGGTTTACTGTCTGGTCACGCTCATGCCCAGCCACGGCTTCATGTCTTTTTGACATCCAGTGGTCTCATGTCATTCTCTCCTCAGTCGAGGCGGTGCCAGGACACTTGTAAATAGCTGAGCAGTGACATTCATCGCACTGATGAAACCATCAGGGCAGCGATGGAAAAGTTTGTGGTTATTATCAATGCAAATAAAAATAATAGTTGCAAATAATGAAAAATTAAATGGGTGTCACTGGGGTAAGCCAGAAAGTTACAATACGGCCTCCTTGGCCTCCCAATATTTCTTGCCTCGGGCAACATTTTCCAGCAATCACTGGTATTTATCAGAAAAGAGATACAGTTATTGCATTTGGGTTTTTCAAATAATTGAGTAATTTAATCCTTTAAGTGCCTCTGAGATCACTTGCTGTAATTAAAGACAGAAGATGAATGACTGAAGTACAAGAGCATTGGAGGACTTTAAAAATGAATGTGTCCTTGACTGCGTCTCCTGTGCATTTATATAATGATTATCCCACATTAATATGACCAAACAGATAAAAGGAAAAAATAATAAGACCCTGGTTGCATTATTTTTCTTCCAGCCCAATAATAATATTTCACCAGCTGGAGGACTGTGCCTGTGAATACCAAGCAGGAGCAACCACGTGCTGCCGAGTGCAGGACCCCGCCGCCTCCCGCTGCGAGGTGCAAGGAAAGGCAATATCCGCTCACGGATTCCGCAGCAGTGTGTCAGATAAATGAGTTACAAATGTGTATAAAATTCACAGACTTCCATCAGAAGTGGACTTCGAGGCTAGCGCCGGGAGAGACAACTGCAACACTGGCAGCTTAGTTTACAGGCATTTATTGTCCCAGCTTTTGGGAATAGGACCCGTTTGATCCCGGTGGAGAGAGGGAGGCAGAAGGGTTGCTGCAAAGTAATAACCGTCAACAAAAAATCCGTAAAGCCTGTGAACAGTACTTTGTCTTCTAAATAAACTATATGCCCTGGCATACCTATGTGGCAGCTTGCTGTTCAGCTCCCCATTTCATAGGCCAACTGGAAATAAGTATGTGCCCAGAGAGGGGAGAGGAGGTGGTGGGAGCGCTGGAGCTGGCCCTGCCCTGTTCTCCAGGCAGCACGAAGCCCCCGGATCACGCCTGCCCCAGGCTGGAGGGGCAGCAGCCTCGCACCCCTCGGGGCACCCTGGGGGCTGCCCGGAGAGGCTGCAGCCTGCCGGGAAGCCGGATTGCTCCCCTCCTTTTCCTGGCAGGGCATCCGATGGCCTCCAGCTTGACTGCGCTATTGCCAGGCTACCAAACTCTGTCACCTCGTAAAACTTTACACCGCAGGTAGTTGATGCCGTTACACCTCTTGAACTAAACACTCGGCCAATCCGCGGTTCCCCCCGGCGGGGGGACAAACCAGATTCCTTGGGTCAGGTGTCGTGTTTGTGCAGCCCCGCTGGTTTACAGTGCTGCCGAGAGAACTGTCGCGCAGCCCCGAGCGCGCCCAGCCAGCACCTCGCCGGGACGCGCCGTCGGCCCCCGCTTCTCCCCGGGCCCCGCTCGGGGGGCGGGGGGGGCACCGGGGGGTCGGCCCCGCGCACCCCGCCAAGGCACAGCCCCGGCGGGGGTAAAGCTCCGGCCTGGGGCTCCACCGGCTCCCGGGAGCCAAACAGGTGGGACAGAGACGGCGCTGCCCGGGTCCTCTCCTTCCCTGCAAGGAGAGATGCCAGAAAAAAAACCCAAAACTCAGTGAGAAGTACATTGTACATCTCAGGTTAGGGAGGAGGAGTTATAACCCATCCGTGGCAAAACAAACCCGAAGCCTTGTGTGCTACTCTGTTAGTAAGGAAGAAACTCTTCCTACTAATAGAAAAGAACTAAAGTAGAGCCCAACCCGACTTGATGCGAATTTGCTGTATTTAGAAAACACCATCGTTGTCATTCCCACTGCTTTGCTCTGTGCCTTTGACCGGATTCCCTCTCCCACCCGCCGGTGCCCGGTTTCCCTCTGCACCTCAGAGCCCCGGGGGCCTCCTGGGCCTCGGGCCAGAAACCCGTTCGGATGAGCTTGGGAGGGCTGGGACCCCATCACGATGCTTCACCGTGTGGTGTTCTAACTCTTGTAACAAGGGGAAGGCTTTTGACAGTGAAATTCATCATGTGGGAGGTACATCATGAAGGGACAAATAGGGGAGGTAGGAAGTTTTCAGAGTAGATGCTTTTTTTTGAATTTTATTCTTTTAACAAAGAATATTCAAAGTCCCCTGGTCCATCCCCACATGGGGGGACTGTTCTGTCAGCTCTCAGGGCGAGGATCTCGCGCAACTGCTTGTGCCTGTGGCTTTCCTGCCCTGCTTCGTTAGTATTTTCCCTGGCTTCTCTCTGCCTCGCTGGCCCTCCTGCCACTCCTTCACGAACACAGAGAGCATCACAAAATAACAGCCAGCAAAATGTCAGCACCCACAAGTGCCTTGGCTGTTGGCTGCTGTTATTTCAGCTTTCTGGTTTCTTAACAATCTTAGTTTTCTCAGAACAGTTTGACAGAGGGTGGCGTTTCTGTTCAACTCACAAAACAAAATAAAAGCCTCTGATACGTTGGACCTTGCCGCTTTCATCTCACCTCATTATTCCTTCTTTTTCCAATCTCTTAAAAAGGGTGGGCTTAACTGGTCAGCACTAGCCGTAGCCTTGTGATGGCTGGCAAAGAGCGGGCTGGCAATCCATCAGTGGCACACCAACGACGGGAAGAGCTCACCCCTTCCCTTTCTTCGCCTCGACTTCTCGGCACTGCATGAGTGAAGAAGGAACAAGACTGAACTTTCTCAGCTGAAGCTGAAATTTAGCACCTAAAACTGACATCTTGGCCCTGAATAAAGCCTTTTTTCACCTAAGGGGTTTTTGCAAGCAGAATGGACAGATCAAGTTTTTAAAGTTACTCAAAAGCAGATGAATACAATGAAAGGAGAAAAGTGATGGGCAAGTTGGGTGTTTAAACATGCTCACACTTGTACGGCCACTGTCCCATTAATTAGTCTTGTCCCTTTCTGCTCCCACTTCCTTTAACTTTGACATTTACTTCCCTTAGGACGTTTAAAAAGGATACCACAAACGGACTGCCTGGTGCCCCAACCATGCTGGCAAAATCCCTCGAACCTGTGAGTAACTCTAGTAGAATAGAAGAGCTGTCAAGTTTACTGTGTTGCTCTTATATTGGTATGGTTACATCCAAAGGCTTTTTAAATATCAAGTCACTCTAAAAAAAAAAAAAAACAAAAAACAAACAACAAAGAACCAAACCCCCTTCAAAGCCTTAGGTCTGTTGGAAAAACCTCTGTTTAGACACAGGCCCCAGCAACCTCCAACAAAAGTTACAGTTATTTATGGCACTGGAAGAACAAACAGCAGCACGAACTCCTTGCAGTTACCATAATAGCCTCTCCTAAGGTACTCTGTACTTCGTGTTGCAGACAGAAAAACTGGACAGATTAAACAGTAAGTTCATGTTACTATTTGATATGTACAGTATCTTTATTTAATTTCTGCGATTGTTAGAAAAACAATGTGCCACTCGTTCTTTCATTTAGCAAAGACATCTTTCCCACAGTCACTCTGCACAATCTTTTCAAGAAATGAAACAGAAGCCTTGCGCTCACATCACAAAAATATTTAGAATAAAAATATAATTTCCTTTTTGACAACATGTTTAATCTGGAGCATTGAGCAAACTGGCAATAACGTTTAATTCTAGAAACACCGTTAAAATCAAGAAACTAGTCTACGTAAGACACTGCATGCTAACAGCCACCACACGTAGACTCCGGTTGCTCTTCCGAAAATAAAATATCGTCCTCCCCTGAGCTGTCTTCGCAGCCTGACTATGGAGTCCCCTCTGCCCAAAGTCCTTGTTACTGCCGGCACCTCTGCTCTAGACGCACAGACGGTGACGGGGAAGTGCCAGGTCATCGCTCACACGCGGGTCTTGAACGAAGAAGTGCCCCAGAGCCCGCAGCCTGATCGCAGGCAGCGATTCCCGCGTCAGTCTGCATGAGCACACTGCAATTCTCCTTGGGCAGGTATCTAATCTTTGCCTATTCGAGGGCTTTTTTTGTTGTTAGTGGAGAGCCATTTTTTTCAAGAAGATTGACAAGAAACTCGCCCTGGCCTCTGATTACATAAAATGAAGCAGATTCCCGAGGCAAAACCATACCCTTATCCCCATCAGACCAGCCTGTGTTTTCCCTGGCCCATCATCATCTGCCGGGAGCTATGCGCTGCTGTGCACAGGCAGCCAGGCTGCTTAGGAGAAAACTTTGGCAACCGCTGTGCCCAGCTCGAGCCGGTCGCTGCTCTGGAGCGATATTTAAAAACTCTTCTGAAGGGAACTGCACCAAGGGCTGCCTTGTTTTCCATAGGCCACGGCACCGGGCGTGGGTGCAAGCGGACAGCTTCGTAGCAACAAACCCCGATTTACCTACAAATTAGATATCCAGCTGGTGCCATCTGCCTGTCGGTGGTTACATATCACCCAGCCTCGCCAGGAAGAGCCCGCAGTGCCTGCTCCCTGCTCGGGCTGCTGTTTCAGGCACCGCGCTGGGGCCGGGCCGTGCCACAGCCCAGGGCAGCAGCTCGCCGGGCGGCTGATGGCTGGCCCAGAGCCGGGCCGGGCCGGTGCCCACCGGCACAGCACCCGTGGCTCTTCTGGGCTCGCCCTGCCCAGGCCCCCTGAGCCCCCGCAGGCCCGGGGGAGGCACCGTACGCCGGGCTCCTCACAGAGATCCGCTCCACACTCGCTTTTGTTTAAGCAACAGCAAAACAATTATAACACCCGTACGCGCACGCACAGAACACGCAAGCTAGGCCTGACGTGGCTACAGCTGGTATTAAATGAGCGTCACTTTTTGTTATGTACTGTGAAGGCCTCTGACTACTGGAGTAATGTATTGCAAGGTGATTCATTGCCACACCATGGAGAAAGCCATTCGGCATTTCACACATTTAGGGAGAGCTATTTCCTTGTAATCCACACTGTGCCAGGCACCAATGCATAAATATACAGCAGTTTAAAATTTGCTTTTCTTCCGCAAGACCTATCAGGCTATAAATAATTTTTATATCTATTGTTAATACTCCATCACTTACCCTGAATTTTACACCTTAATCTCAATATCAAAATATACATTAGTGCAAAGAAAGAACATTTTAAGACTGGAACCAGAGGACAAATAGATTAATCATTATGATAAGATACTAATTCTTTCTTATTTCTAGAGATATTTAAAGAAAAAATATAATCTTAAATTACAAATAAAAATCATACTTCATGTGTAGATTTTAATTTACAGTATAGAATCACGGAGTAGTCAGGTTGACAGGAACCTTGGGAGGTCATTTAGTCATCTGCTAGTCATCTAGTAGATAAACATCACATTTAATACAGCATAATCAGCTTTAGTAGAAAAATAATTAACACAGAGCACTTTTCCTTTAAAATATTCTTTCCATTGAGTGACATTATTCACATAGCAATAAAAATACAATTCCAGCTGAAGGCAATGCAGGCCGAGAGTTAGAGAGAAGTGACTTCACTGCTTTAAACAGAGGACGCTCCTACTGTAGGGATTCACAAGGCAGGCAAAAAAAATGTAGGGTTTTTTTTCCATTCTGTATTTCTCCTAATGAACAATGTTGCTAATATTTTGCTAATTTATCTTGCTGAGAGAAAAAATGAGAGGCCCTCAGATAATTCAGTATTACTTTGGGATGAAATGCTGCCAGGCCCAGATCCAGTTGCTCAAAGGAGACCCTCCCACCAACCTGGAAGAAGCTTGGAGCAACAGCTTCAAGATCTCAGACCCTGGCAAAAGCAGCAAAAGCAAGAATAAAGTGCGGGATTATTACACCAAAATGCTGGGATTTAAAGTCTCCACACTCAACACGAACGGCACGCAGAGACCGTCTGACTGAATTATGTGCAAGTTTCCGGCAGGTAAGCAGCCGGGCAGCAGCGGAGTGGCAGCCGCGTGCAACCGGCTGCGAGAAGTGCAGCAGCGGGGTGCCCCAGCCCTGCCGCGTCCCTGGGCACAGGCTCAGGCACACAGCTTGCTCACAGCTGGGACAGCAAACACTCTCACCCTTCCCCTCTCTTCCCATCAGATGGCATGACCCCTGCCATCCCTGGTTATAACCCCTGCTGCTTTCCACACTGAGAAAGACGCAGTTCCTTTAGCTGAAGTTCCCCCATGACGTCCTGAAGTCAAATGAAGCCGTCAGCAACCCGAATAGTAGTGAAGTGATTTACTGAGAGCTGCCAGCAGCACAGACTCGTGTCCCCCCGTTTTTCCCCCTGCGCCTGCCTTAGCAAAGGGGGTGCCCTTTCCCCTGGCGCCGCTTTGCGCAATTCTCCTTCGTCTCTGCTCCGGTCAAGTCCTGGCTCTGCTCAAGCAACGTTAAACTGTGATTTGGAAAAGTAAACCGTTTTGTTTCTCCCCAGTCTTCTCTTGGAGAATTTGATATCCAGGCTCTTCCACCACTCCGTGTCTTCAAAACATACTTTCACCTGTCCAACTCAGCAAGGCAAAACCAAGAAAGGGAAAGCATCTGCTCAACCAAAGGTCCCAAGGAAAGTTGTGAGATAACTCCAACCACAGGAATTAAGTACAGTTCATAAACCAAATGTACTAAACCTGAGAAAATTATTTTTGGAAGCCATACGCTAGCAATCTCTTCTCAGTGCCAACGTCCTGCAGTTTCAGGCAATGTAAAGGCCTTCCTAGTGCTGAAGCAATCACAACATTGTGCGCTCTTATTTCAGATTTCCCAAGGGGATGCAAGAGAAGGGGCAGTGAGTGGTGTATTCGAAGGGGCAGCTCTATTTATACCTCCTCTCTAACCTCTTGGAGTAGTAAGTAATGAAGAATATAGTAACAATAAAAGCAACGAATACGAAAGAGATAAAGGCTAATAATGATTTCCTGGTTCGAAAGAAGTGGCATTCAGGACACGAGGCAATGTCTTCTACGCACACCAACTCAGGAGTTTCAGGACCAGGAAAACCGTTATTGTCAATTATTTCTCTGTAATGCTTCATCGAAGGCTTTGGTTCATACTGATTTGCAACAAAACTGTAGAGACCATATTTAGGAGCGGTCTTGTCATTAAAAGAATAGATGAAATATCCTTGCAGGTTAACATTATCCGAGGTGTAAGCTGTGAAGGAAAACAAAGGGTTGAAGAAATGAATAAACGTCTCTCTGGTGTTCAAAAGCAGTACCGTATGCCAGTACATAAAGCAGGGGCAGGAGGATGTTAAACCCACATCTGCACTTCTCTTCCCCAAAATGAGGTAAGGTACCCGTACACCTAGGAAGTGTTTCTCATAAAAAGTAAGAATCTGTCAGCCATTGCCAGACTGTGATCTGTGAGTATTTATTTCCTTGTGCTCGGTAAACACAGCTGTGAGTGCGCGACTGTGTTTAATGATCAGCATGGAGTCTACCGTGAAAAGGTGGCTCGCTCTTTTATGTATGGAGGAATGCAGGTTTTGGTCTTCCTGCACCTGGATTTCTGCAACCTATTTCTCTGATAGCTCCTTCTCCCTTGCAGAGCAGCTCCTGATGGGGCAGCCAAGGAGCAGAGGATGCCAGGCTGCACTTCTCCCTGACAAAGGCACAGTGACACCAGAAAAAGATGCATCCATGCTGAGGTCACGTACTGGCGTGTCACCAGAGCTCGTGGAAAGGCTATGCAAATCATAGTCCTCTCTTGTTACTGACCCCAGTTTCTGACCTGTATTGGTCTTTATTGGGAACATGTTCACAATCCGTATTGCTAACTTGGCTACTGGAAGAGGTCCAGAAGCTGGAGCATTAACCTCGAGCCATCAGTCCTGCCTGACAAAACAATCAATCCACAGTAGTAAACACAAACTGTAATACTTTATCTCTCAAAATCATTATTTTTAACAAATTAAAGCAACATTCTCCAGCAGATCAACACAGGACTGAAACTAGCAATTGCTGAATTTTCATATGCCTCTGGAAATAATTCTTTCTGCACCCACATGCAAGACATTCAGCACCTCTAACCTACTTTTCAAGTGTAAAATGAAATAATATTTACCTGCCCTTCTACAGAGCCGCTACCCACGATAATTAGTTTGTGTTTGTAAAACTGCATGTGGATTTAATCATGTTACATAAATGGTTACTGCTGTTCTTTGTTTTCAGTTGGCAAAGATGTACTTAAACAGTGTACAAAGCACTTAAAAGCATAGCCTGAGTCCAAAGGGTCCTGTACTGTATTCTGGAATCATTTATTTGCACAAACCTGTTGGCTCCCCTGGAACAGTGCAGGTGAGCAACACTGCACGCACAAATGCTGCAACGTGCAGTCCCTGAAACCAGCTGGAGGAAGAAGGCAGAATAGGAACTTTAAGGCGAATGCACACATGTACCAGAGCCTCTCTCATTCCTCTCCAGCGTGACACTGAGGTAAGGACACAAGATTTGTAATCCAACTCAGTTACCGCACAGGGTCTTGCAGAAAAAAATGCAAGTTTTGGAGAAACCTGAAGCAGCCATGATGCCAAGGTTAAGAGCTTGCTTCCTGTGTGAGTGCAAGATGGACAAAATCCCAATACCATAGCGGGAGAAGAAAACAGAATGAAAAAGTTGGCATTACTGACGGATCAAACACTATGGAGAAGCATGTGATGTCAAAAGTGGCAGAGTGGGCTTTAGGGCAAGCATTATGGCTAGTTTGCAGGGACATATTCATCCATGATAGAGAAGGTGGAAAGATACGAAAATATGGCTTACATGCAATTGTTAAGTTGAAAAACATAGGAGCTATTTCCAAGCTGGATAGAGCGAAGGAAGTGAGTGGGGGATATTGGTACCAGATCAGTACAAATGACAAAGTTCTGCAAAAACCAGGGGAGTGTGCAGGTGTTCTGGCTAATGGGAACTGGGAGAAAAGCCCATATCCATACACGCTTTGACAACAGATGTGCCAAGAAATGGTACGGTCTGAAGTGGCAGGAAGGAAAGAAGCAGTACACTAAAACCGGATTGAAACCATAAGCCCAAATATAGCCAAGATTTGTTAAAAAGTACAGATGCAGAAAACATGCAGCCAGTGCTTCAAAATGCTGGAGAAGGAACTCTCGGGCATTTAATATTGATGTTCAGTAATTTGTGAAAAAGGTGGAAATTACAGAGGAGGAAGTTAAAGCCAATACTTAACAGAGTGGACAGGATGACCTAGCAAATTATGGAACTGCCAGCCATCCTTCACTACCTAGCAAAAGAGTGAAATAGATCATATAAGGCTTGATAAATAAGAATTACAGGAGATATAGATGATTAATGTCGATCATCTTAGTTTTATGAAAAATAAATCTTGTCAAACTAACTTGACATCTTTTTTATGAGATCAGCAGATCAATGAAAGTAATGATGTTTGATGTAATATACTTAGAACTTCACAAGGCAACTGACTTGGTATTATATGGCATTTGGATCAAGAAAATAGAATGTTACAAGGTCAAGGGGAGCCAACAATAAACAGATTTCAACTGGTCTCAAATAGAACTAGTAAGTGTAGAAATGTAATTGCAGGTAAGTAAGTGTCACACACAATAGGTGCATTTCTACTGTGGTCATGGAGACTGGGTTTTAGCAAAAAGGTATTTAATGATCTTAAACGTATCAGCAACCTGAAAGAAAAGTAAAACTATTTCTCACAAAGTTTGCAAACAACACAAAGATTAAGGACATAATTCAGCTAGTGTAGCAAGCTTTGCACAAGCAAGGGACTACCATTTGAACACAACCAAATGTGAGGATGTCTAAGAACAAGCAGACCATACTTTGGCAGAAGGAGTTCTGCCTGGAGGACAGGAATCTTTAACCAAGTTTACGAAATCTCAGTAGATAACCACAGAGTGTGTGTAACCAACCTGCTGCCATGGCCAAAAGGACCAATGGGTTGCTTAGATGTACAGAAGAGGAGTAAAAGGGTAAGAGGTTATGTTATACCTGCCTGAGATATAGGGGTGGCTGTGGCTGGAACAGTGTGTCCAGGTCTGGGTTTACCCCTTTCAAGAAGAACGATGGCAAATGGGAAAAAGTTTAATAATTTAAAGGTTCTAAATGATGTAAGGGACACAAAGCACTTTGTCTGTGTTAACCAGAGAAATAAATGAAAGTTTGCTTTCTGTCTGTGATACCCACACAGGTAAAATACATGGAAATGAACAACAAAATGGCTTAAAGTTGAAACTAAAGAAATTACTACTAAAAGTAGGATTTATATATATATATATATCTACACACTTACATATAAAAGCAGTAAATAATTACCCGCTGCATCAGCTTACAGTGAGATGTAGAAGATTCTTTATCAGTAAAAATTATCTCATTCAGGTCTTGTGCTTTTCTTAAAAAACAGCATGTGTTGTATGACAGGATGACTCAAAATGCCTCTGTTTTGTCTTATAATTCAGGAATCTCTGAGGCAGAGAAAAAGGCTGGTTTGGGTTCTGAATAGCAGGAAAGAGTCCAGGAAATGGCATAATGAGGTAGATAGCTGAATTATTATGAAGATCGCTGTTGGATAAGATCACTGTTGAGTAAGATACAGAGACAGCTGAGGAACAGAACTCATACCCAGCCCTGAGGCACACCAGTGGAGAGAAGCAACTAAGCAAAATAATGGTACAAGTGCTAAAAGAAGAAAATATGACTAAATACATGTGGAGCTACTCGCGTAACAGCTACTTAAATTTCTTAAATCCACAAAAAAGTTCTTCTGCTGTCTTATGCTGAAGATTATGGCTTATGTGCAAGGTCAGTCTTCCTGATATTTAGTGACACAAATCAATCGCAAATCAAAGTAAAAAACTATCTGTTATGCTGTACTAACATCTCATTTATGGTGTATTCTACACAGGAATTAGTTTTTTAAAGTTAAACATACTCTATCACGCAGTGTATACTAATACTGGGATTTGTGACATATAAACCATCTACGGTCCCTTACCTTTTAAAGCTTCATTGATGTAATTCTGTATGTAATACACTCTGAGCTTATCATGCACCATGTTCTGGTCATCGTCAATTCCATTAGCCATAACATAAATCGGGACATCGCCGTACTTTGATTTAACCCACTTGAGCAATTTACGCAGTCCCCAGGGCACTACTGCAGCTCTGCTGGGGGAGTGCAGCCATGTGATGTCATTGATCATTTGAACTTCAAGGTAGTGGTCGTATTTTAGTGCATCTTCTTTCTCCCAGCCCACAAGGGTAGTAGTGTAGTGACTCAAGGCAAAAAAATCAAATGAGCCCTGGATTAACTTCTTTTCGTCTTCTGAGAAATAAGGCAAGTGGAAATTATACAGGTCGACACTGTTTCTTCGGTGAAGCCACGCTCTCATCACCTGTGGATAGTCACCATTCCCAAAGATGGGCTCTGCAAGCCAGCCAACGTCAAACTCTAAAATTCTATCAGCAACATCTTGGTCATTCCTGGAAAATGGACAAGCTGGTTCTACCCAGTCAGCTTGCAGAGCTATAGATATTTTACCCTTCTGAGATCTCCTGAATTCTTTGTCATAAAGATGCCATGCTTTTGCATGGGCTTTCAACAGGTTGTGCCCTGCGGTGTACGTCAAGTTTTTCACAGATGGTTCATTCATTGTGATCCAAAATTTGACATGGTCCCCAAGACTTGTAAAGCAGAATCTGGCGTACTCAACAAAAGCCTGAACGGTCTCTGGGTTTTCCCAAGCTCCATATTTGGCAAGGGAAACTGGAAGCTCTTGATTCTCAGCCATCGGTTGCCATAAAGCAACAACAGGAGTTATGTTAACTCTGAGAAGTTCACTAGCAAAACACTGATAATAATGTACGAGCGTGTGGTTGATTAGAGAAAGGTTCCCTAATGGAAGAATTAAAGACCACTTAAGCGAAAAATGGAAGTGTGTGACATGCATTTCTTGCAGAAGAGAGATCTGGAGCCTGATAGCAGCAAAGTCAACACAGTGACGCTTGCGTTTCGAGGTGAAAACTCCATCCACTTTAATAAGCTTCTTTGTCTGGTGAACGTCCCACACATAAACATTAGAGTCAAGAAACTGGGCGGGCGTTGTGTCTACCTAGGTAGAATAAGAAACATACCAGATTCAAGCTGTTTGTTCGAGGTAGATGGCAACATCATAACCATTAGGCACGATGTAGTGAAAGAATATCCTAAGTCAAAACTTTGCATTTAGCACCTCTCTCGCATCTCTGATACAATAATATCTCTGGATCATATGAATTAATTAATTTTCTGTTGCCATGTGGTGTCAGAAAAGTACCAAATTTATACATCATTGTCACCCTACTTTCCAAACAAGCTTATGCTAACGGTCACCACGTTTGTATCTTCTCCAGAGTGCTCCAGTCTGTAAGGGAAACAAGGGATTGCTCAAGGATAAGGCACTAAGCCTGTGAAAGATCTCCAGAGCAGCAGATCTTCAGAAAAGACTACAGTAATTTTAAAAATGTTTTTCTTTCAAGATTAACAAGGGCCTACACAGAGACTGTCTGTTGTAAATTACCCACTAGATTCAGTTTCAAGACCACTCCCTGAATGCAGTAAAAGAAATAATGAATGCAACATCATTTCTGTGTTCTTTTCCTGACTATGATGAAAGATGAGTAATGCTCTGCACTTGATTTTTAGCACGAATTCAGTTGACAAGCAAAATTTTTCCTTCCTGCTAAAGACATCCTTTTTTATTTAACTCATGCTGAACTCATTTCCAAGTTATTCCAGCAGGCTGTTGAAGTCTGAATCTTTTTTTTTTTTTTTTCAGGCCTCCAAGTAAACCCACTATATGTTACTCCAACAACAAATGCACTTCCCGTAAGTCTTTAGGGCTTCAGATGTCAGAATTTCTTGTGTGACATACTGACACAGGAGAAGATGAGCTTCTCAGGGTCCCACAGAATTATAGTTTCACTTTTTAATGAATATTACAAACACAGTAAGGACTAAAAAATGGAAAAGTGAATTACTTAAAACAGTGCACAGTGTAAAATCTCTACACTCTAGTGTAGCTCTTCCAAGAAAGATCCAAACTACAAGATACTGGTACCACATGTGTTTATTTGTCCTTTTTTACATTTTTTTTCTTTGGTGCGCAGTTTCCCCATGAGTTCAGATTTCCTTGTCCTGCCCTCTGTTTGAAAAGCAGGTGTCAGCCTACAACCAGTGTTCAACTTGTAGCCGAGGCTCTGCAGACTGTATAAAGAAGCTGCTGAAAATCAGTTGCTATTTTCTCCGGAGAGGTCAGTACTGTGCTTATAGAAGAAAGTAATAAAAACCAGCATGTCTGAGGGAAATTGCTTTTCTGGAGAACTGTCCCTTGAAGATTACTAAAGCATGCATTGCCACTAATACTGTGGGAATGCTGTCAAAAGCGTTTTTCCACTGTGATGCATCTACAAATCACACTACCTAAGCCTTACAGCACAAAATGTTTGAATGGCCTTTTGAAATGAAAATATTCAGCTTTGAAGGTTTTGGGGATAGGAGGGATTTTTTTAGCTGTCTTAGGCTGACTGACTCCACAACTTTATAGCTATTATCGATCCCAAAGGCAGCAATTCCATTTCCAATCCCTAATCTATCTGGGAGCTAGGAAGATAATGACTGTTGAATTTTCTTGGAAATCAGTATACCAGGTAAGAAGGCTGCAGTACTTTTCAAGAGAACAAAGTCAGATCTTACTTTTGGAGTGAGAAAAAACAAACAAGTCCCCTATACTCTAGCCTTAAGAAAGATTCTGTCTGTGGAAAATCTAAATGAAAAATTTTGTTCTTGGATCAAGCCTCAACATTGAATTTAACTGCACCTCTTTACTGTGGTTGGAGAAGCCCTGCAAGCCAAAACAGCATCTAAGAATTACAGAGCCAAACTGTTAAAGAGACCTAAGCTACGATTTTAACTCATGCTATGAAGTCTTAAAATTTGAAAGATTCTCCCAAAGTATCAGATTTAGTTGAAATAAAGAGTGAGAGCTATGAAATGGATCAATGATCTAGCTAGGTGCTATCCACGGGCACTGCAGGCCTCCTTCAGATACAGTACTACACAAAATAGCGAAGAATAAATAGAGAAATTGCATCTAAATCTAACATTGTTTACTTTTTTATACACACAAGCCCTGTAACAACAGTATCATGTTATATATGCATAAGATGCCACTGGAGTTTTAAGAGCTTTCGGGAAGTTTTCTAAAACATATTATCACAGCAGACAAATATATTACCATTAAAATTATGGACGTGAAAAAGCAGTAATATTTCTCATTTCATAGACTAGGACATTTGGAAATACACTTTAGAGGCTCTAATCAATTTCCATTTGAAAAGGACTGACTTCCAGTAACTGTTCACACAACATGTCCAAGGAAGATGAGCATCAGCCCCCTTTCGATTTCCATACGTTTTTCTAAAGTGTTATTTATCATATCTCAATCTGACTGGATCTCCTCGGTCATACACAGAGAGTCTAGTGAAGACTGAAAGAAACAGTGTTTGGCCTTGTACCCATCTCCTTGCAGCACTGTGGTAATATATATCAGCAAAGACATTCTACCTAGCAAATTTATCAATATGAACTTGTGCGCTGATCTGGCTGGACAGCCTGTCAGCTTTATCATCAGACTCACCTGAATGTAGTTGTCAACAATTCCCCAGGCAAAGCCACAGGGAAAAATACCTTCTATGGGCTGATTTTCAGGCAAAGGTGGGAAGCCGTTTTTTTCTATCAGCTTTTGATAGAATAAGACAGAAGATTTGGGCATCAACTTCTTGTCGTGGCTTTGAAAATCAACATAAAACAGCCCACGTCGAATGCTGTATCCCCTGTGCCATTCAAAGCCATCCAGGAGTGACCAGACTGTGTAGCCAAACACATTAACTCCATCGTACCGGATGGCTGGGAAAAGAACAAAACCAAACTTATCACAGTGCTCATTTTCCCTATGTAGATTACACCGTATCAGCAACGTTGGCAGTATTCACGTGTAAGAACAATGCAAGAGGTCAGATAAGTATCTCAAGGCCTGACCCAAAGCCCATCGGGAAAGATATTTCAACTGCACCAAGGAAGCTGCAGGTCATGAGTGCACTGTGCAAGGCAGTAGAGGTACCTGGCTTGGCATTAAACGGGCCAGATTTAGCAAGAGAAGCAGTGCAGCAGTGGTTTGAGCAGTGCTGCTAATCAGGCATGCCAAACCTCAGCCTCAGAACAGAGCACGCTACGCTTGAACTGCTTGCAGCAACTGAGCCAGTAATTGCACTGCACTGCACTCTGCAGCTCGTTCTGGGGTAGCTTAAGTGCCATTAATGCAGACTACCCTGTACACAAGCAAAAGTTACACTCTTTTTTCTCCTTCTCCTCCACTACAAATACATTTTGAGAAAACCCTGACAGCACTTTTGGTGTGCCAGTGAATTTTTAGTAACACATTTTAAGTAGAAGTGATAATGCAGGAAGACCCTCATTATTTGATAATTCTGTCTCTTTACATCTTCTATGGCATAGCATTTTCCAGCTTAAATATTTAAGGGTTTCTAAAAAGATGCGTATGCTCTAGATCCACTGTTTGACTTTTAAGAAATCATCACACACTTTGATGGTTAATATCAGAGTCTACCGGCAACTGTTAGTGTTGTCAGCATTACAGCTTTATTTTAAGATTTCAAATGATACTCACTTTTAGTTGTATTAAACACTGAGATTCAGCAAAATGTTCCTGGGCTCAGCTTCAGGAAAGCACAAAGGAGTATGCTTATTTTAATTACATAATTAGACCCACCCTAATTCAGCAATGCATTTAAGCACATTCTTAAATGTTCTTTTGAACTTGAGTTTGGCTCTGCAGCCAGCAGAGTTCATCTTTATTACCCACCATCTTCTGTGAACCCAGACTAGGTACTGCCTGAACATAATATTTTCCAGTCTAGTAATACTGAAAGCATTATTTCAGGCAAACAGAATATCAAGATCCTCATTTCCTGGTTTTATTAATGTACTTCATTACAATCAGTTATGAAGGACCACATGGATTCTTGATTGTAACTCTGTTTGAAACAATTAAATGAACTGCAGTTAAATAAGCAATGAACTTGGCCCAGACTCTATCAGAGGTCATGAGAAAACATCTAAGGAAATGGAATATTTCTCCTCCTAAAGGCATAATTCTTTTGTGTTTGGCAAACGGCAGTATTTTTCTAACTTCTGCATGCATCCATGATGACATCTGCCGTACCAGCAGAGTAAAAGCCAATGCAGGTCCATGTTGTGAACCAGTCTCAGTGAGAATTTCTCTTTGAATAGCATCTCACCCTTCCTGTAAGTCATTGCACAGCACTCCCACACTTCCTGAGCACCTCCTAAAAATTCTCCTCAAATCTTTCTTTAAAAATGTATTAACTTTTAACTATCACCTGTGAAAGAAGCAACTTGAAAAATTTTTGGAAGTTCAAAAAAGTCTGGAAATATCACAGTATCCCACATGGACTGCATGTTACTGAAAAACCACAATGAAAATTATTGTCTTTTTTTTTTTTTTTTTTTTTTTTCCTTTGTCTATCTCCCCATTTTTTTATGTCTGTTAGTGTGCAAGCCAGGCTGACTGAAATCTAACTGCCCTTGCTTCTGAAACTGAGTGGCCTTGTCCATACTACCTTCAGGAAATAACTCCTGACCTGAGTAATCCCCCCCCTCAGTATGCTACTGTGCGGGCCAGAACTCTGCCAGAACCAGGTTAAAAATTAAACAGCAGTTCAGCTCACACTTTGTTTAGCTCACTAGCATAGAAACAGTGCGAGAAAATATGGCAGACCCATAAGCATCCAATACAGATCCTTAAAACCCTCTGCTTAGCTACTGTCCAACCCCAGGGCACGAAGGTGAGGTGTGTGAAGCCTGCAGCCCCTGCTTCCATGTGGAAGGTGCCTAGGGATCTGTTTTCACTCTGAACAGACCTGAGAATAGCTCAGTCCCGGCCTGTCAGGGGCCTGGATGTTCCTGTTCTCCTTAAGACCCTTTGAATTCAGACCTGCTAACTCCCCACATAATGACCTAAACCCCTCAGCTAGTCACCATGGCACAGAGGAGCCTGCATGCCCTCCTGGTCAACAGGGTCCACTTTACAAGGAACAATCAATTTACTTGTTGCACCAGAGACAGGGCAGGGAAGTGAACACGACCCTAGAGTAAGTGGTTAGATATCCACCCATGTGAGAAGACATCTCCAACCAACCAGCAGGTCCAATCAATATTTAACTACTTTATATTATAGCTCTATTTACTCTATTCAACTCTAAATGGTACTTGGAAAAAAAAAAAAAAAAAAAAAAGAAAGAAAGAAAGAAAGATCAATAGTAATAAATAGTAAAAGGATTTAGGGCTGTGAACCCCCCCCAAAAAGAACCTTTCCCAGAGCCAAAAAAAAATTTAAAAAGATTTATGGAGCTTGTTTACAGCAGGCAGTGTCAGAATGGACATCTACATCAGCACTTCAACTGAAAGCAGGAGCACACTTTTGCACTTTTGACTGAATCGCCCTCATCACACTTTGGTTCACATCACAGAGTGGTCTCAGGGTGTATGACCTGGGTTCCTTTAGGGGAAATTAACCCCAAAATGGGCTTCAGGAATGTATACAGGCCCTTAACACCAACTTGTTATTCTATAGACTTGCTCCAACAGGGCTGCACTTATTTGTTAACATAGATATAGAAATAAGTAGTTTTGTCTGAACCAGTGCATATACATAAGATACCGGCCAGGCCTAGGAAGCAGCAAAACCACATTTATGTGGCCCTGGGCATAAATTAATTATCCTTGCTTCTCGGTGCTATAGCTCCAGTGCCATTTTACTGCCCTGTGAATGCTGGAGTGAAACTCATGTTAAATAGCTCACGAATCTCTACATTACAGTGCTTTATTTCACTGGATGGCCACGTCCAAAGTCTCTGAGAGGCAACATCAATATCTGCCTTTGTCTTTGGTCTTTAATGTTGTCCAACAAGACTGATCACAGCCAACACGATGCCTTTTGTGAATCTTTTTCAACTAAATTCCCCTATGTATTGCATAGACAACTCTGGTATTTACAATGAATTTTGCAGATTCTAATGGCAGAATATATGGGTGCAATAATTTTTATCGTAATGATGCTAAAGACCCTTCTGCAGATCCAGTCTGTCTCTGCTTTTTTTCTGTAGCAAGTTTAGCCAAGTGCTAGTATTCTTAAGTCAGTATGACAAGACGGTCATGTTGTTGTTATTATTACTTACCGAGTGGCACATTAAAAGGAAAGAAACTCTGTAAATTAAGATTGTTTCCAGCCAGCTGTGATTAAAAGGCATGTATGCATGTCCAGCAGTTTGTTAACTAAGCAGAAATATCGTTAACAAGAATATGACCCCTTCATGAAGATGAGCTCTTCATCTGACTTCATGCAAACTAGTAATACTGTACTTGCAACAGTTAGTAACTGTTTTGTATTACATTCTTCCCGTGTTCGATGAATTGGCTCATATATTTATTCATCTTTTAATTTATTTGCAATAATTAGGTTTCTAGAATAGTAGATGTAACAAATGTGGGAATCCTCTGCATCTTCTTGAGTGCCGAGAATAAAATGAAAGTCATTTTTGCTCATCCCCTGTATGAAAATGGCAATGTAACACAATGGCTGTCTCATCTGAGCTAGCAGCTACAAAAATACTGTTTTTAAAAGCAGAACAGTAAACTGTAGACAAGTAAATCAATTATTAAATCTTAAATTAAGAAATTAAAAAACAATGAAAGTGGAAATGGGAACCCCAACAAAGTATTGGTGACTACTAGGATTGAAAAAATATGTTTTGCCACAAGGAAAATAGAAAATAACTCTCATAAGCTAGTGTATTTCCCTTACTGTTTGGAAGAAATGATAGGTTAACAATTTCAATAATTTAGATTCTATAACTTCAAATAGTCAGTTCTCCATAAACTGATATAAAATCAGTTTATTGTGATTGATGTCCAGAGCTATACCAATGTAAAATTTGTGCAAGGGTAACACTGAGATGTGGAATGAAAAGGTTCCAATTTTTCATCTAAAAATGTGTTCTTTCAGCCTTGTATTTTCTTCAGAGGAACTCTGATTGCATAGTATTTACCTTCCCACATAGATATTCTTATGTTTTGTACATATGCATTCATACATCTAAGATATGGAAAACAACTATAAATAAATAACACAGTAAACTTCCCTAAATCCACTGAGAGTATTGTTCACACAAGTTTTGCACTTCCTCCCACCAAAAGAAAGCAGAAATTTTCCTACAGACTTCAAAGACAGCAGCATTGAGCTCACCAAATGCTACCTGCAGATATTAAGGGTCTTCAAGAGCTGAAAAGAACAAACCCAGGAAAGGGATTTGGAGTCTCATTTCACAAGTGCCAAGATGAATGTTAAAGACTAAAATTAGTTTTCAGCCTGGTTCTTTAACATATCTCTGTAGGCTATTTTGCATTATGATTTTGTCAAGCATGTATTAATACAACCTCAGTCCTACCTTTTAAAGTTTCCATAATGAACTTTTTGAGATAGTAAATATATTTGGCATCATCTCTCTTGGTGCTACCAGAAACAAACCAGCTGTTCTCCACAATGAATATTTGGGGGTTGTTATATTCACGGCTTATCCAGTAAAGGAGCTGCCTCAGGCTTATTGATTCCAGCTGCTGGAATTTCATGTGGGAGTCCAGGAGCTGGAAACTCAGGGTTGCTCCAAAAGAAAGAGCAAAAAAGTCTGCCGTTCCCTTGATATACTTCTTCTCAACTTCACTGAATTCGGGCAACAGAGATGAGAGGTTGCTCCTCATGCTCTCTGGATAGTCACCGTCAATAAATATGGGCTTAGCAAACCAGCCAAGCACGAAATCAAGGGATTTTTGACATTCTTTTATGTTTTTTTCAGTCATACGTTGAGGTTTTATCCAGTGGGAGCTAAGAGCAATGGACACCCTTCCTCTTTGAGTCGGACGAAAATGGTCATTGTAGAGATGCCAGACTTTAGCATGGGCCTGTTGAAAAGAAACACTGTAATTAGTGCACCTGAAATTCCATTTTAAGTAATACAATTAGGATCAAGTACTGATGTCCAGTGTCACATAGTAACCGCATAAACATGGCATTTGAGGACTCAGCCTTATTCACTCATCAGCAGTTTACAACTCCTAAATTAATTTCTCATTAATACCATATATTGACCAGAAATTGCGGGTTGGTCAGGGAAAACAGCATCTGCGTTCCATGAGATACTATTCCAGGCACCAAACACACCTTTAGCTAGACAACTTTATTAACTTTTATTAGAGTTCTGATATACTTACAGTATTTACAAAAATGAAAATGCATTTAACTAAACACGTTTCAAAGTATGTTTTCATTATAGGAATGTCACTTTATCTGTAGTTTCCCAGATGTATAAAGAAGTAAGGTCTATTCTTAAGAACTGTCCAGAGCTCTCAAACAATACAGGACAAAGAAACAGTCTTGAACTTACTCCTCTTTGAACCAGAACACACAGTATAGGAAAAACTACCAATCTGGGTTTTAAAAAGTCTTGTGGAAAAAAAGTTACCACAGCTCCTGAAAAATTATTCCAATAATTCAATTTAATTTATTTTATTAAAAT
The DNA here is from genome assembly GCF_018691265.1 of Tyto alba. NCBI lineage: Eukaryota > Metazoa > Chordata > Aves > Strigiformes > Tytonidae > Tyto > Tyto alba. The sequence goes on along the minus strand of NW_024881282.1, from coordinate 24,814,269 downwards.
TTGCTATGTATGTCTAGCATCAGATTTCAACCGCTTGTCTTGGTACAATTTTATCTGTTACTGTGAGAATTTTTTCTACCAAATTTCCTTCCCATGATCTTACAGAGTCAGTTGAAACAGTCTCTTGACTTTCCCTTTGAAAGCTAAATAGATTGAGTTCCTGGAGACCTGCATTATCTTCAGGCATAGCTTCAAGCTCTCTAACCATTCTCAGTGCTCTCCTCTGATTCTCTTCCAATTTGTCATCATCTGTCTTAAACTGCAGAAGCAGAATTGGATATAATATGCCAGTGGTAGTCTTGCCAGCAGTAAAACCAGAGACAATTTAATACACTATTTCTACTTACGTGGCCATAGCATTACACTGTGAGCATATGCTCATCTCAACTACCAATCTCCAGATCCCTTCACCATCGAAAACATATTTTCTCTTTGCACCTAGCTTATCAAAGAATTTTGACTGCTCTGTGAATCAACATCCTATCTTTTTGTCGTTTACACATTAGTAGAAATTGTAATGCTTTTTTCTAGGTCATTGATAAAAAGATAAAAAGTATGAGATCTAAAAATTAGAATAAAGCCTGCCTAATAACTATTCCTAGTTTACATTTGCATTTTGAGATTTAGCAGTTACTATTTGTTCATGTGTGTTTGTGATAACATAAACCTCCATTCTTGCCATTCAAAGTCACACGTGTGATGAATATATATGACATTATTAATCAAAGTGTCACACACATTTTAGCCCTCCCTGGAATATAAGACGTATAGAAAGCCTTATAATTCCACTCCATGCAGTTGATATGTTGGTAAATTTTATCATTGATAGCTGATGTTCACAGTTTCCTTTTCATACACTCTTACCATTCAAGCTCTGAACCACAATGATTTTCAGTTGCCAGCATTACTAGGGACATTGAGCAATTAAGATTATTAATCATTTTTGACACAGACACTGTTAATTACCCAGGAAAAATAATTAATTCTATCATTCTACTGTTCTTGCAGAATTTTAATTCTCACTGCTGGGAGAAAAACAATTGGAAGTGAAGGACAGCTAAAGGTAAGATCAATAATCCAGGCTCTGTTCAGCTGCCCCCATACAGAAACCTGCTGCCTTTGAGTCATCATGGGGTATATAAAACATCTGTGCAGACCTGACACTGGCTCTAGAGGAGACTAGACCCATGCCCTTTTAGAGTGTTCACCGAAACCCAAAGAGAACAATCTTGGAAACTGTGAATCACAGTACTCACCTATGTGTGTGTATCTGAATCAGGCTCTCAGCTGCAAACTTCAACGTACATGCTCTCATTTATAATACATCAATAGCTCAAATAAATGTGATGCAGTTCTACCATCTGTCTATACTAATACAATGGATTCTGATGCTAGTGAGAAACTAATTATAGTAACCGCTTCAAAGTCTCATGTCAAAAATGAGAGCTGACCTAAGCACAGACTTAATTTTACTTCACACCGAAGCTCCATTACACTGATGAAAGAAAAAACCATTATGTATCATGACCAAAATGCTACACACGCGACACTTTAGATATTATTTTTAAAATACCATTGGGAACAAATGTGCCATCACTTGCAACTCAAATTTGCACACTCAAATGTTCCCTCATAAAGGTGCCATATATTCTTCCTCTCTTGGACTTGACTCATCTCCAGATTTCCTGTCTCAAATGTTAAGACATCACCAAGCACACTCTCAAACACACAATTTCATCACAGTCATCTGCACTTGCAAGTATGCTACTCACCCACAGAACACCTCAAGGACTATAGAGGACTTGCTCCATATCTCTCGTCCCTCCCTGCTCCTATCAGTGGAGAGAGATCTTCCAGCATTTTAGTAGCTTTGATTCTACCATGAAGAAAGGAAGAAGGGAATCCCACAGGCTATTCCCCTACACAGATAAGGAGGTACAGTTTACTCCCTTGTTGCAACGAAAAAATATGAAGTATAGCAACGTGGGATTATCTCACTGAACTTTACTTTCTAAGCAAGTCATCTAGTCTGCCTCTTTAGAAAATGAGAACACTGTTGTCTAAGATATGCAGGGTGAGTCACTCTTTGGGAGTCCATCTCTCTTCACTGATGACAGACAAAACCTGTTACTCAGTTTAGACAAGACGTTCTACAGACAGATGAAAGCAGTCAAGAAAAAGCCCACTTAAATGTCTGCCCTCTGGAGTGTGCATGAAGTGGAATTATATTATTTCCATTAAAAAAAAAAAAAAAGCTAAACATAGAAAATAGTGCATCAAAGTCCCCAGCCTCTGTGGACATAGATTAAAGAAGCAGTTCAAAACCACACAGAAATTGAGCTGGAAGAAGCCAGTGACAGAGCAGAGAGTCTCTATGGAAATCTGGGACAGAATTCATTTGCCTAAAATTAGGCGTCTAATGCAGTTTTAGAGACTTCAGAGTGTTCCAGCCTGAATTCCAGCCGGTTTCAGAAAGCTCTGGGTCTCCCGTAAATCCTGTCACACTTCCCATCTCCACAGACACCTGAGATACTACTGAATGTCGAATGATAATTTGCACCTATACCTACCTTCAGGCAAATTAATCCCACTCCTAGGGTGGGACTCAATTTTGTGCTGAAGACACCTTGTAGTTCACTGTCCACACGTGAGTCAGATGCCCAAGCTCCCACCAGCGGCCACGGAGATCTGAGGCTCCACTCAGCTGCCTGCACACAGGCATCTGGCTGCCACTCCAGAATACAGGCCTAGCTCACATCTGCCATTTCCCTGCAGATGTCCTAAACAGCCTGGGAAGTCCCACATGGCACTACTTATACCGAGCTAATGGGATCCCACTCCAAGTCACCCTACTCAGTGGAGTCCAGCGAGTGACTCCCCGGTACAGTACAGCACAGCAGCCACATGGTCACTCTCAGCAGGAGCAGCCCCTAGGTCCCAGTTACTGTACAGGTTAACAGCAGGATTTAAGGTAGGTGCCTACACATTTTTGAGATGCCTTACCTGAATGAGTCTGGCAGACACGATTCAGGACCCAATGGGAGACCTTGGTCTTCTGGAGCAGAAACTGGAGGCCAGGCAGAATATCCTAGGGTAGCTCAAATAACACCACACCTCTGCTGGGACAACTGGAACCTTCTAGAAGTCTATTACCTATAACTGGATCTTAGCCTCCCAGAATATGTGCTGAGAAAACAAGTAGGAACTAACCAACCATCAGTTCCTTTGTATTTATCCGAAATCTTACTTCCTAATCTCAGTGACTTGCCTATCAATACTTATTTTTAGTTCACATCTGACTAGGATTAAGATCATGGTGACCCCTCCCTCAGTACTTTTACTGATATACAGCATGGTGATTCCATGTCCCTGGTTTTGCAAGGTGCTGAGGGGTCTTACTTTGCTCCTTGTTAGCTCAGGCAGGTGTGCAGTGCTGATAGACCATTTGGCTTGACTGGAAAACCTTACTGAAAACAGCTGGCTACAGACTGGCTCTAGGAAGGGTTGTGCAGTCACCCATGTGTTGTGAGCAGAACTAACTGCTAAAGCCTGTGTGCTGGTTTCCAAGCTGCTGAATTTGGGTGGTCTTGTCATTATTACTTGCATTCAGAGACTAGCACATATTGTTAGGTACCAAGCACTTCACTGACACCTTTTTAGGGGGGATACTACCCTATAATCTTGAACCTGCTGAGACTTCATCTAAACTGGAATTAGGAAAGCTGTGGATTAGCATGGGTGCTCTTTGTGCTTACTAGTGTCTATTCTTCAGGAACAGACTGTAAGGAAAACTTTTAAACAGCATTTACTTTACCCTTAATATGCTTTCATCACTAAGAAAATCATGAAGTTTTATAGCACCATGAAAATTTTTAAAAGTCTCAAAATGTAGCTTGTTCTTAGCTAAGCCCATTTGTATGTCTGTACTTCACTCATGCTTCAGGCTCTGACACAGTCTCATTTTCAAGTTGATAGGTTCCTCTTCCCCTGACTTTCCCACCCAATATACCTGTCTGGACTATGCTGTACCTATACTCAACTTGTGAAACTCTGATACTGGTCATGTTTGTTCATCCTTAAAGAGATCTCTCTGTGAGTCAAATTCACTAATGCCAAAATCGAGCCTTGATGAAGTGTCAAACACATTTTCAAGGCAGAAATCCCCCTGCAACGCCACAGGATAGGCTAGTCCAAATTCCTGCAGTGATAGCAGAAATAATTCAACACAGGCAAAGAGGCTTCACAATCTGACAGTCATGTCCTACTCTATTGCATGACAGATCCACATAGTCCAAGAATCATTAGGTAAAGTCAATTTAGTAATATACAGACATTTGTTTGCTTGACTGCTCCTCTAAATTCTTGCCCAAGATTGTTAAGACCTTTCTGAGTTTGGCACTGATACGCATCATTCTGCAAGTTCCTAGTACTTACAGCTATCATGATACATAACCTTCACAAGAGCAAATCAAGAATTATAATTGGGAACATCATGATTCCATAATTTGTGTTCATTCCTCTAGAACAAGTTGTCTCAATTTTAAGTTGTGTGCCTTCTGAACCAAAAATAATACCGTTCATTTCACAAATAAACTGCACAAATATCCTGCTCTCCACACTCAGATGAACCATCCTGTGTTAACTCTCCATTTGCATGTTAATGAAACTGAATAGGAAAGTGTTACTGAATCTCATTTAGCAATACAAAGAGAAGAGTTAATTGGAAAAGATGTGCAAAGGCTTTTTGATTACTAGAAACCAGGCCAATGTACCTCCAACAAAAATATCATTATTTCAGTCCTACATCAAAAGCCCTTCTGAAATGGATATAATTATTGGAATTACAAGGGAAAGTCTAGTATATGATGAGTCAGAATGTGACTTATACCAAAAAGGGGAAAATACAGTATGTTTTTTTCCCCTGTATCATCAAAAGCAAGTATTTTAATCAAAAGCTGCAACAAAGGATGCCACATTTCATGTAACGTTTCACCCTTAGATCCAAAGTCAAGTAGATTTTACCCACACAGTCTTTGGGCAAACGTTCTCTTTCACGAGTAAATTATATTCTTAATACTGAAATAACAGACACATGTATGTAGAAAATGCTTAAGGTTTTCCCCATATTTCAAAACTGGCAAGATAGAATCTTTGTGTATAAAGGACAGGACTTCACTATAGATAGTACGTCAGTCATGTAGTAACTTCATTTTTGCTCTATAATTCATTTCCAAATGTGTATTTTTCTAGTTTTCTTTTTAGAGTCTGTCAGCCAGCATTACCACAGATGATCGATTCAATAAATTTTGTATTTTTGACCAATCTCAACAACCTGGGACCAGAATCAGGCTTGTAAATGGTACATGGAATGCCAAGTGAACATTTTTCAGTCTATAACCACGTAATGTAAAATTCAGCACAGTTACAGATTTAAGTGTTGATCACACACTTGAACTACACTGTTTTGTTCCAGTTCCCTTCTCAGTACAATTTAGTCACCATTTTTCGCACTGTGTGGGTCACTATAACATGCTGATGCTTCATGAACATGAATGAATTTACACCTGATATACATAAGGCAGGAAGCAATGTCATTCCTATTTTAAAAATTGGGAACAGAGATATTACAACATGCATAGAAGAAGAATTAATTAATCGAGGTACCTTGAGTTGTAGGTCTGTGTATTAACTCCAGAACGATGCCTCCATTTGGTATGATACTCACCTCCACAGAAAAAGCACCAAAGATGACATTAAATACTGGTCTGAAGGCACAGCGGCTAGCTAAAACACCATTTTTCCCCATCACAGGCAAAATAAAGGAGCTTTGCTAGCACAAGAATAAAAATAAGGCAACCTGAAATCATGAAGCCAAGCCGCATGCATCAAGATGCATTGCAGGTACTTGAAATATATTAGCAGAAGGAAAACAAAACAAAACAAAACAAAAAAAAAAAAAAAAAAAAAAAAAAGGAAGCAGGTAAGAGTCATTTTTACACTTTGATTTTGAATTTTATCGCAGATGAAAGTCTGGGACGGCTTGTACTTTCACATACTGAATGCATAAGCATAAGTGAACATTATCACAGATAGATATGCAGCAGAGAGACACGAAGTGACCACCATGTGACAGAAGGAAACCAAAACCCCCTTGATCCCACTGTGTCAGGCGACTGCTGTAGGAAACCTCTCCTTTGAAGTACAGAAAGCCCAGATGTTACGGCACAAGCCCCAAGTTAAGCCTCACTCCAACTCATCCTGCCTCGAAGGGCCGCTCGCTCGGCATGTCCCCTGTGGCACGGCAGCCAGAGAGTAGTGCCCTCTGCAAATCCCACCGTCACCATCAGAGGCTGTGCAAACACAGGCGTCCACCCTTCCGGAAGGGACTTGCCTCACCTAATTTTTACCATCACCTACATCCGAGCAATTCACATACACAGCAGAGGGGAAAGCTGCCTAGGTGACAATTCACCCAAGCTGGTTTCAATGCCCAGATGAGAGTGAGATGAAAAGCGCCGGTTCCCACTCACCACACAGGCAGGCTGGCACGGCCACTGGAGTCAACATCTTGTCCAAATAAACCAAAGCACCGAGAGACAAGTGGGCTGGGAAAGCAGTCTGAAGTCTCCTGAGAGGTAACAGTCTCTGAAAACATAAAGGTCATCTGGAAAGGAATCAAGCGGCATTTGACTTGGAGAAGCAATGGGAGACGAGACAAAAATAGCTTTATTTCTGACAACAAGTGCTTCTGAGACACTTGATGTGTTTAATCATTTTCCGCTACCTCTGACAGAAAAGATTAATTACGGAACTGCACAAAAATAGTTCAAGGAATGTTGTGACCCATGTGAATATTAAAGATATGAGAGATTCTTAAACAGAGTGAAAAAATAAGATAAAAGTACAGAGAGTTTCAGTGATTCAAAGCTGAGAAACAATCTTGCAGCACTGAAGGGAGCTAAAATAGTCCCTGATAAAAGACTTGACTGGAATCTGGGACACAGTGCTCAGGCAGTATTTAGGGGAATACCAAGATATAATCACTGCTATCAAAATTGTTTAGGGGATGCTGGAGCTACATAAACAGATAAAAGCTCCAGAACTGAGACTGACCTGCAAAGCCCACTCCTCTACCAGAGCACGAACCTCTTGGAGGACAAGACAGGCTCCAAACGTGCTGACATATTCAAGTACACAAAATACTGACAAAAAAAGATAAAAGGGAAAAAGACATGGAGAACTTAGTTGTAATGCACAAAAGCAAGCACACGGAACTGCACAAGCTATAGCAAACAGCACAAACCAAGACAATAACCCCACTTTGCAAGAGTTAATAATCATCAGACACATGTTCTGAACCAGGAGGATTAAAAAAAACACCAGGACTTTGGTGGTGATGGGAACAATGGGAACAGTTGTGGCAACTGAATACACCATTAGCCCAAAAAACAAAGGGAACATTAATGGATTTTAAGTCACATTCTGGTTGCAGAGAAAGTAACATAGTGCTAGAAACAGTAGCGAGCAAAAAGGTTAAGTATATAAAACTCTCAGGAAACTCATATAAAACTGATATATCAAATATATATGTAGAATATATAAAACTGACACAATAATGCCCAGTCAGAGCACTGAGAGTAAACGGATGCTAAAAACTGGAAAAGACAGTATTTGTAATAGTACTGGCGAGGAGAAGGCAGCAATTATGGCTGCAAACCTCTGGTTTCATGAAGGTTTGTACAAAGTGGATGGAAAGGGAAAAAAAACAGCTGAGGAAGAAGTAGAGGATGGCCTGTGGGAAGCTCTCAGACTACAGAACAGAGTTGCAGAAGCCAAAAGCCCCAGAACTCACAACTTTCCCCTGCACTATGGCAGGAGCCGAAAGAGGAGACAGATAAGCCTGTTGCTCTCAGAAGTCATAGTGAGGAGGACAACAACTGTAGCATACATACTCTTTAATTACATCAGTTTTAAAAAGAAATTAACTATTTTTGGTTAAATACAGAATCAAAATAACTGAATAAATATATAAAAGGTAAACATTTCCAATACTCCTAAGGGTAAAAATTCTGGAAGAGGTGACTAATGTCAATCATTTTTCCATGTTTGACGCATCACCTGTTTTTCTGGTAGATACGCACAGGGAAGCCAAATACTCATCTGTGCATATTCACCCTCTCAACATACCACTTGGAAATGCTTGTCCTACACACTGTGGAACTATGTTTTACAACCCAGGTGTTTCGCAGGGAGAAATAATGTATTTCTGATGGTTTCATGGAAGCACATGAAGAGAATTGCTTTGGAAAGTCTCAGAGCAGTTGGCAAAAGCTAAACAAAGAAGCCCGGTGAAATAAAATAGTGTGTTAGAAAGAAAAGCTTTCTGAGCAACAGGTAGAGTTAAATACAAATAAGACTAAAGCCCATCATCAGTATTTGCACCTGCCAGACAATGAAGTGACAAAAAGATTTCAGCTTGCTGGGCCTAATCTAACTAGCTAAACCAACAACCCAGTTTGGAAAGATGTTGAAGACAACCTATAATTTGGGGTGAAAATTACAGAATATAGAACCCAGGTTACTCATTACCACTGTCCCTAAATTAAAAGCACCCAGAGTAGAAGCCCTGTGCTCTGGTGTTAATAATTAACCCCAAATCTTATCATGGGCACACCAGTAAATTAAAAACAAATTGACCTAACTGAAGTATGTATCTGCTCCTGGAGATGTACTAGCACATTTTGTGTGCAACCTAATGCTGAGAGTCTCCCAGGAGAAAGACAGGAAGAAATCCCTGTCATATCATTATTACAAGAACATCAGCTGATACTAGATTTGGCAAATTCATGTTTGTAGAGTTGGGGAAGGCTGACAGACTGGCAGTCAGAAATTATTACTGAGATACATGAATGTGCTGCCCTAAAAGATCCAGAAATTCACCTAGAGATGAATGGGTAGAGGCTCTTCCCCAACTGCAGTCCCAAAAGAAATTAGATTGCAGGAGTACTCATGCCAAAGTGTTTATGAGTCCTGACCATCAGCTATCAAAGCAGTAAAAATATCCCCAAAGCATGGAGAAAAGCTTACTGGAGCAACAAATAATTGCATGAAGATCAGGCACTTCTGATGCTCCAGTCTGGCCTATCATAAAAGCAGACAGCAGAATTTACTGGATAATGGATGATTTTTGAGCAATGAATTCTGTTATACTACAAACCACACCTGTTGTAGCAAAAATGCCGGAGTCTGGCATAGCAGATTTAGCATATGCTGTCTTTGTGATCTTGTTATCAGGGCAAGGCTGGGAAGAATTTTTCCCTATGTTGACGGGGCAGCAATGTCGCTTTACACACATCTACTACCCAAAGCTTTCACTGTGCTCCAGCTTTATGCAATATTTATATCATCCAAACATGGGAAAAATTAACACAGACTGATCAAATCCATATACTTTCATGAAGAGATGATATATTAACCTACAGCCATACTCAAATAGAGCTGAAAGAGTCAATTAAACAAACATAAGCTGTAACTTTGGGAGGACTATTCTAAGTGAATTGAACAGGTCAGGTGCTACAGGAAAGAAAAAAATATTTAGGAGTAGACTAATCACCTTATCAACAGTGAGCAAAATTAATAGGAAGCTCCTTGCTCTACAAGTTTGCATGAGCTCAGATCTCTTCTGAGTTTATTTTTCCCCAGGATTTCATATCCATGTTTGCAGATATGATTAAGCCTTTAACCAAGTTATTAAAGAAGCTGCATCAATGGGAGTGGAGATAAGGACAAAACCCGACTTCTTCAACATTCAAAAAAGGCTGGCATAGGTAGCCCTACTGGGGATGCTGTTCCAGCATGGCCACTTTATTTGCACTTTGTTACCTACCCCTCCAGAAGCAGTAGAGACCATGTTATCACAAAACCAGGGAAAGTCAGTCAGTTCACTGTATGAAAAGGAGCATGTGGTGCTCCTAGGAGACTTAACACAGTGACTCAGAAATCACAGAGTGGGTGAAAGCTGTAATTAGCAAGACCAGCATATTTAAGAGTATCAGTAAAGTATTGTGGACTCAGCAGAATAATGAACTATAACAACAGGTGGTCTGCAGCATACCATGGATATCTCATCCAATTTGTTCACAAGAAAAGTCACTTTGAAGAGGCTAGAACAACAGAAAGGTAACCCCCTTTGGCAAAAGATATTAAGTAATCTGTACAGAATTATTTAATGTGCACTACAGTAAATGTTTCTACCACTAGACCCTCTCCCTTTTAAGCACCCAAAGATATCAGCTCCATGGTTGCAAATATAAATTGACAGGTCCTTTATCAATCTCACAACAAAGCAGTAACTGCTGCAGTGCCCAGGTACATCACTACAAGCTAATGACAATCAGAGGTGTGAGAACACCACGGCAGTGGTGGTTTGACTGGGCACTATCCATCAAATGGCTTCAGGAGGTATTTCTGGATGAAGGCACTGGTGGATTGCTTTTCCCGTTGTGAGTGCCTCTGTGAGAAACAACAGCCACTGGGCAGCAACAGCAAAGGAACTGGAAGAAGTCTCCACCAGTGCAGGGTACCAACAAGTAATATGGACTCATTTGGTCCTACATAGTTGGCATAGAAATTATAAATTTAGTCAATGTGTATGCAACCAATATACACACTGTCACACATCATATACCACAGCAGCCCCAAATGAATGAGGAACAAACAGAAATAATGACAGCCATAAGGTTATCAACGTTGTTTAATGACTGCAAAAACTTCAGGCTGTCAGACAGACAGTGGCATGTAACAAGACTGGCGTTTGTGCACAGGGAAAACCTGATCGTTAAGCAAGGTCAGAAAAAAATTATTGGGTCAGATCACTGTGCTATAATATAGTCAAATGCAATCCAGAATGAAGGGGACTTACTCAAGGTGATGTCTACAAAGATTCTTTTTTAAACCAAACGCTTGGATGGTTCATGCCCAAATCTAGCTGAGTCACGCACATGATAACCTGAGTTTACTCTGCTATAAACTTGGCTATTAAATTTCATCATTCTAAGATTAGAGTTGTGCATCTCTAACAGTGGGCTACAGAATAAGATGGAAAGGTCAGGCCAGCCCTCTAGATGGATGCAAAAAGCAGCTAATCATGATAAGCAATATAAATGCGAAGGTACCAGTTTTCCATCTTCAGACAACTGTTTAGATTACAATTTGACCAGATGTGAATATGGAATTTTTCCTTCATTCTAATCAGTCTGCAACTGTTTACGTGAGATCCAGCTGTGTTTGCATGCATACCAAATATAAAGCAATCACTACAAACCATCTCATTGTGTATAACCTGCCTGAAATGTTCTCATTTGTGTGCGTTCAACAGAACTGACTGAAGAGTGCGATTTCAGTTATACACCTTTACAAGTAATGCACAAGTTGGAAAAATCACTGAAACCGTACACTAAATTAACCTTAATCCAGTAACTTTTGGAGTAGCTTTTGCATGATTTTTTGCAGATAATAAAGCATTGCACTGTATCATCTGAAGTCTAGCTGGTTGTAAAACAAGCCACAAAAGCAATGATGATTACAGTGCACTACAATAGCAAACAAATTACTCACAAACAACTGCAGTGGAGAAGGCAGGGTATCATTCGTGATGGGAATCCCTCTTGTGTGGTCCTCTTCAGCTGCAGGAATCTCGACCTTGGCTCTATATCCTGCAGCTGTGATCCTACTTATACTTTTATACTTCAAAATTTGCACAAAATAGAAGAGTATTAAGTGCTGAGCAAGTTGAGGAATAGCTACACCCTAGAAGAAAGAATTGTGGACTACCCTCAGACCTATACACGTTATCATGAGGCCATACCAGGCAAGAAAGAGCTAACAGCTCCAAGAAGAACCCCCGCTGGGTCCTGATCCATAGAAACTGTAGGAGGATTCACAACTTCATGGCTAGATTCAGGAGTGTTAGCTCACAATTTGAAGACTACTGAAAAAGGGGATTATAGCCTAGTAAATACAGCATTGCTATTGCTAGTACCAAGCTACAGGATGCGTGTGAACTTCATCTTGACTCAGCAGTCATGACTCACTGAGATCTGCTTTGGATGATCATGAGTCTGTTTTAGCTGCAAAACTGCTCAGTGATCAGGGGAGAAAGGAACTGTTGCCTGACTTCTTGGGTTTTTCCCACCTTTTGCTTAGAGACAGCTCTGTGGTGGTATGGTTCTATCCAAAGGGTGTTACAGGCCTACTTCTAGGCAACTGAATCCCACTGCTAATGCCAACTCAGGTCTGAGAGAGAGTATGGGTCATTTGTGAATCTTGTGTCAGACCTGTGAGCCAGTGCAAATGTCATGGGCATTCCACAACAGGAATGGCAGCAGGTATCTATGCTTAAGCCCCTGAATCCCACCCCCAGGGAGCGGAAAGCAACTCCAGATGATGACACATAGCATTAGATATCAGCAGTGTTACTGTCCACTTGTGATGTAAGATTCAGTTGCTTAAACAGAGGCATCCAGTACCATTGGGGATGTTCTGGACTACCAAGACTGAATGGGCAGATACAACAGCAGACCTGTGGGAAACCTGTGTCTTTTGAACAGGCAGCTGGTGGCAAGGCAGGATACTCTACGTTTCTCAAATGGTACCTGCTTATCTGTGCATGCAACTTTTTTAGCCCTAGTGGCTTCTAAAGAGGTAGTCTTGTGGTTGCATGAAGTTAGGACTGTGAGAAGGACACGTACTGTGGGAGACTATCTAAGACTGTATCAAAATCCTGGAAAGATTCAGAGAAACCAATAGGACCTAAGCTAGACTTTTTGACTCCAGAAGTCTCATACCAGCAACAACCCCTGAAAGGCTGACACAGTAAGACCATGTAGATGGCCAAGGCAAGTAGAACCAAATGGCTCATAACCTAGTGGTCTTGATGTCTCAGTTGTCTGCCCATCTTTGTAACAGCACAGGGAACCATAAGGCTAACTGGCAAGTTTTAATTAATACAACGGTTATTACTAGCCATAACTCTCCCTTAATGTTCACAGAATCATAGAATACCTGGTTGGAAGGGACCTCAAAGGATCATCTGGTTCAACCTTTCTTGGCAAAAGCACAGTCTAGACAAGATGGCCCAGCACCTCATCCAGCCAAATCTTAAAAGTGTCCAATGTTGGGGAAAAAGCAATCTTATTGCTTCCATGACATCAGGCTATGAAGGGAAGATCTGGGAAACTATAGGAGGAACTAAAATCGGTTACTCAGCGAAGGCACATCGCATCAGTGGGGATACAGTCCTGGAGGAGGCAGACTTTGGTCAGACACCTTTATTTTGAGGAATCACCATACTCCTCCACCGCCACCAAGAAGATGAAGTGCAGCTGTTCAAATCCTCCAGAAGAGGAGAGAGAAATTCCAGTGCAGGGAATAACAGGGGAAACAAGATTCACGGTGGGAAGAGAAACTCTTGCGATACCACATTTTTAAAGACTCGGATAACAGTGATGACTTCAGTCAAGAGATGGAGGGACAAAATGGGGCATCTAATTTTATGGTGGAAAAAAAATCTGAGTCTCTGCATTTCTTCAGGGGCAAGGATGACTTATGTGTATTTATCCAGACTTTTCTATGAGCTTTTGGCTACACTGCAGTCACAGATTAAACTGTATTCAATTTATATCTCCTTTCGTTTGGGAGATACATTTAGAACTTCATCCAAATTGTGCTAAAAGCATGAAAATACACTTTTGAGGCATGAATAATTCCCTTTATGTCTGTTTCTAAATGCATGTTTGATGGTAGATATAAAATTGTTCTACTGCAGAGATGAGTGTTAACTCAAAAGTGTACTAATAAAAGTTTTCCTGCTTTATTCTTGTAGTCTGCAAACATAATAAAAAGCACCATTTGAGCTAGAAGTTGCAGTCGTGTAGAACAGAAAACTGCAGCAAACAAAAAGCATTTAAAATTAAAGAACTAATTCTTATTTTATAAATGCAGTCTTCATATTGTTGATTATCTGTAGAAATTAAGCAGGGTTTCACCTGTTTGTATATAAGGAATCCAACTAGTTTGGCTAACACAATATTGAATAAATGTTTTAACATAGTTGCTAAGAAGTTAAATGTTAATGAAGTTGATATAAAAATACCAGCTACAGTTGTTTCCTTTTTGAAAGTGTATCCTGTATTTTTATACCATGCAATATAGAAGGGTTTACTACATCAATGTACTGCGATCTCAACCTTAGCAATCAAGAAAATAAATGACAGTAAAAGCAGCTTTTATCCAATCCTTAGAGAAATAAAAAGAACATTCAAAAAAATATAGAAAAAAAGCAAAAGAAAAGGAAGAGTGTTGTCAGGGTAATTGTTTAGTCTAAGCCACACAGAAAAGGGCATGTGTTGGTTAATACATACAGTTGCAAGTGCCAATTAACTGCTCTTCCAGAAATCCTTGTTTCAGCTTCTGTACTCTCCCCATCATAGCACCAGACACTTTCTGAACAGAATTAACATCATATTAACAGACTGAGGTATTCACAAATACTGTGTCAGCTGGACAAATTTTAAACATACTTATCACGGTTAGGTTTAGATTTTATTCTGGGAGTGTAATAAGCACTTCTAGAGGCCTAGAATCTGATTTTTTTAAAAGGATAACTTAGCATGTTTCGGGTTTCCTTAACCAGCTCTTTGTCAGTTTTCTGTTTCTATTCTCTTTTGGAGATAAAACAGCTGTCTCTTGAAGAAGTGGCAGTAACTTTGATATTGGGCTTTCTTTACATAACAAACCTACAAAAGATTATTTTCACTTTGGCTAATACTGCAGCAGAATGTAGTCTTTAAAAAAATACTGAGTTGAAGGAACTGGCACAAGGGGAAACTGATAGAATTTATCTTTTGTCTATTATTTCAAAGTGCAATACTAAACGTCAGATTGATCTAGAACAAAATATAAACCCAGTGATGTCAAGACATTTGTATACATGAATAAGAGTCATCACTGGACTATGAATATAAACAATTAAATGCCTGTATATCTACCATTTCTGTTTCGTACTGATTCCAGATATGGCTAAAAACTTTTTTTTTTTTTTTTGGCTATTTTAAATATAGATAAAGAAACATAAGGAGAAATTAAAATCTCAACAAAGCAGTTAACTCACAGCTTCAGATACAATTTTCAAGCAATCTGTCTGGGATTGGCATTTGTTTCTGTACAACCATGTCTTTGGAAACTCTGCCAGTACACTGTAATATGTAAATATCCAATATCAAAGTACAATAAAGTTTTCAATAATTTAAAGAAAACTCATTCTGGGAGAAATCCCAGTTTTAAGATCAAAATGTACTAGAACAACAGAAATGCAAGTTCACACATTTTCTGTAATGGCATCACTTCATCCTCCTGTGTCCAGCTATATATATGCCAGAAAGTAACAGTGCTCTCCTTCACAGCCACCACGAGGGTAGGTACACTAGCCGTGTACAGTTATGGTAATTAGGTCAATATCTAACAGTGAGACAGATGCCTACCATTTAAATACTGCCTGTTTCAAAGGAGGGCAGTTCAAAGCGAAGAGTTTGGAGAGGTGCCTCTTTTCCAAGCAATTAACCAGAGCTATGCAGGTATAGCAAAAACTTTCAACAGATTTCCATGAAGGCGTCCATCAAAACACTCTCAGAGCCACAGAGGTTTTTGTAAACTAGCTTAGAGTTTGTTACAGCCCCATTTCTAGACAACACTGATCACAGACATCCCAGGCTTAAATACAGGAGGACAGGTAGAGCAATAAATTGAGTGACTGATTTTTTTTAAAATACTGTCTTTGAGTTTTAGACCAGTACAAGCTCATGTAAGCAGCCAGATGGCTTACGTACATTCTGGGATTGTTAGATGGAAAAAGAGATGAAGTATACCCCTGTGCCTAATATAATTATAATACATAGCTGCTTAATTTCCAGCCATAATACCTACATCTACTTTAGCAAACAATAAAGCTAAGGACCCAATATCTACAATAACCCACAGACCAGAGAGGATTAGCAGCTGGATTACACTAGGTGTGCTCCTGCAGAGCAGTTTCCAGGTTACCGTCATCCAAAAACAATCCAGCTGGGTACTCCAAAACCACTTCAGGCTACAAACTGTAATACAGCAAGTAGCGGCAATTAGGAGATACATGTTGCACACACACTCCTGATTTGTACTGTAATGCTATTGTAGATGCACGCTTAAACAGCCTAACACTACAAAAGCATGAAAAGCTTTGTATTTTTTATCAAAATCAAACAGGAGAATAATCTTTCATGTTGAGAGATCCCCTATGGTGCATCAGGTAGTGAGAGAGCTGTCCAGCCATTTTGTCCAGAGGAAAAAGTTTCAATTAGCTACAGTTATACCAACACAACCTTCAACGAGTATGTACTACAAAGGATATTGAAAAAGTGGATTTAAGACAGGATACATAAATCGGGATGCTACTTTAGATATTAAGAAATTCACAGATTACACATCTTACACAGAACCGCGGTTCAATCAATGCTGCTACAGGAAGCAGAGCAGCTGGCAGTTCAGTAACTCACTAGTTGCCCAAACACCAATGAAAAGCAAATTGTTGGCCTGAATCAGGGTGTGAAGGGCTTGAAGAGCCAGGCGTTTTGCAGAGACAAAGGGAGGAAGGCAGAGAGGGAGGAAGAAAGGCAGGAAGGGACGGAGGAAGGAAGGAAAGAAGTAGAAGAGATTGAATCCCATGAAGTAGAAGAGATTGCATCCCATTAACTGAACTTTTTCACTGGAAATTCTTTTACACTTGAATGCTCTTTATCAAAGGGCTAAGATACTCTGCATGAGAGACATATGCAAGTTCTGACTGTCCTAGTGGGAAGAAAAAAACCTCTGTAGAAATGAGCATTTGGAAAACATGTAAGGCTCCATCTATAGCAATCAAAACCTGCTTTCCTCATATTAGTGCGATGCAAGAAAGCAGAGACGTTGGAAAGAAATACTGAAGAAACAGGAGGGATTTTATGTACATATTTGAAACATAAAATAATTCAAGACTATTAGGATATGATTTATAGTCAAGTGCATTAGACACACTGGGCCACTGGGTGCATTTGGTAATACAGGGCCAGAACATAAGGACAGAAGGGATGCTCCGCTGGGTCAGATCAACAGTGCACCCGGCCCAGCACCATCTCTGATAGCAACAACAGGACAAGGTGCTATTTTAAGTGAGCAAGTGGGCCCAGGCACTTTTTAAGATCTAGCCTCCTAATTCCCAGGCATCCACACTGTTCTGCTGGGGATGCTAGGGGATGCATTCCAGCCTATTTTGTTTCGTATCTGCTTATGGACCCACTGTTCTCATATTTGCCTCCTCCATTTTTGAGTGTGCTGGTAGAACCTGTTTCCAGAACCTGCTATGGCAATAAATTCCTGAAGTTCATGACCCGCTGTGTAAAAAAGACTAAACTGTTTTGCTCCAGGTTTCTTTTATACTCCACAGAGAGAAACGAGAAACTCTAGATTGCAATTTATCTTGCCCTAATGTAGGTGGGTAAAACTGGTCAGAATTATCATCCCTTAAAAGTCTCTCCACTGAGAACACAGGGAGCATAATCTAACTAGCTCAGATGTGTGTACAATGCAAACATCTACAGTAAAGTGAGATGAACCACACCCTTTAAGTCTTTAATTGGTCCCTTCCAATTTAAAGTATATAGTTTAGCAAAGTTTAATTAAATATGCTTAACAGATATATCTAAAGTATGAGAAGTTTATTGCTACTCTGAGAGTGCTGTCTCCATAATCCTACCTTTCAGGGACGACTCTGTGGTGCAGGAGAAAAACAGGAATTAAAATAGAGTCCTTCCACAAGCCTGATCTACTGTAGACCAGAAGCTAGTCCTGCTAATTGTGAATCTCCCTAAACTCCTGCATGAGGATGACTAATCAACTGCTATGTTTTCACTGTGGACCCAACAAAGGATTTCACATAAAAGTATGAAACATTCTGAACAAGGCACTGGAAATGCTTTCTTAAATGACACAATATTCCAGAAGATGGTGACAAGTCGTATTACTGTGTAAGAAGAATTCTGACTTCAGAGAATTGTCACAGAAATACAAAAAATACCTTACTGAAAAAAGTCATTACTGTCTTTATGATCCTGTGTCTACTATCTGCCAGGGATTAAGAAAACTGCATTATAAAATTAAGAAGAGCCTCAAGGGCAACAGGTTCAAATCCTTGCTGCTATGGGCACATGTATGACATGATCCTATTTATAACCTATTTATAACAGATTCACTTTAACACTGACTAGGTATTTTGTTCATACTGTTCTCTCTGGAAGACTACTACAGAGTCACACTTCACTAACAGTTTCCTTTTTTTCCTGATTTTCAGCTTAAAACTATTAATGTTCAGCCTAAATAGTTTGGTTCTTGCATCAAAACTTTCCCTGAACTTACAGTTATTTTCCTTCACTTGTTTCTACCACTGATCTATTTATAGACAGCAAATATATTCTCTCCCAGTGTTCTTGCTCAGGTAAATAGACCATGTTCTAGTAAGGTAATTCCTCATCTCTGCTGGAAACATCACCTGATACAGACTAGAAACAAATGTGTCTTTGTCACAGCTGGATTATATTGGCATCTGATGGTCATACTGTGATCAGCAAGTTCTCATCTTACGGAAAAATTTTTCTGAGTCTTTCTGTTCATCTGTTTATTATCCTGATTATCCTTTGCACTGGCACTGTTACCTCAAGTTTAGCTCATGCTCTAATTAGTGCAATTCTAGTCTGTGCCAAAGCATGGGAGTTAAAATACATTAAAAAGTTCAGCTAGGACCTGCCCTTGAGCCTGACGCTTTTACTTTCAGTGCAACTCTCTGTGATATTTGCTTTAGCAATTTCCTAGCTGCTGCTGAAAATTCCCTTCCTCCTGAATTGAAACACTAATCCTCCATGTATCACCATTTTAAGTGTCCCACTGAAAATACAGATTGATTAGGTTTATCATGTTGTCTTTTTGTATATAATGATATCACAGAAAGCTATCAGATGGGTCTGCCTTGACTTTGATAGCGTAAATTCATCGTGTTTTGTGTCCATTGCACCTGCAGTTATTTACATTCATCTAACCTTCATCCTCATTCACCTTTCCTGTCTATGACTCCCAACGCTCAACATGATCACCCTTCTTGATAGATCAGACAAAAAGCATTAATTGGCTTTGGAAGTACATTTGTTTTAATCCGATCTTCTTCCCCACTACCTGATGGCTGTATTTCTTTCCTTATGCTACTTTTCCTTAGGTGATTGAAGAATATCTTGTGATCAGTTTTAAAATAACGAGGTTTTTATTTGTAAGACTTAATGCACATTTTAAATTTTCTGCTTATCGTACCCTATAAATACTTATTGTATTACTTAAACTGAAATGCGGTTCAATAAATTCCTTGGAGAAAATAATGGGGCCTTAAAGGAAAGAGACACCTTTTGTTTCCAGACAGAGGGAGACTGTGACAACTAGTATACGGTTTGCATTTGCATAGCAGTTCCAACTCGGAAGAAGAAGACTGTTTTAATTTTAAAGTTTTTAACTTTTTTCGATGTTTTAAACTACATTTTCCACAGACTGCTCTCTTTACATTTTTGGAAAAGGCATTAAATGCTTTCAGCATACTTCAACAGTCATGGTGGGTCAGTGGCAGCTGACTGGCAAAGAGCCACAGGATGGGGCTACTCAATGCCCATGAGATCTCACAAGGGAAACCACGGACATTTGCTTGCTTCAGCTTTACAGGACCAAGCTGCCCACCCTTGCAGGGGGAACTGCACTGACGTGCATCAGCTGCTTCCCTGCGTCAGAAGGCTCCACTCAGTGCTCAGGAAAACTAGGGGAGACCGTGAGATACAGGACTTCCCAACAGATACCAGAAGATATCACCTGCTTGAAATAAGTAAGACTCAGGAAAAATTTGTCTATGATCCAGAACATATGTCAGAGTTCCGCATTTGAGAAGTCCCAGGAACACAATATACCTCAAGCCAATCTTTGAACTAGTCCTTCAGTACTCCCCTCCTCTGCCATCTACCCCGCCTCTCCCCACCCTCATTAGATCAAGCGTCAAAGACTGTCTACAAAAAGTCTGGGTTTGAGTTTGTCACCACATGTTTTGTCTACGCCCCACTGACAGAACTGGGGCAATTTTTTTTTTTTTTTTTTTTTCGTCACAGGATGAGAGACACCATGCTCACTTCTCTCCATTACGTGTAAAAGGACCCTAGGATGGCAAGCTCAAATGTAGATATCTGCTGAACATGGGTAAAATTAGCTCACGAGTGACTGCTCTCCTCTGTGTTTACTTCCACAGCCTGCACAGGAGATGGCTCTACTGAGATGAAGCATTTACCTAGCAAATCACATGCACTGCATTCCTTGATCTTCACCCAGCTATCGCCAGCCCTGAAACAGCTCCTGGCCCACCACTTCGAATTATCTGTCTCTATGCCGAAGGCTTGCAGGCAGCCAAGGGCAGCTCAGTCCATGTCTTCACTTGCTAGTTGTGGTGCAGAGCCAAAGTACACAGAGCTACGCCCCTGGTCAGCCCAGTGGACAGCTGGCTCAGAGCTGGAGAACAAGTCCTAGCTGCTCTTCCCTCTGGGATCTCCGGGAATGCTGCCAAACCACTTTAAGAGAAATATCTTTACACTAAACCACATTTTATAATGGTTATTGAAAAGCCAACTATTGAAAGGACAAGCAGATGCCAAACTGTGTCTCGGAGCTGACGCAAACGCTGCCTGGAAGACAGCACGATGATGCTGCTAAACTGTGGGGCAGGAGCAATTTTCCACGCTCACTCAAACGCAAAATGCCCTGCTGCTGACAGCTCTAACTGGGGGTGAACATGAACCCTGGGTAGTTTACCATTGTTTTTTCAGCTGTTGACTAAACATAACTTGCTATTGATAATCTTCACAGGTTGAAGACTGTCCTAGTTTTACCCAGTGCTAATTATGCTATACACAAAGGTGAATGTGGGGACTCTGCAGGCTCTAATCCCCGTCCAACTCTCCTATTAGCACCATGAATAGAGTTTGAGAGCTGGTGGCCAACTGACACCAGAACAGACTGTTTCTGTATTGGCCCTGTCCACCCTTGATCAGGCATATTGCTTTTCCTTGCATGCTCTCCTGTGTCCTCCATCTGGAGGTGACCAGCTGATAAGAAAATTACTTCTACATCTCACAGATTACTCTTCAGTTAACCCATCCATTTCACAGTCAGCAAAACAAAGACAATTTTTTCAGCTAGAAAAGGTGTTTATCTGTATTCGTTCCACCACGTTGTGCTACAGTTCATATATTGGATGTTGTTTTTCAGTATTTACATCAGCAGTGTCATTCAACCAGTGCAGAACTGCAGTGGTTTCACAGAACACACTCCAAAATGACACCTACTGCCCCTCTGTCTTACGAACATACTCTAGCCTTTAAAAATTTTGAGACACAAAACTGAGGCTCTGGGCTGGTGCTTCCCAAACCTATTCATAGTTACTGCACAGAACAATAGCGAATTATTCAGTGGTGGGGCTGATAATTAATCTTACCAGAAAAATAATGTGGGGACTGAGAAAGTAGTATTTTCTTACACTTGTAGAAGAGTAATAGTAGAATATAAGAATCACTGCAATGGGTCAGTCTGCCCAACTCATCTCATTATCAGTGAAGCTGTTCCAGAATAAGGTGTTTCAGACAAAAATCTTCAGCTGCTTGCACCAGCCACTCAAAAATCTGGAATTGCTTTATTACACAACCAGTGATATAACAAAAAAAGCTGAGTCTGCCTGGCAGCTTTCTGGGCAGTTGTCACTGCTACTGTTTCCATCTTATGTCCAACGTCAATGTTTGTGTCACAGGAAGCCTTGGTCTCTGACAGTTAACTGTTTATTCTGGTAAACTACTCTATGGATTTGACAGACCAATTGAATCTATTGTCTCTGTATACCTCCCAGTATATTTTTTCCCCTAAATGTTCAAATAGCTCACTCAGGCATTTCTACATGGTCTTGGGTCTACAAAATGCTAGTGCATCACAAGTCTGTTTCCAGACCCTCCAAGTCTTTTCCTACTTTGGGAACATGCTGCTCCAGTGTATGTTTGACCCTTTCCAACTCCTCTCGCTCTTTGTAGCTCACTGTTCCATACTCACTTCATTCCTAAAAAATATTCCCCAGAAGCACTCCCACAAAACGAAGTCCCTCAGCAAAAAATTGAAAGGAGATACATGAATCATCAAGTTTAGTGGCCTGCAGTAGTGTAGCAAGCTTTCCGCCCCAAACACTGCACAATAATATCCACTATATTCCCCCTCTTTCCCATGTTTGTGGAATTGTGAGACACAAAACGAATCCCGAGACCTTTAAAACCAGAAAAAACACCAAATGCTCCAAACATCATAGCGAGCCACAGGAATAAAACAGGAAAGAGCAAAGATATCATCATAATCCTAAGACCTTGCAACAGAAGGCAAATTATTTAGGTAAAATACCTTCACGATCCTGGGAACCTGCCCACCTTCCACGACACAGAGAAAAAAGAGGCCTCACAAAAAACATCACTGTTCCTTGACAATATAAATTCCTTCCTGACCACCAGTCAAGAGCCCCCAAAACCAGATCCCACAGACCAGCATCAGTATCTCATCCCTACCTACGCTCATCCCCTCTGGTTTCTACAAGCCTATTCCAAATTACCAGTTACACAGGTAACATTTGTCTCCCGAAGAGGCCAGTGGGATCTGACTGGTGTAGTTTAGGGCTCTCACCTTTCATGGCTTAGCATTACAATGCTGTTTCTATAACCATTTCACCACCAACCAATTTTGGAGTGGTCTCTATTTCATTACCCTAAGCTGGGCAGTGGGAAAAGGCTGTTTCTGAGCTGCCTTGTACTTACAGTTTGCTGGTTCTAATATCCAGACTCAGAATGACTGTGCCAATTTGATGCAGCTTTTATTAGAATTCTACCCCCTTTTAAGCAACTGGCTCCTTCAAGTACCACTTTTCTTTTTACCAGAAGCAGGAAAGAGGAGTGGGATAAATGACTGAATAATTACAGTTTCACACAAAAGTGGCACAAGCATCCCAGCTACAAATATGAGACACAGAGTAACCACTATGGCACAAGAATTCTGTCCTGACAGCTCTAAGACTGTTTTATTTCTTTCATCGAAGAATAAAAGGCATCAATCTGCAGCTTCAAGAAGTCAGTCATATTGCAGCAGGTTATACAGCAATTTCACAAGGGTAAACTGACCCAATTTGAAGCAGTGGGCACTCATCCAATGAAACAATACAGAAGGCAGTGTGTGAAATCACTGACTCACTATATCAAAATGAAAATTCTCAATACCAATTCAAAATGGAAAACCGAGAATTTACATGGCTAAGTAAAAATAAAATGATTGATTTTTATTTCCCCTAGTTCTCAACTTTTCCTGAGCAACTGAAGTATCTCTCTCAAATATTTTCATTTCAATGAATCAGCAAATTGCAGCTTCACAGCTTTTAGATCTTTCTGACTTGCTCTAATTACATTATATTACTTTGTGAAAACAGGAGGTATTAGGAATATGAGAAAAAGCTAGCTGATATGACAGGGGGGTAGTAATCACAGCTGACAAAGAAGAAGAGGGATTTTTTTTATACTACCAAGCACACTGGGATACAAAACTGCAGCTGAATCATATTCCCACAGCTCTGTTTCTTGCCCTGAATGGTATGCTCCAATATTCTCCTCTCATTCAAAACAAGATGCATGTTCATGGCTGGGAAGGGAAGTAGGATGATAAACTGAGTTCAAGAGCTCTTTCAGAGCACTTCCAAGGTCTTACACTTCACACAGCAGAGGTGCTACTTGAATATGGGAATGCACATTTTCTTCAAGTTAAGAGGAATGCATCTGTTCAACGTGCTAATTTACTTAACTGCTTGAAAGTGACAGGATTCACAAAAAAGCTTAAGGAAAAACCAGTTCTCACTTATTTCCCTTAAGATCCTGTGAGAAACCCAGAATTAATGCAGCATCCCTCCTTTGTTTTGTAGGCTGCTCTCTATGTCCCCCCACTCCCAGCGCTGGTGGCAATGTGGGGACAGCAGGTGGACACCATAAGCCAAGACAGACTCTTTTAATTAGGCTTCATCACTGTGAAGCATAAGTTTGTGATTTCATTATATCACCAGTCATCTTCCTCAAAAAAAAAATCATATGACATTTATAAATAAAAATGAACCAGAGAACGACTCATGTTTGGGGGACTGCAGGCCATCTCATTCCACATCAAGTTTAATTTTCAATTCAAAATATACACACAAAAATGCAGTATTGTCTCACAAACCCAGCTCCTGCATTCCCACTCACAGCCTGGCACCCCCACATCTCACCAGCTCCTCATGCATTGTTCGTTTTCCCCATACTCCTCTTTCCTATCACCCCATGTTTTGTTATGACTCCTTCTGGCCTGGATTTTGCCTGCTGATGGAATATGTAACCGGTGATGGCCATTCTGTTGTGGTGGCCCTTCTCTCTGCAAACACCGCTTGTACCCAGGTTAACATTGTACCATGACAGGAAAAGAAATGAAGAATGAAATAAGTGTATTACAAAAAGCATGTCATCACTGTACAGTCAAGAGCCAGTTGAACTTTCATTTCAAACCTCAGGTCAGAATTACCAAATTGATTTTGAAGCAAAATGCTATTACTTACAAAACAATAAATAATCACTCAGCCTGACAATACAATATATTCCCAACTTGCTTTCTCAAAAGAAAAGAAATGCTGTGTAATTCTACCATTTCCATATATATTTGAGTTAAGGAACCATAATTAGAATAATTAATCAATAACTATGTTCAACAGTTCCATGTCTGCAGCAAAAATTAGATTATTTCTTAAAATGTCAAAAGTTAAATAAACAAATTGAGTAAACTTTGCCCTCAGCACTGGGAAAAAAAAAAAAACAAAAAACCAAAAAAAAACAAAAAACCAAACCAACACAACCTGATCTGGTGGAGCTACTACATATTCAAAAGAAAAAAGCTGTCTGATAAAGGGCATTGGGAAATCACAGAGAACTCTAACCAGAACATGTGACCATCAGCTACAAGTCTGTCCTCCCTCCCCACCTGACCATCTGATGTCTCTTCTAGAAGCAGGATCAAAACAAACAGATGTTACTATCTGCCCAGCTGTAAAGTACATAGCCTGTAAAATATAATCTGGTGGTGTCAACATTTTCTAGCCCTTAGTAAGGGCATTAAACTGATTAACCTACAAAAGGATTCCTGGGTTGACTTTTGGACTCACAAAATAACAAGGCATTTCCATAGCATAATCTCTCCTGGCCAATTTTAAACCATTCAGCTGTCTTCAGAGGTGTGCTAAGCTGACTAAAACAGAAGTCAAAGCTCAACTGTTAACATGAGACCTAAAGTGCAAGCAACAAAATTCTCACGTGCAGACCAAAGTGACAGCCCACGGGAAGTATGCGTGGTCCCCTGGCAGCTCACCCTCCAGCCAAAGTGCATGTCATGGGGTGTCTCAGAGCACCCCCCAGCCTTTCAGCCTCCCGGGCTGGCTGGGTCCCAAGATGTGCAAAAGCCCCTGTGGCTCCCACCATGCAGAAGTCACAGAGCCCCCGCTGACTGGTGGTGCTGGAAACACCCACGGACCCAGTCCCCCGGCTGCTACACCAGCTGTTGTAAACAGCATCTGTAAAGACTTCAGTAACTGGGATAATTTAGAATACGGGTGTTTTTTTCAGAATCAAAACCAAGCTAAACTTTAAACTTTTGCAGTTCTAACACAGAATGCTATCTCTTCCCAGACTAAGCATACATAAAAATGAAGCAACACAAATGTGCTTCAGTGTGGCCAAATCCAGAGACTCTGAAATTGCTGCCTTACTCCTGTGTGCAACTGAAAGGACTCACCCTGACAAATCTCCAGGGAGACACCACAAACTTAACAGGCCAGGCTTCTTATGAGTGTTTTGTGCTCTCAGAGTAGAGTCGAAGCTGACACAGCAAGCCAGAAGTTGTCACCACTGATAACCTAAACAAACTGTTCACTGATAATATAGATCGTATTTCATTTTCTCCATTGAACTATGTTCTCAGAGTTTAAATCGTTATCATATATCATTGTTATGAATTTGCAAGCAAAGAGGAAAATACACATTTACAAGTACTGTCACCCCCACAGCCATCAAATGCAAAAAGTCTCTTTTCTCAAACTTCCCTAGCTGTCTTAAAAGACTTTTGTTCTTACCATTAACACTGAAAGGCCATTCTGGAAGCTTTTTCCTCCAAGAGCTATCCATGACTTCTAAGAGTCAATCTAACTGTATTGATACTGAACTTTTATCCTTTTGTGTGTGTGTGCATATGGACCTTCAACTCTAAATTTCCTTCCTGTCATCAGTATTTATGTCCAGGAGTGTCCACAGGGAGAGCATCAGTACAAATTTAATTCCTTCCCTTTCTTGGTTATCATTTGTCTCCTACTCATCCCATTTTACTGAAGACTTCCCAGCCCCTTGCTATGGCCAATATCTCTTTCTCGTCTTCTGCTTAGTTACTCTTCCTTCTTGACAACTCACCTTCTCTTTCTGCTGGCACATTTTCTCTCGAGTGAAGTAATTCAGTTCTTCCTCCAGAAGGCAGTCTCTTCTGTCCTGTTTTATTCATGGTCATATTCCATGGGTCGCCTTCTGCCTCAGAGATCTGTCCAGTCTTCATTTCAGTAATTTCCCAGACATCCTGAGATGTTGTCTATGACTTTATGCTTCTGTTCCTTTCTTCTGATTTAACCTAACATCAGCATTCACGGTTTTACCTGTGACACTCTTCTATATGCTTTGGCAGGCAAATAATCAACATGAGTAGTTTTTATGTAGTACTTAAAAGAGGTAACACACATCCTATAATTTCTACAACCTTTCACCATTGTATATGGAGGTCACCTCCTCTACTTCTTCAGAAGCACTTCTTCGTCACTTCATTTTCTTTATTTTTACCATCATGGAAAGGAGGAAGAAAATCTCCTTGTATACATTTCTTTACCTACGAGTCTGTGCAAGCAGTCTCCTTTGATTGCTGGCTTCTTGGCTTTTTTAAAACTTTGCCAAGATCAACCTTGCATCTTCAGATTAAGTTCAGCACTTTAACTATTCATCTGCAACAACCAAGCACACAAATCACACATTCAGTTGCAAGGCTTAGCAAACAGCCCTCAAACTCTGCCAATTACTAACTGAAAGCCACAAGACCCTACAAACTGGAGCTAAGCAAACTACAGAGCATCTACATGCATATGTCCATCTGTTCGTTCCTGTCTCTCCCAAAGGAAGAAGGACATCCATCACAGTCACCAAAAATAATAAAAATGAAACGTCTCCAAATGCCCACACCCTGCACTGCTCTCTATTCGCTGTCCTAATGGTCCCTGCTTGCCAACAGTGCTACCAGCTCCACAGATGTATAGTCTAGTTGAAGAAATACTGAAAAATAGGGGGAAAAAATGTTTTGTTCTCCAGAGTAGACTGGGAAGGAGATGCTGTTAGTCAAAGAAAGAGTTAATAAATGTGAGGAACAAAGCTAAGTCATTTGCACAAGAAATTGCTAGAATCCTATTCTGATTTAATTTCTACCAAAAGTAAGAGAGATCAGAATTTGACCACCTAGAAGTTGGCCGTGTGATGAGTGAAGTAACTTTCTCTTACATGACAGAGCATTTCTTCCTCACAGAAGATGACACTTTCAACAGAAAGGACTGTCTCTGCACTTTCAACCTGCTGATGGTTGCAGAATAGAGGTTTCTACTTGATCTATCATGGGAAAAGCTCTAAGACCTCCTTGCTTTCAGCCAAAAGGGAAAGGCAGGCACTAAAAAATGGTGAACTACCGTAAACTAAAATACACATTTCACTCTGAAAAAAAAATGAAGCTAGGCTTTATTTTCCAGGTCCCAAAAATAAATATCCCTAAGTATGGGTAGGAATTATGCCCATCAACTACCTTAAGTACTGGAAACTCTCCATAGAAAAAAGATAAAATGGAAACTGAAAGAGTTTGTCATACAGAGGAATGCACAGTTCCACATATTTCACTTCAGATCCCCCAGAACTACAACAAATACAGGATCTCTTCTGCTTGAGGAGAGAGGCTGAAGGGGAGAACCAAGAATGCCTCATGCTTTATGAGGTTTTATTAATGCAAAACGAAAGAGTATCAAGAAGCAGACAGCTTTACACTCATGTACCCAGGGAGACCTTATGAGATGTGAATTTTATGTTGCCTATCTAAATGCCCTTACCTGTATCAAACTGCTGTTAATCAGTAGTCATTATCCTCCTGGCACTGAGCAGAGCCCTGCCCAACATGTTAAACAAAAACTTTGATCTTAATTGAAAAGCATGCTATTTAAAAAGGAAGCATACTAGATTATCTTGGATAGGAACCAGAAATATCACCTGGGTACCTCCAGCAACAGCTACTGCAACAATGAAAGATCAGGCACGTGGCACTTAAAATGAGATATGAAAACACAGATTTGGGGCTGCCTATACAATTAAACACAGAGATTCGCAGCTATAAAAAACCACAACTACAGCACTAAAATCCTCGTAATGAGCAGGGACCCTCAAGAAATCCCCATCCTCATAATGAACAGCAAAAGATTTGAGGTAGGACTTAACAGACCCACAGGCTCAACCTGACGCCCTTCCACTCAGAGAACACACAAATTCTGCTTCCAGCCCACTTCAGTCACCAGTGTAGCCTTTCCAGGTCCTGCCTGTTGAGTTCTAACAAGATTTCCTGTAATCTCTAAAAAGCTTTTCAAGTTACAGAATGCCAACATTTGAGGGAGGTCCACTCCTACTTTTCCAGGATAACACCTTGGTCTCCACACAGTCCTGATATTCCTATAATTAAAGATCAAAGTACTCTGTAAAGATAACAAACCGCTACTTTGTTACAGTGGAGTATTTGAAAACAACATTCCTTTTGCAAATCTGTATGCAGTCAGGTAGAAATGGCCAGGGGAAAGTTACATATTCTATCTTTGGAGCTAATTTTATTAAAATGAGCATCCTTGAAACCTGAACTCCTCTGTTTATCACATTTTAAAATGAAATTTTTTTTTTTTAATTTTGATGATTAAAGCTTGAGAAAGGTACACTATAGCTGTTAATATACTTTGTGAACATAGCATAACCATTCACAGCTACTGGCACACAAAACTGCAGCATCAGATCTGAACAAGCTCTATGGTTTGACTGCACTTTTTGGTCATCTTTGACATTTGACAGATACGCAATTCAAATGAGTGATTAGAATAATCACTACTGCATTAAATTCTTTGCAAATATATACTACCCAAGTGATACTCAAAACCAGAAACAGAAACAATTTCTTCTTTGTTCTTCTTTGAATTAAGTCTTAAGAAAGCAAGAATAGAAAAAAAAAAAAAAAAAAAAAACAACAACCCAAACGATTACTTAGAATTACTCATTCTTTTTTTCTGAAAATTCCGTATGTCTTCACAACTCCAGTAATCTGTGTTACTTTCAGGAAGATCTGAAATCACTCCATTTGCACTGAGAGAAAGTTTGAAGGCTGTCTAAATTTTGAAAGAAACAATACACACTGAGCAAAGACCATTCTCCTATGCGGCAATTGCTGATACTTTATTAGGTTTAGCACTGAAGGTCAACAAAAGAGTACTTACCTTTTGTTTTGGAAAGAGTTTTGGAATAGAAATCAGTCTGTTGCTACGTGACTGGTTTCCAAGCAGCAATTCCACTCACTTCTTCAGGGAAAGGACGTGTTCTTCTGTTTCTGCAAATGCTGTTTATATTGAGTAAATCCAAGTATGTTCAACTCAGACAATATACTGTGAACCGGTAATGAAAGAACGCATTTGCAAAAACCAGAACATGATACAGTGACCTCTCTCAACTCTATCTGGAGAAAGAGATGCATCATATACATGACAAATTGCTGGCATTATGTTTTCTGACTGTTGACTTGAGAGAATGCCAACTTTTATGAACCATACTTGAACCATTCAATTTATTTTGTGAATAAAAGCGTACAGCTTCCTCCATTTCTTACCATGTTTGAAGGGCTTAGACATATCAAAAGCGACAAGTGTCAGTGGAAATCCTATAAAAGGGTGAAGTTTCACTGAATACTGATCAACATCCCTCAATAACAAAGGAAGGATGCATCCGTAAAATATTTTTTCTTACAAGTTTTTTTACACCATTTTTATTTGCTCTTTTTTATAAAGTGTGTCTCTTACTCAGTCCATTTAGCATCTGTTATGACTTACTTGTGGAAGTTCAGAAAAATTAAAGGTAATTAAAACATTCAGTACAACAGGACGAAATCCATTCAAGCTAAATTTAAACATCATTATTCAGATCAAACTTCATTGCCCTGTTTTCACCAGCCCTGAACTGAACAACCTGAATGGAATCAAACTCTTATTTGATTATTTATTCAGATAATAAATAACTTGCTCAGAAAGACAGAGTCCAAAATCCACATTCATATCTGTTGAATTTTAAAGAACTTAAAGGAAATTATTTTCTCTTTTAATATAATTAGTGTCCAGCAAAATAAATCAGTAGACATCAGCTTTCGCTAGCTATTAAGCTTTCCACTTATGAGGGTCTTCAGTTTGAATAAACGCAGGAAGAAGATGCTTAAAACTGCATATTTTAAATAAGGACAAAAAAGTCAGAAAACGTGTATGAAGAGGTAGTCTGCTTATTTGCTAAGAACCTAACATTTCTGACAACACATTTTATCTTTTAAAAAACAAACACGTTCTGCAAGCTCAAATTCTCTAGAAAAAAACAACCAACCAACCAAACAAACAAAAGAAGAGAAGAATCCCACAGAGAAGGAAAAAATATTAGGAAGAAACCTGGGACCCAACCTTTTGGGTAACGTAAGACATAAGCAGCAAAAGTTTAGGCAGCTGAAAGGGGTTTTTTTGAGGGGGATAATACAACCACATCTTTTCCGGTGGAGCTGTGAGGCCTGTGTCTGCTGGCAGCACTGTCTGGTGCTGCACACATCCTCCAGCTTACGTGCTGAAGCTGTGACACCGTGCAGCCTTCTGACCCAAATCAAGGCTGCGTGTGCTCCCGGGAACGACGGACCAAACTCACCTACAAAATTATATGCAACCCACAGACACACATTAAAGAACATTATTCATGTTGCAAAGTCAATCATTCAGGAATTATGTAAGAGAACTATTTAATTTGCATGTGGAGACGCAATTCACTCCTTACCATATGCAGTATAACTTAATCATTCGTTACACGACTACATATACTTTCTCCACCAGTATCAGGCTGTGTAGTCAAAGCAGCCATACCCAGTGGCTTCCTACTTCGCTGCTTCCACAAGTTGAAAGGTCTAGTATCAATAAACTACGGAGACGTAAGAAGGAAAAGGAGGATTTCGGTGTTAAAGCCATTCACGTTTCTGTTCTGAAGAGTTCAGCTCTACCTCTGCCTCTATTGAAGACTTCTACCTGGAGGAGCCAGGGATGGGAGCTCTTCTGCATAAACTGCACGTCCCTTACTTTCTCTGCAGGTGATTTGAGATTTGAGGATCTGTGTTCTAGAAGAGCAGAAAGTATAATATAACTGACCAATATTCTGAAAAGATCACATGCTGGAAAAGGGCACTAACAATCAGTGGACACTCTGGGTCTTAATTGCATCTGTGTTTCAGTTCCTCATTCACGAAACAGTGGAAAAAGGACACCTTGCTGCCTTACACCCTGTGTAAAAATAACTGTCCACTAATTGTGAAAACCCTGAATGACAATCACTAGGACAAAATTTATCCTGAGGTTCTGTCACTAAACCAAGTATTGGTAGACTTTCCCGGTTTAATTATACTTTTTACACGGCGTAGGCAAGTCTGTGTCTCCGTTTCTCATTTGTTAAATAGAAAAGCACCTTCATTCTCTGCAGGGCTCTTACGTGAACAAGCATATGCCTGAGATTATGAGGGACTCAGACAAACACTGCGGTGATGTGGGATATACTCAAGCGCGAAACATTGTCAAGTATACCCCAAGGTACTAAATGAAGAGTTTCAAGGTTTCAGGACCAGGAATTTAATCTGAAATTTTACCCCCATTTTCCCCACCTATATTTTCTCTTATTTGTAGCACTAGACAATGCACAAGTAATGCAGAAAAGTGCCAAAAAGTTGAGTAAGGCACGTGTTGGATGCTTTCTTGGTGTTCACATCTAATATACGATGCTCATTAGCATATAACTCCTGCCAGTAAGTGTATGTTGATCAGACGGACATGAGCAGAGTTCGTGAATGTGTACTAAGATACAGTAGAAAATGCCTTAATGGCCACACCATTCCAGTCAGGCTGAATCCTCTGTCCTGTCACTGGAAGGATTTGTACACACTTTTGCTTGATTCTCCCTGAGGATCCAGAATCTTTGCTTCCATGATTTACAGTAAAACCATACATAGATACATTACATAAAAATTACATATAGCAAACTACTTACACCACTGACTAGACTACCTGGGGAACAGGGGTCTCAAAAAAATCCATAGTCTGCCAAGAAATCTCTCAGTATGACATTTCAGCAACCTCTACCATTTCGATTAACTTTTTTATCAAACGCATGAATTCTCTTTACAGTCATATTAAGCATTTCCACAGTAACCTTAGCAAGCCAGCACTGGACTGGCGCAGCCGAATGCATCCATCCAGTCACCCACCCAGAACAGCATTCGCGAGCGTTGGGGGCAGGACTGGAACATTTCTGCAGAACACAGAGAGCGCTTTAACTCTGCGCGTTTCCACTAACTCAAAATCACCGCCGACGCAATGCTCCTGCCTCCCGTCTTTGCCGCCCTTAGCCCATGAGTCGGGCACATCGATTCGGTTTCCACTCCAGCAGCCGCCCAGGGAACAGGCCTTGCCAACGGGGCGGGCTGAGGGCAGCCCCCCGCGCCCTTCCCCTTGGCACGACGCGGAGAGCGGGGTGGGGGGGAGCCGAGGAGCCGCCGGGGCCCCTTCCCGCCGCCCAAAATTTACCTGGAGCAGGTGGTGGGCCGCCCGGTAGCCGAGGCGTGGGCCACCCCGCACGCCGGGCGGCAGTCGCCCCGTGCCGTAGCCGTGCCAGGCCACCACGTAGGGGTTGTCCATGGTCAGCCAGTAGCGCACCTGCCCGCCAAAATGGCGGAAGCAGAGCTCGGCGTAGTCGCGGAAGAGCTGGGGCAGGACGGGGCTGGCCCAGCCGCCGAAGGCGTCCTGCAGGCCCTGTGGCAGGTCCCAGTGGTAGAGGGTGACGACGGGCTCGACGCCCAGCTCCCGCAGGCGGCCCAGCAGCCGGTGGTAGTGGGCCAGCCCGGCGGGGTTGAGGGGCGCCGTGCCGTTGGGCAGCAGCCGGGCCCAGGCCAGCGAGAAGCGGTAGTGGGAGACCCCCAGGCGCCGCAGCCCCTCGGCGTCGCGGAAGAGGTTGTTGTAGCTGTCGCTGGCCACGTCGCCGCCCGCCGGGCCCGGCGGGACGGACCCCGGCGGCGTGGCCGGGCGGTGGGCGAAGGTGTCCCAGACGGTGGGGCCTTTGCCGCCCTGGCGCCAGCCGCCCTCCGTCTGGTAGGCAGCGCTGCCCGCCCCCCAGAGGAAGCCGTCGGGGAAGGTGTCGTGGAGGAAGAGCTGGTCCTGCGGGTAGGGCAGCCGGGCGAAGCGGGACCAGGTGCCCGCGCCCTGCCCCGGCGCCCCGAGCAGCGGCCGCCCCAGCAGCAGCAGCAGCGGCAGCGGCGGGAGCGGCGGCGGCGCGGCGGGGACCATGCTCCCGGCGGGGCTCCGCGACGGCGGCTCCCTCCTCCCAGCCCCCCCGCCGCCCCCTTTTATCTCACCTCGCTTCTCCCACCCCCTCCCCTGTCCCCCCCCCCCTTCTCCCGCCCCGGTGGGCACGGCTATTAATAATTACCTCGGAGCTGCCGCCTGCATCCTCCCCGCCCGGCTCCCTCGGGCAGAGCTGCCTGCGGGGGCGGGTTCCAGGGGTGAGACGGGGCGGGCGGGTGGGAGAGGGCGGCAGCGGGGCGGGGGCTCCTCGGGGGGCTCTGCCTTCCCTCCGGGGTCACCTCTGTCACCCTCCCACGGCCCCTGAGGGCGGAGATCCCCGTCCAAGGGCGGCAGGGGCGGCCCCCCCCCCCCCCCCGCCCTCCGCCCGCCTCGCCGGGCGCCCGAAGCTCGCCGGGGCTCCGGTGCCCCCCTCGGAGGCGGGACCCTCGCCGCTGCCCTGCTCCCTTTCCCCGAAACGGCTTTTCTGAGGAGCCCACGGAGGGACCCGACGGCCGGATCCATCCCCTCTGGGGGGCTGCGCCTAGCCCCCCTCCCCTCCCACCGCCGGGGAGCCCGGGGCCGAGGGGAGGGGGCGATCCGCGGGGCCCGGGGGCGGGGGTGGAGGTGAGAAAGGCGAGGAAATAAAATTCATTTTTCCTTCACATTGTGTTTCCTTCGTGCTACCTTGACAAGAGACATCGCATCTGCGAACTCATGCAACAGTAATTAAAGAGAAGCTCGTTATCCAAGGACATCATACACTCAGCCCCCTCGCCCCTCCCCAGTAATTCATGGACTGTCACCTCCCAGTAATAACACTTTTCTTTTCTGGAGTAGGAGGTTAGTGTATTTGGCTGTTTACTGGATGAAAAACAAGTTCCAATTAGAAATGCCTCACGGATCTTTACCTGGAGGAAACAAATTGAGCTAAGTTTGATTATTGAGTTACGCTTTTTAACCAATTGAGCAGGCATGATGCATGGACCTCTCTTCAAAGGCAGGTCTGTTCTTGTCTCCGTCAGACAAAACAATTCGACCAGGGATGAAAAGTGAGAAATAGCTCAACACATTGCAAAAACCTGGTATTCAGTTGTGTTAACGTGAGTTGGGATGTCTAAGAATAAAGCACACCTACTAGGCAGGCTGTTAAGGGCAGGGAGATGTTCCCAGGAGATAAAGTTGTTGTTTAACTACGTAATGAAAGAATTTCGATAATTTCATTTTATTTTTTGAAAATAAGTACCCTCAGGGGAAAATTACAGGTAATCGCTAATAATGAGTCGATGGATTTAAATGCCAATTGTGATCTGCTGAAGGTTTCCTCTCCTGCACGTGATGGGCTCTCCCACCTCCCAAGTGCAGGCAGGGTGTTTGCTGTGCCTGTTCCTAGAACTTCCAACTTCCACCTTTCCTGCACTGATTCAGTTTGGGTTCAGGGGTTGTTTTGTGCTGGTTTTAAAGAAGAGACCAAAGATGTAGCGGACAGGATTGCAGTTAGTCTTCCACTGGTGGTAATGAATTCGTTCCTGTGTCAAAGGGTTGAAGCTCTGAACAGCCCAGGGGACCATCAGCACCCCATCCCTAAGGGAGGAAGTTTGTGAGGTGGGAGCAGGGGGATGGCAGGCCCAGAGCCAGGGCTGGCCATCGGCTGCCAGGTGCAGTCTGACAGACTGCTGAAATTTCATTACAGTCTAAGTAAATGACAGCTTGAGCTTGAGCAACGGAGCTGCAGCAACAGAAAAGGGTGCTAGCCTCACGGGGTAGTTACTTGCAGAAGCTGGAAATTAGTTGTTCAATGCACGGCCCTGCTGCTGCCATTGTCCCTGCGCAAGGAGTGAAGAGCCAGGCTCCCGCTCAGCCACTGACCTGATTTCAGTGGAAGCGTGATGCCTTCACTGGAGCTCACTGCCAAAGTATTTTAAGAATCAGGATGTAGAGACGTGCCTCAGAAATACCTCAGCCTAAAACTGGGTATTAGTGATGCTAAATCCATTGCTGACATTTAAGGAAAAAAAGCTTCATTGGGTATCTGGGGGCACAAGAGATTTAAAAATGTATCTTGTTATGTTCTCTTTTCGTTTACTAATTATTAACTAAAATGTAGAACGATCCTATTTATACTTAGGCAGCACCAATAAGCAGGCACTTAACTGAAGCTCCTTCATTAAGAGCTTGTTTCTTCCAGAGCCTCTCAGTAGTCAAAGGAAAGAAATAACCTTATGGTGTTAGTGTAAGTCAGCCTAGCTAAGATCTTTCTCAACTTCTGGAGGTGGCTACCTTCTCCAAAAACTGTCCAGGAAGCCTACAGTGACTGTGCTCCTGAAGTTATTAGTCTATTTTTGAGGGATGAAATTTGGCCATAAGTTTCTGGCACAAAGCTGTCACTTCACCTGTCCTGTATATCTGCCAGATGAAAGATTTTTTTTTTTTTTTTTTTTTAAGTCTAAATGTCAGAAAATGCACACTGTGGCCACCAGTTGCTTGGGTTT
Source organism: Tyto alba (assembly GCF_018691265.1). NCBI lineage: Eukaryota > Metazoa > Chordata > Aves > Strigiformes > Tytonidae > Tyto > Tyto alba. The sequence goes on along the minus strand of NW_024881282.1, from coordinate 24,777,840 downwards.
TTTTTCTTACAGAGAAAGCTTGTTTTCATGTTTTAGGACAACACAATCTCACACTGCTCCCAGCCAAATTTTTTTTTTTCTAACAGACAGTCTAACAAACTCTGTGCAATATTAACCACACAGAAAGGTCAGCCAAACACTTGCAGACATCCAGGTCTCCCTCACTGTTCCTTGAGTTCAAAGCATGGCTCCATTGTGTCTGTGGTGCTGTGCCAGCACGCTTCCAACTCTGCCCCAAGTTGGCAGATCAAGATTTACCTTTCAGCCTCTGTGTATTGGTGATCACTGAACATTTATCTTTTGATAATATGTATAATATATACTGTAAGTGTCGGTATAATTTTCATTCAGGGCGTGCTGAAGTTTTCTTTGTTAGCTATGCAGTCAGTGCATGCAAACATATTCAACAGCAAAACATTTCTGGTTTTACCCCAAAGAGGCTGAATCTTCTGGGATCCCTAATTTTAGGTAAAGTAACTCTGTTACTGTTTGAGATTTGGTTAACAGCTTTCCCTGAGATCACATCATCCATTGGCTTCAATGCAGTAAACCCCTTCCTCATTTTTAAAATCTCCACAGAAGAACTAACAGCCTTACACTGGCAGCATCCGTGCTCCTCACTGTAGTAGAGCGAGTGGTCTCAGTGCATAAACCCACCATCTTCTGTTTTAATGGCCCTTCTCTGTTCACAGGTGTGTTTCCAAACGTATCCAAGCATACAGTCAGTTGAAAATAGTCTTGTGTAATAGATTTACACTATCAGCACTTCACGTCAAGACATGAAAGTACTTGCTACCAGTTGGGGACACTGATTAAAAAAATCACCACCTGAATTAGACTCAAGTGTTTTCTCTACTGCTTCCATCACTGTATAACAATACTACTTCTTTATTCTGTCTGTTAAATGCAAACTGCTAAAGTGTCAAATTTTACTTCCACTTGCTGATGAATAGCTGTTCGCAGTGGAAAGCTGTACAACAGTGTTCTAGATTTACCTTCTTCATCCTTTCCAGAACTTCACAGCCTACGAGGCAAATAAGCTCTTCCTCAATTTTCTCGGAGAAGAAGTTGCAAGTCCAATTTTCTTGAAAAAATGCATCCTTCTATACCTGGTCCTTTTCTCTCTCTTGATCACATTAGTTATATGTGTTCACTGTGCATTCAGAATGACTTTAAAAACAGCTATTAACTAACTGTATTGAAATTAGAAACACCGTGCTGTCATGTCCAAAATATGCCTGCTGGTTTAATGAATTAGTGTAGTTCTAAAGAATGCTTGGGAAGATGTCAAATCCTCCTCTATTCTGGCTGTAAATACCAAATCATTCTCATCTCCACTTTTTTTTTGTTGGTAAGAACCGAAAATGCCCATTTTTGAATCCTGGGGACTCTAGTCAACTCCTGTTTCAAGTGTGACAAATCCTTTGTATCCCATAAAGGACTCTGAATTGTTCTCCTTTGTTCTGTGGAAGAATCTAGTGTGAGGTAGGAAATTGGAAACCTAAACTTCAATCATTTTCTCTTTACCCTTGTCTAACAGCGTCTTCAAGAAGTGAGAAAATCACGAACATCCCCATGGAAGAAAACTGGAATTTCAAATCCTTTGGCCCATCTTACTTTGGAGGGTGACAGGGAGTAGCTTCAAGGCAAGTCTAGAAATTTATATTTTATTCACATGGGACAGGGACGACAATCCCATTGTAACCTAGGAGGGGACATGTGGTGTCTGGACGGTTCCTTGTACCTGGATGGCAGGGGCTGCAAAGCCTTCCCAGTCTTGCAAACCCTCCTTTAGGAGAACCACTAAACCCATTTCAAATCCTGAATCACAGAAAGCTATGGAGATGGAAAGAATGGTGAAACACCATCTTGGAATACCACATCATTGGAAATGACATCTTGGAAATGCTGTCTCTTACTTCTGGGAGGCCACAGACACTTTCCCATTATCCTGATGATGAGGCAAGGGTTTGTAAATGATCTCCCTGTCTTCAAAAGTGCCTTCTGAATTCGTGTAAGAAGGGATGGGCAAAGACAGAAGGGAAAAGAAGTTTCTGCTCTCCTGAGAAGGGAGATAGCGAAGAGGCAGAACCAGCCTCGTTCTTCCCGTCCTGGGCAGGGGACATGGACTTGGCTGGCAAGAAGGGTCCAGAGCTGAGGGAGAAGAGTCAGGGGTATGGGAAAGAGGACAGAAGAGTGCTCCTTGCCGTCTCCAGTCATGCAGCTCATGAGCCTCTTGTTTAGGCAGGAACCAAACCCTGTTTGCAGTGCTTAAAGAAATGGGCCTGTCTCCCCAGAGCCTGCTGAGACTGTCTGAACAAGCGAAGGTGGGTGTCCAGGGAAGTTACAGACCAAACAAGGAGTTGCCTAATGAGTTTTGGCACTTTTAGGGTAGAAAATCCTGGAAAACAGAGGGACTGGGTCATTCATATGAATGCAATAGATTTAACAATTTCGATGGGATCTGGATAGACTTGATCTCAACCCTAAGAGGTACATGCCTGTGAAAATCCCAGTTTGTGATCTCTGATGCAGTATAAAAAGGAGCGGAAACATAATTTCACTGTTCTCACTTCTATTTTAATTTTTATTTGCGATACGCTGTTATCATTTTGAAACCAATTTAATTCTGTCTCTACAGGATGGCTCGAAAGCTTGAATCCTGTGGCTCAGTCTAGAGCTGACAGCACTCTAGAGACACGTATGGTGACTTTTCATATACAGCCATCCTATCTCTTCAGTTCAGGCACAGCTGAAGCATTTCCCTTCACTCTTCAAATTCCTGTTATTTTAAAACCTCTGGCAAAATGCCACATCTTCCATGGGAAGAAAGATCCACAGGGGCTTAAATGAAGAAATAAAAAGCAATACTATTAAAAAATGAAAATGCAATGCTGAGTTTTATGTACATGAAAGTTGAATTTTTTATGCATTAAATTCAGTCAGGGAAGAATATCCTGCAAAATTACTTCTATCATCATATCTTTAGATCCCTTTCCGTAGGTAAATTGATAAGAATTACTCTTGCTAAAATCATACAGCAGGACAAGTTAGTGCTTGCTAAATCTGCATTTCAATAAGCAGTCGAAAGACATCTCAGTTCAGATACTTACTTCTTGTTGGTTTCAGTTCATGCCAATATTGGTCTCCTTTACTGCAAGGCAAAGACTGGCTTACCAAGAGATAGGAATTGTTTTAGGAAGTATTGTAGTGTGGTAATTATTTTTAAGATTTTCTACCTAAATGGCTCTTCTGCAGTTAAGAGTTACATCATTATAAACTGAACTGAGCTGAAACTTTGTAAAGTATATTGCGCTATGCTGCTGCGTTACTAAATGTACAGGCAACACGAGCTGCAAACGCATAAACATTTTTCAGGGCTACAGGCGTATGATGCTCTTTAATAAACAGAACTGTTATATTATACAAAATCAATTTTGACTCAATTGCAAAAACTCAGTCTCAGTACTGTGTGAAGGGTGTAGTACTGAATGCGATTTACAGTCAACTGTGAAGCCATTTAGTCTTTTAGTGCTGCTTCATACTCACATAAATGTACTTGGGATCTATTCCCAGGTACTCTAGCAAGGCTTGACTCCTGTGTTTCCAAGATTGGCTCAAAACCATTGGGAAGTCAAGCCATTTATTACCAAAACAGTAAGTATGTAGAGTTTAGGGTCTACCTCTTCAAATGTGGGTTGAGGAATTGAAGCAGATTAGGCCAAGATAAGACTTGGCCTGCTGCAACAGTCCAGTCCTGAAAAGTAGACCTTTGTAATAAAAGAAAAAAACCTTGAAAATTATTGCAATGAATTTCAACTCTGAGACATGAAAGCATAGATGCATGGCCAGTAGCCAAAGCATTTTGCATTAAGCATTTCTTCACAGTTGCTATCCAGAAGAATCAGTGCACTACTTCAAAAATTGAAAGTCAGATAATTTCCATAGTTAAGTTTCGGGTTCTTCTCTGGTGGGATTTTTTTCTGTACTTTTCCTGCGATTTTTGAACATCGAAGAAACAGCTTTTTACCTATCACACTGTGAAGTGGCAGTCACCAGCCTGTAGGTTTCTAAAAGCAACAGCTGTCCAAGTGATCTGGCGCCATGGAAAGACTGGAGGAGTATCTGCAGGTTCTTGCTAGGACCTATATATGGGCCAGCAGCAGAGACTGAAGCACTTCTACGAATCCTTGCAGTTATGAAATTTAAAGCTTGTAGCTGGGCAGCTAAGTAATGAGAATCCTGAGACTGTCTGATAGGCAGTCAGATACTAGATTAACACATGGGATGTCTGTAGTCTATCAAAGAACTAAGAAGCCTACACAGGATATGTCATGTAGGGAGGATGATGTGCAGACCAGAAAACATCCAAGTATGGAACATAAAGATATATAGTCTAAAGTAAACATACATTGCTGGCAATGACTGGAGCTTGCCTGGATGTTTACCTTATAGAAAAAAAATAATTAGCCAACTAAATCATGCATAACAGAGACAGAGTAGAACATGGTGGCTAATAAAAAGATGCTTGATATACCCTATGAAGTACTCATTAACTGTGTGTAAAGAGGACTTGGATTCTGTGGATTCAAATTGCTGAAATCACTGTTGTGTTTTCATGGTGCAGTGTTGTGCTGTGTCTACCATATGCATCTACCATTTCTGAGCAAAGAAACCTCTGTGAGAATTCCCATGCTTAGTTGAGCTGTGGAGTTGGGGAAGGCTAAGCAAGCCAGGCCATCGAAACAGGCTCTGGAGCTGGGCTGAGGGATGTCAGGAACACCTTCCGAGTTCCTGCAGTGCTTGGAGTCAGTGATCCCTCAAATATCAAGAATTATAAGAGCAAGACACAGACCCCTGCAAAAATTATCTGGCTTGTGGCCTACCACAATTAACAAAGCAGATGAGCTAAGGGTGGGACTTAGCTTTGGATTAAGGCACCTGAATGTAGTTGTCTACTTAGAGGTTTCTATATGTAAGCCGAGAAGTGAATTCAGCAGCTTAAACACAGACATCTTTTGTCATTGTAGACACTGTGGTGTACCCTGTCAGACCTCTAGCACCCACTTCAGAAGTTACTGGTCTTGTGTCCTACCTGACAATTCCACGTTAACGTCTTAGGGGCCTGAGGGCATCTCAGTAGATACCTGTGTTTAGGCAACTGAATTGATCCCATGACAGTTCAAGGAGATATAACCAATGTAATACATGCAGCCTAGAGAGTGATTCGGTTCACTCTATGCTAAGCACCAAGTAGAGATTCACCTGACCAAACATGTATGTCTGGTTCTCTCTCCAGCAGCCCGTGGTGCCTGGCACATCTGTATGGGAGCTGCTAATATTGCACAGAGGGCTCGTTTAAGCTGCCTACATGACTTTTGGCTAGGTACCCCTTATGTTTTCCACTTATTGTTCCAAAACAACGCAGGTGTCCCGTAGATTCTGTGTTATATCTATCAGCTTTGGATAGAAGAGATGGCGACTCTATGGCATGGCACAATGGTGGTCACCATCTACCTTCCTGTGGGCAACTGACTGTGGGAGATCTACATCCTCCTGTAAGGGCAGTTGGAAGTCAAACAGGGTACCCTCATACATTCAGAATGGTACCCAATGCCATGCGTAAGGATGGGAGTCCTGACCATAGTGGCTGTTCATCTCTCCAGTTAGAGTCTGCTATGATCAGACCTCTGTAGGTTCTGCATCGTCCAGCTCTTGTTGAAGACATTTAGGTGCCTGAATCTCAAACAGAATCTTACTCTGCTAATTAGTACTCTGATAGAAATTTTTATCTTAACACCATTAATAACGTTCTTATATGTCATACATCTACTACCATAATTAATATAAGGCCTTGCTTTACCCACATCTGAAATCACAGGAGGTTTAATCATAGAATCATATCACAGAATGGTTTGGGTTGGAAGAGACTTCTAAAGATCATCTAGTTCCAACCCGCCTTGAACCCTTCCAGGGTGGGGACATCCACAACTTCTCTGGGCAACCTGTGCCAGTGCCTCACCACCCTCACAAGAAAGAATTTCTTCCTTATATCCAATCTAAATCTACCCTCTTTCAGGTTAAAACTGTTACTCCTCATCCTACCACTATACCCCCTGATCCAGAGTCCCTCCCCACCTTTCCTGTCCCCCCTTTAAGCCCTGGGAGGCCGCTCGAAGGGCTCCCCGGAGCCTTCTCTTCTCCAGGCTGAACCCCCCCAGCTCTCTCAGCCTGGCCTCATAGGGGAGCTGTTCCAGCCCCTTGGTCATTTTTGTGGCCCTCCTCCGGACCAGCTTGAGCAAGTCTTTTGAGCAAGTCTTCCTTAGGGTGAAATTAGAGACAGGGCAATATTTGTTAACAGTGTCAGGATCTTAATATTTCTTCCTGAGCAGGAGCCAGACTGTTACATGACTTAGGTTTATTGCCCTCTTTACGTGATAGACTTACAACCTCTTCTTTAGACCAAAACAACAGAGGCAAATCAGGAAGCTATACATGCTACCACCAACTTCAGCAAGACTATATGTTTATGAGACTGTTCTGAATTTTCTCAAGGTCAGTGATTAGATTTCCAGCCCTACAGTGACATATCAAAGAAGGATGAGCAATACAATAAGGAAGGAGGAGCTATGCAGCAATTATAATGCAGGTAGCTGAATGTAGGAGTAACAAAAATGCCACAGTGACTACCCAATACGTGTTGGCACATCAGTGGTTTAGTTCTCTTCATCCAGCAGGTAACTTCAGAAAATATTAATATTTGTGGTATTCTAAGAAAAAAAAATGTTTGGTATGTCTGCTTAATGGCTGTGAGGAAAGGCCCAAATCGTGGCAGAAAGGGGTATCGATTAAGTTTTGATATACGTATATTTAAGCTATATGTAAGAAAGTTAAGCAGACTAATTCTCTAAAATTGCCAGACCTGTAGAAAGGTTATCTACTGTTTAGTACAAGCATCTAAAGAAAGCATTTTCCAAGTGCAAATCTTTGATTTACAGTGCTCTTTTATATGTGCCCTGAACATAACCCATGCAAAAATTCAGCTTGAAAAATGCTTTGGAGTCCATGTAGCTATGTTCAAATGCATTCATTGCTGGAAGAATGTGCCCTCTTACCAGCATGGTGCATGCATTCTTCATCTAAACCTAATTTTTTTTAAATTGCAAAAAACTTTCTTTGCAGCAAAAAATCTTTCATATATACACAGTGAGGCAGTCCCACCCACAGAGAGAAAAGCAGACCCCTGGCATTTTGAAACATGCTTCACAGAAGACAGCAGTAAGTGAGTTTTAAATCTATTAGATATCAAAAAAATGTACTACAGTTAGGCATCACCAAGCAATTCCTCCTTTTGGCTGAAAGAGGGAAAGGACTCTTTGAAGGGGAAGTGTGGGAGAAACAATATTTACTGGTCCAATTTCTCTGTTAGATATCAAGGGGTAGCTATTGAACGAGCTACACATTTTGGGTCATGCTGTTAGAGCAGGTGTTCATTTGGGCAATTTATTGTCACAAAGTCTGCTATGGCAATTTTCTGCCTGAATTCTGTAGCTTAGTCATAGATACCAAGAAAAGTTTGCTTTGTTTTGTTTTGTTTTTTAATTAACTTAGCATTTAAATTCCTGTAGGCCCAACTTTCAGCTGACAAACAGATGTTCATTGAAAAGAAGGCATCTGTGTCCATTTCTCTTTATTATTTCTATCTTCAGTTCAAACCAGTTTTTAACTTAGAAAGCTGAAAATTTTTCAGAAAGATGATCTACTAAATACATCCACTTATTTTTTATGCCTTTTTCTCATTGCCTCCTGAGAGTGTCCTTTCTGTATGCAGTGGCTTTTCTGTCTGTTCCCTCACAGTGGATGAGCTGCAAGGGCAGAGTATCAACGCCTGCAATGTGCAAGACTCGCCTTAACATGTTTGCTATTATTATTTCAGCAGGCCAGAAGCAGTTTCCAGAGGATCACAAAGGAAAGCAGGAAAATGGGGATTTTTCAAAGTGTGGCAGGTATCTCTGAAAAAGCTCAGCAAGATTTCACGCCATGGGGAAAGCATGCTTCCCAAGGCCAAGGGCATCCTCCAGCCCCGTCTCACAGCTGTCGGGGTGCAGACAGCCCTGTAAGACCTCAGGGTCGGTGGATCCAGTCTCCAGAGATTGCAGCACTGCTCTTGTCTCTTCAAAATGCTGACAGGCTTGGCTCGGTGGCAAAGGCTCTGCCTGGTTTACTGTCTTCAACCCATGCCCCTTACACACTCATGACCCAACTGGCAAGGTGTTTCATGTTTGCCTGTAACAAGGTGTTGACACGACCCTCTGTAGCCTCCCTGGGGCTAACAAAATGTTTTGATTTCTAACTCCTCTTTCACAGCAATCAAAACAGGTCAGGTATCTCACTTCATGCATATCATTGCTCAGCTCCACCCTGCCCTGCTCCCCTTCCTCACCTAAGTCCCAGGCCATCCCATGTTTAGCACAATCACTTCTTCTGCCCGTTTTAGGAAAGGACATCATATTCCACAAGTTGCATCTTGCACATGCTTTTACATTATTGCTTTAGCTTATGTTAAGGATTTCCATTTTTGTTCTCAATTCACTGCCCAGTCTTACTTTGCCCAGTGTTTTGTCAGACCTGTATATGAGCAGTATTGAATGGTGCTGCAGAGTAGCCTTGCTAAACAGCAAATGTCAGCTAAATACCTGTGTCCAGGTGGCCATTCCTTAAATAAAAGGTAGGAAGGCTCTTTACTGTGAAACCTATGTAACCTGGAAGGAGTGTCTTTTGTCAGCTCCACCTACACCATGATACAATAAAGCTGCGTAAAAAGAGTCAGGTCTTTTAGTAAAGTGTCTTTAACATACAATGGAATAGTAATATTGGTCAAAGTTCTACTGTGGGTGCAGGTATAAAACTGCATGAATTGTGGCTTAGTTTATGCCTCTTCCAAAATGGGACTCATCTTCACCAAAAGCAATGTTTTATGCTTCTTTAACGGGGGGCTTGGATCCATGAGAAGGTCTCTGGATGGTAGCAAGTGCCAGCTGATCTGCAGTAACAGTCCATCCATCATTTTTGGTAGATGGCAACTGTTGTTGTTACCCCTTAAATGAAAGGCTTCCCCTCCCCTCCTCACCTACCACCTGCTCCCAGGACAGCTGCTTGACCCCAGCACTCTCAGCACTGGAGCTAGTCCAGGGACCAGGGATGCCACACATAAGGACCTGTGGAGAAAATTCCTAGACCCACACTCTGGGGCTAACCCTGGACAGGGAGAAGGCAAGGGAGAAGCTGTTCCACTGTACATCCACAGCAAAACCTTCCCCTCAACACCCAGCTCTTCTGCTTCAGCAGCGCAACCTGCTACTTTCAATCATAAGCAAGAAAAATTAAGTGACTAATATCCCACCAATTCTCTCCTTTCTCACATGTACCCTCTTTTTCCAGTAACCCCTCCCCAGATGCACACAAAGAGGTTGGACAGGGAGGGAACCAAAAGCAGAAGACAAACTTATGCAGAAGAAAAATAAAAATTAAAATAAATGTGATCTACAAACTCGGTGAAAGAGAATGAATTACGTTTTCTGCTACCAAAATATTAAAAAATTACCATTTCTTGCAAAGGATTTTAGTTTCTGTTCCTGTTTGGAAATGGGAAATACTTTTAGTCACCCACAGGACCACTGTTTGAGTAAATTAATCCAGCGGTCTTACAGGGGATGAAACAAGGATGGTCCTGCCAGAGCTACTCTGTCCTAAATTAACCTACAGGTCCCACTGTACTGATAAATAAGAGAGCTGTGATGTGTCTGCACACTCATACCCTAATCACCCCACTGTTTAATTGTCAGTCCCTGGCTCTGCTTGTGGACACCTACCTCTCTGCAAGACAAATCTGCTACAAAGGGGTGCAGCCATAACCACTGTGGACCTGAGCCAAATGGTGCTACTTACCCCCAGGCACAGGAATCAGTCTCCTTTATTCTCTGCTCTTTTCTTCAGCAGCATTGAAATGGCTAAAAGTGCAATTAGACCTCTCTGTTTGGTACCAGGACTTTTTTTTTTTTTTTTATTTCTAAACATGCAGCAATAACCAGTAAAACATCTCTGTAACTCACCTAGCCTTCCCAACTGGTGTTTGATAAGGTGTTACTCCACCAACTCCTATTCAAAGAACACATCTGCCCGTGCTCAGAACGCTGGGCAGATTTCTGAAAATGGGTATAAATGTCTATGTAAATCCTTACAAACTTTTTTTTTTCCCCAGCTTTTAAGCTACTGTTGCACTTTGTATTACCAGGCAAAATGGCCTCAAGTTACACCGGAGATGTTTAGATTGGGTATTAGGAAAAATTTCTTCACCAAAATGGTTATCAAGCATTGGAATGGGATGCTTAGGGAAATGGTTGAGTTGCCATCCCTGGAGATATTTAAAAGATGTGTAGGTGTGGGGCTTAGGAACATGGTTTAGTGGTGGACTTGGCTGTGTTGGGTTAATGACAGGACTCAATGATCTTAAGGATCTTTTCCAACCTAAATGATTCTATGATTCTATGATCATGTTGCTTCCTAAGGGGTAACACCACACACACAGACCTACCATGGTTACTTCTGCGATGTGAGCTCTGCTCCCCTCCAAGACACTTTGTGTGATGCTGACCTGCACACAGTGACTGAACTTCCAAACTCCCTGTTTCTCCGCATCAGAAACACTAAGCATGAAAATCCCGAGTGCTTGTTGACAGGAGGGGTAGGACTGGTCCACGTGAGGCCTGGGAGATTCATGATCCCTGGAACTGCCAGGGAAGGAAGGTGGAAAAAAAGTTCTTGTCAGGCCAGCTGGGCAACTGCACATCAGTGATGCAGTAAAAATGTTTGCTAGTGGGTTCAGGAGTGTAAATAAAATCTATGATTCATATATGTTAAGAGAAGGAAAAAAAAAATGGTAGTCAACATATATTATATACATGGTCTAAAGAAACAGTGTAGTTACCATGTCTCAGACAAGTTTACAAACATTACTAATTCTCTCACTTCTGAGAAAGTTACCTGACCATCAACAAGATAGGGAAGGAATTCAGTGTGTACACACATGCATGACGTATTTCTAAGCACTGGTGATAAAACTGGTGCTAAATGATGACAACTTGAGATTACCATTATACAAGAGCAGTGTTTTTTTTTCTCACATGCTTAGATTTGCAAAGTTTGCCTACAGATTCTCTCACACAAGAGCGAATTTTGTTTTAAGCCCCCAAAACTTGACAATACTTCAGTTGCTAGCATACTGTCTGCCATACTTACTAATACTATTTAATTCCTTCTTTACAATCCCCAGTCTATAGCCATCTTGACTTTTACCTAGAATGAAGCTTTTTCTTGGCACTCTAGGGGAGGAAGGGAAAGTGAAGTCATTATCAATGTGGATGTGAAGCTCTGGAAAAGGATTAAAGGCACTACAATAATACGCGTTGTGGCAGTTATCACAAGCTTCCAAGAGACGTTTGTCTCCAGAGCTCAAGACCTTAATGATGCTACAGAAAGGATCTCATTTAATATCCAAGTTCAGAAGTTTAAAAACAAGTCCAAATGGATGAGGCACAACTTTAAATGACTGCTGAAAATTTTTCAGATTAGCTTTTCTTGCTGGTAAATATATATTAAACTCCAAGCTATTATTAGGGTGATTTTATCTTAGTGAGGGTGTCATCCAAATGGTATTTTATAGGATAGGTTGGGAATTTTCCAACAGAAAGTATTTTGGGTCAGAAAATGCAGTTTTATCAAAACCACAGCTTTTTATGGAAATTTACATACCGGCTTTGATACAGATGGAATTTTCATATCAAAAAATCAAAGAGCTAGATTCATAACAGCCTTCTGGGTTGGCTCACGTATCTGGCTGTGGGAAATGAAGACTGAGATATCTGGATGTGCATAACTCTGCCTGAAGACTTGAAGAACTGTTTTCTACCTGCAAGAAAAGTAATCCTTTCACCCAAATGTGCTGGGTTGAGTTGTTTTTCATCTATAAACAAGAGAAAGAGAAAATGAGGCTTGCTCTGCAGCTCAGTGGTCGTAACTTGCACATGCAGTGCCTTTGCCAGAGAGACGCAATTTGACAAGACTACTAACATACAAGGAAAGAAATCAAAGCTCATGTCTCTGGTCAGAATACAGCAGAGCAGATTCAAACACTGATCTGCCTCGTCCCATTTGATCGCTGATAGCATCTTGTGACTGCAAGCAGACACAGGATGGATGGAAAAAACACTTGGCAGGAGACACCCTCAGAACAAGGTATTCCAAAGATCTAAAGAGCTACAAATGGAAAAGGGACTCAAGAAGGAAAAAGTATTTCATCTTTCCAAGGGAGTGACTGACCATGAAAGCACAGGCGCGTTCCAAGGAAATGCTGTGTAAAGTGCAAGAATATAAGGCTTTTTCCTCCACATATTTTATCTCTTGACAGGAGTGCAGCCATTTCAGATTTTCCCCAGGTATTCAAAATTGCTAAGTAAGCATGCCATTGCAATAAAAGAACATGCTGTGGCAAGATAATAAATGTGACTTGCTTAACAACTGCATTATCTCATATGACCAGGCACAAGAGTAGATACCATAATCTAAGTATCAGTGTGCCTTACACAAGGGGTATAACAAGCTGTAAGTCACACTCTTTGAATTATCATATGTCCATTTGCAGTGTAACCACCCCTTTGAAAAATATATACAGTCAGTCAGAAATCAAATATGAAATTTGCCACAGAAACTTTATTACAAAGAAATGAAGCCTCATACCTTGTGGAGAAGGGTCAACCATGCTTTCCTTCAATGCTGCAAAAATTCCTTTTGTAGTTATGCTGCCATAAATGAACATTTGCCAAGTTTAAGCTTTGGTCTCCATTACAAACTGTCATGACAGATGTGATTTTTGTACCTTGTATTGTGGGAACACCTGGCCTTCACATTAATGTCTTCTACTGATGCTACCTGAAAGGCCTTCCCTACTGAAATACTTAAAATTCTTTTGTCTGCTTGGTTTCTGTCTGAGTAAGGTAGAAGGTTCAGGGTTCATCTTGAAGCAAAGCAAGAACACTTTTCAAATATTTCCTACCCAGCTTTCATTTTCATATACATGAAAGTTGTTCTCAGACAGACTATGTTGTCTATAGCAGATATAGTCATAGATAATGCTGCTAATATTTTGTTGTTGTTGTTGTATTTTATATTAAAAATCCAATTACAAATGACTTTAAGTAGTTTAAAATTATTATTTTAGAGTCAATTGCTTACCATGAGGCCTTACATGTTCCTTTGAAAACATTGTTTGCTGTCTTCCAAAATACAATATACTGATTTTTTGTAGCCATGTAACATGATTATAGCATTCATTAACCATTACCTAGCCTCTTATAAATATATTTTTATTCTTTATACTAAGCCTCTTAGGCTTCTAAAGAATAACATTTTTCTGTTCTTCACCATCCCCCTTTCATCAACCAGATATCAGTCTTTTGACTATTTTTTAACCGGTACACTTTCTTTATGAATTCTGAAATCTGACTGAATAAACACACCCCTCCATCTAGGTAAAACATAGATTATGGATTCTTGAACTCTCACTTGTATACTATTTAAAGGAAGGAGTTAAATGATATGCAGAGCTTGTCCTGAACCTTGGTCCAGGAATGTACTTCACCCCAGGGTCTTCATCACTAATGTAAACCTGACAACTAATTACAGTAAGAGTGGTAGAAGATCATATCAGGTGAAGCCAGTTGTTTTTTAGCTACTCAGGCTACTGGAGCATGGGAAACTGGTGCTGTTTTTCAAAACCGCTTGTGCTTTGCCTTATGTTTGTAGGGTGTAGACAGACTTTTAGGTGACAGCCAGTTCAAACTGGGATTTCGTCTCCAGTCTCATTTGCTAGATGGGATGAACTGGAACCAAACCTCGAGCTCAGCTCACGCAATGGTCCTGTACAGGTGGCCCACAGTGTCCTGCTCAGTGTAGCGGCATGTGAGCCTCTTCTTCTCCAGCCCAGAGAAGCCCTGAGGAGGGGATGCATCTCCCAGAGCGACGTCTCTGACAGCAGCTTCCTCTGAGACACCGTTGGTCCTCTATTGAACAATGACTGCAACAACAGTGTAAGCACATATGAACCGTTTTAATCTGTGGAATGTGGATATCAATTTCATCTCTATCTGGGGATTAATCACTGCGGATGAACGTCCCTGTTTTCAAAGGAAAATAAGATTTCCTCTGCTTAGAGGGCATCTGAATGCTATATATGCTTCTCTGTACTTTATATTCTGAAAGAGCTCCAAAGCAGTATTTCATCGAATGGGAAGAGCTGGGCTTATATATGATCTTATTTGCATGCACAGTGTGCCTTGCCTTGTAAGAATATATTTGACTTGCATCTTTCCTTTGCTAATATGTTTTACTTGCCTGATATTAGATATGATGGATCAAAAAAAAGATTGGTTTTGTTGTACTGAAATCTTCCATGTGGACATCCTGAGAAATACATTCTTGAAATTTCTCTTTCCATCCTTCAAAAATTGTGGGTTTTTTTTTTTATGTCACCATCTCTAGAAGAGTCATATAACTACTACTGAATGGCACAGTCGGGGAAACTCTATTCTCCAGATGCAATAAAAGTTACTGTATTTTATTTCCTATTTTCTGTGGAGGAAATTACTTTTAAAAGCCTCCAATGATTTTGCAAGAAATAAAAAAGAGAAGATAAATTAGTTCCTGCATATTGTACACTTCTACTGCATTCATTTTAATGAAAATGTGCCAGTTTCAAAAGAAGTGAGAGTGTTGTTAATTGTAGTGTTCTTTAATTAGATTTAATCCAATATTTTATAACACACTATATGTGTACATATGGATGTTCAATAAAATTCTTATTACTGTCCTCTCTCTTAAAGTTATATATAAACACAGAAACACATAATACATTTCACCAAGTCTATACACGTATTGCATTTCACCAAATCTATTGTAATATTTCTAAAGTAGAGGCAGATTTTAGTTCAGTCATGATAAAGAGCTTCGTTTTGCTTCCACATAACTACATGGAAAACTCTGATACAGTTGTAAGAATTTAGAGGAATTCTTAAATTTTTAGTTTGGTTAACTCTACAACCCATACTATTGGTAACAATAAAAAATACTTGTGTGCTGGAACTAGCCCTAAAGAGATACCATAATGAGTATATAGCCCCAAATACACTAAAAAACATTTGAATTATTTGATGAAATATTCTGATGCTTTCTATAAATGTGTCTTGTAATCCATGGCTAGTGCTATTCTTTCAAAATTCTACTAAAATATATTTTAGGAGATATTTCATCTGCACTGTTGACTAACCTCTTGCCTCAATAATTATTTGGACTGTATGAAAGGGAAGAGATTGTTCAGCTTGGATCCATGGTAACTTCTCAAAGTCTAGACTCTGTCTGTGTAGTACATACCACCTTTATGAGAATCTGTAAAGCTTTTCTCTTACATTTCATGGACTATAAAGTCATCCTGTAATACAAAACATGTATTATATCCCTTGATAAGAGCTGTTTGAAAACCTTGTAAAAGAAAGCCCTTCCCCCCATCCCGAGAATTTGTTTATTATATTTCTAAGGGCTAGATTTTCAAGGTATTGCTCTCCA
Organism: Tyto alba; assembly: GCF_018691265.1. Taxonomy (NCBI): domain Eukaryota; kingdom Metazoa; phylum Chordata; class Aves; order Strigiformes; family Tytonidae; genus Tyto; species Tyto alba. The sequence continues at coordinate 24,762,165 of NW_024881282.1, read as the reverse complement.
TCTGTATTTGAAGAATTAATCAACAGCTTTAGATGGATTCCATTTTCTTTGAATCATCAAGGAGAAAGTGTTTAAGGCCAGCTGTCAAATTCATTTTTCTTTCGCTCAGGCTGGATAAAGAGAGCTTGTGATTTTCTTGCTGGCCTTGCACAAAAATGAATCTGCATATGAAAACATTGAGGGTTTGGATGAGTTAGACTGGGTTTTTCATACTATGAGATGGAAGTGGCATTTGGAGAGTTGCTAAATTTTTATCTTGGCAATCTGTATTTGTATGAGTTTTCCTGAAGCTATTTAAGGTCAAGTTCCAGAAGAAAATGTCTCAGTATTAGCAAGTGTCCATCTTTTAGAGCACTACTGATGAAGTAGCAAACACGATATATGTAATGCAGTTTATTTTCAAGCTGACATATTATCATTTTTCTTATTTATAAGAAAATGGGACCACATGTGGTATGGATGTGCAATCATTTTCATATTTCTCCAAATCTCCATGTCACCTTCTGGCCAGTGCAGAGCTGCTGACACTGTTCCTGTTCTTCCTTCAACAACACATGTCTCTGGTTTTGCTTCCCAGCCACATGTCTCAGTTCTCAGCAGCATGTCATTCATCCTGTGCCAAATCAGAGAAAGCTTGAGGTAGAGCTGAAAGGGCTCTTGAAGGCATGTGAACTCCTTGAAGTCCATCCTCTTGCCAAAAGTTAGGATCACTTTTTCTACAAGCTAAAACCCTAACATCAGTTTGTCTAACCTGTTTATAAAAACATCCAATAATAGAGACTCCACAACCACCTGGCCAACGCTATATACCAGTGTTCACTATCCTCATCATTAAGACATGCATTAAGAGCTGATACATTGAACTACTTTGATTCTGCTTAATGCCATTAATTCTGTATTATCCTTTCAGTTTTCTTCTCTTTTGATTAAAAAAAAAAAAAAAAAATCCTTGTATCTTTTGTTTAATTACAAAGTCAGGAACTGCTTTAAGCCAGCTAAGTCCTCTAAAGTGCCAAGTGGAGCAGGGGGACTATTTTAACTGGCCTATATTTAAGACTCCTATTTATACGTCTCCATATGATGTTTGCCTTTTTTGCACAATGCTGATTCATGTTCTTCTTCTCATCCTCTGTGATTCTCAGATCGCTTTCTGCAGACCTGCTGCCAAATCAGTCATGTCCCCTCCTGCATTTGTTCCCAGTCTGCCTCTGTTTAACTGAATTGGCGAAGATGGGAAAGGTCAGATCATTTTCACACATTTGTCAGGATCACTCTGAAGCCTGAGCCAGTTCACTGGTAGCTTTGCAGTCCCTCCAAGCTTGATATCATCTGCAAAATGAACAATGTGGTCTCTGCTCAATTATCCCATTGATTAGAACATCAGCTGCTGGGCAGACCTTCTGCAGAACAGTAGTCAATACCTCCTTCTCCTTTGGCAGAGAACAACTGGTAATGACTTTGTGAATAAAATTTTCTAAACGCTTTTGCACTCACTTCACAGAATTTTCATCTAGACCATATTTCCCTTCTTTGCTTGAAGGAATGTAAGGCTGAGTCAAATATTCACTGGGCACAAAATATCTAATAGTCACTGCTTCTCCTCTAGATATAAGGGTTGTTGTACTACATCCAAATGTGACTTAGTTTCTCTTTTTCTTCCAGTTTTGAACAGTCAGCAGATTGCCAGGCTGAGAAAGGCAAATGAAGGTAAACAGGGGAAATCTTTGTTTCAATCAGTATATTGCCCCCAACATCTAAGAGTAATTTTTTTAAGAATCCTGTGCAAAGGCTATATGCTGACTATCTACTACCCTAATTCAAATGTAAGCAGTCATTCCACCTTGTTTACTGTAGATAAATTTGGGGAAACACTGTTCATAAGCTTCTGGGGATTTGACATTTACCAGCAGGCTGAGCTGGTGGGGTGTACTTCAGAGAAAAAATTAACAACCTCAATAACTGAGCCCAGCTAACAAGTGATAGCTGCTGCAGGTGATAATCACAGGTCATGTTACAGCGTCATGAGGCGTGAGAACACCTAAGGAAGTAAAAGTCAGTGGGCTGAGCTCTAACACAGTGTCCAGGAAACTTTCCAGCTGGAGGGAGCTCTCTGCTGTATTTGGCATTGCCACAACTGTTCCTGGTGTGTGCAGTCCAAGAAGGAAGCTGAATAACTGCAAAAAGTTTGAGAAAATTAAAATGGATGAGCAGACAAGAAAATTGAGTGAAAAACTCAAGCATCTCAAACTACATAGCTGAAAGAAAAGAGTGGCTATAATGTGGTTGGATCACAGTCTGAGTATCTGCACAGACAACAGCAATGCAGCAGAGGAAATCTTGCAAAGAAAATGTTGATTGGTGCTGGAAGCTGAATCTAGACAACTTCACCTAATAAATAATGAAATTTTTATCCATTGAAAACCTGTTTGTGCTAGGTTCTCCATCAGTGGCAATTGTGAAATCTAGACTAGTTTGGTTTTCTACAAGTTGAGCTGTAGCTCAGAAGTCCCGTGGTTCCTGTTACTTAGATAAAATTACTAGGACTATCTCTTTGGCCCTATCAACTATATGGTTCATGTCCTGACTTCAATTATGTTCATGCACAAACAGACCAAATGTCACTCCCATGTCTCAGTGTGTGTAGCAATTGCTGCTGACCTTTTCTCTAACATTTAAGAGAACAGGTTGGAGATCATCGTTATAGGGGTAATACCGAGCCATTGGCCCTCTTGTATTCCACCATTTCAGCAGTGGCAGGACAGATTCAGTCCCTTAATTCCTAGGAGGAAAGGAGGCATGGGACCAAACAGCTGTACAGCTACCACCACGTCAGAAGACCTGGAGGATGTGCATCATGACAGTTGATGCCAGTGGGGGTTGTGAGTCTTGGCAGCCCAGTGGCTCTGGAAGCCTGTGGCTGCAAAGCTGTGAGAGCAGGACTAAGCTGGATGTGCTGAGCTCTGTATTTTGGACAGGAGGAGGCTTGGGGGAGATCGTAGTAGATCTGAAGACAGTTGTTTTCAAAGGAGGATAGAGAGAAGGAAGAGTCAGAGCAGCCTCTGAAGTGAGTAGCATGTAATAACACCAGACATGGACTTGCTAGAGCAGGTCCAGAAGTAGAACACGGAAATGGTCAGAGGGATGGAACACCTCTCCTATGAAGAAAACCTGAAAGAGTTGGGGTTGTTCAGCCTAGAGTAGGGAAGGAACTGGCAGAACCTTACTGCAGCCTTTCAATATATGAAGGAGGCTTGTAAGAAAGAGAAAAACATTTTACAGGGGTCTATAGTGACAGGACAGAGGGCAACGGTTTTAACCTGAAAGAGGGCAGATTTAGGTTGAATATAAGGAAGACATTTTTTATTTTGATGGTGGTGAAACACTGGAACAGGTTGCCCAGAGAAGCTGTGGATACCCCATGCCTGGAAATGTTCAAAGTCAGGTTTGCCAGGGCTTTGAGAAACCTGATCTAGTGGAAAATGTCCCTGCCCTTGGCAGAGTGGGTTGGATGAGATGATGATTCTCTGATTCTATGTAAGTCACAGTGGGGTTCTAGGGAGATGATGACTGATAATTGTACACTATTCACAGGAAGCTCAATTTAGCCTGTTCCTACTGTTGTGACATTTTGAACACACCACTTCAAACTTTTACTATGCACCATCACTCAAAATGAAGTCAAAATACATAGGAAGTCTGTAATTAAAAATAGGGCCTCTGTCAAATATAAGGGGCCCATAAATAGATCTGCTTGGATATCTTAAGAATATTTTATTAATAGCAACATTGAAAAGTGATTTGGTTAAAGGAAGATAAGCCTAGAGGCAAGTATCTAAGAAGGTTTTTAACCAAAAATAAAGAGCAGGTTTTTACTGAATTTTCAGGAGAAAGGATGAGACTAATGTTGAGGGATCTTACTTTGCTGAAACTGTTCCACTTTGATAACACAGATTTCCATTTGTCAAAGAAGTAACTACAACATAGGTGCTCCATCCTCGACATACAGCCTAGCTATCACCTCTCCCTGTGACCTGGTAAATAAGATACATACCTAAAAGGAAGGATATGTGAGTTCCACATCTTGCTTCAGCAGCTCTGGGTGCCTGTTATGTCCTATAGGACACCTCTTACAAGATGAGAGCAGCAATAGCGTTGTGTTGTTGTGTTGAGCTGTTCTTCTGGGACGAGAAGAGTGAGGGTGATGCTTTTAAATGCTGGAGGACTTTAAAGGTGGGTTTGTTTTGTTTGTTTTTTTTTTTTTTTTTTTTTTTTTTTTTTTTCATTAGACTCAGCCACTGGAGCATTACAAAGGCACATGTCCCCTTCACTGCTGCTGTGAATTGATGGCCTCATTCCTCAGATTTTGTTACACACATGACCCAGTCACTTTTGCCTCACCTCTCTTATTTCATACACACACACACACACATTTTTGCAGCTTTATGATGCACATGTGGAACAGAATGCATTTTAAACTGTGAGCAAGTGTGTGAGATGCACAGAGCAGAAGGTTTAGGAAGGGATCTATCTCCCATCTCCTCCCAGGAAGCAAATAGCTAACTGCTGTCCTCCAGCCCATGAGGCAATCTCCCTCTCCACCTACCAAAGCTCAAATGGAGGTGACAGACACAACTTCTACCCCCTCCCATCTTTACCTGTCTGTATAAAAGGCAAGCGTGTGAAAATGGAAGCTGCGTTGTGCCAACCAGAATCTGAAATGCAGACAGGTCTTTTATTAGTGCACTTCTGAAGAAGAGAGCTGCACTCCATGGCTAAGGCAAGTTAGAAGGCCAGAATGCAGGTCTTCAGCAACTTGACAAATTGTAGTAAGGGACAGGAAAGAGATCAGCCTGTGTTGTATAACCATCTCTCTGTAATATTAAAGAAATCCATTTTATCTGACAATGGCCATGACATTTTTCTTATCCTTTCAAAATATTGAGTGAATTCACAAATTACTTTCAATAACCCATTTGTATTCATTTTCTTTTTCTGAAATAAACTTGTCTAGGAAAAATAATGAATGTCACATTCATTACAATAGAAGCCTTTGGAAGACATATTCTGCCTGATACATTTCTTTACACCCAAAGTGTATGATAAGATAAATTCCATTTTCAAACAGCTGAATGGTATTACAGTCCCATTAATTTCAATAGCTAAGCCACAGCAAGAAGCATTTCCTGTAAACTCCTTTAGTTTTGTTTGGATATACAATAGGGAAACTTACTGGAGATTAAAATGGCATCTGTGCATTTTTTAAGAGTTTTTCATTATGTTTGGCAGTTTTGTTTTTTTCTCTAATGCATCAAAGCATAAAAAACCCCCACAGCTGTGACAAATATTAGTAAAGTAGTGTTTGCAGACAACTTTGATTCCAGTCTAAGGCATTTGCCAGCATTTTGGTAAACTTTGGCCACCTGTTGTAGAGCTGTGGGAACCATAAATTCCCTTCCATGTGGAATAAGAGGTACTAAATATAGTCACTATCAGCAAGAAGGAAATGATTAAGAGGAATATTTTGAGAAACGGCAAAAACACAGCACTAAAAAAGTCTCATATCTGCAATGTTAACTATACCCTAATACAGAAAGAATATGGATTCTCCTCTGATGTAAAATGGGCATGAGGTGCACTGCTCTAAGACTGAACTAGGAACAGTGTGAAGCTCATGGCTTCCAGGGACCTTGAGGAGGCATAACATCATAGTTCATATCTGTATAGCTACTGGAGGTAGGGGAACACATAAGTGAGCTCTGGAGTTTCCCATTTGAAATGGTGAATGGGTATAAGCTTCTACATCTTCTGTTGAAGCTGTTTGACTTGCAGACCCACTTGGGAAAAGGTCTGTTCCCAGCTCTGCTCCACTAGAGAGAATTACTAGAAAGAATAACTTTGTAGAGTTTTTATCAAGTTGCAAAAGAGTCAATGAAAAGTATAGTTGCCATTGAAAAATTGGTTTTCCATTCCACAAAGCAATGGAGGAAAATGATGACAAAACAGTGTTTTGACAATCTAAACCAAAACAGTTGGTTTGAGAAGTGGTGGAAAGGTTTTCATTACTTTTTTTCACACATTATTCCTAGCTTCTGTTTCTTCCAGAAAAACAGATTTCTGGTGCTAACATAAAACTAGCCTGATGGTCCTAAAGATATTTAGAGTGCAGTCTTCTCCATGCATTGTACAATATTTTCTTGGCTATATTCAGCACCAAATACCTGTCAGATACAGAAGCAGAACTGATACTACTAGTGTCATATCTGGGAGATACAACAATTTCAAATCCAAGAGCATCTCTAATCATCTGATATTTCGGTGGTCTTGCTTCCCTGATCCTGTGAAGGGAATGCAAACAGAGTAGATCCTTCCAACTAGCAAACAGACAGACAGGAAGCATCTGTGGGACATGGCACAGCCTCATGGCAGGAGAACCTCATCATATCTAAGGTCAAGGGGACATTTCTCTTCACCTTGATTTTATTTTGCTGGAAATTCATGTGGTCAACAAGTCTCACTGAAAGAAAAAAAAAAAAAAAAGACAAATCAAAACCCTAAGTATGACAAAATGAAGACTTTACCGACACATTTAAGCCACAAATAGGAAAAAGCTCCATCTGCAGCTGAGAGGTGGTTGATAGGAATTTTTCTTTGACTGGCTTGCTCTATTTTCTGCACTTTTAGAAGTTTATCCTGTAAAAGTTAGTGCAGCCTGGCTGGAACTGAGTTTGTGAGAGGAGTCGAGAAATATGATAGTATCACTGGCTAAATAGAAAAATTAGTTCTGACCATGATTCTTCTTTTTTTCCTGTACACCTCAAACACCTTCTGTGCAACGAGATACATCGTAACTATCTTTTCATCTGCCCTTTGGATTATAATAGAACTGTATAATTATCTATAACTAGGAGTATAGAGTAGCATCATACAATATTTATGTTGGAAGGAACCTCTGGACCCACTGCTTAAGGCTTCATAGTGGGAGCAAGTGGCACAGGGCCTTATTCAGTTGGGTTTTGAATACTTCCAGGGAGGCACATTCCACTTGCTCTCTGAGCAACCTGTTTTCCTGTTCACAGTTTAAAAAAATGTATATATGAAATGAATGAAATTTTTCTTTTATATTTGCACAGTATCTAGCACAGTACAGTTCTAGTGTATGGATGTTACATTACTACAAGTAATCAAGAAATAGTAGAAATGCTACTGTAAAAATGCATTCTATTTCATTAATTATTTAAATACTATTGCATTGTCTCATATTTACTATGGAGAAACCCAAGACGTATTTGGCAGCAATGACAAATTCTGCCCTGTTTGCTTAAGAACTATCTCTGTTGTGGTGTTATACCCACCGTCTGTTCCCAGAGTTCATTTGCACAGCACTGAAAGATCTCTTTTTTTTTACTGGCTAATAAGTTTAACACCCTGTGAGACAGACTATATTTTAAGACAGTAACTTTCAAAGTGAGCTCTTCTGGGAAGGCCACAAACCACTTTACTCAATTGGCACTTGTTAAAATCCAAAGAGTGAACACGATGCCTCTGCAACTAGGATTATCTCACTATCAAAAATTGCTCATTCCTGGAAACTTCCACAAATAGCTTGACTCATCTATGAAAAGACTTATCTCCCAAACATATTTTTGGAGCACAAGGTCTCATTTTTACAGCTACTTAATGTTTCACTGAGGGATGCTGAGCACCTCCAGCTGATGGTGAGCCAGTGGAAAAAGAGGGTACTCAGTATATGACCATTAGTCTCACAAATTATATTTTGCTTGGAACAGTCCAAGATTCTCAGTTTCTAAAAGAAGTGTTCCTGTGTGTTTGCTGCAAGCAAAGTCTTTTAATCGTTTATCAGCAATCCTAATTTCCCATTTAAATTAATGGAATAGTAGCACCATTTACTTTAATGGCTCCCATAATATGCGGTATCATTTTTTGCATAAGTTGCTTCCCACAGCTAATTTCCGCAGCTAATCTGCTACTGTACAAAATCATAGCAAAAAACCTATTTATTTTAATGGTATTTAATTAAAGATATTCAGTTATGCTCTGTGCTTCTTGGAAAATCTGCCACTCTACTATCCAGCAAAGGGACTGATTTATCAATACGTATCTTATATTCTAAAAGAGAAGGGTGGGTTTAAAGAGTTTATGGGATTTATGCTGCCTATGTTTTGGTTTGGTTTTGCTTTCATTTTTGTTTTTTCTTTTTTCCATTAGTGCTCCTGCTGCCATGTGTGATGCTCAGAAAGTTGCTACCCGTAAGGGAATATACTGTTCACATATCACTTATTTGTGCTAAGAAGACAAGAACAGAGGAAATGCTGATAATTTATATGACAAAATAGGACAAAGGTCTTCAAACCTCAGGACAGACAGCTACAGCCACTAGTCAACAATGGTTGCTTTATTATAACAACCGGAACTTAACTGCTTCTCACCCTGAAAAATGTGGAGCAAGCTCAATGATCACAGATAGAACATGAGACCACCAAGAAGCAGCCATTTCTGGAGTGATTTCCTTAGTCAGAAAACACATTACATCAGCCATCACATGGAAAAAGAGCTAGGAAACACTGAAAAGAATAAAATTTATATGATAAGTTCCACAAGACTTTGAATGTTATCTTGAAATGCATAATTGCACACTTAAATGATTGTTATACCTGCAGGCTCCAGTCAAATGAAGGTCCGTTTCTGTCAGGTTTTACCATTCAAGAAATCAGTATTCTGCTTGTGCATACCATACATAATCCAGAGCCATTTGGCTTCAGGCTATTTGGCATGAAAGCGCTCTGTTTCATGTTAGCAGTCTGCTCCCCCTTGAGTTGGAGGCAGTAAACAGATGCCCAAGGACTTCATGAGAAAATGATCCAGAGCCAAGAAACATACTCAATGAGGCTTATTCAATCTCTGATTTATTGATCTGGCACATTGGAAGATGCAGGGATCCTACTGTGACCACTGAAAATGACGTGCATTGTAACTTCATAATCTCCCTCTATCAAAAGTGCATATTTACTATGCAGATAAATTAGCTGTGAATGCATACACAGCACAAGCTTTCTTCTGAATATCATCTTCTTAGGGCATTCTTTATTAAACAGTTACTATGCATGTAGAAAGCATGATAGACAACATACCCTAACGTAGCCTACAAAAAGTTAGTGTTTCCAGAGTTACAACATTATTCAGTTGGGTCTAATTTTCTCCCACATTCAACCTTCGGTTCCCAGCCATTCCAAATATAGAACTGTTCATTAAAAAAAAAAAAAAAAATTATCTTTATCTTTTTCTCATAGCAGAGTCAGCTGAATCCTAGGCAGAGAGTAAAACAGGCCTGAAAAAATATCAGCTTTATAAGTCATTATCTCAGAGACTTTCAAGTATGCAAGCCAGGATCCTTACTGCCCTGCTGCAAAAGGGAGCAGGTAAGGTACTTCACTCTCACAGCAGCCTGTCTTATTTATACACTAAAGAGATGCTGTGGAGTTTTAAGACATACCTTTGAGGCATTTGCATGTTCCTAGGGATTAAGCAAACTGGATACAGTAATAAATTCTTTGCTCTTTTAACTCCATCCAAGTCAACAGAATTAATCCAGCAGAAGTTGCTGCCTGTAGTTTTTAAGGCAAGGGAGATCTCAACGTGCTGGTCTCTTACATGACACACACCAGAGAGTTTCCTGCCTGCAGAATAAGAAATTTTTCGTTATGATAAACAAGCTACAACTGTCAGTCTGAGTATCCCTGTGCATTTCAGAAGGACACATAGCCTTGATTACAATTCCCACACAGTTTTGAATTTGGCATTTTCCTAAGTGAATTATTCTACTGATTAATAGGAGTGATTGCTAAAATATTTCACTCTACTGACAATTTTAACAAAGATTTAGTAGCTGCAGACTCACCATCTCCAAAACAGGGCTGGAAGGCACCTGAAGTACTGATTCCGTACGGGTCACAATGCTTAAATCTAGAATTAAAATAATAAGCTGTCATAGCTTACGATTACATACAAAAAGTTAATAACTAGAGAATGTAACAACTTACAGAAGGGAAAACATTAGGACTCACCAGTTTATTATATACAGTTCTTGTGCGGACACTGTGGAAACTATATTTACCTTATTAGGAACAAGGAAGTCATAAAAAGTATGTGATGAAAATAAAGTGGTTTTGTTGCAAATAGATCATAAAATAATGTCATAAAGTGTAGTGATTACAGACCTTGATACATGATTATTGTTTATTACATTAAAATTATCATATTTACCTGATAAAGTATGTGCTATTATCATAAAAGCGGGACGCTATTATATCTAACCATCAGTATTATTTCAACACCTACAACTCACTTATAAGTTTTTTATAAAAGAAATGTTTTCAATAAAGTTTCTGTCATTTTCATATTTCTCAAATTCTGTGTAAGACATGTTCAATATCCTGGCAACAACTTGTACAATTTCCTTCTGCTTCTGTAGAAGTATCATTTTAAATGGGCTTTCTAATTAGGTCAAATATGTTAAAAAAAAATCTGAAAAGGCTGAAATCCTGGCTAAATGAGGACAGCTCTTCTTTGATGTGGTAATTAAGTTTTGGTAGAACTATAGCAATGATTCAGGAACATGAAGAGCAGAGACAGAAGATATTTAAATGGTTAAATGTTTTATTAACGTACTGAGTAGAAAGAAAGAAGAAAGGGAGAATGTAGTGATAGAAAGAAGAAAGAGAGAAGGTGAGAGACAGGGAGGGAAGAGAGGACAAAATACTGTGAAGGAAAATAGAAAGTAAGCAATATAAAGGAGGGAAAGACAAGGAGGAAAAACAGGTATGAGAAAATAAAAAAAGGGGAGATGAGGAGGTGAGAACTGGATGACAAAATGGAAAGGAAAATGAGATTGAAGCATATGACAAGAGGGAAAATGTGAAAAATTTATTATTTAAAGTTTATTTTAAAAAGTACGTGTATCAGCCATAGCAGCATTAGGCTGGTGAGAAAATTCAAAGCAACAGTAGCCTAGGTGAGTTATCTACTAAAGCAGGGATCTCAGTATCTTCTGTAGGACAACTAATAAATTGTCCAGATAGCCGTCTGCCCATGCTCACAGCTTGACCGCAGGAACTTTTACCATCCTTTACAGTAATACAGTCCAAAAACATCTGATTGAGGTAAGCATCAATTTTTGTCATTTCTCCACTGAACAGCCAGTGATATGGGAACACAGTGGATTTTTGCCACTCACATAATGTCATGTAATATGTTTTGCTGTTGCCAAAATCAAAACTCTGATCCAATAACTCCCAGGCTTCCAGATCATGTTCGGGGTCTGAAACAATCACTTGGAACCATCACAGGACAATAAGAAGATTGCTAACAGGCAATCTCATCAGCAAAACCACCTAATATATACAATTTAAAGATTCTTTTCTATGGCACCAGCTACAGCAATTATCTAAGAATGGTGCTGTGTGAAAAATACATAGCAGATTAGCAGTATCAAAAGCTTAAAAAGATTGCCAGGCAACCATCGTTTTGCATCATTCAGGGACTGGTTTGTGCGAAGGCACTTTATTCTGACTTGGATGATTACAGCCTTTCTCCATCACCCATACACATTAGGAACTGGAAGTGGGGTTACCAGCTGCCTGCTCCATTAGTGGCAAGACAATTCCTGCTTTTCATTCGCTGTTTTGCATATTCTGTGCTGGTGCCCAAGAGTGGGAGAATCAATAGTGAAGCCTAATTGCCATTGCTTTATGATATGAGCTGGAAAAAACGTTGCACAGAAAGCAGAAAAATGTTCAGTATCCCTGGGATGAGGATTTTAGAGCGCTAAACATTTGAAACTAGTCTGTGTATGCATCCTTCTTCCATCTCCTAGTTAGCTATTCTGAAAGATGACTGAGATGAGAAAAGCAAAGCATCTCTCCATACCAGAAATTACAGCATTAGTTGAACTAGTTTCCTGTTATAACTTTTGTTACCATTTTTGTGATGCTTTTGGATTCCACTCAGTCTCATCGTGTTGAGTGCTTTTGAAATTTGGTCTGCAAGTTCTGATAAACTTGGCCTTCATACAGGTGCATCCATGTCTTAGTATGGTGAGAGTTTCAGCTTGTGTCACCTGAAGATTAAGACTACTGGGAAAAACAACAGGGTCAGCATGGACAAGAAGACAAACCACATGTGGGTAATATAAAGACCTACTCTTCCAGGAGTATAAGATTCATAACCAAATATTTGTAAAAGAGCTGGTGAGCAATCACCAAGACTGGCAAAAACATGTCAAGGCCCTCAGGGAACTTGGACCTCCAGGGCAGATAGTGATTAAATTTAAGACCTCCATTCTCATCTGGTGTTTTGACGTCTGAGAAGAAATCAGGAAATCACTTGGTATGAAAGTGACTTGTAGAATAAATTGGTGCTTCTCCAGGTAATCCAGTGGGGTAGAATACAATCAAGAAATGTTCAGACAGGTCATTTACATGTCCTACAGATGAGAAGGGAAGCTCATTTGGTTCCAGAATGCAGTTAGGCTAATGCTAGATTTCAGTAGTAATGAAATGTGTAATTCTCACAGGATTACAACCCAAAACCACAGAAATCTCATAGATCACTGTCACGTGTTTTTAGGCCTTCTTAATTCTTACAACCATCTTTTGGGTTTTGGAGCCCACAGTGAAATCTTAATCCCTGCCTAGTTCCTTTAATATTCCTCCAAAATAAATTATGAATTAATTAAAACTGAAAAGGCAAATTGTGGAAAGTAGCTGAAAATATTTCTTAGAAAAACTGGGCAGACTTTAAAAATAACAGTATAACCCTAAAAATCCCTGGGAACATTCCACATTAAGGATGGCAAACAAACCAAGGTTAGAATTCAATGTCACAAATATTTAAAGTCTGATCTAGTGCCTATTGAAGTCAGCATGCATTTCTTTCTTCACTCTAAAAAGATCAGGCTCAATCAACCTCCTTGTCAATGCATTTGTTTCAATTTCATCTTAGAATTAGGTTTGTTTTTAATAAGAGTACCAATTTATTCCACAATTACCGTAAAATAACAGAAGTGAACATTCACTCAAATTAAAGAATAAACCCTCAAGACTTCACCTTGAGAATGTCTTAGTTTTGAATGTCTTCTCTTCTTCCATCTTGCCCAGCAGCAGTGGGAAATCAGACCATTTCCCATCCAGCACTATCTAACTGGACAGTAGAGGAATGTAACGCTGAAAAAAATCTCAAGGCTGAGGAGGCTTCTTATTTTCTCATACAGATGTTACATAACTAAAATGAAAATGATTACATACTGAATGGAAAAGAAGCATCCATAATCACGCTAGGGATAAGACATCATTAGGACAATCTCAAGCCTCAAAGCCCAGTCCATTGAGACACTTCACCCGCACAGGCTGCTGCAAAGCTGCCAATCTCATGGGGTTTGCCTCTAACAGTCAGCTCTGGCCATTTTCAAGTGTGATTTCCTGTGAGCTGTTGAGGCTTCTTTTTATATTTTTTTAATTTAGAGAGATGTTTTGTACTCATTTAAAAAACTGGCTACTTAAGGAAGGCGAAATGGACTGCCAGTAAAAGTATTCCACATATATGCTCCTCCACCTGACAAGGGAGACCATATTTCACTAGTATACACTGACAATTAATGAGTCTTCATGATACAATACAGTTAAAAGGTTTAAAAACTGGGCTCTTGTGGTATATTCATGTTGTTTTTCCATTGTTTTGTTCCAAATACTTGTGGGTTTTAATATTTTTCAGTATTGTATATTTTTATTTTTTCACTTACTGGTTTCAATCAGAATACTTTCTCAACTGTTGAATTAAAAAAGAAACATATTTCCTAACAAGAAGGAACAAGAATCACCATGGTAGTAAATTCACCAGACCAAATTCAGTAAATCAATACTAATAATGTTGGGGGAAAAAAAAAAATGTTTGCAGTTACACTGTATCTCCTTATAGAACAGTATTTGTTATACCAAAATAAAAGAAAGCAAAGGGAAAACTTAAATAACATTCAATAATGATTAACTATTCCATTACTGATTACAAGAAAGTCTCCTATAAAGAAGCTTGTAGATGTAGATTGAGCAATGGCAAAGAAGATACACGAGTATTAATCTCCATATGAAGAAGCACCCTAGGTATTCTGGATGGACCAAGAAAAATTGATTGCTATACAGTTTCTAAAACATAATTGCTTCTTTGAGTGGCTATACTCCAGATTTTAATATCAGATGAGACCAGCTAGAATATGCTACATCCTGACACCCTGTATATGTAAACTGAAATGTGATTTTTTCACATTATTATGTCTTTATGGATTTCTTAGTGTTTTATAAAATATCACATGATTAATCTATCATTCTCCTTGCAGTGTACAAGTGTGCTTGTAAAAATTACTGCATATGCAATTTCTATATAGTTCAAGTATGAAAAGTTTTATGTTGAAATGGTTCAGAACAGGATGACATGCTTTTCCACCATTGAAAGCTTTCTCCTGCTTCCAGGACAATATCCTTGTCCATATATTAGCATCTCCTTTTACACATTAGGCATTTGTCCAGTGGTCTGTGCACAGATGAGGTTATCACCTCATCCCAGCAAGAGCTTCCCAGCTGACCCAGGAGAGAAAACAAGACAGAGACTTAAAGAATACCTTAATTTTCATTTTTAGTTCATGCAAATAATGATCAAATGCAGTTGTATATTTTCTAGAAGTAAAGAGCACCCACAAAGCAGTGATTCAGAAATATTTGTTCTCAACCTATAAGCTCATTGAGGACCCCAGTCCTACATCCATCCAAATCAGCGCAAAGCTTGCAGCGATGGCATGGAGAACAGACTGTCCATATGTGGTATCACGCACACTACAACACAGGTTTCTCTCAGCCAGGGGACTTTCAAAGTGATCTTGAGCTGCACAGCCTCCAAAGCAAAGAAGACAGTCCTTCACTCATGGCTTGAACTATCGTGAAGGATGCCACTATACATCCCTACATACCACCTATGAATTGTAATATTTAGGGCAGGTCCAAGTGTATACTATAAGCATTTTAATTTTTTAATTTTTGAAATAACCTGAAATGTATTTACCCAAGTTAACAATTAATGGGATGACAGTGGTCCAGAGTCCCAGTAATACATTTATCCAGTACTGATCTGCAATCACTGAAGCTAAACACACTTTGTACACACTTTGTGTACAGATCTTGGACTTGTTTTTCTCAGTCTTGTCCTGGTTCGCTGACTACAATGCGAAAGGAATTTTTATATATATCTTGTCTTCAAGTCAATCTTTGGTAAGCCTGTTGGGTGCTTTTTTAAGATCTGACTTTGAAAAAATCACAGGAAATCATAAATTATCTTCAAAATGTTGAACTTCAGCTCATCCTTCGGAAATTAAGCCATAACCTTATGGCACACTACCGAAAATAGTATGTAAAGTACCTTCACCATTTCCATTTTGTGCTTTGTTGTTGTATTTCTTTTTCTTCTTAAGTACAGATGTCTTTTAAAGCTCACACACTTTAATGGCATTTCCATAACAGACAAAACCTGTGAATTGTGATAGAGTTTTATAAAAGCAGCTAAACAAAATGGTTCTAGCAAATAGCTTCAGTGTTTCCTAGTTCATCACGTCTAAAATTCGGAAAACAAAATCTCAAAAAAAGCAGAAAGACAAATATTGTTCTTTTATATCCTGCAGTTTAAAATTAAGAGAAAATGTCAGGCATACTTCATACACACAAATTAAACCACCACAGTTCTTTTAAACTAAGTGCACCAAATATGAAACAGAAGCATGTTCCATTTTCCTATGGGAAAATAAATAAATAATAAATTCAGTAAGTCTGAATCTTTCTTTTATTATTTGGTTCTAGATATTTATGAGCTACATATTTATGAGAATTAACTGATTTGCATTGCCCACTGCTTCTCTAAGGATCGTGGTGGAAAACCACAACCAAACAACAAACAAAATTACTGACTTCTGATGCCTTACAAGTGAAGGATTTCAAAGAGCTTCTTAAAACTTTGGAAATACTATTCACAGTTCTTCAGTGTGAAAATACAGTTATAGGAAGGTTAAAAGACTGCTTCACATTTACACTACAAGTTAAAAGCAGAACTGGAAAGAAAGCCAAGGACAGTCTGAGCCCAAACCTTATGCTCTGTCCCTTAAATGTAACCCTTCTCACCTTCACTGATGTCATTAACATCCCATACCCCTACATAGACGGAATTAAATTGGGATATTTCCCATAATCATAAGCCACCAGATGCTTTAGATCAGAACTTTGACATTTGTGCTGGGAGCTGTTTTCCAACAGGATTTGTCCAGCTCACCCAAATGGAGCTTTTTGTTTCAGAGAAAACTATCCTTTCAGAGTAATAGTGATGTTACCCATTTTGCAGAGGGACATTATTTAGGATCCAGAACTGATCTGAAATGGTCAATTGAGTTCCAATAATTAAAAAAAAAAAAAAAGAAATAATCAGTTGGTAATGACTGGACTGAAAGCTACTGTAATACATATGGCATTGCTCAGAGAAGGCAGGAGGCAGAAAAGTCAGGTGGGCAACTTGGGGCAGAGGTGTTGAGGGAGTGTGGGCTCTAATCCCATATCTGCCCATGGAAAAATTTGTCACTTCACTTGTCTAAATTTCAATTTATGTGAAACAGGAATAGAGGAGATGGCAAAAAAATCATTTTTAAACTGCTCCAAGGTCTGCTGACAAAAAGCTTCCTGCGAGAGCTGAGTGTTACAAATATCCACACCTGCATGAGACAGGAAGGATTAAATCAGATTTGTCTCTGGGCTTGCACAGCACCAACCCCTGAACTTTATTGAAGATGTCTGTCATGCCTAAATTCTACCATTTGATAGAATATTGGCAGATATCCAATGCAAAAAAAAATGAAGGGAAAAGAGAAGGGAAAGCAGGACTCCTTCCAAGATCAAAATTAAGAGGTATTCTAATATCATTGAAAGGCATCACATTTGTATTGATATAAGAAATAGTTTATCATAATTAAACTGGGGAATTTGTCAGCAGTTGTTAAGGAGGAAAACAATTTATTAGATTTTAAAAATATAATAAGATTAGAGGTGTATTGAATTAATTAGAATATCCATATCTATATCAGACAGATTTTTTTTTTTGAAAGATGTAGGAGTTATCATGCTCTGGGGCATAAGACACAAAATTACTGGAACTAAAAAGAGACTCTGCCACAAGATTAATTTATATAATCAAAAGTTAAATTTATAGAATTTATGCCTTCCTGTGTGGGGCATTACAATATTTACACATTCCCATGAAGCCAGGTTTTGGCCACTGACGGAGTCAGAATACTGGATTATAAAGCTTGCAGTCAAGGCCACATGGCCATTTGAAGTCAATGAATTTGCATCTGGAATGATTATTATTTATGATAGCACCGTTCCACAAGTGGATCCAGCACTGAGAAGGCTGGTCCCTTCTCTAAAGAGTTTGTAATCCATGTTTTAGGTGGACATAGGAGGCAAGGATATTCTGGTCACGAGTTTGAGTATCTTACCCAACACATTAATATCATTTACCAGATCAGATATTTGTGCTTTCTTAGGGAGAAATCTCCGTGTTTTTACCTTTCAAATCTCCATAGCCTTGTCCTGGTTTCTGTTAATTGGTAAAACAAAGTCATAACTGCATACTGTGATTTGTCTACTGGAATGAAATTTCCCACCAGGCATAAAATGTGTCATAGCCTCTTTGACCAGACAGCAGGCAAATTGCATCAAGGTGCAGTGGACAGTAATGTCACTAATGACAGTGTGTCAGCGTTGATTCTTGTTATCAAACAAGGAAGTTTGATTTATTTGATGTATTTCTTTCCTAAAAAAGTCCAGTTTTGAGCTGAGGATATAAGACATGGTGAACTGACTCCAAGGGGTAATCATCCTTCCTGTTAAAAATATGTTCCTTTTTTCCAGTTTAAATGGCTTCCGCTTCCACACAACAGCTCTTTTGAATTTTCTACCAGACTGAGGAGCATTTTAGGGTAAAATTTAACCCCAGCAAACTTTAAACACTTGCAAGCAGCCACCCACATTTGACCCATATTTCTAGACCTCTTCTGTTATCACTGGTGATGACTGGTGATAGCAAGCTGTTCTGGGTTTGTGTGTGTGGTGGGGTTGTTGGTAGCAGGGGAGGGGGATGCAGTGGTGTACCCCTGTGAGAAGCTTCTCAAAGCTCCCCTGGCTTCAAGTCAGACCCACCTGTGGCCAAGGCCGAGCCAATTAGCGACAGTGGCTGCGTCTCTGTCACAACATATTTAAGAAGGGGAACCTGGGAGGAGGAGTTGGAGATGTGAAGAGGAGTTGGTAGGAGGACACCTATT
The DNA here is from genome assembly GCF_018691265.1 of Tyto alba. Taxonomy (NCBI): domain Eukaryota; kingdom Metazoa; phylum Chordata; class Aves; order Strigiformes; family Tytonidae; genus Tyto; species Tyto alba. The sequence goes on along the minus strand of NW_024881282.1, from coordinate 24,743,747 downwards.
GAACACCAAGGTTAGTGGAAGAAAGGATGAGGAAAGGGAGGGACCACTCCTGCAGCCCGTGGTGAGACAGCACGGACTGCCCACCCTTTCACCCATGGAGGTCCATGGTGGAGCAGATGCCAGCCTGCAGCCTGTGGAGGAGCCCACACCAGAGCGGGTGATTGCGCCTGAATAAGGCTGGAACTCTGTGGGAAGAAGTCCCAACTGTTGTAGTTCAGTGCTGGGAGGACTGCAACATGTGGGGGTGACCCATGCAGGAGCACAGGAACAGATGCAGCCTGTGGGAAGGACTCATGTAAGAGAGAGTTCATGGAGGACTGTCTCATGAGAGGGGGACCACGCTGGAGCAGGGGAAGAATGCAAGGAGTTGCCCCACTGAGGAGGAAGAAGTAGCAGGACTGACTGTAACCCCCCATTCCTGGACTGCTGTGGGGGAGGAGGTAGAGAAATTGGGAGCAAAGCTGAGCCCAGAAAGAAGGGAGGGGTGGAGGGAGGTGTTTTTAAAATGCAGTAATGCTTCTTACTGTCCTAGGCTGTCTGTTAAGTGCTGTTGTTGTTCGTGTCTGAATTAAATTGATGTTCTTTTTCTTCCTCTAACAAATCTGTCTTTTGCCTGTGACAGTAATGGGTGAGTCATCCCTCCCTGTTCTCATCTAGATTCCTGAGCCTTTTGCTTTATTTCCTCCTTCCTGGTCCTGAGGGGGAAGGGGGAAGTGAGCAGCTGCATGGTGCTCAGTTGCCTTCTGAGCACAAACCACGACACAGGCTTATATGTAGACACTGATATGGACACCTAAATTTGGGTGTCTTAAGTTAAAACTGCATAATACCAAATCCCATCCTTGACATCAGGTATTTTCCCGGTGAAGATATGTTCATTTGACCATTAAGACAAACTGGTTAAATACTGAGACCAGGAATTTTTCTATGTCTCGGTGTAAAACACTTTTGCAGGCTACAGACCATAGTGTCACAGAAAAGTTGTGACTGAAAAGGACCTCAAAGGGCCCTTTTCCAGACCCTGCGTGAGACAGGGTGGCCTTTAAAAGGGAGACCAGACTCCTCAGAGCTGTGTCCAGCTGAGGCTTAAATATCTCCAAATACAGACATCCCACCAAATCTCTGGAAAGCCTGTACCAGTGTTTGATCACTACCACCCCAAAAAAACATTTTCTTATGACTAGCCAAAATGTCCCTTGCTGAAGCTGGTGAGTGGAGCCCCTTGTCCCTTCCTCATGCTCTTTTCTGGAGCTTTCCAGTTTTGCAGATCCTCTAAGAATACTGCCCAGAGGATGTAGTCTTCCCATATCAGTCTCAATAATGCCACATGCAAAACAAAAATCACCTCCTCGTTCTTCCATTCTCTGTCCTACATTCATTAGTTGCATTAGCCTTCTTCATCACAATGTTGTACCTTAACAGCTGTTTGATGATTTCCACAAAGTTTTCACAGCCCCTATTTCTATATAAAGGTAATGGTCTAACTTTCTTATTTCTACCTGAAAAATGTAATAATAGCTAAAAAACAAAGCCTTGAATTTCCTAGAAGAAAACATGGTTTTTGAGCGACCATTTCTTGCAGTCACCATGTACTTCACACTGCTGAATGTGTCTGACTTGCTTTCATCAGCAGTACTTCACAAATCATCTAAATTTTATTTGTGGTTTTCTTTAAGAACGCTGATAAAATTGTTGGCCAGATGCATGGCTAGTATTGATTCCTGAGGAACTTTATTAGAAAAAACACCATTTGATTGCTGACAACTGCTTTTTCTGGTATCTTTTCAGATATTACAAGATATTCATCTAAAGTACATGAATTAGAGAGAAAAACAGCATTGGGACATCTAGGGCATAGCTTCAGCCTTGATTACATCTGGAGGGAGAGACCTCTGTGTAAGATCAAAGGTCTCATTGTGGAAATATTTCCTGAGCCAGATTTTATCATGCAGATCAATTCAGTTATGACCAGTTAGGAACTGATGCCTATTGCTTGCTCTTTTCCTAAGGAATAGAGGAAGAAAATGGGGGAAATCTGCTTTAAAACAACCTTTGAGAAGTCTTTGGGCTGTCAGGATGACGCCCTACATTCCAGATGCATGAGGACATCTGGTCACCTTAATGACTTCAGAACAGATCTGTGCCTATTTGAGCATCTGAAACAGTTGGGTTTTCAACAGTGTTTGAACCCAACAGCTCCTGCTGGGAACCCTGTTGAACATTTCAGAGCTCAGCCCTTAAAATTTCACTCCAAACCAGATCCAAATTTTTATGAGTTTAAATAAAATAAAATAAAACAAAACAAGCAAACAAAAAAGCCAGTGAGTTTTTAATGGTTAAAAATTAGGAGTTTTCATTTTTCTTTCCATGTCCAGATGTATTGTTGAGCTTTGAAAAACCTACCACAAATATGCACAGATTTTCTGAGACATGTTTTTATGGTAAATTTCCCAGCAGCTGTGCGCTGAGGTTCTCTCTCTTGTTCCTGCCTTTCTCTTCACAGGGGACAAAAACTAGGTCCCTGCTCTTCTCAGACTTCCTCAGTTCTCCTGAAACTTTCAGAAACATGGTATCTTTGAGATATTGTAAACAGGGACACTGAGGGAAAGATTATATCAGTTCACAAGCCTCGTTTCTTTAAGAAAATCCAGAAGTAAAGAATAAACAAAAACTGGAAAATATTAGATAATGAAGACAAACTGTGAGGATTCTCTTAAAAAAATATCGCTGTTGTTCTGCTCAGATTTGTCATCTCTTTTTCTCTCTCCACATAGTTCATGCTAATAAAAAGAAGGTTCTTTGGGACAAGAACATATCTACTTTGGTACTTTACCAAGATCAGTGGGGAGGGGACTCTGACAAGTGAGTAATATAATTAATTACCTGCATCATCCACTGCAGAAGATTCTATGCCCCAATACACTAGCCCTCAGCAATATGTATGAAAATCTTGGAGGTCTGAGCCCACAGCTGAGGAATTTAAATTCTGAGGAGATATATTTTCAATTAAAGTTTTTTATGTTAATACTTGAAATATTTCAGCAATAATTTGCTGAGGCATGCAGGGTATCTCAGTTATAAAGAGAAGAGAGAGAAATAATTAATGTGCCTGGTTTGGTCTTCTAGTTTCCCCAAACTTATTTTCTTTGTTGATTCCAGAAAATGTAACTAGTAAACAAATTAACAATAAGTCAGCAGCTGCTCTGAAGTTTCCTTAGTTTCAAGAACAATTTTGTAAAGCAAAATAATTCCACTTTGCACTGTTACACAGGCCAGCACAAACAATTCAACCAACTGATAGCAAGCTTTTCTTTCCCAGAATAGTCTTTGCCATGTTTCAGTACATCTCCATGAAGGAATAATTATTGTAAATAATTGGTAAATATTTGTGGTGCAGCAATGTCTCTGCATCCCAGCTGAGACTGTAAGCCTTTTATGAGAGTCCATGTATACATAAATAGCAAAGATGGTCCCAGCTCTGAAGGCTTTCAATTTAAATTGGCAAAGCAAAAAAAGGCCAGGAGAAAAGCAGTACCATTTTTTCATATTTTGCATGTGGGCTACTAAAGCCTATGAAATTTATTCAAATTAATTACCAACAGTAAATTACATAGGCAATTATCTGTGGTTTTACATGAAGTCTCTGTTGAAAGAGGAGAAAACTCAAAGCTGCCACACCAGAGCGCACCACCATTGCCACAAGCCCATCCTTTATCATCAATTTTGAAAGTTTACAGTTTCTCTGTTGACCTATGGAGAGCAATAATAGGTTGACCACACACTTCACCATGGTGTAGCTTGACGTGTTTACAGGGCTTTTCAAAGAACACAGGAGTCTCCTAAGTACCCCAGCCCTGCTCCAGGCTGTAGAGGAGGCTGCTGGGCTGTGCGTGCTCAAACTGCAAGATATCTTTTCACTCAGCAGGGAGGAAAAAAGCCTTACTAACTTTTTATATTCCCACACTATTTCAGTTCTGTTTTTAAGAAAGGACTGTAATCAGTAATTCCAAGTACATTAATGCCAAGGCATTAATTGGTATATGCTGCCAAACTTAACCTGCAAGGAGATGGGCAAGAAATCCTTCAGGGCATACTACTGCACTGACACTTCCAGTCATGCTTGGGGATAAATTCTGGGAAAGCAGATAGACATTTGAAGTAATCTCTAACCTCAACCAAATCTAAAGGGAGATATCAGTAAATGAATATGAAGGTAGGCACAGGAAATCGGTGAATATCTGCCCTTCCCACACTGTTTATAAAACAGTTGAAGTTCAGCTCTCCAGAGACATGTCGTTACCCCAGTAGTACTTTACCACCATTCCCTGTCACTAACTCCTTTCAAATTTTTGCATTTTACCCTGATCCATATTTCTTTCCTTTATGTATCTGTCTTATATTACAGTGGTATATGGGATGTGCTCTGAGTGCCAAATAAGTGCAGCTCAGTTTGGAAAGGCTGTCAAAATTATTGGCTCCAATTACATGGATGTCTGAGTTTCTTCTGAAACAGATTCTCAGGATTCAAATTTATGGACTAAGACATCCAAAGTCAGTGATGATTTCCCTTAAAATACCAAACTGAGGAGCTCTGTACCTGATTTCTGAGCAGTCAGACATCCATGACCTGGGAGTGTGTAGACACCTGAGGGCAATATATGTACCAGCTATCCCAAGTTAAGCTACAGTCAGTGAGACTAATTTCATCCCTCTTCCTGTCACTGAGATACTCTGGTTTTAATAAAATACGTACCTGTTAATGCCACAAAGCAAAGACACAGATTAAAGAGATTAATGTTGCTTGTTACTAATGCAGTTTCATTTCACCCAGACACTCACATGGCCAACAGTGGAATGAGACTCAGTGGTGCATGGCTTCCTCCTCACCCCAAGGAGACACTGCCATGAGAATACAATATCCTGCAGCAGGAGGTTTTCCTAACCTCAGGCTCACAACCAAGTTAATCAGGACAAATGAACTGGCCTTCTATACACCTCATGGGGGGCCACACTGGCAGGACCCATCTTGCCCCTCAGACCCACCAGGACCAACCAAGAAGCACAAGGAGCACCACAGTGCTGCTGTGCTCGAGACTCTTCTTTGGGAAAAGACAGTGGTGGAGGGAGAGGCATTCAAGGCAGTGCTGCTTCCTCCCAGACTGAAGCACTGGCTTTCCTATGAGCAGGTTTGGTAGGTAGGGAAGGATTCAGACCACGTCCATCTCTTAGTGCTATTCCGCCACCACATTCCTTACTAAAGGAAAGGTGTGGAGATAGAGCCTTACCACCCTTTGAGACCTTTCCATCCTTGGCAGCTTGCTGGGCACAGCCTAGCAGGCCCCAGGCTGCAGCAAAAGCAGCTCTGGGTTTCATAAAAACAGCAAGTCCCATTAAGGATAAAAGTGCATGTGTTTGTGTTTAGTTGTCTACACATACACAAGAGATGGGAAGTCATCCCTCCTGAGGGATTATATCAAAAAGGTTTTTTACAGTTGTGTATGGGATTAAAAAATTACCTGCTGATCCAAGAATAAGATCTTTTTGAATTCGTATAATTTTGTCTTATCCTAATTGCAAACTTGCAAAATGTTACGAGCTACAACCAACATCCTTGCTCTAACAGACCTCTGAATTCTTGGATGTTTAAATTAATTGCTTCTGTCTCATCCAATTAATCTCCATTAACTATTTGTTCTTCTTAGAAATTAAATGAAAATGTATTTCCTAGCAACTGAAACAGTAGGGTGATACATCTGAGAGGCAATGTAGTATTCATAAAGATTTGAGCACAGGACAGAGAGCTTTGGGACTTCAGTGTGGCTTTTAATCGGCTTGTTCCTCCAGGATAAATAACCAAAAGCAAATGCTGTGACACTAAAGTTGTAGAAGGGTTCTCAGCTCACAAAAATAAGACAAGAAAGTTAGTTTAAAATACATACATTTTCTCCAAAATCCCTGTGTGTTGTTCACATTGATATAATTCACAGAAAACCTTTTGCAAATCAGCAGTCCCAGAGGGAGCTGCTTTCGCACCTGGACAAGAAGTGCCAATATGCAGCATGCAGCAGTTGGTGGCTGACCAACACATCTAATTGGTAAATAGGTGACAAGTAAAACAGTTTTAACATTGGAACTGCCTTATTCATCAAGTAATGGTCCTTTGTTCATCTGCCCAATTTCATCCTCCTCCTTCCAGGTTTGAAATTGTCCAGACAAATAAAAAGTTTTGGTCCAGGGTGAATTTAGACAGAGGGACCAGTCCAGCCTGAAGCACAAGCAGTAGCATCCATGCAGCTTTTTCTGCTGCTGAACAAAACAGAGCATGTCTTTTTTTTCTGCTGTTACCTCTTAAATGTTTCTCAACACTTTTCAGTATAAAGCTCCAGGAGAAGTGATAAACCTTCACTTACCAATTCTTTTTAATAGATGCTAGAATGTTGCGCTTTTGGCCAGAAAGCTGTTTGCAGGAGGAACATTTTATTAAAACTTGCACGGCAGTCCAAAAAGAAATAAAATCCCTTGTGTAAACCTGCTACTGGAGAGTCTTCTAGGAACATCTTCTCCCAACAAGTCCACAAAGGAGCTTGGCTGATTGCTTGTCTTTCATGACAGCTGTTGTTGTGCCTGGCCTGGTCAGATCATCAAAGTGCTGCTCCCTCATGGAAGATGGATGGTGACAGCCATTTTCAGTGTGTAAAACCCAGAAAATGCAGAGGAGTTTGCAATTGATGTTAATTGCACTGGTGATTACAGCAAATCTGCAAATTATTCCAAGAAACCAGATGTACTCCCAACACCATAACTACATCCTTTCCAGCAAATTGCGTAGGACTTTTCCTTGGCCGTGGAGCAGCCCACAGCCACCCTACAACTCCCGTGGCCTCCCTGATGAAGTGGTGTCAGACAAGCAGCCTGTTGAAAATCGTCCCCAGCCCACACTAGATCTAGACCTGTCTAAGAGGGTGCAAGTTGGCTCTGGATAAAATGGTGGTAAGGACTGTGCCCAGCAGGATGGGTGATTACAAGTGCTGGAGCCTGTGTCCTGACACTGATTTAATATCACCGATGTAGACAGCAAGCCTCAGGAACCAGGACTGGACCCAGAATTTTCTTCTCACTTCATAAGTAAAGTATTAGTGGGTTGTCACCTGGCAGCATCATCCATCACTCAGACATCTACTGAACTGGATTACAGCTGACACAACTGCTTCTGTGTTCTTGTTCTTTTTCCAGAATAAACCCTAGTATTTTAAAATGATTGTGTACTCTCAATCCCATCCAATCCCATCTCATCCAATCCAATCCAACCCGATCCAAACCAATCCAATCTGATCCGATCCAATCCAATCCAGTCCTTTATGAGCTATTACAGGTGTAAAAGACCAAAGTCTGGATTCCTCACCCTCCCCCCTTAGATGTATATTCTGAACTCTAGAAATAAATGTAGAATTGAATCCATGATGGAACAACTTAGAGCTTCCTACCACATATAAATTGCATCAGTTTCCAGCATATAAATTACTTCAGTTTATACTTCCTTGAAGACTTTCATTCAGTGGGCTAAATTGAGAAGGGATAAGTATGCGATATAGGACTTTAGTAAATGGAGCCCAACAGAGCCTGTTTAAGGAGCTATTTTAAAAAATTAGTTTTAAAATTAGTCAGGATTTTACTTTTCATCTTTTGAAAAGAAGAGAAGGTGAGGAAAGCAGGAAGGAGAGGTTATGGCAAGTTGAGCATCATTGCACTAGATTTCCCCTCTGATTTGTGCGGAGAGACAGATGCCCTCAGATTTATAACACTGCGTAGCAAGGCTTAGGCACCCAATACATTTATTTCCTGATTTTCTTCAGAGGCACGGTGCAGTGAACACAACCTTGTAAAAGACATGAGACACAACAAGCAATTCTCTACTTAGAATGTTTTTTTCAGGGAGGGTACACATAAAAAATGGCACCTCCCCACAAGAAGCTATTTGCTTGTGCTGCACCGAGGAAGCCAAATGGCAGTGAGCTCTCCTGAAACATTGTTGGGGGGGTGAGGGAGGGCCAGGAAGCAGTGATTGCTTCTGGGAGCATGTGGAAAGTGCTGCCGCACCGTGATGTTTGACGCACTCGCAGCACTGTTCCCCTTCAAGGTATGACATCAACCACCTTGTAATTATTAACCTTTTCAGAGCAGGGTCAGTGAGGCTGCAGGATGGCTTTGCCACCCATTGGAGTTGATTCCCCACCTGATCCTTGCCCCCCCCCCCCAACACAAGTTACGCTCAGGGCAGTTGCCACCATCCCTGGCCTTCACAGACTGCAGCAGGGGACCCAGCTGCAGGGAGGTGGGGGAGATGTGACGAAGGCACAGTAGACTCACTATACCTGGATCGGCTTCACACAGTGGCACACATGAGTGTGCGAGATAAGTGGTACAGACCACAGCACTGAAATCATGTTGGCAGCTACTAATACAAATGTATTGCCTATCACCCATACAGATGGCACCATCTAAGAGCAATGCCAATGTTTGCACATTTGAAAGAAATATGAAATTGCCCCGTTTTCAAGTGAATTTTAATTTCTTCTTATAGGACAGCTGATTCTGATGGGGCTTTAAGCAACCTGATGTAGTGAAAGGTGTCCCTGCCTGTGGCAGAGGGGCTGGAACTAGGCGATCTCTGACATCCTTCCCAACCAAAACCATTCTATGTTTCTATTATTCTATGATCCTATTCTATTTTTTAAGCAGGCAGAAGCTGCCTAATTTGTTTCTGATTTAGGTGACTTTTATACTCCAGTAATGCTCAGAAAGCCTGACCAGAACCAAAACTGCACCATACTGGAACTGTGCAAGCAAAGGCTGGGGAGGTGCCAGCTTAGTTAATGGTTACTCCTGCCCTTCAAAACTTTTATTAATAATTTTTTTTACTGGAAGGCAGCAATTTTATTTTTAGCCACATCCCTATGCTATGAACAGTTCAACGGCATGCCACCTGGAATTAATATTTACCTTTTTCTTAGCCTCAGTTAAGATGAAAAACTGTCTTCTGGCCAAGTGACCCAAACAGACCCCAAACATGAAACATTCATTCTTCTTTCTCAACTTTTCCATGCCACACGAGACATAAAGCAAAGGGGGCTCCTGTAAAACCCATGAGCTATGAAGAGCAGGTGGGTGTCCCCATGCAGGTCTCCCTCCATTGCAGAGAAACAGCACTTATGTGGTCATGACACTCAGGACAGCACAGAGGAAGGAAGAGGCAGACAACTGGAAATTTCTGAGCAAGTTAGAGCTATATAAGCTTTCCTACCAAATTGTCCACACTATAGGATCTCCACTTTCAAAAGGTTTCAAGCCAGTGGATGGATGTACTCTGGAGTCACTCCTGTGAGTCACAAGACATTTCTGCAGATGCTGTGGAGGACACCCAAAAGGTTGAGTAGCATCTGAGTCAACTGTTCACTCCAAAAGGTACATGGCCTGTTGCTTGTACAAAGAGGAAAATGCCCATCTTGGAAAGTTATCTTCCAGTTTTTGAGAAGGGGTGGCTTGGAAGAAAGACCAAATGGATCACAGGAGTAGCATGTTTGGCTACCTGCATTGTCTACTGACTGGGGTCACTAGTTCCTTTACAGTCTGGGTCATAATGAAAGCACAGTTATTTTTACCTAATAAACCATGACCCAAACTAAAAATATCTGTCATTTGATAAGTGAATCGACACAGCACAGTGAATGGCTGTCACTGCTTAGCATTGATGTGTAAGTGATGAGATCTTGAAGGGCACAAAACCTAACATGATAAAAATGATAGTATTTTTAATTTCACATAGCTGTAATTCACACTTGGAGCAACTGAGAGTGTTGTCTTCTGGGATATCTGAGATAAGGACAATGATGACAAACTGAAGAGAGTCTAAATAACAACCACAGAAACAGTGAAAATAAAAGCATTAAATAGAATTTCACACTTAATTACTGGTGGTCAGGACAAAAAATACTTGCACTTCTAAGAAACCAGTAAACACATAAAAAAGGATTCATAGTGTTGTCAGATCACATCTTGTTGTTTAGTGGAGATGTGACATGACCTGATGAATCACTAAGCAACATACTGCCATTCATCCAAATAAATGTCATCCATTTTCATGAATATGTATCTTCCTCACACACAACTGTAAATGTACATACATAAACATGACACAAACATTTTCGTATTGCAGGAAAAGCAGAAGCTCTCTTTCTTTTTTCCTGTTTTAAATGAGAAGGACAAATAATATTGACATCAAGGTTGATAGCAAGGTCTACTGCGTAAAACCATACCGGTGAATCAGTACAAAGTCATTAACGGCTACAGGGACAGCAAAAATATAGCAAGCTGACATTTAAGAGAGAACTGTCTTTGTAATTAAACTGCTGATGTGCAAACCTACAACAGAAAAAGTGATCACGGTAATCAGCCCTAAACAAAGACTGAGAATCAGAACAAACACATCAATACCTACAGGCAGGGAGTACATTAGAAATGATTGCCACTGCCAGCAAACAGTGCTTGGAAATGCTGAAGTTGTAAAAAGGGCTCTGCTTTTGGTGAATTCACTTGCTTATCTATCTGTTCAGAGCGCTCCTGTGTAATTCCTTTCCACACTCCAGATGTAGGCAGCAGTCCAGCAGAACAGACTTTTAAAAAGATAAATTAGTACAGATGTCAGCTAAAAAAGCTGAATACCAAAGAAGGAGTCTCGACTGTTTATAAGAGGGTTTGAGCTCTGCCCAAAGCTTTTGTGTCTCTGGGGAGATTGGACAGAATATCTGCATTGCTGGAAAGTACCCGCTGTGCACAGCAGTCTGTGTCCAAAAGGCATGGAGTTATTTATCCTACTTGCTTGAATCATGGTATTAAGGATGATATATGAATTCAAGGTCAAAGCAGTTTGCCCCTTGCCACTGCTACTGGACCTTTTCTTTTGCTCCTTTGCTAAAAACACTCTTCTTTACCAGTGTGGAGCTCTTCTAAAATAATATGTTTTCATGCTTCTATCCATTTTAACCTTCAGTTTGTCTAAACCTCTTCAAAACTTTTAACACTGGTCCTCTAAAGAGAGCCCTGAGAAAACATGCAAGAAATAGCATAGGCCTCAGAATCTGTTTCCAAAAGCAGAAGCATAGTTAGCACATCTCCCTCACCCATCCTGTCAATGTGAAGAGTTGATTTCACAGATGTGTGGGTAAAACCAGCTGTACCCACACTGTTCAATTCCTGCCAGAGCTATCTCTTGGAGAAGATGCCTGTTGAGATTAGTGAGAATAAGGGATTCAATGAATAACTGTGAAATCATCTAAAAATGTACTCTAGGGGCCTGGTTTTCACTTTGTCAGAAGCATTAAGGGAATGGGGGTGTTTCAGGTTTAGAATTTTTTCCTCCCTTCCCAGAAAGGACTTTCAAACTCTCCATCCCAAAAAGAAGAGGGGAAAAGGACAAAAGTGATCATCCTTTTCAATCAGTTCCAACTCTATGTAATGTAGGTTGCATCCTCACCAGCCTCACACCTGGCACACTGGAACTTCATCATTAAAAGCTCTTTCTGGAATAAAAGACTACATCCAGAGACTGTATCAAAGTTTTCAGAAAACAAAACAAAACAAAACAAAACAAAACAAAACATTCGCATCTTTGCTAAGAAACAAAGAAGAAAGCCTGAAGGAGCTCTGAACTACAGTCTGTAGGCACATACATTCTCTTCAGACAGTCAGTTTGGCAAAGAGAGCTAGTGTCAAAAATCAAAATTAAAAAACAAGGAAATTATGTGAGTTATTAAAAAGGGGGGTGAAGGTAAGGCAAAGTCTGCCAAAACCCTAGAAACTAAAATACTCAATAAACTTAACCAGTTTTTCCTTCAATTCGAGATACTCAAAGAGGAAAAAAAAAAAGCCAAAGAGGTATTGTTTCTGCTAACATAGCTTTCACATTTAGTTCAAAGTACATAATGATAGTTTAGATGTAGTGTCATTTTTCTTCTTGTTGCAGTTGAGTGTTTAGTCCTAAAAGATAACCTCACTTTTATCTATATCACACAACAGAATGATCAGTGAGTCACCCAGAAAAGTATAGTGAGAATGGGGAGACAGAAAAAAACAGTCTTTTGAATCTATCACTACATTAATAAACTAATCTCAACACTATGAAAAAGGGATAAAACCTTGAGCTTGTCCCAAAGGACAAAACTACACACGTCTCACATTATTCAAACATTGGAGGTGGTGGTTATAACCCGAGGTCCACTGTGCGTATCCACCCCTGCCAGTTTTCCACCTGCCCTGCATTTACTTTTTGCCATCTCCTTTGGTGTTTGGCAAGGCACATCTTTAAGACCTTTTAAAGATCATTTGGAACCATGGACGCCAAAATCCCCAGTCCTTACCACTAAGGAGCTCTGTATAGGAAGGTCCTAAAGCATACAATTAACAAGCACACTGGTGCATATGTACCACACCTTGTACTGCATCTCAGCCTGCAGTCCGAAAAGCAATCAGGTCTCCTCTCAGCCACCTCTAGAGTTGAATTTTCCCTCTCATTCCTCATGGCAGACAAAGAGGTTGACCAGGAAATGCCATGTAGTTGACACGAAAATAAGAGTTTTAAACTGAAGTGTCCTTCACTGCAGTCTCTCCAGCTAATTTAGATCAGGTTGCCGTGAATGACAGAGGAAACCTACTATTATTTTTTTTTCTCCTGACAGTACAAGGGTTCTAAAAATTACATGCTTCTAATCCCTCATTAGCTGGTGTTTTAAATTCCCAGGCTGTGTAGCTTGTGCTCAAGGAGAAAGTGACAAGAGAAGAGTTATAATCCCTGTGGCAAGAGCTGTCACTGAATACCTGCTGGGCAATAAATCCACTAGGCTTCTTCAACTAGGTTTTTTTTCATGCTTAAACTTCAGGGATGCTACTCAAAATAAGGAAAAATAAATGAAAATGACATAATCTAAAATTCATGGCACGTAGCACGACCTGTTTATACCAACTGATATGTGATGTGTTGAGTCTTTGAAAGACCCTTCGCATCATAGACTAGAAAAAGCGCAGGTTGACAAGCTATATATTTTCCTAAATTGTTTTTCTCTCTTTCTCTTAGAAAATGTAGCTTGCAGCACTGGAGCTTGCTTAGAAACTGATCTTCCCCTGTAATGGACACTAAGATAAAGCTCTCTGTGAAGATGTCCAACACATCAAAATGAAACTAATAGACCAGGCATCATATTTAATAACACTCTCAAATTATATTAAGTTCAATATTCAGCAGAACCAACTTGCACTAACAGGCAGGCCAATTGCAAATGATCGAATCTTGAAAATGAACAAGCACAAATAAAAAGCAAAGATAACATCATCAAATACATTTTAGCTTGTTAAGCTGATAAGCCCTATGTGGTTCGCAATATTTCATACTGCATTGCATTTGTCACACATTCAGTAAAAGTTACGGTGCCATAAGCAACATGCCACTTACCCACTGTGCACATTGTCATCATGCCAACACAAAGTGGAGTCTAGTATCAGACTGATGCTAGAAGAAATAGTTGCCGGACTTTGAGTCCCCTCTTTAACTCAATTCAGTGAAAAACTGGTAGGGTGCTTGTGTGGTTTTCAGGTATAATTACAGAATCACAGAAGTGTTGAGGTTGGAAGGACCCTCTGGAGGTCATCCAGTCCAACCACCTTGCTCAAGAAGGGCCACTGAGAGCCAGTTGCCCAGGATCAAATGTGAACAGTATGCACGCTTCGGCGGAGAATAACAAACACTGCATTCCCAAACATACATTTATGCACTGTATGGGTAGGGTTCAAGTGGTGACAGGGTCAGCTTTCTCAGGCTATGCTATCATTTGCCTTTGACCTTGCTCACAAGCAGCCAGCCCTTTGGGGAGCAGGAAAGGTTAATCACCTGTATGGGCTGATGTTCTCCCTTTTTGCTTAACATGACAACGAAGATGTTATCATCAGGCACTGAACAGTGCAAGTTTTCACATGGATCACTATCCCACCCGCATATCACCCAGTCCTGTTATTGTCAGCTGGGGATGGAAACACCAAACACAGAGTTTCTCAAGGTCAAAGAGGGTTTTGCAGGCATTGTGCAAGAACTGTATAACAAATAAATTCAAGCCTCTACATTTCACATACAACAGTCTGAAATATCTTAAGATGGATGAAGTTTTGCCAACTGATGCATCATCCCTGTAGAAATCAATGGCAACATCTTATATTTATAGACTATCTTGTGTCACAAAGTCTTTAAGCTTCCTGCAGAGCAAAACACACAAATATAGTAACATCAGTAGTGCTTGGGAACAATTTCAGTTTACCCTGTGGAGAGTTTTTCTGTCTTCTGATTAGTTAGTTATCCCCTTGAAAAGCCATTTTATTTTTGTACAGCTCTATGACTATTATAAATAGATGTTTTCATTTCTGTCATTTCACAGGGTCTCACATCTCTCAGTAGCATGAGGACAGGAAACAATATAGACAGGTCTGGAAATTTGCTGATACTGACTGCTGTGAATAGCATAGGCACAACTCCCTTTGATAAAAAGAAATCCAAGTTTCAAAGCATCTCTCCTTGCAGCTTCTAGACTCCTGAGGAATTGATCATGAAAGGAAAACAAGACTCTTAGTGAACCATGTTGGGTGGAAGGCTTACTGCTGCTACTGTCAGTGAATAATGAGTGTAGTAGCAAGGAAAAATGTGGCCAGTCAGGCAGTGCCTGAGCATTCCCCAGCAGGATTACTCCAACACAACAATACTACAGATGGCAAGAGAATCTGAATATAGGAGAGGCTCTGAGGGAGATACATATATGCACATACACACACAAAGACATACATATGTGTAAAATATATTCTATCATGGTATTATTTCATTATTGGATTATTCTATATACATTAGTTCCTGAGCCATTACATTGAAATCAGAACTGTTCATGAAGTGTTCATGTTTCGTAGGTGTTACTCACTCAAAGTAATTTCCATTCCTAAGTGCAGAATGCACACCAGGAAAATGCATGGAACAATAATATCAACAAGAGGAGTCAGCTACACTAATGCAACTTGCTTTTACTAAATAACCATCAAAGAACCAAAGTTAATGGTGCTCATGAAGCAGTTTACTCTTCTTGTCTGAACATTAGCCTTTCCTCTGCTGAAAAACATTTTTGAATACTGAGTCCCCTCTGAAGTCCACAGAAAGACTTTGGTGGTCTTTCCGCTGAATAGATCACCTTTTCTGGAGTAACGAGCAGTAACAGACGCATTGATTCCAAGTCTGTAGTCACAGATTTAGAAGGTGGCAGTGGTTTCTCATAGTTGGTAGTTTATTACATTCATTTTGGTAACACAACCAGAAACAGAGCCCTCTTCACAGTTCAGTGGAAAATTAGGTTCCTTATGAGCCGTTCTCACTCCACTGAGTAAAATGACCACCAAAAAGATGGGCTGGGATTCATCTGAGCCACAACTATGTCTGAGACAGTCACCCCATGCTCCCTTTTAAGTCACTTCAGAGAGACAAGCACTTTCAGAGGATAATTCAGCAGATCTGATTTACGTGCCTGCCTCAGGATGACATTCGTTGTCTCCTGCTGTCTGGAGGATGCTTACTATCTTTTGACTGCAAAGGAACTGGCTAAGGTCTATTGCAAGACATTTTGATGAGTAAATAGTGTGGTGACTAGAATGATAGACAGCATATCTTGCTGTTTGTGAATAGCTACCATGTGGCACACTGCAGATTCCCAGAGGATATTAGCACTATGAGAAAAACCACAGCTGGGCAGGACAGAAGGAGTCAGCTCCCCTCTCAGTGGGAAAGGGAAGTGTCTCCCAAATACCCAAGATACCGGTCTCTGACAAACAATGTTAACTGATTTCCAAAAAGGTTAAACAGGACACTCTCCTACCAGTAACAGCAGTGGAGGACAAAGCTCAGAGCTTTCCTGACAAATATTTTCAAGATACACTTGAAAAAAAAAAAAAAAAAAAAAAAAATTCTCCTCTCTAGATGCAAATGCAAGTCACTGCACCCGGTCAGGAATGATCATTAACAGATAGAAACCACTGTGCTGGAGTGATCAAACGATTAGTGAAGAACAAGAGCTGAACTTGAATCAACGATGCCCTTTCTGTTGTGAAAAAGACACCACCACACTCAAATATAAAACCAGAAGTGTAGCTTGAAGATGCAGAAGGTCATGGGCACTCTTATTCAGAAGGTGGTGAACAGGCAGAGCAACAGGAATGATCAGAGGACTATAAAGCGCATCATAAGAGGAAAGACTGAATGAAGTGGGATTGCTTACTCTAAAGAGAAGACTGAGAGGAACATAATAAAGCTTTTAAGAATGTAAAAGGATGCTGCAGAAAGAGAACAATCTTTTCTCCAAATCCACATTGGGCTGGACAAAAAAAAAATTACTTAACTTGCAGAAACGAAGATCCAGAGAACAGCTGAGGAAAAACTATGTAGCAGTAAGCACAGTACAAGTTTAACATACAGGGAAGACTACCACCAAAGACCTTTATGAGCATGTCAGACCCAGACATGGTGCAGGCACAGGAGAAGGCCAACAGAAACAACCACCTGCCTCACAGGTCCTTTTCAGGCTTCCATAATGCTCAGAGCCTGTGGTCCCCATCATAGGTTATCAGTGTTAAGTGACAGTCTCCTCCTGGGCATTTGTTAGAAGGCAGCACGGAAACAGATGACTTCTCTGAGGGACAGAGATTGCTGTATAATTAAAAAATTACTACAAGCCCCTTGTGACAGCACTACCAGCATCGCACAGTACTTTCTTCCCCAGGGCCTCTACGGAGAGTGTGCTACACTTTGAGCCACTCCACCTGCAGAGGTTAGCTCAGGTGACTACTCAGTTTGCTACTGGTGAGACTTTTTCATTGGCTTTTGACTGGAGTAGAAGGATTCAGACAAATAATTGGCCCAGATACAAAAGATGTAGCCACAGACCCCACAGTTCTGAAATAATCAGTTCAGAAATAGCTTGGATTACAAAAAAAAAACTCCACAAAAATCAACATAAAAACAAACACAGTACAAACAGATGGAAAAACACTTCTCTACAGTGTTATTTGACACCTCTCCCTTAAAACATAAAAGGGCCTTTGAAGTACAATGTTAACTGCATAGATTATCACATAGTAAATGAATGAATAAATAAATCTTGGGGCTTTTTAAAAAATTTGTGCTGGAGATGGATTTCTTGCTGAAAATGTCATTAATCAGCAATATCACATGCTCAACTTCCCCACAGATGGAGCTGCAGCTCAGTGCAGCTCATGCAGAGCAAGTCTTGTGAGCCATCTCCTCTAACCGCCAGCTTGAGAGGTTGCCCTCACCCACTGCAAACACCCCTGTCAACTGCAAAGACTCCTGGTAGGGGAAAGTGTGCTGGAAAAGTAAATTTTTTGGCTGTTTTGTTAACTCATACTATCACCTGCAAATAAAGAGACTTGTCAAGTGCATTATGATGAACCATGCCGTTATGAGCCATAAATCACAGTCTGAAAGACCATTTTCTGTCCTGAACCCAAGTCTGATACCGTAACCAGTCTTCCCTAGCTCCATTTCCTATTCTAGCATGTCTGGACCAGTAGTTTTGCTGGATGGACAATTTCTCCTTCATTTGCTTGGCCCTTTCCTTACCATTAGAAATGTAGACATGTAGACCATCTGTTCTTGGTAAGAGAAAATAAACATTCACATTTATTTGCAAGTTGCTTTTGCTTTGTACAGTAAAAAAGATAAAGGCACCATCACTAGAAGACAGTAGCATCTCTCCAGTTCAGAATCCATACTACAACTCTTACGCAGCAACAATGATTTTACCAATCTTAAATTTTTCAAGCCATGTAAAGATTTGACAGTCTCTCAAAAAAAAATCTAAACTAACTTTTCGGAGCAAGATGCCAGGAAGTGGGAGGAGGTAACATTGGGTCTGATCTTAGTTTGATTTGCCCTTATATGATCAGTTAAACCACACACTACACTAGTATTTAATGCTCACTTGACAGTGTCAATAATTGTGTGAAGTATAAGAGAGTAGGAGACCTACTGTAAGCTGCAGCATCTGATACTGACCTGTTCCCCTGGGCCAAGGTAAAATTACCCAATACACTGTTCTTTGACAAAAAAAAAAAAAAAAAAAAAAAAAAAAAAAAAACCAACAAAAAAACCCAAGCTTAAGAAGTTCCTACTCTCACCAGCTCTGTGCTGTGATTCACTTTCTTCTCAGTTGTGGCAGAGGGTCTGTGGAACTACACTGTAAATCGGAACCATCAAAAGACAGGCACTGAAAAAACTCTGTCTTGGAGAAAGTTATTTCCATTTTTTAATCCAGAACATTTCCAACATGTGCTTGATGCATACCCACAGGCCCCTAGAGCAGTACAACGGGGCACCTGGCTGGTGTGCACAGTCCTTCCTGCAGGTACCAACCACTCCGACCCAAACCACATCACAGCCCTGGGAACCTGCCCACTCTCCTATGCCAGCTTGGCCAGATCCTATAAGAAATGAAAAAAGCCAAAATTATGTGGAATTAGCTAATCTTTAGTTTCTAATCAAGTTTGCAGACAATCCAGTGAATTATTCAGCATCTACTATGTCAGTAATTTACAATAAGAAAAAAAAAGAGAAACCTGAGCAGCAGAGCTCTGTTGGATCACGGCCAGCCGCAGCACAGGAGACACGGCCATCCTGGGTCTCAGGAAGCACTGAAGGGTGCCATCACGAGGGGTATGTGCTGATGAAACCAGAGAAGCAGTCACAGCGACAGGGATAGTTTGTGGCACTGGCCTGATCTTCCCCTCCTGATCCCAGCGTGTGAGCGGGAGCATGAGAGCACCTTCGAGGACAGCCTCGGGCAGCACCGGACCCACGGCAGGAGAAGAGGCAACGTGCCAGGCAGTGTGTCACGCTCCTCAGCTCGCCATCCCTTCCCGCAGGCACGGGGTGCAGCCCTGTCTGAGAGGGCATGGAGACAGCCCCCCCCACTGCAGCTTCCATGCTGGCTGTTTGTGGGGCAGAGGAGGAGGAAAGCCAGTGCAGCACCCTGCTCCTTCCCAACACAACCAGCTCACGCCAGGCAGCAGAGAGCAGCACGTGTCTGCTGACTTTCAGACTCCAAATGACATCATCCATCAGCATTTCATGCTTATAAGGAATTTTCTTCTGGATTTTAATTCACAATTTCTTTAAAAGAAATATATTTTTTCTCTAGAAAGGTGTGACAGTTAATCAAGCTGAACAAGTAAAAGGGTCATGTTATAATGACTGAGGCTGTTTCCGGGAAATCGTGATTGATAAAAGACCTGAAAACCCCCATCGGTTTTTATCCCATACCGTGCCCACCCTGGAGCCTGCAGATCACCCCCCCCACCTCCCCCAAGCACTGGCAGTCTTTTTCTGTGCATTATATTCAGCCAATCTCATCTTGCCAAACTTGTGTTCCCTGTGGTGTGGCAACATGGATCACGAAAGCCCTTTTACTTCCCAGAGAATTAAGCTAACCTCTAAAGCAGTGATCTTCACACATGAATCAAAAAAAAAAAAACCACACCAAAGAGCAGACATCAGACTGTGTTAAAGCTTTTCCACCCACCAGTGTGGGTGTACCTCTGCTGGCCCTGCGACATGGGGCTGCTCACCTCTGGGTTGTCTCACCGCTTAATCATTCCACATCGCACAGCAGGGGATATATTTGTACTATTTCAAAACCAGATAACCACTGAGTTATGAAACTGAGACATGAAAATAATTTAATGGCTTGCCTGATTTTTCTGGTGAATGCAAACTCTACACCCCGCAGGTCAGTGGCATGGTGTAATGTGAAACAGGTGAGGTTATGACTACACCTTCCCACTGGTACGGGCCAAATTTCCGATGTGTTGACTTGCATAGCATCTATAGCCTGGACTAAGCCCAACCAGCTCCCCAGGCTTCCCTGAGCTCCCCCCAGGAGAAATAAAGGGACAAATGACTCAAACTCCTTGTCTTTGTGAACTCAAGCCTCATCTCAAACCCAGCTACCAAAGCCAATATAGATGTAGCACTACACATTGGCCTGTTCTGATCTCCATAAAGCACAGATGTCTATTGACCCGTCACCACAAAAGTTCCAGATTTTCACATTAATTTTTGCACAGCCACAAGGTCTCTTCTGTTTTGTGGTTTTGTGGTGTGGGACCCTGGTAAGTGGTAACTATGGTTCATTCTTGTAAAGTGCTTCAGGTCCTAAATTCCCATCGAACTGAGTGGGTACTGAATGTCTGCTGGTGCTGGCAGGATGCAGCCTTTAATTCAAGGCTTTACCATCACATGTCCTGAGGCTAAATAGAGGCTAAATGATCAGTCAGATAAGCCATCAAGAAATATAGTCCTGTTTCAGATTCAGATTCCTCTCCCCCAAAAATGTAAAACATACAAATATAAAAGTGCTGAAAATCATTTTTTAACTGGTATCTGTAACTGGTATCTGTAATACAGTCTGATAAAATGTCCAGTACACTTTTTCTTGCAAATATTATGCACGTTATACATATGCATCATAGAATGTATGTATATAATGCGCATTATATATCTATTATATAATATATGAGTGTGGGTATATGTACATACACGTCTGAAAAGTTCAAAAGTTAGAAAAAAAAGTCTGATTCATAGTACTACGAATCTCATAAAGCTCACAACAACAACAAAAAGGTAAATATAGAATGTGCCGAAACAAAACACCAACTTCAGTAGAACAAATTCCAGCAATCCTATCATCTTCATAAGTGCCTTCAAAACTGAATTAAATCAGGAGAATAAACTGCTTCCCCTAAACATCATCACAGCTATCACTGACAATATGTGTAGAGCTGCACAAATCACAGAAGACCAAATCTAAAAATCTAAACAAATATCCCAAGTTTAGTAAGAGATATTAAAAATACACATATGAAAAGAAGACATCGAACAACTGCAGACTCTCCATTGGCCACCTATGAATTGGCTGTATCTACTACAGATATAATATACATTTTTCCTTGATTTTTTTCTTCTTGATGCATGCTGTTTCAGGCTTAGCTTCACTATGGAAGTGTCACATTTTGTTCTTTGAAGAAGCATAATATCTTGGAGCCTCCATAGGTGCTTCAGCTACGAGTCCTCTTGTGCCACTAACACTAAGCTTAGAATATGTGGACAAGAATTTGTGATAATTTGAAGGCGTCTTGTGGCTTTTAGATAAAGAATACCTGGCATTATTGCAAACTAATGGCAAGATGATTTGGAAGGCTTCCCTATTTCTGTGGCTAAGGGGATTCCTAACTAAACAGATGTGCATTTTCCTACACAAATGGAAGAGACATTTCTGAGTGGAAATTATCCCATACCTGTCATGTGCCGTTTTCTGGTGCCTTCCTCTGAGGCATCTGGTACTAGATCACAGCATGGACCTGGACTCCACTGATCTTGGTTCCTGTCCAACCTGGCAGCTCTTTGTTCCCCTCCTAGCCCTGCGTAACTGCTGCTTCCAGCTGTGCTGTGTGGGAGAGAATATATCTTACTGAAAAATTAGCCAGCCCTTCATGCTGAATCTGTTGCAATGTTGGCACTCCCTCCAGTTGGGTAAAGAAATTATCTGAATGTAACAGCTAGTGATGCTACAAGATCAAGTGCTATAAAATATATTCCTATAAATATCTTACTTTCAAGTGCAGGACATCCAGGCACACCTTAATCTTTCTCTCTTATGTGAAATTCATGGTGCTGAGACTAGGATTCTTTTTTTCCCCGACTGATGCTCTCACACATGTCTTGTAAGGCCTTACACTGCTGCCAGACATGAAAGCAGACACTGGCAAAACTGCACAGGCTGTTTAGCTTCATTTCCTTTTGAGGCTGAGAGCACAGTTTGATGTATATTTGTTTTGTTGGGTGCTTTGGGTTTGCTAGTAAAGCTGGTTGAGTTGGGGTTCTCTGTTTTAGTATGCTTCTTAACTTTTTGCCTTTCAGTTTTTAATACCATGCTAAGTTGATTTACTGTAAAGAAATGAACAAAAAACAGGCACATACATGTTGATAAAGAATAGACAGTTATCCTATGGTAACAGCTGTTCTTCAGATGTTTTGCCTGCATGTATTCTTGACCAGAATGTTTTTAAGAAAAGCATCTCCTGATGCCCAACCCCAAAATGCCAGTTGTATATCTAGAGGTCAGGTTGACAGAAGGCTGCTTAAATATGTGCTTTTTTCTTGGCCAATGCCACCTTGCAACATAAACCTCCTTTTGCAGGCATCTTCCACTACATTGTGATTTTCTGAACTGTTTGGATGGATTCTTTACCTTCCACTATATGGAAATTTGGTAGTTATATACACATTTTTAATAGATTAATATATATTAATCAAACTTAGTTTCACCGATAGTAGTGTATTAACTTCTTGAGATACAGATAAGCAGTTCATGTTTCAACCATTTACAGAAAAGCATGAGCTATGGTACGTGGGTTTTCTCTTCAGCTCTCTCTAGGATGTTTTCTCCACCAACGTAGGCTGAACCTGCCTAGATATCTCAGTTAGGTCTTTTAAGTTAGGTAACATGAAACTGGGATTTTATCCTTCTAGATAGAATATAAGGATGCCCTGTCCTCAGATCTGACTCTCTTCAGTTCTTTTTATCAAAGTGACACCCACTAAAAAGGTGGTGCACATGGAGAAATGGTACAGAAAACACAATGCAAAAGATTCAGTTGGACTGAATATTGTTTAAAATTGTGCTTAACATTAATTTTAATGTATTATTCATTTCAATATATCTTTTTTCTTAAATCATTTAATAAAAGCATTTATACATACAACTGAAATTGTTTAATTGAAAGATCAGCCTTAAAAACAGTATGTAGCAGATTTCTACAATTTATGCACTTTTGTTTGCACAAATAAAAATAATTTTTCTGCTGTTGCATTTAAAGTACAAAAGCCTACAGAACTGATACAATTTTGGGGAACTTTTTGATACTGAGATAGCTATTTTTCAAAGATCAAACAGTGCGCTTTTTTCTAAGACAAGTCTTGTGACACAGACTCATACATTCCATTCAACCTCAACACACCGTATTCCACATACAAACCTTTTCCTGTGCCTGCTCTGATTTCCTAAAGAATTAACTTTTTTTTTACAAAAAAAGTGATTGAACCATCCCACAGATCTTTGGCCTCCTATTGTCAATTCACCATAGTAAATTATTATTCACTTAACACATTAAGTTGTTGGAGAATGGCTCAGAGACAAGGGTCCTGAGCCCACCGAGCAATTGTATGATCAGAGCCTGTTCTAGGGGCTGATGCTGGGCCTCACTAGGGTTTGCCTGCAGCTGCTCACAGCTGCTGATACATGGAGAATGTCAAGGATGCTTCGGCCTTGTGTACCGTGGTGTGTCAAAAACAGGTTAAGGGGAATTAGAAATAGTGGCCTGAGAAACTTAGTGTTATGGTACCATTGGCCTGAGAAACTTCGTGGTATGGTACCATTGTGTATCGAAAACAAGTTAAGAGGAATTAGAAATAGTGGCCTGAGAAACTTAGTGTTCTGAGAAGCTTGTGCTGTTAGCTAACTGCAAGTAGGTGGACCGTGCGAACACAACCTTTAGAACTTAAGCCAATCAGCTAGTGACTAGTGGGCATAATAATTATCGTTGTCTGTATAAATATATGTACCCTGGACCAATAAAAAAATCGATGCTCTATCACCCACATTGAGTCCGTCTTGGCATATCGTTCCTCCGCCGCTCCACATTAAGTCATAAACTTTGAGGTATATGGGATCTGTTGCTTCTTATTTTAAGGATGTATCCTAAACATTTGGAATATAGTATGAGATAAATTTAAATAATATTTAGGCACCTAATTCTCTTAATCATTATCTTTGTCTACACAACTTTAAAAATTTTTAAATCTCAACCAGGAAATCTTCACTTAATATACACTTATTATACTCCATAGTGAAAAGCAATTTCAGATCCTTTCAATGACGGGGTGCAGAGAGGATATGCCTCAACATTTCTATGCATTCGTGTTAACAAAATAAAATAACTTCTGGCAATTCTGAAATTCCTTTGGTAAATAATGAAAAGCAATTGAAGAATCTTGATGCAAAGGTTTCAAGGTCAAATGATGAGTTGCCCACAGGTTATTTTCATGATGGGAGATAAACAATTGGGTTGAAGTAAATATTCATTCTCTTTCCTCAGCTTCATTGTTGTCTTAAAAGTAATCACACAATGTATGATTTCCCTTTCAACTATTTGGTAAAAAGCTATGAAAAGCATTTTGACATTTAACGGTTTGAGGAATCATTGACCACAAAAGGAAGTATGCATTTTTCAATGAACCCTTTAATTGCTTTCTCAATTGAAAAAAAACAATTAATCTTATTTTGGCAATAGCATCAGTTTCCACTGTATTATTTTAAATGTGAATGAATCTTAGAAAATAGTACTATTTAATTTCCTGTCATGATCAAGTGATAGCTATATGAAGACCTACAGATATCCAGAGACATCTGGTATTCTACAGTCCACTTTTCTTGCTTCTGCACCAGTCATTATGTTGTTTTAGCAGCAAAATAAAAAAAAAAAAAAATCATTTCAAGAGTTTAATTCTTAGAAGTAAAGTTATTTTTACAACCTGCATTTACAAGCTGTTTTTTCATCTGACAGTTTTCCTGTCTTCACTGATTAATTCAAAATCATACTATCATTTATATCATAAGTTGCAGAGCATCTTGTTAGATGCAAGGGCGTATCTTTCCTTATTGATGAGATGTAACCATTGCAGTCATTATCACGGTCACAATCCATGCAAAGATGAAATTCAAAGAACCAAGCACACAGGAACAATATTTGGGCACAAAGTTAGATGATGATCACTTTGACAGCTCTGTACCTCTACATGTTGAGTGAACAAGCCCAAAATGTTGTGTCCCACACTGCTACTTATTCCCTAGTGATATATATGATGGATCTTCTTTAGCTAACAAAAGTTGGAGTACTCGGATAATACTAGCTGTAATTCTTTTGGGTAGACTTCAGGTCTCCTGTAAATTCAGACCAATGTATCATTTTGTGTTTCACAGGCAGTAGAACATATATTCATATGCAGTCATAAAAATTTAGGATGCACTCTTTGTGCATATCTGTAAATCACGATGTTTGAGATCAGTACATACAACTTTATTTCAAAAAGGATTGCTGGGAAGATGAAACAGCCTTCAGCAAACATAACTCAGAACTCGCTCCAGAGGAATTACTCACACTTCTTCTCAATCATTCCCAGATCTTAATCTTTTTCTGATCAATCTCTTCAATCTTCACACTGCAGACTTCCAGCAAACTTTCACTGAGTCCCTCACATTAGGCTTATTTGAGAATGTCTTCCCCTCAAGTCTCCACTGTGATTCAGTCCTGGTCAGTCTGCTAAGCTCCACAGGAAAACTTCTGTCTTTGTAGTTCTACCACAGGGCTCAGACACTTTCCCTCTGCTAATCATTAGTGCTAAAAGTGCTCCTCCTGCCAGTACAGAACAGCTCATCATCCTTCTTTTTCAAAGTTCCTAAATTTCCATGAAAATTTCCACAGAGCATTGGCAAGGGGTCTACCTAGGAACAACCAAGGCCAAGCCAGAAAGAGGTAGTACATTACTGGATGTAAAAAACTTTTTCTGTAGCTCCAACCCATCTTGCAATAAATATATAATGTTAGTGTGTGGAAAGTATTTGTAGGCTAAAAGAAAACACTTCCATAAGTCTTTTTTTCTCTGAGTACAGTTTCATTAATGCTATTCATAAGATGTTTAATAGTCAAACTAGAAACACAAAGCTGTGTTTGTCATTCTTCCCACTGATGTGCATTTCAGTGAATACTAAGGACAGCTCAAGGATAAAAAAAGAGGTTTTGAGATTTTTCTTTAGTTTTTGTTATGACCCTGGGTTTCTCTACTCTGAAAACAACGCTTAATCAATATATTGTTTATCAGGGCTCTGCAAAAGTTGGGTTGAGTCAACCAGTATTTTACTCATGCAGCAGCTGAAGTGATGACGCACAGAAAAAGGGAGATGTAATCACTCTCAGGGACACTTCAAAAAATAAGGGACAGACTTAAACTAAGTAAGTAATCCAACAAGTCTGCGCATGTTCTACTTAGCTCTAACTAGAAGTCAGGCAGGAGGAAAGCAACAGTCCCAACTGGTGTTAAGAGAGGGATTCATAGAGTAGCTCTTCCCTGGAGAGGCTGGTCTCTCAGGGCCACAGCCAAACGTCAGTGAGGAGAGATGTTCCATCATGGGACAGTTCACAGAGCCAAAATTAGGCTGCTATTTCAGGACATCAGTGTCTCTAAGGTAAATTTTGCCCTTGTCCACTTAGTCCACTCTGTGTGCATGGAGGACATGTTCCAGGAAATGAGTGCATGTGGCCTGTCTTCGAAAAGGGAGCCATAATTTTCTGGAGTACTTTGATCTGTAAGGTATTTCTTTGCTATTCATGTTTAGTGATGATCTTAAGAGGTCTAATATAGATTTTACTGTACCAAGATACAGGCATACAGCAGTGAAAATGGATAGCATAATGAAGACAAGGTGGTCTCACTGAGTTTTCTGGAAAAGGAGAGTCCTCATGAGGTTTTCAAGGACTTTATTGTTATTGCTGCTACTTCTGTCATGATTTATCCGCTCTCTGAACCTTTTCACTGGAGAGTAGAATCACAGAATAGTTTGGCTTGGAAGGAACCTTTAAAGGTCATCTATTCCAACCCCACTGCAGTGCACCAGGACATCTTCAACTACATCAGGCTGCTCAGAGCCCCGTCCAACCTCACCTTGAATGTTTCCAGGGATGAGGCACTTACCACCTCTCTGGGCAACCTGTTCCAGTGTTTCACCACTCTCACTGTAAAAAATTTCTTCCTTATACCTAGTCTGAATCTATCCTCTTTTAATTTAAAACCATTACCCACTGTCCTATCATGACAGGCCCTGCTAAAAATTTTGTCCCCATCTTTCTTACAGGTATTGAAACCCCGCCCAATATTCTGGAGCTCACAATGAGTCAAAGTCATCACAACATTCATAAAACCATCTGACATATCTGTAACTCTAACTGGGAGAAATGATTTAAAAATTCTTCACTTCCGAGAAGGGCAGAAATGTTAGCAATGTAGATGGCCTTTAAAAATCTCAGAAACATAGTAAATTGGTATTAATTATCATAATGAGCTAAGAAATGTACAAAAGCATCCAGATGTTGAATGAACACTGCACTCTGTCACAATTTATTACACTTGTTTAAAAATTCAAAGCTGAAATTAAACTACACAAATAAAATAGGAAAAAGCCTCATCTCTTAAGCGGTACACGTATCACAGTAAAAATGCTGGTTTAATTGGAGGAGACTGGAATTTATCTGAAAAATAAAATAACATAGATTTTACAGGAAGGTCCATGCAAACTACTGCACAGATTTTCTCATATCTAAAGATTGCTTTAGTTTGATTGATCCAGTTAATCTGCTTTGTGTTGTAAAATGGGGGCTGCCTTTTCTACTGGCAGAGATGTCGCAGCAGAGATTTCTCAGCTGATTTTTTGCAAGCTGGTAGACTACACAATGCATTGCACACAGGCTCTTTTAGGGAAAGCATGGAGCTATATCTGTGCTACCCCAACATCCCGCTCTGATTGCAAGGACGGGTCTTTCTCAGTGGGGAACAACTCATGGACCAGCACACTAAGCTGCAAGCCAGACACCTCTACACAACTGCTACAGTTAGGTGAGAGTGAGACAGAAAAATTGCTATTTTTTTTTTTCCTTTAACAAAATCAACCTGTTATTTTTTTTTTCACATGTTTAAGTGATTTCTTTTTGATGTACACATGCCCACAAGCCAGCTGCTAAGAGACGTGCCCTGTGCAGAAGGAACATGCTTCACACAGGCATAGAGCAGCTGTGATTCTGCCAGTTGCAAAGCGAGAGATGCAGAACTGGGTCATTTTTACTGAAGTGTAACCCTGCAAATTTCCCATTTTGAACAGACAGTGATCACAATGTGGCCCTCAAGGTTTCAGACATGCTGACACCCACACAAGGTGAAAAGGAAATAATTCTTCCATTTTGATTGTCAGTTTTTACACCTCAAAACCCACAAAAATACTCTAATTAATTAAACAACTATTCCTGGGCCACATAGAAAGAGCAATTCCTCTGATAAAACTATAAAGGTCCCAAATACAGAAGGCATGAACTGCCACTTACATGCACTGGCAGACACTGAAAGCAAGTCTATTGGAGCCTTTCTTTTTTTGCCCTTTCATGTATATATGTCATGGACAATGTCATGGAGCTTCTGAACCAGGAAGGGGTCACTGCCTCCAGCAGTGGTCCTGCCCTTGAAGCACAGTAATAACATGGCTTGTTCCCGAAATGTTTTGCATAGTGGAATTATTAGAGGTGTTCAACCAGTCCCTAAATTAAAACAAACAAACAAACAAACAAACAACAACAAAAAAAACAAAAAACAAAAAACAAAAAACAAACAAAAAAAAAATAAACAAAAAAAAAAAAAACGATGGAGAAGGGAGGCTGATTGCCAATCTAACCAGTAACATGGATATTCATGGTGTCATCTCCTCGTCTCTTACCCTGGGAGAGTCTCCGTGAGCCTCACTGCCCCATCCAAGTACACTTCTTACAGGACGGTTGTGTCTCCTGGAGAACTGTTCAACTACCATGCAAACATGAGGACAGCAGAGTTTGCTTTTAAGCATAAATGGCCAGCACCACGCAGAAGGCTTGAGGCCACTGAGCAGTATCTGCCTGTCATGGTTTAGGCCTGGTTGGCAGCCAACCACAATGCAGCAGGTCTCTCTCCCTTCCCCTCCGGCAATGAGAAGGGACAGAGAGCCAGGTTTGGGGTTTGAGATAGGACTGGGATGGGGAAAAATTCCCCTTTATGATCACGAGCAAGAGGCAGACTTGTTAGGGGAAGGAAAATAAAAACATACATTTATTACAGACACTAACAACACATAACAGAGTAGGACAGTGAGAAGCATTGCCACATCTTGAGAACACCTTCCCCCCACCCCTCCCTTCCTCCCGGGCTCAGTTCTGCTCCCGATATCTCTACCTCCTCCCCCAGCGGTGCAGGGGCAGGGAATGGGGGGTGCAGTCAGCGCTGCCACTTCCCTTATCTTCGGTGAGGGGAGTGTCCAGAACTTGTTCCTCCCGCTCCATCGTGGTCCCCCTCTCACAGCAGACAGTCCTCCACAAACTTTCTCCGACATGAGTCCCTCCCACGGGCCGCAGCGTTCCCCACACTGCTCCGTCATGGGTCACTAACTTCCTCCGACTGGATTCCCTCCCACGGCTGCAGCCCTTCCCGAGCTGCTCCGGCGTGGGACTCCCCCGCATGCTGCAATCCTCCCAGCGCTGAATTACAGCAGCGGGGATGCCTTTTCCCATGAGACCCCGGCCTTCTTCGGGCACAGAACCTTGATTATTGCAAGCAGAAGCCACACGCCATAAATCAGTGTCTGCTCCACCGTAGATCTCCATGGGTAGCAGCGGGGGGCGCCCTGCCGTCTCACCACAGGATACAGGGGGGTGTCTGCTCCGGCACACCTCCCCCCACCTTTCTTCCTCCATTCCTCCACTGACCTTGGTGTTTACGCAGCTGCAGCAACTCCTCCTCACCAGTCCCACTGCTCCTCACCACGTCCCTTCTTAAATACGTTATCGCAGAGGCGCAGCTGATGGGGTCAGTTTTGGTGCAGAGGTGGAGCTGACGTGGAGCTGGGGGAGCTTCGAGAAGCTTCTCACAGGGGGCCGCCCCTGTAGCCCCCTCCCCTGCCACCAAAAAACTCCACCACTCACTCAACCCAGGACACTGCCTTAAATTAAGATGGCATGTTGTCTCCTGCACCAGCTGCAAACACAGAGGGTGTGGGGCTGACAGCTGGGAGGCAGAGGCTCAAAGACTTGCAGAGTACTTCCAGCAACCTAAACACCCCTCAGTGATAACTACCAGGAACATGTTTATCTCCAGATACCTTGAAGAAAGAACCAGAAGGTTTTCACATGCTGCTTGAGACTACCTGGCAGGGAGGATAAGCGGGGAGGGGTAGGATGGGGGCCTTCCCAGCTAGGCAGCGTGAGACTTTTGGTGAGAGCAGTGCATGCCGATCACCCACGGGGACAGCTGTGCGTGACAGACCTGGGGAACACGTGGCACTCGCGCTGCCTGATTTTGAGAACCTTTACCACTGTCAACCTCCAGTGCAGCTTAGTGCGAGGTCTGTTTGAAAGCCCAAACCTGCAGGCCATGGCTGGTTGCACACCTATGCAAGGCTCATGTCATGTGTGTTAGAGGCACTCAGCTAGCCAAACAAAGCTTGCCTGCAAATAAGAGTCTGACCATATTGCCCTTAAAGCACCATCAAAGTGTATGGGTCACAGGCACAAAATACCGAGACTAAAACATTCTGAACTGTGCAAGCAAAGTAAAGAGCACTGAAAGGGAGCTGAAGGCTGTGGCTGGACCTGCAGCTGACCAAGGCCGCAAGAGAAATCTTTTCTCTTTGAGGTGTCTGGGATCTTGAGCAGCACTGTCACAGCCCAATAGTTGGCTGCAAGGAGACTGATGGGGAGACATTTCCCCTCTCATGTGGCTCTAATCCTGGTGCTGGTGATCCTTTTGGTGTTGTGTTTGAATGGGGGAAGTTGGGAGGCCAAAAGCAGCTTTGGAATATGCCACCCAGCAGCCCAGGTTGGCTGTTCATACTGTCCACTGCACATCCCTGTCCATTTATATTACCTCCCTGTGGCAGCCAGATACATTTTAGTCACTCCAAGACTGTACACAAGCCTCTTGGGCTTCACCAAAACCGGTGGATCGGGGCGCATATCCCTTAAAGCTCTCAGGATCTGGTTTGCACTCCATTCAGTCCTGCCCTCCAAACCCTTGTCCTTCTCTTATCTCCAGAACTCCTCACCTTTCTAAGCCATGCTCCCATGCTTCAAAGAGGACTCCACAAGCTCCTTCAACATTGCTTCTGTTTTCTTCTTTACAATCAAATTAGGTAATCACTGGCAATGGTTGATGTAAGTGGTATCCCTGCAGAGCAAAGCAGAAGTTAATTCACTCCATTTCCACAGCAGCACCCCTTACTCTGCATGGATCATCTTCAGACTCTCTTCCTATTTTAGGATACCTGTAAACAGTAACTTCTCCATCTTTCCTCCCATACTCTCCACTATGCAGGAGTGTCTAAACTCCCTGCTCCATAACATTATCAAACTCCCTGCATGCTACCTGTCTGATGCAAGTCTGGTGAAGGGCCACCAAACTGGTCAGGGAATTGGAGCTCAGAACATACAAGGAGAGGCTGAGAGAGCTGGGTTTGTTCAGCCTTAAGAGGTTCAACAGATAATACAGAGCCTGAGCCCTCTCAGAGGCAGATGGTAATGGGACAAGAGGCAATGGGCCCAAGGAAAATCCCAATCAGATAATAAGGAAAAAAAAATTCCTTCCCTGGAGATATTGAACACTTGACTGGATAAGGCCCTGGGGAACATGTTCTAGTTGGACCTGCTTTGAGTGGAGATTGAACTAGATGATCCCCTTCTAATTTATACTATTCTGTGATTCCATGATTTCATTTACCACTTCAAAAACTGTACATTGAAAGACTCCATTGGGAAAGTACCTAATTAAGAGCAGCAGAAGAGGCAATGGGAGATGTAGATGTATTGTAATTGCATTTGCACTGCTGTCAGCACTGGAGCATATTCTATAGTAAATATGATAAAACAGCGAGATAAAGTCCAATTGAAGAGGTTGTGAGAAATCATGAATCATATGAATGGGTCTTACTCATCACTGTGCTTCTTGCTGTTTTACATGGTGGGGAGAGCATGAGCCCTTACTCAAGGCCCAAAAAAATTCATTCCTGTCCTGTAACAGGTGTGTTCCTGTTCATACAAGTTTCTGTTTATAATATTATATTTTGCATTCTCTAGAGCTGTACTTAAGGTCCACCACAACATTACTAGTGTTTTGTAGAGTTTCGGGTTATTAAGAGAGCAACAGTTTTTGTAATTCATACTTTGCAATGCACTGCTTGCTTGTGCTTTGGTTATTACTTTACTATGGTTCACAATAAATTTAAAAACTGCATTGATATGGTTTTTATGGTTAAAAAAGCCTTCAGGAGTTATGCTGATATTAAAAAGGACTTCATAAGATTAATATTGATATAAAAAAGCTTTCTAAGATTTGTTGATATAAAAAGCCTCTCAGAGATTTTACTGAAAAAGACCACTATGCTGAGACTTTAGTGAACATAACATTAAAAGGCTCTGAACATAACAAACCTGCATTGATTTTCTACATTAATAACCTCAGTTACCTAAATGTAGTATGTTCTTTTTTGAGAAAGCCATGCAGGGCTCAGTATACATGGAAAACATTTTTTAATCTGGCACAAGGAAGATCTTGGTAGGTGGTCCAGGCTGGGATCCAGGTGAGAAGCAGGCGGTGGTAGAGCAGGTGTTGTCAGCCTGACAGGGAACAAGGGCATGGAAAAGGCACTTGTACTTTGTTGGGAAGCAGAGAGGGCGACCGGGGAGGCAGTCGTTCACACCCGCTCGGGATGACATCTGACCCTGGGAACAGGCAGCTGACATTTGTGCATCTTTGGATGCAGTAATTATCATTTGCAACAAAAATAAGCACAGTCACTTTTTCCTACAGAGTGCTGCTGGTAGCAGCAGGCTTGCGGAGATGGCAAGTTCTGGTTGCTCTGGTTCAGCTGCCTGGGCTCCAGCCCTGGCTCTGTGGCACACATGCACACAGACCCTTGGGAAGATCTGTAAATCCTGATGTTACTGGTGACTCTTGGACAACCACCTGCATCTAGGACAAAATAAGGACCCGGGCTGGCCACCAATGACTATTTGTGTTCTTCATTGCATGGGCTGGTGGTGGGAACACAGCCAGAGCTGTACCTCCTATCTTTAACCCATCCATAGGCCACTTCGAATTTTTTGTGCATAGTGCCCTGCTTATATCCTTTCTAAATCACAGCCTATCCTGGAAGCTGCTTATTTTGCCATGTTTGATTTTAAGGAGAAAGAACAAAGGAAAAATGGCACTGAGCAGAAAACTACAGAACTGTCTACTGGCCTTGGAGAGAGAGAGGGAACTTGAGGAAAAGACACCTTAATATTGTAGTGAACATTTTTAAAAGGAGACAGTAATGAACATTAGCAGCAGAAATAAATTCCACTTATTTCCTCATAATTTCATTAGGAACTGGTATTCAGACAGTATAAATGCCTTGGGTAAATCCCCATAACACTTCCTTTAATTTGTTTGTATTGCATGTTTTATTGCTCCAGATTTCTCATATAAAAACACAGAGTGTCCAGAAAGCAATACAACTCAAAATAATGGTTTAGCAGCATACTAATTTGTAGATATACAAATATAGTCGTTCCATCAGCTCTAAATTATCAGAAAGAAGTTACTTAAGAGCTTAGTGACTTAGTTAGCAGCTAATGCAATAGGAGTAAGAAAACCAGAAAGATTTCTTACATCTGACTTTGTCCCAAACATTCCACCAAAAAAAGGTATTTTCTTAATGATTAAAAAGCAAAATTAACGATCCATGTTACTGAGGCAATATAAGGTCCTCAACAGAGACTATTAATAGCTTCCCTGAGTCACTCGGCCCCCAGCCTCGCACAGCACTTGCCAAGCACTAACTGCCACAGGTCCCCTACTGCAAATCCATCACACCCTCTTGGAAAAGAAACACTGCCTCCAAGTCCCACAGCCCCCAACACAATCCCGCTAATAATGCGGCACACAGAGGTGTCAGCCTGGGTATGTAGGAAGACTGAGGGGCAGTTTTGGGAGGCCTGGGTTGCCCCGCTCACCTGGCAGACCCCTTCTTCGCCCGTGGCCGCCCCACCGCCCCCAGCAGTGACCCTGGTGGGGAGGGGGGGCTGGCGGGGGCACGCAGCCTGCAGCCCCTGGGAAAGCACTTGCTGTCCCTGCTCCTTTGGAGTACCAGGCTCCTTCCTGCAGCTCCTGGGGAGACAAGAAATTGTGCGCAGGACATTTGTGAGAGGCAGTGCTGCCTGGTGGAAAAAGCAAGAGTGGGACCTATTCTTGGCTCTGCCGATGGCTAATCATTTGCTTTTCTTTCACCAGACGTTTATCACCCTCTAAATGTGGTTAATTCTGTGAAACCCCTTGAGATCCCTTGACAAAAAGGGCTCTGTGAGAACTGGATACTCAGCAAATTCAATCCCATTTAAAAAGAACAAACCAAACCCCCCTTCCAGATTCTTCATGTCATGATGTGTCTTGAATACTGATGTGCAGCCTCATACTGCTTTGCTCAATGGGTTGAATAAGTGAATAGGGACAGAACAAGGACGTACTTTACTCGCAATAGCAAATATGGTGACTAAGTACCATCCTCATGACAGCAGGAATGCAGTGGCCTTTAGATCTCACTGGCTTTCCCTGCAATGCTGTTGCTTTCTTTGACCTGCAGGCACTTGGCACAGTGAGGAAAAGCACCACATGGAAGAAAAATACAAGGGATAATATTGCATTCATTCTTCTCACTGAATTATGAGGCATATATACAGATTATGACCTTTGCCTAGCACTGTTCACCGTAATAAAACAGATGGTGCAGAGTTTCATCCTGATCCAGCAGTTTCACCCATCTTTTGGACATGTCAGAAAAGCAAGGACTAAAGCCTGGCTCTGAATCCACTAGAAATCTGAGGTGTTGCCACCATCAGAAAATCAAATAAAGGAGCATTTGCAGAAGGATGCGTTTTTCACTTCCCTGTGAGTACAATCAATGAGGGACACTTTTGAAAATTCATATTTTGAAAATATTTTTTTCCTTCCTTAACAAATCCTATGCAGAAGAGTGTAATTTGACTTCAACTCCTAATATAAACAAAAGACACATAGTGAGAAGCGGGTGAGCAGATGAACCTCTCATTGTATCCCACCGTATTTCTGCTGAAATCCTATGGCTTCTTATGCATTTTAACTTTTATTATACATTATATTTCTGAGTTCTATATTATGCTTGGCATTCCAAGATCTTTTTGTACAATATAGACAGATTAAATGGCAAAAGATTTCTAAGCAAAATAGGAAGTACAATTTAATAATTGTTAAAAAATTGCTGTAATTTCAAGCTATAAAGATAAAAATGGATAAATATTCAGGAGTGTTAGAAGAGAACTAAACTTGGAAGGAAAACATTTGCTTAAATTTTCAGGCATTAGTGCTTCCATCATCTACAATAGAAAAAAGGCAGAGGAGGTTCCCAATGAGACAGTATTGAAGCAACAAATCACTGTTCTGCCATGTTCATAATAAAATCATATAGAGCCTTATTTGCTGTCTTGCCTAATTATTGGGATGTAAATTACTAAATTGTGAGTGCAAATTGTGAGTGCAATCCAGAGACTGGTGAAGTGTCTTGCCTACAAAATGTAATTTTGTTGAAAACACTAAGTTCTTCAGTTACAATGGCTGGGTGAACTGGTTCCATTTTGGGTGATGTGAAAACCTTCTTCTTTTCTGTTTCCCCAATTGAATAAAATGTGAGGACAGACAGAAACAACTTCTGCAGCATACAGAAACTTGAAAATGTGGTGCTACCACTACTTGAGAAGTTCATTTCACATTTTCAGAGACACATCACTGCCTCTGTATGGAAGCATTAAATGAGAAGTTTAGTTTAGGATCAGCTCCATAACTCCACTAACACTTTCAAGGCATGTTGCAAATGTAATTATCTACAATAACAAGACTATTCAAGTCATGTAACTGCATAATTAGGGTCTCTTCTGGTTCATCATTATGAGGGACTAAATAAGATTAAAATGTGACTTGATGTTATCTATTTTTTCTACTTTGTCACCTGACATTTCTTGGTAACTATTAATAGGACAGATAATAAAAAGGAAACATTTTGTTCCCCTCTTCAGTAATAGCCATTGCTAATTTCCATTACAAGTGGCTTTCCTTAGGCTTTGGAAAAAAGAATTGCACTGATAATAAGTAATTTATTTCCATGAACAGTAAAACCTTGACTTTACAGATGATAATAAACAAATAAATATTTTCCTTTAGCAAGGAAAAATTGAAACATGTTAAAATGACCTCACAGTGGAACCTGACAATTACCACTGATGGAAACTGGAGACTTTTTCCAAAACAGAGTAGTAGCAAAGCCTCCAGACATGGGAAAAATGCAGAAGTTGTTTACAGGCACTTCTGTATACAGTAAGTGAATGAAAGACATATTGGCTTTGAACGTGAAACCAAAACCAGAAAACTAATGCAAGTGTCTTGAGGGCAAGTCAGCAGTGGCCATCTGATGCCTGAGATCACTTTGCCACTTGGAAGGTAAGTAGGAAAAGTAGATCTTCTCTTAAAACTCATTGCAATGTTAGCTTCATACAAGTACCAATATGGACATGTGATGCACATACACAGCTGTTTAGGGTTATTTTGCTCTAAATATCAGATAAAGTCTTAGTATAGTAAAGGATAAGGCACAGAAAGGTGAAGTAACTGGACAAGAATCAGTGGCAATGTGGGCAAAAGAAGACAGAAAGCCACCTTAATAGGCCTGTGTTATAACCACTCAGCCACATCCCACATCCTTCCTTACCTGAAACAAAAAACACACTGCAGCAATTCTTTGCTTCTCAAAGAGTGAAGTACATCAGAACAGAGCTGAAATAGAATATTCATTTTTAACTGGGGAGAAAATTGTTAAAAATACCCAGTTTTCAGCTTTTCATCTGGCAACTTCTGAAATTCTTCTCTGCACATGCATATTTTCCCTTAATTTTAACATCTGGAAGTGAGCCAGGAAAAATCTCTGCCTGTGGTATCTACTACAGCAAGATGACTTCCAAAATAAAATACTTATTAAACTAGGTTCACAATGCCTTTTGCCTCCAATAATAGCCTGTTAATAGATTTTTGTAAAAAAAAAAAAAAAAAAAAAAAAAAAAGCCAACAAATACAAACCCACCAGTTTCCTGTTTTGACCCCTCTTCGTTAATACATCCTGTATGTTGCAGAGAGACACATTCTACTTCTGGACCCTCTGAACACGTCTCAGTGGTGATACATAATATAGACAGTAACAACGACTCCCTAAAAGTTTCCCCCACATGTTTATTGCACGCCTTGGGCCCCAGCAGGGCAGATACTTGGTAGAGAGAGCACTGAGAAACTTAATATATAAATCTTCCTATTTGAACTACCCTTGCTGCTGTAGAGGTTGCTGGGGTCACTAAATTAAGACCAAGAGTCATCTCAGGGTAGCCTAGGAGATTATTTCCTGATGCAGAGGGGATGTTAAGACAAATAGCCTGGATGGGATTCATACCACATAGAGACCAGAGCAGTACTTTTGCTGGGTAGACCCATAATCAGACATATCTTTTCCTCCACACACTCCAGGCACAGGCAACCCTCTCTGCCCTGTATCTCTCATCAGCTGAGTTCAATGACACAGGGACATTCACCGTCCACCCTCCCGTCCCCAGCCCCTCACGTTCCTGCGTGCCAAAGCACGCATGGGTAACAAGCAATAGTGGGAGACAGGAGACAGCTAAAATTGCAGGAGGGAGCAATTACATCCTACGTGATTTAAAGTTAGTTTCCTTTCTTGGCTTTTCTTAATATTTGAAGGAGGAGGTGGCACCATTGCTCATGTTACTTTCCAATGGGTATGGCCTATTCTCTGGTGGGTGGCATGTGGGAAAAATAAAGAAGAAAACCCAGGTGATGTACAGCCAGCACAGGAACACTGAGCTACGATGTCACACGAGAGGCTATGTGATATTCAGACCAGTAATCGAGGCTGTGCATGAGCTGTGCCCAGTTTCCCTAGAGAACCATTGTCCGCTCTACACACCACAGAATGTGTTATGCCAGGCAACAGAAGCAAGATAACCGTCATCTTTATCCTAGAATTGCAATATAGAAAAATATCATTAATAAGAGTATGTCTCACCTGCTCATCCCTCCCTATTGCCATTCTGTGACTTCTCCATGCCTATTAAAGTTCCATGAGCACATTCACACTGAGATAATAAAAAAAAAAAAAAAAAAAAAGCTTATTTTAAACAAAGAGAAAAAGAGAAAAATATCATCTATCAGAATCTTGTAAAGCTACACATGAAAAACTGAAGTCGCAGCTTAATCTTATTTTTGCTAGTGATTTAACCACTAAGTTTTTCCTACTCCCAGCCTGTCTGCTGCTTATGTGTGATACCCTATAGCGATATCTGGTTTTAATACTGGGCTCCCCACCCATAAAATTCCTGCTGGTGTTGCTAGGTCTATTTTCAAATGGGGAGACCGAAATTACCAACCAATCTCTGCTCCAGTTATCTGCTCCAGTTACCTGCTCCGTTCCCTTCTTGGATGTTCCAGTCCTGCTGCATGGTTCAGCTGCTGCAGGATGGACAGCAAAGACTCCTCCCTACAGCTGCTTGGACATCTTTGCAGTTTCTGAGCCAGCTCCTGGTATACGTCATTTAATTTTACAGCTTGGCAGTTTAAATCAGTGCCAATTATCTCAGTACCTGTGAACTATGGTTGTTTAGCCATTGCTAGACAAGTAGCAATAGAGAGAAATGGAAGGGGTAGGATGGGCTGCCGGGGACAGGAACCACTACAGACACCACTACTTAGGATCCCTATAGGGGATTCTAAGTATATGCTTATATTAGCATATATTCTATATATGCTTCTAAGCAAGGTGCCCAGCAGGAGTCCTGAGGAGCACAAGGTCAATGGAGAACAACTAATGCTTCCCTCGGGTGGAGACAGCCAGGCACCTCACAGCCAGGCACATCAGTGCCTGCAGTGGCCTGGAGCCGGCCACCAGTCCTTCCACGAAGGCCATGAGATTGAAAGACAGTCAGTGAGAGCCCAGTGAGCTGTTCTCTCTTTAAGTATATCCTCCTATACCATGAATAGCTTTAACAGAAAGCACATTAGATCCTTGATGAAAACACAGCAGAGCTTGGACTGTGTGAATACAGCTGCTGATCAACCTTACCAACATCCTGTCTATTCCTGCATTGTAGCTATGAATAATTACTCCTCCACGCACCCTTTGCCTTTCTGTCACTGCTCTTCCACAGCTGTAGACTGTTGTAACTGCAAATGGGCCCATACCAAAATCCCAGATCTAAAATTTGTTCTCCTATTTAAGGAAATCAGGGAAAGAAATCTAAACAGGTGTCTGCTCCCCCTCACTATGACTGGACGATGTGGAGCCCTGCATACAAACAGCCCAGACTTTCAAGGCTGCATTTTTGTTTCAGATTCTGTGGTTCAAGCTTGTCTGTATTCATTTGCTTACTCCGGTCTCTACTGACAGAGACAACTTTTAAAAACCAACCCATAAAGCAAAAAATTTCACCAAAACTTAAACAAATACTTTCAGAGCACTGATGGTAGTTAAGCCATTTACTGCATTCACTGACTACTCTGGCCACTCTTTCTGGAAGAGATGTTGAGCTAGTGCTGCTTTGCAGCAGGAGGAGATTTTATTACACAACTGAATGCGAGAAACTTAAACACAGTGTTTGGGGTAAAAGATTTAATATCTGTCCTCTTGCCACATCTCCCTGTTAACCAAAGAAATGAGCATTGCTCAACTTTACCTCATCCTCTGTGGGGCTGCCCAGAGATTTACTTCCTGGGGTCCTGGTCTGTATAAACTCCCCACATTAGGGACTGTACAAATTTTAAAAAGTAAACCCAGGACACATATAATCATTGCTACAAATATTAATCATATTCAATTACAAAGACTGAAATGGTCTATATTGAAGGAGTCAATATTTATATAAATAAGTGTACACAACTGAACCTCTTAGGGCATTAGGAGGTAGCTGGGGGTTACATTTACTCAGCAGTTTTCCTCATAAGAACTATTATTCTAGCTCTTATAAATTACGATCTCAAGACAGTGGGTTTCCATCTTTTCTAAATATGTGGGACTCTGAAAATTTTCCAGGAGGACTGAGGATTCCCGTACAGTGCAGTTCAGCCTAGTGATAATAACTTTGATTTTCCTCAACACCTCAGCACAGATCTATTAGAAAGCATCATCAGAATCTAGCAGGCTGAGCACA
This sequence comes from Tyto alba, assembly GCF_018691265.1. Classification (NCBI taxonomy): domain Eukaryota; kingdom Metazoa; phylum Chordata; class Aves; order Strigiformes; family Tytonidae; genus Tyto; species Tyto alba. Next base: position 24,703,436 of record NW_024881282.1, on the reverse strand, counting down.
GATTGAAAACCCCTTTTTCTAGACTGCAAACATCAAAGTAGGCATATCTCTTGCCTAGGCAGAAAGGCAACTGCCTTTGGAAAAGAAAAACAGTCTTCGAGCTGAAGAGCCGGAACTTTCTGGGAATGAGACACTCTGCTTTCTAACTGCAGGCAGGCCATTTAACTTCCCTGTTATGTGTCTGTCCAAGGTCAGCAAGTGGTCTTAGTGCCAAAACCAGCATCTAGCAATGCAGGAGGAGATTTACAGAGAAAAGGCAAAGCACTTGTACTTGGATAGGGCCATTATATTTTACCTTTAGCAACAACTCCTTGTCTGTGTTTCTCTCTCTCTCCCCTAGCAAAGTTGAGAGCTTATATGTAAAAGCACCTAAAGCAGATCCCCAGGGACTCACACACCCAGAGTGAGGAGGAAGAAAAACACTGCACACACCAAAAGGAAATCACTGCATTTGCTCCCTCCCAACATCCACACCTGCCCATGTTTCATCAGAGAATTTGTATTCATTATAGATCACTGGCACCAGCTAAATTAAATTTATTTTAAACACTGAATGTTAATTTCAGGAATGCCTCAGTCTGTTCAAGTGCTAAGAACCAGCTAACATGACACCGGCACTGTTTCAGTTGCAAATTGTACTAATCTAGGCACATTTTCTACTGTTTATATACATATCAAAACCAAAAAAAAACATCCTTTTTTCCCCTAAGAATATAAAAAGCTGTGTCATTAGTATAACTTTGCTCTTATAGCAAATTCTTATGCTTTTAACTCTCACAGCAAAAGACACATAAATAATATATTTGTATTACATGTTCTATTAAAGGTTTTCAATATGGTTTACAAAAAACAATTCATGCACACACTGCTGCTGCAAGAGAGGAAACTACCTGCTTCATCCAGTCACTGACATCCAAAAAATCAGTATTATCCAGGTGTTAACTAGTTGATATGCATCCAGGAGGGTTGTGTTACTCTAATGAAGCTGATTTTAATAGGAGTTTATTTAAGCCTCCATTAATTTCTCCATGTAGAAAACACATGTGCCTTTCTATATCTGTCTGCATGTACATGGCCATCCAGTAATGAGGGAATGAAATGTATTTTCTTCCTGAATAACAGTAGCTCCAGTCCTGGGTGGAAAAGTTGCAGAGAATTCACAGAGTCATTCATTAACTATGAAAGCTAAGGAATACAGAGGGCATGAAATGAATGAAAACACAACTGTTTACAGTGAACAAGACACTCAGCTTCTGGGGATGCAAATGCTCCATCCTAACCAGGTTCACTGGGAACATGGCAGCTTTGGGCTGTTCCAGGCCAAGTCAGTCTCATCTCTCTCAAATATCTCTCCAATCACTTGTGCACAAGCCATGGGGAAGCCCTCAGACATTCCTGGTTGTCCATACATGCAACACTGAGGTCCACTGGGGCAGATTGTGAGGGTATTTTTCCGGCAGTCTTGCTATTTTCATTGGCATCTGTGCAGTAAGGTTTTGGCAGTATTTAGCACACACAGTAAGCAGGGTTGCTTTGCAATTTTGTATGGTATAAAACTTTTGTTATGACCTTCATTTTGCAGTAATCTTAGCATTCAATTCAAAAGAATGCTAATGAAAACATGTTTATAAGGGATTAACATGGCAACAAATATAAAACTGCTGCATAGTTTAAAAAAAAAAAAAAAAGCTTTTCTCATGACTCCCCTAAATATTCTAAATTATTTATACTGACCTTCTGAGCAGATCTAGCTCTTAAATTTAAGCTGCAATACTAAATGTAATAGAAACATTATTAACAAAGTGCTTGAAGTTGCATGCCTCGTATAACACACTGGCGATACCCTTCATCTCTGCTGTTCTACTGCTATGCTTATGTAGCACATGAAATTAGGGGGCCTTTGTACCAGAAGTTTTAGGGGGTTTCTCCAGACCCCTAGTAGGCAATTCCCTGGCTGGAGAGTAGGCACAAAGACAATCAACTGTTAGGGCACGAGTCACTGACAGAGCAGCCCTGCCCCTTTTCCTCTAGGGACATTCAGGGGACAAAGTTCATTCAGCAAGATATGGATTGAGCCACTTTGTTGTATATTACAGAAATGTTCTGTAGCTTGAAGTACCCTAGAGGGGGTGGGCTTTTAGGGATTGTTCTTAGGCTTCTCATTAAATCTGATATCTATTACCCAGCAATCCACAGCTGGGGAGGACAAAAGTTCCGAAGATTCATGGCAACTTTTACTTCCCATTCTTCACTAGCTATCATCCCATTAACACAAAGTACCCATGTCAATCTCATTTGTACTGAGTCCTGTAAACATCTGTCTTCATGATTATCAGGCTTTGGTTTGGTCCCAGTTTGAATAACTGCTCTTATCTAAGTTAACTTTATGATCAGAGGTTAGACCACATGGTGAGGTGGTAGGGAGAGCAATTGGAGGCATGGACACTCTTTTATTTGAAAAGAGACTGACTGGTGTGTGATGTTTATCTTAGGAAAGAATAAACTAGACATGATAAACAGATATGAGCCAGTCAAGCATCTGCAGCGCCTCCTTCAGTGAAGTTCTGCAGACCCAGCTGGTGTGTCAGGGAGACTTTTCTAAGCTCTTTCTAGACTTTCTGCTTGGATGGCCAGATAATTCAGTTATAACCATACTTGTAAATACTGCTAAACTCAATGCAAGTAGTGGTGATTCCCTTTTATTCCTTCCCAGCAGTGCCAAAAATAGGGAAGGAAATTAAAGTAAATGACAGGAAATGCAAAGCAGCTCTTCTCAGGGCAGGCATACTTTAGAGATACATACTTACAAACATGTTCAGTATGGTGCCAGAGAGTAAGAGGTATAGCCAGGCCAACCAGCGTGGGGAATGTTTGTTACCACTGCCTATTCAGCAAGCATATTCAAAGTCAAGTCCCATGAGACAGGAAAATTTAATCTATTCTCCTTCTAGACCTGCGTCACAGAGCGACAGGCCGTTAGTTCTGGCATCTTTTAATGGAAATTCAAAACACTGCCATTTTCCTGTTTACAGTACAAAGTTAATCATAAAAATCATACAGACTGAATGCTAGCAGAATGGTTTGCTATGATCATTTTTATGTACCATGCATTTTAATGGAATGATCACCTGCCCATACATTTTCAATTCTAGTGCCTTGACTTATATCCCTAGAAAGTGCCTGCCTGCCCTAGATCAGAACAACACTGAAAACCAAGTTTTTGTGACCATTTTAAGATTGCCTTCAGTAGTTTTGCTTTCATTAGGTTTGCTAATATAAAGAACAGAAGTAAACCAATTACTCCAAAAGGCTTTGTTGCCTGGTTGCAACAAGATTTTGAGATTTTGAGAGTGGGAAAGACAAAGGATGGAAGCATGAGTTGAGAGAGTCCTAAAGCAGGGAACAACGTTAAAATGTCCAATGTTGTTCATGCCACACGATCTCCATCCAGTTGTGCATTTCAGCTTCGGACAGGGAGGTGCACCTCCAGTCATCCCACTTGCTGCTACCACTTTTCATCAAAACTCTCCTGCGCCATCACTTTCACCCAGAACAGATACTCACACACCCAAGCTATGGAATAGCTTCTGGAGGTTTATTTGCAACAGCTCCTGTAGCGTGACTTAGGGATTTTGTCAGGGGAACACACTGGCTCAGGACACAAGAAGCTCAGGAGGGCTGGCATTAGTCCTGCTGACAAAACTGAAATGGAGTGCAAACCTCCCAGAGGAGGTGCCAATGGAAGGCATTGAAGTGCTCAATGAAATTGTGCAGGATACAGGCCTTCATCCAAGATCATCATCCCAAAATCTGAATGCCAGTTTTATGATGGGTAAGCTGGTGGGCAGTATTTTTGTTCTGTGGCATTCAGCAGAGGAGATTAGCTAATAATCCAAATATACAGAAGGCTTTTCTTTCAGACTTTGACTTGAATATTTTTAAGACAGTGACTGAAACTGTGTTTTCTGGCTGACCTGAAATATAACATCAGACTAAGCTCTAATCTGCTCTGCCAGGTGTGTCAGGGTAACATATGGCTCTGCACTGTGCAGGCTAACCCAAGCGAAAACAGGAGGCAGACCAGAACATTAAAAAGCCAAGGTCCTATAGCAAATACTCCTCAAAGCTATTTATTGGGTTTAAGGCAGTGTATAATTCTGTCCTGGAGTTAACTATTAAAAAGGCAACAGTTTTAAACACTGCCCTGAAATATAAGATTATAAAATGCAAAACAGGTGAACTTGCCATCTGGAGTGGTGAAAGCTGAATACACAGGCACTTGCTACATTTAAAATGACAGCCCAATTCACCAGAGGAATTACCAGTAAAACAAAGCGGACAAATGCTCTTTTGATCACTACCTTGATTTTCCTAGTTACATGTGCTGGTTGTTTTCCTACTATCAGGTAAGTGCTCAGTGTGCAATGCGATGGTTAAAAGGACAGTGCTATTTTTAGCCATGTACACATTGCAAGGTAGCAGAAATGTAGGGCAATTCACACAGGCAATGCACAGGCAATTCTTGCCTGAAAGCATGTAGCACTCTAACTGCTGCTTGAAGAGATAGGACTGCTGTCCCGGTCAAGAGCTGGTTTATAGTATCTCTGTGTCAAAATCTAGTCCAAATATGTATGTGCTCAAACATCAGCAGGCAAGTGTAATAGATGTTTTTGTCTGGAGCTCTGTTTAAGCTGCCAAAGGGGTGAGACAAGGCCACCGCGTGACCCTCACAAGCAGCCTCCCAGGCTTCCTGACCCGAAACATTTAGTTATGACCAATCTGTTTAAAATCCCATGTTGGCACTGGCTCCGAGTTCATGCAGAAAGCAGAGGCACTCCCAGAGGGCACAGAGCTGGGCAGACTGCCGTCCACCTCAGTCGCCTCACTTACAGGCCAGCAGCCAGGGTGAGGATACAAAGGACACAGGCTAGCCAAGGGCAATTTAGCAGGGCCCCAGGCCAGCTCTGGGGCATTTTGGACAACAGGGTAACAAAAGGCGTTCCATTTGTTGACAGTCAATAACAGAGCTTCTTTGCAAACTTTTCCTTCCCATAAGGACATTAATGGGCACTGTTGTCACCTCCCGAGACCTGTGTCCTTCTGCTAAGTTTCTCAGATATTTAGACATGGAGGTTGTTCCAAGCTGCAGCGGAGTTCTCATTCTACATGGAGCAGCATGTAGGAGAGACAGCAGCAATTTTTCTAGCTGCCTTGGGCAATGAAGCAGCTTTTGCTGCTGGGAGGAGAGGAAACACAGATGTGACTACAAGCTGATCTTTGGAGGTGCCAGACAAGTTTGATGTCAGCGCAGAAGATGGCCTAGATCAGGAGGGTAAGCATGACAGAACGAGGAGAGGGAGCTGAGCACTGCAATGACAAGGCCACATCAGCTAACCATCCATGCACACTTTGCACACCTCAAAAGGTGAAGGAAGAAGAAGTGTTGTTTGTGCTAAAGCTAATAACAATGAGATGCAGCTGGCAAAAGAAAAACATTATTAGGGCTGAATGTTCGGAAACATCTGAAATGATAAGCAAATTGCACATGATTTAAATTGAGAACACAAGAACAAAAAAACCAAACCAAACCAAAACAAACAAACAACCTGTGCCTGACCTGCCATTTTACCATACCACAAATTCTGATTTAACTGCAGAAAAACATATCTGAGTTAAGTTGAATGGAGTTCCTGCAGAGTTATTAACAGAAGGGCTCAGAGTGAGAGAGGTGGTGGCTTAGCTACCTCTCAGTAACTGTCTGCAGATTATTTAATGTCTGTAATGTGCTTTAAAGATGAAAACCACTGAGTGCTTAGTAAATTAGAACAAAAAAGAATCCCCAACAGTGGCATCTATTACATTACAAAATAACCTCTCCAGGGAAGCCTCAGAAGTATTGTCACTAAATAAATTTAAAACTGAACAGCTTGAAATGTATTTACTATAGGAAGGAGACTTGCATTTGCCCCAAGGAAAAGAGATGAAATGTCCTAAGGCTTCAATAGTTTTTCATCTCCAGTTTTTTATTGCTCTTTCCTGATGCACAGGGGAGAGAGATGATTATTTAAACTGTTTTTTTCTCTGGAGCCGTCTAGTGAAATGTGCTGACAGGTACTATCCATCGACTCTGTATTTCAGGTAATTCACAAGGCAGGCAAGTAAGGGGGCCCACATTCCTTGACAAAAAGCACGCACATGATGGAGGAGGATGCAGCTTCTCTTTGAGACGAAGAGAAGCTGCCAGCCTTTGCCATTTTCAAGGCAGACCAGAAAAAAATTTACCTAGATACATTTCCAGACAGATGCACACAGCAAGCAGCAAGCAACAGCTTGGTCAATCTTAGGCTGTCACAGGATGCTCAGAACAAAAGGAAGAGGAAGCCTTTTCTTCTTCTTTATGGTCCTACTGCATCTGGTCTGTGCAAAAAGAGCAGCTCTTTTCTCTTGCTATCTCTGACAAGACCAAGGACTGAGGTTGTTTAGATTGCCCATGGCAGAGGGAGGGGCAGGAGGGAGGTGAACAGGAGTCCAAAGAGCAAAGTCAGCTGGTGGAAGAAGTTGACAGTGTCAACTTCTACACAGCAACAAGAAGCTCAGTTGTTCTGACTCTGATTTCCCATTAGAGCTACACCCCTATCTGGGATGGTTATGTCTGGCAGCCCCCATGCTGTGTGCACCTCACTGAACAGCTGCATCTGCCCTAAAAAGCTAGAGAGTGGGCTAGAGGCTCCAATGAGATTTTTTATAGCCTCCAGGTGAGGACTGCCTCGAGTGCCCTGTGAAGCCCTGTGAAGCCCTGTCAAGTCTCAAGCATGATTCACAACTCACAGGACAGCTGCAAGTAGGGTGAGTACCCGTGATGCTGGAGGAATTTCCTTTGATTCTGTGAGATGAGGCTGAAGCGTGGGCAAGCTTCTAAGGAGACTTGGCTCCTGCCCCACCAACAGAACTGTTCTGCCTCAGCAAGAGAGAGAGGTGGCAGGGCAGCAGACACTGTCTGAGGGAGGGATGTGTGGTCTGGTACAGAGGATGCCATCAAGAACAGCAGGGAAGATAACAAAATACAAATACTTTTTCTTAACTTGTAGATACTTTTTCTTAACTTGTAGATAGCTTCAATCCTTTTATTAAACTACACTTTCTGTCATTTCTTGATCACCTGTAGGTTTTTGCAATAAATGGCAAGTACAGCAAAAAACAGAAATAATTTAATGTTATTACTGAGATGTGTTGAATATACTAAAGTTCTTCCCAAGAGAACACGCATGGATCCTCAGCATAACTACTTCACTATGAAGTTCCCATCTCTGCTTAGCAATAGAGGACTCACATTTTCCTTTGCATTCAGCCAGGTGATAGATGCAAAGATATTCTTCAAACATGAAGATGTTTGCAGGCCACATAAATCTTTGGGGCAGGGAAAGAGGGGAGAGAAGGAGAAAAGAAAATTGGAACTTCTCAAATGATGTCTTCATTTCTAGCTACATTCTGTGGTCCAGGTTGGCAGCACATGGGAGTTGGGTAAGAGCTGATAAACTCCATTTCCAGAGGCAAACAGATAAGTACCGCAAGGGCAGGCAGGAAGAAAAGACACTGGTCCACTTCAAGCAAGGTATTCTGATGCAACCTAACACTACACAGTCCTTAATGAAATTTTCCTGTGCAGTGTCAGCAATAGCTAATGAGGATGGCTGGCCACTGTCTCACCTTGTTTTTTTTATCTTTATGGGCTCTTAAGCTAACTTGTTTAATCCTGCAATTTGCAAAGATGTGGTATGTTGTTGGCAAATCCAAATCTCCTCCCATCACGGCTTGTCCTACTTTCTCTGGGCCAAAGTCCCAGTATTGCATTACAAAGTGGCAAGCCAGGTACCATAATTCAGGGAAGAAATTTGAGCTGCAGCTCAAAACCCAAGATGCTTGCAAGAGGAATTTTGATGTGGAAAAATGATCTCACATCACAAGATATTTGCAAGTAAGAGATTGGAAACAAATCCAGAACTCTACTTCTCTGAGTATTCTGGTGCTCAAAACGCGTATTTCTCAGTGGTACAATTTTCATGCTGTATATTAATGGGAAATTACTTGATAGCCAACAGCTGCATTATCAGAATTAGAACCAAAGTCTCAGTTATGGAGATCTATCTGTATTGAATCAAATTTGTCATTAAAATTCATCAAAGGAAAATTTCACTATCAGCAAATTTGACTGATGTACTAGATTTTTCAAGAGGTATATTTAAACTGAACTAGAAAATGAGGGCATATTCCAAGAAATCCACCAGCTTGGTGTAAATTACATAGAATTTTTTTTTTTTAATTAGTGGCTTATTTTATGATAAGGTATGTTAATATTCATACTTAGGGAAAATAAAGTCACAGTACATGTGCCAAACTTCATTATAAGGGCATTTGATTCAAATCATATTCTAAAACTAACCATAAATCTTGTTTTATTGCAAGTTGCCTGTAGCATATCCATGTTATGATGCAAAACAAAACACAACACATTATATTTTGAATACAGCCTCATGAAATATCTGAATGAAATATTTACTGTATGTAATGGATGAATCACTAACAACTTCTGAGCTTTTCTCTTAATAATCAGTGATCCATTCAACTTCCCTTTTTACAAAAACATACGGTGTAAATAACTTTTCACAAATCTTATTGAAATACTGATGATAAATGTCCTGAGTAAAAGATACATATCCCTAAGATAAATCATAGGGATTCCTTTTCAGAATTTTATAATATCATTTCACCTCCTACAGAGCAAATAAGCCATCCATTTTATTGTAAATAAATACCTAAGGAAAACACATAGTATTGACTTCAGGCAATTTCTGAGCTATTTCACCTCCATAGTATTTTGCTGAGTATTCTCCATGTGTGATGACAATCTTTTTAGGAAGATATTTGGATGCACTTTGTTCAAAGTGTTACAGTCAAAGTCTTGGTATGGACAAAAAGACACACAACTTTTATAAGCAAAGCCAAGAAAGTATTGTTACTGTCACTGGAACACGCAGTCATTGAATTATTAATCCTGACCTAATTATTATAGAAAAATAAAATAAATTACCAAAAAAAGAGAATGCTATTTAATCTCAGTAATGATAGGGGTGAAACTGTTGCACACACCTCTTAGTTCCTACCCCTTCTCCACTCACCTTTCCACTGCCCACCTGGATTCTAAGGTGGCTGGCCTCACACTATATATGAGGTTTTATATACACTCGATACTTTCTCTTTGTTACTCCTAAAACCAGTTTTACCCAGCTGCCAGGTCTGCCTTTATTTAACAATTAGTCATTGGCCACTGATGCACTGCTTATAGCTCTGGGCTCTCAAGTATCATCCCATGCCCTCTATTGGCATCTCTTATCCATACTTCTCTGCAGTGCATCCAGTAGCTTTCCTTTCAAGGCATCTGCTATGATACCATGTTTATAGTCATCTACACTGCATCATTTTGCTAGGTCTTCATTCCACATAAAATAACTACTTGTTACTCTCAGATAAATAAAAGCTATGGTAATGTCACATGACTGTACAAAGCTAAGCAAAAGTAGAACAGATTGTGGAATAGTCAGCGAGTCATTAGGAAATTGCTGTTGCAGCTAAACAGGCTAAAGCAAAGCCCCAGGCAGGCCAAGACAAGCCCAGACAAAGCCTTAAATCCTGAGGCCTTACAGAGCTCCTGCAAAACCTTTGGCCTGTTAAAAACAACAACAATGTGCATTACCATGAATACAGTAAATACTGAGCTACTCAAAGTCTGGATGCATCACAGCCCACAAATGTAATCCTATCCCTGAAAAGCTCCACCACATAGTCACAGTGCCTCACGAACAGCCAGAGAAGGAAACCGGCTCATTCAGACTCCTCTTTGTATTCATTTCATTTTAATTGGAAGTAATTAACATCTCATCACTGCTAGTAACAGCTGTATCTATCCTGACCTAGCTGTGCTAGTTGGTGACTCTACTGTTTCCTTGAAGAAAATCAGCCTGCTTTAAAGGGGGACAAAAAAAAAAAAAAAAAAAAACAAAAACAACCAACCAAAACTTATAAGGCTTCTTTTGTTGGTTACTGTTCTTCCCACACACTTTATAGACCAGCTAAGAGCATGCAGGAAAGTGTTTCTTCAGAAGCAAGACCTAGCTTGATATTGAGCCATAGATAGACCTCTCGGCTTAGGAGCCAGTTTAACTCTGTTCTCTTGCTGGTTCATTCAGCAGTTCCTTGCATCACCTTGGGGAAGTCACTGGTAATCTGTGACTTGGGGTTGACCTTCCTCCTGCCAACTGGGGCAGTATTGTCACTTAAGACATTATGGCAAAGCAGTTCAACAGCTGTAAATAAAATGTGCTATTTAAATGCATGCTACTATTTTATTATCCACAAAAGCTACTTTCAAGCTGGTTTTGTCCTTTCTGACGTGGACCCTTTTAACTTGCACCGTAACGCTGCATCAGCCCCGAACACCAGATCCCAGTGAACAGTCACCTGAAGCAAGTGCTGTGTGTATGGCTGGATGAGCTGCAGGAAAGAAGCTGCCCTACCTCCTTACTCCCCTTTCCTACCGCAAGCCAATCGTATTCTGGAAGTGAGCATTGGGATGCTGTGCTTTTCATCAGCATCCTTCTGGGAAAAGTCTAGGACAAAAAAAGGAAGGAGGGGAAAATCATAATACTTCATACTGTAGCTCCTTTATTTTTCTTCCCTTAGTCCTGACCTTGTCAGCTTCAAACTAGCTCCTGCTGTGCAGCTCCCTTCCTACCACACTCTTACAGCAACGCCCGTGCCTCAGAAACTCATCCTGCTTGTGCTCAGGTCACTTGTTCTTCATTTTAGACCAGACTGAATAGAACTTTGAAGCCAATGAAAATTCAGCTATGTTTAACTCAAAGTTCAAGGTCACAAAAATATCCAATTTAATGCACTTCCAGGAAGGGTTTTCTCAAATTCTTGGTTCCCTCTGTCCCAACAGATCCCAGTTCCCAATTATACTGTCATTTCTATTTTGCTCTAAAACAATACAGAGATGCCTACATTCACAATTACTCCTCACTGCTCCCTACCACACAAGTTTTTCTGAGCAGAAGCTTGTCAAAATATGTTTCGGTTTTCTACTCACTGATACTTGAAAAGCAAATCCTCATCAGGCCTGTGAGTCTAAGTGGAGTCTTGGAGTTACCACAGGAAAAAAATACAACCCACAAATTTTTGTTTCACTGTGTTAGATTCCCTGGTAGGCTCAATGCAAAATTATGAGCATTGCTATATGCACTGCTTTCTGCAGTGTACCCTGGTATTTTATGCTGCTTCTGATGTATGCCCTTCAGGTCTTCAGGCACCATTAAATGTTCATGGACTTTCATAAACTATAAAAATCACAGCAACTGTACATTAATTACTCTATTTTATATATCAGATTTACACTGATCTTTGTAAATAGGCAACAGGCAAAGCTTTCTTTACTGTACCATTTAAGAGAAATTATGGCAATAGGTGATTGTTTCTATTAGTGATTATTATAGAAGCAGAAATTTCTGAGAAGTGTAGCTGTTACACACAAGTGGTTTGAATTATAGCTGTAGGCTGAGTCTAAGTCAGAGCCTTTTTAGTGAAATTATTATCTGAATCTTCTCAATACCTGATGCTATTAATCTTCCCTTTCTTCAGAGTAATTCCTGAGCATACCTTCTCTTTCTAGGGTATCCACCATCTCCAATTCCTCAAGTTAGCCAGCTAACGTACGTGCTCCCAAATGGGTCTGTTATCTCAGCCCAGAGGCACTGCATGCACAAAAAGTGCACCTTTCATTCATTTTGCTCAAAACCAAATAATTCCTGAGGGCTGCTCTCAAATGGAAACCTTGCCACTGGATTCAGACACTCCCATCTGTTTTTCTTTACTAGACTTTATATAGCACTTTTCTCCAGAGCACTTCCACTCCTTTGCTTATGACAATTAATGAAACTGGGCCTGCACAGAGAGAGGGTATTTAATGTTACAGCATAAAGGTTCCTCAGCCCATGCTAGCCTGTTCAGCACAGCACATTTCTAGCACTCTCTCCAATTTACTTCTAAGTACTTTTATCCAAAGGTTTTCTATAATTAGGCCAAATACAATCAGTTCATAGAGCACCATTGTTTTTCCATGTTTCAAAGCAGTCATTCAGGACTGTTACATACTCTGAATTGATTGAGCGTGGGGATTACTTTATCTCCAGGGGAGATGATGATCAGCATTTCCCACCCAGTTCCTGAGCTGTCTTTACTAATTTATCTTAATAACATCTTAGTGGTTTGACTCAGAAGGAAAGAGATCAAAGCAGAGAACAAGGCAGGCATACTCTCAAGATTAAAATTGGCCAGAGGCAATCAGCAGATCAAGTAAACAGCTCTTCAGCATTCTGAAGAAGAGCCTGGTCTAACATGAGCATTTCTGTGCTCCTCCAAGCTCTCTCTCAGTTAGACCAGTTGGCCTGGGAGGTCACATCTGCTGTTGATGCTATTTCTTGTCATCATCCCATCCCTATTGCCCTTTTTCACCCTTGAACTTCATTAACCAGCAACATTACAGCAAACCTTGCAGTTCCCCTTTTCTCCTTAATAAGACAGAACAGAACTGCACTCCTTACAGGAACAGGGGCTGATCTTATAAGTACACCAGGCAGCTCCTGCCTTCAGTTTAACCCTGAGCCCTGGCATGCTGAGGAGAACTCACATGTCAGCCTGAGGTATAGTGCTCAGTCTCCTCAGCATAAGATTTGGGGCTTAAAGGGTCAGTGTATTTCAATGTTTCAACACTATCCCATTTCACTTTGGCAGGAATAGAGCAGTGAGCACACAGGAGGTGGGGGAGCCCATGTTTTATTTGATATTCGATATGTCTCACTTGGTACCTTGCCATTTCTGTTGGCCCTCTCTGTTCAAATCTTCTCATCCCTGAGGAATTAAATTTCTTCACTGTAATTGGCTCCATGTCACATCTTGAATAGAACAACCTCATCAGAAAGGAAAATGAGAGGGAGATTGCACTCCTTGTCTTTCTGCATGGGAGCCTAAAACATAACGCCTGCTTATTGGCTCTCTTTTATATTGAGAAGACAGACTTGATGCAAAGAACCACTTTGAAGTGTTCATTTTAGCTTCCATTGGAGCTTGATTTTTAAAGTGAACTTGTCTCCCAGTGAGCTCAGGAGCTACTTCAATCTAGTTTAAAAGTCATTTCTTTATTTTTTTTTAAATCAATGAGCATTAGGTCTATCCTGTGCTCCCATCTTGCTCAAAGCCAGAGGTGGACTGCAGCAGCTCAAATCTGATTGAGAATCAATGCATACAAATACAAGGCCATGTGCCTGGGAACAACAGAGACACGCTTGCTGTGGAACAGGGAGTCAGATCTTGCTAAGCAGCAGCTCTGAAAAAGACACAGGAGGTCACAGCAGAAGAGCACCCAGGTGTCAGTAACACCATGCTATAACAGAAGGAACACTGCTGCAACCTATGTAGTAGCACACAGAAGGGGTATGCCCGCCGTATTTGAGGGTGATGAGACTGTTGCTGACACACTTGAGCCCAGACCTTGGCTTAGAAGCACTGGAGATGTGGGCAAGGCAGTTGTAGCTCATTAGTGCTGTCAGTTTTGAAGGACCTCTCATCTTTCTTTTCTTCCCAAAGCTTTGCATACACTGTGGCAATCTTCCTCGCTAACAGTCAACTTGTGATGGAGCCCAGCACTAGGGGACAGAAAACTCCGGGCAGCTTTTAAAAAATGACACTGAGCAGGTGCAGATGTTCTTGTGCTAAAAGTTTGTCTGAAAGGCGGAGGCCAATTCAGCCAGTCCCTTCATACCTGCTGCTAAGAAAAGAAAAAAGAGGAAAGCCAGCACTAGCCCAAAAGAGGTGAGCAATCCTGTCTCTGCAGGACTCCCTGATGAGTGCTGCACTCCAGAGCTCTGCTGTGACACAAATCTGGGGAGTGAGACAAGCCAAGCTTAACCCAGGAAGCTTTAAATGAGAAATGAATCTTCCTCCTGGGTCACAACCTGACTGGATACCAGAACTCGAAGGGTTCTTCATGAAAAGCCTGTCACAGTACTGGAAGCCAGATGCCAGAGCACAGGTGATTATTTTTTCTTTTTTTTTTAAGCAGCTAAAAGGTCTGTCCGATTTATCACGATATTCAGGATTCTGCCACGCATGTCAAATCAAACAGCCACCGGGCTCTTTAGAGCTACTGCTAGGCTCAGTGGAGCCTCTACAGAACTAGATGATCAGCCTTAATTACAATTTTCCATGACAAAGTAGCTTTAATCTCCATGCAAGGCATGTGTCAGCCCTGTTTAATCAGGGAGGAAATTGGGCAGAGATGAAGTTAGTAATTAGCTCTTCTCTCTCCCCTTGACAGCCCCTCCCCAGGAGAGCGTTTACAGAATACAAAAAGCATCAGCAAGTTTCTCAAGTCCAGAGAGTAACACCAGATGGGTCAGCCACGCCACTGGCACAGAGAAATTGTTCCCTGCTTGTGGCCTTGATGTGGCTGATTTCACTCCTTTCTGTGGAAACACGAACTGTATCTCACGTCCACACTCAGGCTGGGTGCAGGCAAGCTCCCAGAGTCACAGGAGCCCGGCGCTTCCAGAACAGCGTGCTCTGGGGGTGATGGAGGGGCTGAGCATCTTCACATAGAAGATCTGCTTTGATCTTCTGGCATGTCCTAGACCTCTCGCAGGGACAGCAGAGCCCTTGTCTCCATCATGGCACCGTGCTGCTTTGGAAACCCAGGAAAGACTATCTCAGCATAGGGACTTCTCTCAGTTCCCTCTGTTGAGAGGGGACAGCCATTCTTTTGAATCCTGTGCCAACAGCGTGTCACTATCGCCAGTAGCACCCCAGATAGGTCAGCATCAACCTGCGTGTGGTCACTCCCACACAGAATCCCTCTGGACCCAGGAATAGTGACCCACACAAACCTGCCCTGCTGGCTCCTCTCCAGCTGCCCTGCTGTGTGGAGAACCACGATTTCATGGATGAAATCAAACAAGCGTCTTCCAGACTGCACACTGTCTTTCAGTTACATCACCAAAATTGAAAAATACCTCATAATAAGGTAGCTTTTATTTGTACATCTTTCATCATTCCAAAGAGCTGTATTAGTTTTGCTCTGTAGGTCCTGTACCATAAGGTTTCTTTCCTTGATGTTGGATTGTTTTTATGGCATTTCCCCAATATTTCAATAATTTATGTCACTAAACATGAACATCAACACTGAGTAACATTGTTCTCACCAGTGTCTATACAATGGGAAGGTCACTTCCCTACTAAAATGAAGTTGCGTATTTCTGTGACATAAAACTGAAACTGATGTTTCAGTCACTGTGGGTAGAACAATCTGAAGAATAACATCATCTTTCCAAGATCTGGTTGGGCTGTTAATTTTCTGAAACCTAGTTGCTCGTGAGATTTTCTTGGGAAATACTGTGCTTAATAGGTTTTCTTTCTAGTATGAAAAGTGGCCCTCCAAAAATCATGTAATCTTTTCACTTTTTTCCCCTATGGTATTACAGTAAATAAAAGAAGGAGAAATAGAAAAGTCAGTAAACGGGAGGAAAAATTATGAAAAATTATTCTAATCTGAAGAGCAACTAGAAGCAATTTACAGTGACAGCCTTTGGGTTTTGACTTTTTTTTTTTTTTTTTAAATGTTAATTATGTGCTTGCATGTTATAATGCCAAATAGTGATGTGATATGTTGGGTAGCTGTACTTGATAACACACATATCTTTGCAATACACGATAAACTAATTTACCTGCAAATTCCCCTTCATGTGCGTGTGTGTGTATATACCTTCTGCTTCAAGGTTATATTTTTCAATCAGTTTTGACTGTTGTCCACTTTTTGATGAAAAAAAAAATGGAAACAAACATCACTTCACTCTTCCCCCCCTTGACATTTTTAAGGAAAGCAGAATAGCTCTCCAAACCAGAGCCATTAACTTTAATGTAATACACTAAATACTAGATGGTTCAGCAGCTTCAGATAACAAAAATAATATTAAAAAAAAAAAAAAAAGCATTGTGCAAAAATAACACATATTTGCATAAAAATATCCCGGTCTGAAAGCTGTGCAGCTCCTACTTCCAACCTTTTTCACCCAAGCCTGTACTGGGGAGTACGCAGACCTCAGCACACGTGAGGCGGTAACAGGCTCCGAGCGGGGAGAAGTCAGTGGAGGTTGTCGCCTCACCTATCTTCCAGCCACCGTGTCTCTCGGTTTGCAGGCTGATGTCCCTTTTGCCACGTGTTAACAGTACTGAAAATGCGATATTCCCGTGTTTAACCCGGCGGCGGGACGGTGCAGTAGGTCGAGCCCTGCGCTGCAGCTGCCTCCTCCCCACCGCAAAAGAACGGGGAGAAGCTCTGGGAGACGTTCTCCCCCTCGGGCCCCCACGCTGTAGCACCAGCAGACATCAAGATGCGTGCGATGCATCTGAGGGAGGGAAAGAAAAGTATGAGGAAAACATGAGAGTTTCCCCAAGTTTGGAGAAGTTTTGACCCCGGCACAGCGCGGTTGACGCCCTCCCGGCCCGCCCCGCCGGAAGCCGGTTCGCCGGCTGCAGAGTCTGGGCGACCGTTATTACCTCAGGGGCCGGGGCGCCCCGCGCCCCCTCCCCCCGCCCCGCTGCCGCCCGCTCCCGCCGCGGGCACGGCGGCGCCACCTGCCGCCCGCCGCCCGCCGCCGCAGCCCCGCCGCCCCCCGCCGCCCTGCGGGGCCGCCCGAGGGGCGCGGGACGGGGTCGTCGCCCCCCGCCCGTTCCCCCCCTTTACCCGCCCGCCCCCCGCCTTTTCCCGGCCCGTCCCCTCCGTCCCCCGCCCGCCCGCCGCTCCTCACGGCTGCCCCCGGCGCTGTGCCGCGGCGGCCGGGCAGTGCGCGGGAGGGCGGCCTCAGGCCGGCCCCCCGGACACGCGTGGCAAGGAACGACAGAAGCACACAGGCCTTCCGCCGTCCCCAGGCAACGTCGGCGTAGGCTTCTCAGAATCAGTGATGCTCCCTGCAGTCAGCAACCCGCTAAAACAACAGCCGACGGTACGGTGTTAGCCACAGAACGGTGAAATAAACCTTCATCCAGGGATTTGTACATTTACAGGCAGGTCGGTGATAAAGGGAGGACCGGGGGAAATGTGGGCCCTCCCTGGAAGGAAAAGAGAGACTTGGTCACCTGGGATTTGGAGAAGACTGAGGTACTCAATGACTTTTTTGCCTCAGTCTTCACCACAAAGTCCTCCAGCCACACTCCCCAAAACACAGAAGTCAAAGACAGGGACTGGGAGAATAAAGAACTGCCCATTGCAGGAGAAGATCAGGTTTGAGAACCTGAAGGTGCACAAGTCGATGAGACCTGGTGAGATGCATCCATTGGTCCTGAGGGAACTGGAAGATGAAGTGGCAAAGCCACTAACCGTCATATTTAAGAAGTTGTGACAGTTCAGTGAAGTTTCCACTGACTGGAAAAGGGCAAATTTAACCCTAATTTTTTAAAAGGGAAAAAAGGAAGACCCAGGGAACTGCAGGCTAGTCAATCTCCCCTCTGAGCCTGGCAAGATCATGGAGCACATCCTCCTGGAAAGTGTGCTAAGGCACATGGAACACAAGGAGGTGATTGGTGACAGCCAACATGGCTTCACTGAGGGCGAATCATGCCTGACAAATCTGGTGGCCTTTTACAATGGGGTTACGGCGCTGGTGGATAAAGGAAGAGCAACTGACTTCATCTACCTAGGCTTGTGCAAAGCTTTTGATGCTGCCCTGCATGACATCCTTGTCTCTAAATTGGGGAGACGTGGATTTGAGGGATGGACCACTTGGTGGATAAGGAATTGGCTGGATGGTCACACTCAAACAGTTGCGGTCAACGGCTCGATGTCCAAGTGGAGAACTGTGACGAGTGGCGTTCCTCAGGGGTCAGTGTTGGGACCAGCGCTGTTTAACAACTTTGTTGGCAACATGGGCAGTGGGATTGAGTGCATCCTCAGCAAGTTTGCCAATGACACCAAGCTGTGTGGTGTGTTCAACACACTGGAGAGAAGAGATGCCATTCAGAGGGACCTTGACAGGCTTGAGAGGTAGGTCCATGCAAACCTCATGAAATTCAACAAGGCCAAGTGCAAGGTCATGCACATGGGTCAGAGCAATCCCAAGCACAGATACAGGCTGGGTGGTGAGTGGGTTGAAAGCAACCCTGTGAAGAAGGACTTGCGGGTATTAGTAGACAGAAAGCTTACTGTGAGCCACCAACGTGCACTCGCATCCCAGAAAGCCAACCGTATCCTGGGCTGCATCAAGAGAAGTGTGGCCAGCAGGTTGAGGGGGGGTGTTTCTCCCCCTCTGATCTCGTGAAACCCTACCTGGAGTACTGTGTTCAGCTATGGGGCCTCTAATATGAGAAAGACATGGACCTACTCGAGCAAGTCCAGAGGAGGGGCATGGAGATGATCAGGAGGCCTCAAGCACCTCTCCTCTGAGGACAGGCTGAGAGAGTTGGGGTTGTTCAGCCTGGAGAGGAGAAGGCTCCAGGAAGACCTTCTAGTGGCCTTCCAGTACTGAAAGGGGGCCTACAGGAAAGATGGGAAGACACCCTTTATGGTGTAAGTGTAGTGATAAGATGAGGGGTAATGGCTTTAAACTGAAAGAGGGTAGATTTAGGTCAGCTATAATGAAGGAGTTCTTTAGTGTGAGGGTGTTGAGGCTCTGGAACAGGTTGCCCATATGTCATGGTTTGAGCCCAGAGGGCAACTGAGCACCATGCAGCCTCTTACTCCCTCCTTCTCCCTCAGGACTGGGAAGGAGGAAATAAACCAAAAGGCTCAAGAATCAAAATAAAGACGGGGACAGATGACTCACCCATTACAGTCATTGGCAAAAGACAGACTCATTAGGGGAAGAAAAAGAACATCAATTTAATTCAGACACTAAGAACAACACTTAACAGAGTAGGACAGTGGGAAGTATTACAACACCTTAAAAACACCTTCCCCCCACTCCTTTCTTCCCTGGCTCAGCTTTGCTCCTGATTTCTCTACCTCCTCCTCAGGGAGGGTAAGGGAGAATGTGGAACTCCTGACATTCTTCCCCTGTTCCACTGTGGTATTCCTCTCACGGGAGACAATCCTCCACAAACTTTCTCCGAGGTGAGTCCTTCCCATGAGCTGCAGCTGTTCCTGTGGGTGTGGGTCACTCCCAGTGCTGATCTACAACAGCAGGAGCTTCTTCCCTCAGAGTCCCAGCCTTCTTCAGGTGCAATCACCTGCTCTGGCGTGGGCTTCTCCGCAGGCTGCAGGTTGGCGTCTGCTCCAGCATTGACCTCCATGCGTGGCAGGGGGGCGGCCTACCATCTCACCGTGGGCTGCAAGGGGGCGTTTGCACCGGCAGACCTTCCCCCCATTTCCTCCTTCTTTCTTCCACTGGCCTGGGTGTTCACATAGGTGTCCTCCTTGCAATTCTTCCTCACAACTCCAACTCCTCCTCCCAGGTTCCCTTTCTTAAATATGTTATTGCAGAGGCTCAGGCTTGGCCAGAGCTGTGTCTGACTTGGAGCCAGGGGACCTTTGAGAAGCTTCTCACAGGGGGCCACTGCTGTAGCCCCCTCCCTCACTGCCAAAAACCCTGCCACAGGCACAAACCCAGCATACCAGAGAAGCTGTGGGTGCCCCCCCCCCGGAAGGGTTCAAGGCCAGGCTGGACGGGGCTTTGAGCAACTTGGTCTAGTGGCCCATGGCAGAGGGGTGGGAGCTAAATGATCTTGAAGGTCCCTTCCAACCCAAACCATTCTGTCAGTCTATGATTCACAGTTTTACTTCAACAAATGCACCTTTAACACGGTAAGTTGCTTGTCCATACCTTCAAGCTATGGCTCACTCTTCTCTCTGTGTTTTTTTTTTTCTGCTCAGGTCCCAACGGTGGTGTGACACCTTTTGTCCACTTTCACCTCATCCAGTCTCCCCTCACTTTGCCAAAAAAAATAGCTGCTGCTCTTCACGTATCCTCAGTAGCACTAAACCTGCTCTAGACTAGCATTACACTACAAGCTCATAAACATTTACCTTAAAAAAAAAAAAAGAAAATGTACGTTTCTAAGAGGTTTATTAGTGTTTCATTGAAATCTTTGTTAATTTGCATCCCTGTGTAGGTCCTTGAACACATTAAGCAGGCAGCTCATTAAAATCCCTTGATCATTTATAAACATCTAGGAAACCCAGATCCGAGAAACATTTCTCTAACTAGTGGTCTAGCTATTAGCTTTCCCCACATCCCTTTGCTCTCCTGTCACGTTAGATTACACCAGAAACTCTTGCAACAGCATTTGTCTGTTACTGTACATTTGCCAGTGCCCATCTTGGAGCACGGAAGTGTAAATAATAAATCCCCAGTGAAGGTCTTGCCCAAGAGAGTAATGGAGCCCAAATGACAAGTTACTTGTTAAAGAACAAAAATAGGGTGTTTTTTTTTTTAACAAAAAAAGAAAGCACACACATCGGTTCCGATACCTGGTGAGTTATAACCCAGGAGATCTGTATGAAGGGTGCGATCTCTTCAGGGCTAACCTTTCTCAGACAGCTCTGGCAGGCCATACCCCTCAGGAGAGGCTTTGGCCAGGCTGTGGTTTGGGATCTTCTCCCTTCTCTTATTCCACGAGTCCTGTGAGATCTCTGCTTATTGCTGACAGGAAAGGGCTGCCTGAAGCACCAAAATATATTTGCATATATTTGTTTTCATTCCCTGTCTGGAGCAGATGATAATTTCACTGGATATTTTTCTTCTATATATGTGAGGACTAGAACTGTTTTTGGGAACTGAAAACATTTTTTGACATTTGGAAAACCAGCCCAGTATAACAGGGAAATCACCAAAACAAGTAGCATATGTTTTGTGTTGTCTATGCCACCTGCAAGATTGGCTATGCTATTCATTCAAGGAGACATAAAAATACATCAGAAGATAAACCTAAAGAATACAGTTACAGCCCAATATTTCATTTTCCTCCCAGCACTCACAACCCTTATATACAACTGGAGGTCCTGCTGTCTCCATGAAGAGACAATAACACCTCCAAACCTGCAGTGAACGGGGACAGCTCGTTCCTTCTGCTTGCAGAGCCCAAATTCATAGATGTGCAAACATGGTTACACAAGTTGTAAAACATACACCACCCTTCTAAACAAAGGTGCTTACAAAGAACATACCTTGACTCGCTGCAGGTGTCCTGGGTTTGAGTGGTGGGGTTTTTTGGTGGCAGGGGAGGGGGCTATAGGGGCAGCCCCCTGTGAGAAGTTTCTCGAAGTTCCCCCTGGCTCCACGTCAGCTCCACCTCTGCACAAAAACTGAGCCCATCAGCTGCGCCTCTGCGATAACGTATTTAAGAAGGGACGTGGTGAGGAGCAGTGGGACTGGTGAGGAGGAGTTGCTGCAGCTGCTTGAACACCAAGGTCAGTGGAGGAACAGAGGAAGAAAGGAGGGGGGAGGTGTGCCAGAGCAGAGACCCCCCTGTATCCTGTGGGGAGACAGCAGGGCGGCCCCCCCTGCCACCCATGGAGATCTACGGTGGAGCAGACACTGATTTATGGCCTGAGTTTTTTGCCTGGTTGATCAAGGTGCTGTGCCCGTAGAAGGCCAGGGTCTTCTGAGAAAAGGCAGCCCCACTGCTGTAATTCAGCGCTGGGAGGATTGCAGCATGCGGGGGAGTCCCACGCCGGAGCAGCTCGGGAAGGGCTGCAGCCGTGGGAGGGAATCCAGTCGGAGGAAGTTAGTGACCCATGACGGAGCAGTGTAAGGAAATGTTGCGGCCTGTGGGAGGGACTCACATTGGAGAAAGTTTGTGGAGGACTGTCTCCTGTGAGAGGGGAACCACAATGGAGCAGGGAGAACAAGTTCCAGAGGCTCCCTCCACTGAAGATGGAAGAAACAGCAACACTGACTGCACCCCCCATTCCCTGCCCCTGCGCCACTGGGGGAGGAGGTAGAGATATCGGGAGCAGAGCTGAGCCCGGGAAGAAGGGAGGGGTGGGGGGAAGGTGTTCTCAAGATGTGGCAATGCTTCTCACTGGCCTACTCTGTTAAGTGCTGTTATAGTGTCTGTAATAAATGTATGTTCTTTTTTCCTTCCCCTAACATGTCTGACTTTTGCTCATGATCATAAAGAGGGATTTTTCCCCATCCCAGTCCTATCTTGAACCCCAAGCCTGGCTCTCTGTCCCTTCTTATTACCAGAAGAGAAGGGAGAGAGAGTAGCTGCGTGGTGGTTGGCTGCCAACCAGGCTCTAACCACAACAGCAAGCACTATCCTAAAAATGAAAACAATTTTACTTTGCCTACTAACTTTTCCAAGCCACTGTGGTATCAGCTATGCCCACTGCCATGGGTTTTACACAGAGGTCATAGCAAATTGTAATTTAGCATGGGATAAATTATGTCTACACTAGACTTATCCCAGTTATGAGCTGTTACCCTGGTCTCATTGGAACTGACAACTCAAACTACCTTGGCTCAGGAGGATTTGATTGCTGAGGCCTTTTCTAAAGCAGGAGAGGGACAAACACATGGTCCACTGTTTTGACTGTTCTCCTGCTGCTAAAAGAAGCAAATAAGTTTCTATCACAAGAGTATTTAATTCTACTTGTCACTAGTATCCCCAAAGACCGTCAGAAATACGTATCAGAAAAGAGAGAGATTCTGATTGAGTCAAAAAAGAACATAAAGTGTGGAGAGAGAAAAATAAAAAAAAAAATGAGGCAGGTCTTTATGCCAGTCTGTTTTCCCTTTTCTTGGAAAGAAGAAATAAAAGACATGGAGAGGAAAGAAAAGGGAACTTCCAGGTTTTATGTAGTTACACTCCTTTCTGACACTGCATTTCTATGCCAGGCAAAGAAGATGAAGAGCCACTAGGTTAATACTCTTGGCTAGTCTTTATGTTGGTTTGAAGGACTATTTGGTTGCACTAACAGTGATTTAGAGACAACTATGAAGAGAAGTTCAAAGGTATCCAGTTACAGTTGAATTTTGCTCTGCCTAAATTAAATATGGAAAAGAATTAGCCCAGCACCCCGCCAAACTCTGTGAAGGATGAGAATATACCCCTGGATCTACCTCAGCACAATGACAACAGACATTTATCATTAAAATACCTCCAGCAACGTGCACAGCAAATCGAGGTTGAATTTGCAGCCCTGTCCCAAAATGAAAAAAACAAACAAACAAACAAAACCCCAAAGGAAATAAAAAATAATTTTTTGTTTTTTCAATGCTTTGTCATGCACAAATAAGTTTTCTGGAGCTGCTTAGTTAATCAAGACTTCCACGAGCACATGAAAAGATCATTGTTAACTGCATTCACTGCATAAGAGGGAGACTGGGGGCTATGGCAGCACTGACTGCTACAGAGGACTGAAAACAGCTGGTTTGAACAGACTTGAGCTAGTTCAGAAACCAGCATCAGCCTGTAACACATGGGACAAACAGTGACACATTCAGCCCTTCAGAAGACGACCCACATGGCTATCATTTGTGGGCTGCAGCGGGTGCTTTGCCAGCAAGGAAAAAGAGACTTTGAACAGTTGGAGGGATGCTAAAAGGAAATGTCTGCACTTCTGAATAGCTGCACACTGGGAATATCACTTCTGTCACACTGGGAATATCACCTCTTTCATGCTGCCCTGCTTTTTCCCTGCTCCCTCTTGCTGTGGAAGACAGGATCCATGCTGTCAGGGTGACTAACAGGAAGAGAAAAGGCCATGGACAATGTCCACGGATAATGGACAGTTGTCATGGTTTAGCTGATGAAGGACCGCTTTTAAAAGCTACAGGAGGAGGCAGTGAGGCTGTGGGCTCATTTTGGAGTGTGGAGAGAAAAGCAAAAGCCCGGGAAAGGCAGGGAACCACAGTCATTGCTGTTTACTGAAGATGTGGATTATCTCTTTGGAGAGAGAAGACAGGCATGTCCTCAAGCAGCTATCTCGTCTGGGAAATGACACAGTTCTAGACAGATAATTTTCAAGTTTATTTAACTTATAAAGAGACTGTGAAAAAACACAGAGCATCAGAACAAATCTAAACCATCTGTTTGATCATCTTGCAAACTGTAAACATTGTCTTTGAGAAAATAATCTTTCTTCAGAATAACAATGTGCACAGATTTGACTAAAATCTGGGTAGAAAGGAACTTCCACTAAGTCAGATGAAAATTACCCAGAGCACACGTCAATATTTAAATTATTTTAAGTAGTATTTCTTCTTATATCAGCCTCTTCCAGGAGTACCCAGGAATGTATGCTCCCTCCAGCTCCTTGCCACACCTCCCTGAGCACTTCTCCTACCCAGCACCATTCAAATTAATCAACACACCGTTTACCTATTTAAAGCCCTTGTGCACATGCCCTATCTTGCCCTGTACTTCCCTCTTTCATACAGATTCTGTACTGTCCACATTTATTCTTTCCAGAAAGTACCAAAGTTTTAAATGACTGCACTGCAATCAAAATTATTATCAGATGATTGAATATTTTTGCCTTGTCTGCATATTGTGCTTTTAAACTATCTCTTAGGATCCATAATGCATAGCTAAGAGAGGGTGCCTGCCTATAAAGCGGAGGTACCAAACTTGCTCGCTCTTCTCCTAGCTCAAAGCCCCTTATCAGCAATTTTACTGGTTTAAAATAACAGAGAAGAAAGCAGTTCGTGTTAACGCCCACTAGCCACACTGATAATTCAGCCTTACGCCTTTTCAAACAGCTCATTTGTTGCTCACAGTGATAACATTAATTTCCTAGATTAAAAAAAAAAAAAAAAAGATTCAATACATATACAACATTGATCATTAATCTAAAGCAACACTTCAGAAACAGTGCCAAACCTAATACATGCTAACAATCTTGGATTTATAGATACGGACGTTCCAAACAGCAGCAGAAACTACTTCCAGAACGTGATCGGTTATACCTACACACCCCACATCAAACCCTGCTAATTAAAATTTCTATAAATCTTGCACAAGCAGATCAGTTTCAGCGCAGTTACAGCATGGATGGACTAGCTCGGCAGAGCCTAACAGGGGTCTGCAGGCCAGACTCAGCCTGCAGGAGGTCTCTGCCTGGCCCAGTGCCTCTTTCCCCCAGCAGAGATGGGGAACAGCTGCTCAGGCAACGTGTGCGGAGCTAACAGCCCAGCCTCACCGTCCGTGCCCGTCCAAACCCCGACCCAAAGGGCCGTGAGCTGCTGTTCAAGTGAGGAAGGGGCAAGGCACAAACGCATGTCCTCCTGCTCCTCTCTCTCGGTTTGGAGCGACCTCCTGCCACCATTTCAGGACAGCAGCCATGAGTGGGACACCCCAGACTGGGGCGCAGCTGCTCGGCTCCCCAGATCAGGCCACCATGAGTTGTTTCCCAAGATCTCTCTTGCCATAAGCCACATGATATCCCAAAGTGACGATACTGAAGGTATTATTCAACCTTAGAGAAACTACCAAAACTCTTTGAGCCATTACGACTCGGTCGTCCTCTCTGTCACTGGTTACAGCACGAAGCTCTCAAGTCTCTCCAAGTCTGGTGTGCACATCTGTACTAAAGTAACCAAGAAAAAAAGCAGCATGATGTCACCTTACCCAAAAGAATCACGGACACATTGAGGCATTGCTCACAGCAACATGAAATGCAGGAAAGGAGGTTTGGCCCCTTTTTCATTGCTGGTCACATTCAGCCATCTATGAAGCCATTCACACAATCAGGCCTCTTTCTGAAGAATGTTTAGAAATGTATATTTACTTAGGAAAAACTAAAATCAAGACTAAGATGCCCATCTTATTCATATTAAATGCTGACACAATGTGGAACAAACAGACACAGAAGTGTAAACAGACAACAGCACCACAGGCTAAGTGAAACCCAAGTTAAAGAATCAGATGCTGCAGGGTTGACCATAAATTTTAAAGTCAGATAGGAAGAAACCTGCTTGTTTTTAACTGAAGTACTGGGAGCTCTGCTAACAGAGTGGCACTACCAGTGAGGTCTTTCCTCTTCAGGTGTTACAAGCCTACACAGTTTTGCTTTTTATTATTTAGTAGCAGATTATAACAGTATTACAGTAATTCTATATGTGCTGCTATTAATTACCAGCTAATAAGTTCATTAAATACTATATTGTTCACACAAGTGAGCAATACACACCCTTTCCATAGGTACAAAACCCAGACCACTGTTTCAGTGAACTACAGATCGCTCTTGCTTCTGTTCCCAGTGAAAAGAAAAAACAGCACACTGATTTTGGTGTGTGCAGAGGTTGGTTTGCAAAGCTGGTCAATTAATCTTTTAATAGACGAGAGAACGGAAAGGAGTTACCTACAAAAATTCCATGTTGATGGTCAAATGTCAAATGCAGCTGTTGTGGCAGACACTTTTCAAGGCCTAAGTAAACTTTGACATGCAACATTTTATAAAAATTTGCATGTAAGCAAAGTAAAAGAGCTACTGAGGAATTTGGGGGTATTTAATGGGTTGAATGTATTTAACAAGAACACAGGGTGAAAGGGAAACAACCATTTGGGATGAAGCAATTCTTTCCTGGGTTTGGATGATGAAGTGGCAGCTCAGCTACTACTTCTGTTCCACTGTGGCCAGCGCAGACACCTCAGTCTCAGGTAGCAACTCGTGGTCCTAAGCAAGAGAACTCAGCTGTCCGAGGCAAAGAGCACTGAAAGGAAACAAAGGTGTGAGGAAGTACTGTATCTCCTCCTCACATTTTCTGCCATTTTAAGCTTTCCTAGGGTAAGGCAGAGGATTGCAGTCCCTGCTGGAGGAATTAAACTTCTCCCATAGCTAGGGAATTTTTCTTGATACACTCCAAATTGACTGTTGCCATTCACAAGCAAGACTTTGGCATTTTGGTAGATGCTTTCATTAAAACAGCAGCTCTGTGCTCAAAGAAGAAAACACAGTGGTAGGACTTACTAGAAGGAATAAAGAACCATCACTATGCCAAAACTGGGGACAGCTCCAGTCTCCTCATGTCAAAATGAAATAGCTGAACTAGAAAGGTTTGATTACCCTTGCTGTCTTCTTTGAAAGACACAGGATGGCTTCTTTATAGCCTTCAAAATAAAACCCAAAATATATATAACTGAAACAGTGCTGTAAAGGTCTGTGGCACAAGGAGGGTGGTCAAGGGCTGACCACTCAGCATGTCCTCTGCCACAAGAACTAGGGATAGTCAAATGAAGGTAGTAGGAACTGGATTCAGGAACACAGAATCAGAGGCAGTGCACACAGCAGCTGCTTGCCCAGGAGCACCCTGCATGTGTAGTTTTTGTGGGTTGAAAGGGAAACTGGACTTGGAAGAGAGATCCATTGCAAGTTACTAAACAGTTAAACCGCAACAAGCTCAGGAAATCCTCTGGACCGAAAATAGCTCACAGCAACAGGGATGTCTGGGGGAGTTACTATTTACTCTTATGCTGTTCTTATTCTCCCCTAGGCACCCGTTGTTGGCCACTGCTGGAGGCAGTCTGTCTCTCTTGTACAGTACAGTTTCCCAGTACAACCACTTTTCCATTCTTTGATCTCCGCCTCTCTCCTCAGCAAATGCCAGTCTGGTCATGAACTCCAGTGCTTGACCTGGTTTCTAGTATTCACATCACACAGACTGGCACCTCCCACATCCTAAAAGAAACCCTAAGCCATCCCTGTGGGAAGGAAAGTTAAAATCCTTGCTAATAACTATTACATACGTAATGCAGGAAAAGGCCTGTTGGGTTTGTTTTGGCTTGGGTTGGATTTTTTTCTTCAGCAGATAAGACCTACGATGGAGACAGGACACACAGACTTATCCCTAGGGAATCCTGTATTAGTGGAAACAGTCCTGCTTATAGTACTGTGTCTGCTTAATAAAACACCCCATTTACCCATGAACATAACTCTTGAGAGTCTCAAGTGCTATAGGAGAGGACAAACCATGAGTTCAAATAAAACCTTTCTGCAATGAGGTAGAGGCTGCTCCATCAGCCTTTTATCTCCAGTTCTTGCCAGCAGAGCAGCTCTGCTGTCAATCTCTTGATTTGACCAATTTGGAGGGATAAAAAGACCACTGGAGCAACGGCAATAGTGTTTCTGTTCAAGATGCAGGGGCTGCAATTTTGTCTTCCTGTGACAGAAAAGGAAAGGTCTAACCTGCTCTCTCTGCTATAAGCAGGCCCACACATTGCAGAGGCCAAAACAGTACCGTCCTCATTAAAGGGGAAGAATATGGCCAAGCTCCAGGTAGCCATCCTTCTTGGTTCTTGCACCATGAGATAAATCATCTAAGTGTCTTCAACTGCTGCAAACACTCACCTCCTTATGTAATTCTCTAGTGCCTCGCTCCCGTGACTGGGATCTTCGTTGTAGGTTTCCTAGAAGGCAATGTAATGCAGAATCACAGAATACTCGAGGCTGGAAGGAACCTCTGTTGGCTAAACTCCCCACAAGGACCAGGGCCTGGAAACATGAGGCTTCTTCCAGTTGTCTGAAGGAGGCCTCAGCTACTACTTCTTCCTAATCAGGCAGTCTGTAGCAGACAGCGTCACCCCTGTTGGCCTGCCTGCTAATTGTGACCCATACATCTGGCTCCTCATCCGTCCCACCCAGAGCTCCGTGCACCCCCACGGCACTTGCACACAGGGCAACTCCCCCTCCTCACTTTCCTGTCCTAACCTTCCTTAAGAGCGTGTATCCATCCATGGTGGCACTCCAGTCATGTGAGCCATCTCACCAGATTTCTGTGATCTGATTTGGCTCACAGCCCTGCAACTGCACGCAGACCTTTAATTTCTCCTGTTTGCCCATCATACCACGTGCATTAGTGTACCGACACTTCAGAAGGGCACGCAGTTGTTCCAATTTCCCAGAAGAGGCATGAGACCTTCCCCCATAAAGCTCTGCTGTGCGTACTTCCTTTTCTCATAACTGGCCCCTTTTATTTGTTGACTCCCTTTGCTTGCCAACCTGATCCATCACTTGACGGCGGGTCGCCATTTCCCTGCCCTGTCATTACTAGTCTCCCCAGGCACGTCGTTGGTGCCCACATGGAAAAGCAGGATCCAAGCCCCCAGCAAGCCTCCCTAGATATCAGGTTGGGTCAGCAGATAGAGCCTCCCACTGCTGCCATTCACTGCTTTCCCCCAGTGCTACCAGCTGAGGTACTGAGCTGCACTGGAGGGAGCTTCCAGGCCCTGGTCTGCTGCCAGACACCGAATCTCTTCCCTAGCAGCAGATCTGCAGGGGGAGCAGGAGCCACGCTGCTGGGGTTAGAAGCCACCAGCTCCCAGCTTTTGTTGTAGTGGGCGTCCTGCTTTCCCACCCAGCAGACTCAGCCTTTAGCTCCTTGAGTGCAGCTTCTGGGGGTTTCAGGCTCGTGCACCTGCAGGGTCCTGGAGAAGGCCTGGTTGATCTTTCTTGTTATCCCTGATGCTGTGCAGCCACTGCCCTTCCTCCCGCGGCTCTGCTACTTGGCGATGCAGACCCTCGCAGGCACCCACCTGCTGTGGGCAAGAGCCCATCTCCCCAGCGCTGCTGCGAGGTCCCCGGCGTCCCTCAGCCCCAGCCCTGCGGAGCCGCGCTTGGGCCGAGGCTGCTGACATCGCAGGGGGGGATGACCCAACACTGCTGGGGGCTGTGCGCTGTGGCACATCCTCACCGTGGCAGGGCACGTCTCTGCTGCTCACGGCGAGGACCCTGGCTCTGTCCTGCGCTAACCGCTGCTATGGGGAGCCGTGTTCTCCACCAGCCGGCGCTTGTACAGGGCTGCCCTGAACCTGCTGGAAAGGTGTGTGTCCTCTTTGGCCAGGAACCAGCTGAGCAGGAGCTCAGAGCCCCCTTTCTTCAGGAGCAGGCTGGACCTGTTCAAGGTTGCAGTATCCTCCCCTGCAGCAGCACACTGATGCTCCTCAGAAGGCTGAAGAAGCCCTCCACCAACCCCAGCATCTCGCAACAGCCAGATTTCAAAGCAGAGCCCAGAAACTTCTACACAAACTGCTGTGTCTGTTGGCTGCCTCTGACAGATGTGCAGTTCCTCACACGCGTATCTCCAGCAACTCGAGTCTGCCTTCAGTGTTGGCAATCATCCGCTGAGGAATATTCATCTTGCCCTATCAAATAATATCAACATTCTTTAAACAAACCTGACTATGCTAAAGTAGTTATTCGCTTATTCAGATCCAGAATCCACCATGGTATCTTGAGATTTGAATTTAGTACTCAGTAGATTAGAAGGACCATGAATTAAGCCAATGGCCATACAGGGCCCTGAATATACATGACCTGTAATAATATTACATACTGCACTAACACAACAGTGCGTACACTCCTGGGACTAACAGCTAGAAATCAGCTAGAAGTCTGATTTTAAACGGCCTGCATGTGTGCAGGGATGCAAATATATATAGGCATATATACATGCACAAACAGGATAACCTATTTTGAACCCACACTTAAATACAAGTCAGAAAAATTAAGATGAACCAATCAGTTTTGTATTTGTTATCTTCTAAACTATGTTAATGCTCATCTATGGTGATGCTAAATGGCAGGTGAACTAAAAATTAATAGTGACCTAAATTTGCTAAGCCAGGGAAATTTTCCTCATTTCAGGAATCCCACTTCATAGGCTATGCTGTTACAGGAATGGGATCATAGGATAATTCAGGCTGGAAGAGACCTCAGGAGGTCTCTAGTCCCAAAGCCACTTGAAAGTAGGGTCAACCATAAGGTCAGGCCGGGCTGTTCAGGGCTTTATGCAGCTGGTTCTTCAAGACCTCTGAGGGAGACTCTGTAATCTCCCAGGGCAACCCATTCCGCTGCTTGACTGATTCTATTCTGGTCAGTTTGTCCTTGCACCCAGCCTTACACCCAGGTTCAGCTTCTGACTTTGTCTCCCTCTC
Organism: Tyto alba; assembly: GCF_018691265.1. Classification (NCBI taxonomy): domain Eukaryota; kingdom Metazoa; phylum Chordata; class Aves; order Strigiformes; family Tytonidae; genus Tyto; species Tyto alba. The sequence goes on along the minus strand of NW_024881282.1, from coordinate 24,672,461 downwards.
TCCCCTCGTACGCTGCTGTGAAAAGCCCGAGTCCACCTCGGTAACCCCCCCACAGGGATCTGCAGGCTGCTCCTAGGTCCCCCAAAGCCAGGCTGAAGGCCCAGCTCCCTCAGCCTGCCCTGACCATCCTGGCGGCCCCTCCACTGAACTCACAGGAATTTATTACTTTCATATTTTTGGGGGTACTCAAAACTGGGCACAAACTGGTCTAATAAGCACCGAGTAGAGTAGCACTGAATAGAGGGGATAATCACCACCTCCTAATCATCTGCTGGCTTTGTTCCTGTTAATACACCCCCCAATGCTGTCTACCAACTCCCCCAGGTGATTTTTACATCTGCTGCCCAAACTAGTCGGTCCCTGACCCAGTGTCAGGTCCAAGGGTTCTTCTGGTGCAGGGGCTGGACTTTACGCTTGTCCTTACTGAATTTCACAAGGCGGTCCCACTCCTCCGAGGATTCTAGGTGCCTCAGTAGGGCAGCATATTGGCAGCCCCCTCCCATTTTGTGTCATCTGGGAACTTCATGAGCAAGCACTCTGCCATCTCCTCCTTTAACTGATGAAGATGTTAAACATAACACATCCCAGGACAGATCCCCGTGGCACCCCAGGTGTCACCAGCCTTGAGGCAGAGGAGCCCTTCACCCAGCCCCTGTTTCTACCCCTCCGGGTGACTGACACCTCCTCAGCCTTGACCCTGACTATTTACAGTCCCAAGAGCAAATCTTCACGTTTCAGTATGAACAGCCAGAATACCCGTTCTCCATCTCACCTCATTCAAACGTGGCCTGGATTGAAACGCTCTACGGATTACTGCCTGGCCCATGCCCAGGAGGGAGTTTAGCTTGCAGCTTCTTCCCATCCCAGGCACCACATCTTTATCTCCCAGCCCCATCCACTATGGCGCATTGAAACCTCTGCCTGGCAAGCTAACCTTGATCCCTGCCTTTTCTGTTAACTCTGTAACCCCCTGCTTTGACCTTGCACCTAACCTTTCCTCCCAAGTGGCTGGAGCGTTCCCTTGGACACAAGCTGGACAAACCGAGGGGAATCTCAACCTGTTCCCACTCTCCTTTCAGCAATGTAAGTTTATACTGCTCCCCTTCAGGAGAGAAAGTGTGCAATTTGGTCAGCACCTGACTGTTCGTGCAGCGTTCAGCAAAGTTACTCCTCTTTGCAGTGAGCTGAAATACTTTGCATTTTTTATTCAGAGAGACATTTTCTCAGTAAATCACCTGACCACCACCATCATCTCCGATCAGTGCATTACTTAAAATGGCCATCTAGAAGAACCTGCAAGTTTGCAGTTTTTTTATGCTTTTCTTTTGGATCCCTTTTTTTCCTAGGATATACTCAGGGTTTGAAAAGTGTATTTATTCTCTTAATCCATTCCACCATTTTTCATTTGTTATCAGTTTTCCTCTTGCATAGCTCTGGCTCTCAGCCACAGCAGATCTGTATAAACAGCTCCATGTTCCAGGGATGGTGGGAGACGAACCTTCCTCCTCGAGGGCTGTTTTTAATCGCTGCTGCTCATCAGAGACTTGCAGGCTAGTGACTGTACAACAAAGAGGAGAATGCAGCTGTTGTTGACAAAATAGGCAGAGCTTTAAGAGTTTTAGACAGGCTTTTTCTTGAGATAAACGTGGTTTTCATCATTTGTATTTGTGCTATTAGACACAACTAACAAGAAGGAACAGTACAGAGCGGATGGAAACAGCAAAAAAACCTGAGACAATACAGAAGATACATTCTATCTATTTGGGTTTTTTGTACATGTTGATGTTAATTTTAGCACATCACACTTACATTCTGAGGAGTTTTCTATGGCTGCTACCAATCTTTTATTGAACTCTGATGCTGCCTGCTATGTAGAGCAACAACACACCCTATTCTCCCCTCCCATGAGAACCTGAACTTTCTCCCTAGTTCGGTAACTCTCCCCTTCATAGCCACTAAGTCATAGACTGCTGTGGACATGAAGTAAGAATGATGGTTCAAATAAGGAAAATAATACCCTATACTTAAGTCTTTCAACCTTGTTTTCAGGACCATTTCACCAGTGTCTGCTTCAGCACATTAAAAATGTAAATGTGTAAGAAGGAAAATAAGAGGCCCAACCTAACAGGCCCCGGAGTTCCTACCAGTGGAGATTTTCACATGTGTGGACAGAACCCAAGACCACAGGATACCTGGGTTTTTCAGCATAGACTCATGACCTGCCCTCTCTCATGAATGTACATGTGACAAAACTGTTCCATTGAAGTTCCTACTCTGTAGGAAATTAAACCATCGGGTGTTTCAGAAGACTAACAACAAAAATGACAGAAAGTAAGAAAACGCACACATCTGTTACTTTAATAGCCATGGTTCTCTTACACGGTTCTATTTCTCTCTGCTATGTGAGACAGGAGTTTCCCCTTGTCATAGGCACAGCTGTCATGTTCTAGATTCTCCCGCCTCATACTCAGCATTTCAGTTCCTCTCAGCTGCAGGAACGTATCCATAGTAGGTACCAAAGAACAGGAAAAACAACTAGGATGCTCATGTCTCTCAAAGATCACCCACTATGCGCACACACTAACTTTTTCTTCGAGTGAGTTGGCATGTGCTCCATAAAAATGTTGCACTGTTTTTAGTGCAGTTAGTAGCTGGCTACTATCAAGCACTGGAGAAGGTTCTGAAAAAAAAAAAAAAAAAAAAAAAAAAAACGAGCAACCCAACATCATGATGTGCGTAGCATCAGTGTGCCAGATGATCCCCATCAGCTCTGGTGGTGAAATTTGTGTGGTGAAATCTGATTTTGGATTTGTGAAAGCATGGATGAGGCTGCATGCAGATGCACAGGGGATAACCAGAATACACCAGATCTTCAAGAACTGCTTCAGGAGTCATCTGAGTCCTGGCAGAACCCACTCTGACCACTGACCTCCTAAAAGTATTTCACAGAAGGCTTGGACACAGACTACTATCCTGTTTTATAGTTACTGGTTAGAAAGGGCAGGACACCTGCAGGGGAAATGAACAGCTTAAAAGATGTCTGAAGGTCTGAACCTATGCAGTTAAAAAAAAAAAAAAAAAAATCAAAATGCCTTCTGATACCAAGACTGCAACAGACAAATTAGACACCTAAAAGCAAAAGACTCACAAGAAAAAGACTTGAAGCAATTTCCTGGCCAAGATGAAACTCCCACTGCTTTTGAAATGAACATGATAAGAGGACTGGAGAAATGTGGCTGAAAGACAACAGAAAGGGATGTGAGGGTATCTCCCTGTGTCTAGTAGAGGTAACGGCTATCGGGAATATCACATTTCATTACCAATAATACGGAATTCAGAGGTTCAAATAAGGGATTCACTTTGAGAAGCCCCCCGGCTGTCTTAGTCATTCAGCCCAGGAATTTAAACACCAGAACACTTTGAGTGGTTTTCGTCCCTTTAAAACAAACTGGGGTGACCCAGCTACTTAACTACTTAGAAGTCCTCATCAGTCTTGAATTTAAACAGGGTGGTGGGTCCTAAGCATGGATGGCTTCAGTACTAAGGACTGCTTTTTCTTGCCGAGAACAGGAACTGTAGTAATGGGACTGTTTCCTCAGGTACAGAAGCAAAGTCACCAGTGACCTCCAGACCACCCAGGTGGACCTTGTTTGGGAAGGCCAAAGCCACAGCAGGTCCAAAAAGATGGGGGGTTGTCATCTGCTGTGTCTCTACAGCCCCTTCTTGAGCTGAGCTATCTCAGGGCATATTGACATAGCACTGAAATGTGTGCAGATACAGTGAGGTATCTTCAGAAGAACGTTCCCTGGTTTTAGTACTAACAATAAAGTTGCTTCTTCTGAGGACTGTAATGCACCCAGGCCCACCTAGATATGCAAAGGGAGATGAAAAAGTGGTTCTTTTCTAGAGTGATTTTTGAAACGTGTCCTTTTATCTTTTAGTATGGAGGTAAAAAGACTGAACTGCATGCAAAAACTATTCCCCACTCAAACAAGAGCCCCTGTAGGGTCAGGACGACAGAAGACCTTCCTCAGTAAAGCCCACCAAGTCAGTCTTAAGAGTGAATTATTTGCTGACAAGACAACAGACCACACAGTAGAAAAATGGCACACAAAAAGCTATTTCATCAGGAAATTTAAAGAAACAAACTTGGCATTAGGCACACTGTCCATACAAACTTACACAGCGCGTGAGGGAGGAGGGAGTAATAGAGCTCCCTGGAGACTGCAAACACATTCCCCGACCTGAAGCAGTAAGTTCTTCCTGTAAATGTGCATATACGTAGTCAGTGGCAAAAGGTTTGCAATTCTATGTGTACTATATAGACAGTATTTCAAAGCTCCACCTTCATTTTGTGGCTTTATGCCAAATATTTGTGTATAGAAACAACATATGGATGGTGTAAGTGTCTGTGTGTCAAACAGAAGGAAGGCCCCGACTGTGGAAAGCCGTTTTACAACTCCACGGGCTCCAAGAGGAACTGGTTTACAGTGAAAACAAGTATTTGAGGCTAAACACCATGTAAGATCTGTCTGTGGTGAAGGCTCTGGTATGTAGCAGCAACACACTACATATTCCATACTATTAATACTTTCTTTTTTTAGGTAGATCATAATTGTCTCTTTTAGCCCAATTTGCACAAACAGAAAACAATACAAAAGAAAACAATGTTCCAAATTCAACATCAAATAGTAGCACAGAAACCAAGACGGTAGAGTCACAAGTTTTGAACAAATTAATGCATTAAGTACGGATTTAAAGTGTTCTCCTGATACATTATTTTATCTAAACTAAATATGACAGCACTAAGTGACACTATTTCTGTGTCACGGCCATCTCTCACTTCCCTGCTTTGGATAAATACAAAAAAACAGAAAGCAGGCAATGGATGCTGATCCAATATTAAATACCAAAATTATAAAAATAAATAAACAATACAAGCAGCAAAGCATCTTAGGAAGAAGAAAACAAAATTCATTTTTAGATCTCTGCAGAGATTAAAATACTATCTCATGCAGAATTAGTGCAATATCCCAAACCTTGCTGTCACACATCTGTCAGGATAGTACCCAAGTACATAATCATTAGCAGTTGCTGAAGCCATACATATTTTGAGTAACTTTTCCTGTTCCTTCTATGAATACAAGAAAATGGTTTGGCAAAACTTGATCCTCCCCACTGCAATAATCTTAATTTTCTTTCACGTTCCTAGCAAAGACTTCCTTCTTCCCCGATACAAGCAGCGAGAAGGGAACTGAATTTCTGCCCAAATCCCTACAAATTATTCCTCCCTTTGGTTTACACTTTGTTTTGTATTTGGGAGCACAGAGTTGGCTGCTTATGCTTCAGGGGGGTCCTTACTTGCCATTTCATTATGCAGTGTGTGCCAGTGTTGGAAAACAGCTCCACAGGTTTGGAGAAGTACTATAACCTTGGAAGGAGCTCGGTTCACTAGACGTTGGGAAACTGAGATATCGAAATGTAGCAGCAGTTCAACTACTAGTTCTGTAGTTCAGCTACAGCACATGCACGCACCTTTTCTGATACGCACTGCAGCGGGGTAGCAGACAGATGACCAACCCGATGGCTGGGAAACGAGCAGCACGATGGCTGCATTTAGAAGCACGGAATATCGCAAGCTGGGAGAGACCCATGAGGATCTCATAGTCCAACTCCCTGTTCCTCACAGAACTACCTAAACCTAAAGCATATGAGTAAGAGCGTCGTCCAGACGCTCCTTGGACACTGACTGGCTTGGTGCCGTGACCGCTGCCCTGGGGAGCCTGTTCAGGGACCGGCCACCCTCCTGGTGAAGAACTGACGTCGCAGATGAGAAAGATTCGGAAACCTGGCTGGTTGGAGCCCACTGAGGGGAATGAAAAGCAGCAGTGACTGGGCAGAAGACACACACTGTCCTGTAGGAGAGGGCATATATATCTGAGGGAAGGGGAGAATCATCCCGGGCTGCTAAGAAGATCTACTGAAAGTAGTAGGAAAGGACCGCGTCATCAGGGTTTCACGAAAAGCTGCTAAGAAAAGAGGTCACGTTGAGAGATTTAATGAGAGGCACCGTAGGAGACTTCATCACTGGTGGCTATATATTGCTGTCTGCAGTGTGCACCTGTGAATACTGTTCCTAATGGCAGCTCTGAGAGCTCTGGTTTCCAGGTGGCCTCTTTTGCCTCATTTTTAGTGTTGCGTTTAAATGGATGTTGCCTTCACCTTCTCTTCCTACCCGTGGAGGTTAAAATCCTCTCTTGCCTCACTATTCCAAATTCCTTACTCATGACGTTTGTACTGAGCAGCAGCCATCACCCTCTTTCCACAAACACACTCCGGGCACCAGTCTCAATTCTAGGTGGGCTTTTACATATATTTCAACCCTCCAACCTCTTCCTCCAAATCAAAGCAAGCAACGTATCCTCAGTTCTCCTCTCAAATATGTCAATGATATCATCATCATCATCATCACTAACTTCGCTTCCCTCATCTAGGCGTTCATCTTGAAGACTCCTATCACTGGTCACCTGGTATCAAGTAACTGCTTTCCCATCTCTTATCTGTTGGCTGCCTACTGTTTACTCATCTCTCCAGCACCTTTCAAATTAGTAACTCATTTCTAATATCCCACTTTTCACCCAACACACCTCCACACACCATCACCTAAACCACACAGAATATAACAGAAGGTAAATAAACCCATCATTTTTCTCTCCCTTCCTCCTCCAGCTCTTCTCTTCTGAAACACTTATGGAAGGACAACAGTAAATGCCTTATGGGGAAAACACAAAGGCAGTTTCTGCTGCCTTTCGGTGTGCTGCAGGTCAAAGGCTACAGAGAAACGGTGGTGAACATCAGGTTCACATAACAGGTTACTGCGTTTATAAATATGGCTACAAAAAAAAAAAAAAAAACATCACTGCTTAAAATGAACACCTTATTGTTTTATTAAATAGGGATTAAAAACTCTTATGTTCTTCAAAATATTTTTAGTTTACAAGAATTTAATTTTGCTGAATAGAAACATACTACAAGGAACACAGAAACCTGTAAGCTTAAAATATATCTACCAAAAATCCAGCTGTTCCAAACCAGACTACTTCAAGGTGCCGTGACTTTAGAAGAAAGCTCTTTTACATTATCAGCATGTCTTCTCAACATACTAAAAAAAAGCTTTTTAGGGCAAGAATGTTTCATTCTAACACATTCTTTCATATTATAATACCAGTAGAAGTTACTACTACTTAGATTTCTACTACGTTCACGTGTTCTCTTACACTGCACGTCAGAATTTGAGTAACTGTCTTCTATCTCTAGAAAATTAATAAAATGCAATACTGGCAGAGACTTACAGAACCTAATTACCTAAAACCTGCAGCTCTCCGGATCCGTTCAGAACCACGTAACGAGTTTGTGAACTGCATTTTTTTTTTTTTAGTAATAAAATTACTCCCAAGCAAGCAGGCAGTGTATTCAATACTACTGCTTTGGTTTTCAAACGACTGCATTCCTTTGTATCTCCACAGATGAGGTAGAATATAAACCCCAGAAGCCCAGCTAGCCAGATAAAACACCTTATAAGATGTTATTCATCCTCCAAAGAAACTATGCGTTAAAACTAACTCAAGTTTACCGCATGATTACTGGAATGCTCATTTGCAGGGGTGGAAATCCGTATTTGAGATACTTTTCTCCTTCTCACATTGAGATGATATGAGGCTATCGCAAAGAATATACACCTTCATTATAGAAATTAAAGTACTACCCAAACCACATCATGTCTGTAGTGAGGCACTGAAAAAGTGCAAGTGTAAAACCTTTTCATTACCGCATATGCACACCGTGTGATAATATGTTTATTCTGCCCATACAAATATAATGGCACTTGGTGAACTCTGTGCAGAGGTCAGATCTTTTAGACAGCAGAATCTGAAGAACTTTAAAGCAAACTGGGTGGGTTTTCTTTTTCTGTATTTCTATCCCAGTTGCCAACATTCAGCTTCTTTCTTTTCCACTAGCAACAAAACACCAGAGGCTGTGATGGAGCAGGTGTCCCAAGAACACTGGGCGAACCCACTGGCACAGCAGGAAGTCTGCTTGTGTCTGTGGAGTGGCAGTCACTTCTGTCAGCGCTAGGAAACTGCACCTAAATCAGGAAATACCTTTTGTAAACGACGAAGGTGCAACGAATGGAATGGCAATCTGTGAGCACAACCAGAAACAAGGTGGTTCTACTCCTTCTGATGGATGACTCGACAGAGGGTCTTGGTCAGGTGAATTTTTATCATTTTGGTCATCACAGAGCTCTCAGACTAGAGGGATGACCACCCAGGACCCATCTTAATCCTGTGTTTGCAGGCACACCGCCTCGGGCAAACATGGTGGTACACCTGAATGTGTTCCTTTAAAAAGGTCTTTGTAAAATATGTACCGCACCTACCTTGATGAGGTAGAGATGTAGCAACCTCTACAATGCATTTCAATTTAAACACAGACAAGCTTTTAAAATATTTCCATCCACAAACTCAGAATTTTCTACGTCTGGGGCATACAGTTTTAAGACACGTATATGCTCCTTTCATCACATGCCCTGCGTGCACAAGTGTTAGAATATTCAAACCTATCAAAGTACTTGGGTTTGTACTTGTATTTGAGCAGGACGAATGCATTTAATAACTAACCCCACAGAACCACAGGGATGCAGACTTGCAGGGTTCAAAACCTATTGTGTGCGTTCACAATAGCAGACTTTGACAATCTGTCAAAACCTGCACGTGCAAAAAAAATAGCAAGAAAACTGCACACGCACCTCTATGTGAAGCTTGGTGGTGTTAGAGTATCACATAACAGATGCTATGCCAGAATGAAGTATTTAATCTTCAAGCCCAAGTTTTTTTACAAGTTATTCACAAATCGAGCCTATTCATTTTCAGTGGAAATGTCTTTAATATGAATGTTTTCCTGTAAAGTCTAATGGTTTTGTTCACACAGATTGAAATGTCAAAACAGGAAATGTCATAATGTTTGAAGAAGGGTTCAGTTTTGCCAGAAAATAAAGTCAACTGGCAGAGTCAAGTAGAGTTAATACAGGATTCTAGATTATCCCAGGTGGAACAGATGTACTCACACTACAACTTCCAAGCAATTTCATGTTTCCTTCCTATTAGTGGATTAGCTAGCCCTAAATATTGATTATCTCGGTTGATGACAAGTAAAAAATCCCATGCTTCTGGAATCAGAGCGTATTATTCTTAAACATTAGTATCAAGATCACAGTCACTCTTTGCATTTTGCATATGAACTACGGATCACTGGAAGTTTCCTGTTGCACTGCAGCAAGAGAAGGAAATGTAACAGAAATAAGCTTAACCTGCTGCAAAGTACAGCAAGATACTTCGGTAATCTCACAAAAATTTCATACTGGAACTTGTTACAGTGAGTTCAATTTGATCTTTTAATGTAATACAGTACATTTTTATAAACTTAACATCATCGAAGAAGAGCATGCTAACTGAATGTTAGCAATTTATCTTTTATACATAATTATACTCTACTGTAGCTACTGTATGCAGATCTCAAAATGTTAGTACATAAAATATTCATTTTCTTTATATGAGATGAGAATGAAATTAGAAGAGGTTTGAATATAAGAATGAAATATTTGCTGTGCCTATTTCTCAAGAAATAATGAGTTACACATTATAACCCAAGAAATCAACATTTAAATTGCAAAACTATAGTTTAAATTTACATTAAACATTATGATCAGTAATGTGCATCAATATTTGATGAAGTTTAACCTAACCATGTTTATGCACATAAAGCCTCAAGAGTCTGCAGCACTTTCAGCATCAATTTTTCATACTTTTGTATAAAATGGACTTAATGGTACATCTGCCATAAATGTTTTCAGTGCAATTCTGCCAGAGAGGAAAATATAAAGCTAGCTTTCAATCATTATCTACCATAAAAAACCCCCAACAACTTGCATTTGCACTGCTGAAGCATAAGTAAGCCGGTTCTGTTGTGCCAACTGTTTCAAAGTCAATTCAAATCAATGATAATTGGCTTTTTAGGCAGCATTTCCCCCACACGATAGGTATAAACGTTGAAAAGTTGAATACTGTGAATGGGGGGGGAGAGGGGGGGAGCGCGGGGGAGAAATAAAGCTGAGGCAGGATATTCTAATTGTTTATAATACCTTTTTCCATCGGTAACAAAAAAATAAAAAGCATAATGAAAAAATTCTGAAGGTTTCTTTACTAGTGATCTTATAGTTTGGAAATCAGTAAATCAGTATTTTAGTATTATCCTTTCCTCTAATCTGTACAGGCCACCTTGCAACTATAACTTATTTATTGATGAATTAGATGAAAATGCTCCATTATTCAATGAATACAATTTTCTTAAGTTAGAAACTGATTTTTTCACCTCTTGTCAACTGTAGGGAACCAGAAAGAGTACAGCACCTGAAATTATAGCATGTGCTTGGCTAAGCATAGTGTAGTAACCTATACATTTTGGTTCAAAGACACAGTCTGTAAACTGTAAAACTGCATACAGGATACCACTTTAAGTATTTTGTTTCTATTTTTTTGCAGATTATACCTAAAAAACCCCCCCGCCCAAAACAACCTCTCTATGGTAGCACAAAATAAAAATGGAGCTTCATTCAAATTTTGAATACCTTGACTGCAGTAATCAACAGCTGGTTATTCAACAAAAACTTAACTCGACATACCAAAAAAATTTGGCTCAAAAACAAAAACGAAACAAAAAGGTACAATAAACTCTCAATAAAAGGTTCTCTCATGAGGCAACCTACCATATACTACTGCTAGATACGAGTTTCCAAAAAAACATTACATCCCATTTTCAGCACATTTTTCATAAACATGCAACTTCACTATAAAATACAAAACACTTGGCTCTCAAGAACAGCTTTATAAAGACACACTGCATCAATAAAATTTTTCTTTGTGATTAACTTTACATTGTAATAAGAACTGTATTTTCACTAATGTTTATATATCAGATTTCATATTATAATGTAGTAATAATTTGCTCTTTGTGAACTTCACGTTCAGAAGGAAATATCTATACACATTAACATACTAGACTATTAAAAACTCAGTTACAGAATTTTATTGATACAGTAGATTAATAAAAACTGAGAGGGGAAGATAAAATGGGTAGGGTATTCAGTACATTATTTAATAACACACTTTTAAAATTAAAATATTTTAAATCCTTTTTGAATTTTCAATGCCACTAGAAGTCCAGAAGAGTCTGGCATCAATACTGAGGTGTAAAGCAAGTCAAACAACTTCTTTCACAATTTGCATCTCTTGTATTATTCTATCCAACATTGTTCAACTGTAAAAGAAAGTAATTTAGCACCTCTGATGATAGGTAGGTGCCTAAAGGTAAACACTAGGTTAGATTCATGGAGGAAACAAAGACCATTTTTTTTTGTATTTCTTTGTCTTCTCAACAAATAGTGGCAAAAGAAAGTGGCACTATTTGTTCAACTGATTTTTTTTTTTTTTTTCACAGTTAAATGTCAACAAGAGTACAAATACGAACACTGACAGATATTGCTTGAGATCAATTTTCAACAGCCTCTGTTCTTTTTTAAATCAACAGATCCAATAAACTGTGGGGTACTGTCAGTTTAAAGCCGCAGATAAAAGCTATACAAGCACTTTAGAAGTCAGAAACATTAAAAAAAGAACTATTTACAGTTTTCTTCTTTAGTTCATATGTCTACAAAGCCAGCGCACATTACACTTCACAAAAACCACAGTTAATGATATCAACATGTGTGTGGCTAAAGCTTGTGACCTAGGGACTGCAAATGCAGGGGCAGTAAAAGTAAAATAGGTTTTGTCTTTCTTTTCAGCAACCCCATTTGTGCACTAACAGCTTCATTCAGTCTCAAGCTTTATACTAAAAGCGTTCTTCAAAGCTTTCACCTGGAAGGCTGGTAACTACATGCTCACTCATCGCCTTTCCCTTTTGGAAGTTCTGCGACGGACCTGTTTGGAGAAAAAGTATTTTAAATGTTTTCACAGAAAAATTCAAGAATAAATGTATTTTACAATGGAAAAAAAAAAAGAAAAATCTTAGTCTCACGATAATGTTTGAGGAACCGTGTACAGTGTCATTCACTAGTCATTTTATCCCAGGTACAGATGTCAGGCAGTGACCAGGACATAACTGTGTTTCGTGTTACTGAGCCTGTGTCCTTCAAGTACTCAAAAATAATCTACCTTCCTTCTTCAGAGTGTTCACACACTCAGATGCTCCAATCAGACGTGTCCAAAAGTGTGAAGGCATTCACACTTACATTTGTAGTATTACTACTAACGTTACTAACATACTTGTATGACATACATGTAAACATAAACTTCTTTTAATGTCACTGCATATACTGGTAAGGGGAAGAAATTGGTTTAGGATTCTGCTCCAAGATTGCATACTTATTTTCCAGTACAATTCATTTTGTGTTCCTGTTTTGTATAAAGCAGCATTATTCACTATTATAGCCTAGCTGCAAAGAATGGGCATGAGTTACCTGAAAAATAACTCCCATGAGGTACTACACAAGCCAGGCAGACAAGATAGCAAAAGCTATACAGAACAGAAAATTTAAGATGCTTGACAAAACCTGACATCTTCTAAGAAATGCAGCTTCTCTGGGCAACTACAGCGCAGTGCCACTACACGCCAGTGGCAGCTGACAACCACCTCATTCATTTTAAAGGAGAAAGATTAAAGGTCTAAGAACAGGCAAAGTCATTCTCCAACCATCAATACACAGAGGACACCACAAAGACTCACAATCTCAGACATTTCCCTTACATTGATTGTGGAAACTTCCTCCTCTTCCATTACTTCTTCCTGGGGAACATCATCACTGACAGGTGAGCTACTCTGAAATACATCCATCTCTTCACTAGATTCATTCTCTTTACTGGCTGCTTGTTTGGAACGTCCTGCACGGCTACAATCAGAAGAAAAGTAAAGATCAGTTTCACAGTATAAAGGTCTGCACGTGCACGAGCTGTATGAGAGCAAACATTCTACTTCACAAGAACAGCAGCCTTAAACTTCCATGGTGTATGCAACACCTCTGCCTTACATACCCATCTAGTTCATCCACACACGAACAGAAGAAGTGGAACTGGGAGGCTGGACAACAGCATTTGAAAACAAAATTCTTCCAGAATAGAGGGCTAATCATACAAAGTTGAGCAATTTTTTCCTCTATAGAGAAAACACATTTTTCTCTCCAGTGCCAGAATATAGGCCAAAGAAGGTTGACAGAACAGCAACCACTGAACGGGAAGAGACAAGCAGCCAGAGACTGACTACTTGGGATTTTTTTTTCCCTTCCTATTCAGTTCCGTGAATAGATGTACTCTACTTCTGTAGGAGTTTATACACAACAAAGTTTGAATAACTGCATCTATGTTTTTACAGACCTAGAAGAACCCATGTTGCTATTTATGAAATTAATACTATAATGAACCTAAATGCAAATCTTCCAAGCTAGCTCTTGCTAAGAGCCAGGGATAATCAGGATAACAATACCTTAATCGGGATAATCAAGAACAATCAGTCAACAATATCTGAAATTGTCTGTGTTAATCATGGGAACTGAACCACAAGCAAAAATCACCCATTTGCTTAAAATGAGAGCTAGTCTAACCCATGCCTTAAAACAAAAGTCAACTAGATATGCATCTAAAATTACACAACTGCACCCACATGACCGTTTTGGTTTGGGTCATTAGCACAGTTCAGAATCAAGTCACTGAATCATCCCACTGAGTGCGGATGCAGTCTTGGTGTACTCAAACCAGGTGACTTTTTGGATTAAATTAAACCAGAAACTCTGTTCTAGGCAGACACCAAACGCCCCAGTAGGGGCATACAGATCCAAAACAACTGTCCTCTGACGGCAAACCACACACGTGGTGGGAGTTTTCAGTCCTGAGAACCACACCAAAACCCATACAAAATAAAATCTCTGAATTGCATACAGTAATTATAGTGTAGTGGGGGTTTCAGCACCAGCCAACCAACATGACATCCTTTGAGAAACAGTACAAATTAGTCCAATTTGTACTCAAGCCTTTCAAGATTGATACAAGCAAGAGAATTGAAAAGAAAGCAGAATAATTATTCACAGAGTAGGCTTATCTTTTCACATACTACAAAAATAAGCCAGTTCACATGTGTTAATTGGTAGCCCAATTAGCTACCACCAATAGGTTATACACTATCATCTCATGGGTAAAATCCCAAATTCTTACGCCAAATCCACCATCAAGAAGCCCAGAAAGGTTTAAGCATTTGGATTAAATACAGTCTATCTTGTAAACACTGCACTGCTCAGACTATCAGCCCCCTCCAGTTCCAACTGCTGTAGGTACGTATGGAGAACAGGGAGAAAGGTCTGACTACAACGCACTTTGAAGACTGTGGATTTACTGTGGTCTCATCTTTTTCTTGCAGATTTGGAAAAAGGACAGCAAAAATTTGGGTGATCTGATCACAAAAAAAGAAAAACCACAAAACAACTTTTTTTTTTTAATGAATTCTAGAATATATCCAACAACTCTGAAACCTGAAACAACCTACTTGGGCTCCTCATGCCAGGAATGATGTATATACACATGTTACTGATCACGTGTACTCCTACAGCTTGCTTTCTGTTTAAAATGGGGTAAGGAAACACACTAAGTTCACTGATTTCACTGAGAAGTGAATCAGAAGCTATTTACTAACGGACATCTTTGCCAAATGCCACGTAGCACATCACCCAACAATAACTTGTTGGCACGTCTTCTCTGCGTGGCAGTAGCAGTTTCCAAATCTTGTTCCACTGCACGTGTAGCAGTGACTTCTGTGGTAACCAAGACTGTGCCGGGACCTGTGTTTCTGATTCCCGAGTGAAAGAGCAGGAGAGGTCTGACCTGAGGCAGGGAGACAGAACACTGGACAGGCCGGGATATGGTACCTGTGAACCACCAGAACATGCGATCTGGTGCAAAAGTAGAGTTTGAATTGAGGGTACGAGCCTGTTCAGGCAAAGATCTCCAGTATGGAAGATCTCCAGAGACAAGCAAATTGGCGCATTAAACTGCCAGAGGAAGATCAACATGCTGCTAACTAAGCTCAGAAGCTAGAAAACCAACCAACAGAATGCTACAAAATGCCAGACTGAAGATTTCCCTAAATAGTGCCTTAAGGAATTTATCACCAGGTTCTGGAAAAGTATCCAACAAATCTGAGCTGCAGTTTGGTATCAGCGGGCAACTAATTCCTGTCCACTTGTACACTTCTGCTTTACACACATTGCATATACAAGTACAGAAAAGGTAGATACACCTGTAGCTTCCTAGAGTAGGCAGAAGAAACTTAAGCTAGCCACAGAGTTTACCTTTATTTTGGAGCCTGATACGCCTCAGAATTTTCAAGAGCTACTATCCTTCATAGATTGTAGCACATTCGATTCATTTGGAAATGATTCAAGTGGATAATAAGAAGGCCACAAAATAGAAAGTAAGCGAACATTAATTTAAGGAGAATCAGAATAAACTTAGTTCTCCACAATACTGTTTCACCACAGTAGCAATTTGATTCTTCCTCCCTATCCAAACCAAATGGGAGCACTTTTCGCTCCTTGAAGTCCTAATAAGGCCCTATCTTCAAGGCCCTCATGCGCTTTATTGACTTTTCTCCTAGAAGAGCAAAGCTATGTATATGCTACCTGAGCACATTAAACTTAATCATAGCCTCTTGCTCTGGTTTGAGATGTTCTAGGAGAAGCAGTTAGGGAAAATATTTTAGAAATAACAATGGCAATTTATTTTCTTAACTGTCAATTAAAGCATTGTGAAATGTTTTCAGTAAATGATTGTTTGGGGGCAGAGAGGCATATTTTTAATTTTCACTAAACACAAATTTAGAAAATATTCACCACTTACACTTTTTTTTGCTGTGATGGTGGTGTTTTTGATGGCCTTCCTCGTCTTTTCTGTGGCGTAGATTGTGCTGATTCAACTGTACTAGTTTCAGATGGTTCTGCTCTGTTTTGAGGAAGACCCAAATTGCAAAGTATCAAATTATAACTAATGTCCAAGGACAAAAAAGATGCAGCTTACAAGAGGATGAACTTACCTCTGCTGTGTTCTTTTCGGTGTCCTATTTTGCCTGCCTTTTGGTTTTTGTTCAATGTTTTCAGTTTGCCTTTCTTCCTCCTCCTCCTCCTCTTCTGCTGCAGCTGCTGGTGGCTGTTTTTTTTTGCTCCTTTTTGATGACTTTGCTACTGGTTCTTCCTTTGGTGTTCCCCCATTATTTGCTTTGGGAGGGCGTCCTCTTCTCCCTTTCTTTGGTGGACTATTCTGTTCATCTTCACTTTCTATTACATCTTCTTTTAGCCTTTTTTCCTCTTGCCATTGTGTTTCATCAGATTCTGAAACAACTGCAGGTCTCTTCCTTCCCCGTTGGCTACCTCTAAGTTTCTGCTCCTGACCCAGTTTATTCAGATCATCAATGCTTAGTTTCTCTTCTGAATCTGTGATTGCTGTTTTCTTCCTTCCTCTAGGCTTCTCCATCTCTGACTGAAAAGGTAACATTATATCTTTAAATTAAAAAATTAAATTGCCATATTAAATTGTCACATACGCAAAAGCTACAGAAATTTCTCCCAACAAGACAAAGAGTCCTCAGGTTACACAAATTGTCTACTAAGACTGCCTACCATACCCATTTCAAAAACCTTTGCAAAAGTATAAACACATACATACATTTTAAATGCCAGATAAAGAGAGAAAGACTATTTCAAAGGTGAGCAGTTAAAACACCCAAGTGCGTAAGCTCTTCCTCATCAGCG
Source organism: Tyto alba (assembly GCF_018691265.1). Taxonomy (NCBI): domain Eukaryota; kingdom Metazoa; phylum Chordata; class Aves; order Strigiformes; family Tytonidae; genus Tyto; species Tyto alba. The sequence goes on along the minus strand of NW_024881282.1, from coordinate 24,655,555 downwards.
ATGTAGAACACAATTAGCTAGAATGGCCATAACTGTGTTTTTATCAATGGAAAATATGAAGACAGAAAGGATGGAATTGTCAACCTATGGCTTCGGGTCTGTTGTGAGCTTCAGGGTACTTATGCCTGGTTCCCATGCTGGCAGTGACAAAGCACTAATAAAGATGATGGTGGACAACCTGAATTTATAATTGCAGAAGGAAGCACGGGAATTAGCGGTAGCTGCCAAAGCACTGCTGTCAGAGCTGCACTAAGAGTCAACATTTGCTCTACACAGAAAAACAAAGCAAACCAAACATCCAAACCTTAAAAGAATCATAGAATAGTTTGGGTCAGAAGGGACCTTTAATGATCATTTCATTCCGAACCCCTGCTGTAGCCAGGGACATCATCTATTACATCAGGTTGCTCAAAGCCCCAGCCAACCTGACCTTGAACACCCTCGATGGAGCATCTACAATGTCTCTAGGCGACTCATTCCCGTATCCTACCACACATTGAAAAAAATGTCTTCCTTATGTCCAGTCTAAACCCCACCTCTTCCTTTTTAAAACCAGTGCCCCTTGTCCTGTCACTACAGGCACTGCTAAAAAGTCTTTCTCCATCTTTCTTATAAGCCCCCTTTATATACTGAAAGGCCTCAATAAGGTCTCCCTGAAGCCTTCTCTTTTCCAGGCTGAACCCACCCAACTCTCTCAGCCTTTCTTCATAGCAGAGCTGTTCTAACCCTCTGACCACTTTTTGTGGCCCTCCTCTGGACCCGCTCCAACAGGTCCATATATTTCTTGTACTGGGGGCCCCACAGCTGGACACAGCACTCCAGGTGGGGTTTCAAAAGAGCAGAGCAGAGGGGCAGAATCACCTCCCTTGACCTGCTCTCCACGCTTCTTTTGATGCGGCCCAGGATACGGCTGGTTTTCCGGGCAGCAAGTGCACACTGTTGGCTCCTGTCCCATTTTTCATCCACCAGTGTCCCATAGTCATTCTCTGCAGAGCTGTTCTCAATCCATTCATCCCCCAGCCTGTATTGATGCCGAGGATTGCCCCGGGGCCAGATGCAGGACCTTGCACTTGGTCTTGCTGAACCTCATAAGGTTCACATGGGCCCACTCCTCAAGCCTGTCAAGATCCCTCTGGATAGCTCTTCCCTCTAGCATATCAAAAAAGGCATAAGCCTTTCTGAATAATAAGCTTTCAGAACAGAAACTATTCCTCCACCTCTTCATGCTCTAGTTCTCTAAAGTGCACAGTAAAGAACCATCAACAGTGCAAAAATTGCAATAAGCAGCTATTGGCGTCAGAAGGATCGCTCCACCCAACACCAACCCGGGGGGCGGAATTCAAAAAAAATATACCCACCTACCATTTCATGGGGACCATGACTATTTCACTTTGGACCATGAAATGGCCTGAAAGTCCAAATATTTGCAGTATTTCACAGTTTCATACCAATGCTTATTTCAAACTAACATTGCTGTATTTCAACACATAGAAACACTCATTTATAAGTATTTGCCACACTGCAATTGAACCTACATAATGTTTGTTATGCCACTTAAAACCAGATTGAATTTTCTTTTTCCTTCACATCTCCCTTGTGACATCAGATAGATGTCAGCTTACAAATATATGCCTCCACTTTATCCATCAGCCCTGGTCAAGAAAAGCATGAAGAGACTCTTGAAAGCATGTGAAAAAAAAGTAAAAGGAAATGAAGTACAAAATACTATACTAGAAGAAAATAAGAAAAATGTTTGAGCAATGATGGCATCTGCTGCCAGTTCACAACTTCAGTGACAAAACTGTTCATCTAGATCAGTGACATCCTCATTATTGCCTGTTCAATTTGCCTTTACAGTGATTGTGCACATCTGTCATTGCAGCTGCTTTGACCAGGTAAGTCGTCGTAGCCAAGTTTCAAAGTGAAGTTTCTGCCTCGAGTTAAGCAGTGTCCCACAACCTTAGAATTAACGTGTTACTCTATGATGTAATCCTGACAAATATCCGGAATATCGACATCTTTAAAACAGGGACTTTCTGCTCCCTGATTAAGTCTGATTCTCAGTTAATGATTACTATAATCTGCTTTCCAGCTCCAAAAAAAAAACCAAAAATGAATTCTGAATCACTGACCTTAAGCAGCTTGCTTACATATTCAAAGTGAAATACAAATGCCCTTACCAGTACTCAAAATACTGAACTGCTTTACCACTTAGCTTTGTCAGTTACCAATTCAACCTAATGCTTCTAACCATGAATTGCATGCCAGCAACAGTTTGGACTCAGACTTTTCAAGGTTAACAGCTGAAGCGACATATCACTTCATATTTACACTTCAAGACAAGCAAAAATTCAGAACATTTTTTCTAGTCACTAGCTTATCTCCGAATCAACCTAGAAAAATGCAACAGACTGAGATAATGGGGGAATAGAGAAATATCAGAGTCAAAAAAATAAAGCAGCAGTGACATCTGACATAGGACATCCTTAATGCATTCTAGAAAATCCAATTGTAATATCTGATCTTGATTGTATTATTACTTTTTTCATGCATATCCCAAATACTGCAAAGTTTACAGACTGCCAACTGTTATTAAGGCACAAAGAACTGAAATTTGCTAGTGGTATGTGAAATTCTTATTTGAACTGCTCTTAGAATTACAATGCAATTAGAATTTTCTTTGGTAGTTTATTTTTCTGCATTCTGATACAGATGTAAATACTGCTTCAGACAATATTTAGCTCGTTTATAATCTCATTAACATATTAAAGCACTACATCTGAGTGAAAGTCCAAATCGTTTTTTGTATCCTCGTTAGGAAGCCTTAGCACTACTGGTCTACAGAAATACATAAATCCATCAGTAAGAATTAGCAATGACAAGGCTACCACTTTCAAAGGCCTGCCACTCCCGAGGGCCTTGGTTAGTGGTCAGTCGCTAAATCCTCTCTCTAAGACAGCCACACACCTAATTTCTCCGGAACGATCCTGAGGCTGTAAGAGAGCATAGCAGTGACACCGTTCTGCTACCCCTTGGGGCTCGCTGTTCTCCCAGAACAGTTTATCTAACAGCCCAGGCAATGTGCTGCTTCCTCATTAAGACTGTTCTGCACCACACTGGACTGCGTTTGTCTAAGCATCCGTTAGCTAGCTCACTAACAGCCTGCTGAAGAGTGTATTACTCACAGACAGCTACAACTTCTACTTGTGATACCTGCCATTCAGAACCAAGCGTTTGCCTGCCTTCACTGCAGTACAAGCTGCATACAAGAAAAAAGAATCCATACGGCTATTCAGATAACTCTTCCTTGAACTTCTTAATCCAATGTTAAATCATGATGCCCTCTTGGTAGTCTAGATAACCAGAGAACAAACAGTTCTTTCTGACAGCTGTGAGGAATAGCAACACACATCTGGCTGGAAAGGAAAACATGCCTTAGCACCAGTGATGGGACAGTACAAAAAAGGGTGAGAACTGTAATGCCTCGACACTGTAATTTCTAGCTACAAGCAAAAAACCATGTATGATACCAACTTTTACAAGCTCAGAAGGCAATCTGAAATTTCACAGATTAAACCACTCCCCTAGAACTCTATTATAGTTGATCATTCTCAAACGAATCCAACTAATTCTTCCAAAGCTGTATTTCAAGTAAACATTAAGAACACACACACACACAAAAAAAATCTCTATTGTATATTGGGGAACAGAAGTCCAAGGAAGCTATCAACTTAAACGATGTCCCAAATGCTTCATCAACAAATCCTGAGAATGAGACAAACTGTGGAGTAGTTCTCAGCCACCTAGCTCTAGCAGAATCTACCCCTGTCAATATTATCAATATCCTGCAAATCATAACTGGTAACCTTAAAAGCTTACAGGAATTGTCACTACAATGCAAAGGTAATGTAATGTACACATGAAAACCAGACAAATTGAACCTTTTTTTCATGTCCAACTCTAAACACATTTTCCAGTAGTTTATAACATCAACTCAGTTTTATGTTTCATCATATTTTCTTGAATGATATCAAGTACCACTGCATTAGTTTTTGTTTTAAAGTTCTGGTGATTTAAAATGAAACATCTGCAATGCAACCAAACAGCTCACCCTTACAATATCAGAGTCGTCCCTTTTGTCGGTTTTCTTCCCTGGTAAGGGCGAAGTCAACGCAAATTCTTCATTTTCACTGTGGTCCATTTCAGTACTGTCCAGCCTAGAATGAATAAATATTTATTCTCCTCATTATTATAATACAGAAGTCAATCATTAAAAAAAAAATACTAAGAACAACAATCTTCAGAAGAAATCTATTTCTAAACCATGAACAACCTAGCAGAAACAACCTTTTACCCACCACACACATCACAAACCAGAACATCTAAGTCTCAGGACAAAGGTGTCTATCATAAGCCAAACTGAATTTTCTTTTTTCACTGGGAAAGATAAGCAGCTTATTGAAACAGAATAGCCTTATTGAGTTTCAAGAGATCTGTGTGTTTGCATACATTTACATACACTTTCACATACCAATCAAAGAGTTCCACAGACAGACTAGCCAAAGCACACACATTTTCCTACGGTGAGGTTTAGAGATCAGTTCATCCCTCACCTTTTTGCTGTTATTTAGGGCAGCCATTCCATTTTTATTTCAGTTTCTACATATGTAAATGTGGACAATACCACCTGCATATGTAAAACACTGAAACACACAGACAAAAATTTACAAAAGCCAGTACACAAAGTCATTTTGTTTCATCTGCCCTGGGGTAGGTAAAAGCAATGTTTTAAAATAACAATATATGTTTTTTTAATGAAAAGAAATATGCTATGTGCTGAAATGAAAAGTGGTACTCAAATGCACAAACTCTTAACACCCTGGCCTGGGCACTGCCTAGACTGAGAAGGACATTCTCACTCCGACAAGTATAAAATCTGTAATAACTGTGACATAAGCAGAAGCTCAGCTTTTATACATTGTCTTAACAGATGCAAGCTTGCATGTATATATTCAGTCATACTGATTTAGAAATACCATGCATACTGAATCATTACCATCACTTCTAGAGGACTTTTCTTCTTTGGTATCTCTACTCAAAACACTAATCAGTTTAATTTAGGCAAACCGGGGAGATCATAAAGACGACAGAACACCTTAGGCTGTGAGCACAGCATATTTTAAAATGAACTGGATGTAGAACAGTACTGGTCTCAGATTCATTTCACTGGATACAGAGAAGAATCTGGATTCCAACCTGTCTTTAGCCAAAAAATGTATTTTGGCATGTGAACCAGCATCATTTGTACGAAATAAGCCTTTCTGTGGACTTTCCATCAAGCTGAGACGTACTTCTTGTAAAACACTACACTACATTTATAATTATTATTATATATTAAATAGTCACAGAAGTACCAAATGAGAAGTCTTATTTCTAACCATAACACTTCCTCAGAATCTTGAAGTAATGTGAGAAAATATTAATAGTGTGGGCTATTCAATCTCTAAATGTCTCTGAAAAAAAAATTATAATGAGACTTTCAGTTAAAAAAAAAATAAGACAATACAGTAACTGATGAATAACCTAAAAAATTGACATAAAGTAAGCTATAATTTTTAAAGACACATAACTAGAAGATGACTTAAGTTGCATTACAGTACCTTCCCCTCTCTACCACAGAAGGAATCTAAAAACCCAAAAATGTTTATCTGTAAAGTCCAGCAAAGTGCAGGACAAATTTAGAGGAAGAAGTCATGTGAGATCACAACAATGGCCTACGAGTCCTCACTGCCTATGATGTCCTGTTAACACTACAGCAGGCCACAAGGTTCCTAGGAACTGCAGATGTATACATGCATGCATATATATACACACACGTGTGTATATACATACATACATCTGGGGGGGGTTATATGTATTAAAAAATGAAACAAACATACGAGGTTCTCCTTCCCTCCTACAGCCAACTCTGGATGGGATGTGATTCTGGTTTTTATTTTTTTTTAAAAGCAAATTTATTTCTGGGGTTAGAAAGCCAAATTCATGGTTTCAGTTATACCGATGTGGTACTATAACTTTACTTCAAAATAAAATAATAAAATTCTGATTCTCACTTAGAAAACATTACAGAAATATTCAAAGTTTCCATTACAAATACTTGAAATATCAAAGCTCCTTTGTTGTCTACCAACCTCCCTTTGATCCTTCCTGGAGAGCTTGGATTTGAACTGCTGCTGGCATTGCTTACAGTTTCCATTCGTGAAGATTTGGATTGAGACTGCTTGCCTGCTGACGAAAGAGGCTTATTAACTGCTCCAAGAACATTGGCTGCTTTGGGCTGAAACCAAAAATATATTTCCTTTATTTTAAGCTACAGGTTTAGATATTGTTAACATGTACTATGCTTAAAATATTAACAGATTTCACTTTCTGCTATCAATATCTTAATTTTAACACAAAGCAATAAACATTTTCATACCAAAGTTACACTAGACACCAGAAGGAAGCTGACAAAGCTGTAATCAAATAGCTAGCTGCCACCAAAAACTGTATTCTCCTCTGTACCCTTATGTTCTGTCCTCTTCTCACTGGTAGTACTGGGTGTTCACCTGACCTTGCAGTAAACCACTTCAGCAGTTTTTGTGCAGTTTCCTTCTGCTGACCTATCTGCCTGAAGCAGCTCACCGTTTGGATCAGATAAGCATTTGCACCGGCAAATCAGAAAGAGCAGCAGGACAGCCCTTGCAGCAGAGAAGCCATTAAACTGGCCTGGCTGTAATGGCAAACCACGCTAGTTTCAACTGGGAATGAATGAGAACCTCAAAAATCAAATACTGTGGAGGAGATACAGACTTTGTGCACAGATTTTAAAATGTTAGGCTTTTAATAGGTGTCAAAATTTCCAGACACGGGTGGGCTTCAGGTTATTCATTTAAGTGGATTATCTTTCAGACATGCCAAATACCTCCAGCTCATACTAACTTTTGAGAGAGTTGAAATTCAGTTATTCCTAAAGAGAATATACCTTTATGCCAGACGCCCACATACAAAAAAGTTCAATCAAAGACCATTCTCTATATTTCTCATTATCTAGGATGATCTATCTTATATTTCAATACTTGATTCTAGCTATGTCTAAAGTTAGTGGCAGCTAAAAAAAGAATTCAACATGCATATCATAGCAGCTTTGATTGTTCCTTTTTCAGAGATATGCACCATGGATGTGCTGGTTATACATTTATAGCCAGAGGTAATTTTACACTTACACCAAATATTCACTCTGCATATCCTTTCCAAAAATAGACCTTGGAGAACAAAATCCAGTTTCAGAATTTACATCTATTAGTTCAGAACTTAACATGAATCGATAAACGAACACAGAAAGAGCTCAGAGGCAAAGAGATGTGCCAATCCACACTGAACTGGACTTCCTGCTAAGGGGGGACCAACACTAACAGGGCCTGCACTAACAGCTCCTCCCTTACCACAGAACCTACACTCACAGCCTCGCTGCCCTCAGATACTGTTCTCTGCTTACATCCACTCCACTAACATCTGCTAAAGCTAGTCATCCATTCCCCAAAATAACACTCCCTAGAGACCAATTCTCATTTCATGTTGCTCTTGTGATGGTGAAGCAACCGAAAATATATGGTGGCCAAATACACCTCTGCTGTTTGTTAAAGAACTTCAGAACAACCGTAAAGGAGCTAGAGTATCTGGTGCCACAAATTTAAAATAATATAAAAGCCACCTTAGGATTCAAAAGAATTTAAATTAGGATATATGAAACACACGGGGCTACTGGAGAGAGACCAGCATAGGGCCTCTAAGATGAAGGAGGGACTGGAGCATTTCCCATACGAGGAAAGCCTGAGAGAGCAGGGCCTTTAGGCTGGATGACCTCCAGAGGTCCCTTCCAACCTCAAACATTCTGTGATATTGTGATTTTTTTGTGATAGCATAAGCTATATTTCTTGTTTAATACTGTCACAGTGCACTTAATATACTAAAAGTTTGGGACAAACCAGCAAGAGTATTTTCTGAATCGGAAATTGGAAGACACACAACTTCCTTTTAAAAAAAATGTTCTGTCTTCAGTAAGAAGTGAATCTCTCGTCCATAGAGTTCAAATACTCAGTTGTGCAATACAGTGATGATATATTCCAATCAGTAAATGTTGGCTTTCAACTTCTTAATCAAAAAGATGCTCCTGTACATTTGCTTTTTTTCCTAACTAGCATTCTTCCTCTGTTAGTAAGTTACTAGCTTGCAGCTAATGCTTCATTAGCAACATTAAGGGTAACGATGATGCTGTGCTTTTATTTCTTTTGCAAGGTAGCAAATCAGTGTTCTCCTGTAATCTAGGATAGGACGCATTAATCCAGATGAAACCCACAATTTGTCTTTTCCTTTACTAGGTTTTAATTCTATTCTAAAGAGTACCTGGGTTTAGTTTTAGTGAAGAAAAAACATTGCCATTCCATGCAATGCATATTTCATAGAATCACAGAATGGTACAGGTTGGAAGGGACCTTAAAGACCATCTCATGCCCCGGGCAGGGCCCCCTTCCCCCAGCCCAGGGTGCTCCCAGCCCCGTCCAACCTGGCCTTGAACCCTTCCAGGGAGGGGGCACCCACAGCTGCTCTGGGCACCCTGGGCCAGTGACTCAACACCCTCATAGTAAAGAATTTATTCCTAACATGTAAACTAAATCTGTCCTCTTCCAGTTTAAAGCCATCACCCTTTGTCCTATCACTCACTACACGCCCTTGTAAAAAGTCCCTCCCCATCTTTCCTGTAGCCCCTTTAGGTCCTGAAGGCCGCTATAAAGTCTCCCCCGAGCCTTCTCATCCCCACGCAGAACAACCTCAACTCTCTCAGCCTGTCCTCATAAGGAAGGTGTTCCATCCCTTGCTCTTGGTCTTGTTGAACTTCATGAGGTTTGCACGGGCCCACCTCAAGCCCGTCAAGGTCCCTCTGGATGGCATCTTTTCTCTCCAGCATAACCCTGCACCACACAGCTTGGTGTCATCGTCAAACTTGCTGAGGGTGCGCTCAATCCCACTGTCTGTGTCACCAACAAAGATGTTAAATAGCGCCGGTCCCAGCACCGACCCCAGAGGAACGCCACTCGTCACTGCTCTCCACTTGGACATTGAGCCGTTGACCACAACTCTTTGAGTGTGACCATCCAGCCAAATCCACGTCTCCCCAATTTAGAGACAAGGATGTCATGCAGGGCAGCATCAAAAGCTTTGCACAAGCCCAGGTAGATGAAGTCAGTTGCTCTTCCTTTATCCACCAGCGCCGTAACCCCATTGTAAAAGGCCACCAGATTTGTCAGGCATGATTCGCCCTCAGTGAAGCCATGTTGGCTGTCACCAATCACCTCCTTGTGTTCCATGTGCCTTAGCACACTTTCCAGGAGGATGTGCTCCATGATCTTGCCAGGCACAGAGGGGAGACTGACTGGCCTGCAGTTCCCTGGGTCTTCCTTTGTTCCTTTTTTAAAAATGGGGGTTGTATTTGCTCTTTTCCAGTCAGTGGGAACTTCACCAAACTGTCATGACTTCTTAAATATGATGGATAGTGGCCACTTCATCTGCCAGTTCCCTCAGGACTCATGGATGCATCTTATCAGGTCCCATGGACTTGTGCACCTTCAGGTTCTTTAGATGGTCTCAAACTTATCTCCTGCAATGGGCAGTTCTTCATTCTCCCAGTCCCTGTCTTTGACTTCTGTGTTTTGGGGAGTGTGGCTGGAGCACTTTGTGGTGAAGACTGAGGCAAAAAAGTCATTGAGTACCTCAGTCTTCTCCAAATCCCAGGTGACCAGGGCTCTCGTCTCCTTCCAGAGAGGGCCCACATTTTCCATAATCTTCCTTTTATCACCGATGTACCTGTAGAAACTTTTCTTATTGCCCTTGATGTCCCTGGTCAGATTTAATTCTTTAAGGGCTTTAGCTTTTCTGACCTGACCCCTGGCTGCTCAGACAGTACCTCTGTATTCCTCCCAGGCTACCTGTCCTTGCTTCCCCCCTCTGTAGGCTTCCTTTTTGTGTGTGAGTTTGTCCAGGAACAGGTTGTATATCCATGCAGGCCTCCTGGTGTTTCTGCCTGACTTCCCCTTTGTTGAGATGCATCACTCCAGAGCTTGGCAGAGGTGATCCTTGAATATTAACCAGCTTTCTTGGGCCTCTCTTCCCTCCAGGGCTTTATCCCATGCTATTCTGCCAAGCACATCTCCGAAGAGGCCAAAATCTGCTCTCTTGAAGTCCAGGGTAGTGAGCTTGCTGTGTGCTCTCTTTGTTGCCCTAAGGATCTTGAACGCCATTATTTCATGGTCACTGGAGCCAAGGCTGCCCTTGCACTTCACACTCCCACCAGCCCCTCCTTGTCGGTGAGAAGAAAGTCCAGCATAGCACCTCTCCTCGTTGGCTCTTCTATCATTTGGAGAAGGAAGTTATCATCAACGCATTCCTGGAACCTCCTGGATTGCTTATGCCCTGACACGTTGTCATTCCAGCAGATATCGGGGTGGTTGAAGTCCTCCATGAGGACAAGGGCTCGTGAACGTGAGGCTGCTCCTACCTGCTCGGTCTTCCTGGTCAGGTGGCCTGTAGAAGACCCCCACTACGATGTCACCTGTCCCTGCCTTCCCTTTATTTCTGATCCATAAGCTCTCAGTCAGCTCCTCACCCATCCCCAGACAGGGCTCTGTGCACTCCAGCCGGTCACTGACATAGAGGGTGACACCCCCACCTCAGCTCCCCTGCCTGTCCTTCCTAAAGAGCCTGTACCCTTCCATTTCAACACTCCAGTCATGGGAGTCATCCCACCACATCTGTGATGTCAACAAGATCACAGCCCTGCAGGCATGTGCACGTCTCCAGCTCCTCTTGTTTATTCCCCATGCTATGTACATTTGCATGGAGGCATCTAAGTTGGGACCCCGATGAAGCAGACTTACTGACTGGAATTCCTCTGTGCTGCTCTTCATGTGCTCTCCTGCTGACCCGTGACCCCTCTCCAGGCTCTGGGCATCTATTGCTGGCACTGGCATTGAGCTGGTAGGAGTGGGATGGATTGAAGTTCCCCCCCCCCGGCAACTTTAGTTTAAAGCTCTCTTCACCAGCTTGGTGAGCCTGTGATCAAAGACTCTCTTCTCCTTCTCTGACAGATGGACCCCATCAGTTCCCAGTAGACCAGGTTTCTCAAACCAAGTCACAGCCTAAGTAGCAAAATCCTTGGCTGTGGCACCAGTCCCGTAACCAACTGCTGATTTACCAGATTCTACCGGCTCTTTCAAACCCCCTCCCTTTGACTGGGAGGATTGATGAAAAAACTACCTGCACTCCAGAGTCCCTTCCCACCACTCCCAGGGCTCTATAATCCTACTTGATACTCCTCCGACTGCTGCCGGCTGTATCCCTGGTGCCCACATGAAACAACAGCAGTGGAATATCATCAGTGGATTGTATGAGGCTTGGCAGTCTCTCAGTGACATCCCTGGTACAAGCCCCCTGTAAGCAGCACACCTCCCTAGAGAATGTGCCAGGTCAGCAGATGAGTGCCTCCCTACCTCTCAGGAGAGACTTGCCTACTATTACCCATTGACTTTTCTTTGTTGCTCGTTATACAGGGAGCAGACTGGGCTGCCTCACTCGGCCCCAGCGACCCTCCTGATGTGCCAGGTCTTTCTTCTTCAGTCTGCAGAGCAGGGAAACGGTTCTGCAGGGGCACCTCAGGCTTCAGGGGAAGTCTCCTCCTCCTGTAGGTCCTTGTCATTGCAGGCTTCCATTCTTCTCCATTATTGTCCCCCCTCCCTTACGTGTGTGCCGGTGGGAGAGTTTTTTTACAGTCTGGCCACGGGCTGTGGGTCCACTGCAGAGTGTGCTCGGAAGCAGTTCTCCAACGTAGCCCACTCACCGCCTCCTGCAGCTCAGCCACCTGCTGCAGCAGGTCCTCCCCGGGGGGCACACCTTCTGCAGGCAGGTCTTTCCCAGGAGAAAGGGCTGGGCACTCCCTGCAGTCTGAGATCTGCACCGTGGCCTCTCCCTTCAGCAGCTCCGCCTGGGTGGAGGCAGCGGCCAGCGCTGGGGTGGGTGGCGCAGACCCCCCCCCAGCCAAACCTGCAGCCTTTGCTCTCAGAGGAGAGCCCCTCCATCCTGCCCCGAGAGGCGGGTTGGTCACAGATGGTCACAGAATGGGGCCTGGTTGCTGGGTTATGACGACTTCAAGTTTCTCCACTCAGCCAGCGGAACGTCCCTCCTTCGCCGGGGTGCCCCCCCACGCCCGGTCTGCCCAGCGCTCCCCAGGGCTGCCGGCTGTGGGAGCAGGGGAGCTGCCACTGCTCCCAGCCCTGCCCACACCTCGTCAGCCCCTCTGCCAGAGCTGCTGGCTCCTGACATGTCTCCACGCTCCCCTGGGGTTCCCCCCAGCTCAGGAAAGCCCCATGTAAGCCACCATCCCTCGCTCTGCGGTTGGAACACACCTGCACCACAGCCGATCGCCTCGGCAAGTGATTTAGAAAGAAAAATTAATATAACTATAGAACAGTCATTTATCTTGTAAGATACTATAAAACACTATTCAGCTTTGCCAAAGAGTTATTTGTTGTGATTTTAAAACTCAGTTATATTAGCGTTTTCTATGGCTGGCACTTCATATGCAATATTGTAGTCTTCTGCAGAAAAAAGGGTTAACTATTTTGCAAACTTGTCAGATATTACAGGGTGGGTTTTTCTGGACAATCTCTCTTTTTAAAGACAGCAGGCTTCGCCTACTACTACCACAGCCCAGCACAGGCAGCAGGTTTCCCTTCTACAAATCTCTTTCTCTCCACCTGTTTACTAACCATTGGTATGGAAACCCTGTGGGCAGAAACAATCTATTTTCTTAAGCTTTAAGTGTTTTATTAACTATGTTTGTTTGGGTTTTATTGTTTGTTTGTTTGTTTTGGGTTTTTTTTTGCCTTTTTTTTGTTTTGTTTTTTGTTTGTTTCTTTCTTTGTTTTGTTTTTTTACAAATACTACCAACCATAGAGAAAAAAAAAAAACAAAAACAAAAAAAAACAAAAACAACAAAACCACAAGCACAGCACCAAAACAAAACCCCCAGACCATACATACCTTTCCAGGAGTAAAGAAAGACTTCATTTCTGGAGGAAGATAATTTTTGGTGTTACTGAAATTCTGTAAAGAAAGTGGTGGGGGGGGAATAAAATCACTGCAATAATCAATGAACAATATATACACATTTTAGAGGTAGTACTGAAAGATTTTCTTTACATCATCTATGTTTTTGAAATTTTAAACCTAAACAACAATATCTTGGGGGCTGAGCGGGGGTGGGGGCCTGGAACAGGAGAGAAATTGGTGTGTACACACATATATAAATACTTATGGAAACATATACATACATATATATATACACATTTACAAATACATTATAACAGAGGGAAGTCTGAAGTTACAAGAAGTATTGAAAAAAAAAACAACCCCTGAATTACAACTAATAAATTAAACAGACTTATCTCAAGAAAAATGAAATGCCAAGGTATACCTTGTCAGGTTGAGTAAAATATCTGGCTGGAAGTACAGGGTCTTTAGGGGATTCCAAACTGTATGTTGTACTTTTTGACATAATGATATTCATTGCTACATCACAGACTGTGTATAGTTTCTGTAAATAACAACATTTACAAAAAAAAAAAGTAATACTTTAGAGGTTTGTCTGAAATCTTGACAAAAGACAGTGTATTTTGAGCAGAGAACTACAAGAACTCAGTTTAAAAGCAATAATCTTAAACATTTATCACTAGCCTGCATCTTAAACAGTGTATCGCAGGGTAGCAAAATATAGGAGCAAAAGACAAAAGCACTGTAGACCTAGCAGCTGAAGAGAGATAACTTTCATGATCCTTCTACCTTTAAGGATGGTGTATATCATGGTTTCAAAGACAAAGCTAAAAAAAAAAATTCTCATCTCTTTGGGAAAAGCATAAAAGTGACAAATCTGTACATTGCGTGGTGCAAAAACCCCCAAAACAAGATCAGCATTTCATACATTCACTACACAATACACACTAGAGACATCTAATGCATGTATTTTTCTTCCTATACTAAGCTTACTCTTGCACTTTTAAAATGAAATATTACAAAGCACATTAGTGGATGATTTAAACAGTAAAAATTACAGTTTACATACACTTAGTGTTCAGTAATCTTACTGAGACAGAAAGACTGCAAACTATTACAACTCCCTTGCAAATGCGCAAGATCTACTGAAGTAAAGGAGAATAACTGTCATCTAAACTACAATAAATATAATCATTACAGTACGTAAAGTATCTTCTCCCACATGCAATTCTACTGAAAGACATTTTAAAGTTGGTGTGTAAACTGAAGGCAACTCAATTCCAGAAGGAGGCCAGAATTAAATGCAATTTCCAAAGAAAAAGTATCACCTACTTCATTCATTTTTGGATCTTCTGGTCCTTGAGCATCCTTAGTCTGTTTGATATTTTCTACCATTTTTCTGATAAAAGCATGACTGTTGTTTTCATTTTTAGCCATCAATATTTCCAGTATGAACCACAGGCACCTAAAGAAGAAATGCAGTACTCCTCATGAATAAAAATGCAAAATAAATTATTTTCAAAAGCACATTTGAGAAAATTATTTACTCTAGGTTTTCTTAATATTATGAATTTGAATCCACATAACTCTGGAACACCACGTCTTCAGAAAAAAAGAAATTAAGGTAGGATGAGTAGAAGGTAAAGGCTCCTCTGTAAGATACCAGGGAGCACTAAAATAGCATATTTACTATTTTACATTTTACAGAAATAACTACAGAAATTATGTGCAGTGGACAGTGTATCAGGGTACCATAATTAACTAAAATTTCACTTACAGTAATGTTTTAATTGTTTTAACTCTAGAAATAACAGTATAAAAAGCAGTCTTACTCTTTAATGTCCTTGAGTTGTTCAATGTCCTGGACTTTGACATAATCTGGGTCATGAGCTAGAAGATGGATAGTATAAGGAACAACATACTCTGGTAGAAGCGACAACAGTTTCTCTGAAAAGCAGAAGAAATATGCATCAGAAAACTGCATACCAAGAAACATGCTTTTCTACTACAGAGGAAAGAGCAAAATTCAAGGTCAGCATACATTAAGATAAAGCATAGGCATATGTGGGCCTATTATCTCTTTATGATGTTGCATCTCACAGTTGATGTACCGATGTTTCATTAATGCAAAAATTAAGATTTTAAGTTTCTCTTACTCAGGGATGCGTATTTTCTATCTACCCTGAGAATACAGCTACAGTCATCCCCTACTCTCAGTCATTCCCTTGGTTCAAAGCCTGTATTCTGAACGACTTTGAAAAACACAAATGAACATGGATTTTGTGATCCATCCTAACTGCAAGATGTGAGACCAGCACAACTGCAGGATAAGCTGCTACTCTTTCTTTGGACACGGAAGCGTACAGCCTTGCTGTCAACAGAACAGAAAGAAATGCCCTTTGCAGGGGCTTTGCAGTCAAATTGCCACAGTGTTCTCCAAACCCAGAGCCTCCCTTATCTGTTTAAGGAAGGGGCAGGAGGCAACATGAAAGCTGAAAGAAAGTAGCAGTGGACTGAGTTCGAAAGGCTCAATCCAACTCGATCAGAGCAGCACAAGTCAACTATGACAAAACAGTCAAAACTTGTTCTAGCATCATCTGAAACTTGTAAGTAATCCTAAGCAAGGACTGCAGGAGAAAGCCCTTCCTACATCACAACAGTCAGATAGCCTATTTTTCACGGGGATTCTAAAAGTAAGGATTGTTGCCAAAGGCCCTCTCCGAGTTATGATTGCAACACACACGTTCAATAAGGTCACAAACAAATTCACCAGTTAATCAACACTATGCAGAGCGAACTTCAGCACCTCGAAGTCTGATGCTGAAAATCAGAATAAAGAAGTTCACATCCCGCAGAGCAAGGACAACAAAGAGACAAGCTGTACACCGAAAGTCAAAAAGCATTTTCCAAAAAATGTCCACAGTGCTTTCTCTAGCCTGATGACTGAGAGGAACTGGAGGATGTACAGCACACCTAAGTTATTAAACGTGTACCCTGTGCAACAGGCAGGACGAAAGGAAGGCAGGCAAGCTAGTATTCTATGTATATTACTATATACTATGATACAAGTCATGATCTCTTGAGTGCTTGTGGCAAATGTAAAATCATATGCAGTATTAACATGTCTATGGATAAACACTTGAATGTACATGTGAAGGAAGGAGGGAAATTCTTGGCACAGCTTTTGGAAAAAAAAAAAAAAAAAAATCACATTTTTGAGCTAGTGAGTGGTCATGACTACGTCTGGAAAACCTTCTTTTGGTAAATTTTTAACTATCCCATATCAGGTTATGAATAAAAAGTCCCAACACCTGTAAATCATTATATCTAGTAATACTTGAAAACTATTTTAAAATACATTACAACACTGACAATTTTATCTCTAATATATGTTTTCACATGAGATGTGTCTGGCAAATCTTGTACACATCAAACAAAATACATTAGTGTAGACTTCACAAGACTAACTAATTGCCATGCCTAAGTCTTGCTCAATCTATCCCATTCTTAAAGGTCTGCATAAACAGGGATAATGCACGCCCTACATAAAATATGGACTCATTCATAATAGCAAGGAGAGTGTTCAAAATTAATAAAGGCCCACAGAAAATAGTGTTGTCAAGTTCCAATAATACACTTCTAGACAGACATTGCAGTTGATGAAGTTAATTATCAAGAGTAATCTCTACTACATAGACTACAAGCCATCATAAGGTCTGAAAGGAACAATAAAATCATCCAATTTCTTTCTATTTCAGGCTATATTTATGTAATTGAAATCCAGTGTACTTTGCAAAGCAGCTTTTAATGTGTTTCAATTGACATTCCACTATTAACTTTAAAAACATCTTTCACTGGAAGCACTGTCCTGAATTGTAGCCAGCAGCTGTCTGTGTAACTAAATAAAAAAAAAAAAATAAAAGATGTAGCACGGAAGAAAAAGAACGTAATTATGATTTCAGAACACTAGCAAAATTGGTTTGTCTTAGACACGTCCCAGGCAAACCAACCTGCTGTTATTTTTATTAATTAGCAACCTCAACAGAAGGTTAATGAAGAGCTCATGAACTCAGTGTTTCATTAACTTCTTGCCTGTACAATTCCTAATGTAACTATAGTAATAATTCCAACTGGGTCTGGAAAACAAAATGAACCAGATTCAGACAAAACAGGAGAAGGACAAATATTGACACACATTTAACCCCTGCCATGACAAAAAAAAAATATAATATTTATACATTCTTTCCTCATCTCTTATGAGGACACACACAGTGCAAAAGGTGGGGTGGCTTTATGGACATGAACTACCAGCACCTGAAACTAGAACATGCCAAAACCCCTCATGACAGGCCTTTGATAAGCATTTAGAAAAGAGACTTGTTAAAAAAAAAAAAAAAAAAATCATCTTTACTCCTGCAATTTTTCCACTTACTGACTTGTAAGCAAAATCCCAGCCTTAGAAAACAAAGATTCCTATGCAAGACACAAGTCTCTACCTAGATGAAACTAGTAACTGATACACAATCAAAATAAGGCTCTTCTTGAGTGGCTTCCACGCTGAATAGCATTTAAAGAATTTAAGAGGCGTGAGAGTAATTCCTGCCAGCCTGTAAAAGGTCAGTGTGGAAGAAAGGAGCCTTTTACTGTCTGATACCAGTCCTTAGGAAGCTTTCCTTAGGCAAGGTATACAGAAGTTTACCATCTTTTCAACAATTTCTGAAATCCCTCCAAATGTCTGAAAGACATCGTCCTCACCTGTACCAAGTTTTCAAGAAAAATCATATCACAAAGTTACACATTTAGAGATTCAGAGAAATACCTGCTTTAATCCATGATGCAGATTCTTTAGCTCTAGTTTTTTGTGGATGTTTTTCAAAGGAGGTACTATCGCCATTACTACCCCAAGTTACTGCATGGCCAGTAGGGAGAATGACAGGAGACACATACACATTGAAATAGCATGATCTTACCAGAACTGAGCTTCAGCCGTACTACTGCAATAATGATTTTTTAAGATGCAAACAGTTTAAGACATTTTATTTGTTAAAAGCTCATACTGATAAATCTGAATGTCACAAAGTTAACGCTGCAATCCTCAAAAAATACTGCAACCTGTATTTATTCCAGACTCCTCCTGGATTATAGTACATATCAAAAATCAATGGCATCACTCAAGGTAAGTCTTTCAGCAAGAAAAAAATATAGTCAGGCACACTTTGAGGCCCTACTAGATAAAAGGAATCACACACACCTAGGCTCCTCTTCATTTCTTCCACAGATTTTTGATAGTAACTTTGCAGCATCTATCTTAATACAGTTAGGAAATCAGCAATTAATTTTAATCATATGAGAATTCTTATACTTTCCTACTACATAACTATTCCTCTTGGAAGTTGAAAACTCTTTTTAGTCTTAGGATGATTTAAAGGTGTTTGCTCAATGGATTTTTCTTTTTTACATGTTATTGAGGAGGGAGAAAAGCACTGCTCTTTTTTCTTTTTCAAGTCTAATACACAAAAGGATTTCTCTGCAGACTTATTCTCTCAAAGTCTAAGGGGACTAAGGCACACACAGGCTGACATGGCTAATATAAAGTCTGTGATTCATAATTGCAGAAGGAAATCAGTTATGTGACAGTATCTCTGAGATCAGATTCTCAAAACAGGTCTGGTCTATCCTAAAACTAGATGAAAAAAAATACGCTTCATTTCACAAAGGCCAAACCATCAGTAATCTTTCAAAGAGAAAAACACTTTCAAAACCTCTTATTCAAAATGCCCATAGCTCTTCATAAAGTTCTACTTTTTCCTATACCGATGTACCAGTGTTGTCATACTGTATATGTAGTTTTGAGTAAGTCAAAAGGGAAAAGAACTGATTTTATAAAAGAAAAATAGCTAGCATTAGTCCATAATAACTTATAAAGCATTCCCACTATCAGACTCTGGAACTGGGAGGAAAGAATTATATAAACTCAACCTGAAGTGCCTTCAAATATAGTCCTTTCTCAGCATAAGATAAGGTAAGCTACTCAATACAGCAGCACAAAGACAGTCAAGTTAGTGCAGCATTTATGTCATTAAACTTGCATATTAATAGTTGCTGAAGTAAAATTAAGCATTGTCACTTCACTTACAACAAAATCAACCATTAGGTTCAAACAGTACACACAGCTTCCTTTGAAAACTACTTTGCTTCCAATATACTTAGGCATAAGCATTTGCACAGCTTTTAACAAAATTGGCAGATTTCAGAAAAACCTGTTAAAAAACTCAAAAGAAAAGCCGAACTCTATTTTCAGTTTTCATTAGATACTTCTAAGTGAAACTTACAGCCACTGTATGTACAAAACCAGAAAATCATCAATATTTTCACATCTACTCACATTTACATTTGAACTACAACCCCTGTACCAAAAAGCGACTTCTATTCTCTTACCACTAACTGCTGCATGTTGCTTCAGATATTCCCTTCTGACATTTATGTTCTTCACAAGGCACTGCCTAGCATGAGCTCTTCTCTCTTTCACAGGATCTTTTGCACACAGTGCACAAATAGCCATATATTCTAGTGGCAGCCGTAGTCTAGAAAGGCCTTTGTGAAGTTTCTGAGCAAATATTTGTCTCACTTGGTAACATTCATCCTATTAAAAGAACAAAAACAAAAAAGGTAACAAGAATCTTTTTTACAAGTAACATAGACTGTGAAATAAAACATGGAAGCCTGGGTAAATATGCCAAAATCAATTTCACACCTTGTAGCCACAGAAACACTGGAACTGTAAGAATATTTTTAAATGCCAATTCAGAGCAATTAAATTTAATTAATCAGTTGAAGCTTCACTTAAAATCAGAAGAAGAGTTACGGTTCAGAACCTGTACAGGAAGATACCACACTCAGGACCTCAGACCTAATTTAGCAGAGTATTGACACATGGAGTTAATGAAATTGTTTACAATAGGACCACTTGCTTTGTGCAGCCAGAGTCAAAGATGCGCACCAAAACAGTGTTCAGCCACCAGTAACCACTGTGTTGATTTTACTGCTGCAATTTCATAAATTTTCATCAAGCCATTAATATTAGAAACCAAAACAAATTCAACCTATTTACCAGATAATGTCAAACACTGAAGAGAGTACCAAGCACTTCCATTATACTGTAAAAACCTATGAACTCTGACAGACCACAGAAGAGAATAACCCACATTTGATAATTGCCAAGTAACCAAGTAAAATAATATGAAGGTGACAAATGTGCTTCTACAATTTATCAAGCAACATATTTCCCAAAAATATATGAACTTTAGAATTCTCTATATGAAAATAACCTACATACTTTAAGACACCATTCAATATACCACAAACCATTTAGTAACACAGGCCAAGGAAGGTTATCAGAAGCAGATGTGGAAAACAGAAGAAAATGCACAGAAAAGCGTAAGGTAAACAAGGCCACCAAAAGAGCTTGGCATGTTTAACCTGCCAAAAAAACATCAAGAGGAAGGATTTGTTACTTCTAAATATGAAGAAAAAATATTAACAGAAATAAACAGCTATTGTAATCAAATGATAGTTCTGAAACCAGAAATAATTGAAGAGGGTTTCCAGCTATTAGCCAACTGGAAGTGCAGAGACAAAACCTAGCCACTGGTAATGCTGACTCTACTAAATCCACAAATGACATCTAAAGAGATCATGCGTTAGATAAAACATGCTTCCTTCTCCCCTCACCCCAAAATTACATCCAGAGGATGCATGAAGCCCCTTTTCTGTGCTTCAAGACATAGTCTTCCCTCTGTGGACCGAAACCCTGAAATGCCTGCTGGAGCCAGAGCTGAAGCAACCCAAGACCACAAACCCAAACTATGAGACTTACTCAAGACCTCTTGCCTCTTTATAGCAAATCCACTCCCCAGAAGGCGGCCAAGATACAGCCTTCTTTTCCTGCTCAGTAACATCACCTAAGTCTAAAGCCTTTGAAAAGCTTTGAAAAGACCTGTGTCTAGCTGGTGTATCGACAAGGAAGCATGTCCTCCTTGACTCAGAGGACAAAGGAAGGTATAGTTAATTGTAACTGATGCTGCTGTGTGGCACACATTGGAACTATTAACTTTTAATATTGAGAATAACCTTAAATTCAACTTGGTTACACTAGTTCGCTGAGAAGAAAGGGGCCCAAACTCAACCAAGTTCTACATTTTTTATTAGTGTACAAATAAAACCCATACATTAACTCAATTTTACATATCAACTTCTCTGAATGTAATGCTAATTCATCAGAAGTTCACTGTTTAAAAGTATTTTAAAAAAATAAAATATCTGCAAAGCTGCAAGTACCCCTCAGACGCAACTCTGATTCTTGAAAATGGAAAAACACACTTCAACAGTTAAAACACTCTCAGAGTTGACAAATGAACCTGAAAAAAATCTTTAGTATGTTTTTTACAAATGAAATTTATGCAATCTAGAAGATTCATTCTAAGTACAATTAAAATTGTATTTTCAACAGCAAAACTTATTAGATCTTAAATCTGGTCTTAAAGCCTGTTAAACATTTAAGTACTTAACACTATGATCAATTATTTTCTACTCTATTTCAATAGAAAGCTCAGCTGACATCAAAATTTATTCTGCAGATCGAAGAACTTAACTGCTGGTGAGCTTACAGGTTTTGCCAAACACATACATAATTTAGTTTAAAATGACTAAAATTACATGCATTTAATCATCATAATGTCTTTGTTTGCCAGTGCAACCTTAATACAGCAATTAGTAACAACACTTAATTATGTATTCTGTGCTCTAATCATTCCACATTACCAAATGACAGTCTTGGGAAAAAAAAAAAAAAAAAAAAAAGAGCCAGCAGAGAACCATAGCAGAACCTGTACAAACATTAGAGACCTTAAAAATTAAGCTTTTCCTTTTCTTTAATCTGCTTCCTGATCTGCCCCCTTAAACTGCTCTAAATTAGATTACGTAATGCTAGAATTGGACTTGATATCACTTGAATGTCATAGTTTGTGGCTAGACTTGATAGTGTTAAGAATAAAAAAAAACTTTTAGAGCAATCAGTGTTTATCATCAAGAAATGGATTCTAATACTAAATATTCTAAGCATACATAAATATGTACGCATATGTGCACAGGCAAATATTTCAAAAACAAATATACAGATGGCTTCAATAGAAGATTAATACAGTACCACTTGTAAGTGCAAAAGTCCCTGAAACCATTACAGTTACTCTGCATCTGAGGATGTGATCAACAGCCTAGCAGAGAGAAAGGAAACTGTGGAAGACTTCAAGAAGATCTAGAAAAAATATTCATAAATATTAAAAAAAAAAAAAATTAGGACCTTCAGAGAAAAGTAAAGGCAGAATTCCTGCCCTGATGGAGCCTTACAATCTAAATTCTAGGAAACAAGTATGAAAGTCACAAAAGGCAAAGAAGTATCAATAAATGAGGAGGAAAAAGTGACAAGTGATGCTACAGTGGAACACTCTCCTGGAAGCTACATCAAGGCATATGGATATCCACAGGGAGGCAATTACAGACAGCTAGCATGGCTTCACAAAGGACAAATCATGCCTGACTCATCTAGTAGACCTTTACAATGAAGTGACTGCACAGGTGGGTAAGGGAAGAGCAACTGATGCCATCAGTTCTGTAAGGTCTTTGACACGGTCTTCACAGAATATTCTTGCCTCTGAATTGGAGAGCTAGGGGTTTCATAGATGGACTACTTGACAGATAAGCAATTGGCTGGATGACCATGCCCAAAGAGTTGTGGTCAAAAACTCAATGTGCAAATGGAGATCAGTAACAAGTGGTGTCACTCAGGGGTCAATACTGGGACCTGTACTGTTCAATACCTTTATGAATGACACAGATAGCAGGATTGAGTACAGCCCTTGGCAAGTCTGTGGATGACACCAAGCTGAAGTGGTAAAGTTGATACACCAGAGGGAAGGGATGCCATCCAGAGGGACCTGGACAGGCTCGAGGAGTGGTCTTGTGTGAACCTCACAAAGTACGACGAGGCTAAAAGCAAGGTCCTGCACATGGGTGGGGGCGATCCTCAGCATCAATACAGGCTGGGGGATGAATGGATTGAGAACAGCTCTGCAGAGGAGGACTGAGGGACACTGATGGATGAAAAAATGGACATAAGCTGACAACGTGCACTTGGAGTCCAGAAAGCACAACTATATCCTGGGCCACATAAAAATAAACCTTAGATCTAAAGGTAACAAAAAAGGTGACAATACACCTGTTATCAATATCCACAAACAGTGAAGACTGATACAGCTGGAAAATAAGCAGCTAAAGATAAAGTGAAAGACAGGGATGAAATGGAGGGGAAGAAGCTTGAACGTAACATACTGGAAAGAGTCAAAACAATGAAGACAAATTCTGAGAACTGCAAGGTTAACATTTGCAATAAACAAAAGTTTGCCACAGGAGGGAAATGACTGAAGAAATGAACAGATTTTGAACACTGGGATCAGAAGAAAACAGAACACTCAAATACTGTATTAGCAAAGCTAGTCTGGCATGATATTATCTGACTGGATTACCCTTTCCGGAACAGACAGATCTTCTTTGTCATTACAGTAAGTGGCTATTTTCCTCTCTACTAATTTCGTTCCAAACTGTAAAAATCTTTAAAACTCATTTTGACACAAGACTAACATTTCTATTAGGTTTTGGAATAGGAAGACGGAAAAGTATCAGTCCTTGCTTTGGGTGTAAAGACATTCAGTTACTACCACTGAATTTCTGCTACATTTTTGTTAGATTTCATCTGCTTAAGTAATTTTAAGTTTTGTTCCTTTTTTTTTTTTTTTTTTAATAGCATTTGAGAACTGAGTAAGGGGTGCTTTCCACATGAATACAGAAGCTTAAAATCTGCATAATCATTATTAAAATAATATACAACCTAATACAGACTGTCTTCTTCTGGTGTACAAGTTATTTTTCTAGCCTAACTGTACCCAACTCCAAACAACTTAAGAACTTAAAAAGCTACTCTATATAAAAATAAACTATTTCCACACAAGTTATACTTTGTATTTTCTAATATTAAATGCCAATTTCAAATCTTCTGAAGTTTAAAATGAGTTACAGCTTTTAAAGCTTTAGCCAGTCAAAGGAATTAAGGTTCAGAACGGAAAATCATTATTACTGAAGGTATCTTCTGGAAGGAATTCTTTCAGAGGTGTCTGCCAGGAGTTACGCCAGTAACATCAACATAAGTTCCTCCATGATCACTTTATTTTTGGGATGTGAATCTATTTCTGTAGAATTTGTGAAGTCTACAAGACAGGAACACAGAGAATCTCTGTATCTTTATGTACAGTTTGAAAGTTATTTCCATTCTGCTACTTGGGGCTCACAGGTAGAAATTAAGGATGAAAATTCCAACATCTACTGGGAAATCTCTCCCTATCTCTTCTAGTATTTAAAAGATGCCAACTATCCTGGCAGACCTCTGCATTCCAAATATATTCTACCCAGGTACAAAGAAACCAAGGTCACTGTTGTCATCACAGTCCAACATACTTTACATCATCTCATTTCAACTTCTAAAAACGTCGTAACTCATCTGGGGTATTACTTTAAATCAGTACTGAATTCTTTGGTTTATCAATATTCTAACATTTCACTACTTTAAGTTAGCATTCTCCACTGGACAGCCCAGTGCTGCAGATCTAATCTTATCCAAAATCAGTTTTCAGGATTATGTAGTGGGAAAATAAATTCATGCCAAAGCTGAACATTTTGCGTAAAATGAGATAAAAAAAAAAAAATCAGGAGTATACACAACATACAGAACAAACAATATATATACTCATACATTTACTGATAACCCACAAGTCCCACCTAATTTCCTTACATTTATGGCTAGTGCACACAGCTGGTACTGTTCTAAGGTGATGATTTCATGGTAACAAGGTTCTTGTGCCAACTTCACAATAGCATTCCCTGCAGCCAGCCTCAGTCGAGACATATCAGGTTTACTGAAAAATAAGCACATGGATTATGAAGGTTAATTAGTTTAAAAAAAAAAAAAAATTATTTTACTTAATTAAATCCCAGTAAGTTTGCACTGCTGAAAAACAGGTACTTTAAAAAGCAGGAAAAGTTTCCAAAAAGTTCGCCACCCCCACCACGCCAAACCAACAGCAGAAGTAACTCCAAGCAGAAAGTAGTTTCCATGTCACCACAGTTTACAGCCTATTACCACATACCTATTACCCTGCTCCAACTTAACAATGAAAATTTTCCTTGGGACTTCCTGAACGTTCCACATGGGTGTGAAACAGTTTTAACCGTGCACTGGACCAGCACAATCCAAACTGTCCCCCAGAGACCTCATTTAGCCCGTAAGATACTTTAGTTCAGCATGCTGGTTTTTTCTTCAGCAAGGGGCTCCTGCCAAAGTAGCCCGTTTCTAGTCCCCAAAGTTGCCAAACTTTTTCTAGCATGATAATTCAAAATCCATGCTGCAAGTAAATTAGGATTAATTAGATATTATGATAGATGACTAAGTGAATTGTATTTTTAAGACAATAGCAAAAAGGCTTTAGCAAGTGAAAACATTTTCAACACGCTGAAAATATTGTTACTTGACTTGCACACCCAAACTGCACTCCCACATAGCAAAACTCCAACTATTTGCTGATTTTCGTATCAAAAGATGAATGGGTTTTTCTGTAACCTACAATCATATTTACAAAGGTCACCAGAATATTAAAAGCATCTTCACAGGAGCTTTGCAAACTGATATCCACATAAAGGGTGAATTAATAAATCTAGTTGAGCTTTCACTGTTCTTAGGAAATTTATTTCAGTAAAGTATATTACATCTGCTTTTCTTCAGATCAAACACAAAAGAATTAAGAAGTTTTATGCATCTCTCACTTAAAACATTAATGAATTCTATTCATAAGTTGTAAGTACAGCTTTTTCCTTTGGTAACTTGGAGCAAGAATCGAGTCATATCCTTATTTAGAAATAATTACTCATTTAGACAGGACAAATATTGTTTAACTTCTTAATCATTTGCCCTTTATCCTTTGGAGGAGCAAACACTGTATTTTTCAATCCATTATCATGAAAACTGCATAAAGCATTTAAAGAATAAGATAAAAAGTGAGTGTTAAACACAGTGTGTCAAAAATACCTCGTAAAGTGTTTAAACCTTAAAATTTATCTCATCAGGATTTATACACACCTCAGTATTTTATGCAAGCCATAAAATTTCCCCCCAAAAAAAACCCCTACCCAAATAGATCACAGGCAAACAAGTGACAGGACAAAAACTGCACTAACTTTCAAACAAGACATGAAGATTAACATGGTAACGTCTAGTTCTTAAATGCTAAATTTCACTTTAAACTGCATCTACAGTGATAAGTGAACCCAAAAGTTTCAATTTTTGCACTTCAGTGACAACTGAGCAATAATGACTTACAAGTACAGAATGCCTGAGCCAAAGGATAAAATTGAGGACTTTCAATCTTCCTCAGCTTTGGGTGATAACGTTTAATTCTGAAAATTTAATCAAAAATATTTCACATAAAAGTTGGCCAATCTTTACAGAGTGTATGTATCACAGAAATAACCACAAGCATGTGTACATGCTGTGGGAAGGAAGAGGAAGACAGGGTCAGTTCTGAACATCATTCTTACAGCTGAAGATGAAAATCAGATCTGTCTTATTCCCCAAAAGGATTATCTTAGAAGAAACTCTTAATTGAGGATTTATTTTTGATCAAACTGTTACAGCCAAAAGCTTTCTGATCTGCATAATCCCAAACCACACAATTATTAGGGCTGAAATAAAAGCTTCTGTAGGATGTAACTGCAGTTTTTGATTACTTCTAATAATTTTAAAAATTAGTACCAGAGATGCCCTTGTCCTCTCAGAAGCTCTCTAGGCGAATCAAAAGAAACCTGGACATTTGTTTTCTGGAGCACTAATACTATTGCTGAAGACCACATGTTTGAAATGAGAACAAAAGTGCAACCACATGGAAAGATGTTATCAAGTGCAAAACACAGTCCTACTTAGTGGTAGGCTGCACAAAGAGAATCCAAATAAATGCGTCTTGAAAAAATATCTGGTGCATTATCTTCTTCTCTTACTTTACAAACTAGCAGTTAACATATTTTCTTCTGCTCCAGAGGATAAATGCCAGTGTCCAATTTTCTAAGCATTTTCCATGTTCCATGGAATAAAAAGTGTCTTTTGAATACAACCTCTGAAAATGTTGCATATCAGATGGTGTAGCAAATTATCTATAGCACAGAACCACAACATTCTAAACTCCAAAGTTTTAAAAACTTAAAGATTTTAAGTAACTTTTCTTTTGGTAAGCTTCAGTTTAAGGAAAATGCAGATGGCATTTCAGAAAAATCTCAATTCAGATTCTTATCTAGTATCAATACTTCCAGCAACAGCTGGTACCCTCTGATACTGAAATACTCTTACTTTATGCTTAGCATAGATTAAATCCTTCTACAAAGACATGCAAGATTCAACTCAGCTATTTTACCTAACCACAAATAGAAAATTAGTATAATCTTGAATTTTAAATTTGTAGGACTGTTTATTACTTATAAAATGAAAAATAAAAAACCTGGAAAGGACAGCTGAGATATTGCTTATTGACAAAATTCAATACTAAAAAAATCCAACACGGGTGATTTTAACCTACATATGCTAACATCTCAAACCAATCAGTCGTCTTAAAAGCAATTCAACAAAGTCATCAATCCTACTACTTCAAAGTGAGAAGGATGAACAAGAGTAGGGATTTGTTCATTTGCCTTCCAAGTGGGACCTTGCCTTCACCTGAATCTAGGCTGAACCACACTTTGAAATTTAAAAAAATCCCATTCCCTTACACTGTCACTGAAAAGTACAGTCATGTAGCCTTAAAGAGGCATGGGGACAGAGTTATTTTTATCATTGATGAAGACAATAACAGCAGGATGATTACAATATGACTAACGGCCTACATGAGGTCAAATGTCTCCTGAACCTTGACACTTTCAGTTAATTACCTTTAGCAAATTATACATTGTTTAAAAAACAAATAAAAACCATGAACACAGAAATTGA
Source organism: Tyto alba (assembly GCF_018691265.1). Lineage (NCBI taxonomy): Eukaryota > Metazoa > Chordata > Aves > Strigiformes > Tytonidae > Tyto > Tyto alba. The sequence goes on along the minus strand of NW_024881282.1, from coordinate 24,627,279 downwards.
CTCTACATAGAATGACATCAGATCAAGTATAGTTTAAAAGATTATGCTCTCTGTTGAACAGACAATTTTACTTTTTCCAAAGCCTACCCTAATTTGGAAGGCGCAGTGTTAGATTTGCACAGTAGGAACACAGTGAGCACTGCCAGAAGGAAGATATGCTCATTGCTTTCTCAGAGGGTGAAGAAAAAAGGTCAGGAAGTGTCAGCGAGACACCAGCAAGCTCTGTGCAGAACTAATGTGCCCAAAACATCATCTCCTCTGCTTCAAGTTTTGAGAGTACTTGTTAGCGTGGTGGTATAGCTCACACAGAGACAATGGAGACCTGCCCTCCTTAAAGCTTAGACCCTTCCCAAAAAGCAACACTGAGAATCACAGAATATCTACAGTTGAAAGGGACCTCCTGGAGGTCATCTAGCCCAACACCTCTGCTCAAGCAGAGTCACCTAGAGCAGGCTGCCCAGGACAGCGTCCAGATGACTTTTCAGTATCTCCAATGACGGAAACTACACCCCCCGCTCTCAACAACCTGTGCCAGTGCCAAGTCACCCTCACAAAGTGTTTCCTTGTGTTCAGACAGAACCTCCTGCATTTCAGTTTGTACCTACCACCTCTAGTCCTGTCACTGCGCATCACTAAGAGCAGCGTGACACCCTCCGTTCAGTTGTTTATACACATTAATGAGATCCTCACTGAACCTTTTCTTCTCCATGCTGAACAGTCCCAACTCTCTCAGCCTTTCCTCATCCATCAGATGCTTCAATCCCTTAAGCATCTTCATGGCCCTACGGTGGGCTCACTCCGGTAGCTCCACATCCCTCGTGCTGGGGAGCCCAGGTGTTCCATCACCTTCTCAGGGATTGTGGTGAGACCAACTAGCCTGTAGTTAGTTCTCTGGGTCCTGCTTCCTGTCCTTTTTGAAGCTAGAAGACATATTTGCTTTCCTCCAGTCTTCAGGCACCTCTACAAATCACCATGATCATTCAGAGAGGCTCAAGAAAGGCCTCCTCACACCTTCCAACTCCCTCAACAATCATGGATGCATCCCACTGTTGACTTATACATGTCCAGTTTGCTTGAGTATTCTCTAACTTGATCTTCTTCCCACAGGGGTATGCCTTCCTGCTCCAGACATTTCCCTGGTCTCTAGGGCCTGGGATTCCTGAAGGCCAGTTTTGCTAGTAAAGACTGAGGGGAAGGAGGTGTTCAGTACCTCAGCCTTTTTCATGTTTTGTGTTACAAGGGCTCCTGCCTCATTCAGCAGTGGGTGCACATTTTCCCTAGTCTTCCTTTTGTCACCTATTTACTTAAAGAAGTTCTTCCGGTTGCTTTGGTCACCCCTTACTACATTCAATTCCAGTTGGGCTTTGGCTTTCCTAACTGTGTCTCAGGCTGCGTTCTCTGTATTCTTGCCAGATTAGCTGTCCCTACTTCCACTTTCTGTATACCTCATAGAATCATTGAACAGTTTGGGTCAGAAGGTATCTTTAAAGGTCATCTAGTCCAACTGCCCTGCAGTGAGCAGGGACATCTTCAACTAGATCAGGTTGCTCAGAGCCCTGTTCAACCTGACATTGAATGTTACCCGGGATAGGGCACCCACCACCTCTCTGGGCAACCTGTTGCAGTGTTTCACCACCCTCACAGAAAAGAATTTCTTCTTTCCACCTAGTCTCAATCTACCCTATTCTGGTTTAAAACTTAACCCTTGTCCTATTGCAACAGACCCTAATAAAATGTCTGCCCCATCTTTCTTACAGGCCCCCTGTAAGTATTGAAGGGCTACAATAAGGTGTCCCCGGAGCCTTCTCTTCTCCAGGCTGAAGATCCTGACATGTTGGTTCGTGTCCAGCTTTTCATCTATCAGTACCCCAAAGTCCTTTTCCTCAGGGCTGCTCTCAATGCCTCCTTTTGTGTTTTGCCAGGAGCTCCTTGCTCATCCACACAGGTCTGCTAAAATAGTTTGCCTGACCTTCTGCTTTGACCACTCTTGAGCTGAGAGGAAATGATGCTAGAGCACTAACTAGCTTTCTTGGCCCTCTCTTCCCTCCAGCGCCTTATCCAATGGGACTCTACTAAGCAGATCCTTGAAGAGGCCCTGGCCTGTTTTCCTGAAGTCCAGCACTGTGACCTTGCTTTTTGCCCTCCTTGTTGCTCTCAGGATTCTGAACTCCACCATCATACGGTCATTACAGCCAAGACTGCCTCCAACCTTCACACACCCAACAAGCCGCTTCTTGTTGGTATGAGGTCTATCAGAGCACCCATCCTCATTAACTCCTCTATCACTTGTGTCAGGAAGTTGTCACTGATGCTCTCTAAGAAGCACCTGGATTGTTTATGAGCTGCTGTGTTGCTCCTCCAGCAGATATCAGTGGTTGAAGTCCCTCATGAGGGCCCAAGGCATGCAAACATTAAGTTGTTTCTAGCTGTTTATAGAAGACCTCCTTCACTTCCACTTCCTGGACAGGAGGCGTACAGCAAACACCCACTACAGTGTCACACATACTAGTCTGCCCTTTAATCCTAACCCATAAACTCTCAGTTGGCTCATCATCCATCCCCAGGCAAAGCTCCAAGCTCTGGGGTTGAAGGGTTGCCTTTAACACAGAGCAACCTCACACGTTATTGCAGGTTTCTCCCTGCCCTAAAAGTACCCCCAGCCCTCCATTAACTTTAATAATGGAGAATTGGCCACATCGTTATATACAGTATCTATTATTATTTATAGTTTTGAATACAGAAAGAGTGGGAAAATGAAATTTCTAAAACATGGACAGTAAGAAATCACCACTCCAAGCATGAAAACACACGTCTACAGAACTGATCTATTCAAAAGCTACTGGATAAGCCAACAATATGCTCCAAGCAGTTATGCTGAAAAGCTAAATTACTGCCACTCAACTCCCTAGTAACTACCATGAATAGTCATATTATAGAACTTAAAACTACGAAACAATTATTTACAAGGAATTTTAAGAAAGACTATACAGTTGCTGCAAAGGTAACATACTAGACAATTCCCAGATTTGCAATTTTGCACACACAACATAGGTTCTATCTGCATCATCACCGTATAACATTAAACTCTACTCAAAAATTAAAACCTTTTTACTTGTACTTATCCTTAATGGCCCAGACTGGCTCACGTAGAAATAAATATTCAATGTTTGGCAAGCAATAGTGGCTGACAACTTGCCACTTCTCCTACCACAGAAGATTAAGAAGATACTCAGAAAAACAAATTTTGTCTGTCATCTAAAAGGTAACTTATTGAGACATAATCCTTTTTACACCTTCCCCTCTTCCTTTCACTTTTAGGGGCCTCAAGGGATCACAGTCTGCCTCCAAGCAGAAGTGTCTCATGTACTATCTACTTCCACCTGGTTTACTGCAACATGCTATAATTTTATATTAGAAAGCCTGCCTATCTGCCTCTGACATACACAACAATTGGTACATCAGGAAGACCAAGTTGCATAAAAAATAAAAGCCAATTTTCAGTGGGAAGGAGGAAGTTACACAGTTTAGTCCTGCAATTTGAGTAATGACTGAAGAAAGCAATAAAGATAAAACCATTAAAATGCAGCTATACCCACAGTGTTAAAAAACCTGAGACTCAGGAAACTTATGAAGGAATCTAGACAAGCTTACCATTACTTCTTACAAAATACAATGTATAAACTATTCTGTTAGACTGCTTAACAATTTAAGTACTACCTTGACAGGAACTCTCCCCACTGCATCCATTATCACAGACATCAAAATGTTACCATCTGTTACATACCTAATTTTCCCCTGCTCTGTTAAATCTCCATCACTGTGTAATATTGTTGTTAGCAACCTCAGAGTAGAAGTTCCTGACTTGCTGTGGTTGTTCTTCATTCCTAGCAACCATCGAACCATCATCTTGATGGCCTGAATCTGAAAAAAAAAAAAAAATGATATGCAGAAGTCAAGTCACACCATGAAGCTAATTTTAAAAATAATCCTCATCTTCATTTAATTACAGAGTATTTTCCCAAGTGCTTTTTGCTACTACAAACACAAGCCTGTCAAGGCTGAAAAACATTAAATGCTGAAAGATAACTGGACATGTTCTCACTAGACAGCAACTTTTCACTGAAAGTCTCAAGCATTTATTACAGCAAATAAAAACCATACAACTTCTAGTTAAAGTTTGAACTGTTTCTTCTACTAAGCGATCACCTATTTCATCCTGCCAAAACATTATCTTAATTGAGCTTACATCCATTAAACACCGTGGAATAGACAAAACAACTTATATTTATTAAGAAAATGTCACTGGATCAAAAAAGCAGAACACATTTTCATCTTCCTATATTCCTGTAATTCCTGTGCTTAAACAATCCCTAGATATTCTTTATTTATATATGTAATATTGGAGTTTAAATTTAAGATGTGTAAATTAAAAAACACTTCGTAGACATTCTGACTGTTAGTGTATCAACCTGTATTAAGATAACTCATCCTGGAAAAGAGTATTTCTTTCATGGCTATTTAAAGAAAAGCCTCAAAGCCTGTCACTTAGGATAGCTTGTCTATTACCAATGGAAACATTGAGTGTTTTGAGACAAGCTTCTAAAAGTATGCAGAATCTAGCAGCTATCATGGAACACCGCATAATTTCACATTTCTTTAGTGAAAATAGAGCATGGATTTGGAGATTCAGTTTGTTTTGGTATTTTAACTCCTTTGTCTTTTCATTTTCCTTCTATATGAGAGCAGAGACAACAAAGCAAACAAAAAGAAGAGCATCCTCTTACAGCAAAATGAAGATGCTTATCTGAATCACACAGACATCCTTAGGAAAAAAGAAAACCAACAAAACCAAACCAACCAAAACACCAAACCCTGAAGTTTAAAACACAAAACCCAGAAGATTTAGAAAAACTAAGACACTTTCTGTACACAATAACTTGAAATTTTCTCCTCAATGGGAAATGCAGTTCTAGTAACTTTTATATAAACATTCTCAATATCACCAAATGAAGCAAATTGATCACAATGGTCCCTTCAGATGTAAATTCTAGAATTGTTATCCATACATTAATTTATTTTTTAGCACTGTAGCCCATTTATTCCACCTACAGAATTCTAATTCGATTTGGTAACAGCAGCAAGAGGTAGGATGTCTGACACTCAAGAACTCAAAAGGCAAATGGAGTTTGTGGATCAGAAATTAAGATGTCTTGCCCTAGCTTCCAAAGGGTCTTCCACTGAAACAGCATTAAGTATCCACCAGAAGGTTTTAATAGCAATAGAAACAATATTATAATAATAGTAATAATAGCAGCAGATGATCTTTTGACAGATTACCAGTACCATTTCTTCCTGTCATAACCAGTATCTGCAACCATTAGTGCCTACCATTTGTTGGGAGGACAGAAACATGCTAGTTCTATTTGGTCTTCAAGTAAATGATGTATTCAGCCAGGGAACAGCCACATGCTGTCTTGTGCTCTGACATCTCTGGTCTGCTCCTGAGCAATTTCAATTTTAACCTTTGCTTCTCTCTTCCCCCTCCACAATCCCCTTCCCTCAATTTTACTGTCTGAATGTACTCATCTTCCTTCCATGTAGCAAGTCCTAATCACAACTCCTTTAGAATTTTCCTCTGGCCCCACTACATTCCCTGCTTCTTTGCTGGCGTTGATGATGTTGCGATGACATTCCAGCAACTCTACAGAATTGAGCATTCCCATTAATTAGTACAGAGCATGAAAATTCCCCCAGTCATTGCTTCTGGCTACCTGAAGACTTAAACAAACATGACATGAATTTGCACTGCCCTTGTGTTTTAATCTTTTTCTTTGCAGCCAAGTAAGATAACTATCAAAGGACAAGTCCAGTTGGAAGGAGTGTCAGGAGGTCTCCAGTTCAACCTCCTGCTTAAAGGCAGGTCAGCTATGAAGTCAGATCATCTTGGTTTCAGTTTTATCCACTGTGGTGTTGAAAGCCTCCAAGAATGGAGATGGCACAGGCTCTCTTGGCAACCTGCAACCTCTTGAAACTTGCTCCATTGCCTGACTGTTCTCAGCTCTATTCCTTATATCCAGTCTGATTCTTCTGTTTCAATTTGTGTCCCATGAGCCCAGAATTCTCCTGAGATTAAAAATTATTATACACAACATGAAATTATCATGGAAGTCAAAATACAGCATGGGTCAGAACCATACCAAAGGCCACAGATGACTGCTTTGTACTCGACTTAGTAGCACAACATTAACTATGTGTATTTAAAGTGTAAGCAAAACTGTTAGGACATTATATTCACTATCTCAGAAAGAAAGTATAACGTGATAGATGTCTGATTTGTCATATGACAAAACTGCAATCAACTACGAGTTTTACATAAACTATCAGTAGTGAGTATTAATTTTTAAGATTAAAATTAACAATTTGAAATAATCAACAGAAGTTATAACTCTTTGATCTAGAGATTATCATCAAGCCTCTGTTGTAAAAGTATAATGAGCCCTCCTCCCATGTAGTTATCCTAGAAACAGTGTTTTCCTACTATATCAATGTTATGACATCAGCTAGCTCAAGTTTCTACTGCTTGAGTTCTCAGAGCCACAAATGCTGCAGGTTTGTGCAGCAGTGAAAAATTAAACAATGTCCCCTCAAAGCACAGTTAGAGAAACAGGATGAGAAACCTTATACTGCAGTAAACATGGAAGGAAACAAGAAATATCACTGCTGCTGTGTAAATCTCAATCCACTGCATGGTACACAGAAGTATTCAGTATTGGTTACTGTCAAGAGAGATTACTGCTTTAGAGCAGACACTTAAGTGCCAAGCATATGAATTCAAGCCTAACTCAGAGTAATTAATCCAATTTATAGTTAATACTATACTGAAGCATTTTTCTATAGACATCATTTCAGTTAAGGTTTAGCATCCAAAACTAAGGCCAGCCCTTATCAGTCTACATCTGTTAGGCTGGATGATAGTAAAATTGTTTTTATCAGTTCTTCTCCCTTTCATCCTTAAACTTGCTAGTTTAAGATCCCCATTAGATTATTATAGTTATGTTACAAAGGGAGAAAGAGGCTTTTAAAACCAGAGTGAAGAAAAATACACTGCCAGAGAGAAATCATTTCTACACTAATGGTGTTGGCCTGCAAGATTCAATAAATATAGGCTTCTCAATGGTAATAAATGAAAATTAAATTTGCAAATAAATTCTCACAATAACCTGTTTACAACTGCCAATAAATGCTTCTTACAGTTTTCAGGCGATTGGCTTCAACTTCAAATTGCCTTAAGATTTTCTATAAGACGATTCCCTTCCAAATAGCCAACTGTATGTAAGGTTTCACCAATATAAAAGCACATTTTAGAGAGATGTTACAGCTTCACAAATCATTTAAAAAATTAAGCAAAATAATTAATGTTTACTACTTCAAGTTACATGTATAACCACTCAAGTGAAATCATGTCTATTTTAAACCAGCAATTCATGAAATCAAAACAAACATGCATTCTTTTAACAATTTTTTGAGTGTCTTGTGTAACCATGGAATTGCACAAATAGGAAAATATCCTTGCTGTAGTCAAATGAATAAAAAGCTAATAAATCAACTCCAAACACAACTGAGCCTTTCATGTAATGACTTCTGTACCAAGCTGGAAACCAAAGTACTTACTATATCAGCAGAGAAGGAGGTATGCTACAAAGAGTTTAACAACTTCAAGAGAGGGGGCAAAGAACTTTAAACCATCAGAGCAACTTTATTCAAAAGTCATTGGAAATTAAATGACTGCTATAATTAACGTAGAAACAGCATGCTACAAAGTATATGCGTGTCTCTAATTCTGAAAGCAAATGTGAAAGTGTAATCTATCCTGTTCTGAAGAAAAGGCATTTAAAAGCAAACATAGGATGTACTTTCCACAGTATGTCTACTTCTGATTGAGTGAAAATATCTATTGCCAAGTCCACAAAATGTAATAAAAAACTTAGTCCAAAAAAAGAACAAGCTTGAGATGACATTAAGTAAAAAACCCAACAAAGCCCCCACCATTTTAAACTGACTTTTTTTCTTCTTAAATCTAGGGTTTTCTCCACTGCACATTGTAGACAGAGAAAAGGAATGTAACACATTTATTCATTTGAGGAAACTGACAAATCCAAAACCATTTTTTTCTTTATTTCAAAACACCACTGAAAGTTTCTTGGAATGTCCTAAAACTTCAAAAGAAAAAGTGAAGATTTTTAACGAAGTCTCTATGGTGTTTAACTCCTATTTTAATGAGGAGGGAGAAATTATTACTTTTACTTTAACTGTGATAATATCTGGTTTACTTATATGTTGCACACCAAATCTAAACCTATAAAAAGCTGTAAAAAAAATTCAGTGAAGTGTATATGTAAATTTATGGACAAAAATAAAAAGAAGTAGATGTTCCCAAAAGCATATTCTTTTCATCTGGTAATCTGAAAATGTGTATACTGATACAATCCTCCATTTAAAAGTAGCTACTTCTTTTTTACTTTTAGAAAGGTGACAAGGAAACAGAGATATGCAGTTGACAGCTTTAAGAATCCAGACATTTCACTTCCTTTATAAGTATTATACACACAATCATAAGAAAATATACTAAGTGGTACTTACTTTAACAAGCGTTTCAGGAGACACTTCTTCATCTGGCACCCAAAGTTTCGTGGTCTTTTTTCCTGGAAGCTAAACCAAATGTTACATTTTGTTACACTAGTGCTACTCCTCACTGGAGCCTGCTACAATCTCCTCTTTCCTGTTTGCTTCTGGAAACAGTATAGCAGCGCTCACTGGTTAGCTTTATGCCTTAGGTGCTTTATAGAAGTAACCATTACAGAAGTGAGATACTGTTCTTAACTCACTAGTCAAGCATCAGCAAATTTAACAGCAGTAAAGGTGGGTCTTTTGTTGTTACCTGGAAACTACTGCTTTAGAGTATAGTAGCCATGGCCCTTAAAGTAATTTCCAGTTTCCATATCCAGTAGATTGGAAACTCAAAGAACATAGTTTTAGACAGTAAATCTTTCCCTAAACAACGGCTCATAATGCACAAGATCATTTTTTGCACTTTACAATCACTATCAATACCTAAGGACTAGAAAAACTAAAATTCCTAGTCTTCATTTAAACATTGTATTTTAGTTTCAAATGCATTATACTTCCTAAAAATATCACAACTTGCTTGTTCAAGACAAGAGAGTGAGTGAAGTCAATAGCAATTTTCACATTTTTAACAAAAGGCAAGTCATGAGTGATCAAATGCTGCGCTATTTGTTTCTGTAAGGACAACCAAATTAGTACTGTCTCCTTTTCTGTACTGTGGATTGTCAACTGAGTCAAACAGTACACATGAAAACTGAAAGACAACAAGATGTACAAAAAGTAGACCCAACCAGCCAAAACCGTTCAAAATTTTTTGTACTTTTCAAAAAGTACTTGCTGAGTATCATACTACAGGAGAAGCTGAATCTTAATATGAGGTTTTAAAAGTACTTACCCTATCATTCATTAGCAAATCCTTAACAATAAAAGTCGCAACCAGAGATTTCAAAGGGGCAGCAAACTGATCAGGTGCTAGCATGGCTATATGGCCAATAGTAACCAACGGCGTAATGAGATGCTCAAAATTGCTTGGATCCAGACTTTTATGCAGTGGCTAGAATAAAGGCAACAAATTCATGTATTACTGATATAATCTAAGTCTTAGCGAGGGGAGGGGGGTATGAGTTCTGTAAGAAGATGTCTGTGTCTATTTCAGAAAAACAACTTTAAAAGAACTATTAACTATTTACATTTTAAAGACACATTCACCAACCCTACAAGTCTCATACAAATCAAAATAAAAATCAAGACAGACAAAATATTTATCATATTTGAGTAGTTCAAAAAGTGGCAGCTCAAGCAGGACTGCTTAGGAAACAATGGATTAAAAAGCATATTTTCTTGCTGAATAAGTGGGCAAACTACATCTCAAGATGGCAATTTCAGTAATGGACTATGATTCAGTCTTCAAGATAAAAGGCTGATGGGCTCTAATTAATAAGTACATTTGCAATTATAACTATAAAATCTATTTAAATAGTCTCTACTATAATTCAGTTTTCCATAATTTCTGTAATCGTTTAAATAATTTGGTCCGGTCTCAACAGGGATGAGGAGCAGTGTACGGTTCGTCTTTCCATAAATAGCTCACAGTTCTAGCAGACAGTCCAACATTTTTTTTACTCTGTCGTCTGTTAAAATACATAACCCTAAACATGATGGATCATGGGATACAAAAACACCTTCTGCTACCATTTTTCAAGCCAAACTGCATGAGAAAAAAGGCAAAGGGGAAAAAATATCTTCTCTAAATTTTACACAAGTTGCCATATAAATTGCCACTACATCCCTTAGTTTAAACATGCAATAGAAGATTAATAAAAATTAACTTAAATATTTTAATCTTACCTCAAATATCTGTGCAAACTGTGTTTCTTTGCTGGAAAATATTGCATGGATGCAGTGAATTGCATACTTGGCTTGACGAGGGGGTCCCTTTTTAGCTTTATGATGCAGTACTGGAAGCAAAGCACTTACAAAAAAAAAAAAAAAAAAAAGAACCAACAAGAGATAAATACCTTTTCACAAATTGAAAAGTCTTCCAAAATACCAAGCTAGCAAAAAAGTAGAGATACACATATATAGAACACAACACCTCTGCAGAAGTCCTAATCATCCTGGTTTTGACAATTTCTTCAAATAAAGAAAAAAAGGGTTATCTAGCTTGCAAATGAAAAAAACCCCTGGGTTTTGTTGATAAAATATCATACAGTAAAAAAAAACATTTTATCTGTGTAAACTACTAAGTGCTCTTTTGGAAACATCCTTGTCTATACATCTCCATTAAACTGGAATGAATGTTTTTCATTGCCATATATTTCATTTAGGAAAAAACATCAGTAATTCTGAAGGGCAATGTTAAAAATTATAGTAGTATCAGTGACATATCAGCTGTCACTAGTGTGGATATATTCATTTCACTTCCATTCTTCAAAAAAGCACTGCATTTTGAAGTAATTCAAAATCTCTTTCCTGTTTTACCTGAAATAATACTTTATTCCAAAAGAATTCAGGATAATGCTATAGCATGCAAAAGGAAGAATGAGACCTTCCAAAATCCCATATAGTAAAGGAACGCTACTCAAACAGAGTAAGATACACAACTTACGATCGTATATGAGGAAAGTCTTCTTCAATTTTACTTCCTGTATTTTTGAAAATTTGTAATGCAGCTTCTGCCACTTTTTCATCATCCATTTTCAAGCAAGCCAGGAGAGATTCAAAAGTTTCAGCTGAATGAAATGAGATCGGGTGTGTAAATGAAAGTACCTGCCAAAATAAGATGAAAGCCACGTTAATATTTTTTAAAGGTCCGCTTATATAAAACATTCCATCAGGAGTCATTTTCCACTGCCATACTGGAATACTTATAACACTGTCTGGTTTTTTCACGTGATCTATACTTCTCTGACTTTTTTTTTTCAGTAACTCATAAAATTCTCTGTCTTTACACATAATCTCATCAGTTTTAACTTACTTCTCTAGTCTCAATTTCTTTCCCTGTTATTGTGAACATGGAATTCTCAGTGGCTACATCTACATTAGCAAGAACTGGGTTACAGCAGATGCAGGTCTTAACAGAAACACATTTGATGCTAAGGAAGCAATATTCACATTGCAGGGATTTTACTTCGGAGTATTTCTAGGCTAATTGAACTCACTTTGGCCACTGCAACATGACATGAGCTTCTGAAGCCCATCTCAATTTTGTTTCTCTACAAGGAATCCAGCTTGTGTGCCCCCAGAATTCATGCTTGTTTGCAAAGTGGAACAACTGGTTGTGCTTTCCTATCTCTAAAATAATAATACAGACATACCCAATAGGGTCTTTAGTCCCTCAAGCTTTCCACAGCAGCTTACCAAATCCTGTACCTCTTCAGATTCTTGAACTCTGTTTTGAAGTATGACAGTCCTCTCATATTAAAATAAAAAAAAAAATTAAAAATCCTCATTTGATCCTCACTGAAAGTTTGCCTTCTCTTCAAGTGACTGTTGATTATTAGCTTCTTTCAATATAATAGTGTGACCCGTAGCAAAGAAACAATCCTCAAAATCTAGGGACTTCTTCACATGCAGTTTTCTGTTTTCACCAAGTTACCTTCCTTCCCACTTCACTGTGTGGCATCCCCTTTAATGGACTCCTACACTTGTCCTTTCTGGGTTCTTCTCATGATGTACAGACCACTTTCTTCAGGGCAATCTTACTCCTCTTCCTTAAATGTGTCATGTTAGTTCATATCCATATTTAAGTACTGACCTGGAAGCCTTCTTTCAAATATATAGACCTTCATGACATGATATATTCTTACTCAGATTCATTTTTGTTCTACTGGCTTTGTGCATTTTTATCTAAATGTGTGTTCTGGGTTTGAGTGAGTGGTGGGGGTTTTGGTAGGAGGGGAGGGGACTACAGCGGTGGCCCCCTCTGAGAAGCTTCTCAATGCTCCCCTGGCTCCAAGTTGGCCCCACCTCTGCACCAGGTCTGAGCCAATTAGATGCGCCTATGTGATTATGTATTTAAGAAGGGGACCTGGGAGGAGAAGTCGGAGCTGTAAGGAGGAGCTGCAACACCTATGTGAACACCAAGGTCAGTGGAAGAACGAAGGAGGAAAGTGGGGGGGAGGTGTGCCGGAGCAGAGATCCACCCCCTGTATCCTGTGGTGAGACAACAGGGCCACTCCCCCCCACCACCCATGGAGGTCTGCAGTGGAACAGATGCTGACAGGAGGTGTGGGGAGGGGCCCATACTTCCTCTGGTGACTCCATCCAAATGAGGCAGGGATCCTGTGGGAAGAAGCAGCCCCCACTGTTGTAGCTGGGCGCTGGGAGGATTGCAGCATGCGGGGGTGTCCCACACCAGAGCAGCTCAAAGGGCTGCAGCCCATGGGAGGGACTCAAGTCAGAGAAAGTTGGTGTCCCATGCCAGAGCACCTAGGGAAACGCTGTGGCCTGTGGGAGGGACTCAGGAGAAAACTTGTGGAGGACTGTCTCCTGTGAGAGGGGGACCATGCTGGAGTAGGGGAAAGAAGTTCCAGGAGCTCCCCTGCTCCGAGATGGGAGAAGCAACAGCACCAACTGCTCCCCCCTTCCCTGTGTCCCTGCGACGCTGGGAGGAGGAGGTAGAAATACTGGGAATAAAGCTAAGCCTGAGAAGAAGAGGGGGGTGGGGAAGGGGTTTTCAAGGTGTAGTAATGCTTCTCACTGTCCTACTCTGTCTGTTAAGTAGTGTTGTTGTTAGTGTCTGTATTAAATTTATATTCTTTTTTTCTTCCCCTAATGAGTCTCTCTCTTCCCATGACTAAATGGGTGATTCATCCCTCCCTGTCCTTATCTTGAATACCAAACCTTTGCTTATTTTCTCCTTCCCAGCACTGGAGGAGAAGGGAAGAGTGAGCAGCTGCATGGTGCTCAGTTGCCCTCTGAGCTGGAACCACAACAACGTGCATATCTGGTTACGGTCAGATGCTCTCAGGTGAATCTATCAGGCCCTTAGTTGATCATAGTTATTCTGAAAACTTCAGTACAGGAGTCCTTGACATTCTGAGGCCTCTGAAGTAAACCCACAGCTGGAGTACTCCCAATACCATCACACAACTGAGGTGGAACTACGGCACAAGTACCTTTCTGTGCCAAAACAGGAAAAGCTGACACTACTTTTAGCCTAAAGTCTTTGAGAGAGACTAAGTGAAACAAAAAGCCCTATGTAGTTGAATTTAAAAAGTTTCATGCTTTTAGCTGTATTTGTAAATAACACGATGACCAGCCTTTTTCCTCTTATGAAAAAGGGAGAACAGAGTAAGAAATTTTGTTCAATGTCCCCTGAAATGCATCTTGAGGGGTTTTGCTATGTTAAATGAGTCCAAAGATTACACATAGTTGAGGACCTCAGGGGAACCACAGTATTGTTCTGACATGCAAGTACAGTTCCAAGAGTCCTATAACTATATTCACAAACTGCTGAATTCACACTCTAATAATTAAAACTGAGCTGCTGATATCGCACATGCAACTACTCTTCCAGAAAAAAACCTATATTATGTATAAAATAACCTTACTTATGTGCCACGCAAGATGAGCATAGAGAACAAAAACCAAACCAGTATTCTTCTAGATAGCCACCACATGCTTACAACTAAATATACTCTGTGCTAATTAAAATTTTATTTTAACAAAGCTGCTTCGGAAACTTTCAGATGCTCACTGATCACCAGGAGTATACTTGCCTTAAGCAATTCAAGACCTGCTCTGATTGCCTGGTCAGTAGGTACACCCTCATCTTCATCATCAGCTGTTCCATCTATGGACTTGTTTACTTGCTTGATTAGGGCACTGAAGAGGAAAACAAAATATGGCCTTGTATTTACTACAATTCCACTGTGTATGATGGTTTTCATAAGTTTAAGATATAATCTTATTAAAGGAATTTATTTAAAACATAAAAGATAAGCTTGTAGTAAAAAAAATAATTCAACTACATACATGATGATTGGCCTCATATGCTATCTAAATCAAAACTTATGAGGCATTAAGTTAAAAAATGTTTATCCATCATGAATTAAAAACTGTATACTAATTACTCTGGAAGGATGACCAAACTAAGAAAACAATTTGAGCATTACAAGCAACAGATTCAGGTAAGAATTATGGTGAGGTTACTCGCTGCTATGGACTCTTAATAATTGATGGAAAATAACTGTTCACAATGTTTAGTCTATAACCAAGAGTGAAAAAAACCCAAAGAAACAAAGAAAGAAACAAACATTAAACAGCTGTGCTAAGGGCTGATGAAAAGTCTAAAAGACCTAGCTCCTGCGTATTTCACTTTCACAGTAATGCTTGGTTTTTTCTTACACTGTACCCTAGGAAATGGTAATTACCCAAATGATCCTATTAGTGAGTGATGTAGGCAGCTTCCCTATTAATAACTGAACAATATTCAGAATATTCCGTCAGTGTAGCCTGTAAATTATATTTATTAAAAAAAAAAAAAAAATCCCAAACCAAAACCACCCACCAAAAATAAATTTTAAAAACCCCAACTGGTAGCAAACCAAGTGGGAGACCTCCCAGTCAGATTTCCTAGACTCACAGGTTTTTTTTTTTCCCTCCTCCCTGCCCCTAATTGGACAAAAATGACCATCGATTAAAAAAAACCAAAAAGTCTGAGTCTCAAAAATGAAGCTGAAGGTGAGTGAAATTTTACAAACATGGGAGAATACCAATTCTGTGGCAAAACTGGAAATAAGTGCTTTTTACTACTTTTTTGCTTGTATACCGTATGGCATTCAGACAGTAGGTAGATTGCAAAATAAATATTACAATTTAGCTCATGAGCAACTATTACTTTAAATATACTTTATATTGCTTCAGTGAATGTGAAAAACTTATCTTCAAATTTCAAGTAAATTTCAAGTAAAAATCTGGCTACATGCTGTACATAAGCCAAGATCAGAAACAGATCTTTAAATGAAATCTTAATGGCTCCATTACACTGCATATGTGACAGGCAACAACAGAGAAGCTAAAGTACTCAAAAGTCAATTGGTATTGTTGGAATTAACAGATAAAAATTTAGCAGTATTTAAAACTAGTTGTCTCTAATAAGGTACCACGTATTCACAAATACAGCTGTTAGATAACCATTTCAGCAATTACTTTTTTCCCCTCCCATAACTTCACTGGCTTCTTCTTCCTTAAAGTCTCCATGCTTCATCACCATAATCTTTATTTCCTCGGTTAAATTACTGTTTATGTCACTATGAGATAATTTTCTGGGTGGAAAGTTTCAGTGAACAGCCATGGACAGAAATTTCTTTTATAGTAAGTCAGTCACGAACCAACCTTTGCCCATCAGCAACAGATCCATTTTTACTGACAGGTTGTCCCAGCTGTGCTGAATGACAACTCAATTGTTTCTGTGGCTACATTCTGAATGAGGACACAAAAACCCCTAAGCAAGGGGAAACAGAAGAAAATCTTGTAGGTCACCAGGCCTTAAAACACACCCACCCTACCCATTACTGCTTGTGCTTAAAGGTGAAGTGAGAAATGCTGATTTCAAGCCCTGTGATCTACGGCCAACAACATACACACAAAAATACCTGATGGATTCAGTATCGATGTGCACAGGAGCAATTCTCTCGAGAAGAAACTTTATCATTTCCAGGAAAGGATTTGTTGGTTGTTTTGGATTGCCCAACTTCTTTGTTATTTCCCTCTGCAAGATAAGTTTCAATTAAATTTATAATCAATTCAGTTCCAAAAATATTCACTTATTTTAAGAGCAATTCTTACCACACATCCTTCAGCCTGTTTGCAAGAACATGTTGGGCTAACAAGCATTTCTAACTGACTTCTTATTTTTTCATCGTCTTCCAGAACTTGTGTGAACTTTTTCATGAAATCTTGAGCTTTCCCTGGATCAGGAAGGTTTCCTTTAAATAAGCAAAAGAAATCACTATTTATTTTAATAAGTATCAGTATTGTAAATTACAAAAATGTGAAATGTCACACCAAGAAATTTCTACATGTCTAAGTTAACCAAGGGGGGGTGGGGGGTGGTGAACCAAAAAACAGACCTCAAATCACAAAACACCTTAACATGTACAGACGTATCCATGAGGACACCAATTTCTAAAAATTTGTGTAGCAACAGACCTCCCCTGGCTATTTGTTTTCCTTGCCCTTCACATGCATTTTTAAGCAAGTCTAGTTGTTCTTGTTGATAGTAACAACTGAAGTTGATCTCAGAAGACAAAGCCTGTACTCTGCAGAAAAATATGCTCTGCATATAGACCACCCAAAATAAATGTGAAAAATATCTAAAAGGTGTTGTTGCTAAATTACCCCTTCCCTAAGCATAAGCCTCCAACATTTAAAAAACAGCTTTTAAAATGCATTTCTTAAATTACACATTAATTTTATATTTACATATTATAGAAAGTCAATTTATTGGCAAATTATTAGTATATTATTTAAGATATTTTGTGCTGTAATACAGGAGGTGTTAAGCAAAGTTGACACAGAAAATGGTATAGGACTACAGGATAGTTAGTTCAAAACAAGTTCTACTAGGTGTATCTTTTGTTGTATTGATTCTTTCTTTTCTTTTTTTTAAAAATGCAGCCCAGAACTAGAAAAATAAGAAGAATTACAAACTGCTCAAATTCTCCAATATAAACTTAAGGAAATTTCAAAAATGTACATACACTTAAGTATTTTTTTTTTTCCAGAACAGTCGGCATTTTTTTAAAAAGGTTGATTTAAAAACAAAATTTCAGAATTTTAAAGCAATTTTTTCTTCTTTGTAATGGTTTGCTATTGGCATGGTGGGCTGGGGGGAACAAGAAAAGTTGCTCTGGGGTTGGTGTTTGTTTCTTTGCCAAGAGCCCAGGTTACATAGAGGTTCTTCAGCTTTCAAAGTGTTTTCGCTGCTCCTGAAACCCAAACTCTTTTGTGTTCTCCCGACAGCACCTCCAATACTAACACCTCAAAACCAAGTTAGTAGACAGCTTAGTAGGTTAGTTAACATCAGTTAATATATATTCTATAATAAATGCTAACATTAACACCCTAGATGATCTAGATTTTGAATTAGTCCACAACAGATGCAACCAAAGCGTCATGTGATAACCTTCATGACTGAAGCCATTTACAGCAAGGAAGTAATTCTGCTTACAGATGTCTTAATTCTTTAAAGTATATTGTAATAACATGTTTACCATGATTTGCTGTATGTTTTCTCTGTTACAAAACTACTTTTTATAACTTATCTCAAATGATCTTTAGGGCAAGAAAGCAATATAGTTCAATTGTAGTTTTTAAAGTGTAAATTCTTCAGCTGACTTACTTGTTATAACCATCACTTTTGAGAATATAGCTTTACTGCTGGCATCTGTCTGCAAGTCACAAAAGAAAAAAAGATTAAAAATTTTACATTATATTTCCACTAGAATACTGAGTGAGCAAAATTCCATAACATATTAATAAGCCAGCAACCATTTTGCTAGCACATCAGTGTGTTAGAAATCAAAACCACCACTGCAAAGTTAATGCTAGACACTTACAGGAAGTAAAAGGTAGATCATGCCTACAGTATCACTCTGTCTCACATATATTTATGTAAAATATTTTTATTATTTTTCAATCTGCTATATAACTTATGAGCGGGACAAATGGGTTATTTCTGTAACTGTTTTCCATCTAAAGCCTCTTTGGTTTTGAATATAAAAAGAACAGCAAGCATTAAATTCACTTTATCTTCTTATTCAGATATTGATTCTAAGTAGTCTCAATAGTAGTTCCCACCTTATTGTAAAGAATGGAGCAAGTCAGTAAGACAACAATCGCTACCCCTGTTCAGCTGAACAGGTAAGGCAGACAATAGCAGTGTAATTGTGAAAGTAATACATAGGGACAATGAGAATGAAAAAAAAAAAAAAAAAAGAAAACATAATTGCATTTCAGAATATCTGTGAAGCTTTGATTCAGTGAAACTGTTGCTGATATAAAGCCATCTAACAGCACCTTACAAGCAAAAGGTTACACAAAACAGACCTTTTTGTCTGATTTATTTATTTTCCTTTTATCAGTAATTCTTCTGGTACAGGATTTCAAATTCCACAAGCAAATACTACCTTAAGAGTTAGTTCTGACATCAGTAAAGGGAAGAGGAAAGGAAAAATACAACAAATTTCACAGCTGGGTAAAACTACACAGCAAGCAGATGTTCTTTAGGAGACTATATTTCTAACAAGTGAGTGATGTTTCTACAACATATCACCTACTACTGAAGGCAAACAAATTCCCAGTACACTTTTTCCTCACCTTTAGCTGTAATCATGTTCTACTGACCAGGAAATTTTATGGAATTATACTGATTTCTGAAATACTAAGAGATTATCTGTAAAAATTACAAAGGGAATGCTTAACAGTACAGTGCAGATAACTTCCCAGCCATCTTCAGAACAGTGTTCTAAGACGTAAGAAAGATCTTTCATTGCTGTGTAATAAGTGTTTCTACACAACTCTGAAATCATCATAAGTAAAATGAAGATGGAAACCTGAAAGAAAATTCAAGCTTACAGCTATGTTGTCAAAAGCATACAGACCCATCAGCTTCCAAACCATCAAGGAAGCTGCTCTTTTGCCAACTGACTTCTGACAGACCAACTTCAGTGACATAACTTACCAAGTGTGCAAAAGTTCATAAATGCATTTAAATAGTACCAATTACAGGCTACAACTATCAAATTATATTCCTCTGAGAAAAGATTTAAATAGGGACACAACCACACCTTACGAGCTTTCACTGAAAAGTATTTAAATTTAAAAGGAACAGTGTTTAATCACCATCACTGCTAGAATTGTCTTTTATAGCACTCCCTTTACAAAAGACGAAAGTGATCACTGACAAGCCTAAAAATTACCAACAAGAAGATGTCAAACCAACTCAAGGAGCCTCATATTAGAAGAAAAAGAACTCTTCTTACCAAAGTACTTAACATGAAGCAAATGAAGGCCTACAGTGGGCCTTTTCATTGGGTTTGTATCAGGAAAGAGCTGCTAAGAGGTAGTGCTGCAAGACACTAACATGTTCTTGTAAAAACTTTAAGACAGAGGTCAAATTCTTGTTCAGGCACATCTAATTTCTTTGCGTTCTATTAATGAAATCTGCATTTAGATCTCAAATAACATTCAAACAAGCCGTATCAGCTTTGGAGATAACAAAAATTACAATTTATTACAATAACCTTGACTAGCACATGGAAGCATCCATTTCCAGGAGGAGTATCCTTCAACTTTTCAGAGTAAATTTCTGTTCTGCGGTTGACTAGGTACTACGAACAAAAATCGGATTTTGAGTTCTAATATACTTGCATCAACAAAATCTGGTAATGTTTGAGAATAGTGGCAACCTTGGAAAGATCGAAGTATAACAAAAAGATAGCATTAGAGTAAGACAAGCAATGTTTTTATTGAATGTCCTATCTTGTAACATGGACACTCGGCACATAATTCTAGCCATTAAGTATTTCTGCAGAACTTTCCATTACTTTTTAGTGTTGTAAGAATGCTGTCATTTTCAGGGCTTTTGGCTGTCACAGACCAACAAGTATGTTCAGAAAAGAAAGGTTAAAAAAAAAAAAAAAAGAAATCAAAAAACCACAGAAATCAAATCTAGTTTGCAGGATTCAAAATAATGGTAGTCAACAGAAACAGAATCTTCATATTCATACCTCTTGCAACTCAGAAGAAAAATACTTGAAACTGTACTGTGGATTTTCTTTGGTTCTGATTGGTTTGGTCTTCCAATCCTGGCTAAGTCTTCAAGTACTGACTAAAGAGCCTATTATAACAGACCTCAAGTTGAGCAAACTACTAATCATTCAGCCAAACATGAAATAACCCAAGTCAGAACTATTCTTTTAACTTCTAGTAGTATAACTTCACTGAATAATGACAGATTGAAGAAGATCAAGAAACATTTTAGAAGATTGACTGTGTCCCTTTACCTACATTATCTTGAATTGATGATATGGAAGCATCTGCAGCAAATGAAGCTGATACTCTAAAACAGACAACCAAGCATTCACCCACTCTTCCACATCTGAACAAGCGAGTTTATGTATTTAACTGTATACCACTGCGGTAGGTAAAAACAAGAACAAAAGCATAAATCACAGTTTCTCTTCAGGAAAGTAACTAATTTTAAAGGCAACTCAGATGTCCATTCCCTCTCAGATTAGGGGAGATTATGATCAGCAGAAATAGGAAGTTTCTTAACATTTTCTTTCTCAATAGCATTTACACTGTGGAAAGTCTGAAGAGGAAAAAAAGAGAATGCCTGAAGAGTATCACTAAATGACAGAAAGGTTTTCTAAGATTAAAAAAAACAATGGACTGAAAAGGTCAAAGATTTACAATCGCAGAATAATGTTGGTTGGAAGCAACAAATGTAAATCACCTGGTTGAACTGCCTACTCAAAGAAGGGCCAACTTACATCGGGTTTTGCTCCAGGCCTCTTCTAGTTGCATTTTATATATTTACAAGGATGACGATTTCACAACTTGTCTGGGATACCTGTTCCCAAATGTCACCATCCTTACTGCAGTTTTTTTCCCCTATTACCTAACTAAAGTTTCCTTATAGTAACTTCTATACACTGCTTCTTATCCTATCCCTCTTCATCTCTGAGAGCTCTCACAATGCCTACACTTGCCACGGGGACAACATCTACAGAAAAACAAATCAACAATAAAGCTATAATGATTAAGTGGAGAAGTTAGACCAGAGTGAAAAAACACATATGTTAACACCAATTCTAAAAGGTTACTAGTTAATTTCAGTTTTGTTTCCTGAAAGAAAACAGTTTCTACAGCTCCGAATAGGTAAGGGGTATCTTTAGTAATGGATTATTACTGCCTTGGTCTGTATGCCCCTTCAGTAAATGCACTCTTATCTTAAACAAATTATTTAATTATATTAAATAATTATCAATTTGGAGACAAACAAACACAAAACAAAACAAAACCCCCCCCAACCACACAAGGACCATCACAGAAATAAGCATTTTGTTAAAAATAGCTAAGCATCTGCATTGGGCATAATGGGCAGGATTTGGGGTAGCAAAGGGCTGCTGGGGTGACTTGTGCAGGAGGAGGTCAGGGACTGCCCTGTGCCAGCCCCCAAGAAATAAACCAACCCAACAAAACTTCAGCCAGAGGAACCTATAGTGCCTCTGGGAAAACACACTTGAAAGAAGAGACACTGGAAAAAGAATGACACTAAAGGGACTGTGGCCGGTGGAGGAACCCACGCTGGAGCAGCAAGTAAGAAACCAGGAGCAACACGAGGGAAGGAACCACCATACCCTGACCACCACCTCCTGTGCTGCCATCACCTCGCTGAAGAGACGGAGCAGGGCCCGCAGTGAGGGGTCTGGAGACCAGGGGGCTGGGAAGAGAGGTGTCCAAAGGGGAGCCGAAGGATGTTTCTCCAAATGTTTGTGTCTTTTATTTCTCAATACCAGAATAAATACTTAGAACTTTATGTCAATTGACAATAAGCTAAATTAAGTAAAATTCCCTGACCTGAAACCATTTTGTTGCCTGCAACAGCATCTCAGACTAGCAGAAGCCCTCTGAATTCTCCCACATAGTCCTGTTACTCAAAAGGATATTCAAGTGTAGAGAATTAGCACTTAATAGAGAAAGACAAGATGAAAGCCACATGGACAAATGCAAACATGTCAACAGCATACACTGTTTTGAATGCGACCCTTATGCTGGCATTTATCAAAACCTACACATCTAATTCTATATCATACTCGATACTTTACATTTGCGAAAGAACTTTCATTACATCTCCCTGGAAACAAAAGGAAAAGTTGAAATTTCACTTTCAACTGAAAAGCAGAAAATATCAAGAAACTAATTCAGGTTAAACTACACCAAAAGAATATAAAACAGTACATCACAAATATTTCAATACAGTCACTGAAAGCCAATGAAGTATTGTACTAGCAATTGCTGCACTTCGAATTTAATACAACATTACAGAACATTTTAAATGCACTAAGTCAAAATTAGAAATTTCACTGCAATCAGGACTAGGGATAATAATAAGGGATGATGCATTTTAATTTGGTAAGTCTTTCTCTGACTGCAAGACAGTAGCATTTCTAAGCAGATACACTAGATAATCCAACCACACAGTTACCCATTCTTCAGGTAATTTCAGCAAACGGATATTCCAGTGTTTTAACATTTTAACTTCATTAAATTTACTGTGGTGTATGAGTATATACACATATAGAAAATAAAGATAACACACGCACATATATATGAATGTGAGTACAGCAACACTTTCTATTATATATTATTTATGTTAAAAAAGCACCAGATTAAACTTTGGGCATTCAAGTCAAGTCCTAATGACATTCCAAATTATATCCAGCATTTCATCTTATAATTTTTTTCCCCCCAAGCATGAGCATGCATATATATGTAACAAAAACAAATCTAAATTTTACTTTATGAGAATATCCTAAATGCTCAATAAATGCTTTTTGCTTTCCTTCTGAGCAAATTTGTAAACGAAGATCTCAACTGTAGTCTGGTATCTCCAATACAATATTTAAGAAGTTTTCAAGAGGGAAAGAAACAAGATTTCTTGAACATCACTAATCATACACAAAGTTAGGGTGTACAGGTACTTTTTATTAATTACTTGATTTGGCAGTCAAAAATAATAAGCTGGTTTTTCCCTCTTTCAAGAGCCAGAACAATCCTGGCAAGATGTAACCCAAACACTGGGAGGAAATATTTTAGTATCAAAGGGCTGGCAAAATCTTTTAAAAATTTCTGTAACACCCCTTTCTCTTCAACTTTACTAGCAAAATGTATACACATTTCCTACTGTAAGTGTAGTCTAATGGAACATCAGTTAATTTTCACAATGTTTTCTGTCATTAAAAATAAGCTTGAGATAGTCAAACAAATGGAATTTTAAAATAGCATAAAGTTAAACTGGACATTCATTGTGGGATAAATTGAACTCACTTTGGGTTGTTTTATTAGGTCAACTAAATCCTTTACTTGATGTCGTAGCAGATTTTGACATTTCCACATTTCATTCAATGCTCTAAAAAAGTAAAAAAAAAAAAAACAGTTGTCAAAATCATCTATTCAGATAAATATCACAAATGTTCGTTAAGAACCTTTAAATTCTTCCCTGCTTCAGACTCAGAAACGCGCTTATCAACCCTGAACTTTCAATGCTGTGTGAGCAAAGACTGAATGTCTCCTAATGGCATGATATGGAAAATTTAATTGGTAATATTAGACTGGAACAAAGTGAGATTTTGAAATAACTTTCAGTTCAGATGCTTAACTACACTGCCTTTAAAAGAAGCAGGAAATAAATTATGTCTGTTTCATAAAGAAGCCATTTGTACAAGCCTGAAATCACTCTTCTAAAAACATTCCAAGAAGCAGACTAAAGCAGATATTTAAGATTTTTATCATAAAAATGTTTTTCTTGCACACAGAAAGCAGCTACTGGAAAAATAACTTGTGAAAACTGGACACGATTAGACTTGCAAGAGATGCATTAGAAATATTAAACGAAATTGAAAATTACCATGCTTTCCAAGAAGAATAAGCCATATAAATTCTAAAAGTCACAAGTTCATTTAAAAAACTTCCACAATCCACAAGTAAAAGTAATTTCTATATAACTAACTGAAGACACCATGTCTTTAAAATTAGTACTGTTGCATATGAAAACTGCAGAATTCAGAAGTTATTTGTTGCCTGAAATTACAAGAACTGAGAAGAATCCTTTCTGCATTTTAGTTTAACTTATACTAAAAATTACTAGAACACTAACTTTTTGATAAACGATTCTTAATCTTGGTTTGTTATAGTTGTAATAACTTTAGGCAGGTAACACAAGGAATACAGGGGATTCAAACATCAGTTTCTGTAGTATTTGAAGGCTTTGGGGTTTTTTTAAGCCACTCTTTCATATACAAAGCTTTTTCTAGTCTCACTCATAACAAAAAAAAAAAAAAACTATTTGATTTTCAAGTGACTGAGTACTATTAAATGAAAAAAGAAGTAAAACTAGCTAAATTCAATCAAACTGTGAACATTACGACAGCAAGTATTGTTACTAGCCAGATCTATGCACATGTACCCATTTTAAGCTGGAGAAGGCATGTAACAAGAAGTAAAACGCATACTGAAGGAGGGAAGACAAACAAGTAATCCCTTCTCACTCCTCAGTCATCTCGGCTGCTAAAACAAGTAGTATATTAACTGAGTTGTCAGATAAGATGTAGGGCTAAGTCAACGCTACTATCTATGCTATCTCTTTTCAGACATAAAAGGACTGACGTACACTCAAGTTTCTTTCCAGGTCTCTGACACTACTTTTTTTAGCTCTTTATGGTTAAAAGGTACCACACCTTGTTAGAAAACACCCTATAAGGTTTTTTTTACCCAAAATCCCACTTGAAAAATAGATACTGTTGCTACGTTCTGTTTTCTGATAGTTCATAAACTACTTCTGTCCACTGGCCTAGGCTACCCATAACAATTTCAAACTAATTAACAATAATATTTGTATTAAAACTTATTTTTCAGTAACTCAAAAATGGCACATACTTCACAGCATTTGAATCCAGTGTTGCATAAAGGTAATACAAACATTTCATTCGTTCATTTGTTTCCAAGTTGTGAGGGACCATGTACTGAGCAAAGATGCGTTCAACAAGTAATCTGAAAGACAGGATTAAGAAACTTAAACTGTAAAGGAAGAACATGGCCTTGAATTGCTAAAGTATCAACTCAAAAATTCTTAGAACTATCTAAAGACCAGTTGTTGCATATAAAGGTTATTCAAAACCATAAAAGGTGAAGTTAGGTATCTTCCAATATAACTCAGCATAAACTAAACAAAAATATGTCGTTACAGAAGACATAATGTTAATGTTAGCAGTAGGGCACGTAAGACATGACATTAAAATCGTTTGGTTCCTGTCTAGGTTAATATATCTGATATTGATAGAGAAGGATGTCTCCTAATTATCAGCGAATTTCATTATGGGTCAGTATTGGAGTAAATTCATGAATTGACCCAAACTGATGGGTCTAAAATAAAAAAAGAAATATGCTGATGATACCACACATTGTCATAAAATGCAGAAGAAGAATTCAGATGCTAGTCAGAAGGAGCTGACTTCCCTCCACTCCTCCCTGGCTCCTTCCCCAAGAGCTTAGTTCATACCATTTTTCTTTTGCTTCCGCAATAAAAATGCGGGTACATTCACAGGGAATTATTAAAAGCTTCTGCATGGAAGCTCCTTATTTGGAAACAGGAGGAGAGAAAGGTTTGTGTCTGCCAGTTACCTAGGAAAGACTGAAGAAAAATAAACAAAAGGAAAACTAAGCCCATGGTACAATCTTAAATACCAAGAAGGCCCAGGACTTCTGCAATTTGAGGTCATTAACAGAATGGAATAAATAGGTAAAAAAACCTGATTATGTATGTTTAGGCTAGAAAAGAGAAGAAAATATTTATGCATACTTGGAGCAGGTGGTCAAAACCCAAACCCAGCTAATTTAAAAAGAACCTGATAATTAAGAAAAATGTGAGTGGGCAAGACTGGATCTGGAGATCCAGACAGTTCTGTCCACTTCCATGGTACCATGAAATAATTGCTTATTTTGAAGATGACTTTTTGAGGTCGTGAGTTTTTGAAAAGACTTGTATGGGTTTGCAATGCCTTTTGTACCTGATCATGCTGTGAAGGCCAAAGGTCCATTTCCAAAGCCACCAGGACAGACTTGATTAGTCAAGGTGGACTGGTTCCCAAACTTCTTCCCCATGTGCAACCATCTATTTTTCAATATGAACAGCCACATACAAGGCTATAGCTGGTATGACAGATGCACTGCTTTCACCACAAAACCAAGACAAGGCTCTAATTCATGCCTGTTATAATATAGAAAAACTGACCTTCTGCAGAGTGAGATGCCTTAACCATCTACATGTACTAGCCTTATCTTTAAGGCATACAGGAACAATGTGCAAATCTAAAGCAAGATCATTAAAGCAATTTTACTTACTGAATTTTAACATAAAAATTAGAAAGCTACTGAAATATAAACAAAAATCTCCTTTACTGAAGTAGTGCTGAACCACACCTAAATTTCTGAAATATTCCAACCTTTCTCATCCATTAAAATCACTTCTGGCCTTAAAGAACAACAACAACAACAAAAAAAAAAAAAAAAAAAAAAAAAAAAAAAAGAGAGAGACAACAAAAAACATTTGGCAGCTGTATAAGATTATATACCAGATCAAAACATACAGCGTTATCAAGACTCCTCCTTCTTGTCAGTACATAAGTACAAACAAAAAACAAAACTGCATAATAAGTTACCACACTTATCCACAGGGTCACCTCTCTTTCACGACTGACTTACCGGTCATCAATACTGTTTTGATAATATATATGCAGAAGTTTATCTTTTATCCATGATATCTGTTTTGCAGCTTCTTTTCCTGCTTCTGATTGTAACGAATATTTCTTGTATATCTGTGCAAGACCCATCATAGCTTCCTTCCTCACTCTCCACTTGAAAAAAAGAAATAGTACCCAGTTTAGCAGTTCAAAACTCTAAACTAAAAATACTGCAAAATTTCCTGGTAGATATTTCCTCCTCTACACCAAAATAAAATAATTTACAAAAAAAAAGGTTAAAAATTGAGTTCTAAGTACAACACTTTCTCATTAGGATATATATTGCATCACCCCTGTTATGCTAAACCTTTCAACATCAGTAACTACTATGCAAGTATATCTCTTGAATTTAGAGTTGTTACAAATTAAGCCAACATTCCTTCTGATATTTGATACTGAGTATTTGTGATTGTATTATGGGTGCAACAGGAGAAAGCATGTCACCAAACGGGGAAAAAAAAAAAAAAAAAAAAAAATCAGGTGATAATTTTAAGTTTGCCATCTACAGTTCTGTTTATCATGCTTTAACATAAGCAGCAAACCTCAAATTTTATCAAATAACGAAGCATAACTAAACTAAATTTCAAATTTGAAAGCTACTACACTAATTTGCAGTCTTCCAATAATCTAACTAAAAGCAGGTAAACTAGCCACCTCTGATGGTGGAACATATTTTAGTCATCTACGATACATTTTGAAATCTGCTTGCAAAATTTCATATGAAAAATGTTAGAATGTTTTACAAGAGTTTCATTTTACTTACAAATTTTACTAAAACTAGACAACTGGAACAACACTGCTGTGCTTGCATATTTTTTAAATTAAACTATCTTAAATAAAATTACAACAATGAAAAATGTGGCATTCCAGTCAGGGGCAAAAGATGCCTCATTAAACTGACTGCTTCAAAATATTTTGCATTATATTGGTTTTCATTCGTCATTTTAAAATTAGTTCAGCATTTTTTAGAAGCACTGTTTTTTAAAAAGCTAAATTATAGGCTAGAAATATAACGCACAGCCATTATTAGTACTAATTATGTCTTACCCGCTTGTCCAGTGTTCGTTCTCTGACAAAATTAAGCAGGTGATCATTGACAAGCAAAAGATCTTTTTTAGCAGCAGTAACTATGGATACTATAACATCATGCCTTATGGCCTCTTCAGGATCATGTGACCTTACTTTAAGATATTCTGAAAAAAAATTGAATAAGTATTTCATTATAAGTATACAACTTCAGCTACTTTTCTTTCTCTAGACAATAGTCAATTGACAGAAGCAAAACCCATTATTTTCTACTGTTTTGAGCATCAACAGCAAGAAACCAACCAAGATTAACTGGAATGTCAGTAAGACTTTATATTTGCTTAGAATATCAAATATCTATACTCCTGGCATTATGAAAATAAGAGTTCTGGGGTTACATTTTTATTTTTATTAGTTCTTATAATAGTTTAGCTATAATAGGTGCTAATGTAGACATAGCCTAAAAGAATTGGAGCTGCAGAGTAGAGCAGAACAGTGCTGAGAACTCGATGACCACAGTGTACATACTTCAAGTCTTACTTCAGGCTAGAGGCTACTCTCTTCCTACAGACTCGATCCCCTTTGGCTGCTGGAACACATTAATTGCACTCCTGATCACAACTTCTGTATTATCCAAAAAGAAACTAGTTCACATGCTCCAGGAACACTCCACAGCGTGAGCCATGTAAGCATTGTAAGCAGGCACAAATCAAGAGACATACTTCAAAAGCATGCTCTTAGACCAAGCTATAATGCTTATTTAGACACATCCTAGTTTATCCAGTTTAACTCAGGTTTTTCTAGACTATTTTGGCCCATTGCTACTTATTTGGAGGCATCAATAATCTGATACCACCAACACTAGCATTTCTGTTTATAAGTGTCAAACAGGTTAGCTACCTATTGCTGTTTTAGAAAGCTGACAAATAAAATGGCCAAGTTCATTTATCTTTTTAGGTTAATTTCAAAGCACAAACAGGTAGGAAAACGCACACAAAAGTTATTAAAATCACTGTACACAGCATACACCAGTGAAACACTGAGAACACGAAGTAACACTGAAAATTCAAAGTTTACGCTGAATGAAATAACCAAAGGTTGCTGTTCTCTTATTACTGTTCAGTGACCACTGAAAATTTTCAAGTCTCATCTGAAATATCAGCCATTAACATTTCTGGTAATCAGAACAAGCACTGAAAGACAACATCAAGAAATGAAGCTTTGCACTAATGGAGGTTATGAAATTTGAAATCCAAATAAGACTTTTTTTTAAAAACAGTTTTGTTCCACAGGAACACATAATAAAAACAAAGAACAATGTCATTGCACAAAACAATTCTTGTCTCAAGCATCAGTGAGTCAGAGAAATTTTTCAACAATTTGACATTGGTAAGTGCTGTGGGGAAAAAGAGGAGGGGCAAGCAAAATTACATTTCCCAGAGGATACCATTAGAGGGGGCACAAAGTCTTTCTGCAATGTTAAAAAGAAAAAAAAAAAAATCCTTGAAAGTACAATTCTGATAATCAAAAAGGAAATATCTTCACCATTCCATTAAAGAAAGGTCCAGAATTTTTTTTTTTAATAGCTGATTTAATAATACCAAGAACTATGGGGATGACTCTAGCCTGCCTATATTTATGTCTAACTTGACAAACGCTCAGAAAGCAGGACAGCAATCCCACACACTTAACAGCCCTTTAAATTCCTTTAAATTCCCTCCTTAAAGCAAATGGACAAAGGTATTATCTCCAGAAAATTACAGGAAGTAAGAGTTTATTGATCAGGGGGAGACAGTGTCTCTACGTACACTTTAAGGGGAAAAAGCCCAAACCAACCAATCCTCTTGAATTACACTTTTTTCATTAAGACATCAGGAGCAACAAATACTAAATGCTTCTGTGCTAGTTGCCTTCTTCCTACAGGAGTCTTGAAATACAGGCTGTGTTTGATCTGAAGGGGCGGGAACCAATGGTTGTGGTCACAGTTATGAGGACCGTTTTCATATTTTAGACAGCTGCTGCATAGTATTTTCACATTTCATCTTTGGGGAATTGAAGTCTCCACTCTGCACCCTAATTAATAAATGCCACGACCATGCAGTTAGGCAGGTTGTGTATGCCTGCTCCCATGATGCTTAATTTCAACAGCAGTTGGGAATGCAACTACTGTAAGAGAGGGAGAATGATCTCTTTGCTTAAGGCGTTTTTTATGTACAATCCCCTCAGCCCCAGAAGCAACACTGCAGGCAGGGACTCTGAGACTTAGAACTCCAACCTTAATTACATCCTGCACAACATTTAACAATGTTACTCAGGATTACAACTAACTTGCCTGACTCTTCCAGCATACTTAAAAATGCATTTAAATGCTATAATAAATCTGGTACCTGTTAAGTCTTTTGCTAGGTCGGGATGGTTCATAAGGCAGTGACTTGCAAATTTCACACATTCAAGACGAATAGGTACATGGATATCATTAAACCTATATAGAAACAAGACAGTGCATTACAACAGCAATATCACTTCTACCAAAAGCAATTAGTTTATTTCTACACAAGCTCAAATACCTCTGAAAACATTTTTAAGCTTCCTGTGCACAAAACATCTCTGATTTCACAGTATTAAGTAGAATGACTTGAGCTTAAGGAAAAAATCCTATATTTATTTATTAACTTATGTTCTGAACATGAAGAGAAATATCCTCCAGGTACACATGAAAAATCCCAGACAGACAACAACGATTTATTAGAAAGATGTCTGACATATTTTAACTACCTTTTCTGAGCTTCACATAATTAACCATGAGCCATGTGTTAGCAGCTACAAGTTTTATAAGATTGCAACATTAGTCCCATTTTTAAACTGTATGATAGACAGCAAACAAATGGGCATCCAGCCTAGTACAAATTGATTCTGAGATGGATCACTTCCTGTAAGATTTCCTTTTGAAAGACTGAATTAGGTTTGATACTTGAAAATAGTGTTTTCTTATGTTTACTTTTGATATAAGTAATTTTATAATAAAACTACTGATGTAAGGAGACTTGCAAACAACTCTTGAAAAATTAAATGCATTTTCAAGCTATCCTCAAAATGCTTGGTTTTAAACAAATTACAAATAAAATTTTAGAACATTACTGCTGTTGAAATGCTTATGTATCAAATAAAGATGTTTCAAGGAATAACTGTTTTAGTAAAAACCAGGTACGTTTTCAAAAATCAAGACTTAAGAATGGCTCCTTTAATAACAGAGCTATTATAATTTACTTAAAGTCTTTTAAAAAAGTAAATACATGTATGTGATTCATAACTAGTTGAAAACAGTAATTACGAACAACAGATTGCACAGTCACATTGCTTTACATTTTAACACAGTGAAGCATTTTACTTTGGCCTCAATTATATCTGGAATTTTCTGACAACATGCAATGTTTCAAATAGCTATATACTTTCAAGCAAAAGGCCTTCTCTCAATCAAGTTTCCTGTATTTTTAAAAGTAGCATTTCTTTGAGGACTCTGGTTTTGATGATTGAATGTGAAATTATAAACTAATACCTTCCTAATAATTTATAGAATTTATCCTCAAATCAAAAATATTTTCATCATAGTAGTCATACTGAAGTTTCTCCTGACTACAAGCTCCAGCTATATTTTCTATCTCAAAACTGGCAGAATATTTCAAAACTGAAAGACTAAGTGTGCTTGCAGCACTGTAAGAACTGCATGCCTCTTTTAAGGCACTCCTACCATTAAAAAAAAATTGAAACCAGTATACAAATACTGTACATAAAAGCCTCAAAACCAGTCCTAGTATCACCTGATACTGCCAATGTCATTTGATGCTGTTTTAGAGTTAGACCATCATTGAACAGTTTCACTTGTGAAGAAATTAAAATAAACTATTCCTTTTTCTTGACAACATCAATCGATAGCTGCAAAAAAATGAACTAAAAAGGGGCGATTTGTAATTGTTCACTCTGCAGAATCACAGATGTAGATGTATGTAAAATCTCTTTAGCATTATCTGTCAGATTTCAGATAAAGCAGCAGGAGGGAACCCACAATTAGCTGTGTCACTTTAAAAAAGCTGAATTATATTCCATTGAATGTTTTTCCCCTCCTAGGAAGGAAACTAAACCAGCACATACCTCCCCAGGTAGCACTGCCAAAGTGGCTTGTTTTGAGATGCCAACTCCGAATCCTTCGCCCCAAACATTTTTGCTAGAAGTTTTACAACCTGCAGGCGTTCTTCATTGTCATTGCTCTGGGAAATGAACAGGTTTTTAATTGAAAAAACCCAACCAAACAAACAAAAAAAAACCCAAACAAAACAAAAAATAAATCCCAAGTAACATAGCTCTGTTTTGTAGAGCTTTTACACTAATACACTTATACACCTCTAGAAACACCACAACACAGATTAATAAATAAACTTTTATTGTATACATATGTGTATCTCAAGACAAAAACCTTCACTACTATTATTTTGTCCTCTCCCAATAAAAGCAGTGAAAGCGAAAAACAATGTAGAGACAAAACCCAATCTGAAAAAAAAAGCCTGGTGAAAAATACAGTCACATACATCCTCTTAACCTTCATTTACAGGTTACTGATCCTGTTAGGAAACTTGGTATGTGCCTGTACAAGCTTGCACAAACTCAAGTACAACACAAAACCCACAAAACTCATTCTACGTTTGTCTGCACATAAAGGTTTACTGTTCTCTAAAATAGTGTTTAACTACACACATTTAGGTAAAAAGAAAAAAGTTTTCAGAAGATAAGTTTTTAGAGAACATCATCAGATTAAGCACCCAACATCCAGGATGCACAGGATCTGGTCCTGCATTTAAAAATGCCAAGTTACAACACATACTTTTATTTCATATTTAAAATTAGCACTAACAGACATAAAACAAGGCCTTCTCCAGTATATTTTAATTATCATTGGTTTGCATTACATTTGTTTAATACAAACACACAGTATTTGAAGCTCAATACATACTTTGGAAATGTGTGCTAACATTTGTGCAATTATCATGTACTTACTGTTCACCAAATGTTTTCTTTTGCTTATAAAAAAAAGGGGAAAAAAAAAAGAACAACTGGCTGCAACACTTCTTTCAAAAGGCAGTAGCTAAACTTATTTGATATTATTTAGATATTATTTATCCCTTATTATTTCAGTCTTGTTTTTCTGGTAATAAAGACAAGGACTGTTTAAAATACTGTTCTTTTCTACCACCTTTGAAATCCTTATTAATTCAGCATCATCTTTTGAACGTGAACAAGAAATAAGAACACAGTGTAGCTGTCGGGGTTCTCTAATACAACACCACAGTCTTAAAGACTAATTATTTCTCCTGACTCAATACCATAAATGGCCTGAAAAGTTTGCCTGTATGTCCTTTTAATTCAGCTCACTAAGAACAGTAAAAGCATTTGTAAAATCCTTAAAGTAACAGAGCAAGAGAAGTTAAGGTTAATGAAATCTCTAACACTGATATAATACTATATCACAAGACTAAAATTCTTCTGAATATACTTCTAATATTAACTATTAGCAGTATTAATAGTAAATCCATTAATGTGTTTATCTGCATTTGATTAATTTTTCCAATTAAACTTTAGATTGACGTTACTGAAAACCATCTATAAACTCCTCCTCTTAATCTGCAATAAATGATACTAGTTTTATTCTTGGAGTTTCAGCTTGTAAGTGTCCATTACACCATAAATTTTTATTCTGTGCCCTCATGGTTATGAATTTTTTTTTTTGTAGCCTATATTAGTCCAATCTCCATTACTCATATGCCATCGACTCCTGCTTAAACCAACAAAATACTAAAAATATTAAGTACCTACGAATTTCTCTGGGTAATCAACATAGATCCAGAGCAATATACCCCAGAGGGTGGGGGATGGAGGGATCAGGAATAGATTAAATATTCAACTATTTAACTGTACAGCCAGAAATATAGAAAAAGAGAGGCATTAAAAAAAAACCAAAACCCTAAAATATCCTTAATGAATTAGCCACAGAAGAAGCTTTGACTGTATTAGTCACTAATCCAATTATAAGATAACCCACTCATGTTTCTAGTCCTGTTTGCAGAAACAATGAATATTTGTGATTATGGACCAAGAGTATTTGGTACTTTCTGAATTTGTGCCCAGATGTTGGTCTTCTTGAAACATTCTTATATAAGCTCCTACAGGTAATAAAAAAAAAATCAACCTATACTTCTTGTTAAATGAATGCATCACTGCTACTGTCTCTCTCCTTTATTCTCCATTAATCTCTACTCCTTCTTCTGATAGAAAAAATCGAGTACCATAAACTCCAAAAAAATCTTAATCATTCTCCATTCTATGAGACATTGTGTACTTGGAAGAGTCACGTCCTTCATCATAGTTTTTAGGTATGATCCAGTACTCTATATGCTTAATCACGTTCCATAATGATTTGTCAATAAAAATTGACATTGAACACTGATATTTTAAGTTCCCCATACATGCTTGCAACACACAGGCAGCTACTCTTCTGCCTAGATATTAGGGTCTGTGACTAACAACAGCTGAAGTTGGTCAGATTGTTATCAAGTGCAAAAGAGTAGACAGCACTGAGGATCTGGGGGGATTTGGTAGTAGAAATGGACCTGAAACTTGCCAAAAATTTTAACCACCATATGCATGAAGAAAGGCAGCTCTACAGTA
Organism: Tyto alba; assembly: GCF_018691265.1. Lineage (NCBI taxonomy): Eukaryota > Metazoa > Chordata > Aves > Strigiformes > Tytonidae > Tyto > Tyto alba. Next base: position 24,592,378 of record NW_024881282.1, on the reverse strand, counting down.
ACAGGAGTCAACATTTTACTGATTTTATTCATCACATCATATTGCCTTAGTGAGATGGTAAAATAAAGCCCTAAAACCCATTACAGTTATTTCCTAAATATTCAAGAGCTTTTAGGTTTCCTGAACATTAAAATGGTATTTACTTCCAGTAATACAAATTTCTAAAATTCAAGTATCAAACCTGAATGAAGAAATATCAGGTTCCTTTACAAGCTGACCTGCAAAACAATATTCTAATCTCGGTTCTCTCTTGCACCAGTAATGTTTCTGTGTCAACGATAGATCTCTAAACATACCACCTTAAAATGACAAGATCAGGCACAAATGACTGACCCTCATGGAAGAGGTTAAAGTTAAATGAATCTCAGTGCATTCTCCTGCTAATCCCCCAAACTCCTTTCCAAAATTAGGTAAAAGAAATAATTACTAGTAAGCAGCAACCATGGTTTGACACAGCTCTATGAGTGCTAGAGTTTAACAACACTTCCCTTCTGCCAAATGAGAACACAGCAGCTTTTTCTTTACAAAATCTATAAAGATGTGGTGGGTTGAGCCCAGCCAAAAGCCAAACACCCACCCAGACTCTCTCTCGCTTTCCTCTCCTGTGCAGAGAGAGGAAAAGGAGAAAACAGAAGGAAGGTTAGAAGGCTCGTGGATCAAGATGATGACAGTTGAATAGGTAAAGAAAAACCTGCAGGCACAAGTAAAGCAAAAAGAGGAATTAGTTCACTATTTCCCATTGGCAGGCAGCTGTTCCACCAGTTGAGTTCCTGGAAAGCAGGGTCTCAGTGTGCATAGTGCTTGCTTGGGAAGATAACCAACATGAGCATAGGCATGCCCCCACCTTCCTCCCTTTCCTGAGCTTTCACTGCTGAGCACGCGTCCCCGCTCAACCTCCTGCCCTATCTCAGGCCACTCATGGTGAGGGGAGAAAGCCTTTACCTGCACAAGCACTGTTCAGCAACAGCCAAAACATTAGTGTGCCATCAACACTGTTTCAGTCACAAATATAAAATACAGTGCCAAACAGGTTGCTACAAAGAAAATTAACTCCCTCTCAGCCAGACCCCAAAGAGCAACTGGTTTGTCCACCTCTGTTTGGTACTTGACACAGCACAGCACACACCTGACTGCATTTCAATTCTCAAACATACTTAAAGGACTCTTGGCATAAATAGGACAGAGCAAACGAGGGAGTAAAGTAGACAAAAGCTGCACATTTCAGAGAATATTAGTTATTGTCAGCAACCTTTCATTCTTCATCCAAGTCAACAGGTACAACTCTTACAACAGTTACAGTTACCTGGCATTGTGACCAAACCATATGCTCGCTGGTTGTACCAAAATGGGAAGGTGCTTGAACACTAGGCGGCCGCACTGTTTAGATCCAAAATAGTAAATATGCACAACCATGTTACTGAAGCACCTAAGCTCTCTCACAAGTTCCCTACTAACAGTTTCTTAACCCCTCCACACATGGTCAAAAATTTATTTGGTCACTGAAAAGAAAGCTCTTGGATTTTTCCCACGCTCAAAGAGACAGTCTAGAACTTCCATAGGGCCCTGATCCCATGAAGATAAACCAAGAGGCTTCCTGCCATAGAGTGCAAAAGAAGTTTGGAGATATAGAGAGCAAGAGGTTTGGATCCTGTCAGGTAATGAGTCACAGACACACACAGAGATTTGGTCACATCCTCAAAATCCTACCAGCCACAGAGACTGAGAACAAGGCAGCCCAATGAACTGGAAGGCAGTGGAGATTGCTCAGTGAAGCTCACCTGGTGGCTAGGAGAAAACCACCACCACTTGATTTTCAAATTGTGCCAAAAATTGTTTAGAAGCCAAGACATAAGAAAGTACACAGGAATTATGGTTCATGTACAGAATATACAATTACTGGGAAAGTTGCTGATACCAGCAGAAATCAGTTTAGAGGAACAGGACCACTATCAGAGAAACACCCAGAACCCACGCAGTAAGACTGAGTACCCTGAGGTCAGGATGAAACATGAACAATCCCTGAACAAACAAGTTGAGAATCCTGAGAGCTTTCAGCATTCCCCCAAAATAGGAGAAGGTCTTCAAAACTGGAACAATCTAGCTCAAGAGCACCTTCCCCCTCCAACCCCTTCACTAACTAGAATTTACAAAAGGAAGCTTGGCAGCCCTTGCAATCGTGAAAGAGAAATACATCCAACAGACTTCACAGATTTCAGTCTGTCCTCAGACGGAACTCAGTAGTTCTCATAAACCCAGGCAGCATACAGATTCACCTTATGCCATGCACATTCATGGGAGAAGACTGGACATGACCTGCCACTAAGCAAAGTCACAGTTCTTTGTAGAGGATTAGTTGGAGCGGTTGGTAGTTGGAGGCACTGGGCATAGGAAATGCCAAAAATGGCATACTGTTGAAACTTCACCAACTTCCAACAAAGCAGGACTGAGATCCAGTTTCAGCAACACTATGTGAATTTTAAATGACTGCTGAGTTGTCCATCATCACAGTCACAATCCTCAAAAGAGAGAGCAAAGAGCCCTTCTTAAGCTAGAAGAGGTATGTATACCCAGTGAATTACCAGACCTTGTTTTCCAAGTATTAAGTGGAACTGAAATGTGCCATTTACTCCATAGCAGAGACATACTTTTAAGCTCTCTCCTGATTAAGGGGACAGCACCAAAATGGCATACAGTTACTCTCCACTGGCATCTTATAATGGTGGTTATATCTGACAAGCAAAGACCATCAGCTTATATGAGCTAGACTCAAGAGTCCAGAAGTCTTGACAGTACTGCATGTCTACAGACAGCGCCACACTTCAGCATTCTCCCAAATGTGCACCAGTTCTACGGCATGACCTTAAAATTCCTGAAAAGCCATCTACATGTCTAGACAATTCAGCCCACTTATCTCCGTTGTCCAAAAGGCAACAGGTTATCTAAAGATGATCTGTCACCAGAAGACTTACAGAACAATTCTATCCACTCCATCCAAAGATGTTACGGGTTGCTAATGCTTGGGGGCGGTAGCATCAGACCACTAAGCTCCCAGAAATGAATGATGTTAAGATAAGAGCAAGGCAGCTGGTGTGAAACTTCAGTTTCTGGCACCTACTGTCCTTGAGAAAAAAGTATAGTGAAAGAACTCCCAGCAGAGCCAAACATGAGAAAATGGAGGAATCATAGGAAGAATGTGTGCACAGCACCAAAGAGGCAGGCAGCACAGAAATACTTCTCTGTCACCATCAAAATCTTTTTATATTCTGCTTATTATTTCAAGTTCCTCCAGAGGACATCATGGTGTCAGTGTACATCTCGATCTCAGCAATGTTACTAGAAACTAATTGACATGAATTAGTATTTTGCTTTCGGTGGAGGAAGCATAGCTGGAAAGAAAGGCTACCCTCAGTGTAAACTGACTCATCCCATTCACCAAACAAGATTCATCAGTAATCATGCAGCTCCAAGACCAGAACATCTGTCTACTTGATGCATCTCAAGTAAAAAGGAAGGAAGAGAGTATGAACGAACTAAACTATATTTCTCTAGGCACTCAGCTACAGGAAGAAACATACATGTGCCATTAGAACATACAGATGGAGTTTCTCACGGACAATCCTTCAAAGTCTTTAACCATATTATCATTCTTCCAGGAATTCCCATCTTCTCTTCTTTGGCAAATAATTTCCCACTTTGTTGCCAAATGACATCCCAAAAAAGTTAAGACATTTTTTTCAGGTTGTCAGTAACCAAGTTGTGTAATATTTGCCTTTGGAAATCCCATATCACATTATTTTTTTCTTATATGGAGGCCTAATTGTTATTTTCCAATTTAAAGTCTACTGAGCTAATCTTCATCTTCCTTCAGCTTTTACATGATAGGGCCAGTAAAAAAATTTTTTTAATTGTTGAACATCTGTATGGAAGTAATCATTTATCCTTCTCTACTGGCAAAAAGCTTTTTAGATAATGGCAAAAGAATTTTAAAAGAACAGGTCCTGGATAAAACTGTCTTAAAACTACAGCAAAATGTAAGAAAATGCTTTAAGAAATTTATTTACTTGTTTTAAATTAAATTTAATTGAAATAATCAAAAATACTGGGTTCTATTCAAATTCATGCAGAACTTGCCAAGTTTGCACCTAAAAATGTTTTCTTAAAGCATAAGCTTTAGAGTGAGCCAGAACACTTGGTGTCTTGCTTAACTACTTCATCTGGCCAAAATTTTTTTTACTTATTGCTTTTGAAACCAATTATAAAGAAAATGAACATTTTCAAAACCACAAAGATCAATTACCCAATTTATCTTTGGAAAGTACAGATCATATGTCCACCTTCATGTGTTCAATGCATGCAAGAAGAGATCATTCTGACACATCTTCAGTCCTCAAAACTTACAACTCAACAGTTTCAGACAGCCACAGCTTTCCCTCAGCATCATCTGCTCGAAGAGTAATAGAAACCTCTTCAGCAGGAAAGTATCAATTTGAGATCTTAGAATACAGTAACTGTCCCACTATCCCATAAGCATTATTTGAGTATTTGACCCTTGTATTTCACTTCTATTATCACACCTGTATATTCAAGAGCTGTATAAGACAAACTCAGAACAAAAACTGGATGTCCCGGTTAAACTATGCATTTGACCTACATACACTCCACAAATTTCTACTTAAATACCTAGTAGAGAGCTAATGGTGTGTGAGGTCAGGAGACAAGGCTCTTAAACTGTGGGCACAGATAAAGACAAAATACTACATACTAAATCCAGAAGAGCCAGAATCATCTAGTCAAGCTCTGAATGATATGCAGAGCTCACTGATGTTGGTGGATATTTTATCATTAACTTTAATTTACCTTTATTCAAAAAGAGATCTCCCCTCTTCCATATTTCAGTATGGACTGCCAAGCATATTTTTCTCCTTCACCAGCCACCTGATCCAAGGCTTTGACAAGCTAACAGGGCTATTGCTGTCCATTTCTTTTTTCTTCTTTCAAAGCAGGAAAATATTAACTGCCTTCTACCATAAGCACTCTGAGTTTCATTGAAATCACACTCTCTTCTCAACACACTAACATGCGATTTACTTAGACATGAATTAAAAATGCTTGACACTAGCTGCTGCAGTTTGGAATAAAGCCACAGCTATTGTTGTAGCGGAAAGTATTTAATCATTGCTGGCAGGTCTGCATAAAGAATGAACTTGTGTTGATCTTAGGAAAAAACATAGCCTGACCATATTTCATTAATATTTGAGAACATTCATCTTCAAAATACCCTTTTTTAACCACTGAAAGATCTTACAGACCTTTCAACTCATTTAGAACCATAAAATGGTTTGGGTTGGAAGGGACATTTAAAGATCATCTAGTCCAACTCCCTTGCCCTGAGTAGGGACATCTTTCACTACATCAGGTTGCTCAAAGCCCCATCCAACCCGGCCTGGAACGCTTCTAGGGAGGAGGGGACATTCACAACTTCTCTAGGCAGCCTGTTCCAGGGCCTCAGGACTTAAACCAGTCCAAAGAGAGGTTTGGGGGTTTTTTCTGTTAAAGATGGGTAACGCTACATTTGACAGCCAATAGGACAAAATAGGCATGTATTATTTGTCCTCGTAACTTCAGGCATCAAACACACACAGCCGAAGCAACAAGAGGGCTCAAAAAGAAGCCATACCATGCTCTCAGAATAGCTACAAAATGTACAGAGTTCAACAAGACATCAGGGAGTAAGAGCAGTTAAAATTTAACTATCAAAATGTAGCGATCTACTGGAAACACTGTTAAACTGGATCTTACAAATGTCAAACATGAACCCCCTTACCCTGGTGCCACCCCTACCAGACCACAAAGAAAATAATACACTAAGCATCAAGGAGATTAAAAGTAACAAAATACATTTTTATCATCTCAGAAGAATATACTAGACAAAGAAAAGAAATGCAAACACATGAAAAAGTGGTGTAAATTAAGAACTACAAAGAAACCATGGAAATACTTAGGGCTGAAATCACCCAGTTGAAGGAAGACTAGTTCCTGCCAGGGGTGGGGGGCACAGCATAAAAATAGGTTGACAGCGTTAAGGCACTAACCTTTGTTGATTTCAATGGTAAAATAGGATACAAAAATTAAGTGTGTATTGAAATAGGGGAATATGATAGTCAGTGAAAGAGGATGAAGATAATTCAAGAATCTGGAATTTTAAATGGACCTAAAGATGCAAAGGTTACTGCAGTCATGGCTAGGAAAAAAAAGGACATAGCAGCAGTTAAGACTAAATCTCTAACAACAGTTTCAGCTGCACAACTACTGTTTTTATTGGAGTGAGACTGATAATTGTTCACCATCTGTAAAAGCAGGAATTAAAGGCTGAAAAAGTTCTACTTTTAAAGACACAGACCGCAAGCAGTAAATTGAACCCAGTTTCTTTTGGAAATGGGAATGGAAAGATAAAACCATTAAAAAGTAACTCATCCAAGAAGTGTAGTATGCCTTACTAGCAACATTAGTGAAAAAATAATAGGCATGAACAAGCCACTATGATAATAATTATTGCAAAGAAAACAGGGCAAAGGTTCCACAAACTTTAAATCTGTCCTCAATAATAAAATTACATATAAATTTAAAAGTGGCCCACTCCACATTAGCCCTCAAGTTTAGTAACAGAGCACTTTCAATCTTAGTAATTCAAAACTAATCAAAATTTCCCACTTTCATAGGAAACCCACTGGAATGACAAATAGAATAAGTCGTGCAGAATAAAGGGAGCACCACCTGTCCTACTGAATTTCTCTAAGTGATGGAGACACTGTAAAATAGTAGGAAGTCAAAAATAAAAATACTTATTAAATGCATAGCTAGCACCAGCTATCCTTCGGACATAAGAGATAAGCCTGAAAAAAGAGAAAAGTCTTTGCAGCTATGACTACAAGGCATCTTTATGGAGTCCAGGGCTCTGTTTCCACCTGTTACAGACCTTCTATATGGACAAAATTGTCAGTACAACAGTTTGCATTAAGATGGAGCCCAACTTTTCCCTGTCAAAATTCCCTGCTCTGAACAGATGCAGTTTCTCTGCACAGCTAGCAGTACAAGGTACTGTCAATGTATTAAAGCCATTCACAATACATACTACAGGAAACCAGGGAACAAAACCAGTCAGATTCTCAAGGCCTCAAAAAAATCAGGTTATTGCTTGAAAGATAGAAGCCAAAAAAAAAGAAAAACCAGCCACCAAACAAAACCTAAATGTATGCACACATGCACTGTAGGTTAATATGTTTGAAGTTAAACTCCTCTTTTTGAAGGCTTATGAGTTTTCCTATAAACAATGCAGAGAAGGTATGTTTTCCATATTCATTTTATATGCCAAATAATTTGATGAACTTGTCAGTAAAAAAAAAAAATCTTTAATAGTCAAAGCACACACACTTCAAATATACAGAAAGGATAAGAAGTGTTTACCTTAAGTTTGAATTCAAGCTGTGGTAGAACAGAAAGCAAGAGGTGACTGTCAATATTGTATAGCTCCAGAATCAAGTCAAACACATGCTCTGACAGGTCACTAATTGATGTTTTACCAAGCATGAGGACCTGATTGAAGAACTGGAAAATAAAACAGAGTATATATCAATAACAAGAACTTTCAAAACAAAGAAATCATACAGTATAATATTTCTCACTTGTGGGAAACCAAGAACTGAAGATTGCATGTATATATTTTCCATAAGAGGAAGATTCTTATTGGACAGACTTCCTTAAACCTCACAAAATGGCACCCAGTTTGTAATCTAACCTTACAAATGAACAACATTAAAAACACATTCCCGTGTAGCAATATATTCCCAAACAGCAGGCTTGACTAACAGGTCTGAAGTAAGAGTTTCCGCTGAAGATTTTTTTTAAAGTCTTAGAGGAGGTGCCCACTTTCAAGTACCACGAGTGTTACAAGTCTGAAAGCAACAAAAAGCATTGAAAATTTTTCTACTGTTTTAAAACTCCTCAGGTTTTGGATAGCTGCCATGACACCTGCTAAATCCTTAAATACTTTTTTTGTTTAAGGTGTCATATTTTTTTTTCTGTTGTGCACCTTCAGTTAGAGCATACTCCTGTCTGATCTCTACTTCCTCTCATCGCTTTTCTCTCTTTCAGTCTATGATGGCTAAACTGAACATGGCTACAATCCTCAATCCACTCATTGGTGTTCTTCCTTACTGTCTATTCTTAGATCTGCTTCTTTTCCTGTGACAATGGCATTAAAATTCTGCTGTATTCACCTCTCTTAGCTTCTAAATAGTCTCATCTCCTCACCAGAAAAATAGTTTTGCCACAGGCAAATGTGTATATATATTTTTATCAGAACAATACATATAAATACATTTGGTCTTCCAGTCACATTAAGGATTAAACTGCAAGGTCTCCCAAGACAGAAGAAAGTAAACTATCCATTTCATTTCAGAAATCAAAATTGTTCTGGTAAAGAATTAGACTCGAAGGGACAGGTTACACAATGCTTCATTAATATAACAATTCTCTCAAAGAACAATTGAGAGTTTGTAAAAAGTGATTTTACAGTCCTAATTGACTATATACAACTCATTCCTTTTTAATACATCTCAGTTCATGATATTGATTTCCATATTTGTCTTCACTTACGTTAGTAATGTACGGTTCAATTGCTTGCGCTGTCCTCTTTAGTAAAGCCTTTGCCAAATCATAGGCTTGCTTGTTTAAATTCTGGGGGTGGAAAAAAAAAAAAAAACAGGAAAGTTTTTAGCATTAAGGACATGCATTAATGCTAAAAAAAAGTACAAGAGTTTAAAGCTATCATGTAATGGTAAAAGCATTTTAAAAATAGCCTGTTGATCTTGTAATTTCAGTAGTAAAGCTAATATAGTGAAAACAAACCTTGTCCAAAGTTTTGTAGTCTCCACTGGTGTGGAGAAAACTGAGAAAACTCTTCCTTTTTTTCACTTAGAAAACTCTTCCCCAGCAAATTGGGGTTTACTTTTCATTTGCCCATCTAAACCTGACAGTGAAGTCAGTTCCTCCTCCTTATCAAGTTACCCAAAATCAGGAAAACAATATAAAGCAACATTGAGGCATTTACAGTCACCACAGTAACAAGACTGAACAGGATCGTGGCAAAGTACAATTCTGTCCTTGCATCAAGCAGCCACCTGTGATGCAGTATCACAGCCTCTCCACATTACCTTGCAAATATGCTCAGTTTGTTTGACTGAGATAGCAAAGAAAAACCAAAAAAGCCGGAATTTTAGTTCATGAGCAAAAAAGGGTGAAGATTACAAACTAATGAAACCCTAATATAAAAAATACACTCCCAACATTCCTATCCCTCCATCTCTCTACTTGGGTTACTGTTCTATCATTGTTTCCTTCCTTTCCCAGAACGCATTCTCCACCCTCTAGGTGCTACACCCTTTCCCCAATTTCTGTATTGCAATTATTTTTCAAAAATTTTCAGAAGAAAATGCAACTCAGCCCTTGTGACACCCACTGCAGACTTCATTAATATATAGAAAAATGAAGGAAAAGTCTCCAGTAGAAAAAAAATATATGATTTCTAAATAGCCGAGTCTCTGTAAAAACACAGTTCCCCAATTCTTAGTAGTCTTCAATTTAAAATAACCCAGCATATTTAATTTACAAGCCAACAGTAAAAAGGGGCAGTTTGTGATTTTTTTTTTTAATACATCTCATCCACTGAAGAAAGAAAAGTTCCTTTTAGCATAATGAAAAGCAAACACAAGATGCATTGCCACACCCAAGGTATTTCTTTGTCTGCATATGCTTGGTTCTTTGTAGCTATCTGAATGAAACAGTAATGCTTTTCACATAGATGGAGAGTATTGTCTGTAATTTCAAAAACTGTAGAGAACTACAGACTTCTAGACAGCAGTGGGAATAGATTAACATTTTCTGATAGTATAAAATAAAGTGAGTCCTGGACTTGCCTACCGATAGAATTTTGAGGTGGATGAAGTCAAAAGACTACAAGATCTGTGCCTAGCGTACCCGTTTTACTCAGAGCCACTACAGAAAGTGAAAAAAAAAAAGCCCAGTTCTGGAAAGATACTCGAATGCTTACACAAGATGCTAACATCCTTCTAATTTCCTCTTCCCTTATCTAATCAAGACACAACGGTCAACATCAGCAGTCTTTTTACAAAAAAAAAAAAACTGTATAGCTGTTCCATGTCCCAGAAAAGAGAAGGTTCTGCATATTTTCACCCGTACACCTGTAGCATTTATTTTATGCTATTTAGCTAGAGTTCTGACTGTTCAGGAAAGAAAAGGGACAAGTAACCGTAACGAGGAATGTATGCCACTTCCAGTTCTTGCTCCGACCCTTCTTGACTTCCACAGTTCACTTCCACCAACACAAAGAGAAGTACTTTCACCCATGTAAGTGTGAACTCTAGATCACGAGCAAGATTTGATTTACCTATAGAGCAAGTCCGAACAGCAGACCAGCCCAGCAGAGTTCCAACGGGCAGATCTGTTTCGATTCACATTGGTTACAGTTGCAGCTTGTATCTTTTACACAGTTAATTTTAAAACCTTAATGTTTGCTGAGATAAATGCCAGAAGTATCTATTTGCAACCCTGAGTAACATATTCACATTACACTTTCTAGCTAAAAAAGTTGCAAACAGGTGAAAACAGTCTGCATCACAACTGGCTAAGAAAAAGTTAGCTATTTTTTTCATGCCTGAAGTACTTGATTTAATCGTGCCAATAGCCAGGACCCTCAAATGTCCAGAGGCCAAACTTCCTGAAAATAACCATGCCAAAGAAGTCTTAAAAGTACATGAGAATGTTTTCTTCTCCCTTTTCGAGCTTCAAGATAAAAGCAGAAACAAGAAAAAGTGGCACTGCCTTAGCCAAAATTAAAACAGAAGCAACGCAGACCATTACCAAGTAGGTTCAAAGATCTCTTACAAAACGTCAAACCTATCTTTCTGACTAATTTAATAGCCACAAAGATAGTTTAAATGTTTCCTGAAAGATAAATTCTATAATAGTAAGACCTAATTTAACAAATTTCTTCTCTGTGTTTATCTGAACGCTTCTGTCATTAGCCTCTCTTCAATCTTTCTATACATTTAGGAAAAAAAAAAATGCATATATCTCAAGATCTTTTAATGATTTAAGAAAGCCCTCATGATGGAGACAATAATGTTAATCAGAATGCCTCCAAGAGCATGTAATCACCCAGTGGGGATAAGCTTTTCAGAGTCCTGAACTGGGGAGAAACTAAGCCAGCAGCTGGCAACACTGTTTAAAGTAATCATTAGCAATTACTACATTTTGAGGGAAAAACCAGAAATAAGTATTGATTGATAAGAACAAACCAAACGACCACTCAGGAAAAGGCAGAACACAGATCTTCCACTAGAAAATTTGGAAGTTACATTTAACATCTAAAACAGACTTACAGGATGATGCAGACAGACCTTTCCCCCCTCTAAACCCTCCAGTTTTCTGTCAGAAAATAATGTTAATAAGCAGTGGAAATTTTTTTTTTTTTTTTAATGCTTAGAAGGCCTTCAGCAACATTATTTGAAGACAGACCATCTCCATCAACCACAAGTTCTCTCCTTTGTCTTAATTCTTACCATTATTTTGGTGTATGTATTCCTAGCTTCTCAAGCTTTTTACACTTCTGGAAGACATTAAGAGTTTTGCCAACTCATTTTTCATACCTGATCTTCTCTAGAACATTTGACAAACTTCTACTGCAGACACAAGGAGCAGTGATAACCTCTCTGACAGCACAACACAGACATTTTTTTGTATATACAGACCATGCTGTCCAGGTCAGTTTGCCACAGAGTGAAAAATCATTTGGACTGGTACAACGGGGTTGGTTGGCAGTAATGGAAGTGCATACCCACTAATTTTTTTCAGTTACTTCTTCCACTTGCCTCTCAATCTCCAATTTAACACATCTCAAATAAATTTAATAGTGAAATATTTTGTACTCATCCTTAGTATAAAGAAAAGAAAACAAATGGATGCCCCTTATTTTTTATTCAAAAAGGATGACTAGGTAGCAAACCAGTCCTTAATCTTACAACAGTTGATTTTACTCCCAAAGTTAATTCTGTCTAGAGCAAATAGTCTTAAAAACCATACATTTTAACATATTATTTTCTTGGAATTTGAAAAGGGTCTTCCATTTTATTCTGAATGACACAGCAGTAGAATTTGTATCCAAGAGCACTTGACAAAACAGTTCTAACAGATTTTCTAGTTCTGCTGGGGGAGACAAACAGGTTTTTAAGGATAGCTGACAAAAAAAAAAAAAAAAGCTCAGCTGAAGTGTTGCCAAGATAGATAACACTAATTATTAAGCAAGTTCCTAGTAGAGACAGTTAGGAATTTAATTGTCAATATCATTTCTTCTGAAAAGATAAGCATGTAAAGCATTAGGGATGTGCAACGTGAGATTCCCTGTAGTATTCCTGAGGCTGAAAATGGAACACTGGCAAACACTCAAGGAAATAAGGTACAATTTGCCTTCTAACACACAACACAAACACAGAATTGTTTACAGGTGCTGCCATAAAGGCTTTAGAATCTAAAAGGTCAATTGAGAGTAAAAGGAAAGCTATTTTTCTTGCCTTTTCATATTGACTACCTCTTCCTTGCTTCTGGCCTTTTCTGGATTTTAGTTCACTATTTATTTATTTCATTCCCTCTTAATATAATCCTATCAAAAGAATTTCAGTAGAGTTCATAGAAAAGACAAGAGAAATCACAAAAGGAAAAGAAATAAACATCATAGAAATTGAGAGCTGAGCACACGGTTAGACAAGTTAACTGTTTTACTGCCATACCTGATACCTGCTGTACTACTCAAGCAAGCCTGTGCATACTCTAATGTACCCATTTTGTGATATTAGCATCAGCCACTTTCATTCAGGTTTACATCAATATGGCTTTTATTCTGGCCAGGTGAGATGGATGACAAACTCAAGTGAGCTAGAGCAGCTTAGACTACTTCTGTGACTACTAGTTATGGTACACAGACATTTGACAGTATGTCGTGTCCCCAAGATATGCTCCTTATGCCTTAGAGTTTGTGGCCTCTCTGCCAGCACCATTGCTTATTAGACTTACTACTCAGAAATATGAACCATATCTGGCATTCATCTTTGGAAAAATATTGACCTTGGTTTTAAGAGGTAACAGCATTGAATTAACCTTTGGTAAATTGTTCAACTAGTTACTACAACCCTTAAAAACGTTAATATAATTTTGCATCAATCTGCTTAATGTTGAATTTCAGCCACTGGACCTTAGCATCCGCGATCCAAAACTAACGGAGCTGTTTGAACCTTCTGTTCCCAAAACACACTTCAGTCTGTTCTTTTGATAAATTATATAGATTAAGTTCCTCAAGTCTTCAACCTAGTGTTACCCAATACAACTGTTTATACATCAGAAGTCATACTAGCTCTACCACTATCTTCTAGAATACAATCATTCCATTCACAAGGGCACTCCACATTTGCGTGCACAACCTTCCTTCTGGCTGTATTAAAAACACACCGCTTGCCTGTGACACTTCCTACAAAAGATTGCTGTTGTATCTACAACAGTCTCTCAATCTGATCATCTTCAAACCTGAGCTAGTAACAAATCTATGCTCCTTCCACTCCATTAAAAACGTTCTTTTGGTCTCCAGGAAATCTGGCGAGATAAGGGTTCCCCTACTCACCATTACACCGACATTTGCCATGATGCCATTTTTGGTGCCCAGTCTGATTTTTCAGTTTCCCTTTCCCACAGCTTGTACAGCTTATGGGCTAGGGTCAGCCAGGACATAGTTCTTCTTTATCGTGGACCTTATCCTTAACTGCCTTCTAGTTTTGTGTTCAATTGACATAAGTGGAAAAAAATCTCACTCTGAATTCATCACACTTTTCCAGTATGACATTAGTAGCCACAGAAAGTGGTCAGATGACTACATAAGCTCCAAAATTTTAAATAAACACTATATGAAGATATTGAGATTAAACAGAAAAATATTAGAGGCTTCTTTCCATTAGCATGAAAAAGGCTTTAAAAAGTAAAACAAACATAAAAGTACTCAAAATGTGGTCTAAAGTTCTGTAACTATTTCAGTTAGAAAGCAAGGTATAAACTCGCATCCTATCCATAGAGCCAGTTTGATTAAAATAAGCAGAAGAAAATGCAAAATGCCAAATACCTTACCCTATTAAAATGTTCAGTCAATAACTTTAAATCCACTATAAACCAGAATTGTTTAATGCTATAGCCAATCTAACAGGTTGTAAATTCTTCAACTCATAATCAGTTTACTAAACATGAATCAAAGACATTACAGTCAAATCAAGTTGAACACAGGTGACAGAAAAAAATAGATGCTTAACAACTGAGAAAATAAAAACTAAAGCATTTTGCACAGTCTTGCTTTTGTTCCTTGTAATCTAAGACTTCACTTTGTAAATCTGAATGTTAGCTACACAAACTGCTGTCTGGTCCTGGAACAAGAGTACTAGATTCCTTGGAGAGCCTAGCTACAGCGCAAAAAAAAAAAAAAAAAAAAAAGTACTGATCTATACTAAGCATTTAGTCTTAATTTAGTTTTAGTAATTTGCTAAACATGTGCTGTTTATTTACTGAAATTGATGGCTTGTGGTAAGGCACGCGATGTTGTGCTATTTGTTATATTCTCCAGAGTGTGCCTCATGGAAAGTCTAATTAGTTTCTTCAGGTACATCACTATTAAAAAAAAATAATAAAATAAAAAAATAAATTAAAAAATAATTTTAAAAAGCATTCTGAATCCGCAAAAATCTCTCGGTAAGTACTCACTTAACCTTACTATAGCTTCTAAACAGTACAAATACAGTTAGCTCTTTCCTGAACACTCTTCAGAAAAAAACAAAACAAAGCAAAACACAGAATTGTCAGACAACAGCCAGAGCTGTCCAAAATGCAGCTAAGTACACATTTCCTAGACAGTTTCACAGAATTCTTTTTTTGTCATACACAACTTATAAGTTGTCTTTTACACTGTAGCTCAAGAGATTCTAGCAGAACCCAGATAGTTTTCTGAACAAAGAAAACTATCTCGCTTTTAAATACCCAAGTGTCACAACACAGACACAGTTTTAAAGTTTTCCTCAGTTCACCTGTAGGACGCTTCTCTTTTTTGACAAAACATTAGTCATTAAGGAAAGACAACCATCACTCAGGCTCTTCAGGCACCACCATTTCTGAATATAGCTCTTTAGTTGCACCAAAACCTACCAATTGTGCTTTCAGTAACACCAAGTCAACATTTCTGAAATACAACAGAGCCAGGTACAAACCAGCAGTCATAACTTCTTCCCTCCTACTTAGGGCAGCATGTGAGTTTGAACTACTGATACAGCACTTTCCATAGGATATATGTATCTTATATATTAAGTTTTGCTGGTATTGACCATACATAAAAAAACCATGTATAAATTCATATGACATTAAAGCTTTTAGCTGATACTTTGGCTTATGGCAAGTGAATCAAAGCAAGAAAACTCTAGTGAATGTTCTGCTACTAGAAACTATTTTTTTACTAAAAATGATCTGAGTAATAGGAACACATTTGCTACAGCGATTCTCTCAATGAAATCTATAAATATCTGAATACATACATCCAATAAATCAGCATTACAAAAAAAAATTAAGCTACTATTAAGTCTTACCTTATGTGCTGGCACTAGATTAACTAACACTGTATCCAAAAGTTCCTGTGACACGGTATCTCCCTCACAAATGATAGAGCTCATTAGATCAACCATGTGCATGTGTACTTTTTGGTTATGACCATTGCTGAAATTGAAAAACAAGAATTCTTAGTGTACTATTGATATAAAGTACAACTTCCATTCAGAGTCCTCCCCATGGTGATGCCAAACAACAAGGAATATAATAATCAAATCACAAGTTCTCTTACAAATCAAAATACTTAATTCTCTTGGCTGCATATATCACTTTCCAAAATCTGCTTGAGTCTCATGCTCTCTCCATTTCCTACTGTAGTAAAAGAGTAAGAGGACTGTATCTGTCCCTACCATTGAAAGATAGTACATTAGAACTCTCCTCTATCTAACACTGGTGAGACTCCATCTGGAGTGCTGTGGACAGTCCTGGGCTTCCCAGCACAAGAGATGCAGACATTCTGGAGTCAGTCCAGCAACGTGACACAAAGGTGATAAAGGGACTGGAGCAGGTCTCATACAAGGACAGGCTGAGAGAGCTGACATCTTTTTTTAACACTGAGAAGGAGGTTACTTCTAGTAGGGAGGAACTTAGTGTGTTTAAATTCCTGACATTGGGAGTAAAGAAGACAGGGCAAGACTCTTCTCGGTGGTGTCCAGTAACAGAACAGAGGCAATGTGCACAAGGTGAAATACAGGACGTACCATTTAAACAGAAGAAAGAGAAACTTTTTAAATGTAAGGGTGATTGAGCACTAGAAGGTGGCCTAGAGAGGCCATGGAGTCTCCATCCTTGGAGAAGCTCAAAACCCAACTGGCTACAGTCCTGGGCAATCTGCTCTAGCTGATGTAGTTTGAGCAAGGGGGGCCAGACTAGACAATTTCTAGTGGTACCTTCAGGTGTCCAATCTATTCTGATTCACCTTTTTGTAGAAATAATCCTTCAAATTCCTTAGAATTGCATTGTGCATCATTCAATTTCAAGAACAGAATAAAATCAACACAAAGACAATCAAAGTAAGTTTCTTAGGAAAAAAAAAAGATGATTTGCAGTGTCTTGTTTAATTAAAGCAGGCAAAACTGATACCTTGTTCTATTTATACTGCTACCTTTAGTTAAACTGAATCACAAAACTAAGCTCATTAACACTAAAAGCCACACAACAGACTGAACACCTAGGTCAGAAACATCTGACCTCAGTCATGCAATAACGCATGCCTCAACCATGCAATATTATAATTGGGGGTGACAATACTTACTTTATTACTGAAAACAACGTTCTGTACAACTGTGTAAAAATCTCATTGCTGTCTTCTAGTTCAAAGCATATATTATAAGACTTGACCCAAGCAATATTCTGTGTTGAACAGGAAAAAATAAAAGGAGTAGTTAATAAAAAATTAAGTTGAAAAATTATATTTAAGAGTTATTCTGAAATAAGTTATGAAGCTTACCTCAAGCAAATAAAAATACCGATTAAACTGAGGGCTTTTTGTATCTTCTAAACCTTTAAGTTGCCTTGTTATGAACATAAATATATCCTGAAAAGAAAGAAGTGACAGTTAATTAGTCAACTGCAATGAAACTCTCAAAATTAAAATAATTACCTTTTTTAATTACTAGTGTTGTACATCACTACAAAATATGCAACAAACACACTATTTCACTGCCCAAAAGAAGATCTACAAAAACATTACTGAGAATGTCAAGGAGTAATTTTAAAATGCTTCATGTTTCTTCAGGGACAGAGTGGAAACACACAGGAAGGTGTCTTTTTAAAATTATTTTTACATTCAGATAGTTAACAGCTGGAAATTCATAACTACTAAGTTAAATCAAGATTCAGAAGTATGTATCACCAGAAACAGCATTCACAACCTCAACTGTATCTACAATATTTCATCTGACAATCTAGGAATAAGTCAAAAATTCCATAAGGTATAAAGTTGCCATAATAAATACAAGATAGCCTTACAGTTAACCCGGAAAATAGTCTAGAAAGCTTTTTTATAACTTCTTCAAAGGACCATTTCCCCTCACTCCATCAAGAAAAATTAGATGGACAAAAGATGGGAATAGGGTTCCTTTATTCCTAATGCTACAACAATCCAGCCTTAATCATTAAGGTGAGCACTTACTGTTGTTCTAGGTAAAAACAAGAATTAAATTACACATGACATCAACATCTCTTGGTAAAAAAGCACAGCAAGCACACAGTTCAGAGACACAGCTACAGTAATGTTTGAATTTGGATCAAGATTGTGTCTTTGAAGTGTTAAATAAGGATGATCAGAAGAATCACTGTTTGGTTCACATTTGAGATCAGATACAGAGCACACAACCTAGACTCTTTGGTTGAAATAAAGCCAAAAGACACAGTTCAAAGGACACACCTCATGGATTCCAACCACTGAAGAACATTCAGTCCACAGGCAAAAGCCAAGCTGAAGAATCCTCCCTTAAAAACTAGTGCCTGAACCACTACCAGGCCACCAGTCCACCTGAAATGAGTTCCATCATCTGAGAACTGGCACGCCAGAAGGTGGTGTGAAGCTTAGAAGACATACAAACTGAATCTCAGTGAAGGATAAAATTCCATTAAAGAAAGGGAGCATCCAAGAGAATGACCAATGCCAAATATAAAACCTACTTAATCTTAGAACTCACACCCTAACTATAATCATTCTGTTAAATGTTACTTGTACAGATGAATCAACCAGTTCATTTAACAAAGTATCTTCACTTTTTATCCTACAACTCAGTGTGCAATGCTTATTTCTGAATGTGATTCAAAGACCTTATTGAGACCAGAAGCTATTTACCTTATTTTTATGAAGTATTCATCACTGTACTGTATATGGATACATACCTTAATGAATAGCACACACGTATAGTATGTCTAGCATCTGAATACTTCACAAATAATAATGGCTTCCTATGAAAAAGTAACTATTTACTCCTAATTTTATTTATTTTTTCCTATTCCTGCTTTAAAGAAAGCAAAAGAGACTAAATTCAAAACTACTTACTCATTTTTAATACCTAGTGTAATACAATCGAAAGATTTTCCCTCTTTTGAGGATACGGAATATATTCTTTCAACATCCATTTATAAACACAAAACAGGATAAAATAAACTTCAGCTGCTGAAATTGTAACACTTTCACAAACTGGACAACATGATTTCACATCAGAGTCCATAAAGCAAGTCTACATTAGAACCCATACTCTAAATCCAAAAGTGCTTATACTTTAACTTTAGGAAGAACATTGAATGTTTCGTGGATTGTTGTCTTGATACCAGTTAACCACATAATGGCTTCAGTAATCAGAGTCATGGCTTTCACCACAGAACACATTCAGATAGTTGAAGTTCTGCTACCATATACACCCTTAAATATCTCCATTCCAGCCAGGTCAGGCAGACAGTCCGTTTGCCAAAGTGTGGAGGGGTTTTGACACATATCAATGATTGGAACATCTTCCCCACAGAAACTAAGGCTTTGGTCTAGGCTTTCCCCAGACTGAGGGGGACAAAGTTAGAAGTTTCCAGATCCCAGAAGAGCAATCCTGCTCCAGTTATGCTTTCAGACTACTCTCATGGCATTTTGCATCCCCATTGCCAAAGCTCTTTCAACAGTCAGTGAGGAATGTAAGATTTATCCTAAGGATACACATAAAAGAGGGAAACCTGAAATTCTGATTCTTTCTCCCAGTATCTCAGTTGCACAATGCAAACATTACAAAGAGAACTAAAAAGTCTGAATCAAGGGCAAAACCATAAGACTGAAGTCTTCCCTTCTCAAGAAATGATCCTTTTCAGCACTTCCCTTTTATCATCTTCAAATTCGTTGCTAAACATACTAGAAGAGACTCAGACTCAAAGCTGCAATATGGATATGGTATTAAATACTGGGTAAATATAGTGCCAAGGTATGACCCAAGAGGAAGCATTCTTCCTCTTACCTCTTCGTCATAAAGTGGAGGGAACTCTTCGACATTTGTATCAGAGCTTGCCCTGCAACCACAAAAGCTGTGTTCAGCAGACACGGAAACTCAGTAACCCTAGGCAAAGGTCCCTATTGTTTGTCCTTTATTTCTCAAAACATGTTTAGAAATCTGCATCAAGAAACTGAATACTGAAATCTACACAGATTACAGAACTGAATGCTGACAGCCAAAGTCCCTGGTCTGCTCAGAGCTCTATCCAAGTAGTAGAAGTATGTTTACAGTGCAAGTACGAGATCAGCAATGTAAAACTTCCAATATTACAAACTGTAACATTTGAATCTTAGTAGCATTTAATAGATCAAATTCTGTAAGGAAGAATATTCTAATTTGTTAGCCCAACTCAGAACAAGAGAAAAAAACCCTCTAAACCTAACAAAGGAAAACATATACTCAAAACTGAAGTAGAAATCTGGATGCCTGAAAACCAGACTTAAATACAGCACGGTAGAGAAAGCTAATGTTTGTCTCCAGTTGAAGATGGTATAAATCAATAAGTAAGGTAACTAGATAGTGTGTAATCAGAGGTGCAACAATTCAGAATTAAGAAAATAGAGCTAACAGAAATCCCTAGGTATCTCTCCAGTATGTCTGGTAACAAAGGATCTACTACAGTTGAAACTGGAGTTTGCTCTACTTACAAAGCACTTCTGGTGCAACCACTATATCAGAAATTGAATGATTTGAGTGATAATAGATACACTTTCCACCACAACCACCTTTTTATCTTACTGTGGAAAAAAACACAAACAAAAAGCCCACACACTCAGGGACTAAAACAGGGAGACAAAAAAAGTACATTTTTCAGTGTTATTTTCCCCTGTGAGATTTTGAATAAGACTTGGTTCATCACTCTAGATTCGGGCTGTGTAAGGGAAGTAGTTTGATTTTGTGACTTGGAAAGAAAGTTAGATTTCTATTAATAAAAAAGTAGAGAAGAAAGTCACAAAGCAATCTACAATTATTTTTTCTGAAACAAATGGGGCAGATTTGTACCGCCTTTTCAAACCTGGCATTTTCTCTATCAACCATCTCCATCTAGTGGGATCAGTGATGTTTGTAATTGCAGAATTTTCCAATTCACATCAGAAATTATCATCCTCGGTACAAAAAAAATATTTTCTTTGTTTCAATAGAGCCTTTATCTATAAAATTACAGTAATAATCTCTTAGTAGTTTAATTGGAAACAGCAGGGGTATTTTTCCAACTGAAGGAATTGGCTATCTTGCAAAAGATTTTGGTAAAAGCTATAGACATATCAGTATTTCTGAAGTAATGGACCACTATCTGTAAATGTTAATGACAGCTCAATAAAATATTTATTTTCATTATAATCCAAAACTCTACAAATTATTGAAAGATATACATCACTTCATCTGATGAACATTCACCTGATCAAACACCACTAATCCCAGAATCAGGTGAAAACTTTGGATTATTTAGGCTAAACCAGAAATAAAGGGAGAGGGGAAAAAAGTTATAATCAATTATATCAATCACTGTTTAAAAACCTGGTGTGGAAAAGACAGATTAAGTCAACTTACCTTTAGTTTATCCGGTGAAGTATATGGAGCTTCAGGGGCATAAATTCTGAAAATATCAGCAAGACAACATGCTACCAACAAACGTACATCCTTATCAGGATGTTTGAGAAAAAAATCTGAAGCAAGATGTAAAGCAAGATTTAGGTAGAGCTCCTTTTCTTCTTCTGAGTCCTGGTCCATATCCATGAAAGTTTTCACAACCATCTAAATGGAGAGACAGACATCAGTCCATAATTTTATGCACTCTGTGTAACAGGGTCCTTACTGACAGTTCCTGTTCCAGTTTTGTGCAACTTCCATCAGAAGCATTATGAGCAATGCAGCAGGACTTATTTGAGTAACCAGTGCCTTATTTTTCAGGGTACAGGAATGACCTAGTCAAGTCCTCTATCAGTTGTCCAAATACACAGTCTCAGCAGAGTTACTGAAAGTCTAGCTGGAGTACTTATCTTTTTCAGAGACCATATCATCAAGTTGGCCCATTCAAAAGATACACCAC
Organism: Tyto alba; assembly: GCF_018691265.1. Taxonomy (NCBI): domain Eukaryota; kingdom Metazoa; phylum Chordata; class Aves; order Strigiformes; family Tytonidae; genus Tyto; species Tyto alba. The sequence continues at coordinate 24,570,571 of NW_024881282.1, read as the reverse complement.
CACTCATCGTTACAGCCATTCACTGAAAAATTTAGAAAACAGCAAAACTTTATTCAAAATATGTATTTCTTCCTAAAGTATTTAGGGTTACAATTGATTTTCCCTCCATTCTCTTCCAATTTCAGGTTTTTCTCTACTACTGCTCTGAGGACAAGTTCATCCTCTGTGCCACCCAGAAGCAGAGTGCACATTTTCAGCAGAACCATATATAAGCTCAGTGCAGCCCATCAGCATGCATGTTGTCCAACAGGACTAAAATGCCAATCAGTATTATTAGGTTCCAGTATACTAAAGTTATGTAAGAAAAAGGAAAAAATACACCAAATATTTAACAACCTAAGCAAGAAAAGCCATAATTAGTAACTGCTAGTTGGTGAGAATTCTTATATTTAAAAAACTGTTTGGAGGAGAAAAACCTATTGACAAAACAAAGTAATTATGCTTTTCTCCAATTTCATATTTGAATCACAGAGGCAGTGTTATTTTAAGGAGTTCAACTCTTGTTAAAATTAACAAAATGGTAATAAAGAGACTTAATTACACAATCTTGAGAATTAAAGTCAAAGCTTCCATCTGTTTCACCAGTAGAAGAGATATTTTCCAAGAATAATGATGTCAGTGAAGTTGCTCAAAAAAAAAAAAAACAAACAAACAAAAACACACACAAAAAAAAAAAAAAAAAAAAAAAAAAAAAAAAACAACAAACCCAACCCACAACCTAAAACACTACAAATTATTTACTTTGCTATAGTTTATTTAACTTTTTTTTTTCCCAAAAATTCACTATAATTGGCCAGGTAGCAACAAATCCTACTTAAAAAAAAAAAAAAAAAATGAAAGACTTCTGCATAATTAGGATCATAGCAGCTGTACAGTTTTCAAGCATTTAAGAATCCTTTCCTAAAAGCCACAGAGGATCGGTAGCTTATGCACACACATAAGTTCTACTGAGAGAAAAATAAAGTCCTCCCCAGTCAGACACAAGATGAACCATCTGAAGTGCACTAGTGCCCTTACATTCTATTAAAGTGATTTAAAACAGAATTATTTTCACTTCTATGGAAAGTGGTTAGATTTATACAAATAAAGTAATGAGTAAATATTCAGCTCTGTCACAAGAGTTCTTAAAACAAGTATTGCTTTTGTCTACTCTAGAAATGGACCTTCAACAACATGAACTTCAATATTGGTCAGAACAACAAAAATCAGTCATCTTGTCTCCAGCACAATCTGCCACAATGTTTAAGGAAAAACAAAGAAAAACAAGCTAGTTCACCTCACATACCTTTCTAGCTTCCTATAAAGCAATAGGTTAAGGGATTCTGAAACCTGAAATCGCACCCACGCTGCCATGATTAATACTCCTGAAGCTTCATCTTCAAAATATGGCCCAGATTTCTTAACCCATTCAGTTCTTCCTACATCCTTCTACAGTATTAAGCTTTGGAATTTGGTTATATAACTTGTGGAGAAGTACATTATTAGACTGCAGGTCTAAAATTACTATACTTCATTAGTTAATATGCAAGAACCAAGGCATCAAGAGAAACTGTGGAGAAAATGCTCTTTTCACACTATCCACAGTTTCCAAGTGCTTATCACCTTCAAATGTTCATCTTCTTTCCATCTTCAGTGTTAGTTCATGACTCTGACCATTTAGTTTCTATCTCCTTTCCAAATCTACTACAATTTGAAGATGGCATGTATCAGAAATGCTAAAATTTCTGGGACAAGTTATGCTAATATGCATATTTTCCATTTTATTCTCAGACGTCCTAATAATTTGTATTTATATAAATATATTGTCATTAACAAACAGCAGACTACCTGCTTCTGTAAATTAAAATAAAAGCCACAGAAAAGTGCTTCTTTCCTAATATTTATATAAATTTGGCAGCCAATGAAATGAAGGGGCTAATAGTTCACTTATTTATCAACTACTGTTCTTCAGCCCCTGAAACTGTTCATACTGTAGGTCTATACACTTGTAGTGTAGCCTAGCTCATGCAACCCTTCATAAAATAAATACCATGTAGTTTTAGTCCCTGCCTGTAAATAGATGAATCCACAGCCAGAATAAACAGCTAACAAGAAATAGGGGACATGTGCAAAGTACACTTCTTCTGCAAGATGGATCAAGATGACAGAACAGAAGGGACTGGATGTTCAAGGCCAAAAATTAAATTAAACTACAGGGGGTAAAAAGTATCAGTAAGAACTGTGTGCATTTTCACAAGCTGAAAAAAATATGCAAGTGCGAACAAATAATTTCTTCCATTAGGAGTCACTCATACACGAGGTTATAAATGTCTTGTTCTATTCAGCATTGTAGAATGCAGTACACTGACTGAAGCCTGTCAGCCCAATTCCCAAAGCACAGACAGGTTACTGGAGGAAAGGGAGAAGGAATCCTTGTGTTTTGGGGGTTTATTGGTTTTTGTTCATTTACCAGTAGTTCCAACTGACTTCGAGCTACTTCTTAAGAAAACAAACTCCAAATTAAGTCCTTCCAGCTGTTAGAATACTTAAGGTTCCTCTCCCACATCTGTTCCCTCCTGTTTCACAGGGCAAGCCCAATTTGCAGGCATTCCTTCTACACAATACTAACAGGACTGCCTTTTTTGTGAGAGTACATGGGTAGATAAAGAACTGTAGTAACATAATTCTCCCTCAAATCTCTCCAGCCTTCCTGTAGAGTTGGGCCAAATAAAGTGGTTATGAAATTCAGGAGACAAATATGTAGTATAATCAAAGACTACCTTCATTACTATAGAGGCTAAAACAATGAGAAAAAGGGGTTTTATATAATCAACCCAAAGAGCATAAATGCATAAGAGGAACGTATTTTGAGGCACTCATATTGTTTCCATAATTATGACTCTCTTTTCATGTTTTTCAGTATTTTCTTCTCAAAAAGTACTGATTTACTGCAGGAACAGAAATAAAATTTTAGTAATATTTGAAATTAATATAGTTTATTTCCATTTGTGATATTTTAAGTCATTAAAACGTTTTTTAACAAGTCACTTCAAGAAAGTGGTAGAACAGAAGGCACGATAGCAAGTAAGTTCTTCCTTCTGAGCACAGAAAAGGTAAAGTCCAAAGGAAAAAAAAAAAAATCCTTCTAGACAGTAAATACAGTAATAGGATCATTGAATGCTGGATACAAGAAACTTCAATCTACACAGTTACTTGTTTACTAACCTTTAGCCTTCTCACCATCTCTTCTTTAGATATTTTATCAGAGATTTCTTTGACTCCTGGAGGATATGTGATTTTCCCATCGTTGGCTCTTGTCTTTGAATGAGCCATGATTTCACGATTTTAAAACTGTGGAAATAAATTAAGAAAACAATGCTGTTGAGCTAGTTTATGCTTACCTTATCTGTCCCACTTTTACAAACAAAATCCAACTAGAAACATAACGACAAACCCCATAGAAAGAAAGAAGAAACTGGACAAGAGATTTTGATTGTTTTCAGTAAGTATATTGCAACAGACACCAATAGTTTTGATATTCAGGTAGATTGTCCTATACTACAACAAAACTTTCAGGAAGTACACAGTAGAAAAAAGCTAAAATTCCTCATTCCTGAAAGTATTTGATCTTCACACTTAGAGATGCAACCAAGAATCTTATCTTATTGTATGAACCGTTTCTACCACTTGATAATAATAAATCCTAGCCAGCTTGGATTTTTGGACTCTGAAAACAGACATCTGAAGTGGACTTTGCGTTTTCCAAATGATTAAATAGATCACAATTTCCCCAAAGGTCTAAACAGCAGTGCCATTGAAGTGTTATACATTTCTAATTTTCATTTGCCAATACTGCCAGACAAACAGTAGATGGAGAAAGAAATAGGGACAGGAACAGAGCAGACGAAATGCAAGTCTTTCCTCTATGCCATAGAGTCAAGTTTTTAAGCAAAAGACCGCAGATAAGCAATGATTTCCTCTTCCTAAATTCCAACTATGAAAACAACCAGTCACTTGGTTTCTCAGTCCCTTTAAACTGATGCAAATTCAAACTGCCACCTAATCCATCATAAACGATGCAAAGTTCCACTGCTGTAGAAGAAGAAACTTAATTGGAAGCTTTACTTACATAGAAGCAATTAATACAAACGACAGTGCAAAAAACTAGACAGCATGTGTTGGGGTTATTAGGATTTTAGAAAAAGACTGTACCAAGGCTGTTACACATCAAGAAAGCAATGAAGGAAATAAAATTTCTTTGCCATTGCCTTGATATTTTTATTTCTTTACATAAAAGTTATAAACCCTTCCTCAGTCATCACTTTCCTGAACTGTGAACTCCAAGCTGGGCATTTTCTTCCTACTGACCTCCTATACAAGGAGGATCTATGTATACTTCAAACTTCTCAGAACTATAACATCAGAAATACAAATCAACCAGAAACTACAAGGAGATGGGCTAGAAGCATGTTCCATAACAGGATGGTGTAACCTGTCAGAATTGAGACTTAACTGGCCCAAGTCATGGTTATTCTACATGGCAGGAGAACTGGAACAATAAATATACTCATCCACCCACCCCCAAAACCAATCCCAATGTGTTTTGTATTCTCCAGTTCACATTTCACAGCAACAACCTAAGTTACAGATTTTGCTAAATCTTTACTAATCTTTTAGAAGAGAAAAAGTTTATGTCAACATTTAAATAATTTCTGTAAAGAATACATAGAGCAGAACACATATTTCTTTTTGGAAATGAGGGAAATAGGCATAGAATGAACATTATCAGACATCATTCAACAAGCATGATATGCAGTGCACTTCAACAGCTACATAAAAGCTAACTCTATTTCTGTCATCTTCTCTGTAGGTATACACGGCAGTTGAACCAAGTGCTATATACTTGCAGTTGTGGTAAAAACAAATAATGAGAAACCTAGGATGGAACAAAAAAAAATCACTGAAATAACTTTTTCTAATACTTCCAGGAAAATATGATGCCACCTTTGTCCCTGTTATATTTTTTAATGCAGTCATGACAGTTAAGTCTAGGACCCATCAAAAATGCACATAACGTAACCAAGTCAAGTCTTCTTGATGTTTGACACAGATATACCATTCTAGCTTTCAGACAGGATTATGTCATATGTCATAGCTAAATTCATTTTAACAGCTCATCACAGCAGAAGGGAGTCTTGCTCCCCTCAACCTGAGAATGTATAAAAGCATCAGATGTTTTGCTGGACCAACCAAACTCACCAACTCAGAAAAATAAGACTAACTGCCTTTGAAAAGCATGTGGCAAGCATCAAAGCTAACTCAAGGGAAGGAACCCGGAGCTAAGGGAACTAGGGAACAAAACTCCCCTTTCCAGAGGTGGATAGCTGCCAGATCACATCAACTGCAGTGGAAACTTGATTAGAACATGGTAATATAGTTCCATTTAAGGCATATTTTGAAATAATTCAAAGACTTAAACTCATATATTATGGTCAACTTGAACTGTCCAGCTGGTATGTCCAACTGACAAGCAACCAAGCTTTTAAGCTCGAGTGGTATTAAAGGTCTAAGTTTGAAATTGAACTGTATTGTGTTTACATGGCTAGGTTTTGGTAACAGAGCAAACGAAGCCAGTTCCACCCAGCTCCAAAATGGACTCAACCCTGGCCAAAGTTGAGCCCATCAGTGACACTCGTAGCACCTCTGTGATAACATATTTAAAAAATGGTAAAAAATGCTGCACAGTAGCTATGAGAGAGAGAGGTGACAAAATGTGAGCAAAACAGCACTGCAGACACCAAGGTCAGTGAAAAGGGAGAGGGAGGAGGTACTCCAGGCACTGCAGCAGATTCCCCTGCAGCCCACAGAGAAAATCATGGTGATGCAGGTCATCCTCCTGCAGCCCATGGAGGACCATGTCAGAGCAGATATCCACACTGCAGCCTGTGGAGAGAAGCCCACACTGGAGAAGGCTCCTGGCAAAAACTGTGAACCTGCAGGGGACCCACGCTGGAGCAAGGTCTTCCTGAAGGACTGTACTTCAGGAGAAGGGCCCAGGCTGGAGTAGTTCTTGAAGAACTGCAGTTCATGGGAAGGACCCACACTGGAGATGTTTGTGAAGGACTGCATCTCATTTTAGGATCCACATTGCAGCAGGGGAAAAAGTAGGAGGAAGGAGTGAGAAAGATGAAGGGTTATGAACTGCCCACAACCCCTCCTCCTTATCTCCCCTGCACTGCTTGACAGGGAAGGTGGAAGATAGAAGAGTCAGAAATGAAGGAGTGAAGTTGAGCCTGGAAACAAGGAGGGGTTGGGGAGAAGGTATCTTTAGTTTTGTCTTCGTTTCTCAATATCCTGCTCTATGTTTAATTGGCAGTACATGAAATTAATCTTCCTCACATCAAGTCTGCTTTGTCTGTGATGGTTATTTGTAAGCAGTTTCCCTGTATTTATCTTGACTCATGAGCTTTTTCATCTTATTTTCTCCCCTGTTCTGTTGAGCAAGGGAGCAGCTGGGTGGGTGTCTAGCAGCCAGCCGAGGTTACATAGTAGAGTACCTAACTTATCGCTCTCAGCAGTATAGAAAACAGTAAAGAGAAATTAATACATCTAATCTTACAGGACCAAAAATTAATTTCAAAAAGGTTCAATGAAATAGATTATTACTTGAACCATAAGGGACAAAGAACAATAAATCTTTTAAACTTCCTATGTAACACAAATTTGCAGATCACTTCTGAATGTATTTTAGGATTAATGTCAAGCTTCACGGGGTGGGGGCAGGGCAATAATGTAAAAACAACAGTGAAAAACAAAACTTACCATTCAACAACAGAAAAGTTATGCTAAAAAAATGCTAAAATACCCCCTTGTACAACAGTTATCACTTCAACCATTACTTCAATAAAACTGAATTAGCTTGTTACATGCCACTGCTAGAAGTTTCTGCTCTTCTGGACTTCTAATATAGCTGTGCATACCTAACTCCATCAAAATAATCTGTGTTGAACACTTAATAGGATCTAGGAATGGTGGGGGGAGGGGATGTTTTTAACCTGATTCTAGCTGAATTAAAGTCTCCGTGATTTCACATAACAGTTACACCAGCTGTTTCAGTTAACTTCTGTCAGGGAAGACAGTGACAGCTAAGAACAGCAGCCTCAAGGCAAGCTGTATCTAGAACATGTTTCAGCATGAAAATCCATAAGCCAGAGAGGTGATATCAAATGACTGAATTTCAAAAAGCTTTCTTCTTGCCTGTGTAAGCCTCATGAAGCTCAACAAGGCCAAGTGCAAGGTCCTGCACATGAGTCAGGGCAATCCCAAGCAAAAATGCAGGCTGGGTGATGAGTGGATTGAGCGCAGCTCTGCGGAGATGGAGGTATTAATGGATGGAAAACTGACTATGAGCCAGCAATCTGTGCTCACAACCCAGAAAGCCAAGTGTATCCTGGGCTGCATGAAGAAAATTGTGGCTGGAAGGCTGACAGAGGTGATTAGCTTGCTCCACTCGGCTCTCGTGAGACCCCACCTGGAGTACTGCGTCCAGCTCTGGGGCCCCCAACATAAGAAGGAGATGGATCTGCTCTAGTGGGTCCAGACAAAGGCCACAAAGATGACCCAGGGGCTGGAGCATGTCTCCTGTGAAGACAAGATGAGAGTTGGGGTTGTTTAACCTAGAGAAGGCAAGGCTCTGAGGAAACCTTATAGCAGCCTCCAAGTACTTAAAGGGGACCTACAGGGAGGGACTCTTTCTTAGGGAGTGTAGTGATAGGAAAAGGGGTAACGGTTTTAAAGAGGGTAGATTTAGATTAGATATAGGGAAGAAATTCTTTACTGTGAGGCTAGTGAGGCGCTGGCCCAGGGTGCCCAGAGCAGCTGTGGCTGCCCCCTCCCTGGAAGGGTTCAAGGCCAGGTTGGACGGGGCTGGGAGCCCCCTGGGCTGGGGGAAGGGGGCCCTGCCCGGGGCAGGGGGGGTGGAACTAGATGATCTTTAAGGTGCCTTCCAACCCAAACCATTCTATGATTCCATGTGTCAACAGTACTTTTTCAGAGGTCCATACATGTGTTTAAGTCTTAGTCCTTCAGATATTTTTATAGAAAACTTTTCCAAGAGACGAAGCAAGCTTTAGCAAATCGATTCTTATATTCCTTGCAAGTCTGACTCCTGCCTTACTATTGCCTATTCTTTAAAATTCAGAATCCAAACATGAGGACATAGATCATCAGAAAGTGATCAAGTTTACAAACTTCATCATACTTATTTTTCAGAACTTTCACTGATCTATACATAATTAATGTAGTTACATCTTGAGATCAGTATTTTTAAATTAAGAATACAAAATTTTGAAAGATTACATAACTTTGACCTATACAAGTACTAATACTTTTAAATCTATTTTTGCAAGACATTTTACATTGAAGGAATAACACTTTCTTCACATTCACAAAGCTATTAGAAGCCTAAGTGAATTTAATAAATTGCTGGCACATAAGAAAGTTGCGATCTGTAGGGATTTTAATACATGTGTTTACACAGCTCATATCACTCCAACAACAAGAAAGTGTAGCCAAGAAAAAGGATTTGCAAATATTCATCAACTTGTTCTCCACAATCAAGCAGTGTGACCAGTGGCCTCTCACTGTCATAGGCCATTCCATCAAGAGTACAAAGACAGTTTAGAAAACCCAAGAACATTTACCTATACTGTCTCAGGGAATATTTCAAGAAGTCAAATCTTTTTCTTCTTGTAAACCACAACAGAGTTCACTCCAAAGCTCTGTTCCTCTATCAACATGCTGTTTGTAATTTCTTTTTAGGATTTATATCCACTTTTTTATTTTTGCACCCTCAGTTGGTAAGATCCTTGTATGAATAAATATAAACCATGACAAATACTTGGAGAGCACTAACTTTGCTTCAACAATATATCGTGTACAAAGAAATTGGACAAACTGTAATTTCCACAAAAGGTGCAACAAAGTATTCTGAAGGGATTACTCAGCAACTTACAGAAGTGGAAGAGGTAGGCATCATTCTACTTCAGCAGGATTATTCATAAAACAAAATTTAATTATTTAAGCCACTTATAGAAAATTTTTACATCCTGGTAAATTCCTGCTGTGTATAGCTGATTGACAACAACTGATCAAGGTAAGAAGTGACTTATGTGTTAAAGACTTTCATTATGTAAGTGCCACTAAATTAAATATATTTTCATAATAAACCTACTGCTAAGGAGTTGTAACTCTGCTATAAAAAGCCACTCCAAGCTGAAACTTGGCAGTTAATTTTCTGCTGTTGAGAAAAATAGAAAACTTCAGTGTTGGACCAAGTGCGTTCATGTAAATCCAAGTCATTTTTCATACTGATTCAGATATAATGTCTAGATGAATACTTTCTATTCCCTTTTCGAATGCTATATTGTTTACTTAACTATCATTAAATTTAGATACTAATATTATCCATAGTATCAAAAATATTTTAGCTTCCTATTTCTTCAAAGTATCATTATCCATAGTAAGGACTGGTATAGAAAGAATTTACAGAAACTACCAATTAAAGTCTTCTGGAATGAAGAACCACATTATAAAGCAAAAGTAACACTCTCAGCCCAGCAAATGACATGAAAAGTACTGGGTTTCACTACAGAAGTCTCATTACTGGCAAGCCTTTGACAGTCAGTACTTAAGGAAACACCTGTTTAAATTAGGAAATGCTATTTCTCGACCTTCCATTAGAAAATATGGCAAAGCACATAAAGTTTCTTTAATAATATATTAAGTAAACGCTTTGTGAAAAATGAAAAGATATGCAGGTAGTTACTGTGCAAGGAGATACTTTTATAACATACAGAGGATTTGGAGGATTCAGGGAGAGAACTAAGACATAAGAATGCAGAACAAAACATTAAGACAAGCCATGATACCAAAGTTAGCATATGCCTGCTAAAAAATCTCAAGCAACTTGCACAGAATATAGTAGTCACCCTTGCAACCAATTAGGAAGTGATCCCAGGCAAGCCCCCATTTCTGCTGATGAGATTTTTTCAAACTTCATTAGAGAAAGCCTCCCAAAGATTAAGGAAGTAGACAGTATTCAGCATCAACATATCTTAGCACATGGTGTTGCAGTCACTTGCAGCTTCCACAAGATGAAAGCGACCTAACTTTTAAATTTCAGCACTTTTTCAGATGTGATTGAAAGTAAACATTACAAGAATAAAATTGACTTTTTTTTTTTAATTGGCCATTAATAAACAGTGCTTGAACTGAAATAAACACAGTTTTTTAAAAAAGGGATGAGAAAGTAGGTAACACAATTCACCACTAAGCCAATCAACAACCTAAGGAAAAACAAAATTGCCCTATTATTGCGGGATCTCAGCTTTCATACTTCTACCCAAAACTAAGTAAAATAGACTGTAGGAATTACAAATGTAATTTCTCATTTCTGTGCATGGCTGCAGGAAAAGAAGTGTCAAGGATGTAAAAATTGGAAGACTATAGAAAAAGATTCTGACAGAGAAAGAAAAAGGCAAAAACATAACTGACCACAGAAATACTGATTAAGGTTAAAAAAAAGTCTAATTATTTGTTTCATGAAGTGGAAAAGAGTGTAAGCTGATAAAATATGATGCTAGTAAAACAGACAACTGCAATATATTTGTCAGCCAAATATCCAGGAAAACATTCTACCTCATTGTTTGTTAGGTGGCAATATTATGCAAGCATACTATATAAAAGCTTCGGAAGGCAAGTGCGTACCAAGCCGGCTATGACCAGTCCTCAGAGTGTTTAACACTGAATGCAAAGTACGTAAAATAACAACAGTAATATTGTACCTTTTTTGCAATAAGTCATTCAAGTTCATGGCTTGAACTTAAATCTGGTTGCACAGGAGCATGGCAGTTTTCACCTAATACACTTACTAAACATTTCCAGTCCTGTATTAAGTAATTTATTTTACTCTACAAAAGTACAATTCCCTAAAGGAATTGAAAAAGAATGCATAGAAGAAGGTACAAATAGGCAGGATGTCATTATACCCACAAAATCAGAAACACAGGGTTGTATGTAGATTATTTTGTGAGAAGATAACACTTTTCCAGTGGAGAAGAGAAACAGGGAGTAAGGCAGGTGCAGAGAACAGAGGTAAGTTTCATGAAGTCTGAGAAAAAGCCATTAAGTTTTTGACAATGACCTTTTCACCTTAACCTTCAAAGGATGAAACCTTCTCACATACTAAAGGTTACTATTAAACAGTATGAAGTTTAGTGACATTAGAGAGGCTGCTAACACTTCTTGTTAAGTTTTCTTGATAGTCTCCATTACGATAAAAAGAAAAAATCAGTCACTTAAGTATTTCAAGTTTTTCAAAGCTGACATGATATAGTCTACGTAAAGGATCTGCAGTTGAGCGTTAATGGCTCCATCAGGTCTAAGAATAAATCCAAGATGAAGTAAACTAAACTCAGTGTACCACAAATCTGTCAAAGCTGTCTAAAAAGATGCTAGTTTCCCTGTCCTCTAGAATACAAGTGTCAATTTAGGAAAAGAGTACTCTTTAGCAGAAAACTATTATAGCATACTTTTTGCGCCCCAAATAACTTGCCCAAAGCTTCTGAAAAGCTACGTGGTATACATATTCTCTACAGACTCTTGATTTTAATAATAAAACCTACAAAAAATGTCTTTATTGATTATGTCCATGCCTTCATAGCCTATACTTCAGGATGATTTGAATAGAGTTTCGGAAAGAATGCAGTCAAAAAAAATACCTGGAGTCTACAATCCATGTAGACTTGCTTAAGCCATGCAAGACCAAAGACTGAAATTAAAGTGCATATATTGACCTAACTCAAGGAATCAGACTTATGCCATCCTTCTTTTCTAATGTTATGACTGCAATAAAACAAAAAAAGTTAACTCAGTTGCTCATACAGAAGACTCAAACTAAGTAGTACTAAACTGAAATGCAAGTAAACTTGTGTGAAGGTACACTTCTCTGAAATAATACTGATGAGATTTGAGAATAAAACATGGCAATTTAATTATTACAAATGACACTCAGGGAGAATTATGAGAGATTGTAAAGCTCACAAAAGCCCCTTAAGCCCATCACTGGTGAATGAAGATGAATTTCATATGTTAACTCACCTTGTCTTATTCACCTGGCTTTTTTAGGGGATGCCTTTGAGACACCCTGCCTTTTTGGTGCTGGTGAGAAATCCGACATACTGGTGCTCAAAATACATTTGTTAAGGGCCACATTTGCAACCCTGTTTATACCTCCAGAAAAACAGAGTGTAATTCAGTGAGCTATCATTTTCAGTTGAGACTATAAACATAAACATTTTGGATACTTTTCGGCATTTCACAGATCGTGAACCAATATGCACACGGATCAGTCACGGGATAATTCTGCTTCCATTCCACCACATGAAACTATCCCATACCCTGCAACACTACCCATACAGGTGGTTTTCAGAAAGGTAAGAAACATTCACAACATTCCATCTGTATACTTGCGCTATACAATACTGAGGAGAAGCAGTCAAATTTGTCCATATGAGCTTCCTCATTAATTATTCTGCATCTGGGAGTATTGCTCTCAATGGGAAACTTGGAATAAAAAAACCCTCTTCTGCCAAGAAAGACACATGCACATACTTAGATGATGAAAATTACCCTCTGTGTCATCCTTAGTCAGGATATAGGTTATTCTCCAGCCCATATACATACAACAAAACTTAAGTTTCACAAACAACATCACATAAGCATGTAATCCCACAGGATACAATTTCGCCAACATTCAAAGACAATGAATGTTTACATTAAATTGACACAAGCACAGCATAAATAAAGTCTCTGTTTTGAAAGGCACAAATAAAAAGCAGAAGTGATTTGGAGATGTATACAATTCCAACATGGTGGTCACAGGAAATGTCTATGCCAAAGGAATAAAACTGAGTTTTAAACTGTTTGTCCACTTGATTGGGGTGTAAGGAAAACTTACATACTAAGTGAATTCAAACAACCACTTAGAAATAGTTATAAGTAATAGACGGAGCTCTCAAGACAGGAGTGTTGCACCACAAAGACTGAGAAATACAGAAATAAAGAAAGAACTGGAGACAAACTGAGATGGCCATTGTAAACCAAAAAAAAAAAAAAAAAGTGCATTTCAATAGTTAAAACCAGGGAAAAAAGTACTACTGCATAGTAATGATTGGGTATCGAGAAGATACTGAAATGCTTTAAAAAATCAGCTGAATACCCATTTTCAAAGAAATATCAGGTACAAGTACAGTTTCATTCCTGTGGCAATTGGTAACAGGTATATTCAATCAGAAGTTACTGTGTCTACACGTAAGAATTTCACATTTTTAAATCAAAGCAACTGAAAAGACACCATCTGAGAATTCATGAACCAGTGTGGTGTGCAAAAATTTTTAAAGGTATTTAAAAATTAAGATGTAGTACACTTTAATTTCAAAAATTTAAATTAACTTTAGAAATTAAGGTGTAGTACAATAATATAAAAGCAGCACTGTCACTAACACAGAACAAAAAAAAAGTAATGCTGCCACTACAGGTGCACTAGTTTGACAACAAAAGTATTTGAAGAGTTTCCAAAAAAAATCTGCATGCTAAAGTAAAAATTTTAAATATGGGGATAAATATAACTTAAGGTTACCGTATTACCCTGGGACAATTTGTGTTTGATCAGGCCATAATAAAACAATTTGCACCTTCCTTGCATCAAAAATCATTTATTATGGAAGCATTAAATTGAAAACCATTGATGGACAGAGGCAGCAATGGATCATATTGTCATTCAGTAAAACATTGAAAGATATTATTAGAGAAACAGAAATGTTTCTAAGTATAAAGACTGCATTTGAACCCCAAATAAGAATATATGTTACAAGTCTGAAAAAGTCAACTGTAGGGGGAAAAAACAGGGAACTGGAGGGGGGTTCTATGCCTAGGTCCAGGCACGGAAAACCACTGCAGGACTATACACTAGTGCTATGCAACATTAATTCAGACAAAGTACTTCAAAAAACAAACAAACAGAACCAAAACCAAAACCCACAAACCCAAAACCTCAACATCTAACACTGTTTTCTAAGGTAGTGACAAGAACTTGCTTGGAACGCCATATACAACTACCAGCACCTACCATAGAGGTAACTTAAATTGGAAAAAGTGCATATAAAGTCTACCCTATGATGAGAGCATATAGAGGTGATAGGAAGAGATAGTTAGGAGGGTAAGTGGAAGAGAGGCAGAAATCACTCTAAATACCAGAAATACTCAAAGATTTCACTCAAAGAAAACAAACTACCATAGACAAAAGTTCAAAACATAATAGTTCAGACAATGAAGAACAATACTTAGAGGAAGACTTTTAGTTTTTAAAGTTTTGGAATATCCACATAGAATATGGCAGAACTCGATGAGTATACAAAGGAGATTAGTACCTTGCTGTTGTAGGCTACATGAATAATTACCTGACAAGCAGGCCCTTCACTGTGCAAAATACTTTTTACCAGAAACACTGACAAAAAGTTCTTAGACTAGTACTCTAAAACAGAAGAACTGACAACCAGCCCAGGTATCAAAATTTCACAGTATCACTAGTCTAGAGCCATGACTTTGACACAGTCCTCCTTTAGCAGGGAAGCTACTTTAAGATTTAGTAAAGCAAGAATGATTTGTTTCCTTCCTCCAGCAGTTGCAAAGGAATGGCGAGATGGAAGCAGGAATTATTCTCTTACATTCACTCCATTTTCAAAACGCTATAACAAACAAAAGTCATAAAAACGTCAGATATCTTGCATTACATTTTACAAGGCTAACATCTGTAGTATTTATACAGAAGGGGAGAAAAGAAAACGTGCAAGAGTAGCATGGAAAGCATGGGGAAAATAAGGGGAACATGACAAAAAGCAGAAGATAACAGACACACATTAGGTACAGATCAAGTTTAATCACTGTATTGCCCCTTGGGAGAAAACAGAAATCGGTATTATTTTATTATACCATTTATTTGGTTAAAAATGCCTTACTGAGCCTTTCCATTGAAGTTTTAATTCTTACCAAAAGAAACAGACCCAAAAAAACAAAACCAACCACAACACCAACAAACAAACAAAAAAACCCCACAACCAAACATTAATACTAGCGTGCTACCTCAGAAACAAAACATTTTGTAAGATTTCACAAATGTACAACCAATATAAAATTTCTTTAGCAACAAGTCAGAATTTGTATACATAAATGAGTCTCTCTTCCACTCCTAACCTTGTGTATAGTGTTAAAAGAAATACAGAATCAAATGCCTCACATCCTGCAAATGATTCAATACAGAATTACTAAAGATTAAACAAAAATGCCAGTGGGATGGATTGAATTGTAAGACCTAAAAGAAAGCATGAGTATTACACTGCAAAGTCTGATGTGCTTAATAACACTGCAGCCACTCCTAATCAATATGAGGTACAAACAAATATTTATATTAGGGCTGCATACAGAAATCTTAGCACCAAAGTCACATTCAGCTGGGTGTTTTACAAATAGAAGTTGTCTACCCAGATATCTTATACGAGTTTAGCTTTTTTTTTTTTTTTTTCCAGCTAACAAACATTTTTGTTTGCTTTTTGCAAAACTTTGTGATCACAGACTGAAAAAATATTTGTGTCCCTGAAGACAAAGAACCCATAATTGTGATTACAAAGCACAAACTAGATGAAGACTTACTACAACCAGGTGAACTAACTGCATTAGTGGTAGATTTTTAAGACCACAAGACTAAAATAAACTTCAAGTGACAGTCTAGTCACCTACTATCATACATGAACATAAGATCACTTTAAAAAGTTGAAGCTGAAGACTCTTTTGATGTTTCAGTCTTACCTTTGACATCTATCTCTACACTCAACCAACATGTAAGCTCTCTTTGCCAATAACCTATTCACTCCTGTAACTTTTGTTAATACAGTTATTCATTCCTTAGAATTATTTAGCCCTGTGGGGTTGTGTTTTCAAAGAATGGCTGACGCAGGAAGGGACCTCTGGAGGTCACCTGGTCCAACCCACCCTTGCTCAAGATGGGTCACATAAAGCTAACAATCAGTGCCAGTTCACAGTAAAAATTAGTTTCCTGCTGTTCAGAGGGAACCTCCCATGTTTCAGTTTGTGCCCACTGCCTCTGGTCCTGGCACTGGGCACCACTGAAGAGAGCCTGACACTATCTCCTTTTCACCCCCCTTTCAGAAATTTACATACACTGATACATTTTAATCCTGGCTGAGGTACAAACAGGAGCCTGAGTACTAGTAGAGTCACAACAACCTTCTTGATAATAAATTCAAACTCTGTGGTTTGCCTTCCCTTTTGAAATGAATCTTTATTATTTAGTTATCCTTCGGTTACAGCTCATCACTCACAAGGAAATGGAATGAAGCTGCATCAGGGGAAGTTCATATTGGAAATTAGGAAAAGATTCTTCACTGAGAAGGTGGTCAGTCACTGGAACAGGCTCCCCAGGGAAGTGGTCACGGCACCAAGCCTGTCAAAGTTCAAGGAATGTCTGGACAACACTCTTAGTCCTATAGTTTAGTTTTAGGTAGCCCTCCAAGGAGCAGGGAGTTGGACTCAATGATCTTTACTGGTCCCTTGCAACCTTGAGATATTCTATGATTCTACACTGCACAGTGATAGCCAAACTCTTTGTGTGCATTACTGTGTAGGTTATGCTTTCATTCAGCCTCAGATCTGTGCTGATATGTAGTAAGGCCACACACCTCATCTTACTAGACTGGATCACTTCCTTACAATACCCCAATACCACCCCAGCCCTCAAGAAAGACAAAAATCTACCCAGGAGAGCAATCTAAAGCACATCAGCATTAACAAACAAACAAAAAAAATCAAAACAACAAAAAAACCCTACATCCCCCCCATTTCCATACATAGAAACAGGAACACAAGTAACACCTGTTGGAGATAACAGTAAAAAACTCAATAGAAACCAATCTTTACTCATTGTGAAAAGCATGGATCTTGCAACTGAAAGGAGCAAGCTTTGCACCATGACTGTAAGCATACAGTCAAGACAGGACATTTCAGAGACTTTCCACCTATTACTTAAGGTACAAGAACTGTTCATGTGCACATTACAAGTTGTTGTCTCTTGATTCTCCTGAAGTTAGAAGGTTAACACAGCCAAACCTCACAATTAACAAACATCTCTGGTAAATCCTGTTGACAACTGAATCCAACACTAATCCACCTGTCTGCTCAGAGGCAGATGTTGACGTTTCTTCAGCAGAAAGAGCTGGAATTGTCCACACCTCAGCCAGATTGTCAAGAGCTGTCTGTCTTAATTAAGTCTTTAAAACAAAAAGCTCAGCTTAGCATGGAAACAGGTGAGGTATGGACACACATCTACCAACTCCACTGCAGGGACCAACAAGCTGTATCAAGCAAATGGAGTAGAAAGTTTAGGGGTTAAAGGGAAAGGCATGCAACTGAGAAGTAAAGTTAATGGGAGGTGGAGAACAAACCCAGTGAAATAAAACAAACCCACACAAACGCCATACACCACAGTTTAGGAACCTCGAGGCTGGAAGTCTAAGAAGTGTTGAACAAGGTGAGAGAGGAAGTAGGATTTACTTGGACAATGAAGGATTAGAATCAGAAGCCTGAAGAGGTATGAGGACAAAGTAGAAAAGTCACCAAAGAGAGAGACGAGATCAGGAAGATCAGCTGCGGGAGGAGAATACCCATCCAGCAGAACTCAGCCCACCCTTGGGCCTGCAGTACAGCGTGCAATCATCGGATGTTGCACTGCTCTCCTACCAATGATGAGTATTTGCAAAAATTCACTGAAAAGCTATTGTATCTCATACCACTTAACACTGGTTAGAAAAGAAAAACTTACTGCTCCTAATAGCATTTCATTAATTTAATTAGTACACACAGCTAAAGGTTATAACCTAATGACTCACTAGAGCACATCCATACAGTGAATTTTTTTACTGTTTGCCTAAAAAGGGACAGCAAATGTATGAAAATCAGTCATTAAGAGTTAGGAAACAACCGAATTAAGATTTCTTATACAGCATTAAAAAGAAGAGACACAAAGGAGGTGATTTACCTGATTCTTCACTACCTTTTCCCACACCACAAGACTTCTCATTCAAAGCAAAGAAGCTGCTCAGCTTTTCTCCTTGTACTTTAGTGTGTGTCTCTTATTACGCCCTATTTAAACCATGCTCTGAGGAGACTTAATTTCCTACTGGGTTTCTGTACAGGACTCACCACTGTAATATTTTAGCCTGCCATAGAAGTTAACTTGTTTTCACAACAATTCCACAAAATTATTCCTAAAAATAGGTATTCTTCCCATTTTACAGATGAGTAACAGACTGAAATTTAAGAACTATCCACCAATTTTGCCTGCACAGTTAGAGAAATTTAAGGCATAACTTTTAAAGTACACCATACTATCCAGCACTATGTCTGAAACTAAAGCTTCTGTTGAGCCATGCAGAAGTAGTCAGGGTCTAGAGCCTGTCTCCCAGGAAATCAATACACTACTAATAAGCTCTTGTGGAAAGTTTGGTTTAAACAGACTTATCTGGGATCACAAGAAACTGACGGAAAGAAAGAATTCCAGTATTTCAAACTGACATTCAATCACCCAAATCACTAGATATGCTTTCCCATCCCACAGTCCCCTGTCATTTCCCAATTTCCAGCTTTTAGAAAATATGTCAGCTAACTCTGATACGCAGCTCTAACTCCGAAATACAGCAAGTTGGTAAAAAAAAAAAAAATATATATATATAAATCATAACTAAAGACTACCATAACATGTACTTATGAGGACAGAAATGAATTAAAACTGTTTCCCATTTCCAAAAAGAAATTGTAATTTGAATATTAAGGCATTTTTGTATGTAATATAGAAGATTAAGGGGGCAATGATCCATTATGAAATAAAAAGTTACTCTAAATGTGCTCATATATAACACTGTACTAACACCCTGATGGAGGGCTGACTACAGGCAACATTTGTAACCTGGAGAAGACTTTCAAAACGTTTCAAGTCCTCAAAGTGCAGATATACCAGTAAAAATGAGCAAAGAATATTTCTTCTTGAAAATTGTGCGTGCATGAAAATCTCTGTTCTTAATTCTCTCACTTACAGAAATGCTTCCAAGAACTACGGACTGCATAATCTAAGCTGAGCAAACGAAAGGGAAATGCATCTCCTACTTGCTATCTCTGAAAAACTCCCTCACAGGTCTTCTGAAGAGTACCATCAGACTTATTAATTCTTTCTTTCATTTCCAAAAAACAGGAAAACAAAGTGTTATAGCCTCATTCTGATTAGCTCATACTCTCAGAGGAAAAAAACCCAATGTAAACTTAATTATATACCATGAATTAGGTGGCTACAATTTGTCTCCCTTAGACCTCTGAACAGCTCTGCGTGGCACACAGAGTGTCCACAGATATTGTTCCACACAAAAGCTTTCACAAACTGATGGCATAAATAGCTACAGTCTCTTCTATACACTGTGTTTCTATGTAAAGGCATGAACTATACACAGTGCATCATATTGACTTGTCAAACAACAAAATAATTACCAAGAGACAGTATCACAGCTAATAGTGAACCACCTAGCACCTCCATACCTTTTCCCCATGAAAAGTCTTTCAAATTTTAAGTAGGTAGGTGCAGGAGAAAAAAAAAAAAAAAAATCCATAAAGCATCTTCTGCTCACTTTTCATAAGTAACAACTCATCTCAATTCTTCTGTTACAAACAGAAACCTAAAAAATGTAGTGCCAAACACTTCCCAGAAATCTGATTGTCTTCATTGAAACTCTACATCCAAGTATCAAAGCAGTACCAATAGAAGTTGAACAGTCAAACTCAAGGTGGCTCAAAGATTACATACAAAAAGTTGTGATGTAGATTATTTTTTTTAAAAGACTTCCTCATGAGCAATATGTTTGCACTGAGTGTGGTTAACTGTTCATTTACTTTTTTTCCCCCCTCCTTTAAAGAGAAAAAAAGTAGTTGTTGGTTTTGTTTTTTCTTTTTTCCCCTCCTTTCTAAGATTTCCAGAATCCTGAATCTTGATGTTGAATTAAGCTACAATGTGGATACACTAGGGATGTCTCAGAGAGAACCAGAGGCTGCTTTGAAAGAAGTTGTGGGCAACCAATTGGCATTCTTACATAAAAGGTAGAAAGTAACTGTTGAGTGAGGTTTTCTAAGCGGTTAGCAATTATGCTTTAGCTGAATCTAATCCTCCTTAAAAGAGCTACAAAATATAGTTTAGGTGACTATACAATGAAAGCAATTAAGACAATAACACTTTTGACTGCTAACTTTGTATCTTTTTTGTCCATTAAAAAGTGTGCAAGTGAAGCATCTCATTTCAGCAGCAGAAGCATCTACGAGGATTTCTAATCGAGTCAGAGAAAAAGTACACACAGTTAGTATTGTCTGGAATCAATCTTTAAAGAACAGGGTCTGAATTAGAAAACCCCAGATGGGGTCCTGATCCCTGGTTACGGTACTACCATATAAATGGTGACAGACACAAGATGATTAGTACAAACATGCCCATCTGTTCCCAAAGAGGTATGGTGCTTTTTTTTAATTATTTCTTGAAGTATATCAATACCAAAGTTGTCATGAGCTGAAATAACAGAGCGGAAGATCAGGCAGTATAAAACAAGCAGAATTATGCAGAATGTTTTTCCAATGCTTGGGATGGGATGTGAGAGAGTAAATTCCACAGACAGGGACAAAGTAATGCAAGTCTTAATCCTCAGAACCTACTTCAAGGACTTCCTCACACTTTAGAGAAGGTTGAAAGTCACCATATGCAGAGACAGACAGTAATAACCTTTAAAAAGAGTGAAGGAGTTAGTTTTTAAGAATCAAAATGTTAAGTTAAAATATTAACTGTATTTCATGGAATTGTTTCAAGCTAGATGTGTTACAGCAATTATTCACTTTGATAGCATTTTTGTTGTGGCATCCAAAATGTTCCAAAGAATCTTTGAAATAAACCACTAACTTGCTAAAATAACAAAGTTTATTTTCAATCATACACTGTACTTTTGATATACTTAAGTATCATAATTAAGCAGAAAAAAAAAATAAAAATCAAGTTTTCTATGAGACTACATTCAACTGAAAATGTCACCAATGGAAAAGCAATATGTATGTCATTTACATACATGTGCAGTCTAACTTTTAGATATTCAATCTCTGAGGACAAGGAGAGATTGTTTGGAGGGGGTTTTAAGCACACATTTTGCAATTCTTTAAAAGCTTGAACATGATTCCTTCCAGAATCTGTCACTGCTGTTCAGATAGTCCACAGGACTATCTGGTAAATCTGCCCCAACATTTCACCACCATGGATCATCACACTAACACATCCTTTTAAAAAAAGTTTCTTCACCTCTCCATTACCAGTTAGTTTCAAAACTGACTGAAAGCCTCTCATATTGTCTCAATCTTTCCAAAGCTTTTTTCAGGTTGCCGTATTAACATTTTGTGCTAAGAGTAAAAACACCATTACTTTAGAAACTTGTTAAAAAGGGTATGATATGCTATCTACCACTTGTCAGTACCACACACAAGAACTACTTTTTGGTTCTAATAACGGAACTTATCTGAAGGGGGGAAGGGGGGACTATGTCAAGAAAGAGAAAGGTATGTATTTGAGCTAAGCAATATTAAGGGAAAGGGACATTAGAATTAAACTTGTAGGAAAAAATAATCAGTTGTAGTATCATGTTTTCCTCCATTTCCTACTTTGCATGCTTTTACTGTTCAGTTTCACATTTTGTTATTCATTGCTCCCATGAAAATTCTCCTTGTGCAACAAGTAGTATTTATCACCTCTTCCAAACTCAGGCTTAAAGAAAAAATATTTACTCCAAAAATCTTTAAATGAAAATCCCTTACTAAAAGACTCCTACACATACCCATACAACCTCTTACTCTTTGGTATGAATATAAACTGTGTGACTGAAGAAAGAGACTGAGGAAAAAAGCATAACCTGAGAACCTGGTAAAGAGCACCATATCCCAAAAGAAAATGCATCTCTCTTGATTTACAGGAGGTAACAGAGCCTCCTGTTCTAGAACCAAAAATGGATAATGCCCAAGGTCATGCCTGTATTTCATTACTATGCGTTTCCAAATGCTAGTAATGACTGTTGGGTTTTGTATTTTTAATTACAGCTTAATAATGACTTAGCTGACTTGCTCAATTTAAGTCCATAAGTAAGCTTGATAGTTACAATATGTATATGGCACACAAGAAAAAAAAAGTAGCGTACAAGTGTTATATACATATGACATTCCATTTCAATTTTATTTATTTAGCTCTTTCACTAAACAATAATCTACAGTTTATCCAACTTGTATAGTAACTAGTAAAGGGAATGCAAGAGACACATAGGCAAATACTACTGTATAAGAACTACATTGAAAATAAAAGACATCAAAACACCACACACAAAACCACACCCCACACACACCTGACAGTACTAAAGTACAACCTTGCTTCAAATACAGACGCAAGATGTCATGCAAGTACTAAACTACTTTCTCCAGTAGTGCACGCTTTCAAATGCTGGTGATGAACACGATACGTACACCTCTGTTAAACTATCTTACCTGATTGTCTCTCACCCTCCGTTTTCTTTTAGGGTAGTCTGAGCATAGCATACATTCAGTTGTTTCACATCTGTCTGAGGTATTACTTCACACAAATACAGTTAATATCTAGAGCACATCTATATTACATAGACGACAAACCAAGCAAAATTTCCATCAACTGAAAACAGAACATTTCCACTAGTTTGGAAGCAGAAAACCTGAAGGAATGCACGTCATCTTATCTCCTTCCCAAAATGTGATTTGACACCCATTTTCAACTATAAAGGCACTCAAATTTTCAACGCTCCTTCTAGTGCATCCCCAGTAAAGAGAAATCAATTACATCCAAAGCACCTACCCAGCAAGCACAAAACAAAGACCAACGCGAGAATACTTCAGCAGTTGGGTTAAATGGGAAAACAGATCGCCTAACAAAATAATCACAGCTCTCAGTAAGCAACCATGAAGGAAGCAAACATAAAAGTCAGAATAAGGCTTGCACGACAAAATCCAGCTCTGTAGGAGCTGGTCTGCTGCAGTTTAATTTTCCAGGATTGTTCACCGTCATTAATTGTTGATTTCTTTTGAAGAACAGATAGTGATTTATTTGTAGCGGGATGAAGTTACAGACCTAGATTCCTGACCAGAGGCTCTCAATGTAAACAATACATAACCTATAAATTAACCATTCTCCATCTGGCAATTCAGATGTAAAATTCATAGTTTTTCATCCACCAGTCGGCGGCAACCACCCCCCCCCCCTTCCTTACCGAGAGCTTTCTAACAGATCCTGATGCAAAGTGGGGGGGGGGGGAAGAAAAAAAGCACACACACAAAAAAAAAAAAAAAAAAAAAAAAAAACACAGCACAAAAGAAACGGGCTCGAACAAGTAGGGACCCACCGAAGCGAGGTCCTCGGCGGCCGCCAGCTCCTCCCGGGGAGGATCGCTGCTAAGCGCGGAGCGGAGAGACCGAACCGGGCGGGGAGGGGGGGGGGGGGGGGGGGGGGGGAGGGGGGTCCCCTCGCCAAGCCCGGGCAGCCGCGCGAGGCGGCGGGAGCCCCGGCGGGGACTAGGCCGGTTGCGAGGGGCAGGGAGGGGACACCCGGGGGAGCGGCGATCGCTCGCCACAACGGGCGACCTGCGCCCCCCCCCTTCCCCCCCCCCCCGCTCCCGCGCCGCGAGGAGACACCGGTGCTGAGCGCGCGACACCGCCCGCCGGGCCACCTGGGGGGGGGGGGGGGGGGAAGGGGTGACCCCCCCCAGGCCCAGGCCCCGCGCCGAGCGAGGGGCAGCGCGCACCCCAGCCAAGGTCACCCCCTCGTGGGGCCCCGCCGCGCCCGTGGGGGGGGGGGGGGGGGGGGCGGCAAATTTAATTTGTGACGCCGGCCACGGGTAAGGGGGGAGGGGATCAGCCCCGCGAAGGGGCGAGGGGGATGGGAAGGCGGGGGGGGGGGGGGGTCCGCCACGGGCCAAGGGGAGGTGTCCCGTCTTACCGCCCCCCCCCCCCCCCCCCTTCCTTCTCCAGCGCTGGCCGCGGAGCTCGGTCCGAGCGGGCGCCCCCCGCCCCACAGAAGGGAAAATGGAGCGGGGACGAGGTGGGGGTAACCGCAGCCGAGGCGCCGGGCTCCTTACCCCGCCGCAACCGCCGCTCCTCGCTGGTCCCAGGCGGGTCCGCTCCGCGCTGCCGCTGCTCCGGGCTCGGAGAGGAGCTGCCGCCGTAGCCGCAGCCAATCGCCTCTAACCCCCTCCCCTTCCGCAGCTCGCCCCGGTCCCCCTGTCGGCTTCAAAATGGCGCCAACTTGTCTCCGGCTGCTCCAATGGAACCGCCGAGGGAAGCGAGCGGGACCAGAGCGGGGCAGCAGCGCCCCCTGCCGGCCCGCGAGGCTGTTACGGCGCGGGCACCGGCCGGAGACACCGGTCGCCGCGCCCCGGACCCCCGCGCCCCGGACCCCGCCGGGTGTTAAAAAGTCACGACGCACACCCCCCCCCGCCACGCGTGCTCGCGCCCCGGGGCCCGGTCCAGCCCTCGCTTTCCAGCCGGGGGAGCGGGCGGCGAAGCCTCCCCCTCTCCCGGCGGGCCGTCGGTAGCTGCGCCAGCCCCGCGCGAACCGCGGCCGAAAGCGAGGGGACTCGGTTTGGAAACGCGACGGCGCGGTTCCCCCCCCGTCCCGCCCGCAGCTGGCAGAGCACCTCGGCTCGGCAGCGCCGGCCGCGTCAACTGCAGCCCCTACAGAACCGGAGACCGTGAACCGGGGGTAAAGCAACCGGCCCGAATCGGGAGAGGAGCGGGCGCTCAGCTGACAGACGAACTACGGTCGGTTATCTGCTGATGGGCACCGTGTAGAGAGTAGTGAAGTATTTCCCCCCAAACAACACAAATTATTAAAGGTTTGTTGCAGAACAATAAGGAATAAAGTTGCTCAACTCAGAAAAAGTAGCAGAAACAGCTCATCGAGCCCGTTGGTTTTGCTTCAGTGAGTGCAAGAGTTTCAGGGGCGCCCTTACAGGAAAATGCAAACTGAAAAGTGATGTAATTTCTTCTACAGATAAAGTGCTGCATTTGTGAATGACACATCAGGAGAACATGGAAGTGTTTAGAGTATTATGATTTAAAAAACATAAATCATACTCAGCAGATCTGCTGAAATATACTCAGGGCTTTGTCTAGTGTGAGAAACATACTTAAATAGCATGTTAGCCAAGGCATTGTAACTAGCATTTTAAATCTTTAGATGAAGTTCCCTCACACTTTCTGAACTTGCTAACATATTGTAACCAGCATGCCTTATTTTCATTCTAGTTTTAAACTAAGTTAAGTAGCCTCATGTTCTAATAAACGCTACATCAGTTCTACCAGGATAAATTGTTGGAACGATTACATAAAAATCACTTTTCAGGCTCCAAAGCCCCCTTGTTTACATTTTTTGGGTGAACTATGTTTGTCCCACTGTTCCTGAAAACAAAAGTACTACTGCACGGGCAGAAAAGAGGAATGATTTATCTGGCAATTTTATATCGCTTATTATTGGGAAGGATCCCACAGCTGCAGTCGAGGATATAACTTTGTCATGCAGATTGACCAATTTCCCCTCAGTCCCCCCACTGCCATCTAACTGGGCTCACCTGGATATAAAGTCTTAGGTTGAGGATGCATCTTTTCCCTATGGAGCACTCGCATGTGCGTGCAGGGTTACTTACCACCAGCAGATAAGTTAAACATTCGTACAGCTGTTGAAATTGAAAAACGGGGTGCATAACTGTGAAAGTAACTAGCGTGCTGACATACTTCGTACGCAAATATTTTGCTCCGTTTTACTGATGGAGCAGGTTACCGCAGCAGGTAACGCTTCCAGCTCCCCGTCAGGACGCCTGGAGCGGTGAACGCTTCCAGAAGTAGCACAGGGCGCTGTGCAACGCAGGCCTCCCCCCCAGTTACGCTCTGCCCTTCATTTCGTGCCTGCACTGAGACTCTTTAAAATGTCAGAAATCGACATTTTGGAGGAAATTCTTCTACTCCTCCCTCTCCCCCCGCCGCCGCTTCCTCCACCGCCGAAGCGCGGAACCCCCCGGCGCCGCGGTGCGCGACGGGCGCTCGGCTGCCGGCGTCCCGCCGCAGTAGCGCGCGCTGCCCTCAGGAGGGAGCCCGTCCGACACCGCTCCTCCCGCCGGTCGGGGGCCGCTCGGTAACCCTCACCCCGCCGGGCCCGGCCGTTACCCCGCGACCGGTTCCCGCTAAGGCAGGCGGGCGGGGAGCGGCCTGCGGCGCCCCGGCCCCCGCGGCGGCCGGTGGCGGCCGTCGGGCCGCCGCGCCCTGAGGAGGAGGCGCCGCCAGGCCGAGGCCGAGGCCGCGGCCCAGGCCGAGGCCGGCAGGAGGCGCCGCGGGCGGCAGGAGGCAGCACGGAGCTGCCGTTCCTCAGCGCCGGCGAAATCCACCAACTCACCGGCAAGCCGCGCAAAACCTCCTCACACGCTCGTTTGGTGGCTTAGCTGGACGTGTTGCGCAGGAGTTTCCTCATAAAAATAGTTTGGAAAGTGTTAGGAACCCATACGCTACCTACAGGAGGGAGTAACAAGCGCCCCGTTCCTCTTCGATGCAGACCTAAACGACAAGAGCTGGCTGCGCTGTGCAATAATCTGTGCAAGCGCTGGCCACGTTCCGAGAGCAGCCTCAGTCTCTCCCACCAGAAATGTCACACCTCACAGGGCACTGACAACTGTAAGCAGAGTCGTTGTTACTAGATTTGCCACCTCCTGAAAGTGCAGGCAAAAGGATAAATGCTACTTACAGAAACTGCATACTTAAGACTCAAGATATTTGCACAAAGTATTTTGCTTACAGTATGACATGTAGAGAAAGGCAGTGCCACAGAACTTCAAAGACCAGATCTTTTACACGGAATGTGTGTGTTGAAGACACTGTTCACATCTCAGTGTTCAAGTGCCAATGATGAACATCCCGGACAAAGAACATCCAACACATCAGTATTCTCACAGCTTTCTGACTGTAAAAACACTGTGTGAAAATAGCAGACTACAGTGACAAGGGCAGCTTTGTACCTCAGAAATACACAGAATCTTCTCAACAATTAAAATGGCCTTCTGAGTTAGACCAATATTCCACCTAGCCCCATATTTTGTAACCACCAGTGGCACCACCATCAGCAACACAGTTTTCCCAGGATGAGACCCATAGCTTACATTTCCAGTTTGTTGTTCTCCGCAATTTCCCCAAATGCAGGGAATGTAAAGGCAAAATTCGAGGTAGCAGTATTCCTCCATATAAGACAAGAGTAATAGCAAAGGAGATACTATTTAGGGAGACCTGCTTACTTACTGATGTTCATTGTACACCCCCAGCATCTACAGTTGCTGTAATAGGGATCCTACGTGTCTGGTTTGTACATGGGTGGTACACACCTGTCTATTCCCTTTAGAATCCATTTCTGGACTTGTTGTCCAATAACTTGTCTAATCCAGTTCTGAACCTGCTGACGCTGTGTATCTTCCAGCCTACGTAAGGCAGCAGATTATAGAAGCCCACTACCCACTGTGTCAAGAACTGTATTTCTGCATTCACCTTAAACAGGGCCTTCTTGATTTGGAAAATTTGCTCATATGCCACTCAGCCTTGTCTTCTCACAATCAAAATCCAAACCCTGTTAGTCCCTACTCTGACTGCCAATCTCTCCCCTTGGGTCATTTTAGTTATCTTTCTCCATACCTTCTTAAAATTTGTTGTGTCCTTGCAGAACAGAACTGCATGCTGTACTCAAGACAGGAGTACATGGAGAGTTCCCACAGAGAAGCAAACTGCCTTCTGTCTTGCCCTCAGTACTCTTCCTGATGACACCTTACATCTCTGTGTTCTGTGTGTGGGGTTTTTTTTTTTTGTTGTTGTTTTTTTTTTTTTTTTTTGGTTGCTGCTGCAGTTTGAGCCAAAGATTTCAGAGAGATGACAACAGTGACTTAAAGACTTCATGAATTTAAACTTCCAGGACTGACAGGTAATTCTATGCTTTACCTTACACTAATCTACTTCAAAGCCTAACTGACACCTTTTTACACATTCACTTACATGAGGCCTTCTGGAGTTCCTTTCACCAGCACAGCATTTGATTACCCAAAAGAGTTTAACACTATCCACGTATCACTGAGTGCGCACCTCCTTTTCTGCGTCATTGATGAAGATCAAAGCTTGCTGCATAAAACAACATCAGTAAACCGAAATATTCCTGGAGGAGACCATTTGCTGATTTTCCTCCAGCCTGAAAAGTAACCATTAAACCGTACTCTCTGCTTCCATCCTTCAACCAGATTTCCAACTCAGAATAGGATGTTGTGCTGGGTTTCTGTGGCGGGGGTTTTGGTAGCAGGGGATGGGGCTACAGAGGTCGCCCATGTGAGAAGCTTCTTGAAAGCTCCCCTGGCTCCAAGTCAGACACACCACTGGCCAGGGCCGAGCCAAACAGTGACAGTGGTTGTGCCTCTGCAATAACGTATTTAAGAAGGGGAACCTGAGAAGGGGTTGGGGACTTGTGAGGAGGAGTTACAAGAAGGACAAACAGTGAGGTCAGTGGAAGGGAGGAGAATGAAGGGGGCGGGGTGCGCCAGAGCAGAGACCCCTGTATCCTGTGGTGAGATGGCAGGGCCGGCCCCCTGCCACCCATGGAGGTTGACAGTAGATCAGAGGCAGACCCAAAGCCTGTGGAGGAGCCCATGCCTGATCAGGAGTCTGCGCTTAAAGGAGGCCGGGACTCTGAGGGGTGAAGCGGCCCCCACTGTTGTGGTTCGGCGCTGGGAGGACTGGAACACGCAGTGGGGACCCACGCTGGGGCAGCTCGGGAATGGCTGTGGCCCATGGGGAGGACTCACTGCAGAGAAGGTTCCTGGAGGACTGACTGCAGTGAGAGGGGAGCCCCGGGGAGCAGGGGAGGGATGTGCGGTGCTCACCCCACCTCCCGAGAAGGAAGGAGCAGTGAGCTGACTGTGACCCCCATCCCCTGCCCCTGCGCTGCTGGGGGAGGAGGGGGAGAGATGGGGAGCAGAGCTGAGCCCAGGAAGAAGGGAGGGGTGGGGGAGGTGTTTTTTGATGTGGTTGGTGCTTCTCACTGTCCCACCTTGTCTGTTAAGTGTTGTCTTTGTTAACATTTGATTTAAAGTGATGTGGTTTTTTTCTTCCCCTAAGGAGTAATGGGTGAACACTCCTCCTAGCCCTTATCTAGATTCCTGAGCCATTTTTTTTCATTTTCTCCTTCCCATTCCTGAGAGGGGAAGGGGTGAGTGAACAGCTGCGTGGTGCTCAGCTGCCCTCTGGACACAAACCAGGACAGATGTTTACTCCAGTTCCACGGTAACTTTGTTTAACAGCTTTCAGTGAAGTAAGTACCTACACAAATGCTTTTTGAAAATACAAGTATGTTCCCTGGTTTGTCTTTGTCCACATACTTCCTGACTCACAAACCTGCTAGAAGTCTGTTGTCCCTTTCAAAAACTCCCTTCACAGAAACTATGCCGGTGCTTTCTCAAGACATCATGTTTACCCATGGGCCAGGTGATCTTACTCTTTTATGGTATTGGCCTTTCTTTCAGTGTGGATAGGATAGGAATAGGAACAACTGTCAAGGAACAGTCACCACCAGAAGATTCATTAAACATTTTTACTGTGTCTCTTTCCTCATTACAGTAACCCTGAAGAATTTGCATGTATGAATCTCTCTATATGTTTTACCTTTAAGTTCATCCATTTTTTTTTCACTTGTAGACTTTAATTAAGTAAGTATATGAAGACATACCAACTTCAAGGATACTTCAGAACTGAAATAGACATTCTAACTTTACTCGTCATAACTTTAAATAAAGAAGTGCTTTAAGACATACCTCACAGGACTGATCAGACAGGGAGCTCACGAAGAAAGCTGACAGGTGAGAAGTGACACAGAGATTCAAACCACCCCAGCATCCCACTGTTGGATGAAGGATGGTTGGAAGGAAGCTGGGTCCTAGAATGACTCAGTGCTGTAGACCTCAGCAATCCCTACTGGTGCACTACAATGAAATATTAAAATTGCCTAACAAAATCCTGTAATTCCAGGCAGAATGAGGAAAGGAATAGATTGGAGGGAGCAAAATATTTATTTCTTCTTTTTCTTTTTTCCCCCCAGGAGAAGCAGATATAACCATCTTATAAAACTCTGTCCTGGCTAGCAAGCTCAGTCAGCTCACAGGAGAGTGAAGAAGGGAGGGACTACACAGCAGAGACCAAGAACACTTGCTTTTGATAGCAGTAAGTTGTGAGTTGTTTTATCGATTTCCCTATCACCTATAGATTAACATCATGTGACTTAAGAGTAACTGTGGAGCAAATCCCTCCATGCAATTATCACCAGAGTCTGATGAAGGGCCAGCACAATAACAAAGAATTTAAATAGAAGCTAGTTGATGTTTATTTGAATACAAACTACAATTCCTACTTCTAACATTACATGAGTTACCCAAGAGAAATCAAAACCACTTAACTGAATCCTAAAGTAGCTTTTGTCTTCTTTTATAAATGGTTTGGTCAAAATCAAGACAGAACAGCAAAGTGAAAATTGAAAAAGCTGAAGCATATGTATAACCACGTTTCCCTTTTGTTTGTTTCTCTTATGACTCTAGAACAATTACATCAGAAATATTTTACTAGAAAAACAATCCCAGTTAAATACGTATCATTTATAGACTGAGCTCTTCACACTTGAAAGGGTTTTTGCCATGCAGGAGGGAGATTTAGTGCCTACATATGTCTTTGACTTGGATGTGTAGTGATTTGTCTCATAGGCAGACATTTATTAGTGTTGGTTCTTCAACTAAATGGCTGACATTATTATGAACATGAGTTAACTTTGCAACTAATTTTAGTATTTCGTATGTCTCAAGTAATTTACAGTGAAGCCACATGGAAACAGTGACTTAAGTAGACTGGAATTTTTAGACTCTTACTGTCTATGTGAGTGCTGTTTCCAACACTGTCTCATTGTAAACAAAAGTCAAACAACTGAATAAGAGTGATGCTCAGAAGCTACTAGCTTTAATACGTGTGCAATATTAATTCTGAAGTTAAATAAGTACCACTTTAATCTTCATGCTAACAAGTCTGACCCTACCAAAAATGCCTATCTGCATTTGTCTTGTGGTTGTTTTCTAATAAAAAGACAAGTGTCATTAAGTACTATACGATATTTCACCAAAAAAAAATAATCGTAAGAGGTGATATTATGTTACTTTTAAGGGTGAGGACTGTGGAAAGCCTTTCACTCCCCCTACTCATCTGTTCTCTTTATATACTAGTTAACATTTACGGTAGGACACTACTAAGATTAAATGACTTACTAAAATAAGCCCTTCTATTAAAAAAAACCCCAAACTATTACCCCTTCCAAAAATGTCCCATCACAAGGCAGCTGTAGATCTACCTTTCTCTATCTTCTTCAGATAGGATCCTAAAGAGGTCAGTGCCTTTGGAGACATGTATGGGAAAAGAACAGTAAAATGCTTCATGTTACAACAGGCACAGGAGTAAAAATCAACATTTGGATTGTTAATGTTCTGAAACAGAATCTGTCTCTTTACTGCAGTCAGGAAGTGATGGTGTTTTATTTCACTACCAACCAGTTCATCTCATATGCTTTAGCTAAAAAATCTAGCCATCTTGCTGTCTGATAGGAATAAGTTAGAGAGCATCAATACACAAAACTTTAAGGCTTCTAATACTAGTTTGTTGGTGGTTTGTTGTTTGTTTTGTTTGTTTTGTTTTTTTGTTTTTTTTTGTTTTTTTTCATTCTAGTGCAGCTTAACAGCTGTTTTGCTGCTAAATGTCATGGAATCTTCTTACTGATCACTGCAGCTATTTGCACAATGTATGCCTACAACTTAACACTAATATAACCTACAGCAGCCAGCATCTAAAAAGCCACAGTAGTCAGGGAAAAAAAAATTGTTCTTCCCTTGGTGCCTTCTGACAGGTATGACAGTAGAGAATTAGTATTTTGGGAGTCTGTACCAGAAGTCTTTCTTTCCCTGGTGATTAGCTCAGTTTGTCAGTGAATTAAATTAGTTTCTCCTCTGAGTTACCTTTAATTGATTTAAATGCTTTCCATCCTTAATTGAGATGTAGGATAGGAAGTGGGAGAGGGAGAATACATAACCTAAATATTCTTAAGCAATGCTGTTAGTATGCCAAAATGGAAAAACTATTGAAGACATTTTTACTGTAAGTTGGATCTGAAAGGTGAGGATCTCAGCTGTTAAACTTCAAGTATTCAAATAAAAGTAATTTTAGGTAACAACTGCATGGTTAAAAGGAACAAATAATCTACAAAACAGTGGGGATGTTAACACTGCCATACTGAAGCATGTTGAACTAAACTTATGTAGTATTTCATCACCTTTTTCCCTCTCACTAAGCACTGATTAGCTTATTAAGCATTAAATACTTAAAACACATCCTGCTGTGTAAACTGGGTATTTTTCAGTTGCTCTATCCAATGCTCTTTTTCTTCTACTCGCACTTTTTCCTTTTCCTATTCCACTGTCTGCCCTCTATATAAAGCTACTTATTTTAATGCCCCATTGAATTTAAGCCTACTGACAGCATTATACTCAGTCTCCTCCATTTTAATGTAAATTTGAGCTGCTATTTAGATATTCTTGCAGACTAAGCAGTGCCTGGACCTTCACCTTCAGTGTCTCTTCCCAGAAATTCCCCATGTTCTACTTTGAAACACATAAATTGTTCAGAATCATGTTTTCTTGATCTGCTTTCCCCTGATATTTCACAACCTGTAAGTTCAGCTTTGCTGTAGGCCAGCGGTTGCTACATTTTCTAAAGCTCTCTGCCTTAAAACAAAGGTTAAATCTTACAGTTCTTTTAGTTCTGTTTTGCTATAGTGCTTGAGACCCAACTTACAGAACAGGTGCTTTACTGGGAGAAAAAAAATATACATATCATGCAGATTTCAGCCAAAAAACATTAAATCAATGATTTCAAGAACCTCCAAAATAAACTAATGAGGTGTTCCTTTTATTTTCTTCCCACTATTTTTATCTTCAAAAAGGTTCATCCTATGCTGGAAGGGAATCAAATAACAATATTTAAATGAAAAACTACTTATATCATAATCAAAATAAATACTAGTCTATCTATGGCTTAAATATCGCTTACTAGAATCTGCTACATGTATCAAAAAATACTCCTATCTCCTATAACCAGCATATCAATAGGTATATTTTTTGGTAAAAAGATAGGACTTTATCAAAACTATAATACAGAATCCATAACTTAATTCTCAAGTTTAAATTTGAAAATAAAAACACCCCTTTATTTGTGGAAATTAGTAAGCCAAAGATTTTATATGTTTTTATGACTGAAATTTTGACTTGACATTTAGATATCAGTACATCCCTTTGCCATATAAATATTTCAGAAAACCATTTGGCAAGCAATATTCCTAGTTGGTTGAGCAAACCGGTTCTCTTAATGTTCACCAGAATTTTTTCTCTAGACAAAGTTTGATTTAAATTCAAAGAATTATTCAAGAGTATTTCCTGTATTTCCTAAAACATCTCGAAGCCTCACTTTTTTCTACCAAAATTTATCAAAGTACAGAGTAGCAAGATAAACTGAGACCCAAGGTGATTATCCTTTAGAAAGAGGCATGATTAAATGTATGTAACTAGTCCTCTTGAACTCAAATGCATGCCTTACTAAAGTGTTATCAGAAGAACAGTGTTATGAGAAGAAGAAAGAGTACTCTGCTACGTCAAGTCTGATAACAAGATCAAGTCACAAGATCTAAATGATTGAGTTATCATTCCATATTAACCCTTAACTGCAAAAGCCAATCTCAAGTGGTGCCTGCTGGGCATTTATCCTGATTTTTTTTTTACCTTGTTAATACAGATGGAGTCTCATAATTCTGTCTGCCTTAAATTTGCCTAATCTTTTCTATTAAAAGGCCCAATATAGGCATTTATTGTTTTGCCAACATTTATTTTTTGGGGTTAATATTTTTCATGCCAGCTACCTTCTTCATGCTGAGTTTTTTGGGGAAGATTTATCTAAAATGTTTCTAGAAGAAAATCTAAGGGAAATCTTTCCTTAGAGAAAATAATAGTATAATGCTTTTATTAAAAATAGCCAGTGCTTCCCCTTTTATGAAATAGGAACTGGCAATTTGAGAAATATGAAGAATATTCCTCTTACTGCTGCCATTGCGGTGTACCCAAATGGTGTACCTCTCTGCAGAGAATGTATGTATTCTCTGTAGTTTTCCCTCAGAAAACGGATGCCACTGTGATGCTGTGTTCCAGACTTGCAGAAGAAGATAAAGGCTGGATGACATTAGTCTTTTGCAGGAAAGAAGAAAGCAATAAAAAACAGAAGGAAGAAAACACCCTGAATCAAATGGAAAGAGAGGGAAGGGGGGAAAAGAACTGCATTTGTAGTATGAAGCGATACAGGACTATGGAATGTAAAGAAATAATGGGAACTAGTCAAGAAGCAAAATCATCTTGGAAAGGAACAACAGAGAGGAAGAGACCAGCAGTCACGGTGGGTAGAAACAGTAGAGTGTAACATTAAAAAACAGCAAGGAGGTGCTGGGTAGAGCAACATGGTGGTAAGGTCATGTTAGCTGGTAACCATTAGGGTGAGGTGATACAGTTAAGCTGATGCAACAGCTGAATGCTGCTGAAAGGAAGGGTACCAGTCCCTGCACTCTCCCCAGCTACTTGTTCCCACTGCTTCCCTGGCACTGGCCAGCCTAGGCCCACCAATGATGCAGGAGCACTGCGTCCCTCTGGGGTCAGACAAGAACAAAAGCTACTAGGAGAGAGGAGGCAGGTCAGCAGCTAGGCATCGCCATGTATGGGAAGAGAGTGGCAGAAGCGCCTTTTCTGACAGTAGCTTAGCTTTAGTGTGGTTTAGTTGTAATTTGAAAATGCACCTTAAGGCATTTTTTTCTACAGAACCTGAAATCAAGCCCATTCAGAAGACAGCAGTCTGTTAGGGCAACTCCCTACTTTAGTACAAGTACCAGTGATCTCTGCCACAG
Source organism: Tyto alba (assembly GCF_018691265.1). Lineage (NCBI taxonomy): Eukaryota > Metazoa > Chordata > Aves > Strigiformes > Tytonidae > Tyto > Tyto alba. The sequence goes on along the minus strand of NW_024881282.1, from coordinate 24,535,287 downwards.
ATCTAATGTACCAGCTATACCAGTAAACCATGTAGGAATCAGGATGATCCTCCAAACTGGACAGTTGCCATCTTCTCCTTTTTAATTAAGGAAATCAAATGCAAGAAATAATCTGAGAAAATGCTCCATTTACAAGTTCAAACATTCAAGTTATGTCAAAACTATTTTTTTTCACATAACATTATTCACTTCCCTTATGCATACAAATTGTGATGCTATCTGCAATGTTCAAATCAACTTAAACTTACAAGACACTTGTAAAACTGAACCAAAATCTAATTATATAAAGTGGAAAATTTTCTTTTTGCTCTTCCCCTAGATCAGCTAAAGCCAACATTTCATCAACTAATATGAAGGTGATGGCATAAATGTCAAGAACATAAGACTAGATAAGTTTTAATAACTTGCTAGCCATACAATAACACTGCTAAACTCTTCTAATTTTACTTCTATGAGAAGTTTCCACCAAAATCATAGATGAGTTTTGTATGTTACAGGAAGCGTGATTTGGGTGACATATAGTAGAGCTACATGGTAGAATTCCAAGCAAATTTATAAACATACACACACAAAAAAGAAGTTATAACATTCAGGCTCCTCTGCAAGCAAAGAAAACCCACAATCTGTTAATGCTTCTTTGAAATTATTTTGACCATTTTAGTGTTCAGTGCCTTGGACACTACTTTTACGTACCTTATCAGCTTCTCCTGATGATGTTTCTGATGGAACGTCTTTTATCATCTAATGCAGCCTGAGGATTCTGGGCGAATTGTTTGTAGCTTTGTCTCAGATAAGTACAACACCTTCCCATATGGGATCTGTAGCAGCTGTAGTAATATCATCGGGGAAAGTCTATTTTATTAACCTCAATGAGGCTGAAAGAAATGACATTAGGGTATCGTCAGCTGTAATATGTGGTTTATCTAATTAGGTACACAAGTACTGGGAGAATTCCCAAAATGAAATACATCCGAGACAATTACTAGATACACAACATGAAGCGCTTGGGAGCTTTGATCTCCAGTTACTACCTTCAAAAGGTCCATGTGCAGCAGACTCGTATTTTCTCTAATCAGTTAACTTGGGTGTTTCATGATTCAGCTTGTGTACAGAAGGACATATTATTTCAGATGGAAAATAGTTTTTTTCCTTAGGATTAAATAATCCATAGTATTATTAAAAGATAATTCTCCAAGAAGTCAAGAATCTTCGTTGAAAAATAGTATTTTTAATATTAAGAACTAGCCTTTTATCTTTAGATAATATACTGAAAAGGGGTAGAAGAATAAAGCAGTGTAGCCCTTCGTATTTCAAAAAAATACTTGTGTTAGAAATATTACATCAACCTGCGATATTATCCTTTGTGTATCTTGTGTCTTTACATTTTTCCTGGTAGCAAAGGTCAGTTCTTTATGACATTTCCTACCTTCCTTCCTGAAAGAACTCCTTACAGCAGAAATTACCAGTTCCTTCTGAATTCTTCTCTACTTCAAACTAGCTTTAGAATTTGTCTCTTTTGACTGTGGTACAAAATATGGTACAAAATGCAGGCACCAAAGCCGCAACTTTAGTCCATGTCTAAACATAGGACTGCTCTTGTCTTCCAGGAGAATTTACACATTGTTTTTTGTGTCTGGAATGGAGTGACAAAGTGATGCCACTCTTCCTCCTGAGAAGAAGCCTCACACACATTTCCCAGATCTGTCTGTGGTACAGGCAATGTCTACATAATTAGTGCAGCACCAGTAAATGCAAATCAATATGGAAAAGTATCTGATGCTGTGCTGGGTTTCTGTGGCGGGGGTTTTGGTAGCAGGGGATGGGGCTACAGAGGTCGCCCATGTGAGAAGCTTCTTGAAAGCTCCCCTGGCTCCAAGTCAGACACACCACTGGCCAGGGCCGAGCCAAACAGTGACAGTGGTTGTGCCTCTGCAATGATGTATTTAAGAAGGGGAACCTGCGAAGGGGTTGGGGACTTGTGAGGAGGAGTTACAAGAAGGACAAACAGTGAGGTCAGTGGAAGGGAGGAGAATGAAGGGGGCGGGGTGCGCCAGAGCAGAGACCCCTGTATCCTGTGGTGAGACGGCAGGGCCGGCCCCCTGCCACCCATGGAGGTCCACGGTGGAGCAGAGGCCGACCTGCAGCCTGTGGAGGAGCCCACACCTGATCAGGAGTCTGTGCTTAAAGGAGGCCGGGACTCTGAGGGGTGAAGTAGCCCTCACTGTTGTGGTTCGGCGCTGGGAGGACTGGAACACGCGGGGGTGACCCATGCCATATAAGCATGGGAACGGCTGCGGCCCATGGGGAGGACTCACTGCAGAGAAGGTTCCTGGAGGACTGACTGCAGTGAGAGGGGAGCCCCGGGGAGCAGGGGAGGGATGTGCGGTGCTCACCCCACCTCCCGAGAAGGAAGGAGCAGTGAGCTGACTGTGACCCCCATCCCCTGCCCCTGCGCTGCTGGGGGAGGAGGGGGAGAGATGGGGAGCAGAGCTGAGCCCGGGGAGAAGGGAAGGGTGGGGAGAGGTTTTGTTTGGATGTGGTGTCACTTCTCACTGTCCCACCTTGTCTGTTAAGTGTTGTGTTTGTTAGCATTTGAATTAAAGTGATGGAATTTTTTCTTTCCCTAAGGAGTCCGTCTTTTGCCCCTAACCATAATGGGTGAGCAACCCCTTCCCTGTCCTTATCTGAATTCCTGAGCCTTTTTCCTCTTTCCTCCTCCCCATTCCTGAAAGGGGAAGGGCTGCAGGGCGCTCATTTGCCCTCTGGGCTCAAACTGGGACAGATGTGATATTCATACAATAGACATTTCAGTATCTTTCATATTGGAAGTGCACTAATCTTAACAGAGCATGGGAAATGGAAAGAATCAGGAGATTCACTTCAAAAACTCACTTCTGACCTAAATTAAAATGCTACCAAAGACACATTCATACCTTACAACAGAACAAGTCTGTCATCTTGCCCATGAAAGGAGTCTATGTTCTAGTCACAGGGGTTATTAGAAAGAATGCCTAAAATGGATTTTAACAACCACTGTTTTCTTTTATGATTTACAGCAAAAAAAATAGTGATTTTTATAAATTATATAAGCTCTAAAATGTTAGTAACTTATTTATGTTATCTGAAATCAGAGACATTGTAGATATTTAGAATGGGCACATCACTTACAGGAGCTATGGTGTGCACTAATGAAAATTGGGGAATTACTGTTACAAGACTCTTTCTTATGGAAAATGTGGTTTCCTTTGTGTAATACCACAAGATTTGGAAAAAAAAAAAAAGTATTTAGTCATATCATGGAAAAAATACGCTCTAATTATGCTGCAGGAAAAAGTTGCAAGTTCACAGAAGTACAATACATGTCTAGGAAACTTAGGCAACTTTTACACTGCGGACAATCCTCATCACAACTTCATAATCTTGCTAAAATCTTTGTTCTTACACAAAAATCAGAATACCACTTAAAAGCAAAATAAACGCTCTGATCCTTAAAACTCTACAAAAAATCATTTTATCCTTTACACAGCTGTCAGAGAAAGTTCATCTACTACACGGACATACATAACTCATAAAGCATTCTCCCTTAGGGTTACAGCAAAAAAAAATATGCTTTATTCTAATTAATGTGGACAGGACTAATGTCTGGGCAAAATATGCTTGTCAAGTTTGTTTAATTATTTAAACCAAAACAAATCAACCATCAGTTTTAGGAAGGCAGACCATACCACATAAACCAAACTGCTGTGTGGGTACAGCAGATGGCCTGAGCACGAGAGTGGAAAAACCAATCAGAGGAAACACAAGGCGGTTGGCTGGAGCTTCTGACTTGTGCTTTCAGTAACTGAGATTTTTTTCTTCCATCAAGAATAAAACACCAGATGCTTTAATACTGCTTTAGGAGAAGTAAGCTTGTCGATTTTACTGCAGTACAGCCAGCAGCCCCGAAGTTGGGAAACCACTGTAATGGCGTTTGACCCCGCCGGCCAGGCTGCGCACAAACGCAAAACCTCCCCGGACGCTGAGAGAACGACCTCCAAAAAAGTTTAAAATAGCCTGAAACGCACATCCCCACGTTGGTTTAGATCATTTTCCTCCGAGGAGGCGGACACGGAGCGTGTGGCGGTAAGGCCGTCCCACGCGCCGGCCGGCCACACGGCCTCCGTCCCTCCCGCAGCGGGGGATGCTGGGAGTTGTAGTCTAACCCCCGGCCGGGTGGAACTACAAGTCCCAGAACGGGCTGCGGAGGTGATGGGGCAGGGGGAGGCGGCGCCATTTTGAGAGTGAGGGGGTTGGTGGCGCTCCCCTACCCCCCTCCTGCCGGGAGCGTGCTGCTCGCCGAGGCGGCGGGAGCCGGGCGGCACCGTGCCTCTGCTCTGAGGTGGGTTTTTCACCCGCATGTGACCGTGGCTTCTGTTCAGTGGGGCCGGGCCGAGAAGGCGCTTCTCACCACCGATGTGTGGCTAAAAGGGGCCCGCGGCCGAGTGCTCGGTTCGCCGCGGCCGGGCGGGGACGGGGGCAGCGCGGGTGCGGTGGTGGTAGCGTGGAGGAGCCGGCCGCTGAGGTTGAGGGAGGTGCGGGCGGGGCGGGGAGGGGGGGGGGGGGCGCCTTACGCTGGGGCGGGAGCGGGTGACACACCTACCGGGAGTTGAGGCTGGCGGTGCCCGGCAGCCGGGCCTTCCCCTCCGGCAGCCGGGCCTTCCCCTCCGGCACCCGCTGCCAGCGGCGGCCCCACAGCCGGCGGCCCCACAGCCGGCGGCCCCACAGCCGGCGGCCCCACAGCCGGCGGCCCGGTGCGGGAGCAGCTCCTGCTTCCCCCGGCTCTGAGCTGTGGCCTGCCTCGGTGTGGGGGACGCTGGCCTACGCGCTTGGTCACCTTCGTACTCAGGTGATCATGCAAGCAAAGCCCATCAATTCCCCCCATCTCTAAGTTCTGCCATAATACGCCTTCTTTTTCTGTTTGGAAACTTACTGTACAGGTGGAGCTTACGGTCTTATGTTGCTTAGTTGAATCTTCTGGATGTTTGGCAGGTTATTTAAAGTGGTAATTTAGCATTGCAAGCGCCAGCCTGGTGAATCATATATGCCAGTTCAGGTGCTACGCTTACAAGCAGTTCTTGCCAGAAATCCGACAAACCTATGCCTCTCCCATTAAAGGGGCAAGACCATCACATGGATTGTACTTTTTCAGTATGTACTTGCTTTGCCCCAAGAATGCTGGTGGAGGTGCTTTTGTATGCAACTTCATTGTCTCAAAGGATGGAGAAAGTCTGTAAAGCATTAGCAAGAAAGGATGTTCTTGTGTGGGCCAGTCACAGAGCAGCATCTTCCATCATTAGAGATACTGGCATGCAGCAAGTGTTCACATGCTGTTATCATTCCGCATCAGAATATGGGCTCTGCTTAAGCACTATCCCAGAAGACTGATGAGAACACAGAAGCTAATAAAGCAACTTTTTTTTTTTTTTTTTTTTTTTTTTTTTTTTTTTTTTTCCCAGTCCTGTTTTTGAATGGAGGTAGAGTAACATTTTTGGATAGATGAGGCGATAGAGTCCACTGTTCATATATTGTCATACTTGCATTCTAATTTATAAAAAAGGGGAACTGAGAAGCTGGAGATGTGCATAAAACATACATATCTTGAGAGGAAGAGAGACCATAGTACCCCCAACATTGTTGCACCAATTCTGAGGCAGAGGGTTAGTTGCATAGCCATGTTTCTCCCTCTTCTAACATTAGTGCTGTCTTCCAAGTAGTAAAGTCAAATGCAAACAGTAAAATCTCCTTGATTTAGACATTTTGAGACTGAGGATGGAAGAATTCTCTTCCTTTGGATAGTAAGTGAGAGTGCCCAGAGTAACACCTTTTCTTGGCAGTTCTGCAAGTGAACATGAGGTGATAAATGTTACTTACAAATCTTCCTTTAATACTACCTACAGTTCCTTTTCAAATAAAGAAAAAACCTTCATTTATTGTCCATAATGAAGAGCGTGTGACATTTTATTAATAACTACTCCTAGAAAGTTGAAATGTTCACAGAAAGCAGTAGAATAAACCCTCTAGTAGGAAAAATTCTTTCTTGTCTGGTACTGCATTTCATTGGGTGAGGATTTGCTGAAAAAACTACTTGGCACTTGATTTATAATAAAATGACTGGCTTTTTTATTGCATTCTATCTAGACTTCAGGAATACAAAGGAAAATGCAAGTAATTATAACTAATAGATGGGTAATGGCATGACTGGGTGTCACAGTGGTCAGTGCCATCTTGCTTTGTTTTTAACTGCTGTCATGTCTCTGAACCTTTCTGGAACTTGGCTCATTCTTAGGTTGCAGTCTGTTTGAGGCAGGGATTGCTTTTTTTTGTGTGCTTATTTTTTAGAAAACATGCAACCAAGTGGTGTTGGTCCCTAACAAAGGTCTTTAGTTGTTCCAAAACCAGAAACATAATAATAGATTGCAGACTTAATTTTGAGTCATATTTGACTAGTACCAAATTAGAAATGACATCCAGCATCTGTTTAGTTGGTGTTAAATGAATAAGTTGAGTTCAGTTCATGTCACAGAAAATAACGCTTGTGATTGAAGTATTGGCATTTTTTGTTGGTCATATTAGTAGTGATGTCAGGTATCAGTGCATTGGAAATTGGCACATGTTTGTGCTTTAAGAGGGATTTATAACACCTGGCAGATTAACATAGGACAGTAGAGAACAGAGGTTGTTGATGTAATTAATTTTTCAAATATTCACATTTTTAAAATGTGATTTGTAAATTATTCAAGATATACCATTAAATTGACTGCTACACTGGTATAGCACTAATGTAGTTCTTTGCTAAAGATGTGCAGTAATGTGGCAGTTTTGGTTAAACAATACTTCTGGTAGGTATTGCTGCTTTCCTTCTGGTTGAGTACATTTTAGTTGTGACTGGGGAGGGTCTGAGGATACGTATTATAGGCCTGAATAACTTATGCTTTTTTATACTTTACTTTAAAAATGTGCATGCTGATAATGTAGATTTTTTTTTTTTTTTTTTTTTTCCCCTAAGATGCTTCATGCTGAAAGTAGAGTAAGGCTCTTGGAGTGTCAGGATGAAATCACAGTTGAACCATGTTCTAAAAAAATGAAGTCAACAGAAGAGGCTTACGAGAAACCCTCAGATGATGATAACCAAGGTACTCAGGAGGCAGTGGATGCTGAGAAAACATCAGATGATTTGATACCAGCGTATGCCTCAGATACCCGAGGGCAACATGAAATGCAGAAGCAAGAGAAAATACCTACTGGTGTCTTGGGAACACTCAATGGAGTACTCCCTGAAAATAATTTAGTGTTTAGTCAGCCAGTTGATTCAGAAACTGTACAGAATGTAAATCTTCCATTTGCATCAATAAATAACATTAAAGTTGAAGAAAAGAAGGGCCCTTTTATTACAAATAATGCTGGTGAAGATAGTATTAAGAATAGCAGTACATCATTCTCAGTAAATAGAAATGAATCAGATGAAGAGTTTTTTACAAGCAAAGAATTTATCGGACCGATTTACAAGCCTGCCAAAAGTAACAAACAGGACAAGTCTGGCAGTTGCAATCAATGTGGAAGTAGTGAGGGATATCAGAATGAATTGCACGAAAACAGAGCTAAAAGAAAGGAGGCAAAGAAGATACAGACTGTTTGTTCTGCTGTACCAGAAATAGATGATGAACTGGACCAGTTCTATAAAGAAATTCAGCAGATGGAAAAGGAAAATTTAGATACAAATTTTCAGGAAAAAGAAACTGAAACTTCTCAGGAACAATACTCTCCATATAACTGTAGTCAAAACTCAGAAGAGGATCATCAATGTGTATTGTTGGGCAGCCCACAACCATTTTATGAGAATAGACAGTGTTTTTTTGGAGAACAGAACCATCAGAAAACAAGCAATGAGCAGCAGTTTGTAGTGGAAACAAGTGGCTGGAAAGCTGAAAATACCTTTAATGGACAAGTAGATTCTAAATATTGGAACTACTCAGTGCCTGAATTCAGACCTGCTTGGCAGTCACCAGAGTCTTTCATAGCACCTCAGGGACCTCTTCCTCCTGGATTCAACCATCAGTCGCATTTTCAGATACTTCATTCCTCACCACAAAAATCAAATGCTCTCCCTTCTCAGAATGGTGAACTTTCTTACAAAAATTATCATGGTTACCATGGAAATACTGATATCAACAGTCACGGTCCATTACTTGATCAGAGTACCAGCTATGCTGGTGATATTGATATGTATAATACTCAGGTCTTCAGAAATGGAAATAACGACCAGAACAGACTCCAAAATAATGGTTTCTGTGAAACCAGAGAAGAGTGTTGGAAGGATCCAAAAGCTGACAATACAGAAGGGATGCACGGCTTTTCTTCCTTGCAGTTACTTGAAGAAAGATTCGGTTGTTCACAGAAATTTCTCCTCATCTTAAGAGGCCTACCTGGTTCAGGGAAATCAACGCTTTCTCGGTAAGTAAAGACTTAAAGCTCAAGAAGCTTATTCAAATAAAAATTGTAAAGAATTTAAAAAAAAAAAATCTTTAAGTACTTGGCTAACTTTGTTATCTGTAAATTAGGCTATTAAAATACAGTAATTTTTGCTTAATGAGGACAAATTACATTTGTCTTATGTAAACATTAGAAGGATTTCCTTGGGGGTTTTGCGTCCTTTAGAGTTTTGATGAATAGGAGCTGTTTTGTGTTAAATTTCAAATGCTCTGTATCCATTAAACCACATAATCCTCTATTCTGAAACTTTCAGGTGTACTATTATGTGATGCTCTACCTCTCTTTTTTTATTGTAAATTTCTTCATTTAAAAAAAACTGTCAAATTGAACAGCATTAATTTGACTGAACCAGAATTACATTTTTATGCCCATGCAAAAATCTTCAAGGACCATTAGAAGAATTATGCTACTCTGAAAATACTTAAGTTGTTTTCAGTGTGTTGATGAAACTGAGCATAATCTCATTTTTTCATTTTTTTATTTTTTTACACTATGGTCTGTTAACTTCTCTGCTTTTGTGAACAACACACAAGAAAAGTATTATTTTCCCTTAAAAATATACTTCTTCAAGTCTGACAGGGTTAAAAGCAGGTGTCACCTCTACCTGGATTTTCATTTTTTTTTTCATTGTTTAAAAAGCACATAAGTTGACATAGAGCACAGACACTATCTGTATTGAGTGAAAATTTTTCCCTTGCACATAAAAAAAAAAATTACTGTATCAGTACATACCAATTGAGTTTCATCCAGAAACTGTACATCACAAATGGGATGTCTTCTGTTGTATGCTAAGTCTATGAAATAGAGTGATCATGTTCTCTTTGTTTTTTGTATAAGGAAGTAGCATTGCTGTTTGTGGGGTTTTTCCCTGATATTTAGGAGACCATGATCTCTATATAATAGAAAAATACGTACAAGAAATTTCTAGCTTACATGTTTGTATAATTTGAACTACAGTGTTTTCTAGTTACCGATTGCTCTGTTTTGCAAACCTGCGTTTCTGGAGTTGCATGTGCCTGTGTGGGTATTAATGTAATAATTCCATTAATATATGAGAGCAACATAGAAAATTGAACAAAATAACCCCCCTGTGGAAAAATTACTGCCTCATTCAGTGCAGGATGGGATAATACTTAATGTGAAGATATAAAATATTTTATTTTCCAAGTTTGGTGTGATGAATTGTCTCTGAATCCTTCCCCAAATACATTATTCATATTATCTGAAAGATTCTAAATGTCTTCAGGTTTCTATGAACACATACTCATGCTTTTTTCATCTTTTGCTAGTGAGATCAATTACTAATTTTATTTAACAGATGGAAAAGTAGGCATTATGAAATCAAGGTCAAGAATAGTTACCAAATTTGGGTGCAGAATTTGAACTGTGTGGGACTTGGTTTTCAGTGTATTCAATTATATGCAGTTTCAAATGCTCAATGCTTGGTTGCAATTGTTAATTCCCATGACATCATGTCTCAGGGTCTTAGGTACCCGGGGGGTGGGAAATCCCGGAATTAAAGTCAGCCTATGGGGAAAACATATATATTATTAATTAAATGTTATTCTTAGTACAGTTGATTGTTTTTTACATGTGACATCATAGAATTTCTCAGTGTGGACTAGGACGGCAAGTAACAGTCTTCTGATGTCCTACTTGTACTCCCTGGTATTTTTGCAGTCTTAGCATCTTTAGCACCTGCAGACAAACCTCTACCACTTGTGCTAGCAAATAACTGTGAAGGAAAAGTAGAAAATCGACATAATCTGTGTATATCAGTGCTAGAAGGGAGTGAGATGCATCTTGCAAGTGGGTTTCCTAAGTATGAAATGACAGCAGAGCAGTAGTGAGACCCAGGAATCTTGAATTTCTATCTGCGTATTGTGCAAAGTAAGGATGTGTAGGTACAGGCACTATTCCTCCTGCTCCCAAGCTTGACCCCTGTCTGTCCTGAATCTTCCACTGAAGTCTGTGTTTTGTTTTGACTCTTCCATCCCAACTGCTTGGAATCACAGCCATATTTTTTGGAAGAGGCTTGTGGAGGTCAACTAGTCCATCGTTCTGCTTGGATCAGGTCTGTCACCATCATTGGATCAGATCAGCTGTGTCTTTGTCTCACCTGATCTTGAAAATCCTACAGGTACAGAGATTCCACAGTCTCTCCAAACTTTTCTGGTGCTGTACTGCCATCCTAGTAAGGGAGTTCTTCCTAATCTCCAAACTGAAGTTCCCAAGCCATAATTTGCGTGAGTTCTCCTGTCTGGCTCATCGTCTTTGCAGCTTCCCTTCAGCTAAGGGGATGGGATTATTCACTGTAATAGACTGATATCAGATGGCCTTTTACGGTCTTCATTGCCATGCTAAAAGCCTAGCTGCTATTAATCTCTCCTTGTAGGTTGTATGCCCTTAGCCATCTTGGTAGCCATCTGTTCAGCCCTTTCACTGTTTTCAGTATGTCTTTTGAACTGGGAAGCCCCAAACTAGGAACAGTATTTCAGAATCAACCACATGAGAGCCAGGCAGAGTGTAGATGATGCCTTCCATTGATCTATCAGCTAAATTTTCTCTAATAAAGCCTAACAGGTGGTTTGCTCTTCTGTTGATGAAATCATACCATTCATTCATCTCCGGTTTGATGTCTCCTGTAATCCTCAGATCCTTTGCAGCAGGGCTGCTCAGTCAGTTGCTTTCCTCCTGTACTAATGCTTAGGTTCATTTTTTACCAGTCACAGAACTTTGCTCTTTTTCTTGTTAAGCTTCATGATGTTTTACTTAGCCTAGTGCTCAAGTTTCTCAGTGGCCTTCTGGATGGAAACCCTACTGTTCAATGTGTCAGGCATTGCTACAAGTTTGGTGTCATCTGCAAGTTCTCTGCCTCATCATCCAGGTTAATGATGAAGATACTGGTCCACTATCATCCCTTGCTGTACTCTGCTTGTTACTGACTGGGAGATTATGTCAGAAGCCCTGATAATTTCAAAGTATGCTACATTCATCACTGTCTTCATCCACAGAGGCAGTTGTTTCATCAGAGAGTGCATTCTGGTCAGTAAATAAAAATTTTTCTGCTGCAAACTCCACATTGACTCTTCCTGATTACCTTTGTTTCCTTCACATGTTTGGAAATAGATTCCAAGAGGATGCACTCCATTGTCTTTCCAGAACTGAGGTTAGATGAGGTTGAGCAGCATTTAGTTCTTTGGGTCCTTGTCTTTACTTGCCTTAAATATGAGCATAACATCAATGATTTCCTGCTCATTGGGGAGCTACCTTCATCTCCTTGCTTTATATCTTTCATTCATCTGACATAGACAATCCCAGCTTCCTGAGGCTCATTTGAGTTCCTATCTCTTTATCCATCTATTTCCAGTTTTGTTTTCCTGTTCCTATCCAACCATGGCTTTTGGTCTGTGCTTACTAGCTGTACATCTGCTCCTGAATTCTAAGCAGATTTCTCTGTTCCTCCTTCTCCACCCCCTTTCTTCCCAGATTCATCTTGTCCCTGTTTCAGCCTGTGGTATTTTGTCATTCCCAACTTCATGGTACTCGTTTCTTTCTTGTACTTCACTCTTTGCCTTGTCCCTGTTTCCTAGCTCTGCTGCCAGTACCAAGTTGCTTGTTCCAGTGTTTATACCACAATGCTTCCCATGTCCTTCCTAATTTAGGCCGATTTTGTTCCTTCTCTTGCAATTCTTAAGATTGTGTTAGGATAAATGTATTCTTACAATGCAATATTGGTACTGAATCAGCTTCCTGCCACTGCCAGTGCTCTGTTCAGGAATGGGTTTACTGCCGTGAGACTTTGCATTTTCTGCTCTACTTTGTACAAAAATTAGTACTTTTCACTACGTTCTGTGCATGTGACACTTGCATGTGACATTCTGTGCATGTTCTGTAGCTTCAGCAGATTTACAAAAATTTTTGCAGGAAAATGCATGTAATTCACTGGATTTCACTTCCTCAATCCAAATATTCCCAGAGAAAAGCTTGAAATAATGAAACATGATAAAAATGCTGTATTTCTTCCTCAGTATTGGAAGCGATTGACCATTTAGCCAGACATTTTCTAAAACAATTTGGCCAGACAGATACCCAGCAATGATATCTTTAGCCCAACTATCAGAAATCTGCTGCAATTAGAAGTAGATGATAATATGATCTCATAATGCTGGAAAAAGTTACAAGAAAACAGATGTGGATTGTTAGGATATTTTGCGACTGAACTTGGCAGCAATTGCAATTTTCCATTCCTCCACAAATATCTGAACATGAATTTGAATGAAAATGAGCTTAATGAGGTTGAAAGAACAAATATTGGTGTCACTTGGGAAGTATGTTTTGAATTAAATCCATTGTCAGGAATATATGAATATCTTTATTTGGGGCCATTCTTCGTGAGAGCTCAAACTTCTGAAGGGTTAGGGTTAGTATTTATAGCTGAATGTAGAAACAATTGTGTGCTGTTTCTAAGTAGATGTTTCTTTAAACAATGTTACAAGCAGTGCTTTTAAAGTAGCTTTTACATTGCTTAGTGGTACTACAGATATAATCTGTTATGGTCTATTTTTTTCCTCATCTGCAATATGTCAGCTATTTTAAATAAATGAATTATTAGATTCTAAGGTATCTTCTTAATTATAAAATAACCTGTCTAAATAGGCTAGCTCGGATTCAGGTTGAGGGACCATTTTAGTTTTGAAGAAAAATTCGGGCGGGTTTTCTGTCTGTGTGTATGTGTGCATGTGCATGCTCATGTGCACTAGAAAAAATTTGTATTGGTATGCTGACAAGTTAAAAATTAACATTTTGGTTTCAAGATGAGTTTTTTATGTCAAGCTAATATCTTCTATGAAATCAGATAACGTCTGGAAAAAGCAGGTGAGCTGCTTTAATAGTTATATGTGCTTTAATTTCATTGTCCTGCTATGTTTAAAGGTGGGTATTCAGTTGCAGGGCAGGTTTAGGGTGGAAAGGCTGGATTGCAGCAGTTGGCTAATACTGCTGCTCATTTCAGGCATGTGTACATATTGATGCTGGCAGATCTATAATTTGAGTCTCTTATTAGAAATGTATTTATCTTTTTTCTTTCTCCATCTCTCAGAATTGGAATATCATCTCTTTGTGGATTTAGGTAGTAATGATGCTTTCTTTGCAGAGATGTGATTTTTGTTGTTTCTATTTCCTAGTTCATGACCCTGGGATAAACTTTATTTCCCAGTACATGTTAGAAGTATGTGAATTACTTCACATGATGTTGACAAGTATGTTTGTGTTTTAAATTTTACGGGTTTAAATACTATGAATTCTAAAAGAGGTAATTGTCAGGCTTTTAAAATGTTATGTTTGATGACTTAATTTCACAATTTAGAAACAGGCTATGGTCCTTGATGTAATAACTGACCTTTCAGTTCATAAACTCTTTACACTGTGATAGCTTGCGTGTTGTGTATAGGGTAAAGGTTCTGTTACTCTGGCCTCTTTGGTAGTCACCTTGCCTTCCCAAATTCTGTAGTTCTAGGATTATTCTTGCAAACACAGTTTACATATTAAATCTGTTATATCAGTTATATAGGTTCATAAATAAATTGTGGTGTATTCTGAACTTCAAGGAATAACAACAACATATTTCAAGAATAAACTTTGTTGACGGGCTTGCAAAATTCCTGAACCCTTGTCATTGTGTTTCTTTATTGCTACTAACGATGTTTGGAAGGTACAACAGAAGAATTTCAGTAAGTCAGTTATTCTCTAGAACACTGAGCAGAGTCAGTTCCTATAAATAAAAATAAAAATGAATGCCCCATTAGTCCCATTAGTGTTGCTTCATCAGTTCGTATACGTTCCTACAGAAACCTGATGGTCAGTCTCCTAGGAGCTGTAAGGGTGTGTGTCTCTACTCCGCTAGTAGAAGAATTCCAGGTATTATTTTCCATCCCTTTTAGTAAGGCACGTGGTCCTTACTCTTTTAAGATGTGTGTATATACATTCAGCACGCAAAAAGTGAGCGTGGAAGCTGGATTCGTTTTTTCTAGCAGCATTAGTTGGCAAACGTAGCATACTGTAAATAAGAATTGAGCTGTGTGTGAAATCATGGCCAAGTAACTTAATTAATATAAATTCCTTTTAAATATTTTATACAAGAGAGGAATAGATATGAAAAAATGCTGTTGTGTGCAGTGTGTGATTTACTGGTGCCGTTTTATCTACTTAGAACAAAAATAGGCTTTGAATCCTTCTGTGGACTCCTAAACCAGTGTAATACACATCCTATTAGAAGACAAAGGCTCTAACAAAAATAGTTATTGATTAATGTCCAAAAAAAGGGGCTGTACTTCTGTTGTATTATGCTCTGCTTTCTGAAATAGCGTTGCTATTTGTCCTGAGGTAACCTTTATACTCTGGAAAAGGGAGAAAGAGCAAGAAGGGAAAAACAACTTGTATGAAGCTTCGATCATGTTACTTGACAGTTGCATCATTAGTAGTTTCTTCTGGTCCTTAGTAATCTGAATTTTGTTGTTACAGATCTCTGTATTTTAAAAGCAAAAATAACCAACAGCATAGTTGTGAGACAATAAATGTGTAGGAATGTAAGTTAATATGTAATACAGTGTCCCAGGTATTGAATTGTGATCTATAACAAGTCTGTTGTTGGTGACAGGTGGCAAAACATAGCAAATTTCTTGTCTAGGAATTAAATTTAAGTAGTTCTTCCTGCACATATATATATATCGGAAAGCTTGGTAATTTAGAGCTAGCATACATTTGTTCCCCTGCATAATTTGGGATTGGCCAGTTCTTTCCTGTTCCTGTCCCCTCAGCAGTAGTAAAATCCCACATGCTGCTAGTGCAGTTTGGCTTTTGTAGCCTTTGGGTACATTGCCTATTTCTGAGCCAGAGTAATTGCTTAAATTTCCATAGGACAGTGATATCTGAGTGTTGCAATGGGCTATGAATGTTCTGTGGCACTAACTGGCTGTTTTCTGTTTTCAAATTTCAGTATACTTATAGAAACCAGAAATAGTCAAGGCGGTTTTGCAGTCACACAACGGAATTGTACTGTTGTCTCAGTTTTACAATGTTTTCCTTTAAATCCCAATTTCCAAGGACTTTTTGAAAACAAAGTTTACGTTTGGCAGAATGGGGATTGCTCATTGGGATGGATTAATGTGTATTTGATTTGACAGAGATTCTGATGTTACTGATCAGCCAGCAGTTAATTACTCCCTGTAACTGCTATAATCAGTTTCTGACTCACAGGTATTTGGTGGTGTGCCTGGGCAACATTTAAGATTAATTGTAGTCAGCTATACATAAGTCAGCTGTATGATGCTCCTAGAAGGTTTGACTGTGGCACTTCATGACAATGCAAATACAGAATTGTAGAAAAGTGTAGTGGATTATTCTGGTATTGCTACATCACCCACTACAATAACGTCTGTAAATAGTAAACATTATCACTAATATAAAATATTACAATATAGAGTAAAAATAAACATGTTGATGATGAACATTGAAACTTTGTCACTCTGAGTTTCCCTTCTTACCCTCCTTGTCTTTCCCACAGTATCTTTTGTTGTTTGCTAAAGTATACTTAAATTGTTCCTGTAATCCAGTGTTAGCTGTGCAAGAAGCAGAACATAATGCAATTTATTCTGACCTACAAATGAAGTGAACTTCTAGCCGCTAAATTATCTGTGTTGCTTGGAACTGATGGGCCTAAAAGACTGGGTTAATGTGAAATTTCCATTGTGATCTTTATATCTTCTTCATTTTTATGGATTCTAATTTAAATCTCTGCTTTTTATCCATTTTTTTACAAATTTGGTTTGGCTTGTCGTCCCATCCCCCCCCCCCCCCAAAAAAAAAAATCATGGTATTTTTGAGAGAATATTCTGTCAGATTTTGTTTAAATTTATCTGTATGTCCAGAAGGTACCATGGAATGGCATTGCCTCAGGAAATTAAGCTAAAACACTCTAATCAAGTAGTTTAGGTGATGTGAGAAGTGACTGTTTTTCTCCCAATTTGAAGTAATACATGCAGGGATAGTAAACCGCATGGATTTCCTAGCACTCTGTTAGCACTAATGTATGATGAATGATAGAGAAAAACAATATAATTCCCTGATAGAAACTGAGATACGAAGAAATTGTGTCTTAAACTTCTTGTCATCTACTAGACTGAAATTGCGGTTCTGTAAGATGTGGTGACCCATGCAGCAGCTTACTCATGGTCAGTCAGAGGAGGTCTCCATTGATGGCATCACCTTTTGAGGCCTTTTCTGAAGCTTTAGCCGTTGAGCCTATTTAAGAAAAGTAACCCAGGGGGGAAAAAAAAAATGAGGGAAGGATTGCTTTCTCCTGGGTAGTGTATTCCAGTGGCTTATAGATCCAGTGAGTGCCAGAGTTGATGAGGAAACAGGCAAGTAAGAGTGTGCTGCCAGGATTGGGGGAGAAAACACAGAACTGTAATAGAAGAGTATAGGATCTTGAAGGAATATGGACACTCTTCTGTAATCCAGACTTTCATTAGTAGGGCAATCTTGAAAGTTTATTGTGTTCTTCAGTGAAGTTGCTGTAAACGTTAGTAGTTTTCTTTTGCAGTTCCTGTTTGACTCGCATTGTATGTGCAAGCAGCATGGGCAGAGGTCAGAAGAGTGCATGTCGAGAGTTTAAGGTGGTGAAGAAAGATTTAAACATCCAGTTCATTGCTGAGCTGTATCCAGATTCCTCATGATCAGATTGGTTTATAGAGATAATTCCCAATGAGAATTGATGTGGAAAATGTTAGTAAATGCATTAAATTATTATGAGGTACTTAGACCTTACTGCAATGGAACCGTAAAATAGATGGGTACAAATATCTCTTGGGAGCAGAGAAGAAGAAACAACAAATACAGAAATAGTAGAGAGGGAAAATATATTGCTTTAATTTGAATTAGAATTATTGGTAATACATAGGAGTGTACTTTTATAAACCTCTTTGAAGTTTGTAAGAAGTTCAGAAATAGGGCACAGTTAAACTTAGTTTAGCAGTATTCTTTTTTATGTGTCGTCTTTTTTTTCTGTCTGGAAAATAAAAGTTAAAGTATTTTTGTATTTTCCTTTGTTTAACAGTATTCTGCTTGGTCAAAGTCGTGGTGGCATTGTATTCAGCACTGATGATTATTTTCGTCAGCAAGATGGATATACGTATAATGCTGCTCAGCTTGGTGATGCCCATGACTGGAACCAGAAGAGAGGTTTGAATGCATAAGAGGAGTCCTATTAAATTATGCTTATATTTAGAAATAGAAGTATTACATAACATGCATGTGTGTTAGTAATCTATATGAAAAGGAGTATATATATATTTTTTTAGTAGAGGGTACATAGAAATATATATTTAAAGTATTCTTTATATTCTAATTTATATATATATACACATTAAATTTTGAATTTCTAGAAGGTTCAGTGTTAAAAATATAAAATCTCTTCTCTTTGTGCTGTGACCTGCTGATTTGTTACATTTGGTGCTAGTATCTTGATGGCAGAATTGAACCTTTTTAATGCTGGCAACTGCAGGGTATCTTATTTTTTCCAGTATCTTTCCCGATCTGAGGTTCATCCACAATTTATGGAAGAGTTTTTATGAGAAAGATTTTAGTTTACTTGTGTAGATTAACAGCTTTAGTAAGTCATCTTTCTTAACAGCTATCAGTGTCCAAAGATTGGGTTTAATTGGTAAGGAAGTAGATACCTGGGGTAAGAAGGGTAGCAGACAGATTCTTGCTCTTTCTGTAGCAGTTTTCGAAGAATCTCACTACCTGCTTAGTCTCCTCCAATGAGTGGACAAACTGAACAACTCCATTGCCTGTGCATGCTGATTACTCTCTGTGCTGCAGTGTCTCAAGCAGAAGCTTCCTTCCTAGCTGGAGTACTACTTCTTTGCATCAAAAGACACAGAGGGCCAAGTAAAAAAAAAAAAAAATTCTTCCCTTTCCTCCCCACTTCACCTTAATGCAAAATTTATGATACATGGGGGGAAGATTTTTGTATGAACAGTGAAGGAATTTATTAGAGCAATTATCAGAATATCAATTATAAAAAGCAGTTTTGAGATTGGAGTGCAACAGTAATAAATACTTTGAATGAAGTTCCCAGTAGAAGCCTGAGGAGCAAAGAGTTGATAAGGTAGTAGTTTATGCATGAGAGGACTCAACATTTCAGAATTATAGGACCACTAAACAATTCTCACTTGGTAATGGCTTCTGGCTGTTTCTCACTAGACCTTAAAATCTTTCTAGTTCTGTATCACTTAGTTACACAGTACTTTGGATAACCAGAACAGTATATAATTTAGTTATTCAGTGATTTTGATAGCAAGAACAGCTGTGCCATGCTGTATAGAGCACCCCCACTGTGAAACATTTGCTAGAATAGCTTGGGGTTGAATTGGGTCCATGAAAAATGCTCAAACCATATATCCTGCTTTGACTAGATGGAGTTCTCTGACTTGAAATACTTCAGAAGTTCTTGGTTTCATTTGTGTGCGTATTCTTGAAATACATGAAGTGAGAACTTCAGGGGAATGATAATCCTGATAGTTGGGATTCTTGTCGGAAGAGTAGGCCTCTCTTAAAGTTTCATATAGATTATATCAGCTTTATATAGATTATATCCAAGCGGGGTCTCATAAGAGTGGAGTAGAGAGGGAGAATCACCTCCCTTGACTTACTGGCCACACTTCTCTTGATGCAGCCCAGGATACAGTTGGCTTTCTGGGCTGTGAGCACAGATTGCTGGCTCATAGTCAGTTTTCCATCCATTAATACCCGCAAGTCCTTCTCAGGGTTGCTCTCAATCCACTCATCCCCCGGCCTGTATTTGTGCATGGGGTTGCTTTCACCCATGTGTAGGATCTTGCACTTGGCCTTGTTGAACTTCATGAGGTTTGCACAAGCCCACCTCTCCAGCCTGTTAGGGTGTGTCTGGATGCCATCCCTGCCCTCCAGCGTGTCGACTGCACCAGACAGCTTGGTGTCATCGTCAAACTTGCTGAGGGTGTGCTCAATCCCACTGTCCGTGTCACCAACAGAGATGTTAAACAGCGCCGGTCCCAGCACCGACCCCTGAGGAACGCCACTCGTCACTGCTCTCCTCTTGGACATCGAGCCGTTGACTGCAACTGCTTGAGTGTGACCATCCAGCCAATTCCTTATCCATTGAGTCGTTCATCCATCAAATCCACGTCTCTCCAATTTAGAGACAAGGATGTCATGTGGGACTGTGTCACATACTTTGCACAAGTCCAGGTAGATGAAGTCAATTGCTCTTCCTTTATCCACCAGCCCCCCTTGTAGAAGGCCACCAAATTTGTCAGGCATGATTTGCCCTCAGTGAAGCCATGCTGGCTGTCACCAATCACCTCCTTATTTTCCATGTGCCCTAAGCATAGTTTCCAGGAGGATCTGCTCTATGATCTGGCCAGGCACAGTTTTGTTTAAAACTTTTATCTAAGGTATTACATCAGTGCACTTAGCACTTAGATCTATAGTTAAAACAAAATGATAGAACATGTTAAGTGTGTTGTAGCTATAAAATAATCTTTCTTCATAAGCATTTGTAAATTAATGATGGTCCCATTACCTTCATTACAGAATTGGCTATTCTCTTGATACCTTTATGAATCTTTTCTGAAAAGCATATTTCAGGATTTTTCCCCTGTTTCTGTCAGCCCACGAGTTTTCTTTTATAGATTTGGGTTTCAGAAAGATCATTTGTACCAAGTTAATGAAACCAGGGCAATATACTTTTAATTTTTTTTATAGCTTTTACTATCGATTCTTAGTGCTCTGTTGGAACTAATTTTATCTTTGCTTTTTAAGTCCCTACCATTTACAAAGTTACTTCGTAGTCTGTTCATTTTATTTCTTCCCATTGTATGGATTGATTTCCATCAAGATAATTCCCTAGTTCTCTCCAATAACTTAGGGTGTTTCTTCCTTCAGATCCCCGCTTCATTCAGTGACCAGATTGAGTAGTGTTCACTAAATGGGCAGGTTTTCAACAGATGTATTTTTTTTAATCCTTGCACTCATTGTGGATCTCACTTTTTATTTAATGCATATTATTTAAACTTTGTTTAATGGAACATTATTAATTCTCCTGAGAACTTTTTTTGTATGAGTGTTATTTTAGGATTTTGAGCTTTAGATATTTCAGCTCTTTCATCTAGTTCATCATCTTAACTTTCTGTGAGCACTAGTGGTATTATATTCTGAATTTTTAATTGGCAAGCTAAGGAACAGTTGCTAAAAACATTTTCCTCTTTTGGATGCCAAACTTAGCAATTTAGATATTTTCTTCAGTGTATGTAGTAGTAATTAAATTCCGTATATTCAGAATAAACTTCACTGTCTTCATATTCAGATGAGTTCATATCACTTCTGTAAGTGACACCTGTAGCTTTTGAAATTGGGCAACCAGAAAATGAAGATCATGCAAAGTAGTGGCCACTTGGAAAGAGCTGGGATGATGTTCAAGAACATTCACCAAAAGATGATCCTTTTCCCTGACTTTTCACCCTGACTTACTCATTATTTATCTCACAATTACTTCAAAAAAAAAAGGAATGCTTGGGTCATGCTGATGATATGATATGTACCCCCTATTCAACTACAGAAAAGTCTATCATGTGCTGAAAGAGGTAGGAGTATATGGGAAGAAGTAGTGCACAAACCATAAAGCTTTTTTGTTGTTTTTTTTTTGCTTTTGTACCCTGTGTCTTTTAAAAAAAGGACTGAGTCCTTGCTCTTTTCCTGCAAGAATTTTGAAATGTGAAATTCTTGATGTGTTTGTGGCTTACATTGCTAGTACTGTTTAAACTAACTAAAAAAAAATAATTTTTTCTTGGCTTCAATGTGTAACATCAGAGCAATTGATTTTTTATTTTTTTTTAATGGAATTCATCTTTACAGTGCTTCTGTAAAATAGGTAAGGAATTATTCTGTTTTTACTGATTAACTGAGGCACAAAGAAGGTGAGGAATAGATTTTTTTATAAAAGTCTTACTTGCAATTGTAGGAGTAGTTTCAGGAGGAGTTGAGGAATCTTTTTTATGAATCTGGCAGTATCAAGTTGGAAATATGCTTCTCCATCTGACTTAGTTCCAGGCTGCGAAAAGAGCCTAATTTACTGATTTATGTATAAAGTAGTTATTTTCTGAAGTGGTAAAAGCTGTGTCCCTTTCTGCAAAGAACAGCAGAGGTCTTGCTTTCAAAATAAAGAGGTAAAGGAAGTTAAAACAATGAAGATTGAGGTAGCCCACTTGTCCCAAAAGTACTCAATACCCTCTCTAGCTACTCTACTCTGCAGGAGAGTTCCTTCTGAACTTCTGGTAAGAATAGCTAACTGTTGCCGCATTTTGTATAAAATGAAGGTGGATATCAAGCTCATAAAGGTATAGAATTCAAATTTTTCACCTCCTTGGGTGAGTCTCCTGTGTGGCATTATGTAGATGCTGAATGTCACAATCATGCTCTCTGGATGTGCTCAAAAAAAGTGGTTCTGCAATGGTGTTTTCTTCAGGGACAAATCCTAGTAATGTGAGTTCGGAGTCCTCTGGGAGTGCTTTCTGGACTAACTGTGTAAAGGATTTAGAAGAATGCCTGATCTCAAGATCAAAATTAGGTTTAGGCATAAAATAAATGCTTAACTGATTTATTACAACTAAAGCAGTCTTGGGCTTATGAAGAGATACCATTTTAAGCATCAGGGTAACGTTATAATGTTTTCTGTGCTGTGGAGTTGATGAATCTCAAGTAGCCAACAGGTTTGCATGTTTTGTCCCCCAAACTCCTCCAACCAATCCCAGTTCTGCACTGTAATCTCTAGGGTGCTCATGCTAGGTAAGAAGCAGTATACTCTTGCTGGTCCAAAGTTAAAAGCATGTTACTGCCAAAGTGTCCTGCCAAACAAATTGTATTGTGGCTGTGCTCTGTTCATCTTTACATCAATAAAGATGCTAATTTGGATGGGCCTTCTTACTAGTTGCTGTTTTGTAGAACTTGGAAGCAGTTTATTATTCCTGAAGCTTCTGCCCTTTTTTGCATTTGGTAGAAATTGGTCAGTGAGTTCAAACATTATTCAAGCAGAGATAGTATGGTTGTATTTTTTTTTTAATGGATCTCAGAAATATTTCAAATATGTGATGTCTTTCCATTAAGATCCTCTATTTCTTAGCATTTTGTTGGATAACTGCAATACTTAACCACAGGTCTCCATTATAAATGCACCATCTGTTATTTGGCAGAGCTGGTAAAGCTGGAACCAGGGTACAGTTTCATACTGGGATCTCTATACTCAGCAGGCCACAGACTTTGAGCAGTTCTGCTACTTCGCATTCTACACTTCCCATATACTCTTTTGCATCAATTCACCATCACCTGTTTTTTATGCCCTTCAGTTCATTTTGCTTATCTTCTTGCTTCTACTTCTTTCCATTCCTGTCTCTACCTTTGAGTGCTTTTATTCCTTTTCTTAGAACAGTGTGTTTCAGTCAGACTAGATGAGTGCAAAAAAACATCTGGAACGTTTATTTACATTTACCATTTTGAGTTACATAGTTATTTATTAACTTGCACTATTTCTCATTGCAGCAAAGCAAGCAATGGAGCAGGGAAAATCTCCAGTAATAATAGACAACACTAACACTCAGGCCTGGGAAATGAAGCCATATGTGGAAGTGGTAGGTGGTGGTTTGTGATTATATCATCTGTTACAACTTTTCATACTTAGCTTCCCACGTGATCAGTTGGTCTGTTTTGTCCAGAAACGTTTTCATTGCTCAAGTTTCTAAAGAGAGACTGCTTATTGATATGATTAGTAATTGGTATGGCAATAGTAAGACCAATTTAGAGATTGACTTGATCTAATCTGCTTAGCCTGGAATGAAAGCTAAGATGGGCTGAGAATAAGTGAAATTCAGCATGCTACCACCACAGAGTTAACTACATCTGTTTATTATACTGATCTATAAAGTTTTTGTTACATTTTATGTAATAATGATACACATACCACACATTTTTCTTTGCTTGCTGCAGGCTCTAGAAAAGGGATACAGAGTGGAGTTCCATGAACCAGATACTTGGTGGAAGTTTGATCCTGAAGAATTAGAAAAGTAAGGTTTACATTATAGAAATCATTGTATTTATATATATAGACAGACACAGATAAATGTGCGCACATAAATATATCTGTAGTATATTATATTTTATTCAGCATCTTATTTATTCAAATACTTAACTACTAGTATAAAATGTGTTTTATTTAAATAGGCATTTTGAGGTATACCTTTAAATGGAAGTGTTATGGATGAACAGACACATAAATCAAAGTCCTGTCTTCTTGGCTCAAAGTCAATATTAAAATTTTATTGGACATGAGTAGAAAAATGATTGACCCTTGTAAGAGTCGCTGCTATTATAATGAATAATTGTTCTGAGAAATTTGTTGCTACAAAACACTGACAGAAAGAAATAGGTAAAAGACAAAAAGGAATTTTGCAGTTTGCAAAGAATGCATCAATGTGCTTTGTTTTGTCTGCTTTTTGTCTTGGTGTCAAAGAACAAGAGTCCATTACTAATCAGTAAAGGTTAGAATGAAAGCTCATATTTTACATTATTCTATTGCAAGATTTTGTGAAATTGTCCCCAGTCTTCAGAGGATCTGACTTAGAGTAGTGTTGGACATAGGTCCTTGAAGTTCTGAGTTGTGAGAGTAACTGGGAAGCTGCTTACTATTCCTGGTTAATGTCTCTCTTGTCTCAAATGTATCTGCATTAGGAATCTATGAGGTATCAAGCCAATTTAGGGATATTTCACTGTTTGAAATGTAATGCAATGTTTTCATTGTTGATCACAGAGTTCTCTCACTGATTGTCATTTTATATGCTTCCAACTGACTTGACTTATAATTGTTTCAGCTTTGTAAAGTAGCACCTACAATGCACAAAATGTGTGTATAATACTTACATTACTGACTTGGACTTTACTGTGTTCATAAATCTTTTAAAGTTTTCACCTTTTCCCCCTAAGTTACCACTAACTTATTTTTAGAGATGGAGTCGTCTCTCTGTATGGTAAATGCTAATAAGTTTTTCTGGTATGGGGTACAGCACAGCCAAGTTAGCAAGCTGTTTTATTAATCAGACGTTTCTAAGATATTCAGTGTGAGACTTCCCTTACATGAGACAACTCATTTTCCAGAAAAATTCGTGTTTGCACATGGTCTTAACAGGAAACAGGATAAACAAACGTAAAGTGTTGTTACCATTGTATTTTATTGTCCAGTTGTTAATTGTAGAAGTAAAGTTTATGTCTTTCCCAAAACCAAAGGAAAAGCCTTGAACTGTGAAGTGCTGCTACCAGTTCTTAGGAGGTTCCTAGAAATGTTTTAGCAGCTCCAGTGGCTTTAAATATTTGAATAGAGGCCCATTGTCTGGAAACTATTTTTTGAGAGTTTAGGAAAGGTGATGACATGAAGTTTCATTCTTGCTTTCAGTTGCTTGAGGAGAGGACTCAATTTTGGAGGTTTGGGGTTTTTTTCACATTCATGTGTTTGGAAAATACATGATAGAGATGTAGTTTGGGGGATTCCTCTTATGAATTTGAGCTCAACATTTTTTGCAGTACCTGGTCAAATACTATGCTAATAAGAAATTAGGGTAATTTTATTAGTTGTCTGGAGTCACACATTCTAATTCCCTCCTAAACAGGTTCACTTAAGACTCTATTTTTCTGGTAGTTGGAATAAAAAAGACACTACCTTCTACTTTAATTAACAAAATTCTTTTCTTATATTTTGAATACATGCTCCTCATTTAGTTGTTTTTAGTGGTACTGTCTAGATTGTTAGTAACTCTTATCAAGTGAAATAATATTGTCTATATTCTAGAAATTAGGTGCATTTCTAGATACTATTTTTATAGGATTGTTTCTGCCACTGCTTAGTGTGTTTGAGAAATCTATGAAAAGGCTCTCCAGGTCAACACTGGATGAATTCTTGATGTCAAGAATGTGACAGATGTTTGTGTGGAATAGATGTCTGTGTCTTCTTCTTCCAGTGTGCCTGTGAGATACAAATTGTCTTTGGAGTCACTCATGAGTGATTTTGCTTTTCGTTTAGTTTTGTGCACATAACTTTTGTGAAGACATCTTGACTCTTCAGACTTATGTCTTGCAGTAGTGCTCAAGACTTTTTGCATAGCTTTTAGACCATTATGTAAAGGATTTTGTACTTTGATACCATTTTTAGGAAATCTTGAAAATTACAGGTGAGAGAGCGAGTGGCAAAATCACTGGTAGAAGAGAAGGAAAAGTTTTTATTTTTTTTTTTTTAATGTTTAATTGGTGTTGAATGATAAAATTACCCTCTGTCATGTTTGTATACATTGAGTAGCTGGTCTGTTGGGAACTAGAACTTTAACAAAAAAAAACAAAAAAGCCACAATAACAAAATAACCCAAACAACCAAAAAAAGCAACAAAAAACCCCAACACGTTGGGTCAATTGAATCACATTTGATTCAAGCTTTTGGGGAATAACAGGTATCCTGTGTATAATCTGTATTTTGGGGTGGATGTTGTTTTAATTAAAAAAGAAAAGTTACCTGCTGTGTAACTTCACACAGAATTGAAATGCAAACAAGTTTAATGTAACCTTTTTTTCTTCAGTATGGTCATAAAAGTGCAATTTCGTATTGACTTCATTAAACTTGTGCTGATTCTTTTAAGTAGCCATGTCTGTGCAGGATTACTTTGCCATGTATTGGTACATAAGATCCTCCTCATGTAGAAGCATTTAATAATGACAGGACTTTGCTTTTATCAATAGATTCTGTGTTCCTCCAAGCAAAACGAGCTTCCAAAGCATAACTGTTAGGAGGTTTTGCTGGTACAAATGTACTGGTTAGGGACAGATGGCTTTATGCTCTTTCAGCATAGCCAAGCCACCACAGATGAGTGAAGACACGCGTGAAGAGGAGATTCCAGTATTAAATGACACTGTAGAGCAGAGTTGTTTCCTTTTTTAAATTAATTTCTACACTTGATGTGATTTTGACGTTGGTGATTTTATTATCCTGCCTTGTTCTTTAAGGTGAAGTACTTGCTCATATATGAAGTGATTATGCACAAGTCGATTCAGTTGTGGATGAGTGTGCATTTTATGCCCAGAGCACTTGAGCTGTAATATTTTTCTAGGAGTACTAAGATACGGAAAATACTGAATAACTTTGTGCTTCCACCATTTTACATAAAAGGACTTAGACTTCCTTTTCTCAGATTTTTTTTTTTTTTTTTCTGTCATGAGAGTCAAGTACTTTATAGAATTCCCATGTTTCTAGGGGTTTGGCTTTTTTCTCTATCATTAACCTTGTTCATATTCGTGAATAAAATCAAAACTGTTAAGACTAGTTAACTGGTAAGTTCAACATGCTGCTGTTCCAGGGCTTCTTTAGCACAATGTAGAAATTAGTAGCATTTAAACAATTTCTTTAGCACAATGTAGAAATTAGTAGTGTTTAAACAATGAGCCGCTTGTGATGATCACTCTAGTTTCTGATGTCTCAGGGAAGAGTGTCTATGAGATAAATACTCTACTTAAGCCTTTTCTTCCTGAAAGACAGCTGATAAAATGCACCTTAAACTTCAACATAATTCAGAATACTTCTGAGATCACCAAGTTGTCTTCCATTCTGAATATGAAACTTGTGTGCTACCTGGAGTATGCTTTCAACCTTCATCAACTTGATGCATGCTTCTTTGTTG
Organism: Tyto alba; assembly: GCF_018691265.1. Lineage (NCBI taxonomy): Eukaryota > Metazoa > Chordata > Aves > Strigiformes > Tytonidae > Tyto > Tyto alba. The sequence continues at coordinate 24,507,952 of NW_024881282.1, read as the reverse complement.
TGATAATACGCACAAAGTCCTTGGGGGGGAGGAAATCAGTCTTTAAAAATATTTCTGTATAGAGTATCCTCTTTCCAGTATAGCCTGTTTGTTCCCAGTACTGATTTCTCTATAGAACTGAGCAAGTTAGTAAGGAAACCCATGCCTCTTCTCTCCATCACAGAAAGCACAAAGATGCAGGCATATATTCCCTGTTGGTATGACTTGGAAATAATTCAGCTTGGACAAGGCTTCCTGATGATAAGAATGTATTGGGTTATGATAAATGCTCGTCTGTACTATAGAAACATTTTGTTCGTGGTTTATATCTGTTCTTTTAGATTCAGTTCTGTTATAGTGCTGACAGTTCTCCGACATTCAGTTTGTGCATAAGCCTTTGCTTTTCTTTTTGGCAGAGACTGAAATTCTCTGCTAACATGGATTTTAAGATTCTGTTCCAGAGATACTAAGGAGATAGAAACATTCTAATGTAATGTCTAATGTCTCAGGTTCTTAATAGACCAAGTTCTCACTGGAAGTTGTTCATTAAACACTGCAGGAATAGCACAACACTTTTGGCCTCTCTTCTGTGTGTTTTGGTACATTTCTAAATTCGCAGCAAGTATCAGTAAGAGCTAGTAGGTAAAGTATCATGGGCAGGCTGTTCTGCTTCAAACCTAAAATTGCTCTTTATTTTATATAGAGATTTACTGATGAGAAAATATTCTGTTATTAAGTCTTAAAATCATATATTTTTATTTTTTATGCCAGTTTGAACATTGCTATTATAAGTAGTAGTCTATGATATTCATCCCTCTACTCATTAGCTAGTATACCATGTAAAATCTGATGAATAAATAGAAAGCGAAGTCCTTTTAGTGTTATTTGGTACATAGTCCTGGTGAATAACATCACATTTGTGTATGAAGAATGACTGTATTGTTTTCTGCTATTTAATATATGCAGTGGTGAATTGTTAAAATAAACCTTACCACAAGTTGAATACTGAGAGAATGAGGATACAGTATAATAAAAGTGAAATTTCAAATATGAAAAGCAAGAAGGAAAATTGTGAAATTATGTTTTTTCTTTTTCTTAAAAACTGTAAACATATAAACATACCAGACAATTTATTTAAATTTTTATTTTTGTAGGAGGAATAAACATGGGGTCACTCGTGAGAAGATTGCTCAGATGTTGGAACGATATGAATATCAAATATCCATACCTATTGTCATGAATTCAGTGGTACCTCCCCACAAAAACACTCAAAGGCCACCTCTGCAGCGAAGACATAGGTGGGGAGGCAATACAGACTCATGGAATTCTTTCAGTATTTCAAGTAGCCGATAACACAGTTGCAGTCAGTTAATAAAAATATCTCTTACTTGCCCTTCTAAAACACATCATCACCTCCAATAAAGTAGTGGATCTTCTGTGTTTTAAATAGGCCTATTTCAAGACCATTTTCTTCTGGAGGTCATTCCTTCAACAGACTTGCATGTAAATAAAATTGTACATTCAATGTTTTTTAAAACTATATTTATTACAGTTGTAATAACTTTGATTTTAGTAAAATATTTAATATAGTATGACATATAGCAGAGTCTTCCTTCATAAACATAGGACAATGATGTTGTCATATGTCAAGTAACTGTTGAGCAGTTTTTTTTAAAGAAGAGGTCATACAGGATATCTTTTAAAAGATAATTAAAGCCCCAGAAGAAGAGGTTATTTATGTAATAATCAGTTTTAGTGATTGTCATTTAGTCTTCTTATCTTTTAGGAAATTTTTTTGAAAATAATTATGTCCTGGATTCTCTTTTTGTTCTATTTGGCAGGCATTGCCAATTGGCAAAATTTTAGCATGTATTTTCTGCTTTCAGTTGTGGTGTTTTGTTTTTTTTTTTTTTTTTGTCTCAGAAGCTCATCTGGCAGCTGAAGCAACATTCTGCCAATACAATATTCACCAGCCTTAAACTGTGCACCCTGAATTATTTGTTTGTTCTCAGTGGTAGTATATAAACTATGATGGTGGCTGCACACCACCAACTTTTTTGTGCTGACTAAAAAACCCTAAATGTTGTCGCTAAAACCCCAACATTTCACAGCTATGTCTAAGAAATTTCTTTCATTTACAATAAAAATGAGGTGTTAAAGCATAAGGCTGTCAAGTCCCAGTCCACAGTTGGATGCATCAATTCAACATACATAGTGGATTTAATTCTGTAAAACCATGTTGCGTTCCCAATTTTGGCACAGCCAGTGTAATCTGTTTACCACATAAGAGAATGAGCGAGCATGGAGATTGACTAATTTACTGCCCTTTCTTTTAAAACATGATACATCTGTACATTTTCACTTTGCTTGCTTTCTAACAGCTTTCTGTATTAATAAAATGTATTTGTCTTCAGTGTTGTTTTAGTAGTTCAATGCAACAGTTTTTATTATTCTCAAGCTTGTAGGGTTTTATACAGATGAGCATTATTACTAACCTGCTAGCTGAAATAACCTATTTGACAACATTTGACTTCCTTATATATTGAATGAGTAAATCCTGAATAGGAATTTTTGTAAAGAATGAGAGTACGTAGCTTAAAATTTTCATGGTTTTCTATTAGTAATTTGGTGTAATAGCCATCAGAATTTTGAAAATTCCAAAGCCAGCATGATTTTATTTAATTATAGACAATTTTTGAGTAGGCCCTAAAAATTACTTCATTTTTAAAGTCTGAATACCATGAAAGTTAAAAATCCAGATATAAAATGAAATATCTTTCTGTGGTTTTCTAAGCCTGTTGTGCGAATCTAAATTTGTACAATTTAATGTATATCTGGAGTAACATTTTCATAAGAGATTCTATTAGAAAAGTTGAAGTGTGCAGTTTCATGTTTTAGTAATAGTTTTAATTATTTGAAAAATAATTTCAAATGTTTCAGTAGCACATGGATTGTTAATATGTTGAATTATGTGTATATATAAAAATACGAAGCTCTCCAACTATATATTATATATATATAATGATAATGTAGTTTAGTTTTCATTTTTCATTGTCTCAAAAGAACCATGAAAATCTTTGTAAATGGTCATTAATACTTTAAATATCCCAAAGTTTTTATATTTAAACATGAAAGCATATTTCAAGTGGAGGAAGATAAAAAGGTTTTAGGAAGACTCATTTACTCCATATTACTTTAAGACATAATGAAGTGGTAAAGTTTATTGAGGCTTTATGTAATATTCACACAGTATGCTAAGGTGTGGCAAAAAAGAGCTGATTACTGAAAATTGATGTTATGATATCCTTTGATACCTTCTGTCTTCAGTTTTTAAAGGAAACAGGTGTTTTTTTAGCAATATTTAATTGATATATGTTCTCTTTAACTGAAATTTGTATTTAAATAGATGTGAATTTATACTATTTTTAAATGGTGCAGCACTTTGGAGTGCTATCTTTTTAATAAATTATTGTGGATGGTGAGTATTTTTGATATGCAAAGCATGTTGATTGATAATAGGCTTGCAGTTTGCAAAGGACACATAACAGGAAAGGAATGCTTTGCATCTTGCGCCTGGATCAAACATTTCTTGTAAACTGCTTAATCTATAAAGCTGTATTCCAAGGTAAGTACAATGACATAGTAGGTGAAAACACAATGGAATTACTTTCTGTGCAACATATTTTTGTTTCATGGTATATCAGTATTTCATGAGAATGACAGCCATGGTCATACATACATTAGACAGAAGTTGCTTTTAAACTGCAATATTTATATGTAAAAATAATAAAAGATGATGTGAAGTACGTCTTGCAGGTATTGAATATGTCCTGGTCCCTCATGAACAAGGAAAATTACTTATTTTGTCAAAAAGTGTGTACAAGAAACGTAAGAACTCATTGTTCAGTTAGACTAGGGATCTCAGAATTTTTACTATCTGCATAGTTCTTAGCAGTACAGCTGTTGGTGATAATAATGTACCTAGAATGAAAGTTTCCTGGTTTAGGTTTTTAGTAAATTGCTAGTTCATTATATTTCATTAAATAAGTGTAAGAATTTTTTTAAATGTAACTAATGTGTAGAACTTTAATGTGGCAAGTGCACATTCGTAGGACCCCCTGCATACATAAAACTAGTGACGTATTTGGGGTAAGTAAATGTAAACAGATTAGTCAAGTTGCTCAACTGTAGTTTTACCATCCTACTCTTCCAAGCATGAAATTTCAATGAGAATTAATTTGCAGAACATGCATAATTTGATTCATCTAGCTGATCAGTTAGCATTAGCTCTATAGGATTATGCGTTGCTTTAGAAAAAAAAATAGTTCTAGTTTTACTGCTTCATCTAAACTGCTGTTTCTTATTTGACTAGTTTACTTCCTGAATTATCAAAAGTTTTCATCAGTGTTGTCTTTGACAGGATGATAGTGTTTTTTTCTTTTGTTTGGAGAAGAAAACAAACAAACAAAAAACCAAAGCCAACAAAAGAACACCCAAAACCCACAAAACCAAACCCTAGAAGACCTATGTGCTGGTTTTGGCTGGGATGGGGTTAATGTTGTTTTAACATACTTACAACAGCTTGCATGAGGCTGTGTTTCGGCTTTGTGCTGGGAACAGTGTTGATAATTCAGGGATGTTTTCCTTCTTGCTGAGCAGCGCTCACACAGCGTCAAGGCCTTTTTTGCTTCTCCCGCCGCCCCGCCGGCCGGCGGGCTGGGGCTGCACAAGCGGTTGGGAGGGGACACAGCCGGGACAGCTGACCCCAACTGACCAAAGGGATATCCCGTGCCATGTGGTGTCACGCTCAGCATATAAAGCTGGGGGGAGGAGGAGGAGGTGGGAGGACACTCGGAGCGATGGCGTTTGTCTCCCCAAGTAACTGTTCTGTGCGATGGAGCCCCGCTGTCCTGGAGATGGCTGAGCACCTGTCTGCTGATGGGAAGTGGTGAATGAATCCTTTGTTTTGCTTTGCTTGCGTGCTTGGCTTTTGCTTTACCTATTAAACTGTCCTTACCTCAACCCATGAGTTTTCTTACTTTGACTCTTCTGATTCTCTTCCCCCATCCCACCAGGGTGGGAGTGAGCGAGCGGCTGGGTGGCACTTAGTTGCCAGCTGAGGTTAAACCACAACAACCTAATGTAACTCATTTATTTTTATTTTTTAACATAGGAAGTTAAATAATCTGTGAAGAGTTCTGGCTTCTGTTCTTGTAGTCTTGTCCTCTAGGTTCATTTTGATCTAGTTTGCCATGCTACACAATTTTTTTAAGGTTTTTGCCCTTAAGAAGAAAGCCAAGATTTTGTCTTTGTTGTCTACCTCCTGAAACGTTCTGCAGAAATGGTAGTGTTTATTTGCTTCTCTGCTAATAGATAACTGAAAACCAGGCTTTGCCTAGCTGAGATGGGACCCATAACATTTGATTGTTTTGTATCTCTCTTTCCTGATTTAATTTAGACTCTTGGTATTTTACTCTTTGAGCTGACCAGCAGGACTCATTTTCAGTCAATTAGAAAAAAAGTTACTTTTGTATTTTCACATTCATATGTGATACCTGTAGTTTTAACTGGTGCTTCCTCATAGCAATCGAGTTTTCCGGAAGAAATGTTTTCCTTCTGTGCTGGTACATCATGGAGGTGAGGTGACTAGACATATGTTGAGAATTGAGGGTTTTCTGTACAGAAGAACAGACATATATTATAATCCCCAGTAAAGAGCAATAAGAAGACAGTGCTGAAATACAGTTCCTTAAATTGAATTTAAGTACTCAATTTAAACCAGTTTAAATGTTTAAATGTCAGATGTTTCATATAGGTCAGAAGTGGAAATATTTCACTTCTCTACAATGACACTTTCTCATCTCAATGTTTTATGTTTTCATCCTTTTGAAATAAAAGCAAGAGCAGAGATTAAAGCTCTTTAGTAATAATTTCCTAGGTGAGAATCTACTGTTACATCAATTAATTTCACTGGGGTTTTTTAGGTTTTGTTTTGGTTTTTGCTTGGTTTTTTTGTTTTGTTTTGGTTTGGTTTTTTTTTAAGTTAGCTGTAAATCTGCTTATTTTGAGTTTACAGAAAAATATGTGAAAATATGGTTGGTCTTTTAAGTATAAGATAAAGTATAAGTAACAGTTCGTCAAGGTCAGATCATCTCAAATTTGTCTAGTTTATTTCTGTAGTAATGGAGAAGCAGCAAGTGGTGTTTTTAGCTTGAGATAGACTATCAATGTCATTCTAGATCAAGGATAATAAAAGCATTGAAGTATTATGTCTGGAATGGGTCTCTGCAGTTTCATTTTAGCTGATAGTGATGCTTCTTCATTTCTCAGGTAGGCAGGCAGCCCTTAACTATTTAATGTGTACCTTACTGATACATAGCGCTGTTGTAACACTACCATGTTGTGCCAGGGCAGAACATACTGTATCCACGAAGTAATTTTTTTCCAGTTGTACTTGCAGTCTTTTTAGTGGTGTTAAATATTTTTCTTTTTTTGAACTGTTAATGGAATTAAACTTCTGTGATCCTTCAAACTGATATCAGAGTGTACTGCTTTATAATTGTGTGGAACATCCTGATTGTCCTTGTTAAATATTTTCCTGATACTAACCCTGTAAGTATTCTAGGAGTTTATGGAAACATAGTAGAAAAATATTTTGAGCAAAACTTTTGGAACATGTGCCTGCATGTTGCCTAACTGTACTGATTTAAAAAAGCATGGATTCTTTAGTGGATGTTGTTAAATTGCCAACAGACCAAGAAATGCTGCTTTAGCTGACTGAATAAACATTTGCTTATTTCTAAGGGGTTTACTGTATCATTTACAAATCAGTCTTAATCATGGGCCTGTAATGCTGTTTGGCTGGTTTTATTCATGATACTTCTCATAATGATTTTTTTTTTTTTAAATTTATTCATCAGCCATAGGTTTTGGTAACCTATACTATAGATTGTAATAGTCTATAAGAAATTACTGAACAGTTTATCCCACATCTTGTTCTTAACCACGAAGGCTCAGGGACCTGATTTAAGAGTGGATTAACTATATTACTTTTTCCCCATTTAGCATTTTTCGTGATAGTTTTCCGGTATTGCTTGTAAGATGACTACACTGCTTTACAGGGATCTTGGCAACAAAAGTATAGACATCTGATCTTTTACCTGAAGCAAGACAGGCATGCGTATTTGAGCTTCATTTGCGTCTCTTTGCAGCTGTTTGGTACGTGAGCTGAATATTCAGTGAAGTATACCCTACAAAATTTCAAATCAATTTTCACTTTATGAAAACTGCCGTTAGAAGACTGTGCTTCTGGCTGTGCAGCAAAATTGCGTTATATATGGGAGTATAAACGGAATTCTGTGTATGTGTCAATAGAAGGCACAGTTAGGGCATTGTATTTCATTCTCTTTCTGTTTTGTTCCAGCAGCCTAGAGTGAGTTTTTGTTTTCTAATAATGAATACTTAACTGTGGCAATAATGGAGCCCTTTTTGGTCCTAGGTTTTGAGGAGCGCTTTTATTGTGATTAAAGACAGCTAGCTCTCTACTGCTCTATAGGGAATTGAGCTGTAAAGAGATGAAATGAGTTTGTCTTTTCCCTGGTTAGTTTGTGTCTTTGTAGAGAATGTCAAGCTTTGAGCTCACTGTTTCAAGTAAGATGACATACTGGAGTGGGTTGGACAGAGGGTGGTCAGGGCTTGGAGCACATGGTATACGGGAGAAAGGGATTGTTCAGCCTTAAGAAGAGAAGGTTGTGGCTCAAACAACTAAATGCTGTCTTCACCTGCCTGATGGGAGAGTATAAAGGTGGAGCCAGGCTCCTCTTAGATGAGAAGCAATGGGTAGAGGTTGCAATATGGGAAACTCCAATTAGATATTAGGTTGTGCACTCTGCATCCTTGGACTATTCAAAATTTGTCTGGGCAAGGCACTGAGCAGTGGGAACTCGGTTAATATTGCTCTGAGCAGAGGTTGGACAGTATGATCTCCAGAGGCCCTTCCTGACAAATTATTCTAATGGATATAGTGAGAGCAGTGTCCAGAATATCAGAAGACCTAGTTAGCTCTTATCTATCAGAGAAAACTTCCAGATTACTAACAGAATTGCTGCCTGGTTTCAGGGTGTCAGATGCAGGCTCGCATTAATACAGCAGTCCATGGTTTTCTTCTTATCCTCAGATGGGCACTAAGTTTCTGGCTTTAACTGTAGCTGTAAAACTGGCTGTACTCATTTATTCTGGGTATTTTGTTTCATAGCTGTATTGACAGAGTTGCTTCCTGAGGACTTCAGCTGATCCGCTTTTTTCTACCTCAGGCAGTGTCCATGAGCACTTGTCTCTGGTTGGTTGTATCGTCTTTCCAGACTTGGAAAATACTGACATATATAAATGTTTATCTAAAGTAGTTTTTTATTTTTTGTCCAAAGACAGATTTCTCTTGACCCTGACTACTTTGCAGAATTGAAAGACAGTTTTCTGCATGTGTTCATCCCCAACACTCTAGGGCTGGTTTTTAAAAAGTATTCATATTTAAGGGGTAATTCTTGTCTTTTGTGTATCTCTAGTCCTTTTGCTGAAAGATGTTTAAAAGGGAAATGAGTGAGTACCAGAGAGTAGTATACAAAAATAGTAAATAAAAGTTGGATGCCACCATGACAAAGTACTGAGATTTGTTGAAAAAGGTGTAATACCTTCCAGAGAATGCACATTATAGTAGCTCTCAATATTTCATATAGCATTTGAGATGCACAGAATGAGCACAATAGCTGGAGCAGGTGTTCTGAATAGCAACATTGTCTGCAGTTACAAGTGTTTGAATTTTAATGCTGCTATAATAATCCACATTAGAGGCTGGTTACTTAATATTTACTGATACTGTTTTCTTTACTGTTTTCCTCTTGTAATTTTTTTCTCTCCTTTTCTCTTACTCTTGAACTGCATCTTTCTCCTCTGTGTGATCTGAGTCCTATGTGTTCAGTTCCTACAGTTGTCTTCATAACTCTGGCTCCATCTCCCTCTTCCCTTTTCTTCCCTGAACTATGAAGTAGTGTGGAGAGCTACACCTTATTCTTGTTTTTTTAATGCCTCAGTTCAAGCCGATGCTGATTTAAAAACTGGTTATACATATTCCCCTTCCTCCCAGGCTGTCCCCTTGAGCATTTTCTTGTTCTGCTGAAAGTAATATTTTCTGGCAAATGATAAATTTTTCTTCATTCATTTTTTTTTTCTTAGCCTTATTAAGTTTGCAGCATCTTCTTCCGTTTTCGAAACTCATACTTTTGTTCCCTGCATTATGATCTGTGCTGTGGTGGATATTTAATTAAATGTCTTTGCTACAATTTTGTTGATTGGAGCTATTTTAAATACAGCTAAAAGCTGTCATCTTTCATGGAAAGTTTCTAACAGAAAAGAGCTTATTACATACCTCTAAATATTCCATTCTGCTCTCATTGTACCTCTGTTGCTTCCTCACCTCCCACTCATATTTTTTCTCAACTTGATTTTGCTTGTGTCAGCGATAGGACTTCGTTTTACATGTTGGGTGTGAGTGTGCCTTGGCAGTAAAGCCAACACTTCACCCTGTAAATCTGTTTTGGCTTTTAAAACCTTTTCTTTCTACTTGCTTATCTCTATATTCTGCTTTGAAGGCTGTCCTCTATGTGTTCAGGTATTAGGATGAGATATCACAATATGTAGTTCTCTTTATTTTCAGGTTAAAATAGTGATTTATTGATTTATTTAAGGATCAACCTCTAGTGGCCGAAGTGCACAATGAGGATATTTTTTAGGAATTAGGGACCTGGAAAGCCTGTCTGATTTGTGGACCACATTTTAAGACATGATTTATTTCACAACTTCACGAGAGCCTCAGTAAATCTGCCTTTTCCTGGGTAGAGCTTCTGAAGTGGAACTGCATAAGCACATGCCTGGATGTGAGGTGGCTCACACAATTTAATTTTGAACGTAGATCTTATTTCTCCTAAAATCAAGGATCCACTCAGATTCAATACTGTCTTGTATTTGAAGTGGTTTGATTAGATACAGACATTATGCCATATGTTCAATCTGTAACAACAGTTCTTGGTTTTCATGTGAAAAGTGCGATTAGGGTAATTATTACAGTTTGCATGGTTTTTTCAATAGCTGTGAATTGGCCATTAGGCAGATGTGCTTTGCACTTGTGGTGGCTAATGTTTGCCTGGTCAGTCACAGTCCTCATCAGTGTGCTTCATGGTTTTCAACCTGGACCACCAGCTTTGTAAGACGCGGTGTGTAAAGTGTGATCCGGTGTTGCTGAGAGGAAGGTGCTTAGAATTCAGTGAGAACTGGTGGCTTCATATCCATGTATGCAGTGGTACTCTAGTTTGTCCAGAAGTCAATGAAAAACTGAGAGAGATCGTTGTGTGGGAAGGTGAGATTTTTCTATCCTGGTACAGGTTTTTGAAAGTATTCCCTAAAATGTCATGTAGGAATGTCTTTATATCAATAGAAAATTAAGGAGCGCTGCTGCACAGCAGGTTACACCAAACTATTAACTAGTGCAAATTTGACTGTAGTTCCTATTTCTCCAAACTACTACTCAAAGCAGTATATTTCTTGTCAAGCCTGGATTAATTTCAGTGGGGTTGTCTTCATGCTTGAGCAGGTATCTTCCAAGTAATAGAACTGATGTCATCAAACTTGACAAGATAAATCATACTGTGCTTCCAGTGTAGAACATTGGCATCTGTGTCCATCATATTCTCTTCAAAAGACCAAACGTTGACAGAGAGAACTTAAATGAAAGTTAATTCTGTGAGCCTTCATGGGTGAGAGGGCTGATAAAGCTGCAGCTTCTTCTTTGTATTTTAAGTACATCCTCTTAAGGTAGATTCAGATCTCTTGTAGCATTTCACTTTGTCCTTTTTTTCCTTCTTGACCTGCTTTTTAACATAGAGCCATACTTAATGGTTCAGAGAAATCCAGTCAAACAAAAAATGGTGTCTCTTCTCTGTTAGCATCCGTCAGTACATCTGTTGCTGGTTTGGTGGTTTTTTCCTTTTCTGGTTAGAATTTTGAATTATGTCAGGTGAGATATTTGTTACACCCGAATGGGGTTGAAAGCAGCTTTTGAGTTGTTTCACTTGTTCAGGAAGTAGATGTTTGATACTGGGCACAAGTATATTCAGTGTGTATGTGTGTATATCTCAATCAGTATATTCAGGATTGATTTCCTTAATGTTGTTCAACATATTCTGTGACTAAGGAACCAAAATAGGAGATGGGCTCTTTGAGTCAGAAGACGTTTATGACTTCCATGAAGCAGGCAGGACAAAGATCAGTCAGATCACCCCACGTAAAACTTCTTGTGGAGTCAATGGACTGTCATTTGAAACGGAATTGCTGTTACTAGCACCTCAGGAACATGGGGGGTTTGGTGTGTTTTTTGGTTGTTGGTGTTTTTTTTACTTTGAAAAGTGGTTGCTCTTTGCCATGTATTTGATTAAATGAACAGCTTCTACAGGCATGCTTTGATCAAACCGTCTGTATGCTATTCTCTGTGTACTCGGGATCAGTGTCTCTTGTGCGTGAACTCTAACAGGGCAGCAGTCTGATGGCTGATGATACATTGCATGGAACTGTATATACATCTGTTCTGTAGAAGTGATAGAGTGGAGTAGCTTTAAGCATTGTAATGGAATGGCGTATTTTATGAAGGCAAATACTTAGCTACCACCACCACTGGCAGCACTGTTGAGAGACAAAAGAATAATAAATACTGAGTTACTTCAGATAGAATGCAATTAGTAGTAGCTTTACTGGTTTGGGGTGGGGAGCATTGATTTGCAACACTGTAATGTGTAAATATTTCTTATGAACCATTTATGGTGAATTTCCTTAAGATGGGCTGTGAGGCAACCTAACATTGCTGCTGAAAGTCGTCGCCTTGCTCCCACTAACCATGTCCTTTGTCTTATATAGACACTTATTTTACTTCTTGCTTTGGTAAGTTAAATCAGCTCAAGAGCAAAGCAGGTACTCGCTTTCTTTTGATGCTGGCTCAGGTGGGTAAATCCAACCACGAGGAGGGTGGTAGAGCCAGCAAAAGACAGGTAGTGGAAGTGCAAGGGCAACATCTGGAATGAAGTAGGAAAGGGTGACTAAGACTGTTTCTTCAGCAACAGTAAAGTGCTAATTTGGATGCTCAGTTTTCTATTGGAATTCCACCTTTCAGGAAGCCAAATAATGCTGACAAGTTATTTTGCATGTGGGTTTTTTTTTCCAGTCACTTGATCACCTAATACCAATATTCCATTTGGTTTTGCAAACTGAATATTTATCACTTATTTAAGTGTTAAAGTCAATATATGTAACAAAAAGACTGGTACCATGACTTTTTTTGCTATTCCAAAATTATGACTTCATTTTCTGTTTGTTGCTGAAATAAAGTTAGGTCACAAGGAATTCAGCAATGCACTTGGACTTACCAGGTGGAGAAGATAAAGAGTATCCCAGTAAATGCCATTTTAGGTAGGCAGCTCTACTGTAATTTTCATGTGGAAAACCCACTTCAGAGACTTTGGAGTTAAATAACGTACATTTCTGAAAAAGCATGTACCTCATTGCTGAATTTCATATAGAATTGCTTTTTAAATTTATCAATTCCTCTGTATTTCACTACAGGATGACTGCAGGATTTTTTGATATCAAGCAGACATCAGCTTAGATGTATGCTAGAGCCTAAGTTTGTACAACTGCAAATAACTAAATCTTTCCTGGTTTTGCCATTTTCCAGAAAAATGTGGCTAACTTCTTTAGATGATTTACATTGCATGTTCTGCCTCGGGAATCATCAAAGTGCATTTGTTTCTCCAGTAGAGAGCATCATCTGAGCATTGACTCTCAATCGAGCAGGACAGTGCTATTCTGAGCAGTAGGTTACAACCTTGAAGTCACATGTAACAGCTTTATGGAAAAAGCTTTTAGTATTGTCTAAATGGTAGGCTGAAAAACTTCAAAGTGCCGTTACAAAAAGGGAATTCCCATTTCAACAAAAAGTGTTATGTTTTTTCAGGTCTGTTTATTACTAACCAGTTTTAAAATACATAATACACAGCAAAATTTAAATATAAACAGAAATAGCACCTATTTTCTTTTCCCTTTTGCATGTGTTGTATGTGTTTACAAACAACTCACTAGCAAATAACCCTGTAAAGACGACACGTCTGTCTCCATGCTGGTTCTTGAATTTTCCGTGTTTGTGTACCATGTGGCCTTACAATAAGGAAAACTCCTCAAAAGGCATGTAGGTGGACTAAAAGAGGAGGAAATAAGATAAAACTAAAGAAAACTAGTAGACAATTTGCTTAATTAAATGCAAAAAGCCTTAACATAATACTGGTTATACCCCAAGCAGGATATCTTTAGCTATGCCATCATGCTGCATTGGAGTGTTTCTTTGGGGTAGTATTTTCTTAGGATCAGTTGGAAAGCTGAAGTTGCCTAGAAAAGTAATAAATTTTATTATTCTGCATTTAGTAGCTCATCGCTTTCCTTTTTGCTTTAGTCCTTTGTTTAGGAAATCCAAAACTTCAGAAAACTAATTTTGCTGAACTGCTATAAAACCTCCCATGTTTCTAAAGCATAGAAGTGTCATAGTTGTCGTATTTATTATGAACTGTTGAATGTCACTATTGAAGGTCATATCCAGGTGTGCTAAATCGTTAGCCTGGACCAACATTTGTATTCATTATTATTTTGACACGCAACAATTCTAGTGCAGTAACAGCTGTTAGTTTCTCTGGATCGTCCAGGTGGTTCTCCCGTTATATGGTGGATGTATTCCTGCTGTTCTTGCATTCTAAGGTGAATTCTGCCCAGTGTGGTTTTCCTTCCTGATTCAGAATTAATGGTGAGGAGATAAATGTGCTGACACCTGAGACTTTTTTTCTCCCCTCATTTCTGCGGAGTTCTACAATACCTTTTGTTGTGGCATCCTAGCCTAAGAAAGCTTCTGTCAGGACTGTCCTGAAAGCATTGTCAAATGCTTCAGGAGTTGGGCACCAGACACATGTTTGAAGCAATAGTAGAGAAGTTCACTTCCATCAGCAGCAGCACAAATTCACGTCTGGGAGAAGTGAGTGGTAAACAAGAGTATAGCTACAATAATAGCAAGACTGGAAAAGTCCGTTCTTTTTTGTGCCAGTGCTGACATTGGCAATTTGCTTGTCACTTCTGTAAAGCTGTTATGGCCTGTAGGTACAATACTAAATTATTCTTGGGATTGTTGAACAACTCTGTTTTATTCCCTACTACATTAAAAATGGGATATTGTTTTCTATTACAGTGGTAAGGGGTTTTATGCTTCTGAAAAATTCAGAGAATGTCATCCTCTAAAACCACTTTCAAGTCATGAATTTTCATCATGGAAGAAGAAAGTTAATGTCAGGATTTAAGATATCATCTGGATTAGTATATGATTTCTGCAAATCTGGGTTATATGTAAGAAATTAATCTCTTCAACTACCATTGCAGATGTTTCATTCAATAGCCAAGTAAGATCTGCTCAATCCTAAAACTGTCTGATGGGAGAAAGGAGGCATGTTGCTGAGTGGGGAATGTATTGTGAGCAGAATTTGGGGTGGAATTTGTCTTGTATAACTTCCAGCATCTGCAGTATAGACATCTGCACTTGAACCATAGGGCGCTGTATTGAAAATACACTGACTTTAGAAAAGGGGAAGTCAGTTTTCATTACTTGGAGAAAAGCACCATGTGGACTTAAATGCCAACATTTGAAGGAGATTCCGTTTCTTGGTAGGATATCTCATCTGGAGGCCGTTATAAGGCAATAAAATTTGAGTGCTTTCCGACCAGATCATTTCACAGATCCATAGTGCTTGTTGCAGCAGTATCAAGGCACCAAGACTTTTGAATCTTCTTCCAGTCAAGTGACTTTCTGGCTACACTGAGGCCAAAAAGTCTGCTGCTGAGCTTCAAATGCTCAGAGAATTAGGAGGGTTTGCTTAGTAGAGTTCAAATTAGAAATAATAGATACGAGACTGACAATGAATAAACTGAAGAATGAATAAAGGGTAAGGATAGCTTTCCACAGGTGACCTTTAGGTCGCAGGTTGCCTACTACTGACTGGCTTTCCCTCCACATGAACAGTCATCCTCTTTTTTTTTTTTTTTTTTTTAAATTTCTTTCTTAAGAATTTCAGAAAACATCACTTAAACCAGTTTATATTACCTATGAATGCCTAGAAAATAAATAATTTTACCCTATAATTCGTCTAGCTACTGCTTTGTTTGCTTTAGTGTGTTGTGTGAAATGCCATCCTGAACAAAGGGTTACAGAAAAGTGAAGAATTGCAGAAAGGGAGCGGATCTTTGGTACAAAGATTTATCAGTCAAACTTAGCTTTGAAAATCTCATTTGTCTCTGAAGAGTTACACAGGGAGAAGTTAGATTTCTGGACTAGGTTTTTCTTAATGTGTGTTTGTTTCAGGGTTAGCTGGCTGGAGGGCTAATATCAAGATTTCAGGGAAGTCACTGTTAGGGCTGCTATCGGTTACATTGGATGAGCAATGTAGACAAAAAGATCACATTGTGAAAAGAGCTGCAAAATGAATTGTAAATAACTGCCTACAACTGTGTTAATTTTTCTGTAGTGTATTATTTTGTTGCTATTTAAATATGAAATATTTTTTCCAAATGCATATGCATCCACACATAATATACTGAGCAGTAAATAACAGAGTTGCTGTAGTCACCGTACCTTTACATTATTCACATTTTTGGTTAGCATGTTTTGAATTTGAGTCCAATTTATTATATATATTGTCCATTTAATCTTAATGGATGAGATTTTCTTACTGTGTCCTCCGCTTAGGACCTTTCTGCTCAGCATGACATTTACTGAAATTTCAGAATAGCAGTAGCTCTTTAGTATCTGTTATTCAAACATCATTTATCAAGACATCCAGAAACATGTTGTTTGGTCTAGCAATGATTTGTGATACTTTTTGTAAAGCTAAATTAATGACATGGCAGCTATGTTTATTTAAATTGTTTTAAAATGTTCAAGATTGTTCTGAATTGTGAGGTGTACATTTGTTTAATCAATAGAAGGTTTTATTTGAGAATTTATCTATTTAAAAAACCAGATGGTCTATGTTTGATCATCATATTAACAAAGTACCTATTCTTCAAATAGAATGCCATGAAGACATTATTACTGAAATATATTTTTTTTTTCTGTTCAATTTTTTTTATTTTCAAATAGGGAGACAATTTTAAAGAAGAACCATGGGCACCTGCTGATAAAAGCAAAGCAGAGGAAAAAACGAAAAAGAAACGAAAAAATGAAAGGCAATCATACAGAAATTACGAAGAAAATGTTAGGCAGAGCAGCTCATTGTCCAGTTCCAGATGACCAGGATGCATCAGAAAGTGAAGAGGATGATTCAGAAGAAGAAAACAGCAAATCACAGTGTACATTCAGTGAAGATCCAGAGGACCCAGTAACAGTTTGTGAAGAGCAACCTAATGATGATGATGAAAGCCTAAAAGAAGCTGCAGTGGTTTCAGGAGAAAGTTTTCCCGTCACTGTGTCTGAGGTCTCAATGATGTCAAACAATGCACTGAAAAATGAATTGCCTGTAGAAAGTGACTGTTCGCTTCTTATAGATGTAAAACATTTTTCTACTGAAAGCCTTACCAAAAATGCATTTGATGATGAGGAAACAAATCAAAAGCCCAAAGAAAATCTTTGCAGAAGTGATTTCTTAAAAATAAGCAATGATAAAAATTCCATCCAGGAAATAGAAGGTGTCTCTGAAGGTTATAACATGCCACTGTTAAGCACAGAAAACAAACTCAGATCACATCAAATTACATGTGAACCTGACATTGAAGCTAAACTGTTAAGTTTAAATGAGGAAAAAGAAATCTCTCAGTGTTACAATTCAAACATACACGATAATGTGCCTGCTAATAACACAGAGGACAAAGGTGCGTTAAAAGCAGAAGAGAATAGCTCTAATGCCTGGGCTTTTTTCTCAATTAATTTACCTCCTGAGGAATTGCAGCTGGGCTTTGATATAGAAGATTCTGTCTCTTCCTGGTCTGAGGATAAATTTGTGGGTGAACAAAGACCCCAAAAAACGAGGAAACCTAAACAGACTCAGATGAACAGTTCAACACAGCTAAGCTGCTATCAGTCAAATGAAGGATTGGTAAAGGAAAGCCATCGGGTAACAGTAATGGAGGAGGCTGGCAACGTAATAAGCAATGGTCTACTGGCATCTCCGGCTGGTGAAGTGCACTTTGATTCCCTTGTGGAAGCCAGGGCCACCTTAATGCAGTGTTCGAGTAAAGTAAATGTTCCAAGAAACATTGCTGCACCAATGACATCAAAGGGGAAAAGATACAGAAGAATTGTCAACTTGGCACCAAAGTTTAATCTACCGAGACAGATTGCTGGTAGTACAGAGGGAGGGAAGGAAGTCCCAATAAAAGATGATGTTCCCCAAAAAGGTGTTTTGGAAGTGAGGCAGAAGAGCTTCCTAAGCAAGGACTGTGGAGAGGAACATGAGCAGGACCGTGCGTTGCGGGAATATTCTGCACCTTGCAGTAGCACTGAGGCAACCTATTCCTTACCCACCCCGGACGTAGATACTCTGTTACATGATATTTCTTACATTCATTTGGGACAGTCTTCTTCTGTGCCAAAACATTCCTTCAGGGTTTGTGTAGTTTCCAGGACAAAGGAGGAGCAAGCTAGAACTCTTAAGCAACAACAGGTAGTTGATAAAACAGAGGGCAAGAGTGAGCAAGTTTCTTCAGAGGTTACAAATAGCCAACCAGATATTCTGTCTTCTGTTAAAGCAGTTTCTGAATATCCAGAAGATTCTAGTATATTGGCAAGCTGCAGTGAAAATGTGCATGAAGCAAATGACCCTGAGCCAGCAGAGGCCTCACAGCTTGAAGATAACCGAGATGTGAATGTGAAATGTACTCTTCTGGGACTTCCCTTATCATTAGGATTTGCTTTTCAACTTGTGCAGCTCTTTGGTTCTCCAGGTCTTCCACTGGGTAATACTCTTCTTACTACTCCGATGTAAAATAAAGTAAAACCCAACCCAGACCCCCAGAACAGCACAAAACATCCCCCCCCCCAAACTACAAACAAACAAACAAAAAACTTCAAAACACTCTCCCAAAACAAAACAAACACAAACCTACAAACAAAACCCCCTATGATTAGAGAATTATTTTTATTGCAGGTACCAATTAAATATTAATCCTACTGAAAAGAATCACTGTTGCTTTTGTGATCGTTTTTTTTACCTAAAATCTTCTTCTGTCTCTGTCAAAGGTGCTGTTTGGTCTGGCCTCATATTTGCAGTCTTTCAGTAAAAAAAAAAAACTTACTAACATTCAAAGCATGAAGTTCTTGCTGATATTTTAATACATGCTAATGAGTAAGACTTTATCGTGTTGATTACAGAACTAAATGAAAACATGGTACAAAATGTGTGCTCTTGTATAAAGGTTGCATGTTTGGTTTTATATTCCACCTGGGTAATATATTAGCATTCCTTTATTTAGTTAAGTTTACGTACACTCTTATGTGGCTTAGATACTGTTTAAAATCTCTCCCCAAATTTATTTTAATTTGAAATTGAATATCAAACTTACAAGATGTATTTTCTGATAGTAAATACCTTATTTTAATGATAGTAAATACCTTCTTTTAATCATGCATGATTAAGAATTGTCACAGTGTTGTGTAGCTGCCTTCCACAGCTCCAATTGTCATATTTTTGTACTTTTGGTTTAACCATCTTTAGCAGTTAGGAGGATGATGATCAGTCCTCAAAGGAGCTGGGTGTGGCAACCATGATTTCCAGATCTCCTGCAGGCTAATGCTGGCTACAGCTCTGCAGGGTTACAGCAACAGAAATTTGTTTGGAAATAGGACACAGTGCTGTGTATGCAGCAGTGAAAAGACCCACGTTCCCTGTGCGTAAAGTTCTGCAACTTCTCTTTGGTCCAAATTTTGTCAGTGGAGAAACAGTAACTTTGATTTGGCCAACAAACCACAACACAGATGGGTTTTTCAGCACACAGACCTCTACACCTGTTTGTTTCAGTAGAATTTGAAGTTAAGCATGTATTTTCATATGAAAGTTTTAAGATGACAACTGAGGAGCAGCTTATGTCTGTTTATCTGCCCAAACTGACCTCAAGGTTATATGTTTTTATTGTAAAAGTCTGTGGCAATGCTATCTGTCAGAACTGTGATGCTGACACTGGCAGCATTACTCACCTTGGTCCCCAAAGGACCTGCAGTGCTGCTTTACCCAAATCTGGCACCACACACCAAAGAACTTGCCATGTAGAGCTGAAACAGAGCAAGGAAGTACTGCTGATGTCCTCAGATAGTACATGTAAAACATTTTTGTCCTCCAGGCTTGGTGAGTCTTCGTATCTGTGATCTTAAATTTCATCATCTTAGAGGGAGTTGGCCATGACTTAAAAACAGGGATATTCCAGGAAAAAACTAAAAACAAGCATTCAGAAATAATAGGTTAGTGAACCGAATGTTGTTCTTAGACTCAGTAACAGGTGAAATTCTCTGGTGTTTAGATGAATTTCCTTTGGAAATAACCTTGAAGAAATACAAGCCTACCCCGCTACCTCTCTGAGGCCCTGCCAGCTTGTGATTGCTGTTTGTTGGAGTTTTTCCGTCAAAATTGCAACTGCTCTCTGCAGAAGGCTGGCCACATTCTCATTTGACTATAGTTTTCCTACCATTTCAAAAGTTTTTGTGCTTTTTTTGTGGTCTGTTATGTATTGATAGACTATTTATTTGTATACTATTTATTCATGTACACATTTGAGCTGTAGTATTTTACAATACTGGCAGTCCAGTCAATTTTTATTTAAATTATTTTGGAGGGGAATTTTTGGGGTAAATAAGTGTCTTTGGTTATTTATAAATGAAAGATTTAGTTGACAGACTTGCTTGTATGATCCTCATATAAGCGTAGAATATATTTTAGTCTGTTTTCCTACCAATAATCTCTTTCCAGCTTCTTAAACTGTATTAGAGTTAAAATATTTTAGAAAGTAATTTCCCTAGTCATATTGCAAAAATTCTTATAATTAAAAATTTTAAAATTTAAATGTTGATATTTACGTTGCATTTTGTTGAATTTATGGGCTGGAAGCTTTCTGTTTTTCTTGTTTGTGCCTAGTTTCAAGGGAGTCTGTGGGGGAAATGAAAGTATGGTAGGAAAGACTTTGCCTAAAAAAAGAAATCAAAACCAAATCTCCTTCCCCCTCCCCCTCCCCCTGTGCACTGGCCTTAGATTCTAGAAAACCTAAATTCTGACTTTGCCGCTGGCTCATTTAAATATGTGCTGATTTTTTTAAAAAGTCTGTATGTATAATGTGTGCAAAAATTGTAATTCAGTGATATTTTGGCTATGGAGAGATCTGAACATTCAACTGCAAAAAATATTTTCTTCTGCAGAATCCTTGTTGCCAGATGATTATATAGTTCCTCTTGACTGGAAAGTTTCAAAGATGATCTATTTACTGTGGAAGACCTCTGTGGAGGTACGAATTTTAGGGGATTTCGGAAGGCTTTCCAATATTCCTGGTGTTAAGAGGAATTTATCAGTTCATAAGCAAGATGATGTTCTTTGCTAGTAAATTTGGCATTGGTTTTTAATACCCACAATGAGGAGATGGATGTTTTATGTACTCTTGAATATTTCCAGAACCAGCTCAAGGTCACGGTAGGATCCAAGTTTTGAAAGATCAGCTTCAGAAATGTATACAGAGTAGCTGAAGGGGAAAAAAAAAAAAAAACACAACACAAAAAAAAACCCAACCACAAACCAACCAAACAAACAAAAAAAACCCAACAACAAAACAAAACACCACCTTTTCATTGATACTTGTGTCCTGAGCTGGCCTACATTCATCAAGTACAACCTACCATCACCCAGTTGTTTTCCTTTTTATGGTTTTCTCCCATAATCAGAGCAAATTTCATCCTCCGTTACCTGTGGCTTCTTCATGGCTACTTCTACAAAGAACTGTGGTAGAGAAGTCATTCTGAGTGACTGATGGCAACTTAATTCTCCTTATCTAGTTAGAAAGTGTTAACTTACAGTTTACTTTTTTTTTTTTTTTTTCCCCACCGTGGCTGTTGTTTTGTGAATGTTTGTTTTTATTTAAGGAGCACTGTAGTTTCTGGTAGTGGAAATGAGGAAAATCCTGTAAATACAATGAAATAGTAATTATAAAATAGAACATGGACCTTGTTCCTTCCCAAAATAACAAAATCTCATCACATACTTTCTTCTTTTCTCTGAACTGTTATTATCTATTTCAGGAAAAACAGAAAACAAATGGATTGCAGAATGGAAATACCTTGGCTGGTAAGTGTATTCTGTGATACAAAAACTGTATAAAATACTTCTTGTTCAGAAGAGAAAGTAGTTAATCCTGAAGTGTGAAGGTTTTCAGCACAAATGAGTGATAACACTCCTCTCTATGCAAAAGCACTAGGATGTGATAAATGAATTTGTGCCTCCGTTGATTGTGTGCACAGTGTGGCAGAGCTATGGTTGCTGTGAATCATCACTTCACATTTCCTGATGCAAGTGCTGAAATTCCTTGCCTTTTAAAGTTTCCCATATGGAATGAATCCAATACTTAGCTCAAGTTTACCCATTCCAGATCAGAAGGATGTTTAGCATGAAGTCTTTCTTTAGACTTTATTTCTCTGAAAGGTTAAGCATCTTCAACTTAATTAAATTTAATGATCACTAAAAATTGCCAGCTTAATAATAGGTCACACAGTTGAGCAGCAAGAGATATCGGGGTCCATGGGAAGCTCTGGACTTCTGCATGCATTAATTCCTGCAGCGCGGAGGTTGTGGCATAAGGTTGCTGGTTGTCTTTTTCCATTATTTCTGTATTAGTTTAGTATAATTTCACAAGTTCCATAACATGAGATTAAAAATACCTAGTATTAACTCCCTGCAAACTGATAGGATTTGCTGTCTAAAACAGGAGAAGAATATACAAACACACATTCTCTCTCTCTCTGCCACCTAGGAGGCAAAATCAAGAGTATTTGATGAAATAAAAGCTTTTTCTAGAGATACTCTATCCTGACATAATATAAATGACAGACAACATATGATAATTTCAGGTGTCTTTGGCTGCAGTAATTGTATTTTGTTTATTTTTTAGATGATATTAGTCTTGAAGATAAAAATTCCCAAGAGAGTCAAGAATCTTCTGAAACACTTCCAGAAATGGAGCTGTTTCAACGAGTGATAGAGGAGAACATCATTACCTACACTAGCACAGGCTGTCTGGATGCTGTGTTTCATCAGTCATGACTGACCATCTTAAATTCTGCGTGAAGGAAAGGTAATCGGTCACCTTTCTGAATGCAGTTCATTCTTGTATTGTATTTGTCCAAACATCTAAAGAATATTGTTATAATTTTGAAGGTGTGTTTATTATCACCCAACTTGATTTTTTTTCTTCAAGTTAGGGTTGAGGGTTTTCTTTTAAGCCTAAATAGGGAAAAGAGAATGCAGCATTTTGTTATTAAAGCCATATGAATTTCTTCTAAAATGTCAAATCTGCCTGGTAAGGTGAAAGCAGTGGTCTAGGATGCCTAAGAGCTGGATTTTATTCCCAGTTTGATTACTGTGGCAATCTGTTGTGAGTCATGTCATCTCAGTCCTATTTTTCTCATCTCTTCAGCATGGAGAGCCATGCTGACTCTCTTAAGGGTCTATGTATGAAGAGAACTGTATGAGCAATAAAACAGTATTTCACCAAGTTATGAAAAAGTGACAGTTCTGCTTTTCAGTAGAGAATCAGCAGCAGGTTGCAATAGGACTCCATACAGTGAAGTGTTAATTTTTCATAAATGTTTTCATTTGGTATAACAAAGTGTGCTACTGAGTATTAGAAAGTATGCTATTGTGTTCATGTTTGTCTTGTGATAAAAAGGAAGGACTTTTGGATTCAGCTGGAAAATGCTAGCTTAACTTCTGTATCATTTTCTATCAACTGTTCTTTCCAAAGTGGAAAATGGATTAATCTGTAGTTTTAAAACAAGTAAACTGAGGTAGATGAAAATAGAATAACTTGCGCAATGGGCAAATTGAGCCAGAAAAAAAATTTCAGATCCTGAGGCTTAAATTATTCCCATCCAGATGTCACAGGCACTGCTGGAATATCATTCACATGGGGCCTGGCCAGGAGTCTGTGTCACCCGATGTCCTGTGCCTGACCTGAGTACGAGTCAATGGCTGGAGAAGGAGTCAAAGAGGCAGGACACCCACTGTGTTGGGACAGTTATAAAAACAGAAGTTGACATTTGTGAAGGTCTCTTGATTTTTACAGTGGAGGTTCATGATAGAGATGAAGTGGTTGAATAGTTTGGCTTGGAATTAAAACCTTGTGAATGGGGGTTAATTTGATTATATGCATTTTTATATCATTGATAACAAAAATGACATTGCAGGTCATTTGCTGATTAGCCTGTACCAGCTACTGATGTAGGAGGATGTGGGGAATCTCTCTGAGCCATGTAGTACAGACAGCACCGATCTTGCAAGGTGCTGTCAGCACAGATTTTAATCAACAGC
The DNA here is from genome assembly GCF_018691265.1 of Tyto alba. Taxonomy (NCBI): domain Eukaryota; kingdom Metazoa; phylum Chordata; class Aves; order Strigiformes; family Tytonidae; genus Tyto; species Tyto alba. The sequence continues at coordinate 24,484,298 of NW_024881282.1, read as the reverse complement.
AAGAACGTCTGGTAACAGTATTGTCCTCCTACATAATCAAATACTAAAATATTTGGAAAGCAAATAAAAAAAATATTTTCACCAAATACTTAGGCCTACGTTAGTCACGAATTTTTATAAGCTACTTATTTATAATATTGCAAATGTAAACACTCCACAGGCAAGATTTTTATCCTATGATACTGACTGTCTGTCTCGGTGTGGATTTGTAATGTAAGGTACTACCCAGAAATGTCCAGGTTTATTGATTAAAATGTTTTTATGCTAATTAAACAAACTTGGAGAGCTCTGTTCTCTTTCCTGAAGGAAAATGTGATTAATCTGGAAATGGATTATTTTTTAATTTGTGTGCTGCAAGAAAGGAAAGACATACGCTAGCAGAGTATCCTGTCTTATTGTCCATACCTTTTATCTGGTTGCTAAATCCAACGAACTGTTGTTTTGTTTTGGTTTTGGTTTTTTTTTCCATTACATTTACTGGCTTTGTCTGCCTTGTTACTTCCAAAACCGTTTCCGCCTTCCTCTCCTGCTTGACTCAAGCGCAGCAGAAGTGACCTGCAGCCCTGTGCCTTTGTGAGCCAGCCACTGACTGCTGGTCTGAAACAAAACATCCTTAAACCTCAGTTTGTTACGTGACATTGCAGCCCAATACCCTGCTGCGCTGCTTTATGTTAGTTCTGGGGAATACAGAATTAAAGCAATGTGTGCTTTGCCATGGTGGAAGACTCCCAGTGTGTGTGTGGCCTAGCAAAAACAAAACAAACGACAAAAAGGCATTCCATGCTCTGCGCAGGAGGACTTGGTAATGAAGATCTGTGCTGAGGTGGTGTGGTGGAGGTCCTTGCTTGCAGGTGAAGTCTATGTAATGGTGGATCGTCCTGGTCCCAGCCTCATGGTCCCATCCTCCTCACACCAGGCTTTGGCGCTCAGCAAAGCCTGGGAATGCCTAAGCTGCTCAGGGCTTTGTGTTGGGAAGAGGAGAGAAGTTAGTCAGGAGTTTTTGTGGGTTTTTGTTTTGTTTTGTGGTTTGGTTTTTTGTTTGTTTGTTTTGTTTTTTTTTCAGTTCAACATCTGCAATGAGTCAGGGAAAGTCCTGATGGCTGTTGGAGGAGAGGATGAGACACCAGAGGTGGGATAGGTTTGGGCTGCTCCCTGGGGCTGAGCTGGGCTGATAGCTCGCTGCTGCCTGAAAGCGGGAAGCGCCCTTCCTCCCAGCCCTGCTCCCGTTGTCACCTCCGGCACTTGCTGGCTGACCTGAAGGCTAAAATCTAACTTGCTAACCCCCCCAGGAAACAAATGGATAGTTTTCTGCCGGGCTGGTGAATTTAGGTAAGCTTGTGTAAGATCCAGCTCGGTGCCAAAGCTGGGGCCAGGGAGCCGACGGGGCTGTGCCGCTGCAGACGTGAGGGGGAGGATGTGCAGGGCCTCCTGCTTGGGTGGCAGTCAGCCCTGGTACCAGGGACCTGCATCGCCTGCAACCACACCTTCAGCTGGAAGGCTGTTTTTAAGCTTATACAAATGTTAGGATGTTGCCGTTCGTTTTTTTTTTTTTGGTTTGGTTTGATTTTTTTTTTTTTTTTTTTAAATTATGCGAAAAGCAAAAAGCATCTCTTAGGGTTGTCAGTCGACTCGTGCTCGCTGTCAGGCACAAGATATCGGGCAACGCAGACCCCTGGCCAGACCCCCCATGGGTGTTCTAGCAGTCCTCTGAAGTCTGCATGTGTAAGTACTGTAAAAGGCAGCTGAGTTTTTCTGGTCAGTGGTGCCCCTGGTTTTGAGGAATAAAGTTGTCTTTCCTCACCACAAAATCATTCTCTTACGGTTGCTAATTAAAGCAGACTTGCCAGGAATGGTGTCCCAGAGTAGTTGTGAAACTGCTCAAGTGAACAACTGTACATGTTGAAATGGATTTGATTTCATCAAATGTCAGGGGAAAAAAAAAAAAAAGAAAACAAAAAACAAACCAGCAAACAGAACTGAGGCATTCCTAACAAAAGCTTTTAAAATCATAGAAGATAAATGGAGAGCTAATACAATCATTTCAGTCCCTTTAGACTGGAAAGTAAACTAAGCATTACTAGCCAAGTGCAACTTGATCTGTTAGCCAGATGACCATGCTTCTGTATTCGTGTTGTGTAAGGATGTTTTTATTCAAATGGGAGAGTGAACAGTGGTGGTGGTTCTCTGTGAAAACACAGGGTTAATCTCAAATTGTCAAGAGCTCCTTATTGCAGCATTGGCAGCACACTGATATTTGTTCTGGAAATTAAGTAAGGGATCCTGATTTAAAAATATTCTGAGATCAGTGAAAACAGCATTGTTTTGGTGCCTAGAAGTTCTCCTTAGACCTGGACTCATGAGGGCCAGATGCCATACAAACACAGAACAAGAAGACAAAACCCTGTGACAATTTAAGCATTTATCTGCAGGACTACTGCAAAATAAAAGCTGGCATGTTTCTTTCTGAAGCGGAGGGGTCATCCCATGGCCAAACCTCTTCCAGCTGCTACTTTGATACAACAATAATAAACAAATGTTTTCTCTACCGTTTGACATTTAATCACTATTTTTAAACAAAATGAAGCATGAAAAATAGTACAGAATTATCACCAGAAAACTTCACCTGCCTTTTGCAGTGCTTCCCAGGAAAACCTGGCCTAAAACTTACTTAAGCAGAGAGTATAATTACCAGGGGGGGATAAGAACTGCCCAGAGTAGTGTTTCTGGAGCTCTCAGAAAAGTGTAACCATTGGGTTGTGCTGGTGCTTCCTGAGTGAAGGTAACAAGGGAAAAATTTGCAACATAACAAAACAAGTACGAGATGTAGCTATGCTATAGTATTGTTTGAACGGTTCTTCATTATATAGTGTTTGTGATGTGTAGAGAAAAGAAAATTCCACCGTGTTACTGTTCTAATTTTTCAGCCTTGAGACTGCTAGGTCCTTACTGTCTCTAGTTTTGACAACCAAGTTTTCTTCTCTTCCTTTTCCATTTTCCTTGCATTTTTTAATTTAACTTTTCCTTTGCTTTCCATCATCTCCTTCCTCTCCATTCTTTTTAATTTTTTAAAGAAATAACCAAGAGCTTAGTATGAGAAAGAAAGAGTCTTTTAAAAATCAGGCAGGTGAACTCAGTCTGAGGATCAGATCTGCAACCGTTAAAGTCTTTCTACAGTTTGTGCTGTTAAGGTATTTCAGCAGAATCTCTTTTTTTTTTTTTTTATTTCAGAAACTTCTTACTTTGATTCCACCATGGAAGGAGTTCAGTTGGCCACCAAGGATTTTAAAAGTGAGGAATAACCTGGAAGAAAGTAACCACTGTAGATTTCTGATGTGAATCTTTGGCCATCTTCCCTCTCAGCCCCCTGATGTCAACCTCTCTGTCCATGCAATAAAAATTAAAATTGAGACAACTTTGTTGTGTGTGGCAAAAGGACACGTTCTGAAGCCATTTGGGATTTATATCTTCTCAGTACATCCTAGAGTGTGGTATGAAGAGATTGAGAGACCAGTAAGCAGAAAGGAGGTGTCTGTTGGCGTGAGGTGTGAGCTTCAGTCTCTGGTTTTTAATGCACTTGTATCAGGAGCTGATATGTTGCCGCATGAACTGGTGCATGAACTGGTAGTGACGCCTACCTGCAGGGAAAGGTGCCTGTTATGTGTCTTTCTTACCCTACTTCTGCCTTTCATCTTGTCAGTCATAAGTACATCCCAGTCTCTTCACAATGTCAAGTGAAAAAAGTCTTCATCAGTCGCTCCTATTCTTTCATCCGGAGGTGCACAACTTACCTTGTTTTCTCCTGAGACCAGGCTCAATGCTTCCCTTCAACTAATCTCATTTGGGACTAGAAATAAGGAGAAAATGTCACTATAGATGTGATTCAAACACAGTAGAGGAAAGATATGTGTGGTTTGTGGTAGACTGATAAGACCTATAACTAGCATTGATAATCAGTGATTTGATGTTTCTGTTAGTAGTATTCCTTTAATTTTGCTCATATAAATGTCTAGGTAAGTTCCACAGAGGTATCAGAAAAGGTGGAAATACTTACATGTGTAGAGTGAGCTAAACTACAAGGTAATGAGTTTCATCTCATGTTTGTAAAACACAGTTTCATGTTTGTTTGGAGTTTTTTGTGTATGATATTTTTTGTTAGTTTGGGTTTGGATAGGTTGGTTGCTTTGTTTCTTTTTCCCACGGTGTGATTGGATTCATCTATGTTGTTTGTTTTTTTTTTTTTGTTGGAGTGTTTTTTGGGTTGGTGTGGTTTGGGGTTTTTTTTGTTTGTTTTTTTTTGTTTTGTTTTGGGTTTTTTTTGTGGAGGCTGTAAACAGTGCAAAGCTTTTCCACCAGCTCTGTACCACTTTTGCTTTTCTGGAGAAGCACATCCATAAAATGTTGCGACACGTTACGTGCTTTTATCTTTAAAGCGGTGCTGATGATTCCGGGGACTGGAGTGCGGAGGGCAGGCCCAGTTCACGGTCCGAGGTGGCTGGCACTTTCACCTGCAGAAGGACATGACTGTAACCACAAACAGGAGGAGGAAAGCAGAAAGCGAGGGCTGTGGTGGCATGGACCAGAAAGAGAAGGTGCCTGTGGGCACAGGAGAGGATCACAAAGGATAGGTATTTATGAGAGAAATCACTGAGTGCTTGATGAAATAGCAAATGATGAAGGTGTGTGTGGGGGGGCAATAGAGAATGGAGGGAGCTGAAAGGACAAATCAAATGACACCTAATTAAGTTAATAATTAATCAGGAAACTAATCAGAGCAACCTTTGTTAATTATAAGACATGCATAAGGCTGGAAATTTCTTTGTATTAAGAGGGAGTGACAGAAAAGACAACTATCACCTCATGGTGAAAAGGGTGAGAGAAAAGATCAGGAAGAGGAGAAGCAAGGTTGTGTGTGCTTATCAGAAACTAGTATTTCCCAATTCCACCTGCCTTCCAGATCCAGAATATTTATCCATTTATTCATTCATCTCCTCTTCCTCATCTTGTCCTGCACCCTTCTTGTTGTGCATCAGCTGAAGAGCCAGTACCTGGCTGCAGTCATGATGAAGCTCCACCATGGTCTAAACTGCCGATGTGTCCCCACTCTCCAATTAAACAGATACTGTGTATACTGTCTAAGCAGTTAAAGATGTATGTATTTCTAAATTAATATTGTCCCATTGGCAAAATTCACTGGCTGCACTTTTTCCATGCATTTCTCATGTACGTGTGTGATATTTCTTTTTTTTTCTCCTTTCCTTGGTTGGAAATGTGCTGCTCCTCTGCCGAGCAGATTATTATGCAAAAATGTAATGGGGAAGAGGAAGGTAATTCATGTTGGCCATAACCGCAGCTTCAGACTTACCTGAGGCATCAGTGGCAATGGAAAAGTTAGATTTCAAGAAAATGCCACTCAAGGGTTAATATTTTCTTCCTACTTTTATTTATTGGGAGAGAAATCTGAATGCCTGTATTTTCTGTTACTGAACACTGACCTTTCAGAATGGTTAAAATAAAAGCAGTTTTCAAAATCTCACAGTATTCTTGTATGGACAAAAGATATTTAATCTTTTAGTAAGGTGTTGCCAGTTTAAGTTCACTGAAAAAAACAAACAAAAAAAAACCAACAGCAACAACAAAAAAAAAAAAAAACAAACCAAAACAAAACAACTGGTATCTTTGAATTTCAAAGTTTATGTATCTTCTTCCCTGCCACTTTTCCCCCCCCCCCCACTGCTTCCAGCTAGCATTGGTGTGCCACATCCCAGGGAGCTCAACTTTCTCCTGGTACGTGAATACTCTCTTTAGCACTAACTGCAGACTTCAGAACCGAAAGTTTCGGTGTTGTAGTTCAGCGGTGGTGTGTCCCTGAGCCATACGTGGGGCTGGTACCCGGGTATGGCCCCGAGAGGCAGAGCGGGATAGCACACCAGCTATTTTAATTATTTTGGGGTTTATTGGCAACTATCCTTTCTTTGGCTTGTGTGGTGATCAAATTAAAGCAGATTAGATTTTCTTTAGGGGAAATAAATCTTGTTAAACCTGCTATAGTTTCTCACGTGATAATATGTTTGAAAAAAGGTAAAGTTGACGTAGTGAATGTGATGCACAGGGTCATTTATGCAGTGCAGGGTAGTTATTTAGTTATATCTGCTTGGAATCCTTGTCTGGATTTTTTTGGGGGGGTGGGTTGGTTGGGTTTTGTTTCTGTTTTGTTTTTAGTTTTTATTTTGGTTTGTTTTTTTGTTTGTTTTGGTTTTTTTGTTGTTGTGTTTTTGTTTGTTTTTGTGTTTGTTTTTTTTGTTTGCTTTTGTTTTTGTTTTTGTTTTGTTTTTTTTTTTGTTTGTTTTTTTTTTTTTTGTTGGTTGGTTGATTTTTTTTGTTGTTTTTTTTTCCCGGGAGTGGATTGGGGTTTTGACTCCAATAGCTCCATCACTGTCAAAAAAAAAAAAAGAAAATAAAAATAAGGAATTAAAAATCAGTCTGTATCTGGGGTACTGTAGATAGCTCCACTCTTCTGAAGTCGATTTGGTGATTCCCTTTCTTGGATACCCTGTAGTTCACAGTACATACGGGCGGCAGATGGGGCTGAATATTTTCAGCCCTGGCGTACGTTCTGCTGTCTTTGAGCACTTGGGAGATTAATCTTGATTTAAAACAATTAAAGCACCTATCTTGGGCTTCACGTTCCGGCTGGAAAGCCACTGCCGTAACTGAAGGGTTTTGCTGTGCGAGCCCCAAACGCGCGCCCCTCCCGCCGCGTTTCTCCCTGCGGCAGCTTGCCTTTCCGCAGCGGAAGAACCTCGGCAAGCGAAGCTCCCAACCGCCCCCCCCCCCCCCCCCCATCGGAAAGTGAAGACCCCAAACCCCAACCCCGCCGAGGGGACGCGACTTTTCACCCCCCCCCCCCCCCGCCGGGCGCCGCCGGGCCCGGCTGCTCCCGCCGCGCCCCCCCCCCAATCCCCGCTGGGGCCGCGCCGCGCTGAGGCGGGCGGTGTGTGTGGGGGGGGGGCGGAATGGATGAGCGGCTGCTCCGGGCCCTGGGGGGGCTCAGCCTGCACCCCCCGCGGGCCCGGTTCGGCGGGAGGTTGGTGCTGCTGCGGGGGCTGCCGGGCTCCGGGAAGAGCACCCTGGCCAGGTAAGGAGGCGGCTCCCGGAGCCCTTGGCCTTTCGCGGCGGTGGAGGGTTTTGCCCCCTCCCTTGGGCTCCGGTCGATCCCCGCTGCTGCGGCTCGGCTGCCCCCGTGGCGGGCTCCGTGGGGCGGGGAGGGGGGGGTCCGTGGGGCGGGGAGGGGGGGGGGGTTCGTGGGGCGGGGAGGGGGGGGTTCGCGTGGCGGGGAGGGAGGTTCCGGCGGGCCGGGTGCGTGAGGGAGCCCTCAGCGTCCCCCCCGGCTCCCGCTCCGGGGCGGAGGGCGGGAAGCGTTCGCTGCAAACCCCACGAAAAAGGCTGCGGAGGCACCGGTTCGGAACCGGTTGCGGGCTCGGGAGGGAAGTGGGAGCCTCGCAGGAACCCGGGATAAGCTCAGGCGTTTGGAAACATCTGTCTTCAGAGATGGCGCAGAGCTTTATTGCTGCGACTACCTGTACCTGCTCTCTGGATATACCGCCTATAGCAGCGTGAATGTTGTTGTTTTGGGTGAGCAGTACCGAAAGGGATGTTTCTAGTAAAACGGATTAATCCCCTGAGCCACAGTAGTTGCTGTTGTTTCTTCTCTAAAAAGTGCCAGACTGGTGCTTTTTTTTTTTTTTTTTTTTTTTTTCTCCTGGTGGTTAATCACAAGTACTGTAAAGTCACTTCCTCTCTCTGACTGTGAAAACTTGTAACTCTGACTTATGTTTTCATGATGTCCTGCACTCCTGGTCAGAGCTGTAGGGGTGTATAAAATGAGCAGGGGAGACCAGCCCAATCTCCAGCAGCTCCAAGATTGATTAAAAATAGGTGGAAAAACCCAGAGGGGAGTGCTGGGTGACGGCGTCGCAGGCGGTGTGATGCAGTGTACCCGTAATCTGGTGCCACAAGACCTCGCCGTCTGGTAGCTCACAGCTCCCAGGGTCACCCCCTCTCCATGAGATGAGGAACTTTTGCTGATTTCTCGCTGTGCGTGGGTGAGGAGCCGTGCTGGGATCACAGGCTGCCACGGGAAGGGCTCTGCTGTGGAAGGCGGCAGCGCGAAGCCGTGCGATACACTGGGTTAATCTACAATTTCCTCTTTTCAGTATAGTCCTTCCTGTCACACAGCGCCTGCTGCCTCACAGGACTTCTGCAAGACCAAGTTCTTCAGTGAACAGCCAGGTGCTGTGTTTTCACTGGCACCCAAACTACGTGACCCCTTTAGGGAGAGGCATGAAGGTTCAGGCCCTTCACCTTCAGAGGGTCTTGTAGTACAGTAAGAACATGATGATGTGGGGCCATGTGCTCAGCCAGTGCAAATAACCAACACCTGTATTTTTTAGGTTAAACACAAGATCAGTTATTAATGACAGACCTACAAAGTCAGTTGTAAGTATTGTTTTTGTCCCCTGTGAGATGCATGTTTGGGGAATTTACTCTGTTTATAGCCCTTGTTAATTGTATCACTGCATTTAGTCATTCAGCAGTACAGGGATTAAAGGGCAGCTGTAAAAACGTCATTTAGTACCTCTCCATTAATTCTGTCCAGATTCTGAAAGAACTGTGCCAAGAAAAATTTGAGATCTGCTATTCCCGCATTGTGTACCTTTTGGTGTTGATAAATGCAATGTACTAAGCAGAGCAATGTTTGCAGAAAATTACTGCAGCAAAGTTCAGGGCAAGGTGCTACTGGAGGAGGAAGGTGATTATTTATTTGCAAAAGCCCTTGATAAACTCATGTTACCCATTCAAATTTATTCTCTCAGATTTTATTCACTCACACTATCACAGCTAAACACTTGCAAGCACCAGGGTGTATGTGCACAGGTAGTCTGCCCAAAATCAGAGAGGACAAAGACCTCCAGGTGTCCCATCCTCACTGTCTCTTCTGGGTTCCTCCTGGTTGGTGGTGACAGGGTGGGTTTTGGTCAGGTCTGTTACGCCATCTCGCAGCCAGCAGTTTCTATGATGCCCACCTTTTGCCTCTGAATTTTGCTTACTTGGTGCTCCATGGTTCTTAGGCAAGGGGTTTTTTTTTCCCCCGTTATTTTAATTTTTCCATTTTGGGCGTCTTTTCAGCTGCCGTCTTTCCCTCTTTTGGAACGAGGGGAGGAAGGGCCTTAGCTGAGTGCTGGCCTTTGGGGCGGTGTGTGAACAGCACCTTTCCCAGTTTTATTGCTGTTAACGATGTTCTTGGTTGTCAGCCTATATCATTGTTTTGGGCTTTCCTCTGAGGTTTCTTCTGGTGCTTTCACACACAGCTCCATTTATTCATTCATTCTTTGTATCAGCCAGTATTCTGGTTACAACTGGTGCATCTTTACAGTGCTCAGAAGTGTCACGAACTGTGACTGTTACCACTGGTGATAGGGCAACCTGGTGACAGCTCCAGCAGAAAGGCCCCTTTTCAGTTTGCTGCGCCATCCTAGGAACCTCACATCCATGACTCGTTTCCTCGACCTTTCAGTGCCACCCAGCACAGTTTGGACGCAGCTTTGTAAGGTTTAGTTACAGCATCTTCGGTAAAAATATTTCGCCATTCCAGTCGCTCCCCAGGCTCAGAGCAGCCGACACTGGTATGGATTGGTTCAGGTCTGGTTTTTGGATTCCAGTAAAGACAGCAAAGGATCCGCCTGTGTGATATATTGAGTAAGTCAAGGCAGAATGAGAGGTTGGTCTGCTCACCACCAAGCACCAAATCTTTGCACTTGTTTCACTCTTTAAGGATACTCATCCCTGAACCACAGGGTGACCCTAACGCTCTCCCTCTAACCGTTCACCGTACGTCAGCCCCAGCAGGAGCACATAGAAGAGGGGCAGCCGGGAGTCACATCTCCAGTTGCCTCCACTGGACGTATGTAACACCATCCTGAATGCATTCCCCCTGACCTCACAGTACAGATTTTGTGATCACACTGAGGCAGCTACTAAGAAAACAGTTATCTGAGCTGCAGTAGCAGGTATAGCTTCCAAAAATGTCTCAAAAAAATCAAATGAGCTGCATACAAGCTCATACGTGCTTTCCCAACACAGTAGCTGTATTTCCAGCTCTTCTACAATATGTTGCTGTGGTGCACAGCTCAGGTAACGTAACTCTCTAGTAGTTCTGCTCAAGCACTAGGCTGGGCATGGTCAAACATGGAACTTCTCAGCCACTGCTGTTGATCTATTACTGGAAATGAGGTCGTTCTTGTACTCCCCTGATGAAGCACAGAGGGAGCATTCTTCTTAGGAAGGAAGAGAAAAAGTGCACTGTTACTGAGGCATCGCTGCTTGGTGTCATCCGTGCCTTCTCCAGTTCTCCCTGCTGCTTTTGCCCAGGCTGTCCCTGCACCTCGAGCCCCGGGCCAGCCCCGCTGTTACCAGCACCCCGACCCCGCTGCGGCGTGGCACCGCTCACGGGGTTCACGGGCTTCAGCTCTGCAGCTCCTGCAGTGTAAACATTTACCTTTGTATAAAACCGCTGCAGGCGATGCTCCTGAACATGTTTGTCAAATACAACACGCAGCCTGTTGCTTTACGAAATGCAGCCGCAGCTCCAACCCCCAGGGGTGAGACACAAGGCAGGTGTGTGCTCTGCCAGCAGCGCAGGAATCGGCTGGCAGGCTCCCGCCGGGGCAAAGTCCTCGGGGCGCTACAAGTTGTTAAAACCCAGCAGACAGCTGATAGTGCTGGGCATGTGCTCCAGATCTCATAGTTCTGATTTTCTGCTGAAACTAAGCCCTTTTGAACTCCACGGGAACGCTTCGTCTTGGGAGGAGTGAGCGGAGCAAGTGGTTGCATGGGATGTCCATACATACTCGTTCTGATCTCCGTTACTTTGGAAGTAGCTTGGGAATATACCGGCTCTGAGGTCGGCCTGACGTACCGTGCTATTGCCTTCTGGGCACTGAAAATGTTTCTTCCGATGGGCTTACCAGCCTCAAATCAGAAATTAATTTATATTCTAACTTTCTGATGGAAAAACATGACAGCCTATGAAATACAGTTACCGATTTTTTTTATCTCTGATGATATTACTAGTGATCATGGAGACTTCTCCCAAGAACTCTAGTGCGTCCAGCTAATTGAAAACCTGAATAATTATTTTGTTGTCTATATGTACAGTTAAAAGCAGAAATAATTGTTTGAAAGCACTGAAAATGCTATTTAGAAAAAAGGGGGCTTAAAACCAGTATAAATCATGGCAACAGATCTTCAGATGAGTAACACAGGAGACTAAACCCATCTATATTCACTGAGACAATTGTTACAATGCAACTGTGGCCAAACAGAAACACGGCTGTATTTTCACCAGAATGGTTATCCTTTTTTAATTAGAGCAGCCATCCTAAATCTGAGCAGGGTGAGACAGCAGGTGAGTGTGCACCGACACTAGCCAAGACGCCGCATCGTTCCGAAGCGGCCTTGCTGCCCGGGCTGCCGGCGGTTGGTGTGGGCAGAGAAACTTGTGCCCCTGCAACGGCTTCGTGTTTCCAGGGGCTTTACAGGGTCCCAGGCCCTGCTGGCAGATACGTGAAGTTTGCTGCTGTTGTGTCTGAGCTGAAGAGCGGAAGCATCCGAAAGCTTTTTGACCCCAGCTGTGTCAGCCAATCTAATGAGATGTGGTACCTGGCGTGGAAATCTGCTTCGCCTTGCAGAAGGGGAAGAAAGGGCTTGGGGAGATTTACTGCAAGCAGAGGAAACATCCCCCTTCCTCTTCTTATTTTCTTATCCTTTGTATTTTCTGAAACAGCTGCAAACTTTTCTTGAGCAAGATACAGAGCATACCATATTTTGTGTCTACTGCAAGGTAGCTGTAACACTGTGCAACTAAATGTCCCAAGTAGGCAAATTAATACTGAACCTTTGACAGCTATTGCTTAGCACAATGCAGGGCTTCAAGTTCAGTACCTTTTTTTAAAAAAACACAAACATACCTTGTTTGTACCTTTTGATCTTGCAAAGAGATTTAATTTTTCTTTTCCTCCTTAGTATGCTTTACACTTAGTGATCTAATGGCAATGGGTAATTTTCTTTTTACAGTGATACTCAAAATTAATTAATATCACAAGTCCGTCCACTTTGCATAGCTGGTGTATATTTTGCTAAAATACAGGCATTTTTATTGTGTACAGTGATTAGGAGCCTGATGTGATTATGTTAAACCTTTAATCTAAACCAGCCTGGGGTGAAGTGTAGACTGTAGAAGGCTTATTTCTCAAGGAGCATACTAAAGAGGTTTGGGTGCCCTTTGAAATTATAAGGGACAGAAGAAACATGATTTTTGTCAGCTTCATGGGCAACAGGGGATTACAGAAAGTGGTCGTAAACTTTAGTGTCACTTTGGTTCTTTTAGAAGGCTAAAAGTTGAAACCAGCAAAATAAGCAGATGGTAAAACATCTTTTTCCCACTTTATGTTTTCTTATGTTGCCGTTAGTAGGACTTTGTTTGGTATGAAGAAGCAAATGTGACTGTAATTCATAGTTCTTAACACATTTTGTGCCATATTTTTATTTCTCTGAAGCACAGGTTTTACCTACTTTAATTACCAGTGATAGTAGGTAAGGATAGTAGATGAGGATAGTAGACTGATAATCACATCCTATTTAGTTTGCTAAGGGTTAACATCAAAGCTGTCGTGCAAGTGTACATATATGTGTTAAAAATTTACTAAGGTATATGCTGAGAAAATAATTTTTAAAATTTGCACTGGTTGAGAACATTTTCAAAAGAAACACTGAGCAAGAAATAAAATAATCTTGAGATCTTTTATTAATGTGTATAATTTTATGTGCCTATTAGTAGCTAAAGGGATGACACATATTTTAGCACGATCAGTTTTTCAGAGAAGAGTTTGCAATGCAGATGGGTAAAACAGTGGGAAGGGTGGCGTGCTGAATTGTAGTGAGAGCTGAATATATCAATTTATCAGCACAAGAGTAACCAGATAAGCACTAGGTACCTCCATGCTTTTGATGATAAGAATTCTTTTCCTGGGACCAACATTAAAGCAAAAATAATTTGACCGTTTGCTCACAGTTTGCAAGATGACTTTTGTTAGGTCTGTTGGCCCGGCAGTAATTACATGAATAAAACGTCATCTCTTTGGAGCTAGAAGAGAATGCCAGATACTAATGATACTCAGTGGCTACAGCCTGGTCCTGGCCAGCCCGTCAGCGGTAGGTCTCTGCCCTCTGGGGCAGTTGCTACCACAAAATAATATTAATTAATCAGCAGGTGGTAAAAGTTACAGTGGAGGTGGAACACAGTCAGCAGCTGACCTTTATTCAGATAAACACAACAAGCAGCCTAGTGAAGAATTGCTGCTAGTGGGCAGATTAGGGTGAAATTAGTAAGTAAATGGTTAGGGCAGAGCTAGAGATGACAAAATTAAGCCTTTTCTGTCTGTATGTCTGTTTTTTTGCTGATAACCTAGAGGCACCTTTTCCCTTGCTGTTGCTCAATTAGGCGAGACATTGAGAAATAGTTGTTTTGCAGTTTACGGAGTTGGAAGCGAAGCGTTTTATCAGGGAAGCTGAAATGAACCCCAGGGACTGGAGACCATGTGTGGTGTGAGGTAGCAGGGCAGCAGCACTGATGCCTGAGAGCCACGAGGTTTCTGGATTGGCTTTACTTTCTTTTTCAGAGAAATTTTGGGCCCTAGGGAAACAGAGAGTAGTGAGATGATGCTGTGGGTTCTCCCTGAACTCTTGCAGAGTCTCCCTCCTCCCCCAACACTCCCTTGATGGAAAAAATAGACAATTCTGTATATGGCCACAAATAAATCTGGATTATACACAAATGGGAGTACAATTTTGCATTAAGATTTATTTTCGTCTGATGATCCCTAAGGACTGGTAGGTATGCTTTGTATTTAAGCCACCATGTAAGGAGCATTTTTACTTCTGTTGTGGTTTGAACCCAGAGGGCAACTGAGCACCATGAAGCTACTTGCTGTCCCCTTCCATCCCGGCACTGGGAGGACAAACTGAAGCAAAAGGCTCCGGAATTGAGATAAGGACAGGGAGGGATGACTCACCCGTTACAGTCAGGGGCAAAAGACAGACTCGTTAGGGGAGGGGAAAATAACATAAATTTAATACAGACACTAACAACAACAATACTTAACAGACAAGGTAGGACAGTGAGAAGTGCCACCACATCCAAAAAACACCTCCCCCCCTCCCTTCTCCCCGGGCTCAGCTCTGCTCCCCATCTCTCCCCCTCCTCCCCCAGCAGCGCAGGGGCAGGGGATGGGGGTCACAGCTCACTGCTCCTTCCTTCTCAGGAGATGGGGTGAGCACCGCACATCCCTCCCCTGCTCCCCGGGGCTCCCCTCTCACTGAAGTCAGTCCTCCAAGAACCTTCTCTGCAGTGAGTCCTCCCCACGGGCCGCAGCCATTCCCGAGCTGCCCCGGCGTGGGTCCCCACTGCGTGTTCCAGTCCTCCCAGCGCCGAACCACAACAGCGGGGGCTGCTTCTCCCCTCAGAGTCCCGGCCTCCTTTAAGCACAGACGTCTGTCCTGGTGTGGGCTCCTCCACAGGCTTCAGGTGAGCTTCTACTCCACCGAGGACCTCCATGGGTGGCAGGGGGGCGGCCCTGCCATCTCCCCACGGGATACAGGGGTCTCTGCTCTGGCGCATCCCCCCCCCTTCCTCCTCCTTCCTTCCACTGAGCTGGGTGTTCTCATAGGTGTCCTTCTTGTAATTCCTCCTCACAACACCAACTCCTGCTCCCAGCTTCCCCTTCTTAAATACATTATCACAGAGGCGCAGTCACTGTCGCTAATTGGCTCGGCCCTGGCCAGAGCTGGGTCCGACTTGGAGCTGGGGGAGCTTCGAGAAGCTTCTCACGGGGGCCACAGCTGTAGCCCCCTCCCTCACTACCAAAAACCCCGCCACAGAAACCCAGCCCAGCTTCCTAGAGCCAGTGACTGTGAGGCAACTGGTCGGCTTACAGCAGGACATGTGTCCGCCTGCCCTGGGCATCCGAGGTCTGAGTGAACATCGGAGTGAAGAGAAGGGGGATTGCCCTCTGCCGCTGACCACAGGGCACCAGCTTTAGGGATCTGTTCCATTTGGGGCTGCCAATCTAGGCGGTTCAGGTGTGTTTATAGAACATGATTAAAAGCTGAAAATAAGCAAAAACGACTCAGCTCTACAAGAGGAGGGTTAAGTAAAACAGGGACAAGTGAAAAGCAATAGGGAACCATACAATTGCAACAAATAACAGGAAATACTTACTAATCACTCAGATACTTGTTTGCAAATTTAAAAAAAAAAAAAAAAGTCCTATGTGCTTTGTAGCCAAAAAAACCCACCCCAAAAAATAGAACAACAAGCTGATGATAATATAGACAATCTTTACTAAATGAAATAACAAATCATTCCTCCTAGTTATCTTCAAAAATCTCTCTGTAGCAAAGCTCCCATGATGAAATTGTCTTTTGAGACCAAATTCAATGGGATTAGCAGGTTTGGGATTTCTTTTTTTTTTTTTTTTTTTGTATTTATAGTCAGACCTTCTCGGATAACTCAGAAAGAAAACTGAATATATTAATATGATTAAAGACTCATGTTGGCAGTCCATGGTAGATTCCTCTGCTGAATTAAAGAAGTCAAGGCCATGCCTTTGAGCTCCATTCCTTTCCCCCTATGTGCCTATCTAGTGAATACATCACTTTCAGATCCTTTAAGCTGGGATTTTTCAGATGAAGCACTGTGCATATTTGCAGATCATTAATACAGCTCTTGATTTAATGTCCTCTACTGAAGGCATGCGTTAGCATTAATTAATCCTCCTATCATCTTTTTTTTTTTTTCTTTTTTTTTCCAGACAACTGAAACGTGCCTATCCCGGTGCTGTAGTTCTTAGTACCGATGACTTCTTTATTGAAAATGGTGTGTACATGTTTGAGCCTGACTTCCTAGAGGATGCACACAGGTGGAACCAAAAGCGAGGTGACTGAAATCGATCCAGGGGTTTTGTTTTTCAGTCTGTCTTTAGATTTAGCCCCCAAAGGAAAACTATCTCAAAGTGTTGTCATATACAGAAGTTCATGGGGTACTGGTTAAAAACCTGTATTGCCACTTCTGACTTCATGTCTTCTGACTTAAAGAAATTTATAAATGAAAAAATGTTGGTGAGTGATAGATGTTATTTTAGAAAGTAAACCGGTGACTCTCAGGGCGCACTGCTGAAGCTTGGTGGCAGCAGGCGGCATGCAAATCCCAGCGCCGCACCTGCTGGCTGCCCCTGATGGGACGCAGCCGTCAGACTGTAACTCCTTAGACATCTGTCCTGACTTGGAAGGGGGGTTTATGGGGCTGGTGGAGGCGATAGCCAGGAGGAAGATCTGCAAACCTAACTACAAGTTTGAGAATGAAACAACTCCGGTCTCTACTTCAGGGAGAAAAATACACCGTGCTTTTGTGGCTGTGCTCTGAACTCAGGGCTAGCAATGGCAAACAGATCGTATAGCAGGGATCTTTTGCAAATAACAGTCGTTTTTAGCTGTTGTAAATACTTAGTGCTGTGATACAGCTAAGTATGGTCCATGAGAGGCTCAGCCAGCAGCTGCATCACCTCCTCCAGGGGAGCGAGCTCCTGCTGGTAACTGGCCTCTGCTCGTGTTTGGGTGGGAGCTACAGACCCACGGCTGGTGGGGAGCCGAGCGTGCTGGCGGTGGGCAAGGAGAGGACACTTCCCGGCTAGGAAGACCTGGCTTGGTCTGTTATTTAATACTTTTGCTTTATTTAATGTGTTTGTTACGTTACAGCACTCAAGGCAATGAAGAATGGGAAAAGCCCGGTTATTATTGACAATACCAACATCCATGCTTGGGAAATGAAGCCATATGTGATGATGGTAGGGCAAGCTCTGATTTATTGCTTTTATATGCTCAGCTATGACATTTAAGAGGTGATCTGACTGAAACAGTTCTTAATATAGCTGAAGATAATGATTTCCATTTGCCTGTAGTTCTCTGATTATAGTTAATGATTGATACTGCGAACAAGGAGGGGAAGAGGTGCCAGTGTCCTTGTTCTATCCAGTCAGCAAAATTATCTCAGTGAAGGCAAAATTACTTGAAAAGATCATATATTTGAATTTGCGCTGTAACTTCTTGGAGATCAGGATGTCATCTACCCTTCCTGGTAGTGACGTGGATTGAACAGTTCCCAAACTCTTTGTTGACAAATATATCAAGGTGTGTCTTACAATATTAGTTTATGATGTAAAAAAAATATACCGGAAAGAGTCTTCAAAAACACATTGCTATCTCTTGTCAGGAGTTCTGGCAGAGGTGACAATATTTTTATTGCAGTTTCATAATCTGGCCTGTCTGCTAATGTTACGCTCATGCTTCTGTTCTTGGGTTATGGTCTTGTCAGTTAAAAAATTTGGGTCTAAGTATTGCTTGTATGGGAGTACAAAAGAGACAGGAATGAATAGTGGTGCTCGAAATCCTGGCCGTGGTGCTGCAGCGGCAGCTGTGAGTGTGTGAGGGTGACTAGGAAGCAAGTGAGAGCACAGCCAGAGGTGGGCAAGATGGAAAAAGGTCAACAGATTGCCCTGACTCCTTTCCCCCAAATCAAAACAAACCCAGTCAATAATTGTATCACATATACACGTCTCTATGTGTGTGCATGTACACATATATACACCTACACACACAAATGTGTTGCTTTACCTTGGAAAAAGTTGAGGCCTGTAGGCTCAGCGGCTGGAGGCAGCGTGACCGAGAGGTGTTGGCCTCTCGCTCCCAGACGCTCCAGACCGGCGTGAGCAACCCGTGGCCCTTGAACCACCTGTCACTTCCAGAGAGTTCAAGTGCCAGGATGCCACTGCTGTGGGGGACAGGGACTGGGGGCAATGCCGAGGCAGGTTTTGCTGGGGGACCCAAATCCTTTGATGGAGTAGGAAATGAACTAGCTGGGACTCAGACCAGCACCTTGCTGGGAGTCCTGGTTTATCGTCCTCTGTCTGGCTCCTGGCACCTGTGATACATCCCTCGGCCAGATAAGAGCTTGGGGGGGTCTGGTAGAGTGGCTACTCCTGAGCTGGGCAGCCACACATCTAAAACTTCTGTGTCCTTCTTCAGGCACGTGAAAATAGATACGAAGTTATATTCCAAGAACCAGATACACCCTGGAAGTTCAATGTTCAAGAACTGACAAGGTACGTCTTTTTAATAGAGCAGAGGGCTTCTCATTTTATTGATGCGCTCTGAGGAAGGTCAGCCCTTTTCCTCTGCATATACTCTAGAAAGTCACCTAGTAAATGACAACAGGTTTGTTGCAGAAAACTTCTCTTAGTACCTGGTCTGCAGTGAATTCAGCCCTGAAAGAGCCTGACCATGCTGACGTGACTCAGGCAGTAGAAACAGCAACCCCCCTGATGTGTGTGTTTATACTGCAAGCTTCTTGGGGCAGGAACCCTGATTTTTACTCCTGTTTTTTGAGCGGCATTATGTCTGGGGACAAAACCACGTCTAAGCACTAGACAGTATTCAGACTTCTGTTCTTAAAAAAAAAATTAACCATAACAAAGATTGTCTTGCTGTAGCACGGTGGGATGCTACATTAAGTGTGGTCAAGACATGGTGTTCTGGAGAATCTTTCCAAATACGCACACATAAAAGGGATCCAATGAATGTATCGACTGCATAAATGTGGTAGGACATAGAGGCAGCCGGATATGGCTCTGTTAGTTTGGCTAGTGGCTGCAGGGTTTTATCACAGAAAAGTCCATGCAGGCTGATTTTCCAGCCTTTAACCAATCTGACATAAATCGCACTGGTGAGCGCTCGCCCCCCTGCTAGCTGCAGAAGCTGTCACCCCCCCGCTGGCATCACAAGAAAACACGGCACAGGTACTTCGTTGCGCCCGATTTGGTTTGTACCAGCTCGGAACTCCAGGCAAAAGTCAGCCCTGCTCCTTTTTGTGCGTGGCAGAGACCGACAGCCCGGGCGAGGTGGCAGGTGGCAGCCCCGGCCACCACCAGCCTGAGCAGGCAGCTCCGCTCGCTTCACCAGCGCCAGCCGGGAGCCGGTTGCAGGGCGGCACCGCAGAGGCTCTAATCGCTCCTTGGAGGCCGAGCTACTCAGCAACTTGCATTTCGTTTTATTCATCATTTTTACAGTAGCACCGTAAAGCTAATTCTGATACACTCGGTTGGGAGCAGCTCTGGGGCTGAAGGTTGCTTCCTTCCACTCTGGTTCCACGTTGTGTCCTTGCCGGTCCCAGGCTGCACGCGTGTGCAGGGCACGGGCTGCTGGAGGAGCTCGTGCCCACTTCACCCCCGGGGACGCCGCAGCTGGCGACCTCCTGCCTTCCCCTCACCTTCATGCCACCAGGGAAAACACAGGTTGAGCAACGCAGGATTTGCACAACACCGGGCTTTGAAAATACGGATGCAGGACGAACTTAGACTCTAGATGATGAATTGTGCCCAACAGAGCTCAGTGGCAAAACCAAAGGTATTCAGAGTTTGCAAAACCAGCCCAGCAGAAATCCCTGGAGGCCTTTGGAAAAAACAATTCCCCCTAATGTGTCGAGAGTCTGCAGCTGTTTCTGGTCCATCCAGAAAGCCCTGCATGTTTGCGCATCCTGTTCCCCTCCCTCTCAAACTGGTCATTTACAAATCTGCCCTGGAGCCTGAGCCACATCAGGTGTGACTTTTCCCTGCTGGTGCTCAAAGCAACAGCATTTTTTTGACCTCTATATTTGTTGATATAAGTCAGCATCTGGGCTCTCCACAGCCCCTGTCTGCGTTTCTCTAGCTGTACAAAAGCTCACCCTGAGGCTAGCCAGCCGCTAGCACTAAACCTCAGCAATACTCCTGTAAAATAATACACAGGTCTTCTGCGTAGCTCTGATTTAAAAGCATAACTTCTTATGTCCTGGCTGCCCACAAAAATACTTGCACTACGTTTTTCAGCAGTCTCAAAAATATTTTTAAGAAGTAGGTGGGAGTGAACAACAATTTGGGAAAAGGGGCTAGAAATAGCTCGGCAGGGACGCGAACCCTTATCCTGAACTTATCAGGAACCCTCACAAGCTTAACACGACCTCTAGTACCTGGGCAGCTCAATACTTGTATTTTCTGTTAATGTTGACTCTACAGAAGAAATATTCACCGTGTCCCTCGACAAAAGATCCAACGGATGAAAGAAGAATACGAACACAATGTTACCTTCCACAGCGTTCTTCAGTCTGAAAAACCAGGCAGAGAGGAGAGAAGCTCCAGTGGACCAAACGCATCTTACAGGATGGGTGCCCACTGCAACCCCCCTCCAGCCTTCTCACGCAGAGTTCCCGTGGCACCTACAAACAACATACCATTTCGCTGACGGGGGGGAGCCCTCAGTGTTTTAATTATCAGGGTATAAAAAGCCTCTAGTTTTAAAAATTTTTTCTAGACTGTTTTTTATTCTTGTATTTTTTCTACTGCATTGCTAAATGACTTTCTTACAAATGTTTAAACGTCACTGGATTATGATCTCTCAGCTCTACATGACCAGTCCAGGAGCACTATCCCCAGTACAAACTGTACGCCCTCTCATCTCTCTTCCTCCATTAAAATCCATTCAAGTTTACAATGAAATTTACTGGCTGTGCCACACTTTGTTTTTTTTTTTTTTCCTGCATTGTGCTTTGTCACTAACAGATAACAATATTCCTGAATTTATTCTTTATTTCTTACAGGCCAAGCAGCCAATTCCTTCTCCACGCAGTTGCCATTTATTGCCATTTTAATACTTTGTATCTGGCTGTATAACCTCTTGTATATTCCCAGTCCATCTTGCCTAGAGCACCGCTGCTAGCTTTGAGAGGCAAAGTGAGTGGTGGAAAAGAGCTCTAACAGGTTGTAGGAAGATTTGATGCTGCTCCCTACTGACCCCTCTGCTGTCAGGATTCATGCTGGTCTTACCTCAGCTCTCACAGCCAAACAGCTCCTCCAGCCTGGAGGTGAAACACTCCAACACACCAAACTGAGCCCTTTATCTTGCCAAGAAATAGGAGTTCAACTGATCCCGAGGCGAGTCCATATACGGAGGCTCTTGAAAGGAAACATTAGTGTCAGGCGAGTGCTTTTTAACTTCTAGGTAGGACCAGGGCCACAGGAGCAGCTCTGAATTGCTGAAGCACAAGGCTACCAAATACCCAAACCAACAAGTACAAAATAATGACTTAGTAAAATAAAAAAAAAAACTTAAGGGGAGAAATAACTCCTCCTACCACCAAGTGCCAGGAAGCCACTGACTGATGGATGAGTGAGAAGCCATCCTACAGTAGTTTTATCCATATTGTTAAATTCTGCTGATTGTGTCCTCATCAGGAAGCCCCAGTGAAACCTTTTTAAAACTCAGCATTTGCGATGGCAGTTTTTTTTTAAGCGGGTGTGGATTATTAGGCAGCACTTGCAGAACAGGACAGCACTGGGTTACGCTGCAGTAGGAAACGAAGACAGCTCACATCGGACATTAAGAAATGCGGGTAGAGCTGCTGTTCATCTGGCACTTCAGCAGAGAGGGAGGTGTAAGAGGTATAAAGAAATCCGCTGTTTCTGGACAACAGCCAAGCTGTCTTTACAACACGGTAGCTGTAGGAGATGAATTGTATTTGCTACTCAAGCCGCGTTCAAAGTAGTAGTATCATCGCTGTAAATAACGGTGAACGAGGGGACTCGGGTGCTCCGCAGCATTGCCCAAAGGTTTACACAACGATCAGCAGCCTGGTGTCAGGCCCTGACAGTTCTCCAGCCCTGCTACAGCGTCCAGCTTGGTGGCAGGAGCCACCTGGCTCCAGCTCAGCACTTGGGCCAAGCGAAGGGCACAGGGCCCCGCAGAGGTTGCCGTGTGGGAGCTGGTGGTGTCAGTTCTGAAACCTCCTTTGCCCCACACATGGTGGGACCCGACCACCTGGTAACTACAATGTGGAGCCGGCAGCCGGTCTAGCAGGACTGTTTCCTTCTCCAGTGGAGAAACTCCAATTCTGAGAAGCTTCACCTGTTGAAATTAGTAAGAGCAAAGTAAAGAATTCAAGTACTAAACTCACACTCAGCAGAAAGATCTCGTGATGAAATCGAGGAAAGATCTGATTATTTTTCACGATGCTGGGGCCTCAAGTGCTTCTTTAAGGAGTAGCTCAGAAACGCTGACCAAGGATCTACCCTTTTTACCTTTGTATGGCATTTTGTTATGAATCAAAGAATCCATTGTTCTCTCAATCTCTTTTAGCACTATGCGGACAGTTTGAGAAGTACAAGAATTGTGCCAGAATTAGAGCAGTATTTCAGAATTAGAAGCGTTATGTTTGGTAACAATAAACGTAGAGAATTGTTTATTTTGCTCTGTGCCACTTCTGACAGCCAAGATTCTAATACTGCAGAGGGTAACAAAACTTGGCTTTAGCCTGAAAACCAGATCCTGCTGTAGTTTAAGAATACATCAGAATCAAAGCAATGGCTTATAAAACACCATCAAACCTTCAGCCACAGCGATGCTGTTGTACAATACACGTTTGTGTGAGAAACGTACAATTACTCAACAACAAATTATTCTGCAGATGAAACGTCCAGTCTTTGTTTCTGTAATATAGCTTTATTAAATACAATCAGGGTTTAATGTACAAAATGTAAAAATAATTTGAAATATATACAATACTGTACATGTGCCTTCAGCAGTGTTTCCGGGGGTTTTGTCTTTGTAGCATTCCGCGGGCTGGCAACGAGTCCTCCAGTTCCTTTGTGTCCTGAAGAGCCTCAGCTACTTCAGAACTGCCTTTTGGGGAGTTATTCGCTTCCCCAGTAGACCTGGAACTGGTTTTGGGTGAAAGATCATCAGATAAATCAGTAGCTATTTTATTGCTGTTTTCATTTACATAATCAATCTTCTTCTCTTCTGGTAAATTATTCATCAGTGCTTGTGTATTGATCATTGCAAGTTCTTCATCAGCAACCAGGTCATTCTCAGGAAGATGGACAGTTTCTCTCAATTTTCTGCAGGGGGTGATATGACCAATATTCTGATTTGTTTCTTTTGATGACTTGCAACGCTGTAAACCCAAACTTCGTGGAGGCTGAAACGCTTTTTTTAAAGATGGAGAAATTACTGAACACATTGGTGTCAGTGGTGGAGGGGCAGGTATGCAACTGAGGAAGTCCATCGCTTTTCTCTTTTTGCTGTTTTTGAGATGGTCTTCATTAACTGTAGCAGATGAAGGTGTTTTTGCTGACCTTTGCCTGGCAAGTTTCATATTTGGCGTGCTAGTTGACAAAGGGCTTGGATGTTTTATTTCCATTTTAGAAGAGATCTAGTTAAAGAGAGAGACATTTTATGTGAAATAGAATGTCCTATTTCATTAACTTCCTCAATTACTTCCACAAAGCAGGGGAAAAAAACCCACTGATACGAAAATGCTATGTCATCATTCGTGTCCATCTTAACTTCAGTTTGATATCTTCTGATGGGGACTAATATTATTTCCAGTACTGATGCTTGATAAATCACTCTTTACATGTACACTAAGACAGCACATTTACATTCTGTTTCTGAGATCTAAGCTAAACATGTGGGAATTTTTCTGTGCCAGATGGTAAGAAATCGAAGCGCTCATAAAAAAGGAGTTAAGTCTTCGCCTGCGTCGGATCTATCCTCAACAGGTTGTTCAACAGGGAAAAGCGAGGAAAGATATTTGAAGAATAAAGGAATATAGACCAAAAAACTTGAGGATAATAGATGCAAGATAGATGCTGCACAGCAAATCATTCAAACACATGCTTAACCTAACACGCATGTTAATCTTCAGTGTCTCAGTTGTTTTAACTTGGTTAATATATTTAATAAAGGGATATAAACTATAACTTCAGAATTAAATAGTAGCACTCTCTCTGAAATGGAAAAGGATGCATTATAAGCTTAAATTTAGTCCCCGGGAATTGATAGCTCATCAGGGTGTTCTGACCTCCCTTGCAACTAGTGGCAGGAAAAATTTTTGTTCTGACTGCAGTCAGCACTCCACATTAAGAACAACTTGCCACTAGCAGCCTTCATGGGAAACCTGAGTACTATTTAACTCAACTTTTTTCAAGACTGCTATAAAATGTGAACATTTCCTAGGTGATACCTATCCACTTTTAAATCCTGGAAATAGCAATCAGTATCTAGGAAAAGGGGACCAGGAGGTAAATTCTCTGAACGAAGGTAGGAACTGCAGAGTGCCATGAAAAAAAAATTTACGGATCAAGATTTTTCCTTCCAGTAACATCCATGTCGGATAATCACAGTGGGACCGAGGAAGCAAGAAATCATCTATAGGGAAAGGATGATTCATTTTACTTATATAAAATTCAGAATACTTGGAGTATGCTGTGAAAACACAGGCCACAAGGGGAGGTTTTCATGTACTGCTCGGAGGAAGAATCACAGTTCCTCCTGAGGGAATAATCCTAAACCCCCCCGCAGAGAAAGCTTCTAATCAGCTTGCATTGTCCTGAAGAGAACATACGGAGTAGACAGAGAAGTGAGACCATTCACCACGGTTACCAGGATAAAACTTGCATATATCCTTACTGTATATACCATCACTATAAATATTAATTACCAGAAGCTTACCAAACTTGTATCCTCTGCAGAAAGACCTGAGCTGCAGGAGGGAGAGGGACATTCCAAGTCACATCTTTTAGTTAAGTTGGGTGTAAGAGAGAGATTTCTTCGTAGCAAATTCATCAGTTTACTTTCTGCATCAGAGCAAAAGGAGGCCACGTTCTATAAAGGAGAAGAGTTTACAATGCAGAATGGCTGTTCTTCAAATTGTGCGAGTACTATGCGCTCACAAAGTATTTAGGACTTTGTTTTCTCATCATAATCCCACTAGAAGTTTATTTGCTATCAAACCAACAACTTTGAAGAGGGCTGCACTTTCCGTGGAGGGAAACATCATCCCTTCCTTTTATTGTTAGCAAGAAAAAAAACTTTCTGTATTTAAACTTATTTTTCCATAAGAAATGAGAACACATGACCAAGACATGCTACTTAGCACAGCTAGAAAACTGAAATAATAAATAAAATCAGTAGTCTGACACTGAATATGTTCAAGTGAGCAAGACAATAAATTTCAGCTTTTAAAAGGCTAGAGGCAAACTATCCATGACAGGTTTCTTATTGACAGGTACAATATTTTTTGCTAGCCAGAAAAGGTTCTGTGGCATCTCAGAGGTGTTGGTTGAGCTGAATTTAAAAAATTAAAATAAAATAAATAAATAGACATTCAGTAGGTGATATGTAGAGTTCTCCAGTGCATTAGGACTTCACTCCATCTCCCAGAAAACGCCCTCAAACACAACATTCAGTGCATTACTTGTTTTAAAGATTTATTAATACTAATGGACTTTTTGGTGAAGAATGTAACACAGCAGTCAC
The DNA here is from genome assembly GCF_018691265.1 of Tyto alba. NCBI lineage: Eukaryota > Metazoa > Chordata > Aves > Strigiformes > Tytonidae > Tyto > Tyto alba. Next base: position 24,458,780 of record NW_024881282.1, on the reverse strand, counting down.
TAAAATTAATCATTAAACTAAAAATCTACAGATTTACCTCTATCTTACTTCTCAGTTCATTAACCTTCTCTTGAAGATGGTTTTCCTTTGGACTGGCTGAGAATACAGAAAGATCTCCAGCCAACAGCACAGGGATTTCTGATCTGAATTCAGATTGCCACTGAAGGTTGCTTGCAGAAATGAATGAACAGCGGACAACTATATCTTCAATAGCAAAGTGTCTGAGATCTGTCCAGATCTTTACTGCCACTAAATTATAGCTTTCATCAGATAAGTACACCATCGTGGTGAAACCTAAAAGCAAGAAGAAAAGTCTGAATTAAATCCTTAAGTAGAGGTTGATTACTGCAATTTGTATCTATAAAAAGTCACACATAGCTTGAAAGAGAATTGATAAATGTAACATGGCAGCCTGTCTACATGGTAGCAGATGTTTCATGCTTCGTTCATATCCTGTACTATCTCCACACTGATTACAGAAAACAGCTCAAAGTCTGTGTTCCAGTGCTTAAAAAACAATATTCCTGTGGTGCCTTTCCTTTTTATTCAGAAGGTTATCCACCTCTCCCTACCCATGAGCTGCAGTGCCTATGTTCCACTCGTTCCATGACACTACACAAAAAAGGGGGCTCACGTACACGCACGGTGGTACCTCTGCAGGTGCTGAACGCAGATGGGGGAACTTACATCCACCATTTATGGAAAATAAGAAAAGCTTCTCTTGCACTTAGATCCTCCCTTAGTAAATTCTTCCTGAGCTAGAAAGCAAAGGCAGTTTTTCTGTAGGAAAACAGAATTACCTGCCAGCCTAGCACAGCGATGGGCTATATTAGCAGGTTTTCACAGGCCTGCGATGCAGGTACAACGCCAAGATCATTTTGACTTTTGAAATAAAAACATTAGTGCTTATTCCCTGGGAGCACGTGAGTGTGGTCCACAACGTACCTGTTTTGCTAACAGAAACTACAACTCCAACTAAATCAACTTCAGCACATGGTGGCTGAAAAGAAGGATCCAACAAACTGGTGAATTTTAGAGCCTTCCTTGGAAAGAAAATCTGCACCAGCATCTGCTGTGATACCTGAAGGAAACACAAAATCGTTAAGTCTTTACAACAGGCACATGCAGACTGGCATACATTTCAGTGATACATCTTTAGGCATTTAAAGCACTTACGGATAGTTGCAGATACTGAGTTTTCTTTGTTGCTGTTAACTGTACGTTAGTTGAGCCTGACCTTCCTTTGGACTGTGATGTTGACAGCTGGTAGATTCTGTACCGACTGCCTTCCTTTAACAATGAACAAACATCTAGCAGTGGACGCCAGATACTCAGTAGCACTCCTAACAATATCAGATTAAGATGCATTAGCTGTGCTACACTAATTTGAAGACTTTTAAAGAAAATAAATTCACAATGCTCCCTCTCACCCAAAAGCCCTAAACAAAAATCCAAATAAAACTGGAAATATTAGCACGCAAGCTAGAATATTGTTGGGAAACTCTTCAAATCTACCTGCTCTGTTGTTCAGTTACCATGTTTAGATAGAAGTTATTTATGATTTTCAAAGCACTAACCTTTATGTTTTTCTTGCTTTCTGTAGTCGACCACGCGTAGTTTCCATACAGTAGACACATCTCTTTTAGAACAACCATTTTCTTCCTTTTCTGCTGACTCTAAAGCCTTCTTGAATTCTTCCTGTATCTGAGTTTTCTTTTTATCATTCACCAGCTGCCTGTAAGCATTCAAAGCTTTTATTTGGTCTTCACTGAGATATCCCTGTAGCCAAGAAAAAAATGCATTCAGTACCTTTTTTATTAATTAAAAAAAACCCCTCTCATGATTTTAGATAGCCTCTTTCTGAAGTGTTCATCCGTTACAAGCAATTTATCATTCAGCTGATACACTGCTACGACTTGAAATGAGGGACGTTGGCACAACAGGAGTCACCAGTCTTGACTGGTACTCAGCCGGTGCTGCGTTGTCTAAGTATTACATCACACACTGGTTTTATATGGTAATTAGTGAGAAGCCTGCTTAAGAGTGCATAACTAAGATGAATATTTAATATAACAGGCATGCTTGGCTGTTTCATAAGAAAGAAGTATTAGAAAAAAAATGTGTAAGAAAAGAATTGCACCTCTCAGCAGGCTGCTCTCTCTGAGCTGACAGTGATTTACACTAAAATGCATCAGGAGTGTTACCTTTCTGGCCAGCCCTTCAAGATCCAGGTGACTTTACATCTAGTATCAGAGATGCACAGTGTTTTCTCAAATAAATATTTATCAAAAGTTTGTCAAATAGACACAGATTTTATGGCTTTATGATAGTCAAGTACCCAGACTTGCAAAAGGCAAGACTTGTATTTAATTTTGAACAACTGACAGGGACTAATCACTTGCATCTTTATTAATAGAGGCGTAAACACTTAGAATTTTTGATTGAACTGGAGCATGGAATGAAGAGAACAATGACAATATAATAATTCAAACGCTTCAGTGAACAGCATGCAAGAATGTGTGTGACTTATGAGATGCATTTAGTTTTCATATATGCAAGACAAAGCAAAGTAATAAAATTGCAAGTAACATTAACTTCTAATTGTGCTATATCCCTATATTTTCATACCAAGAGAAAATAGCATTCTGTTTGCAATCGAAGATAATACTGATCTATTTCAACAAGCCTTCATTAAAATATTTTCAAATTTTTTTAATCTACATTGATTCAGCAGTAAGCATGCTGTAGAAAAATCTCAGAAGGCAGCAAAAATAAACAGTAATTTAATGGCTGATTTTAGCAGGAGGTACTAAATTGTAAATTATTCCACAAACATTTCAAAATTATCCCAGTTGGATCTACATCACCTCCATGTAACCAGGATCAGATGCGTTCTGAATTGCTTCATAAAGTTCTGCACCATCTTGCAAATTACGGATTTGCTGTCTCGTGACAATGCGTGATCCCAGTGTTGTTCTGCTAGTTCTCTCTGTTGAAAAAAGGCCGTACGCAACCAATACACTTTAAAAGTGGAAGAAATAATTCTGCAAGAAGCACAGTAGTACTTATGCCTTGCCAGAATTAAAATACAAAACACTTCTATATAGGAGCCGGTAAGTGTGTGTATCTACGTTTATCAGGAAAATACAAGCAGAAAAAAAAATATGCTACTCATTCATTTAAATACAACATAGATTAGAATATTATACAAACTTTGGGGAAGCCAGTATCAAGTGTCTGCACTTAGGACAGGTCGGGAGACTTGACAAGCTGCCATGAACCTTCATCAATACTTGACTGTATTTTCTGTATGTCTTTCACTTCCTCTCATACAGCAGAAAAGCAGAAAAGTCTCAAAAATACCAAGATCTGGGACAACAGGTGACCACAGGCCTGCACATGAAGCCTCCTTAGGACACCAGCGATTACCCCCTTAGGTAAGCCATTCTGCTGCTGGCATTTTGATTAATTCCTTCAGTGTAGTAGACTCCAGAATAGACAAGTTTACCAGTCAAACATAAAACAACACAGTGAGGTGACTGACATGTGGAAGTTCATATCAGTGAAGTTAAGAATTAGAAAACAATCTCTGATTTCAACTAAGAATTTAGCACTGGGTTTGATTTTGGTTGTTGTTTTGTTGGTAGTTTGGGGTTTGTTTTTTTGTTGTGTTTTTTTTTTTTTTGTGTGTGTGTTTGGTTTTGATTTTTTTTTTAGGATATAGCTTTATTTGCATTTTCCTTGTTATTTGTGAGGGACTCCAGGCTTGGAGAAAGCGTAGAACATCTCAGTGTTACAGATCACCACAAGAAAGATTTATGGAGAGGGAGAGGCTAGCTGTGTTGTAGATATGACCCTTTGAAATTTGAACTGCACAGGCTACCGTTAGTGATACAATCCTATCTGTTCCTGGAAAAAAAAAAAACCAAAACAAAACTAAAACACCAAACCAAAACCAACAAAACTTCCTCCCAAAAAACAGACTAGGGTATCAAGACAGCTGGAATCCATAATCGGTGCGGCAAGAATCCTAATACCCATTTTCATTCCAGTTTAGCTGAATCAAACCTCAAGGGGAAGCAAACACATTTCTGATGTGGCAGGGAGCTTCAGGAAGCTGTAGCACTCAGCAGCCAGTGGCGGCACTTACAGCAACAGCAGACCTGAAATTACTGCCAGAAATCAACTGGCAGAGGTGTGCAGTGTCATCCCATTACAGAAACAGAAAGTGGTTGAAGCTGGAAGGGACCTCTGGAGGTCATCTTGCTCAAGCAGGGTCACCTACAGCAGGCTGCCCAAGACCATGTCCAGTGAGCTTTTGAGGATCTCCAAGGATGGAGATTTCGCAGCCTCTTTAGGAAACACTGTCGGGTCACCCTCACAGTGAAAAAGGGTTTCCTGATGCCTGTAAGGAACCTCCTGTGTTTCAGGTTTTTGCCCATCAGCTGTGGTCCCATCACTGGGCATCACTGAGGAAAGCCTGGCTCCATCACTTTGCACCCTCCCTTCAAGTATTTATGTACATTGATCAGGTCCCCCTGAGCCTTCTCTTCTCCAGGCTGAAAGTCCCAGCTTTCTCAGCGTTTCCTCTTGTCAGATGCTTCAAGCCCTTAAGCATCTTCATGGCCCTTTGTTGGACTCTCTCTCCAGTACGTCTCTTACTGGGGAGCCCAGAACTGGACACAGTACTCCACATGTGGCCTTACCAATGCTAAACAGAGGGCAAGGATCACCTCCTTAGGCCTTCTGGCAACACTTCTCAACTTGTCCACCACGACCCCCAGGGTCTTTTCTGCAAAGCTGCTTTCCAACTGAGCGGCCCTAAGCATGTACTGGTGCATGGGACTGGTCCTCCCCAGGTGCAAGATTTGCACTTCCCTTTGTTGAAATCCTCAAGGCTCTGGTCAGCGCCTTTCTCCAGCCTGTTGAGGTCCTTCTGGATGGCAGCACAATGCTCTAATGTATGTCACTGATCCTAACTTTATATCATCAGCAAACCTGCTGAGAGTACACTCTGCCCTGCCATCCAGATCATTAATGAAGATGTTAAAACAGTACTGGACTCAGTGTTGATCCCTGGAGTACACCACTGTGTGTACACCACTGGCCTCCAAAGAGGCTTTGTGCCACTTACCACTCTCTGGTTCAGCCAGTTTTCAATCCACCTCTCTGCTCACCTCATGCTTCATCATCTTCTCTATGAGCATCTTAAAGGATGCCAAAAGCTTTGGTGAATCCCTGCTGACTACTCTCAGTCACCTTCTTGTCCTTCGTGTGCCTGGAAATAGTTTCCAGGATTAGTCAGCATCTTCTCAGGGATCAAGGTAAGGCTGACTGGCCTGTAGTTAGTTCTCTGGGTCTTCCTTCCTGTCCTTTTTGAAGCTAGAAGAGGTATTTGCTTTCCTCTAGTCTTCAGGCACCTCTACCAATCACCATGATCATTCAAAAAGGATCAAGAGCAGCCTCACAAAGACATCAACCAACTCCTTCAGTACTTGTGGGTTCACCCAACCACCGACAGTGGACTTACATATGTCCAATTTGTGTAAGTATTCTCTAACTTGATCCTGTTCCACCAAGGATGTGTCTTCCTTGCTCTAGACTTTCACCTGGTCTCCAGGGCTTGGGATTGCTGAAGGTCGGTATTGCTAGTTAAGGCTGAGCTGAAAAAGGCATTCAGTAACAGCCTTCTCCACATCCTGTGTCACCAGGGTCCCTGTCCCGTTTAGCAGCTCCACTGACCTCAGTAGCTCCACAGTCCTGCAGTGTTTGTGAGGAAAGATGCTCAGGCCTGGTGTTCAGGTGCACTGAGATACAGCCTAAGCAGCACTCGCTTCTAGGTGAAATATTAGAGTGTCAGGTCTTTCAAGAGAATAGAATTAACAATTCTGCAATTTTGTAACACTTCCCTGAGCATCATCTCAATAGTAATTTTTTAGTAGCCTGGCTACCAACAAGTTCAGGAAGCGGTTCCTAGATAGCTGCAAAGCCAAGCAATAAGTATATAACTGTTTTGTACTGAAAGGTCTTGATACATAGGAAATTAGAAAACCTCAAAACAATACAACATAAAAACAGCAACAATGAAGAAAACAACCCAACACCCTATCTCTGCTTCTCCATCACCAGAGAAGTTTTTGCCAGTTTCTTTAAACTCTGTAAATGCCAAAACAGTTTTTGTATTCTTATTACATGCTCTGAAACAACGAAAGCTTTACCTTCGTGTTTTTCATATTCTGCTTGGATTTTTGCAAACAGAGTTTCCAGTTTCTTTTGCTGATCCTCTGCGTGTTTGGCAGCTTCCCTTTCTTCAGCTCGGCTATTACGAAACACGTATGAACCAGCTGATGTCTTTTCCATCCACTGAAATAAAAAGATTCAAACAAAACCCAGACTTCTTAAAAATGTTTAACTTCATCTATTTTCCTTCTAATACTGTTAAGCAAAAACAGTTTAAAAAAATGAACAGGCAGTAATCGTAAGTTCTTTCAGTATAATAGACAGAAGGCAAAACCCCACAGCACTGGTTGGTAAATCTTCACTTTAAAGATACACAAGACAGAATGGAGCAGCAGTCAAAACTGCATGATTTAACAGCTGAAGAAACCATAGCTTATAGTAATAGGTATCAATGATGTGATTTAGAAGATAGCTGGATCCCACTGGTAGATACATTACGATACAAACCATCAAATTCAATGCTTAAAAATAAACCAGAACTGCATTCTACCCAATTTGTCTTTCCACATCATCTGTACTGTTTGTTTTAACATGCCAGTTAGATGCTGTAAAAGAACTATGTCGTTTTGCAGATGGTCTTAAACTTTTTCTGTCTGAAATGGTTCCACTGGACTACAGCCTCGTCCACACCCGTGCCACAACTGGCTTGCCTGATCTGAAGTTATGGGTGAGCCAGAGAAAGAGGTCACTGCTGCTGAAAGCGGTCCTTTCCTTTCCTCTCTGCTGCACAGCCCCATCTTTTTCTTTGCACTGGCTCCAGCACATACCTGGCCTCATCAGACCACATCAGTTTGTTAATTCAATAGACAACAGTTTGTTGTGTTGGGGTTTTTAAATTATTATTTGTTAGTTAGTTACTCCTAGTGTAGTGAATTAAAGTAGCTAAGCGACAGGATCAGGTGAGCTCCAGGTTTAGCACAGGAGCAGAACGATTAAAGGTTGAAGAACTAATCCTTACAAGGCAGTGAACTGTTGAAATAGGCTCTACCTGCCACTAACTGCACGGCATGTATTTACTGCACTATTCAGTCTGACACCTTTAATTAGGGTTTCTGTGATTCCTACATCCTTGACTCTTGACAGCTCAAGTCTTCCTGACATTTTGGTATGTTTGAGCCAGAGTCTCAGTGTGGTTTTTTTTTTTTTTTTTTTTTTTTTTTTTTTTTTTTAAAATATACATCAGCACATCTATCTCTTAATATAGTGAGATACAAATCACCACTTTCCTTCCCTGCCCTAGAAGCCATTTACTGTGATACTGTGATGTGGTTAGAGATTAGTCCCCTTTTTGGGACCTAAGTAACTGTTCGTTCTATCAGACAGTTCAGATAGTAAGTGCAGCAATTTCCTCCATTAAAGTAATGATCCAAACCAAATATTGCTATTATCTTTGCAGAGTTCTTTCCACATTGATACAACACTTTAGAAAGCAAGCAATGAAAAAAAAAAAAACCCTATATGTACATTCCAAGTGTAACATTCTCTGAAAAGTTAACAAAAATCTGCAAGTTGTATCTTGGTTAAACTGTTAACATTAAGAGGATGGATTACTAACAAAAATATTGTTTCTTTTTGTAGTTGGTATTGTTATAAAAGCAAGTAGTTAGAGTGAAGTCTGATCATATTTACAACGTCTGGATATGAAGTGGTATTTAAAAGATCTTCATTCTATTTTACACCATAATCACATTGTATTTTCTGTAATATTTTTAAATAATAGATCTTACACAATCTAGTCAGCTACATGTAAGAGAATGTAATCTTACTAATGGTTATAAATATTTAACTTCTTTGCAGGGATATGTATGTTAATAGAAAAAATTGGGTTTCACTTCTACCTGGAGTTAAAACTGTCCATGTTTTTTTTCTCCTTTAAAACAAGTGCTGTGCTTCTCAGATTACAGAACTGAAATTCAATTATTTCTGGCTTTTTGAAGCTTAAAGCAAAGCCAGCCAGAAAATACTGAGCACAAACTTAAATTCTTCTTACATGAGGATACTCCAGTCCTGAAACATTAAATACATGCACACTGCAAGAACCACTCCTGTTCATTTTACACATAATGGTACCTCTTCTTAAATTTTTTAGCTCTCTATATTATGTCTGGTTTGAGGAATGATGTAGCAATTAACTAATACAACTTAGATCTCAGAGAACCTGTTAAAATACTTATACCATACCTGAATAGGATATGTTCTTTGAATAACTACATCAACACATCCCACTGCACCACCCTCACTGAAAAGCGATGATAAAGGCAAAGGAAAAGGTCTGGGATCCCGATGAAATCCTAGTTTTGCATGCCATCGTGCACATCGAGTGCTGTTCGCTGAAATCTGAATCAGTTCAATGTTGAATGATAAACTGTCACTGGCAGGTCAAAAAGATATCCAACTTACACACAGTTAGAAGAAAGACTATTTTCACACTGACCTCACCTAAGAATATATCATTTTTGCACCTGAACATATTACACTTTAAATGCAAGGCTTTTTTTCATGTTGAAGAACGTATTTTAAACAGGAACTAAAAATTTGATGAGTTAAAATTCTCTAGGAAATGAGCATCTATGAGACAAGACATTGCTTTATACCAGAGGAACAGAATTTTTATGCTGAAACTTCACCCAGCACTTTAATCATCCTCAGACAAGTCAAGAGCCTCCCCCTCTAAGCCCACCTGCTCATGACCTGTTTCTCCCCCCCCCAGTTCTTCCTCCAACTTCCATACTGTCTATGATGAATAAATTCTTTTTGTAACTTGGTGCTTAACCAAATTAAGGAGCTTGAACTGTCAAAACACACATCAAAACTTGGCAGAATTTTGTATTATACACTTGCCTTCCAACTCTAGTGAACAGTGTCAGCTACCTTGTGTCATGTCTTACAAATCTGGTTACTAAACTTCGACAAAACTTCTCTGTTTATAAAGCCCTGACAAAAGTTTTTCTGTTAACAAAATGTGGCTCAGCTAAATAGCATCTATCACATCTCTGTCACATCCAATCAAGCTGAACTGGTATTTTGTTTTACCTTTAACATAAGGGAATCTGGGGCTTCCAGTGGTGTACATCCATTTTGAGAGCCAACAAGTTCTGCTCCGTGCACTATGATCTTCTGACCAACAGACAGCCTTCCTCTATGTAAGAAAGCTTTGAGAGGTGGATCCAGAAGAGCTCTAATTCCATACCAGCCATCAGTAACTTCAATTATTGCTGCTGCTTTTTTACTTTCCACATTCTTATTGCTACTGCTAGGAGATACGACAGTGTTTAGCGATACGATTTTAGAAATACACAGCACAAGCGTTTTACCTGCCGCATCATCTCTTTCAGTTATTTTTTTGATGGCTGATCGTTTACTTTTATCAACTTCCAAATCATACCTACAAAAAAGAATTGATGATGCTTTGTTAAAGCAAACAATATCCATCACATTGGTTTTCCTTAAAAACAGTTGTAGCAAGCTATTGCTTAATCAATCTACATGACTAAATACCACTGAAGCAAGCAAATGTTACCTGAATTTCTGCAAATAACACGCACTACATTTTTAGTACTGATATTTGTAAGTTTAACAATATAAGCATTCTGATAAACAGTAAGTGCAAGGCAGAGGTGCTTATTTCAAATATTATGATCTAGAAAGCACACAGTATCACAAATTGCAACTCCAAATACATTGCTATACACATACCTAAATTTCAACTGCAACAGCACTGTTTCTGGTGTCAAACATCTGTTAGCAAATTCATGTGGAAAGGATGCTTCCATGGCTGCCAGTTTCCATACAATCCACCTATAGTGATTGTAAACCCAGGCCTCTGTTATTAGCTTGGGATCCACACCAGGAGTGTCACAGAGAGCTCTGCAGATAAATTGTTAATAAGTTAACCTGAAATCCACTGCAAGTTTTTATTTACCTTCGTTCCCTTGCATCGCATTCAGTGTATGTACATAGGCAACATTAACAAAGGAACATTTTTCACAGTGAGAACAGGAAGGTTACATTCTGTAACCTGATCTGGTTACTGTCTGAATACTGAAGTTCTGTCCTCATACACTTTGGCAGCAGGCATGTGCATACATGCATGCATTCCTCAAATAGAGACTTTTGACCCTAGCAGTAGCTCCATGGGCATGCTCTGTCTGCTTCACACAGTTATGCACAGAGAGAGGGACAGGGGGGTGCTCTCTTCCATTTCAGCCCTGGAATTTTCCCTGCTAGCTTGATGAATTCATTACAATGCATCCCCGCCTCTACCGCAGTTTCCAGAGATGTTTGGGTGTTTTGGTTTTGTTTCTTTTTTTTTTTTTTTTTTTTAAGCATGCATGTGGACAACGCATTTCAAAAAACTTTCAGTTGCTACTGAAAAACTACTCTCCATTGAGTGACTTTTGAAATGGACTTCCATTCTGGGTTGAGTCCAAGCTGTACCACCATGATCTATGTGAGTTGGGTTGGAAACATCTATTTTTTTCCAGCTCTCACAGTCACTAGGAGGATCATTTCATTACAGAAGGAAGAAGAATTAATTAGACCAGAGATTCAAATAGCTGAGCCATTAAAATGATTAGAACACAAGGCCTATCAAAAAGTCAATCTCCAACTTTTCAGAAAGCCTCAAGAAGATTTTAAGAAACTGTATTGCAGTTGGGTGAGGAGAAGAAACAATTTAAAAGTCAAAAAGCCATATACAGGAAGATAAGGAGCAGGTACGACCATCAAATTAATTGTTACTACATTAGAAGAGAGCAAGACAATCTCAAACTTTAGGAGATACCCTGTAATCTTTTGTGAAGGACAACGCAATTCAGGAATTAAAGGCAGAATTCAGTTCAAGATTAAGATCCTAAACACAGATGACTAAACGAAAGCATATATATTTTAGTTGGTGGAGATACAATTAATATATCTAGAAGGGATAAAAAGACTGATTCAGCTAACCAACCAGTAGGTATTTATTCTTAACATATGCTTTAACATACAACAAATCCAGAAAAGAAACAGAAACTGAAGGCAGCCTCTTTGGGAACAACCTCTACAAACTGCTGAAAAGGCTATCTGGCATTCAGGGTCAGACTGACACTGCCACCACCCAGGGCAGATTCTGACACCAAAACCACTTGTGGCTAATTCTGGCATGTTCAGCACTATGTTACTGGTTTCTCTCTTCTGTTTCTGAAGAGTACCTGTGGGAAAAGCCCCCAGTCTGGTGGCCTGACCACAGAATCAGGGGCACATCTGAAAATCATTTTTAAAACAAGCTGCCTTTGGAACAAGAAGTTGGACTGCCTAAAAAGGCCACTATTTGGCACATCTAGGCATAAGATGTTTTGTGAAAATACTTTAATACCTTTCCCATTCACAGGAAAATTTTACAAAATTAATCAAGATTACCTCCAGCATGCCTAAGCAGCAGATTGCAAATACGCTGAGATCCAGAATTGGATGCATTGTTCCCAGAGATCTACTGCTTCTTGACAAAAAACACCTCAAACCTCATGTTTCCTATTAATTTGTGTAGCAGTGTTACTTGTCAGCCTAGAAATAGCAATTTCACATGAGAAAAGAACGACCAGCATGCCTTCCAAAATGCATGCAAATCCCGAGCACTGACTTGGAGGCAAGAGGCCCTGCACCTTTCCTGCACATAGATGAACATCCCAGTCTTTTATGCATCTACCATAAATACTTGGTAGGAACACGCCATCTAGCAAAGTATATCCCCAAAACATTCAACAATCACGTCACCACTGGAGGGGAATGCAGAATCAGGGATGGTATAGCTAATAGCAAAATATTTGCCAAATGTGGAGGTAACAGACAAGTAACAAGTTAGGTCAAGTTCTGCATACTCTGCCTCTGAGTGACTACAGAAATGCATGTGCCTACACGTCCCGTAGCTGTCTGTGAAATAGCTGGGACATGCGATGCCACAGGGTGCAAAATGGAACTGTGCGAGGATTAGCTCTGTCTTACAGTATTTATTAAAAAAACAAAAAACAGAAAAACAAAAAAACCCCAAACCCCACCACAATCAACTTTAAGGACTGCTCTGAGACAAACTTGGTTCACTGTCAGAGAGACTTGAGAACTTCCAGACCAGGATGCAAAAATTCTTAGAAGCAGTTTCTAAACAAGTGAAAGACAAGAGGGTGATTGGGAATGGCCAACATGGATTTATCAAGAACAAATCATGCCTAGCCAACCCAACTGATTTCTATGATGAAGTAACTGGTGCTGTGGGCTAGGGGAGGGCAGTGGATGTTGCATATGTTAGCAAGGACTCCGACAATTTCTTACAGTCTCTTTATCACCAAACTGGTAAGATACGAGCTGGATAAGTAGTTAAAGTGGGTGGAAAATTGGATGGACTGATGAGCATAAAGAACTGTGATCAACAGTCTGAAGTCCAGCCGGTAGGCAGTAACTAGTGGCACCTCTCAGATACCAATAAGGAATCAATGTTTAGTGTCTTCATTAACAACCCAGATGATGGCACAGAACACGCTTGTGGTGAGTTTATGGATGACACCAAATTTTTAGGAAGTGGTTGATAAACTGGGGGGCAGGGTTGCTACTTAAGAGGGACCTGGACAGGCTGGAGAAACAAGCTGGCAGAAATCTCATGTAATTCAACAAAAGCAAAGAAAAACAAAACCATCCTGGGCTGTATTATGAGCCAAGCCTGTGATGAGTGGTCCTTCCCCTCTCTCAGCACCTGGGAGACTGCATCTGAAGTTTCTCTCCAGCTCTGGATTCACCAGGACAAAGATACTGGTATACTGGAACAAACCCTCCAGAGGGCCACCAAGGTGATCTCCCTGTGCTCTCATGTGGCTAAGCACATGAGATACAAGCTGAGAGAGCTGGGTTGGTCTGAACTTAAGAGACAAGGCAAAGAGACCTTATTGCCCTCTCTAACTACCTGACCGGAGGACTCAGAGAAGACAGGGACAGGCTCTTCTCAGAAGCACACAGCAATAGGATGAGAGGCAACAGATACAAGTTGGAACATGGAAAATTCTAGTCTGAGATAAAGGTTATTTTGGGTTTTTTTAAACCATGAGAGTGGTCAACTGGCACAGTCTATCCAGAGAGGCTGTGGAATCTCTGTCCTTGGAGGTAAAGACTCAGCTAGACAAGTCCCTGAGTAATTAATCTTATTTGAACTGTGTTGAACAGGGGCTTGGACTGTATGACTGCCAAGCGGTCCCTTCCAACTTAAACTATTCTATAATTATGTGAACTCCAGCATTTGACTGATCGTCACTGAGTAGCTGTTAGGTTGGACACAGAACACCTTCAGTTCTTCCAACATGAACAAATATCGTTGACACCAAAACCACTTCCCACAGTCATGGCAATGACTTTGGCATCAAAAATGTTTCCCAAAGTCACATGGGAGAAGCTAATATAGATGCTGACTTACTAGCAAGATCAGAAAGCAATTTTCTTTTCATGAGGAAGTACTGATCACAGTGTGGACATACACATCTTATACTAGTCAATTTTCCCACACTGGATTACTGGCACTAACTTCACCAACTCAAACTTTCAAATAAAAGCTCCCCCTTAAGCTTGGAACAGACCTATCTCTGTCACACTTTGGTACTGGGAAGGAAATGTTGCAAACCTCTTGGATTCTGATACTATGTAGGTCGGCAATGCATGCTTGATTGCAAATACTACTCAAATATAGGGCCTTGTCTTGGGCGTGTGTGTGAATGCATACCAACAGCAACGCTGACTTGAAAAAAGCACCTCAAATTTCCCAAGGAAATCAGAAAATAATGGTTAAGTATTTTCTGAAGTTTTGCTGGAACAACAGCACACTGGTAGTTCCTTGTTCTGTTGCACATGCTTTCGATGGAGTTACAATGTACAAACTTGCTTACAGTAAATCAAGACAACTTTTATGGAAGTGTATAGGGGAGACGCACTCAACACATACACTTTCCTCCTTCCAACTTGTCTTAAATGACCTGCAAAAGGAGGGATAAAAGGACCAAGGGTTGTTTGTGCACTTTTTTTTTTTTTTTGCTTCTTACATATATTCAAAAGAAAGCCTGAATGAATCAGTGAGTTTGACTTTTGAAGTCTTTGCCTCCTTCAAATCATACATCAGCTTTAAAAAAATTAGATTGAAAAAAACATTTTCAGCCCTGTCCTGCCAAAGAAGTCCTAAACACTTCCCCAGTCATCCTTCATCCCCATCAAAAAAACTCTAAGAGCTCAACAGAAATAAATCCTTTTCCACTTGAAAAAAATCAAAACCTAGTAATGCTAATTAAACAAAATGGTAAAGTGCTGAATTAACAGAAAATAGTACTATTTTTCTAGACGATCTGCACTGTTGAAGAATCCCCAGAAATTTTTAAAATTGACTGTGTATGCTTTCTTTAATGGTCAGTGAAGATCATGGACAACATTAGTCTACGTTGTAAATTTACAATCCTACAATATCTTTACTTACAATAACAGAAGCATACTAAAAATGCACAGTAAACAGAGGGTTTAAAAGATAACTGTGTTGGATTTATAAGAGAATCAGTAACTGATAAATACCAGACTTGTCTCAAGTTCATAAGTAACAGTACCTGTAAAACTCCTTTTTTCCAGCTTTTCCCTCATCTGTAGGTATTAGCCATCCTCCATCAGCAAGTTGTATCCCATTTCCAGCTAATAAATACTCCTTACTGAAAAAGTCTTTGATGAGAAACTGGAAAGATTCTGCATTTGTACTGTTAACTCGTATGCAGTGTTTTGAAACACCGTATGTGTAAAGCTGAAAAAAATCAGATGAAAAGGACAAAATAATGACGATACTGTAACAATTCAGCTAAGAGGTTTTATATCTAATGTCATAAATTCAAATAAAATATTTCCTTGAGGTTGAGAAAGCTTTTGCCTGACCATGTTATTTTGCATGTAATCCAAGGAGGACGGAGGAATTCCCATCAATTATTTTAGCAGAACATCACCATAGTGTGCTTTAAAAGTATTTAAAATAATTTGATAGGCTTTGTACCTTCGCTGTACCAAAACCAAGAGGCTTTTGATATACTTACCTAAGCTTAAATTTTAACTGTTATCATAAAACAGCTCTTCATATGGATTGCAAGTCAATAGCAATTCCTCGTTTGATGCCTCTCTTGTTTGATTATAACACTACAGAGACATTTATGACCCTTATTGTTTGGAATAGTCTTAAAAACTGTAGGTTTGCAAAGCTCCTTAAAAACTATAGCAACTGGTATAACAGCTAGTGTAAATACTTATCCCAAAACTGAAGAATGTATCTGTTCAAAAGCTACTGAGTTTTTCTTTGTCTGAAGGAACATCCCGGGAAAAACACACAGCAAAAAGATATCAAAACATACCTCTTCCATAGAATAAAAACTAGGAGATTTCTCTTCTACTGCAGTTTTCAGAGAGATTCTATTTCTTGCAGATGTTTTAATGACATAAAGACTGCCTGGCTGCGAGCTAATATTTTGCCTATATTTCTTTTTAATTCTCATTTCCTGCATTTCTCTGGCACAGCGGAGATTTGTCACCATCTTGACCATAGCTGCAAAGAAAAAAAAAAACCAAACACATCAAAACCTTTTTACAGTACATATCAATTTAAGATATAGAGTCATACTATAAAAGCAGATTCAGAGAAGTGTATTTTCTAAGCGACTCTGTAGATTTTTAGAAACTGCAAGAGTCTAAATATTCAAAGTTTAATGCATTTAAAAAGCATTGTTTACTGAAGGCATTTGAATAAGATTTCTATGAAATTATTATGAATATAGAAGTCCCTGAACAAAACTTAAATCCACATATTTTTCTCATCAGACTGAACTCCATAGAAAACTCCAGATGAACAGAAATTAGTTGATGATGACTCCAAAGTCCGTAATTCTGAGATTCTGACCTATAAATACAGGATCTAATTCTGCAAGCCTTCATGCACCTGTTTAAATACACACAATGAGTCCTTCTGAAAAAAATCCAGATTATTTGACTGCAACAGTTACAGAAACTATACACACTGCAACATTCAGGAGAGGTTAGAAGGCATACACCCCCATGCTAAAGTCAAGCAGTTGAGCATTTAAACTGCCTCTCTGAAAATGACACAATCGTCCATTTATATGGTTAAGCCTGTATTTTAATTAGAAAACAGAATGAAAACAAGCTTGTGTAGAAGTGAATGAAGTATAGCAAGGCTAGTCTTTAAGATTCCTAGAATATTTGACTTAAGAGGTATAGAAAATCAAGTATCAAATGAAACATAAGCCATCTTGTTTCTGAAGCACTGTGTGAAAACAAATATACTGTGCTCTTAATTAACTATGGAGATGAGTTGCATATGCTTTATTAGGAGTGCAGTATAAAATATTAGAAAAGTAATTATTTCCTAATTTTCCTGAAAAAAAAAATTTAAAAAGAAGCAGCTTCTTATCTAAAAAATAAGTCTGACAGACTATGCAAAACCCTTAAAGGTTCAGTTCTGATTGTTAGCGTTCACAATAGTTAAATGATCAAAATCTGAAAATACCTAAACTGCCATTTTCTAGGTCAGTGTCTGTGGCATGCTGCATGCAAGACTGGTGATCATGAGGTTCAGAAGTTTTTTGTTCAGCTGTGATTTGATTTAATTCTGTCTCTTCAGTCCTATCTTTGCTGATTGGTGAGTCACATCTTTTGCCGCTGTCTTGTTCACCTGTAGAAAACGTCAGCTTGGTTTTGAAGGGTGGAATAAAAGTTTTCACTGTTTTGCCAGATTTGTACAAGCTTCTTGTTTCTTCACTCCCTTTTGCCGAGGCCTTACATGGAGTAGAAACCCCTGAAGTACCATCTGAAGACTGCCGTAGCGCACAGTGCTGAAAAATGGCAGGTTTAGATTTGAATCCTTTGAAGTCTTGATCTGGCAGAGTAAAGGTAGGATTCTTGACCTCTTGTCGTTCTTTAGTAGCCCTACAGAGATGAAAATATTTAAACATACAGGTTTCAGCTTTCTGGCAAAAACCTCTGTTAGGATTTTTATATTCTTAATTTAGTAATACAACTTTCAACACTACATCAATTAAAAGACAAAATATCAGGTTTTGCCATTTAAAAAACAGAATGCTTAATTTCTATCTATTGAGAAAAGACAAATGCAAGTGTAAAATTTGTTTAGCATCTCACTAGTCTACTGCAGCTATGTGTGTTATATGGTAATTTAATATGTTTATTTTGAAGTAAAATTATTAGTCTTTTATGAAGTTGGGTAGCAAATCATTACTGCATATTTTTTAAAAGTTACAAGGGCTTTCAATGTTTTAAGAAATTGCATTAGAAGAACTCTAAAATATATTATAAATTTCTCACCCAAAAGGTTGACAAGTTACGGGTTTTAAAGGAACATGGTACATAAATTTTCTTCTGTCTTTGAAAATGCCTGTAAGATAATTAGAAAACACAGTTTGAAATGGTACATTACATGGATGGATATTTACAGCACGTGTTTTTTCTCTGTCAATGTTATAAATATACAAAAAAGTTTCCAGAGTGGATTTAGGCAGCTTTGTTTGCTTTTTTTCCCTCCCTCCAAGTAAAATCTTTGTATAAAATATCTTTATGCTAGTTGCAGACAGATCTAAAGGATAAGTGACCACAATGTTGAACTCTCAAAATTTCCTATTTGTGAGCCTGCAAGATGTTTCTCAGCTCCTGAAAGGGAAATGTTTATCATATATTTAATTCCAGATACTCTCACCATTCAATTTAGAAGTTTTAGCAACAACTGTTTTTTTTTTAAGCTACAACAGAATTGGGCACATTTGCACAAACTCCTCGTTCCATCATTGAAGGACATGCTTATATTGGAATTATCAACATAACTAAATCACATCTGCCTGGAATTTAAACTCATTTGTGCTATGCCCTTAGGCTGCAAAGAGGAATTTTCATATGAGAAGTCATATATACAAGATGCCACATGTTCTGTAAGTCAGAGGCAATACTATACTGGAGATTAGAACTGTCTTCAGTTGTTTCACCAAAGAACAACACCGTTCAGATCCTGCTGCAGGGTAGGATAATATTTACATATGAAGGGTATAAAATTATTCACTGGCTACAACTTACAAATTCCATTTAGAACTTTTGATCGTGGGTTTTATGCTTAGAACAGATTTAGGACAGCATTCAGGAACCAATATACTGGTTAAACCAATTTATTTGATGAATCCCGCTACTGAATTCTTGGTGAGCGCATGCAGTGCTTAGAAAGAACAAGTTTTCCTTAAAGAACACATCCTATCCCATAAACAAAAGATGTAGCCAAAAATCACATTATCCTAATACCCTAATCACTAGCTTCACATAAAGCATCAACTCAAACTTTTAAACCCTGATATCACTTTCATAAGCCTCCATATTGCTGGCTTAAAATATTAAAAGCATCTGTAATTTAGACACCTACCAGTAAGTATATTCTTCACAAATTACTGTATGATGAAATTACCAGTACATTCTCATTTTCCTGTAGATACAGTTTTTAATTGAGAAATTAGAGGTCAATAAAATATATTCTTCCTACTGAGACTAGAATCTGTGAGATTTAGGATTGTGAGCAACTGGACAAATTCCTACCAAGATGGAAATGAAACCAGAGTTCTTGCAGAAGTAGTATATTGTAATATGTTTAGATTCTATACAAGGCATACCATTAATCATGTGATTTAAAGTCAGCAGTCATTATCATCGCATCATTCCTGAATTTTCATGACTATATTGATAAAAAATAAGCAGTTAAGCAATTTTATTATGTGTTAGTTTATTGGAAATTTAAGAATTTGAAAAGGTAACAACTGACATCAGATTACTGCTTAGAACACAAGAAAACTAAAATTACCATCAGGGGTGCTTTTCAAGGCTTTCAAAGATCGGGGAGGATTCTTTGTTCTGTTAAATTCAAGCAGTAGCTGTCTTTTAATTGGAGGTTCTCCTAGGATAAAACCACAGATTTTTAAGAGTTATTTCCTTTTAAGTACAGTTTCTTACCAATACTGTATAACTTAATTATAATTTTAAAATAAAACATTCAAGAAGTCAGAGCAAGCAGAAGTACTAAGTTTCCAGATTACACATCTGTATTAAACGGCCTTTTTGAACAGAAAGCTACTTCACCACAATTTGCAAGTTTCTTCTGTACAGAATGACTGTATATTGTGTTACCATGAATGATTTCAAGACCCCATATAATGAAGTCTGTTGCAGAATCTTTTGTGGTCAGTAGGCCTTTTCTGTCCAAATCAAAATTTGTGAGCCTTAAGTTAGACATACTCGAGACAGTCTGCCTCCGAAAGCGCACCACAGCAGCGTGGCTCACTCGCATCTTTTTTTGTACTTTCAGTAACCAGAGTCTCTACAGAATTCTAAAAAAAGTGTGTAACATCCTTCACAGAAGCTGTAACTAAGGATATGGTTCAAGTGTGGCACAGCTGTTTCAGGTTGGACTGATAGAGTCCTAATCCACCTTTTCATGCCTACCCAAGCTTTGCCGCACTAGCCTGCCCCACCTTTGTACTTGAACTTGTGCAGCTAGGCAGCGACTCTGTTCCAATCTACCTTCCATAAATATTTTTCAGCTAGCCCAGGTCCCTGAACAGGTCTGTGTGACTGTGCAAGCATTAAATACCAACACTTCAGCCCCAAAACAGATCAGTTTTAGATGACAAGGAACCATGCTTTTAGACCAACAACTATTTTTTCTTACCAGACTAGAAATCTCAATACAAGTGGAAACTTGTCCTCACCCACAAGGAACATGAACATGAAAATGGAAATACTGCTACTCATTTTTCAATGAAAAAACACTAGATTTGTGCAGAGGAAAAAAAAAATAAAAGTCTGCTGAGAGAAAACGAGCAGTAGCTTTCTTCCATACCTTTGTGCTAAAACACCAAAACCTGCACACCTTCAAAATTACTAAACACCAATTTAGCTTGTACTGTGCATTTAAGGATGGAAAGAGTGAATGAACTATCGCCTGCAGCATGAAGAATTTTTGTCACTGACACCTAGAGAAAGAACTTAAACTTTTATACGACCTAAAAATCAATGTGACATGCAAAACAACCTCAAACAACCCACCGTGGAGAAATACGGAGTTGAATGTATACAAGACAAAGACCTACCGAGTGAGTTTTCTTCTTCAAAGTGCCTCTTCCCAAAGGTCTTATTTTGAAAGCCTTTATCCAATCTGCCACTGAAGGACTGCGCAGCATTAATTTTTACTCCAGAATCAGAAAGATCATCTTCCATAAAAGCTCTTGCACTTTCTACAGCCTCCACTTCCAAGTAATATTTTGGAGTTTGGAGAAGAGTCATATTCATTTCTGCTTTAGCAGTAGCATTGCATGAAATTGCTTCAGACTCTATCTTCATCCCCAGATTTAGCTGCCCTTTTCCAGAAGACCTAGTCTCCTCTTGCTGAAAGCTATTTTTAAATGATGTGAACTGCTTGCTTTTTGTACTGTGTGTTACATACTCAGGCATTTTGACACAGCGAGTTCTTGGAAAAGACTTCATTTCCTCAGGGTAGGTGCTTCTTAAGTCAAAGTCTTCACTGCAGCTTTTTTCGATTTTGGATTCCGAGATCACTTTATCAGTTAAAGATTTCACATGTTGACCACTCTCTTTAACTGAACTAAGTCGATCTGTAACACAAATCTCACTGCTCAAAAAGTGATCAGATTCTTTCAAAATTGCCTTTGCTTTTTGATAGGCGTTTTCAGATACCGTTACCTGCTTTCCACTTGCAGTGCTGAACCCAAAAGCAGGAACAGTGCTGGCATTGTCTTCCCCTTTTGGTAACTCCATCCACATTTTCCTAGGAACTACTTCAGTCCACGTTTTGGACTTTTCAACATCTTCCTCAATTGAAAATGCTTCTTGTACATCAGATGAATGATTACTTTCCGTTTCAGAAAAGAGCTGTCTAGCTTTCCTGAGCGACTCTTCTGATAGTTGTACAGGCTTACCACTTGCTGTACTAAAAAATCCAAGATTGCTTGTAGAAGAATCTGACTGCTTTATCTGCTTATCTGGAACAGGCAAGTGCCCTAAAAGCTTAATATTCTGTTCGAAGCGTTGCCTCTGAGAATTTGAAACACACTCTGCATCTGCAAATGTGTTTGTATCTTGGTGACCACTTTCACTAGCACTTGCACCTACTTTAATAAAATGGGATGTGGCTGAATTAATATCTTCACTTCTTACATCATTTGAAAACTTAGCAGAATTAGGACAGTCAGCATGAATGATGGAAGATGAATTTCCAACAATCTCTGTTTGATTAATTCTTGAGTTAGTCTCAATTTCGTATTTTACAGACTCACTGTAGTCTTCTAGAAACATTTGTCTGACCCTTGCTAATGCACCTTCCGAAACAGAAACCGCTTTCCCTTTTGCTGTACTAAATGCAATTTGTTTCAGATCACTCTTGCAATTTTCAACATTAAGTGTTGTTTCTTCCAGTCTGGTTAAATTAGTTTCGTCTTCAGGAAGACTGACTAGTGACTGGTTTTGGCAAGCATTAACTATGGTATCTGTGAAGCAGTTTGTATCAGCACAAGCTTCGTTTAAATGTTTTAAGTCAAATTCATTACTGTCACAGTTCAAAAAAGAGCTATTTTTTGAAGTTAAGATAGATGGATTAGATTTGTTACTATCCTCAAAAAATAAAGTATTTTTTGTATCTCCAGGCACAGAATTATCTTCACGGTCATTTAATACCTTCATTAAAGGAGATGCAGCAGAGTACACAGGAAAATCATGCATGATTTCTGAATCATCCCTCTTTTTTGGTGAGTATTCCATCTCTCTCTCTGCGAACAATTTTCCATCTTCAGACGAACAGGTTTTACTTAAAGCCTCACTCTCCTGTCTGGGATGGAGTTCCAATTCTGACTTTCCAGGTCTGACATCAGCTTTTTTATGTGCATATGAAGTTACCAAACTTTTTTCACAATCTTCACCTGGTTTAATCAATATATCTACTTTAACAGTATCAAGAATCACAGCAGGTTTCATGGGACTGCTCTCTACTGCCTGCTTAAATTGATCTCCAGGTTCTTCAGGAATAAGGTTTTTATTAAAATTAAGTTTTTCTGGATCACACTGAGCAATGCTTTCAATACATAAATCACAGTCTTTGACACAGTTTTTACCACATTTCTTTTTCTTTCTGAGGTTCTCAAAAATGTCGTTATGTTTCTTTCCTAAATCAACATTTTCTGCAAAAAACTGTTCAGCTTTAGCCAAAAATGCATCAGCAATTGTTATTTTCTTGCCACTAGCAGTATGGAAACCAGTCAGGTAACTTCCTTTCACTTCATTTTTTTCAACATCCACCTCCTGATCATGATGATGGCAAAAACCTACTTTTATTCTGCTTTCATTCACTAACAGGTTCTTATCATGGGTGGTGTCTTCTGTATTTTTATTATTTGTCTTTAGTTTATCAGAGTTCTCAAGAACATTTATATCTCTTTCTGTACTTTGTACATTGAGCAAGCGTAGAGAATGATCCAAAGTTGCATTAGAAGTGGATATATCCCCACCAGCTGGAGTTTGAAGTTTTTGTGACAAGCATTCATTTTCCTTTCTGTCTTCTTTCCGATTAGGAGACGGGTTGTCCATTTCATCTGACATACTGTGTTCTTCTGCAGTCATAATAGCATCCCCTAGGCATGTTGCATCTAATGAGTCTTCTTGCAAACTACCTTCAACTGGGCAGTCTCCTTGATTCAAAATCTGTTTGGAAGTTTTACAATTCTGGTTATGTTTTTTGATGGATAATAGGCTGTTCATGGTAGTGTTAGTACTACTGAAATTAGTATTTTCATTATCATTTATTGTTCTTTTTGTTCCATTTTCCATATCTTCCTTGAACAGTGTACTAATATTTTCCTCATTTTTTTTCAGTGCATGGTGGGAAACGGCACCTATGCTTTTGAAATCTGAAACACAAACCATTTTTCCTTTGTTTTCTTTTGTCAGGCTTCTGACAAAATTACAGTTAGAAGACATATGCCCATTTGAATTGCAACAGCTACTACTGCCTTCAGAAGATTTAAACAGAGAGTTATCAGCGTCCAAGTCCCTGAAGAGCTCTGCAGATCTGGCCAAAGCCTCCTTAGAAATACTTATTTTTTTACCTCCAGCAGAAGTAAAGCCTATGAAATTAGAAAAGCTGTCCTGTTTAGCTACTGGAAAGCTCCCATCGGATATTCTACTTTCATTTCTGTCTAAGCTGGTAAAAGTAACCTTTTTGTCTTTTTTATGGAAAGCTGCTGTGTTTTCTTTTTCATATTCTACCACTTCAGAGTCTTCATTTATGTCTTCCTGTTTAGTACAATACCTGTCATTGTTTACTTGATTTTCAGATTTGGAAGTACTACAGGAATCAGTATTTTTCCTTGTTTCAGAAATATTTTCCACATTTGTTGTTCCACTTGCTTCTACAGTTTCAAACTGTTGAAAGACGTGACTTTGTATCATGTTACTTCGCTTTCTAAACTGTGTAAATTCAAACTGACTACCTGTTTCCTCCAGGATACTAGAAAGTTCAGCAATTTCAGCTTCTTGGCTTGCTGTCAAAGTTTGATTTGTTTCTTGCAAGGATTGTTGACTTCTAGGAAAGCTTTTACACAAGCGAACTTTATGTGGAATAAACTGTGTATGTCTGGGTTCAAGAGAACTCATCTGTGAATCTAAAGAATGAGATGAATTACTGGCCAACTTGCTTTCTGAATCTAAGAAAAATGTGTTTTCCCTTTTAACCTGATTTGAAAAGTTTCTAACTTTTTCTGTGGAAGAGGCTTCGAAGTATTCATTTTCAATATCTTTGAACAGCATTTTGCTTTTTGCTATACTGTCTTCAGAGAATTTAATCTGCTTATTGGAAGCAGTCTGAAAGCCACCAAAGTCCAGATTCAAACTGCATGCTTTAAGATTTCCTGATGATTTCCCTTTATTCTTTAGGTTCTCCTTTGACTTTGTGCTGGAATACATAGGTGCTACTTGTTTATCTTCAGAAATTACTTTATTTAAAGAATTATCATCTATAGAATCTAACAATTCTTTGGCAGTCTCTACAACTACATTATTGCAAGCAGCTGCCTGAAGGCTTACACTGTTTCCAACTAACTTTGGCTCTCGATTGTCGGCTACAACTTCTGAAAAGGCAGCTGTATCTGTTTTCTCCCCTTGTTTTAATCCAGTCCCATCATTTTCTGAGCAGTTTATTCCCAAAGGTCCAAGAAGTTCTCTACAGTCAACTACTGGCCATTGGTCTGCAGCATGCCTTTTATCAGTTGATACTGTACTGCAACAATCGCTACTGACTCCATTTAGGCCAAGTTTGATCTGACTTAAAGTATTATTGAAACCGCTGTTTGTCACGGATGTAGCGTCATGGTGCATATCAATCAGGGATTCATTATCCCTAGAAGACCACGGAAGTTGTTCTTTAAGGCTCTGAGGTACAGCAGATCCATCGTCCACATTAGCACTCGTGTGCTTCTTGTCTTCACCTTTCTCTAAGCAACAGCTTTTAGGGAGCAATCTGGAACGCTTTCTTGCCATTAGGAATGCTGAAGTTTGAACTTTACGTTTTATATTTGAAATTATTCCACTATTTAAAGAATTTGTTGAGTCTTCTTTCTGTATATTAGATACCTCTAAGCATTTTAATGATGTAGCAGGTTGATCCTCTCTTGCATTCTCCCCCAGGTCTCTCAGGTCTTGCTGCTTCAGCCTATTGTTGAAGGAATTATCAGACGAGTTATTCAGTATATCCATTTTTAAAGTATAAGTGCTGAAATTATTTTCCTTGATACTTGATTGTAAACACTTTCTCTCAGCAAGAAGCAAGCAGTCTACAAGAGAAAGAAAGTTTTATAGAAAAAAACGTTAATAAAGTAGTTCTCATTTATTCAAACAAATACAAATTCAGATTTTCATAAAATTTTATCTCATGAGATCATTTCTACACATGCTTAACACTGGTACCATAAACATCACTTTTGTTTTCAAATGTGAATGCCTTGACAGCATTGGAGATCTTTTTAATGTAATCATCTTCTAAAAACAGAAACAAGTGAGAAGGCTGCAGTTAATGCTATCAGTTAAAATTAAAAAATCCATTTTTAGTTGTAATGAAATTTGAAGAGTTGGACTTCCATTCCTTGTGTCTCAACCTAAGGATTCGTATCAAACTTTAAAGAGAAGTACTTCAACTCCTAATAAGTAATTCTTCTAGCAAGAACAGCAGCTTTAAAAACAGAAGTATGTGCTTGCTTTCATTATATAATTTGTTTTTTAAAATATTTTGTGCTTCTGGAAGAAACAGATGTACAGTCTTAAACCCCGTAAGTTTAGAAAAGTAACAATAAAACTCGACCATTCTTTATGATCTCTTTCAAGTTATTAACTCAGACAGGACGGCCATTGACACTGTAGATGTCTAAACAGCACTGACAAAGATAATTAAGCTTGTCAATTAGAGTAACTGTTCAAGGTGGAAGTTTCTATTCCAGAAACTAATCTGAGACTGAACAGTTGAGTTAGCACCAGACTACTTGACAATAATGCTATTCTGTCACTATTATTAACTATTATTCTGTCACTACTATAACAGACCAATTCCATAGCTTGATTCCCAGTTGCAGAGCTACTTTATCACAAACACAAGATTACATGATTTTGTCTGAAACATTTACATAAAAGGTTCTTAATAAAGAATCCCCCACAAATGATGAAAAGCTTAAAATATACCTTGCTTATCAACGCTGGCTACATGACAGCCTTTAAATTCATACGGATCAGATTCCGAATGTGGTAATACAGGATGAATAGGTGATGCAGAGGATACTTCTTCCTGTATTTTTCCTTCTTGATACAGTAGAGTATTATTTATTGTATAAATAAATCTCTTGGACCTCTTTCTCAAGCTGGATAACATATTCAGATGTTTAAAGTCAGACTCTGTGAAAGCATTTTCACTATTTATTAAGTGTAGGTCATTACAATTCTCTGGTGATGTAGCACTACATACAAGTGGGAGAGACAGAACATCAGTCACCACAGACTTAGAAGTTGCTTTTAAACGCTTGGAAAAGCTGCCATTGTAGACTACAGAATACTCTGTGACATTTGTACTTTCAATTAAAAAAGAATTACAGTTTAAGAAGCTCATTTTGGAAGCCTTCTCAGCTGCACATCCTTTTACTATCTTTGGATCGTGAACACTCAGAGACACAGATTTTACTGGAGTTATTTCCGATGTTGGGTTGTTTTCAGAATTTTTCACTTCATAGCACTTTTCTGACAGATTGACAGTCAACAGCTTTTGTGCTTTTATCAAGCCCGAGGTATTCATTAAAGAGGTTTCCACAGCATCATCCTTGGTCATTAGTACTGACTTCTCTTCTAAATTTTTCTCTCTACATAGGGCCGAGGGTAGAGCACCACATACAGACATTTCTAAGGGAGTTACATCAAGATCAGATAAGTTCAGTTGAGACCACTGGCTTGATGAAGATGGCAGGTCTTCATTCACAGGCTTCTCATTCTCAGGTGACTTGGGTGTTCTATGATCTTGCACATCTCCTGCAATCCTAAGTGACTCCAATTCCTTTTTGTGTCCTATTAAACAGTCAGGTTCACCATCCCCTTTATCTTCATCTGTGTTTTGGAGTAAAGAACCCTTCATTTCAATAGAGAGGCTTTTTTCAGTCCAGCTAGTTGTTTTCACTTGTGAAATGCCAGTCTTTCTTCTATTAGGCTGCTCAGAAGGAACATCCCCCTTTCCTTGTGCTTTATCTGTGTTTATTTCACAGTTCTCTGCTGCATGTAGAGCATTGGGCATCAGCTGAATTGTTCCACTGGACTTAGCAGGCGTGTTGAATGTATCCTCAAAGCTATTCATCTCACCAAAAAAGCCATCTAACACCTCCGACTCTAAATAGTTTAGAGAAGATGGGGAGAGGAAAATAAATAAAAAATTAAGTTTTAGGAAATAACTCAGGAACAGCACTGGGGGTTTTTTTATAGGTAAATACAGCTTTCAATGTTATAGTAATTACCTTTCCTCTGGACTGAGTTTGGAAGGATAAATCTACATGTCTTTACGGTAGGTTACTCACCACCAGCAGCTGTTATAAGAAACAGGAGGCAAAGGACATACATGCAAATGCCCTGGCCTCCTGAGGACTGTGGTGGTTAAACGGGTTTCCAAGATGAAACCCAGCTGTCTCAAAAGAACTGTTTATTTTTTTTCCCCTACAGACAGAATGAGTAGTAAATTTTTCAAGATAAATGTCTAGATTTTTTCTTCCAGAATTTATACCTGAAGGTAGGCACTAAACACCTTAAGCAGCTGCCCATTTTTGTCTATAATGAGCAGCCAAGGAAACTTATTTGAGGATTAATTTATTAAATTATCTTTGATATAGAATAGTATAGTATCTAGAAAGGTTTAGAAAATATTCTCAATTTTGTTATTGATTAAAAAGCTTAAGAAGTTCCACATGATTGGCACAAACGTTAGAAAAATAATGAGAATTTTTTCTGTGTGTATAGAAAATAATTTGCAGTGGGGGAAAAATAACCTGAACTCTCCTTTGTAGACAGCCTTAAAAGCTTATATATACTAAATAAAAATATTACCACCTCAAATGTATGGAACTAGACTCACCTATCAAAATAGTTCACATTCAAAAAGATTGTCAGGTTTTATTTTGAGAGTACTTTTTAAGGCTTTTCATATCAAAGAAATAGCAATGAAGTACCTAAAAACATCATTGTTCTGTTTTCCTTGGGCACATAACTTTTTCCACAGAAGATTTCCCAATACTTGGTCACACACATCAAACTATTTATAATACATCCATTAAGGGTTCATGTCCTTACTGCAGGTGTAAAATCACCTCTCTCATCACATTGCTTCAAGTTAGTTACTCATTCTCTTTACTTTCTTTTTTTTTTTTTTTGCCTGAGTGTCAGAAGGTGTCACTAAACAAGATCTTGAAAAGAAGAAACTGTAACACCTCAGATTGAGTGTACAGGTCCTTTTCTCTTATTAAAGTACATTCTTCTGGGTTAACTTCTGCGTCCAGACCCCTTCATCCTGTAATAATTTGTCAACAGAGCTTTCTAAAAAGATGCAGTTTTATTTTTGCTTAAACAGGAGCCATTACCTTTAACTGAAAAAGAAAACCAGGAGCATCTGAAACATTGTGAAGCTATTGTTTGCACACTGCATAACCTGATGTGGAGTGGGGGGGGGGGGGGGGGGGAAATGGGAAAAAAAAAAAAAAAAAAAAATCAGGGAAGTTCATTTTGACTTCTAAACTCACTGGAGAGACAGGGAAATGACAACCCCCAAAAATAAGGACTGAGGAACAGAATTTTCCTGTTTTCCCAGTAAGTGCCCCCATTAGGCAATAACTACTTAATTTGTTTTCTCAGAGCCTCTCCTAAGTAAATAATACAATACGCAGAAAAAAAGGGGTTTACTAGGTGTTTCTGCTCTGGAGTCGTATATTGACTAATTGTTAGAACATATTGCCACATTTCAGGTTGGAATCCTTACAAGCAGAGGGTACTGAACTCTCTTCTCCTACAGCATGAATAGTTCTAGACCCTGAGGGTAAAGATGAACTGTTTACTCTGATCAGGGTCAAAAAGGGACTGAATGACATCATTTTGGGTTTTGAATTAAAGAGTTTAAATATCAAGTTTTGGGCAACAGACAAGGGCAAAATACCTAAAATGTTACAGAATTCCATGTTTCCCATTAGTTTTTGAATTTAAATAGCTTCCCAGCCAATATGCTGATTACTATATATCTGAAGACTCTTAACACTGAATGCAGGTTCATACAGCAAAGCTGTGAATTTTGCTACAAGGACCAGATGCCTAAAGCTTAGTGTTATGATGTTATAATGACCAGGCGTAGACTTACATAACCTAGGGATGTGAACCTTAGGAATTAATGATTAGGTTATAAATTAATATGCTTAACAACTGTATGCAAGTTTAGCTCCTTTTGTGAAATTCCTAAGTGTTAATACATGACAGTACACATCCTGCAGTCCATGGTTACACTAAATGTAAAACAGTTAAAAAGTCTTCCTCTTCCCCCAGATTACCGCAACTAAAAAGACTCTTTGAAATATTTGGTAACTTTTGTTATTTGGTTTAAGTCCATATATTCAGTCTAATTCCTATCAGGGGCACAATTTGTACAATATAAATAATCTCTTCATATCCTTAAAATTATGTAGGTATTAAAATCAGTATTATGATCTCTCTTATTTTCTTAGTCTGGAACAAAATGTATTTCTAAAAGCTGACTGCCTTTCATACAACACTATTCCAAAGTAAAAGAACATTTGAAAGCTAGAAACGTGGAGGTTTGAGCTATCCTCTTCACACTGCATCTTCAAATGCCAAGTTAACTATTATTAAAAAAGGAAGACAGAGGGAAAAAAAAAGAAGACATTTGCAATATTTATTTTGTACTTCAAGAGAAATGGGTTTCTTCTTCCTCTTATTTTTACTCACACATTGCTTTAACTAGTGTTCTCTACTGTAGTAAGGGATGTAATAAGCCATTTTGGAACACAGAATAGAACATTAACTTGTCCTTAATTTCTAAAAGTAGTTTACTGACTACAGATTACTCACATATGCTTACTACCAACTACATTTTTCTCAGCATGTCTGAGCCTACAACATAAAAATAGCAGTATATATTGCTCTGTAAGCAGCTATGTTTCCTGGCCCCAGCATTCTCAGTCCTCCCTGTCAAACTGTAAACAGATTCTTTCACAATTCTTACGTGTACCAAACAGTATTTTTTAGGGCAGTCGATTCAATTCAGATAAGGAGACATACAATCCTAAAGATATATCATCCTGTCTAGCCCGTGTCAATCTCTACAGCACCCTTTTACACCCACACATGCTGAACAAATTTGTTAATGTTCTCCCTTTCCCAACAAAAATCAAAAATCTCACACTGAAGTGTACATTTTCACTTGTCCTCCAACATGATCTAAGAATACAGAATGAAAACATTTGTTTCCCTTGGCTATTTTCTGCATTAATTTTTTTAAAAAATTAACATTTCTTTTTTTCTAAAGGATTTGTCATGTTTTGAACTACTAATAGGTGAAGTAAGTGAAGAAAGGCTATAGCAAGATCAAAACCCAAAATCATCACAGAATAACGAGTATTGGGGTGAAACTTCATGCTAAAGCTAAATCTGTTCAATAGCCAGAAGTAGTAATCTTGCTCCCCCTTGAGTCTGCACCATTTTTCTCTCTCAGCTCTCCCAGTCTCATGCCTTAACTTACACCAGTACTAATCTGGTTGTCATCCAGTGGAATAATAAACTGATTTAATTCACTGACTCAGCAGCAACTGATTTCCTTTAAGGTCAGATTAGTTTTACAAAATTAAACAAATTCAGGAAGTGGGAGTACACAGTTGGCAGAGGAAGTAAATCATAAGATCAGCTCAAAACATACAGTGTAACTTTTCCCTCAGTCTTGCTTCACAGTATACTCAGTAGTCAAGCATCAGATCAGTGCATACCAAAATCTTTGATGTCATCTTCAGCATTTAGCTTTACCGTCTCTGGTATGGACAGCATACTTGTATCACTCATCTCAGGACATTTATCATGGTTGGAAAAAAAGTTGTGCAAAATCTGTAAACCAAAGACATAAGCTATTACATACCAGTAAGTCTCACTTTAACAGTAAAACACACAACTCCAAACATTTCCTGCAGTATCTGAATAACTGTGCATCTCTTAAAATAAAAGGTAACATTTTCACAGGTACACTTGAAAATAAACAGATAATCCTCATTTTCAGTGCAAATCAGGTTCCATTCTACAGTCAATTTAAGGGCAGTGAATAGATTCAGCAGTTTACTATAAGCAAGTCTCTCAAAAAGGAACAAAGACGATCGAGGAAGACTTTTTGCTTATTTTAACTTGAAACGGTTTGTTAACTGTGAAGTTTCAGGTAGTTAAAAATAAAATGTAAAGTTGTAATTGAATCCTATTAGCACCATCCTCAGTTTTCAGTCTGAATAATCACACAGCTTTCATATACACAGAATAAAATTACAATCTTGTAGGAACTCTTCCTTTCCTAACAATATAAAGGGACTGAAATTAATACTCAATTTCAACTCTTGGTATAGTGATTGAGCACAAGTTACTGGACAACAGAAGCCAAACAATAACTCCCAAAACTCTGACAGAAGAACTAAAATAAACACACAAATCCTCAGAGAAGTAATATACTGCAATTTCTAAGTTTGTTTTCTCTTTGAATGACGCCCACTGCTGCTAAATCCAAGTGATTTTGTGTTTTTTTTTTTTTGTTTGGTTTTTTTTTTTTTTTTTTTAAACACAGCAAAAATACTCCTCAAAGGGGGTTATTTGTGAAAATATAGTCTACAGCCAGGTTTTGCTACTTTAGTTTTCTGAACAGTAACTTTTAAAAATAGGCAGGTAGGAGGGCCTAGAATGAAAATGAGAGTTTTTTATTCTTGGCTCAAGGAATGTAAATATGTAACTATATAGCTTAACTGAAATTAAAGAACACCATAGCTCTTAAAACTACTTACTATCTCAGCTCTTTCATCCTGTCGCTTTGCTTCAGAAATAGAATCATTCTCTCTAGCTTTAGAAGAAAGACAGACAAGTCAATTCATTTGCTCATAAGCAATTTGCTGAATGTGTTCAAAATACGGTTGTTTTTTTGAAGAGGTTTTCTTTGAATTATTTTAAATGCAACTGAAACCTATAAACAAGAAAACTACTAAAGATTAGCCAAAGTTCTAACTAAGAAGTCCTACAAACGAGGCTGAGGGACAGCCTACAAAAGCAGTTTCATAACAGCATAAAACACCCTAAATCATAGGTTGTAGTTGCTGCTATGTAGGTAGACTGGTCACCACCCTGAGCCCACTGTCACTGCCAATTCCCTTTCCAGCAGTTATTCATGGCACTACTCTCAATTTTTTCTGTCAAAGGATGTGGATGTAATCTTCAAGCCTCTCTTACGAATTTGCATTTTTTTTCCATTTCCTCCCACAAGAACAGTAATATCTTTTCACCTACATTACAGAAGGAGAAAGCAAACCCTATTTTTAAGATGCCTAAGGAGCAGTACCTTCAAATAACACATTTCATAGACATGGCTTCCACTGAGCAGCCAAATGACTGACTCTTTCCTTTTACAGGTGCCAGATGGCAGAGAGTGGGCATCACTACTGTAAAATACTAGGCTCATCCAGGAGGTGGGAGAATGAGGAGAGCTCAAATCACAACTCATGTCCCAGAAGAACATCATTAAGCTATGGGTGTTTTCCCCAGCCTTCCTCTTCTGGTCACATCGTTCTGAAACAACAAACACCCACAAGTGCACAGCTCAGAAGCCTTGTGAATAGTACCATCCCCTGCCTGCCAAAAAGAGGAATCACAGACTGTCTCAAGTTGGAAAGGACCCATAGAGTCCAACTCCCTGCTCCTTGCAGGACTACCTAGAACTAAACCATATGACTAAGAGCACTGTCCAGGTGTTCCCTGCATTCTGACAGGTTTGATGCTGTGACGATTCTTGCATTAAGAGATCCCCAATTCTTGCAGGCACTGTTAATATGCTTTATATGCTTGCATGCTCTGCATACAGTGATAGTTTAACAAGAGCAATGTCAGGAGATAAGCAGACATCCAGTTCTTCTCAAGAGTTTTAATCAACAAAGCATAAAGGCAAATTTCATTTTGCTTATCATATGTTGATGAAATACCACTTTGAGCAACACCTTGATGTTCAGCATTAGTGCCACAGTTATCAGCCACTCATTCTCACTCACAGCTACGCTGGCACAGCTGTTTGTGCAGCTGTGCAGTGACTGAGGTCCAGGAATTGCCCTGTGCAAATAACCCAGGAAATACGGTCTTCAGCTGGGTCAGTATCTCAGTTTACCATCTCAGTGTAATGGTAGGCACAGTGACAGGGGTTAAAAATGCTGAAGCCAGCACTGCTGCTGGAAGGTTTATTCAACAAGCTACCTCCTTAGACTTCATAAACATACTCACATGACTTAACCTAATAGTATCTACTTTTGTGATAGTGCAAAGAAGCCATTATCTAATCCTCCTGCTATGCTTTTTCTAAATTTGTATTCCCTAATCCCTTATAAAAAGGAAGAAAATTTTTGAAAAGCAGTGACACATTTAATTTAATTTCTTCATTAAAGTCACCCACAAAGCATCACTGTAAGTTCTGTCCTTGTTAATAAAAATAAATCAGTTCATACTAAGTGAACTTCCAGTGTCAAACCCAAAAGTTTAACCCTTAACAACTGTTCATTTTTAGAAATACCTATTATCACTGTTGCACCAAGTGTAGGAGGTGTGGCTAAAGAACTTGACCAGGACATATCTGGATCCACTTCTGCTCCCAGACTTTCAGAAATACGTTTTGGAGTTCTGACCTAGAAATATATTTAGCAATTATTATTTCTATTCAGCATTCTAAATAGACTACTCAGGAAAAAGAAAACAAAATGCAGGAACACAATACTTACCTCCAAAAGTTTTGGTGTGCAGAACAAGCTTTCATATGGTCCTAAAAAACATTATGTAATACAGACATTAAATAATACCTAAGACATAAGGATTTATATCTACAGATATTTTGTGAAACCAAAATGTGAAAATACAAACCAGGCATGTTATTTCTCTGAGGTGTTCTGTAGGTATTCCTTAAAACACTTGGACTGCAAAACAAAATGAAATTAATATTTTGTTTCACTTTTCAATTTTTTAAAATAAGTATTTCAGACATGACATATATTATCACCTCCATTATTTTCTTTCTTTGCAACCATGGCTATTCCCCTGACTAAATAAAAATGTAGATTTCTCCTAACCATCAGTATTTTAAACCTTACTATAAGTTTGTAATAAACTGTAAAATGCTTCTTTTGTGAAATATGTTAATTTTAATTGATGATTTGTCTGACAAGTAGTGTAATGGATTTCAATATAACCATGCATTTCTTAATATGGTGTACGACACTACAGAAATTGGTTTAATTTATTTTAATTAAATAATTAGTTTAGCTATCAAAGCTATTACTAAAAAAAATCTCAGTAATTATAAATAGCTTTACAAATTACTACATGAGAAGCACATGATACATCACTACTGTGCTTTCTTGCACTGGATGTTGAGGATTTGGGAAGCTGAATTAATGTCAACAAATGCCATATGCCAGCTGTAAAGGAGTAGAAAAATAGAAAGGAAGAACACCTTTTCAAGGAAAGGAAGTTTTCAAAATTAGCTAGTGTTTTGTTTTCAATTCGCTTAGCAACTCACAAGTATCATAAACACACAAGACATATGAGATTACTGACTGCTCTGAAGATGCCTATCAGTCAAATACAGTGGTTTTAATACTTCTTTTTGCTTAAAATCCAGTTATTTGTGTTGAAATATTTATCATACCTGGCAGCAAGGCAGTTGTGACAGGTACCAAGAGGAGAAGCAAATATTTCATTTTCTTGATCTACTTTTCTTCTTGTCATACTTGGGCTTATCAAACTCTCTCTGCCTACAACATACAAGATAATAATCAACACAACCTTACGGAACTAAAAGTAACAATTTTGATTTTGAAGTTTAAATAAAATCCTTAAAAAAAAAAATAATGCAATGTCTAATTTTTAGTTTAAAAAAATAAAACCAAAACACTACATTTTCCTCTAGTGTTTTGAATATGTTCAAACTCTATATCCAAACAATGCCAGACACATTTCAAATGCATAGCCAAAAATGCTCATTATGTCACTCTATTCATTCAGTATGTACATGTTTCAGTATACTTCCTTGGTATTATTTAAGTCACATATTACATTTCAGTTTTAGGCACAATACAGTATACTTTCTCGTCATTGCAGAAGTTATTCTTCAAGAAACTCAATACATGCAAACATGCATTTGTACCAGCTTTCCTTCAAATTTACTTAAGATATACCCTTCTTGATTTGAGTAAGCAGCATAAAGCAAAAATTATTTCTGGAACTATCACTGGAGGCACTGTCACTGATAGCAGTAGATATTTATATGCCATGTGTCTTCAGGCAAGAGCGCGTGCCCACCAAAGCAGCAGAATCCTCTGAACACTGAGCGAGCCCCACACACGAACAAGCAACTACTCAAAAGAATTCCTACTCAGAAGTTTCCAAAAAACTTCCATATCAGAAACGACACCTAAGTTTTTGCATTTCTCTCTGCTTCTGAGTTCCTGAGCCCATGTGCACAGCACAGCTGCATCTCAGTACCATACCAAGGTGAAATCCATCAGCTTCCATCCATGCTTTTGTTTTCACAAGAAAACCTAGGTATGAGCCAGGTGGCTGTAAGCAAGAAAACTAGATCTCAGGCCAGTCACAGGTAAACTTCAGTAATAGTCATTTTCCCTGCCCAAGGGAGTGTATACAGACATCCACATGCACAAACACAGAGCAAAAGTAACCATTCTGAAATAGAAGAATCATAAGGTTGCTTTGTTTGCAATTTATTAAATGCTACCAAGAATCCACTAGGGACTTAACATTAGAATTCCAAATAGCTAAATTCAGAAGAAACATGTTCTCAACTGAGAATAGGTTGAGCAGAAGTTCAGCAATAAACTTAAGAGAAATGAAGAGAGTCACAGTACTCTATGGAAGCAATGTTATAAAGTGTATTTGAACAGCAGCACAGTTCTACATCTTTAAAGACTTTTGTTTAGGATCTAAGAATGATTCTGATAATAAAGGGAGCCTTCTGTTTGTCTGTAACCTGTTAAGAAGAGCTTTTCTTACTGTTAGGAAGGCACGGCCACTGTAGATGTACAATCAGATACTGCAGGAACAGAGTTAAATATTGTTCCATCAAACAGATTCCTACATACAATTGTGCATACATTCCCCATAGAAAAGATTCTTCTTTCTGTCCAAAGAGGATAGGTGCTCTAGCTTGCAGGTACATCAAGAAGGAGCAGTGACACGCACTTGTATGACAAACTTGGGATTCATAAACAATGTAGTGAGAAGTACCTCATAAAAGTAGCAGAACTCGTCTCCAAATAGAAAAGTGTAACTTCTTTCCATGACTTACAGTTTTACTAACTCAAAGAACTTAGTGCTTTGAAATCTTTCTACGAAAGTTTGAGGAATGCCCTACAAATCACCTCGTAGTTCAGCGTGATAAGCATCATCCTCTCTTGAAAAGATTTTCAGAGATTTTAGATAAAACCAAAATCAGACCACTAAAAAAATTCACTCTAATTCTCAGTCACAAGGTTACATTCATATGTTCATATGCTTCCTGTATTAACAGTTTTTAGAGCATTAGGACTTGGACAACACCTCTTCTATAGGGAACTTTGCATGTACATTACCAGTTTATTGCAAGACTGAATTCATTATTAAGATTAATCCTGCATTTTTATAGGTGATCTTCAGAAGCCTACTAACATAATCTTTTTACTCATACAATTTCTGCAGTAGCGTTATCTATTACAGGAATATTCATTAGCTACCACAACAAAAAGGGAAAAAAATAAGAAAAAAAAAAAAAGAAGCCTCTTGCTTTTAAAGGGCACAAGCAGCCTTCAAGTACCACTTTAAAAAAAAATAAATAGAATTTACTCACTTGTTCCTATTTTTTTCTGATCCAGTTCTCTTCCAGGAGAATAAGGTGGCAATAGCATATCTTCTTCTTTAAAAATCAGTGGAGTTGATGCCAACTGACTGCATGTGGTGAGTTTTGCCCTTGGAGTTTTTAAACATGTTTGATCAAAGGGACTATCAAGTTCTCCTAACAATTTAGGCTCATATGAGGGTGCTTCTGCACTGAGTTCTTCAAACCAGTTGAGGCTGATAGGCCCTAAGTCTATGAAGAAAAACATACAAAAACCGCATTTAAAAAAAAACAACTTGCCAAATGGCATACAAATAACACATTACAAGTATGAGTTCATATGTTATTAAACCAGAACATAAAATAGAACTCTTCATTCTATATATAATACATGTAAGAGAAGACTGTAATTAGTTGTAAATTAACACAAAATTAATGCTCCGTGCAGGATGCAAAAACACATTAGGCATTTAAATGCTAGCAGCAAAACACATTGCTCCTTCCATTGCCATACTTCTGTTTATTTTGTTTCTAGATAGCTTTGAACTCTGATACTCACAAAGTATACAAGAAAGCCTGCCCAAATTCTCAGACCGTTAGCAAAACCAATCAGAGCAGATAAACATCCGGTTTGTTTAAAATTGAAACTATACACCTGACTTTTAGTTTATCTCTTATTTTACTCGGACTGGCAAGTTAAACAGGTTCCTTTTAACACTAATAAATCGTACAACTACAGGTGCATTTAGCAGAAGACTAAACCTCGCCGGCATGCAGGTACACAAGGAAGCCACAGCTAAAAGACAAAGTACAAAAAATAACAGAGCACACATTATGAAAAAAAGCTACAAGTAAAATTTAAACAGGTATTAAACAAAAAAGGTAGATATTAGCGAATACGGATTTGGGGCAAGTAGAGCTAATAACAAGTCGCATAACACTTTTATATGGAATATACAGCATACAGCAGATGTGTATAAAGTAGTAATGTCCAGAAAGCAACCGTAACAAAAGTTGTTTACTGTAGGGAAGCTGTACCTGATTCACTGCAACGTGCCTTAAATATTTCAAAGAAAGTCAATCTTTCCACAGGTTTGTAAGCCATTTTATGATCCATAACATTACTGGAAGAGTTGCTGAAAAACCTGAGAAGAAATAAGAAAACACCTTCATATAGCGCTGCTCTACTGTCATGGGGCTGCAAGTCTTCAAGCCAGCTTTCCTGTGTTTCTTGGTAGGTGTGTCATAACCCAACCTGTTTAGCTTTAGGATTGTGATGTGTGTGCTCAAACACTGCAGTGATGAACATGCTATAAAAACAACAGACGAGCATTGGGAATCATACCAGAGGTAATAAACATACTCAGCAAATACTGGAGAAAAATCAAGATTGAATGGGCAGAACACTTCTGAGGTATTTCAAACGCAAATAAAAAACCCACACTCGCTGCTGTATGCTAGAATACATATTACATATGAATTTTTACAATCATTACAACTTATGTGCGAGGAATTTGATTTAAAGTTGTTTTCAAGTGGAGCAGACATTGCCAGTTTCTCAGTTCTATTAAAAATTAGGCAGAAGTAAGATTGTGTTAAAATAAACACGAAATTTTCTATGGCATTGTTTCCACTGTAAGGTCAGTTTCCCACATGACAACTGTTTTACACACGCTGCCTTTCCAAAACGACAGGAAAGAGAGGCACTTGGAAAAAAGAGCAAAAGCTACCCTAAAACACAAAGTCAAGAAATTTAAAATTGCCTCAGAAATACATTTTAGAACGCGGAGCGACCTATCCACACTGCTGCCCGTTAGGGAAAGCTCCTTACCAGGCAACCACCGACCCACGCGGCGTTACCTGTGGAGCCGCCACCGAGTCACCCCTCAGAGCCCCAACCTCCCCCCCACACCCCCACACCCCCCACACACAGGGCCGCCACCCGCGAAAGGGCCGCTCCCAGGGCGGGGCAGAGCCACGCGCGGGGTGTTTACCTCCCTCCGGCCCCGCGGGGGCCGCAGCATCGCCTCACGCGTGGGGCAGGTGGGCCAGC
This sequence comes from Tyto alba, assembly GCF_018691265.1. Classification (NCBI taxonomy): domain Eukaryota; kingdom Metazoa; phylum Chordata; class Aves; order Strigiformes; family Tytonidae; genus Tyto; species Tyto alba. The sequence continues at coordinate 24,419,715 of NW_024881282.1, read as the reverse complement.
GGCCGCCCCCGCCCAACGGCGCGCTCGCGCGGCTGCCCCCGCGCCGCCCCCGTTCAAAGCTTGGCGCCACGGCGCCGCCGCGCGCCTGCGCACTGAGGGCGGCGGCCGCCGCGCCCGCCCCCCCCCCTCAGCGAACCTCCCGCCTCAGGGGAGGAGGCGGCGTGAGGGGCCAGCGCCGCCCGCCCCCCTCAGCGGCGAAGGGGTGGGGGGGGGGTGGGGGTGTGTGGGTGTTTTTGGGTGACTGCTCTCCCTCCGTGGCTCGCCTCTCCCAGCGCAAAAAGGGAGCGTCCCGAGCCACGCGTCAGCCGCCGCCTTCTCTTGGATCTTCCCCATGTGCATGGGAAGTGAGGTGTCGCATCCAAGGTTGACAGACGGTCACTTCCTGTTGAAGGGCAGTCAACACCGATGTGGCAGAAAAAGGCCCCGCGGGGCTGACGGTGAGCAGCAGTACCGTGACGGGGTGTCATTGCCTGCGCATGACTCAACCACATCTTTTCAGGTGGTTTTGTCGGCCCTGACACAAATATTTATGGTGGTTGATACTATAATAAAGAGACTGTTACTATCCTCCACATACGTGTCCATTCCCATTTTGATAAGTTCTTGGTGTCTGCAATGAGTCCATAAAATAACTTCAAGCTGGGTGGAAAATTCTTCCTATTATCTAAATTTTGAGTTAGACATCTTTCATTTTAGCTGGGTGCTCATCTGCTCTGGTGTTACAAAGGGGTTTCTTCCTACCTCTCCAATCCTTATTTTACACAGTTTTGTCACACCACCAACTTGCTTATGTGTCACCTTCTTCAGTGTCTCTTCCTACAATAATTTTTCCATGTCCCTCCTCCTTATAAGGAACTTCTTTAACTTCTAATCCTGCAGTGTCCTGAGGAGGTGCAGTAACTGGTTCTTCACAAAGCATGACAGAGGAAGCCAGACTATTCTTTTGAATGATGGCGTGTAATTTCCAATTTAATCTCCATCCCCCTCCCAATTCACTCTAACAATTTACTCTTTTTCCAGGCACACTGAAGTTGTAAGTTTTAACTTGGTCATCTTGAGATTCTGTTTCTGCTTTGAGTTGATACAGACGGTGCTTTGAAAACCCAAGCATAATGTGAAGCCTTGAGCCATCTTTTAACCATGATGAGTGTGTGTTTCCTGAATCTTAGCCCTTTTTTGGTTCCATAAAAATGTTGTTTCTTACTGATTTATTTCAGACACTTGAAAGGATCTTTCTCAAATACTTCTGTGAACATTTGAAGACATCAGCCCTACCAGCTCTTCTCTAGCCCTTGTCGGTCCACTGAATTTTATAATGCAACACTTTTATAAATGTGGTGAGGAGTCATGCAAAGAAATTATTTCACATCACAGCAGGTCCAGGGATTTGGGGATTCTGCCGTCTCTAAAGCCTTACATACACAGTTTGGACTATTTAATGATACGATTTTAACTATATTACCTTACAAGTGAACTGAAGTGATGTAATTATGGGAGAAGCACTATCAGTCTAATATGTAAGTGCTTGTATTACCAGAATTTATTTCGTTATAGAGGTATTAAGCCACTTTTCCCAGTATAACTGTCTTCCATCCTGAATGTTGTACAAACTGAAGTATATTTATTCCATCTTTTCCTAAAACGATACAGTTGATAGAAAAGCTGCATGTAGGCAATCCCCACGTAATGGAGCAGTGGGGATGCTCAGACCTTTTAGTACAGATAAAGACTTCTTTTCAGAGGTGTAATTGCCTGCATTCCTTGCTCAATTGTCTGTGGGCTATCCAGTTTATCTGGCCTTTTGTTAGTTTCCCAACCTCCCCTTTTCCTTCTCAGACCATAAACAGAAGGAGTTGTGATCAAGCAGGCATCCCCTCGCTATGAAAGCCACGGTTGTCCCAACTATGGCTGAATTACATCTATTCATCTTCCCAGGGTCTTGCAGAGATGTGCTACTTTTTGAGCACTGATTACTTCTCAGGGTTTACACAGCTCTGTCAAGATCTTCTGCAATTTACAGCTACATAAATAACTGAGACTTTATTCAGCCTTGGATTTATTAGTGCATCTTCTAGCCCTGCAGCTGCATTTCCTGCCTGAAATCACAGATGAAGGCTGCCATGAGCAGAGGAAGCTGGCTGCGTGCACGTACACGGCTGCAGGCTGGCTCTGCACAGGCCTTGACCTTCTGCAGAGGTCCCAACGAGAGAAGGAAGGGAAATCCTGTGCGGGGTGGCCGGAACAGGGGCTCCGTGGTCTGCGTGCCCAGGCTTCCCACACCACGCGCCCAGAGACGTGGCGAGCGGCTGCGTGGTGCTGAGTTGCAGGCTGAGGTGAAACCACGACGCGCATCAACTCCTGTTCCAGCTCAGCCACCTGGAAAAAGCCTGCAGTGCTCCCTTTGCAATCAGTCCTTCCCCCTCCCTCCCCCAGCTAGCCTGGCTGGGGCCAATTTCCCATCAATTAGCAACAATTAGCAGCAGCTCTCCAGATAAGATAAAGGCAGGGCCGGGAGAGAGCTAGGGCTAACTTCTGTGGCTATCATCATGGAGGGCTTTGTCTGTCCTCCCTTCAGCATCTGCCAGAGCTTCAGGGGCAGCCTCACGCCCCGCCGCAGCGGGGACGCAGCGGTGAAGCAGCCCAGCTGGAAGCTGAGTAAGAGCAGCGCCATCAGCCCCTTCCTCGGGGGACCCCTCACCCCCATGCCCCCTGACTACCTGGACAGCTACCGCCGGGCCCAGCTCCAGGCCCTGCTGTCCCAGGTGAGCCCCGGGCCGACGCCGCGGCTCTGCCGGCCCAGCACCAAGGAGGTGGGGGTCCAGGTGAGCCTGCGGGCCGAGGCGGCCGTGCAGTGCTCGCTGGGGCCGCGCACGCTGCCCGTTGGCCACCCCTTTAGCCCCGCTGCCTTCCGCACCCAAGGGCACCTTGCCCTCTACTCGCCCATGCTGGACCGCCGCCTCTTCACGCTGCCTGAGGCCACCAGACCCCAGGAGAAGGCAAAGGCATCTGAAACAAGCCCTGAGGAGCAGAAGGCGGAGGATGGTAGCAGGGAGCAGCAGGAGGGCCTGGTGAAAGCTGTCCAGCCGACTGAGAAGGCAGCAGGGACCCCACAGGATGAGGCTGCAGCCCCCAGACCGAGGGCTGCCTTCCAGGTGTGCAGTGCTGGGATACTGGGGCTTGCGGAGAGTCAGGGACCCGGTGCAGCCTGCTCTGGGCAGGAGGGGGAGGGGGGCAAACCATGAAGCAGGTTGGAGAAAAATCTGCCCTTGGGCAGGAGAAGTCACAGTGGTCCTCACCCTGGCTTCCTGCTCGGGTCTGCACAGCCCCCTGCCCCGGGCTGGTAGTCCCCAGGCAGCTCTGACTCCCCGCCCCCAGTCAGTGGAGCCTCCTGCCCGTGGGGTGTAACGGGGGGCCTGGCCTGGCTGTTCCTGAGGTGCTGGAGGCTGCTCAGTGAACTTTCTCTCTGCAGTTTCTGGAGCAGAAGTATGGCTATTTCCACTGTAAAGACTGCAAGACCAGATGGGAGAGCGCTTACGTGTGGTGCATCTCTGGAAGCAACAAGGTAGTTTCAGGAGCAAGAAATTACTTGTTAAGAATGGCACCAAATCTGTGGCAAATCAGGTGCCGTGGCACAAATTCAGGTACCTGTACTGAACACTGAGTAAGTCTATAGTAACTGAGAACTTCCTTTTTTCAGGTGTACTTCAAGCAGCTCTGTCGTAAATGCCAAAAGGGCTTCAATCCCTATCGAGTGGAAGCAATCCAGTGCCAGGTAAGATACAGATTTCTGTATCCTGGTAAGACTGCCAGAGTTTGTCATATACTCTAGTAGCCTAGAGTTGCTGAGTTTGATACTGACTGCATCTGGAAAAGAGCTTGCTTTCATCAAAGTACTAAGAAATGTTATTTGGGAAAGGTGTAATGGGAGAGGAACTCCCTCTTCCTGCAGATGGCTTCCGTGAACAGTTTTCTGTTCGTATTGTGTTATGCCTAGCTACACGAAGGGCAGGGTTTTGTGCTTCCAGGTGAGAAGGCTCTTACTGCTTTACTCCCCAGGGTTTTTACTATAAGAGCTCTTAAGTGCATCAGCCCAAATGTGTTGCTGTGATTGAGGAAAACTAAATGTCAGTCTAATGGAGCGAGCACCTTTGATTTCCTACTAATAATATGTCTTGTTTCTTAAGACCTGTTCAAAGACCCGTTGTTCCTGCCCTCAGAAGAAAAGACACATTGATCTCAAGAGACCTCATCGCCAAGAACTTTGTGGCCGCTGCAAAGGCAAGAGGCTGTCCTGTGACAACACTTACAGCTTCAAATACATTGTCTGAGCTTTGTGCCCCCTTCTGCTTTGTGCTTTGCGCTCCGTCAGTCTCTTGCAATGTTTTGACTTTAGGCTTTTGACCTGGCATTGGATAATGGATAAAGACTTTTGTATTATTTATAAAGTATATAAGTTAATTGTATATATGCTGTGAATAAAGTACAATAAAATATGCACTACTTTGCTACCCCTTAGTTTCATCTTGCTGGGCTGAAAGGAAAGTGTATCTGTAAGGAAACAGAACCTGTTTGATTTCTTAAAGAAAATAGGTTTTGTTTTCAGTCTGTTTTTAGTGAAGGTTAAGATTAAAAATGTGATAGCAAGAGTCTCTTTCACTCAAACTGAACTACTGTGTAAGCTGCAGTTGTTCTGAAGCATAAACTCTGGGGTAAATGCATCTGCAAGTGTCTCTTCCCACTCCCTCTGTCAAATGTATATTAAAAAAAAATTGCAGCAGTTTGATAATCAGAGACTTGTGTGAGAAGACAGTAAGTTATGAGGGGAAAAAGGTAAGCTTCACATATTTTCCAGCTGAGGAGGGGAAAAACCTTTTGAGCTGGGATATCTGTGATGGAGTGTAACAAATTCTCTAGACTTCATGTGTCCCAAGAGAGGTAGAACAAGTCTGTGTTGCTGATTCAAATACAGGCTTGTGCCTCAAGCTTTCTAGTCATGTAAGGTATCTCCAGGCTCGGTGGCTTAAATATAACTGAAGGGAGTAACTGAATGTGCTTTCAGAGAGACAAAATGTAGTCAGGGGAATCCTAACTGAAGTACAGGTGTTGTAGAAGCACAGTGGGGCATTATTGCAGTTCATGTTGTCCTAGGATTTAAGTGAGGCTTTGTAGGGAATACACTGACTTCTACTCTACCTGAATTTCAGGAGTGTTGCTGAGAAAGCTAGATGGCTACATCTTGAGTTTTGTTGTATCTGTGAAGAATCACAGAAAACTTTAGGTTAGAAGGAACCTCTGGAGGTCTTCATGCTCAGTGGAGGACCCACCTCAAGGTAGGGGTTCATGGATTGTACTCTACCTGCAGGACAGTAACAAGGGGTATGCAGCAGGTGGTCTGTCCTGGGTCCTGTCCTGTTCAACGGCTTTACCAGTGACCTGGAAGAGGCAACAGAGTGCACTTGTCAAGTTTGCAGGTGACACCAAACCGGGGGGACCAGTCCACGGAGCCGAGGGCAGCGCTACCGTTTGGAGAGAGCTCAGCTGGCTGGCGGGGTGAGATTCAGCAGGGACAGGAGGAAATTCCTACCCCTGGCTGGGGAGGACCCTTTGCAGTGACACCGACAGGGGCCTGGCTGGGTTGGCAGCTCATCGGAAAATGCCCTTGGGGTTTGGTTGGCAGTGAGCTGGGTGTGGAGCCAGAAGTGGGCCCTGGCAGCGATGGGTGGCAACAACATCCACATCCTGGGCTGTATGAACGGAAAGGGAAGTGATTGCCCCGCTTTACTCAGCACTCTCTAGACCACATCTAGATTAGTGTATCTACTTCTGGGCTCCCTATATGAGAAAGATGTTGATCGGCTGTAAGGAGTTCAGTGGAGGCCACCAAGCTGGTCAGAGGGCTGGAGCCGTTGAAGGAATTAGACTTACTCAGTCTGAAGAAGCAAAGGCTTCAGGGGGCTCGAGCAGTAGGCTGCCAGGTTACGGTTATTCGGGAAAGATGGAGCCAGGCCCTTCAATGTGGCTCATGGTAGTGGGCTGAGAGACAACGTACATAAAATAAAACAAGATAGGTTCAGACTGGATAAAGGAAAAGCTTTCCCATCATGAGAACAGTCAAGTAAAACAGGTCGTTCAGGAAGGCTGTGCACTCCCCATCCTTGAATGTTTTCAAGACCCAGCTGGATAAAGGCCTGAGTAACCTAATCTCATGGCTGACCCTGCTTCAAAGTGGAGATGGGACTAGGTGACCTCCTCAGGTCCCTTCCAACCTGAATTTTCCTGTGATGCTGTGTTCTGTAAAATATCCATGATTTTGCCAAGTAATGGAGCAGATCTCAACTTTCAACGCTTAACATTTTTGCAGACCACCCCAATTACAGTTTGGAAAAGCTGTCAAAAGTAAAATCCATAACTGAAATTTGAAGACTTCTCTAACCATTACGGATTATTTTACTCAGAAAAATAGCTGTGTGATTTGCCTTGCATCTACTTTGTCCTGCAACTACAACTGTGCTGCAGAGCTCTGTGGACTGTAAAATCAGAAAGCCTGTAAAAGAAGTCGATTCCACTCCTTTTATGCATCAATACAAGTATTTTTCAAGATCCACGTAAAATTGTGCAAGCATGCTGAAAATGAAAAAGGAGTGAAGGGAGAGGGCTTTACAGGATTCTCAGAGCCGAGGCTGCTACGACAGGCCGGACAGCTTTTCTCTTACCTTTAGCATGAGAAAAAAACCCACTGAAACCTAACGCTGGGCCGAATAGGACCATTACTGATGTTTTTAACAGAAACAAACCTTCACCTCCATTTTGGACTTTTTTCAGTTATGAAACTGCTTTAGTCAACATACTCTTCCTGGTTGAGTTGTAACTACTGACTGACAAAAAAAATCCTTACATTCTCACTGGTTTCTTTCAGTGCAACGAATGGTTTCACCATAAACGATGAAAAAGGAATCTTTTGGGGACTGCTGAGCGTGGATACCATCTGCAACAGTATAGATTTAGACAAGAACACAATCTTCGCTACAAGCACATACTCTGTTGTGATTATATATGACTTTTATATTTTAGTTAAATGGATGTACTGATCCAAATATCAACCAAAGTTACTTCACAAAAACGGTAAGTGTATTTACAGAGTGAATAAGTTACACAGTTGTCAGAATAAAAGTGTCTCAGATGTGCAACAGATTTACATGCATACATTTAACACTGGACAGCAGTTAAATGTAAGAAAAAAACCATACAGGTATGACTGTTATATATACATTACAAATAAAATAAGACATCTTTTTAAAGAAACTTAACATGAGAACTTGCATTTCACGTTAATATTTTTACTTTTTATACTCAAAATTTCTATTAAATAAAAATATGCATGCATAACAGTTCAAAAGATTTGACTCTGTGATGAGACTTTCTCCTACAAAATGGCAAGTTAAATTAGATCAACCATCCTTTAATAGTATAAATATATTCATAAAAGCAACCCTCTAGTAAAAAGCAGCCAAGGTCCTTTTAAAAAAAAAAAAAAAAAAAGGAAAATCTACCAAGACCATTCATGATACTTGGGGGGGCCTAAGAACAGACCTCTGCGATATGATCCAGTACCTTCAGAGACAGTAGCCTAGTAACATTAGGAAATGTACTTCATAGCAGCTCGTTGTTTTAAGATACAGTAATCATATTCAAATTACAGTGTACATTAAACTGTAGTCCATTTACAATTTGTTTCATACACACAGGCTCTCAGCTTTTGACCAACAAGTTTGCGAGATTCTGTGGCCAGCTTCATTCTGCCCATCTTTCACTTAACCAAATAAGAGAAAAAAGGAAAAAATGTACAAGTTTTTGTTTTTTTTTTTTTTTAACAAAAAATATTATTTCGTGAAGGAAACATTGCACTTTCGCCAACCTAAAATTAATTTGCTATAAAGGAAGTATTGTTCAGTGTAGTAGGCTTTGGTATGCAATGGAAGTCACTTCTTCAGTAGTGAGTTGCAGTTGCTCAGTGAAATGCTAACTGATTTTTGTGCAACAGAGAACAAAGGATGTTGTCCCGGATGCTCTATGCTACCTTTGTCCTTACAGTATTGCTACACATTTGAAGTTCCGCCCGTATCTTTTTAGAAGAAATCTTAAATGTAACAAGTGTGAGTACAGTTTGACCAAACCTTTGTAAGGCTGAGAAGACCTTGAGCCACCTCACTCCAGCAGGGCAGCACTCCCAGCTTGGAAGAGGACCCAAGAGTCCTGTCAGAGACTTGTGCCGGAAATGCTGGAGTCTGGAAGAAAAGTATTGATGACCCGGTAACTCTGGGCTCTGCGAATCATGTCGCGGATCTCTATATTCAGTTCCATTAATTTGGTACAGATTTCAGTCAGGCTCTGGTTGGAGCCCACCAGTGCATAGGTGCCCGTCTGACCCAAGGTTTGGTGCCGGAAGTAAATGTTCAGTAGTGTCTGGACTTCATCGTCAGAGCTACTTCCAAAGATATCATTGGGCCACAAAATCCTGCAACCAAACAGGAGAAGAATGTGTGTATCAGTATGGGTTTATTAGCACAGACGGAAACTAGGTGGTAGAGATCTCTAAAAGGAGAACTGACTCACACACGGTTAGAAGCCAAAAGCAACTCACTGGTTTATGCTACTCACTCGTTACTCAGACTCTGGCATCAGGCACTAAAATTGCATAAAAGCGCAATTTCTATTATCTTAAAAAAAAACAAAAAAAAAACTTAAGAAAACTCATTCAAATAAGTGAAACTGGGCTGAATGTTCGCTGCTGCCAGTGACATACACCTGTGAGGAACTGGCTCTTTAAAAAGATTCTGAAGAGCCTCGCAGAAGTCCTTTCGATCTACGCAACGTAATTAAACATCTTAATTGTTGCAAGCATACACGTGTGTACTACTGATTTGATAGGGTTACTTGTGGCACACCCCTGCAGAAGTTAATGACACCAATGCCCCCATGTACACTGCTGAAACCTATTAAATTAATTACGCTGACTCAGCACATTACATTTAGTATAAAATCAGGAAGATAATAACTGCATACTTTTCCAGTAACGTGAAAGACTAATATGAGCCATGTAGCAAAACTTGCCTGCATTCTCTTATTTGCCGGACGGCTTTAACAAGTTCATTGTTTTTCAGACACTCCAGCATGGACTGAATAGCTGCTTCCGTAGAGTTGAACGTGGGCTCAGATTCCACCGTCGGAGGTTCAGCTGCGATTGCAGCAGTAGCATCCTTAAGATTTTTCTTCAGCTCGCTCAGTTCTCTTGACATGTTTAACAGCTGTTCCAAGGAGAAAGATGAGAGATGGGTATTTTCATTCTCCGTAGCCACCAAAGCGAGTCGGTATCTTACGTCTGTTCTTACTACTACATTACGGAAAGGACCCCTTCTTAACACAAGGACATTTCTTGATCTCTGTGCTCCGTACAACACAGGGAAACCACAAGCTGCGGATTTTTAACCTTTGTGCTTCCTTTAACCTTATGCTGTGCTTTTGACTTGCTAAAACGCAAGAGCACATCTAAACAACCTTTTTTTCTTTCACTCCTGCTACTTTTTGCATATCATAGTGGAAAAGTTTAAGAAAACATATACTTCTCCCAGCAACGTTGTTGTTGTTTATTTACAAAACACGTGCACGATCTCATATGATTAACAGAGAGACAGGAATTGTATAACCCTTTGTCAGGCTGAAAAGTTAATATGGCACAAGACTCATAAATAATTCGTAAGTGAACTGTTAATTTCTGAAGATCTACCTTTTCATGCTCATACATGCTAAAAATAACCACCATCACATGAACTAACAGTGGAACTTCCTTTAAGTAATACCTTCTAGCTCCTGCAAAATACACAAATTTCATGGTGAAACAGCTACTCCTCGTATTAGTGTTCCCCGGTTTCACAGGCTGCATTATTGATAAAAATATAACAAAATCCTGACTGTGAAATACAGTTAGAGAAATCAACTATAAGGAATACAAAATATTTCTAAAAGTTAGACTACTGTAAGGCTAGATGTCTACTGTCCTGTCTTCTCTTAAAAGTGAGGAGCCCAGTCACATTACGAGCCAGCCTTCAAAACAGTTCCTTAAGATAGAGTAAATATTCAAACTCTTTGTACAGCTACAGCGTATCTGATAAACCAAACCATTCCCATTTATAGAGAATCTCTAAAATACTAGAATCTGTCATAAAATACATTTTATAGCTTTATTTTTTTTTTACAGATACAAGCAAAGTGCAATCCTTTCTTCATCTCAATAGTTTAAAATATACACACCTTGCCAAGAGAAAAATGTAGATGGAATGGCAAGTTAAATCTTTCTTTAAATGATGATCATTCAACTTAAAGTGATCACTTCAAAGATATTTCAAAGTATTACATATTTTATGCAATCGCTGAAAATAAATTTGACTAACAGTATTGTTCTTGTGAAAGTGTTTTTTAAAGCAAGATAGATACAACATATTTATCTAAAAAAAAAAAAAAGGCTATTTGGGTCAAAAGCGATAGTGTGCTCTGTCAAAAATATTTAAAGGAGAAAGCTTGTAAAAATCACAGAATTAAAAAGACTTATGACACTGAGCTGTTTAGTTAATTATATTTTTAAAATAGATTTAATACTCTTTGAAAACATTAAACTGATTTAGGTTTGTTTAGCCAGAGAACAAGATCTGGTAGTACACTTGCAGTCAAAATACAAAATAGTTCTACACTACATACCTTTGTTTGCTCAGGTCTGAGAGGATGCAAAACCATTTAATAGCTGTTCGTCCAAAACTGCTGCTGACGTTTCTAATATTATGCACATGCAACTAAGTCAGTTATATGGCTGGAAATTACAGTACATTATTCCAGCAAAACCCTTGATTTTGCATCCATATTGACATTAATTTATCAAATTATTTTGTTATTGTCATGCTAACAAGTGCTCCTGGTCTGAGTGTCTCCACAAAGTTCAGATAAAATCATCATGACCTAGGAAAAGGACATTTTCCGTCCATGTGAAGAAGGCTCATTTTCCCTAAAAATGAAGGCCTCAAAATAAAAATAAAAATAAATCACTTGCAGATGTTCACAGAGTGTGAGCCCTCCCTAGATGTAAAGTGTATCAGTGAAGTTAAGAATTCAATATATCGTTCTAGTTTGTTATCACTGACTGAAACGCCTTTTGAAGACTGAGGTCATAAAAAAGATCCCAGTGTCTGGAAGTACAGTCAATTACAAAGAATACAGCATCTTGACTATATTTTAATGCGGATGCTGTTATATTGAACGGTTTTGTCTGCAGAGTTGTATTCAGGGTGAAATAGTGTAATCTTTGGTGTAGGTCCACAGACAGAAAAATAAGAACGTGAAAGTAAAGCGGTATTTTCAGTATAAGACTTTGTAGTTCGTTACATACCTCTGGCATGGAACTGACTTCATGCACTTGTCCGATAAGTTTACAGTAGGACTGAAAAAGCAACAGCAGCTGAAAGTGCAGTTTATATAATCTCTGACACAGTTCCAATTGCTAAGGAAAGATTTGTAGGAAAAGAAATAGTTAATAAAGATGAGTGAGTTGGGATAATTTTCAATAACTAATAAAACACACCGAGTAGTTCAGTTCTCAAAAAACATTATTTTACTGAAGTATGATCATACACTACTTCAGAACACTAGTAACGTTCTTTCTCCTGCAGGTAAGTCATATACAACATTGAAAATCAAAATTATGATGGCTAGCTGTCATGTAGCACACGTCAGCATCAATCTCAAAGCCGTTTATACAGGTTAGGTTCACTGTCGCCAGTTTGCAGCTGGAAAGCAGAGGCAGAATATAGGGAGAATGACTTTGTTGCACAGAACATAAAACTTTTTAAAACTTCAGAAATGGTCAAAGGCCTCTTCTGAGAGGATGGAAATCCAAGAGAGAAGCAATGGAACAGTTGTCCAACAGGGCCAAAGCTCCTGCCTGCTTCTCTGAGGGGAGAGGAAGAGAGGCAATAAAGCCAGCTGGGAGCGGGAAGGAGGAAATGCCAGCTCTGCAACTTAAACCTCAGCTCATGGATTTTCCACCATCTTGAAGAAACCATGCAACAGCTGGATGGAGCTTTGTGTGCAAGAGGACATTTGGCTTCTACAGTTTATTCTCCCAGATTAAGTAGACACTGTTCTATGAATATTAACTTGTTTCTTCTAGTGAAGTGCACAGCACCACACAAAAGGTGTCAGACACATCGAAGTAACGTGTGATGGGCAGGCCTGCCAAAGAAGTCAAGTTAACATGCTCATGGTCCTGGTATGCGTATTTCTATCAGGAGGTGGAATCTCATAGTTCCATGATGGGTCATGGCGAGGAAAGGAGGAATATTTAATCTTTGGAAAATTATGGAAGAAGTGAAAATTCTGCAAGTACAAATTGTGAGGCCTCCAGACCCTTTATCAGGAAAGCCTTACAGATTTAAAACCATATTTGATTTGTCTTCCCTTACAGACACAGTGACCCAGAGTGGGCTCAGTGATCTTTCCATTTGCTTGGAGAAACTAGAACGGAGTTTCATGCCAAACATGGCAGAAAAGAAGGAGATACTATTAAAGACTCTGCTTCCTTAGAGCACTTTATACGTGCTTAGCTACCAGCATGTACTTTGACTATTTGCTGAATTGGGGTCAGTTGAAAATGCCAGCACAAATACTAATAAAAAGTACTTTAAAAACATCATAAGCATTAATTTGACTGAAGTGTTTGTTTACATATGGCTCACTATATATGCCAGGGTTTTTATTAATAAGCAAAAATTAGAACCACATCCTTAGTGTTCCAGTTCCCCAAATTTCTGTACCAGCCATACAAGGCTGAGGGGCTGAGGTCAAAAGAGAGGTTCTCTGGCAAATTTGAGCTTGCTTTGTCGGAGAGAGGTGGGCACCAATTACCCATCTATGAACAGTCAGCCAAGGGCACTGCCAAAACCAGGCAGGGCCGGTCTCCTTCTGAAGGAGGTGGATGGAGGAGCGTGGGAGCAGGAGGGGGTGTCAGCCGGGCAGGGTTCGTCCTGCTGAAGGCCAGGCAGACAGGGCTGCTCGCACCTCGGCGTCGGTCTGCCACCGCAGCAGAGCTCAGCACTGCTCGTTTGCCTGGTGTGAGCTCTGTGCTCTTACGGGTCAACTGTTTCTGGTATCTGAGTCGGTGTGTTCGGCGTTTGTTACTGGTGAGCAGGGTCTGAGTGTTCCTGCCCCAGATGGAAGGGAGGAATCCCACCAGACCTGCTATGACGGCAAAGCCCCACAGGAGCTGAAGGAAGGCCCAGCAGATCTGCGGTGGGGGAAAAAAGGGAAGGAATGGACGTGCAAGGCGGGCACACAGTGCAAACTGACCTGTGGGCAGGGACAAAACCTACTGGTGGCCAAGAGAACGAAGCGGTAGGGCGCGAGGGATGCTGCCTGTTAAATAAACCTGCCCAGAGGCCATTCTCTGTAAGTGAGGCGGTGGAGCGCTGCCAAGCTCGCCTCTGCGTGGCCAACCATTCTCCTCCCAAAATAAAGAGCGACTGTTTAGGTACAGCCCCCTGGAAGCGGCTCTGGCCTCTGTGTCCCCTCCGCCGTGCTCGGGCAGGCGAGGGAAGGTGCGAAGCGTTCAGCCCCGACGCCGACACACGCTTGGTCCCCGGTCCCGTTTAGTTCACCAGCAGGGACCAAAGTCACTCTGCTGGGACTCTGGGGAGCTGGCAACACTATGTCGCAGTTAGACACACATATACTTGGAAGTTGTCAGGGAGTTAAAAATTAATTGGAAACCAGGACACGCCGTAACATAATTAAAAAGGAAAAAGATCTCATGATAGTTTGGCATGTAACACACCATTTTTTTTACTCCTTGGAGAACAGTAATTCAGTTTCACCCTCTGGCTGCTAACCTGAATGAAGGCAAACTAAGGTCAAATTATAGACTCAGGTCTGACTCACCAAGTATTTAGTTACCATATCAAGCAACTCAATTTTTGTCCTTCCTGAATAAGTATTAGAAACCAATGGCAGTGAAACTATTCATTAACATATAAACAAAATCAATTTGAAGCATAACTGTCAACTATAAATTGTAGTTTTTCATTAGGACAAATTGAAAATTATTAATTTTAAAATAACAAAAACGTTTATCTTCTACTTCAGCATATTTTGTCCATTCAAAGGCTTAATTCTTTAAAAATTATGTAAATGACCATTTAAAACAGCATATGAAGGTGTCAGAATTTTGGCACAGTATTTTTATATTTCACAAAACACACTTTAGTAAATTATTTTAGTCACTGCATGTAGAACCACATATTCTACAGGAAAATATAACAAAACAGGAAAACATGCTTAGAAGTAAAACCGTAAAACTGGGGTATATTAGTCCATCTATAGATGGACAAAGAATATGAAAGAACTTCAACTTACTGCAAGAGATTCCATTTGCTACACAGCAAGCATGGCACAGGAGAAAAGGAAAGGAAAGAAAGTATAGTGTCAGTGTAATGCATGCAATAGGAAGCACAGCCCATCTTTAATAGCATAACTTGTCAGCAGTATTAGCAATGCTTGCCTCAACCTGATAACTGGTTGGAAATATCACACACAACATGCACAGCATTCTTAATAAAATCAAGCTTTAACTCTAATGGTAAATTCCAGTCTAAATATCCTCAGTTAGATCTTCAGATTTATTAGTCTTGATTTATCCCACTCAGTAGCTCAGGAACTTACAGTGAAACTGTTTCATAAAACTCCTTAAATAATACTTTTATTTAAATTTGCTTTCTTTGGTATTAAGAAGAGCTCATGTTGCAAAGTGCTCAAAAAATTAGGCAGGGTTTTCAAGTGATGAACAGAACTGAACTTTGTTATTTATAAATATTTTGTTATTTATAATACTTCTAGTTTTAGATGTAATAGATCTAATGAAATTTCCAGGATAAGCTTTGTGACTGCTGGGTTTATTACGTGGCACATTACAATGGAATCATTTTGCATGTAACTTTTAAGTTACGGATATCAGAAGAAAAAAAAAAGATCCATGGAAAATGACAGTTTGGTTTCACTACATGGCAATGCCACAAGTTGAGACAGCTTTGTATTGTTTCCTCTCACCAGTAATGATTCACTGATTTATAATTCTGGAGCTATTAAAATGTCAGTGTAAGTCCTGTTGCAATAGTAATAAAGATTCTAATTGACCTACATTAGCATTTCAAAGATTAGGGGACTACCTTCTCCCCTCAAAAATAAGTGTTCCTCTTTTCTTTTCCAAGACCTAACATTTGCACTCCGTGTATGCCTAATGCAGCTTCCCTTATTTTGTATAGATTACATTCTCATGACATTTTTGATGAACAGTCATCATGTAAATGCTGTAACTATCAAACACAACAAAAGCTGCCCAGTTACAGCCTGATGTCAGTGCATATGCACACAGTGTTAATAAATATTTGGAATTCTTATTAAAACTATCCACCTTACCATCAATACAAAGGCAGCAAACACAGAAATGTGAAATAACGCTAACTTTGTATAGCCTAACAAAGTATTTCAGCTTGGCTTCTTTCCATGGGCCTTACTATTAAAAAATGCATGGAAAATATTGTCCCAAATCCTGCACTACTCTTCTATAAAACCATGACAAACTAAACTTTATGCTCTTGTGATGTTTAATTTTACACCTTCAACATTGCTCGAATAGTTTTTTTCTTCTACTTAGTACTCTTGAAAAAAGCCCTCTATATCTTGGCTTCCATGGAGTTCACAAATTAAGCTTTGTAGAGCTAAATTCAAGCTAAGAAGAGGACAACAGCAGACAAATCACAGCACTCTAGTAAATTCACAGGTGTGCTGGCTTGTGTTTTTCAAATCTTGTTTGTCGCTGACTTAAGCTCCTCTGAAGTTTAGCATGCCACCAGGTTTCATTTGGACTTTCAAAAATATTGGAATCCACGTATAATTTCTAATTTGCCATGGAATTTACTTTAAAGAAGTGGGCAGAGAAGCAGCAAATAAGTGAATTCCATGGTCTTTTTTTTTCCAGAAAATACTGTCTTCTCTGTACTGCTTCCAAAACCAGTACAAGCCAAAAAAGGGCTGGGGAGGGGGTTTTGCATTACATGAAAAACCCTTCTTCATCATTGAAAGAAAATATACCGGATATAAAATTTCCCTGAACTACTGATGCTCAACTACACATTACTCTACAATTTCATGATTATATTTTATCTTCCTCTGTCTTTCAGCATAAAATGAAATATTCCTTGGAAGTTGAAAAGACACTAATTGTTGGACTAAGCGACATTTCTTTTAATCCCTAAGAGCAAGGGCTCAGGTGAAATGATCCCAGCCTTCACTCTTCTTCTTAATTTCTAATTTAATTCCTATAGTAAGGGAAGCGTTGTTTTAGATCAGTTGATAGACACCACACAATTAGTGGTTTTGGCAGGTGAAAATACTGAATGTTTAGAGTATTTGGATCATTTTCAACAGTCCTTTATGCAACTAGTAAATGCTACACCTAGGAAGAACACACTCCCTAGCAGCAACACTTTGATCTGTTTTTTTATCGAGACAGACAATTACTGTTCTCTACTATTAGCAGACCAGGAAGATAGCAAAGTAGTAATCTTTAGATCTCAGGCCTTCTTGCTTTTTTTCAAGAAATCATTTTTACATACTGAAAAGAGATGAGAGTTACACAATTATTTCTTAAGACAGAAACACTTTGATGGCAACACAGTCTTTAGTCATTTATTGGCACAGGGGAGTCTCATCATAACAAAATAACTGCTGTGTGCAAGTGGTTTTAATTGCAAATGCATTTTATTAAGAGTATTCTATTTGACTTGACATTCCAACAGACAACAGCTTTTCCCATAATCTAGGAAAGTGGGTATATATAAATACAAATTTGTGTGTATATATACACGTGTGTGTGTATATATATATATATATATCAGAGAGAAAAAGGAGGTACAGCATATGCTGTGAATTCTTAAATATTCACTGGACTTGAAGCATAGTAGAAGCTATTATGTCTGGAGAAATCTAAAACACAGCTTTGTTCCTCACTTAGAAAAAATGCCTACCTGGGCCAATTTCACCTCGTTGTCAATCCATGGATTTGTCAAACAGCTGTCAGATAACTGATTACTGATTATTAAGAATTTCTAACTTAACAATGAGACTCACTGTGCCTTGAGCTTTACTGTAACTCAACTCAACTCCAGAGGACTATGATCCCAAGAGGTATACCTCTGTCTTACTGGTGGCCTACAGTAGGACTTTAGCCACAGGGAAACTCAGAGCAACAGGCATATTCTGGATTTTTGGGGAAAATTTTTATGGGTGCAGCATGTTTTAAATGTCCATTAACAGTCCTAGTTTGCAAAGCCCATATCCACGTGGTGAGCTTTGGGATGATCAAGGTTTAAGAAAAGTGTATACTGACTTTGGACTTCCAGAGTAAGTTGAATGTCTCATTAGGAGACAAATACTTATTTGAATTGTCAGTGCTAATTGACAAGAAAAATAGGATCTTCCATGTATCTCTTTTCCAGGAAGAAAAACCCCAAACAAAACCAGTCTTTGACTAGATTCAAGAAATCCCCATTCAGTAAATTTGAAGAAGGTACTGTTAGTTGTTCTCATCTAAGACTGTTACACCTGGACAGACAGCAGAGTAGTATGTGCAGTTACCTGTTGTCTATAAATTGACTCCTATATTCTTGAGACTCTGTTGCTCAATGTAGCATGAAATCTTACAAATCACAGACACATCCAGATCATATAATCTGTTGCAAGAATAAGGAGGGGGGGGAAAGACATTCTGGGACATGAAGCTTTTACCCAATTTCAGAAAGTTGCTAGCTCTAGTAGCTGACCTAGACAGCTTCTATTTCAAGCTTCTTTAATGTCAGAATAAACAATTTTTGCCTTTTCCCAGTTTCAGTAATGGTTACATTGGTCAACAAATCATGTGCAATTATTTTGAAATAAGATCTGATCAGAGAAACTGGTGTCAAGCTACCAGCATCAGCAGGCATTTGTGATGCAACTGCTTGTGCTAATTCTGAATTTGGTCTTATGCCTGTCTTGTTTGTAGAGAGGACTGTTTTTACCTCAATCTTTTTACCAGGTGGGGAGTTCTGAGAATTTCAGATTTCTACATTCTGTAGAGGCAAGTGTTGCTTTTTCCTCCTTACAATAATTTCTGAAACTTTTCCAGAAATAGCCTTGGTTTGTGCTTAGCTAAGCATTTTTTTATGCCAGAAGTTTTCAGCAGGATTTGAGGCCCTAGTCTAACTATCAAGGAATTTAAGAGGTTAGGCAGGTTCCCCTGTAATTACCATTATAAGACAGTTTCTTTTCCTGACAATTATTACATTCTTTAGCCCTTCAGGTTGAGGGACAAGAGGAGAGGAAAGATAAGAAAAACAAATACTTGTCCCTCTAGGAGTAATTTTTCCTTGCCCCTTCCTGATCACATTTCCTCAGTTTCCCTGGACTCTTCCTCCCATTACACTTCTGTTGCATAAACAGAAAGTGCCTTTGGGAAGAGCAGCTTCAATTTACAGGTGAATGAGAAGGGGAAGAACAGAAATACGCCTGTCCATCAAAGACCTACTATCCTGTCAGCTTCCAAGGAATAATGCATTTTGGGATGAGAGACCAGGAATTCTGCAGGAATGAGAAACCCTTCTTTTCAGTCTGTTTGATAAGCAGGAAGAATACTAACCCCAGCTTCACAAAACACACATTTAATTCTGAAATAGAGAACACCTAATTAAAAAAACCCACACAAGTGGAGCATGACATTTATTCACTTTTAGATTAATTTTGGCCAGCTATGTGAGTTCACACCACAGTTCACTCCTTCTCCTCAGCATTCTCTCTCCTCTGCTTTTTCAAAAAAAGAAACTGTGGCTTATCAGCAAGATGTGTGATCCTCTATCCCATTCTCTGGGTTTGCAAAAGAGGGATGAAGAGGATAAATTAAGCAGTATACACCAAGGTATGTAACACTGCAGTCTGGTCACTCTTCAGGGTGTTGTGCCTCAGTGGAAAGAGAAAGCCCGTGCACGTTCCAATAGTTACACCTCCCTATGTATATTTTACCTCCTGCTCCTAATGTACTTGCAGCAGAGGTAGTAGCATGCGCTCCACACCCCTCTTTTTTAGATTTTAGAACAGCTCACTTGTAACTTCCCTGTATACCATTGCAATTACAGAAGAGACAGCATCTTATTTAAATGCACTGGAAGGTACCTTAAACTTTTACTGGTGCCAATGCCAGGTGGTGGAAGATTGAACAGTTTTTCCACTGCCTGTGATTGCAGCCAGAGGATTTATCAGCAAATAGATTTGCTGATAAGGTCAAGGAAGCCAAAATGCAGGAGTGGCAAGGATTTGGGATTCTTGGGAAATGGCATAAAAAAATAAAATTAAAGGGAGTTCAAAGACAGGAAGACAAATACATAGAGGTGGGAAAGAGCTCTTAAGATAAAAACAGAAAAAAAATAAAGTGAACTGGGGGAAAAGACAGACAAACTGAAACCAGCATAAGAATAAAACAAGGGATTTGAAAAAAATGGTTACAACAGGCAACCGTGTGTTCTGAATATGTCATAATTTTCTTTTAGAAGTTAAAATATATGGAAAGAGGAGATGTCACTTTTTTTCTACATGCTGTTGCTGCTTCCTGATTTTGGCTAATTCTCTCCAGCCCCTTCTTTTTCCCATCCCTCCATTCTTCTTCCTCCAAAATGAAAAAAACTCCACAAAATAACATTTCTCAGCTCATTCTACAGCACTAAGATACTGGCTGTTTCCTATACTTAGTTTATCAACTAACAGGAATGCCTGCTGATGGTGTTGACTTCTGAAAAGATTGATTTCTTAGCTGGAATCAACACACTACCAAAAAAATTAATTTTGTGTATGTATGTGTGTGTGTGTGTGTAAAACTTCTGTTCAAAAGTGGTAAAGAGACATTTTACCTTAGCTATAAATACTCATCTACAGCATAAACTATTTCACTGGCTATTTTACAGTTCTTATTTCATAATTACTAATCTAAGTAGATTTCAGCTGGGCAAATATTGCTGTTGGGCAGACAAAGTCCACAACAGCTGTAGATAAAATGGGTGTAATGTGGAAACACAGTACACCAGGAGTGATTTTCAGAGACACTGCACTGTGGGAAACTGCTGCTGCCAACATCCTTCTAAAAGAGAAAGCACACACCACCCAGGCAGGGTTAGCTCTGCTACCTCGTCTAGACTAGGAAGGTGGAAGTATTGCCTCTGCATACTTCCCATTTCCTGTGGCCAAGACTGAGGTAACACCACCTTTGAGCCTTAAGTGTGAACACTGAATTATGCCCAAGCCCAGCAGAGAGACAAGGAGGAAGTACAGCAGGCTTTTGTGGGTCCAAGAACAAGATATGTATCACACATGTCACTTCAGAGGAGAGAAATAATAGTGCTCATTCATTACCTTCTCTTCTGAGTCCCCTGGCTGGCAGGTAATAACTCCGTCTCGGGAGCCCCCAGCAAATGTTGCTTTGCAGTTTGCAAGCCACTGTTTTCAGAGAGAAATTAAAGGAAGATATGAATACGGCCTATAGTTTGATTCAAAGAAAGCTAAGCAGTATTTTAGTTTCACTGCACAGCATGTCAGCAAAAATTTGCAGTTGTACTTTTCATTTACACAGACTGTGACAATTTGCCTGACTGTAATTTAAAAAGTGAAGTCTGGATTTCTATTAGTATTTGAATTGCATAAACCAAGAAAATGAATTAATTACTGAACAGGAGAAGGGGGAGTCCAGGAATATTAAAGTCGCCAGTCTAAAATTAAGGGCTACAATAGCTATTTTTTTAGTTCTGGTTCCTATGTTTAGATCTGAGTGCATCTGCAGTCTCCTGACGCAGCGTATGTATACACATGTATAAAACCAAGAACATGACATAATCCAGCATACCGAGAGTGTTGCTTCCTTCCTGTTGTTGTATGTGTCCAGGTACTCCTGCAGTTCTAAAACACTGAACTTCAGCTTTTCAAGAAGGCCACAAGAAAGCAGCTGGAGAAATGAAATCAAAAGGTCTAGTAAATGTCACTATGAAAGTACAGAAGGATTAGCAGAGTAGAAAGTATAGTAAAGATCTTGCAAAAGTATACTTAGATTTACAGATACTAATACTGAAAAATATTTATATTTATGCAAAAATCTACATAAGTAGAATACTATAGTGAAAACTCAATAGCAAAAGTTGTATCTATGATAAAAATGGCATCTATGTAGACCTGAAATTGTGTTTTGTGTTTAACAGCTTTGCAGAGGACTTTCCTAAAGCAAAATACTGCACAAAGCTTAACTAGTTAATCTCCACAGCTCTATGATGACGTAAGGCACAGCTCTTCCACGATCTCAGCAGTGGGCCCAAGATTATACTTTGCCAATTCCTACCTCTGTTACTTTTGTGTGAGGCCACGATGTTCTGATGCTGTTGGATAAACATGGGCCAGAATGAAAACAATGGGAAGAGCCATCTCATTCATTTCCTAATATATATTTTTATCATCCAGCTCACACAACATTTGACTCAAATGAAACCATATTACCATCTTTCATACTGAACTGTGTAAAAAATAGCTTCTCCTTTTCCAGACCCAGCTTTTGTGGAGCCAACTGGGTCTGGTAGGCACCTGTTTTACAATGGTTTTTGGCACACAGGCTCAACGCATCATAACTATTCTATGATTCTATATTGTCCACCTGCCAGTACTTACCTGACAGAATAATATGGAAAATTAATGGAAACATGGTTAAGAACAAGAGATAAAAATTACAGAGAGGAGCTGAATACCTTTTTGACATATCTGTTCAGGAATTTCTCAGACGTGAAACAGTCAGTAAAAGCACACACTGCAATGAAACACGACTTTTGAAAGGAATATACTCACTGTTTCTGCATCTACAAAAAGGGTGGGACATTCTGAACATGATGTTAACATCTGAGAAGACCTCACAAACTTGGAGCCTATTCCTCTCAGATTGTCTCCCAAGTAACTAGCTGCATCGCAGGTTAGGAAGCAGAATCTTTTCTGAATATTCTGGAAAGCAAGATACAGTTTATTACATTGTTTACTCAAGTACAAGCTTACTTCCTTTGTAAACAAATGGCATGTTTTTTTAATTTGCACGGTAACATGTGCAAAAGATTCCTTCTCCCTGTGGAGAAGTGAATGTCTGGTGAAGGATACTGAATAGTTATTATGCTGGAGACAGTGTACAGCTGGGCAGCTGGGAATCTAATTACAGAATTCATAATAATCTACTACTGAAATACATTATTTCTTGTAAAGACTATTCAATCTTTATAAGGACTTTCATCCACAGGTAGCTTTTTTTCTTTGGCTGTACAGAGTTAACAGAGTTGATCAGCACATTGCTTTTTTTGCCCATTCCGGGCATTGTTTTGTTAGTATTCCATGTCAAGTGGCTAATCAGATAATATAATGGACATCCTAATGCCAAATAGCAGCATGGAAAAATTCAGAGAAAACCTTTTATTTTCCCCAGTGGGAAAAACCTTCTTACTGAAACTTTTCTGCTGCTTGGGAGGACTCCAGAAATACTGCATTACATCCGGGAATTATTCTTCTCAGATTTTTTTTTTGGTGTTTTGAGTCCTAAACTAGACTAGTCTTCCAGAAACATTCTAATGCTGATACTTTCTTTTAACTTACTAATGTGTAGAGTGAATACTAAATAAAAATAATATATTAGTCTTGCAGGAACTGAAATAATGATATTGATAAATGCACAGCACGTTTCACTGCCAAAATATATCTCACGAAGGCCAACTGCTCAGCAGATGGGAGTAACATGAAAATATTTAAAAAAATAAAAGTATGCAACATTTTTGTATGATTCATTACACATTACCATAGGCATTTCTTTGAGGGATGTAGGTTAGGACCTGTGTTACCATAAGCATGCCTCGCTGGAGGGAAGTGCTCCCAACTACCAATCTGGATGACAGATATAAATAGCCTGTTACTGCTCCTACACTGGAGCGCTGAAGTTAAGTGCCTAAAATCAGGTGGGCTGAATTCAGATTTCATTGATAGTGGAAGTTGTTGGATTGAATGATTTTTTTAAAAGAGCTACATAAGCCCTCATATTGTAGATAATCAATATCAGTAATTTATAAAATGGTTAAAGAGAAACTTCCTCTACAGACCAATTTCCTAACTGCTTATTTGTGAATTGCTCTCTAAAGCATCTGGACTGGACATCTGAACACAGTTAAAATCGGATAGACTGATATTTGTCTTACTGTATGTTTCTACCATCTTGCTTCAACGCAGAAACAAAGTGCTATACATATCACTCAGCCCATGGTTCAGATTCTGTGCTGCACTGAGTCTGTAGTAGAGGCAAAGGCCTCTTACTAATTACCACCAAACCAGGTAAATGATTAATTTTACAAGTAACTAGCAGAATCATAAGAATCATAGGGCTTGGTGACAGTTGGGAGATTTATTACTATGATGTCTTCTGAAAAGAAAGATTCAGTTTAAGTCTTAGTGAAACTGTTGTTGTCAACTCTTCTGGCAAAGGAAATAGATCTAGATTTGATCCTAACCAACAGAAAAGAGCTAGCTGAGAACATAAAAGTGGAAGAAAAATTAGAAAGACAGATTATGGAACAGAACCCAAGAGATATGGGTTGAAAGGGACCTCAGGAGAACATCTGATCCAACCTTCAACTCGAAGTGGGACTATTGCTAACACTAGACCAGGTCATCCATGTTTTTTTCCAGCTGAGTCTTAAAAGCTCCAAGGTTAGAGCTTCCTCAGGTTCTCTGGTAACCTGTTTAGGTGCTGCAATGCCCTCCTGTGGAAGAGTAATTGAGTTTATGAATCTGAGGCAGTGAAGGAGACAGATTACAGAAATAATACAACCAACTTCAATGCGTTCAGAATTTGCAGGAAGGAGGGCCCATTAGAAGTAGCTTCATGGGGAAAGGAGATAACAAGAGGTAGCCATTCCATTAGGAAAAAAAAAAAAAAAAAAAAGAGGGCATAAGCACATTCTGTACTACTCAAAGTTAGAAAACATATTAAGACATACATCTGGCTATATCACAGATGCTTCACTCAGGCAAATACTCATGCAAAAAAGAAGAACAGAAAATGAATCTGCATTAAATTACTAAGTTGGGTACCAAAAGTATCATGGCAATGTAGGAACAATAATCAGAGAGGGAGATGCCAAATAAACTAGTAAGAAAAAGAGAGAATGTCACAAAGTAAACCAGAAATAATTAAGAGGAAGGCCAAGGAATCACAATGAAGAAAAATATCTCAAAAATCAACCTGATGCTACTGAAAAGACTGATGTGTTTAATTCCTTCTTTTGCCTTATTGCTCCCAGAAAGGGCATCTGTGTGCAGGTAACAATGAGACATCCATGAAAACTCAGGTGAGAACTGATCTTGCTAGTAAGGACTTGGATATTTTTACGTCTTTGCAGATTAGGGCAATTCATGCTACGATGGTTGTAATACTGGCTAAAGAGGTCTAGAAGCCATGACAAATATCTTTGACAACTCACAGAATAGAAGGTGTTGTAAAAAACGTGAGGAAGGTGATTATCTCAAAAAAACCCCAAGAGCAGAAGAATTAAACATAAAGTTCAGGAAATGGGAGGGACAGAAATGAAAGGCTAAAATTTTCTATTAGGAGGAGAAGTAATTGATATGTTGTATTTTAATTCATTTACTATCTCAGAAGTAAGGCAGAGAATCCCAGTCTAGAGGTAACTAGGTGTGCAAAACCATATTCAGAAGTTAATTATCAGCAGCTCACTGTCCAATTGGAAAGATAAATTGAGTAGGATTCCACTGGGGACTGTCTCAGGCACTAACCAAGACATTAATGAAAATACTGAATAATGGAATATGCAACACGCTTATTAGATGCATGCATGATTGAGCTGCAGGGGATGCAAAGTCCTTGGAAGACAGGATTAGAATTCAGACTGATCTTGATAAACTGGCGAAGTGGTGCAGGAAAAGGAAAGAAGGGCAAGGTTGTACACCTAGGAGGAAACAATCCACAGGTCACGTTCAGGATGGAGAATAACCAGGAAGGCAAAATTTTGTAGAACAAGATCTGCATACTATATTGGGTTACAAGTGGAAAATAATTAACTGTATTCTACTGTATCGCAGTTAGCAGAGAGAAGTTTTTAAAGAGGAATACTTTGCATAAAACAGGTAATAGTCTTATAGTCAGCGCTGGTAAGAATCTGCTCTTGCTTTTCAAGTAATACACAGACTAACTGAAGAGAGCCCACAGCAACAGTGAGGAGTTTAGAAAATGTAACTTATGTAGAAGGTTGAAAGACCTGGATTTAAATAAGAGAATTCTGGGGTAGGTGAAGTCATGGTAATGTATTTCAAATACAAGCAGCAACTGCAAAGAAGAGGAGAAGTACCATTGTGTATAGAGCAAGAGGCCATGGGCATAACACACAGTAAGAAAAGTTTTCAAGTGATAGGGAGAGTTAAGCATTGGACTACATTGCCTAGGAACGTTGTGAAATTCCACCTTAACCTAAAGATTAAGACCACTCTAGAGAAAACGTTAAAAAACATTTGACTGGGATGAAAGTTATAGTTGATCCTGTCCTGAGCAAGACAAGTAATATGAACTCTTCAGGTCCCTTCCAGCACACATCTACTCATGTTATTTTAACAGTTCTAGTTTATTATATGACAGTAACTTCCCCAAAGCATTTCTGTCATGGCTTCATCAAAAGCTGAGCAGTCTACTGTTTATATTCAAGAAAACATATTCTTCCTTTACTGCTTTCCTTTTCAGATATTCATAAAAGCAACAAGCAATCTATAGCTAGGAAGGTAACAGTCTTGAAGAGTGTTTTAAAGTTTTAAATATATTTATTTCACAATTACATGGACTATCTGTTCTATAATAAGTTACCATCTCAGCTATGTCAGTCTGGGTGCAGATTACAATGGTTGAAATCCTTCAAGCAAGGTTTGATTGCGGTATCTATTTTATGAAATGGGACTACTGTGGATAAGAATGCCAACCGCCAGAATATTATGAACAGGTATCTGCCTGCATACGGTCGCTGTTCTTTGTGTTAATGTAAATAATAACAAAATATTCTCAGAACGTTTTCTTCCTAACCTCAGGTTTCCTCTTCTGGGAAGAGGACTTTTCACAACAAAAGGACTCGATTGTGGAAACTACTTGCTAGCTCTCAAATCTACTTGTATTGGAACGGGCTGGTCTGCTGGAAATTTGACAGAATACAAAGAGGCAGCCGTAAAGATAATCTGGAGATCTTTGAGCTATGACTCGCTTACAGGAAAAGTACTTCAATAATTTCAGGAATTTTAAACAAGTTTAGCGTGTTATGGGCAAACATCCAAGATACCATTTACTTGATGCAGACTGGAATGTAGGTGCCCTGGAAAATGCACTTCTTTCACTTCACCAAGTATTTAGTTGACAAGTTCCTCCAAACAAGGATTTTGTTTCACAGTTAAATATTTTGGCAGTACTTTGCATTGCAAGCCTAGCACATACTGGGCTTGTTTCTGAAACTTCCTGTTGTTGAGGGTCAAAAGTCTTTTAAGTCAGAGGATGAGTAGCAAAGTTTGATGGTGCAAACAAAATACAATTCCAGACAAGCTGGGATCTTATGAAATAAATCTGAGAAAATAATACTCCTATGTTTTAACCTTGAAGAGGAGAACAAAGCTATTTTTATACACTAAAAATATGGCTGTGACTCCAGCTAAAAAATTCTGTTGTGTTGATACTATTAACAACTTTTATTTATTTCTTATTAATATTGTTATTCAGGTTTTGCTGTTATTGAATTTTTTTTTGAGAGCAGTATTGTACCTTTCTCCTCCAGTATCAGCTGAAGAAAATGAGTAGGCTATCTTCTGACTATAGGGCAAGGACAGCAGCAAATGCAGTGTGTGCACGCCAGGATTTGGAGTTAAACACGTACTTTATAGGTAATGTTTAGGTCTTGTATTACACAGTATTATTTATTTAGTTTTCAGAAGTGTGACACAAGTTCCTTTTCACCTCTTCAAAAAGGCCAAATAACTCTCAGAACACTTGAACAGGGCTATTAACCTCTAGGGCTGATATAATGGCAGAAGAGCTGAAATACACATAATGAAGAAAGAAAGGACTAGTTTTCAAAATGGAACTGTCATGCACTCAAGTCAGCACTGGTTTTTTTCCTCCTACATGGTTATTTATCAGTGTTTAAAAGAATGTCTATAAGGTACCCATATTTACCATGGTGTAATGTTTAAAGGAGGACACAGTGTGCAACTAGAGAGGACATGCAATTAACTCCAGTGGAGCACAGATGAAACAGGATGGAGAAGAGATTCTTATTGTGTGATACTTCTTTCTTATAAGGGTAGTCTTAAAGATATGGAAAGATCTTGAGATTGTATATTTAATAGTGGGGTACCCACTGCTAATAAAAAATTGTGTACTCTGAGATCACAGATACTCAAACGCTGCATGAAGTTACCAGGCTAGGGTACATACTGCTGCAGCATGCTAGCATCCCACAGCTGCCTCATATAAAGCAGGAGAAACAATTTAAAAAGGCTTTAAAACTAGCTACAGGTAAAAACACTCATTCCTTAGAACAACTTGTACATTTGACTCTTTTCTTCATTATCTTTTTGCAAGATTATCTTTTTGAGCATACCATTTTAGAAAGGAGAAATGTATTTCTAGTCTTCAGACTCAATCTCTGGAAATTGTGTTACATGATGGCAGATGGATATTTCTATTCAGATGATTAGGTACAGAATATTTAATAATGTTGACATTTACATGGGCATGGTCAGATTTCAACAGTTTGAGATGAAAGAAGAGATTAACAATTGTTTGAGATGAAAAGGCTGTTTCCTGTCTCTTGCAGTTATTGTTTCAGGCTGTTGGGAAAGTACTGAAGAAAACAGTCTTTAAAGTGGATCCGTATTTTAAAAATGTTATCTTCAAACCTGCAAATATAAGACACATACTATTCTTATGACAAAACTGGTCCTAGAAAACAGTTCTGCATGAAAACCTGGTACGGCGATTCTGCAACATGCAAAATTACAATATATACCTAGTAGTTCATTACTGGTTCTACTATCAGGAACCATCCTAATAGCCATACGCAATCTAAACATTTTGCTTTTGTATCTTAAACTTATTTTCTCACCTTAAACAGCGAAGAGAACACATGAAATGTATAAACTGCACAGGAACCATCAGAGTCGCACATGAGCTGGTTGATATGACTACGCCAGGCTTCTTCTGCATCATCACATGCTGCTGGCTGAAATGCAGCAAGGATGGCAGAAAAAAATGGTGAGGGAGGAGGGGAGGCATTTCGATCAACATCTCCAAAACTGAAGGAGAAAAAAAAAACAAACTGTGATGAAAGAAGAATACCAGGAAGGTGGCAGATAAAATATGTTATAACAGAGGTATAATAACAGGACCAATTACAACACTTTTCTAAAAATATTCATTAACTTTCAAATTACTTTTGAAGGTTGGCAAGATATTGGCTACAATGAGAAAAACCTCCAAATCAGAATCCATATCTTCAGGCCATTATAAATTATCTTCCTCCATCCCAGAATACCTGAACAGTTTTATTGTACCACCATTTGGAGGAAGAAGGCTGAAACTTCACAGGAGGATAAAGCCCATGAAGAAAAACTCCTCTTCTAGGAAAAGCTGGTTTCAATAATGTATAGAGGAAGTACTGAAAAGCATCTCAGTGTGTACAAACATTATATGCACTGACCTGTTTGGTTTCCCCACAGTGTAATGGATTCTCCACATTGTTCTTAGGAGAGAGAATTATTTTGGCACTCTTGGTCAGTGAAACAAGCTGACTACCGTTTTTAAAGGGTACTAAGCTATTTGATCTTGTATATTATCCTTTGGGATGAAAAAATACTTCCTATGGCCCCCAAGAACAGGAACTGTGGTTCCGAAACATGTGGTACACAGAGAGCGAGTGAGCTTCTTTATATATCTTCATACCTTTCCTTTCCTTAAATATAGGCTAATTGCATTTGAACTCAGCATCCGAAATCTGAAAGAGCTCCATAAAGCATGGAAGAATCTTGATGCCTTGTTGCAACGTATACCGGGGTCCAGCCACACTCACCAGCAGCCTCAAGAGTGTGCAGATGGGATTCTTGACAATACTGTGACTTCCTTGTGACCCACAAGAAATCAGGAGGATAAATACTTGACTGATCTGTTGAACAGTTAACTAAGCAGTGTTTCTATTACTGTGAATCTTTAAAAATACTTTTTTTTTTTTAAATTGTGGTTAAATGTGTTACACATATAATGACTAACTGCATAGATGTATGTAAAAACTGTATTTTGTTTTTCCTAGAAGGAAAACCTTAGAGTTTTTTTGAGTTGTGTGATAATCATGCAGATAATTAGGGTATTGTATTCCCACTGTTGTAAACTAATGAGAATTTTATAACTCCTATAGACAAAACAGCCATTGCATTAACTAACACCATGTTACCACTTCACTGTACATTGTAAAAGAACTTTTATGAGTAATAGCACATACAAGTACCTAGCAAGAGCAAATTGTTCCAGCCTGTCAACTTTCTCTTCAGTCTCTGTCATATCCAGACTAAGGCTATCACTGCATTCAAATGCTCCAGGGAGCTCATTTGTAGACCCTGACAGGTCATCCTCATGGACTGCTGTATCTTGTTCTTCATGTACAGCTTCAACCTAGGGGAGTGAATGATGATGTTTTAGAAAACAGCAAATTAATAAGTTAATTCCACTAATAAATGGAAAACATTTCATGAGAAAACCCACCTGATAACATGTTAAATTGCACAGATATAAAGCCAGCAATTATAAATTCATCAATCAAGTTACACTTCTTCAAAAATACTGTATTTTCTTAACTCATTGTCTTGGATCAGTATTATTTTTAAGGTATTTCTTCAACTTAATTTGTCTAGCAAAGAATTTCAGATTTTAATGAATTTGGCAACATAGCAGGGAAGTATTTTTTCAGGAAAAACAATAAGGTTCTTGCTACTGTCAGGCTGTCCTTGTCACTTATCACTTACCACTTTATAGTGTCCAGGAGTATATTAAAGCCTCTCAAAATATGTTGAAAACAATCACCATCTGGAAGACTATATGCATGTTTAAAATTGAGAATTATTTTTAGCATGTCATTTACATAATAACTTCCATTCAGGAGGTATCCAAAGCATTTTGCAGGCCATTAAAAGGACTAAGCTTCTATCATTTCCTTCCTTTTTCATCCATTAGCACCTAAAGCTCTTGATTTCTTTTTGAAACTTTACAATTTCTCTTTCATTTTCATTCTGAACAGATTTTGTTTCAGTTTTAATCCTTTGGCTTTTGTCTGCATCTTCCATAGCATCCTGCAAAGCAGTTCCTGCAGGGACAACTGCAGTGGGTAACTCTAACTCTTTAACTTTTCTGTTTGGATATCTCATAAGGTGTGTGTTTGTGCATATATGCATAGGTGCATGTGTTGGGACTTGGTAGGGAGGTGAAATCCATGGCAAGTAAAATTAAAAGAGAAAAGTGGCCCTCTGCAGGTTACCAGATCTGCTTGGATCCTACAGATAAATTCTGGGAATTTGCTTTTCTAAAAATTAAACAAGAGTTCTATCAGAAAGGACAGGATCAGAAATTAAGTAGGAGAAAGTTTTTTGTTTTTGTTGTTTTTGTTTGTTTGTTTGTTTGTTTGTTTGTTTGTTTTTGTTTTGTTTTGTTTTTTTGTTTGTTTGGTTTTTTTCTAAGTGAAGGAATAGGAATATTCCAGGGTGGATGAAATGAATCAGAGCACAAACCATCTTGTAAAGATAAATGAAAGCTAGATGGCTGAATTCCAGAAGAGGAACCAGAGAAGTTGGCAAGAAGCATAAATGTTTCCTGCTTCTTCAAGAAGTACTTAGTACTAACCACTTTCAAATATGAAATATTACCTTGAAAGAACCATTGCTTTGTTCACTGCAATGACAGTGTTCGTCAGAGGAAAACACATTTTGATGGAACAGGGTAAGGGAGGAAGAAAGAGGAAGCAAACACCTCCCACCCACTGGAGTCCAATACAATGTCCAAAGAGCAAAATTAAGAAATGGACTCTACTTATTCATGCAGGATTGAAGTACAATTCCACAAATCTGTGAGTTTAGGTAACTTGAAAAATATATAGGATAGCATGAACTGAATCTTGGTATCTCTCATACCATTATCCATCACTGCCTTTTAATCCCTTATAAATACTATTTTAATTATTGTGTTCATTATCTTTAATAGAAAGTATGTTTAACTAATTTCGTGCTGTTAACAATAATACCTGGATTTTGACACTGAAAAACTTGAGAAGAGGCCTGCTTAATTAGTCTGTTTCTTTCATTCACTGCATCTATTTAAAAGTTGAGGTGATATTTTTGGTTTTGCTTATGATGCAACAACTAAACATTTTTGTACACTAAAGAAGTAACAAAAAATTTCCTCTGCATTGCTGACATACCATCAACTCTCTGAAAATACGAACTCAGAGGACAAGGGAAACAGGAAAGAGCTCAAATTTTCTGTTATCAAATTAAGTAAAAATTATGTAGGTTCAAGTTTCAAGTTTTCTTACTAAAAATTGGATGACTTCTTCCTTAAAATAAATATAAACCCAGCCATTTTAACTTTGTTTATACTCACTCCAATTTGTTTTGCGTAAAAATACAGAAGTATGGATATTAGAAGAAAGTATCTTTGAGGCAAAAATCACTAAGGCAGCATTCTGTGTAAAGCTTATCAATTCAAACATCTCTCTAACACTGGCAAATGCCTGTCAATTTAGGTTATGTATTTCACCAATACCAAATGTGTCTCAGGATTAGCTGAATTTGCCTGTCAGTCCCACAAGAAACTGCTGTGATTTTACATTCTTTACTTTTTCCAAAGGTTTTCATTTTTTGATGTACACCAGTGCATGGATATTGAGACATTAAGGAAATTTTCACAGTACAGATTCTAAAACCCCAGGCATATACGAAACTCATAAACTGTGATTTACAGTGTTTAATGTATGTACCAATAGCTACTGCAGCTGGATGCATGAAATTAGCTGCAGTCATCACCTGCAAACCTATCTGTTCTGACTGCAGCTTCCTGACCTGAAATTCTGCCAACTTCTGCTGCTGATGGTTGTTACGTGGTAACTTGCCTACCAACAGTTGTTTTGACAAGTGATAATGAGCATACCTTTTCCACAACCATTATTTTGTGAGGTTCCCCTCCTTTCCTATCCCTACCCACATTTCCGGTCTCCTGTCCTTTCTTCCTCCTGGGGAGGTTTCTGATACAAACAATTTGTTCAATATTGAGCACAATTCCAACCTCCTTTTATATCTTTACTAAAAGTTTCCATTACTTTGCTTATATGCAGTGCTAGCAGTACTGTATCCATTTTTTGTGTGGCTGCATTTGGAGGGGACCAAGGGCAAAAAGTGGAATGAAAACTGATGATTACACAAGACATATTCTTCCTCTGCCCCACTGTCTTACACAGCTCTTTTTGCAGAAGTCACACAATTTAGACATGACAAAGAAAGCTTTACTTGTAAGGCAACAGTACCATAAAGCCACTAACACACACCCCCCCCTTGCCCCAGATGATCTTTCTGGAGAGACATTGAGAGGTGTAGGTTCATCTGATCTCCCACAAACAAGTATTACCAAACAGAAAATTAAAGAAACCACCCCCACACTGATAATCATTCACCAACCTTACTCTATGTTCATCTTCTGATACAACTGTAATAAACTGTGCTGATCATGGTGGTTGTATCCTTGTAAATTCTGCCTCCCCACCCTCCCAAGATGACTTAATATTGTGGTCATGAATTTAAAATTTCTGAGTGTCTGCCAAAAGTCAAGAACTGAATCCAGTGCACACAACTGTACAATAGGTTCTCACATACAAAAAAATCTCAGAGATTACACGCATACACCCACCACATGAGTTGGCATATCATTCTTTTAAATCAGCATGAAGAACAAAAGAATATTCCCTTAAGGTTGTAACTTGTAGCCAGTTCATGAATTTGTCTTACAATGAGCTTGTACTATCTTGGTGCATGTATAGTGCAATATACTTAAGAAACAATAAATAAAAACTTTTAATGAAGAGAGTATAAGTAGAAAGGAAATGGTATGAATGTGCAGGAGCATATGAATGTATTGTACTATGCCATTACACACAGGAAGTCAGAATGTACTCGCTTTCAAATCTTTCATGAAAGTGTAAATAAAATAAAATTGTAAAAGTGTTATGTAAAATACAATCCAGTTGGAAAAGAAAATAAAAATGTATTCACCTTGGATCCTTCAGACACTTGGAGATTATTCATGTCAGGCAAAGTCACATCAAAGCTGGACGTTCCTATATTAAAATGATGAGGGTCTGCTGAGGTTGTGTCACATGAGGTAGAAAGTGAGTCAATATGATTTGTATCCTCAGATGGGGAAAGAGTTATAATCTGTTTAAAAGATAACAGAAGCATAGAAGAACTGAGTGTACAGCTACTCTACCACTGCTTTTATGAACATGTAAAGCAGACATTGTCTTAAAGGGCAGTGACAGTGGCTCTCTTAATTTGTACAATCAGACATATTATAACCCTTTCAATGTTTCTATCATAAAATTTATATGCAAACATCCCAGAAGTGAGGCAATGAAAACCTGACAGTTTACCAAACTGGAATCTTGTCCTATTTCTTTAAGTATTAGATACATCAGAAAGATTTACTACTGGCCAGTTGTGCAAAATTGTCACATGGTGATTTGTGGAAAAAAGGGGAAAATAATCAGATCTGATGTTTCCCATGTTTCAAACTTTGCGTTAAAATTCCTGTTTACATTTGTAAATAAGTGAAAATCAAGCAGCGACAAAACATCGCATCAAGTGCCACCCCCCCAGTTTCAGCTGATCAGATTGCACCCGAGCGAAGGGAAGCTAAAAGCCCAGCTGATGAAAAACCAGAACCCTCTCTCTTCTTAAACTGTAAGTTTGCAACTAACTTACTAGGTCTGAGTTCTCCAAGATTTGGCTGGTGGTCAGGTCCTCCTCCTCTGATGACTCATCGGAGTCCTCGTGGTTCATTTTGCTCAGGCTGGGCGTGCTCCCTGAGAGCTGGCTCTCTTCCAGCAGCTGCATGTCACACTTGTCCAGGCTGTCCAGGGACCGTCGGCGTACTCCCCAGTTGAAGTTGTCCATGCTCTCACCCTGAAATCAGACACAGGGTCAGCTTCCTTGATTGGAAACTTACCGTATGCAAACCACTAATCATTAGGTCAAAGTTAGCTCAAGAAATATTTTGATGTAAAAATACAATACAAGCTTGATACAAGCATTGTTTCGTTTGTTCACCTGAAGATAGGAGCAGAAGCATGGAAATGACAGTTAAATGAAGATTCATTCTTTTCAGTATTAGATGTCTTTCATGCATTTGCTGATTTAAGAATTTGTTTTTGTAAGTCCACATATGCACACACCTCAATACCAACAGAGCAATGACAGGCAAAAAAAAAAAGGTTTAGAAGCAATTTTAAGGGATTTTTCCATGACGTTTAAAAGTATTAGAGGCACAGTTCATAACAACGGTTCAATTGCAAAACATATGTTAAAGAGTTTAGATCCTTCGCATTATATACATAACCATAATGATGAGTAGATTTGCATGAACCCTTAATTTACACACAAAATGAAATAGCTAAAGCAGCACCCCTTTTAAAACTTTTATTCTAGGCCCATATTGCTTGGTTTCATATCTTGAGTTCTTTTGAAATATTTGAAACTATACTTTGAGAATAACCTGGTTAGCATTGCCCGAGATTTCATGTTTTAAAAAGGACACAGTCAAATGGACCAAACATTTTATATTGACTTTCAGTTCTGATCCCACATGCAGTTACATAACGTTGAGTGCATTAAGCAAACAGCGTTAGTAGTTGTTAGGCTGGTGAACTGATACAAATAATGTAATTTCTTTCCTGAATAAAAACGACAGTTAGTTCTCCACCATTTTTTAACTTGTTTACTTTATGTATTTTCCAGTGGACTGTATCCGTTTCCCTAATTGCACTAACTCTCTTGCTCCCTTGTTCAAGTCTAGCCAGGTTCCTCTCCAGCAAATGCAGGAGCCTGTCTGCAACCGCTCCTGTCATGGACCTGCAGAGGCCAGAGGGGCCTTACACAGCACGAAAGGACCCAGTTGTAGCATTGGGTACTTCATCTAGGTGAAATCCCTCAATCTTACATCAACATGGGAAGGAAATTTATAGAGAAAAATGTTTCTTTTTAAGGTTCGGGGCTGACTGTTTAAAACAAGACTCGCTAAAATGCAACACTCCTAAACAAGCAAACCAACTGCTGAAAATTCAAGTTGACAGTGACCTTTAAATATGAATTTGACAAAAATACAGTTCTGCCTAAAAAAACATAAATATTATTATCAAATCACTGATTATGAATATGTCCTGGGCTCATGCAGGTTAAAATTATGTGCAATCATAGAGAAAGAGGTCTGAGTTCAGTAAGATCCCTTAAGCAGATTTGTAATTTTAAACACTTGAGTAATCCCCTTTCTGGACTATTCAGACATTTACTGAATGGGGACTAAACTGCATAAAGTGCAATTAATTCAATTGTAATCTCAGCTCCTTAACAATCAACAAACTTGCACAAATAGATCTTATTTTGCATCATTGCCCTTTAATGCAATGGACTCTGGAATATGATTAGAAAGAGGGAAAGTTCAGTTTCATGACACTAAGCTCACAGTTCACAAAAAAATATGAGGAAAAAATAAAAAAATATTTTTTCAGGAAAAAGACAATCCAGAAATGCAAGAACTGTAATCCACAGGGACATTCAGAACTAAGGAATGCACTATATTCAAAAGCAAATGAAGATGAAATTGTTATGAAGCCCGACACCTTACTGGAAGAACCCTGTTTTTTCACCGTGGGACTGGGATCATATGGTAGTTTTGTGTGGGAAGAGAACAGAACACATCTAAGATTTAAGAAATTAGGTCTCTTTAAATCATAAAAATGAGTGTTCAGGTTTGCAGCTATTCCTTTTAACAAATTCTTTGGCTGTCCATCCTTCCCCACAAAGGCTGGAAGACACATGCAGCAATGAGATAGCCTCCACAGACACATCAGTTACTGAACTAATAAATGACAAAATGACATAAATAAGCAAGCAGGCAAAGATGACCATCACCACACTCTGATCTTCACAATGCCTAGTATAGCTATCTGTAAACTTTGCAGCCCATCTCTATGGGAATATTTACTGTTGCAGTTTTGTTATGCAATGTCTTAAAGAAGGAAGCTGGCAAAAAGAAAAAAAATGATAAGGGACACTTCCAGGGCATGCAGTTAGAAGGGGGAGTGAATTAGAAGTGAGGGAAAAATGTAGGAGAGATGAAACACAATACCTGTAGTATTTGGGTTAGCGTAAGCTTGCTACAGAGGCACCCAAAATCATAATGAATTTAAACAAGAGGTCAACCCATGTCTACAAAGATAGAGTTGTTGTTTTTATAGTCTGTTAAGCAATCTGTCATATACAGTTAACAAGAAGGATGAAAGATGTATTTGAGAGGCTGCTCATTTTTATCTACAGTGGGAGCAAAGCTACCTCCTATCTGAAAAGCCACCAGTAACAAACATCAATTCAGAAGAAGAGTCACATATTATAAATGTGTCTGGCCAGCAGTGAGCAGATAGCACATAGAACTTCCCACAATCACCACCCTCTGGTAGAGGAGTGGATGTGTCCTTGCAGCCACTTTAAACATTAGGACAGCCCAGGGGAAAGAAGGGACACAGAAAGGGTAGTAAAAAGCAAAGTAACCCTATGTGGGAGAGAGCACTGTAGCTCCTCCACAGAGCGGGCAAGAATCATGCAAAACTTCTTTCACACAAGTTTTTATCCTTACAGTACCGACAAATTATGCAGTTAGTGGAGTCACACAAATATTGTAGGGGATGGCCCAAAGTACTGTGGAAGTCCATAGTAAGGCACTATTTACATATGGTTGTATCCTTTAGAGCATAGGCGTTTTGAGACAAATATTTTTTGAGGGTTGTGTTTGCATTACAACCGGTGCACAAACAATCAGAAACAAATATGCAAAATACTCTTGTTGCTGATTTTTGAATCATTTGTACAACTCATTACAATTCCCTATCATTTTAGTTCTCTTTATACATTGATAAACTGCAAGTTTAGGTCCCAAACTGGCAACCACTGATGCTCCTTTTCAATATTCTTCACAGGATAAATAAGTCCAGCAAAGTTGGTAGGAGTGTACAGCTGAATTAAATTGAGATGTATGAATTAATTTATTTAGTCAATTAAATTCAGGCGGGTAGGCAATGATGTAAACTTTCTGAAGAGGTCTCTGGTATCACTTTAGCAAGATGCCAACAGGAGCCAATATACCACAGCTGAAAAGCTGGAAATTATATCTAATTTGCCCATGGAAACAAATGGCTCAAACTCTACTATATTATAAATAATGAAGTTCTTCTTTTGTTTCTACATCATATTTATGCACAAAG
The DNA here is from genome assembly GCF_018691265.1 of Tyto alba. Classification (NCBI taxonomy): domain Eukaryota; kingdom Metazoa; phylum Chordata; class Aves; order Strigiformes; family Tytonidae; genus Tyto; species Tyto alba. The sequence goes on along the minus strand of NW_024881282.1, from coordinate 24,381,931 downwards.
ATACTAGAAGGAGAAATGGTTCAATTTGAAAAATGCTGATACCAGAATTAAGATATTTTAAAATTTGTGAGGATTGTTGAAAATGTCAAAACATGTCAAAACAACCAGAATTACTGAAAAAAGACCTCAAAAATATTTCTAATACAACACAAAAAATGAAGCACCTGTCAAAAGTGCAAGCACACACACACCGACCCACCTACGCACACACTGAAGAGGGAGAGGGCAACAACAAAACTATGATGTTATTCTCTCATACAAATTTGCAAGAAGGCATAACATATGCTGGCACATCTGAGTTCAAGTAGCATTCTTACCTGAAGCTCCTGGGTAGCAGATATAACAGACAGAAAAACAAATAGAAAGAATCTATGTAAAATTACTGTATTAAAGACATCATAGACAAACATTTGCCTACAATTGTAACTAATATTATCAAAGAAACTTCAACTCTTCAGCCTTTTAAGTTTGAAAATAACCATTACTTGCTTTCACATGTTTATGAAATTTCAAACAAGTACATCTTGTGATCTTGGGATGACAGAAGCACAACTGGCCTGTTTAAATCTTAAGGGTTTTTTGGAAAGACTGTCCTCTTGCTAGCTTAAGTTTTCTAACACCTTTATACTCATGTTTATGAATATATCAAATTCAGACCTGATGTAAATGATACAGTTCAAACTCAGTCATTAGAGAAACGGCCTCTTACACTAGGTTTGAATTTGGCTAAAGTATCTATTTGTTTAAAACAGTAGTAAGTCAGTCTGGACTAAACCTTGGAATGCAAGGTCTCAGATCCGTGGGAATCTGAAAACTGTATTAAGTAAAAGACTACATTTATCATTTTACTTCACATAAAACTAGAGAAGCTTAGTATCTGTTCCACGACCAACTTAAGACAATTAATATATTGATTAATTTAAGCCTCAGTCTTAAAGTTAGCCACATGTATAAAACAAATCTTTACAGGGTCACAATCCATGAAGGTGAACTCATTTTGCTAGGAATTGTTCTGCAGAAGTATATATAATCTGTATATAGTTTTAACTGGTGAAGGGAAAGAAGAAATTCCTGAATTTCACTGGACAAAAAATTATCATGTGATATTTAGTCAGAATTTCAGTCCCAAGTCCTTGTAATATCTTGAAAGCATTTCAGATGCAGAAATGATTGCAGTTGGTATACTTTTTGACAAACAACCTGGCATTGCTGTTTTAAGATGGAACACCATTTAACATTAAAGCTCCTTCATAATATTTGGCTAATGCATTTTCAACCACTGATGCCAATTGCTTTTTTTGGTTTGGTTTTGGCTTTTTTTTTGTTTGTTTGGTTGGTTTGGTGGTTGTTTGTTTGTTTTTGTTTTTTTTTGTTTTTTTGTTTTTTTTTAGCAAAGTCATGGGCATCTGTGAGCCCAAATTACTATATTACGATACAGAGATTCCTGACTTGGAAAATAAGGACTCTGCAACATCTCTTTCTCTTCACTGGAAGAAAAAATAAAATTCAGATGTACATGAATTCACACCTGAGAGGTCTGTTTACCTTAAAGTCATGTTACTACTGCAAGTCAACTAGGGATGAAACTGATTAGTTCTTCTTATACACATGTTCTCAGGGCTAAGAGTGATGCCTGAGAGAATTCATGTTAAAATTGAGTCCACGTTATGACAAGACAATTTATTAAACTGTTAGGTTTGCTGCAACATCTGCACCTTAAGTACTTCAAGAGTTAACAATTTCTGAACTTTTAAATAGCAACAGGTTCGTTAGATCTGTTTGGCAATGGATATTTATTTTTGGCCTTTCCCACCCAAATAGAAAGAAATACTCCAAGTTTGATATAGCAAAGTTAAGTGGTGTAGCCCCCCAAAATTCAGCAGTTCTTCAACTCTTTCCCTTCAGCAGTTTCAGCTCAAGGTGAGCTGACAGGCTTTACCTGTCCAGACTTGATCTGGGCCCTCAGGGTTCTGTTTAGCTCCTGCATGAAATGATGAAATCATGGACGCCTAAGCAGAGTGGAAGGTACATCTCTCTAAGTGTTAGTGATTTCATCAGCAGTTGCAGGAGTAACAACAGCCTGAAGGCCTGAATTCATGTTTTGGAGGGTTACTCCTGAATCAACAGCTCTGGAACATTTTCATTTTATGGGTTTTTAATCAGTAAATATATTTTTGTTAACAATTTAGACCTTTAAAAATTGTATTTAAAATAAATTCACTGAAAAGTAAATTCGCTGAAAAGGTACTAGAACAGAGTCTTTATCTTCCAGCAACAGCTCTGCAGCGTTTCCTAAACTAGATTCGGAAAGGAAGGGTGTGGTAGCCTCTTACTGTTATGCTACTGAAATAAACACTAAGTGAACATTATAAATAATCTGAACTCAAAACTAAGTTTACAGCTACACAGCTTTATGTTACAAGAAGAGTGCAGTGTTTAGTAGAAAGAATATTAAACTGTTTTAATAAAAAAGCTGTTTCAGAGAAAATATACTGTACCTCCCCATCTTCCAGCTCAACGTCTAGGAAATCAAAGTCCCTAAAGACTCGGAATTGTTGTTCACTGTTTGAATCATCCATGTTCTCCTGCTCCCTTGTTCCGTCTTCTGAAGACACCAAACTCGTCTGGTGCTCAATCAGATCCAAATCACCACAGGAAGAAAAAATCACCTACAATTCAAAGGATTTCTCTTGTAACACACTGTTCCCTCTGGTTGTTTCTTCCTAAAAGCTGTAATTGGTTATTCGGAAGACTGTATTTCCAGTACACACCTAATTCCTTCACTGAGTATTTTTAGAACACTCTTTATTATTTATGTTGGACAGGTGCCTTCAGATTAAACTTGTACAAAGAAACAACTTCATATTGCAGGAACGCATCCAAGAATATTACAGCTACCTCCTAATGGCTGCAGATTGATGTTGCCTGGATGTTTGTATACATTTATAGGAACAAAATTCGGAGAACTTAGCAAAGAAAATACCGTCAAGGGGATGAGATAGTAAATTCATAAAAAAATCTCTACTTAAAGATGATGTTCAAAAATATGTCGATTAGAAAACACAACAAGCTATAATTTTTCCTTTCCTACTAAAAATAATTATATCTGCAATTAAGTTACAAAAATGCAATGTCCCTGTCTTCCAGAAATAAAAGACCTGTTCACCATAATACAAGTGACACATAACATATTCAAAAACATTCAGAAATTTTCCTGTTTCCATAGAAAATGTTTAATAACTATTTTAAGAGCTTCTTACCCTGGATGATCTATTGCCCATTTCCTGGCATCAGATAAAATTAATTTTTAAAGAGTAACATTAGAACTGATACCTAATGGAAGAATCAGTTTTATTTCTGTAATTTAATTTTTTATTTTATAAAGGCTCTAGACTGGTAATACCAGAGGTCATTACGCTCCTCCCACTGAGTAAGCAAAACCTACAGCATCACAGATCTCTCACAGCAAAGCAGTATATAGCTCTGTCAGTAAATCATCTTTAAGTAAGAGGGCCATTCACTCACTGGTCTGTATGCTGAAAAATGCAGCACGGGCCAGTCCAAACAACACTGATAGTAATGTGACACTAAACTATGCAAATCAGGTCAGCAACTCTGGGAAACAAAAGTTCTTCACTTTTAAAGTTTAGGACACAATGAAACAAAGAAATGGTCAACACAAGGCTACTTACTGAAGGGTTTTTACTCAGCCCAACTTCCTGGCCACATAGAGAAAGGACATGCACCAGCTTTTCCTTTGTCCTTTTCTAGAAAAAAAAGATGGTTCTCAAGTTAGCATTTTTTTAACCACCCGTTCTCCCGGTGGCTAGAAACAGACATTAACAATTTTTAATTAGGAGGAACCAAAAAATTAGTTATTAAGTGCTCAAAGGGATGCTTTCAGAGCAACTATGCATACAAGGAAACATAAAAATAGCTGTTAATGATTTTGGTGTTTATTATTTTTAAATTAACCTATTAATTCTATTGAGCATAACAAGGAAACATTGGATTGTGCACATCACTTCAAAAGGACAGTTCAGAAGCTTAAAATTAAGTAGATGCATAATTATTTTTTTTCAGAATTGGGCCTGAGTCACTGCTATATAACCTGCTGTATTAAAAAAAAAAAAGAGCAATAAACACATTTATTCTGCAGGGGTTTATTTTAACTGGCAGGTAACCAAAATCAATAAGGTAATCAAACATTGCTTTTAGGAAAAAAAGTGTTCCAAGGAATTCTTTTTACCTGATTTCCCAAGGAAACAACACTTAGAAAGTTGCACATGCTATCTGCTCTCCTTGCTAACGTCTGAACTCACCTGTTGTTCTTAGCTAAATCTGAGCTAGACTTAGAGGTCCTAAAGAGATGCATCTCCTGCAGGTTGAAAGAAAGACACTGGCAGGATAGAAGACAGACATAACTCGGTCCATTTCTGAGTCCGAGGAAGACATTCAGCACGCAGAGCCAGATGCTGCCCTGCCACTGCCCCAGCCACCCAGGAGCACTGCACAGGGCACAGAGGGCACAAGCATTTAAGAACCTAAGTATGTGTGCAATCACCTGCTCCCAGCACAACGTGTTAACGAATGCTGCCCTACTTGAAAGGAGTTTACCTGCGAGTACTGGGGTCTCTTCCAGCTCACGGGAACAAGGACATTGGAGTTAGATCCTGATGAGGTTGAAGAAGTGCTTCGGGTCACAGCCATTGCCCTGGGTTTACCATCTCGTCCAGAAGAACTCTGGAGCTCATCATAGCGTCTCCCAATAATTGGAGTCTAAAATAGAGAGCAATTATTCACGAGTGCTGTGCTCCAGGATGAACTTATTGCAGGAGAAGATTACTCTGAAGATCATATACAGGGGTAAACCAAGGAGTGCAACAAATTTCATGTCACTTGGTATGCATGTTATTTTCCACTCTGAATGTGTGAGTAACATTGCCATACTTAGTAGCTAGTGCTTATGTTCATGAATAATAATACTCAAAGCAACTGTCAAACTAGTTTCTAACATAAGAACCACCCAAAACCCCAGAAAACCAATGAAATTTATTTCAAATCCACATCTTTTGCACATGTTTTTAAATGGGTTTTTCTTAAGAGTGCTGAACACTCTGGCCCTGTTCCAACAAACATTAAAATGCTTTATTGGATTGATAATAGGATGGTCAGCATTTTTTACAGCTATACCTACGTGAAACAGCAAAAAGAAATTCTTTAAACAAATAAGACAAGATGCCTTTCCTTTTAACCTCATATTCTCACTATTATCTACATGAAATAGTCTATAAAGCTGCAAATAGTCCTGCAGGTTCATAACTATAAATTGAGTTGCCCATTAAAATCAATATGACCATTCAGTTCTGTAAAGTTAAAAGGTGTACAGGGTTTGCAGGATAAAGACTTCTGTAAAAGAGGTCAGTCAGAAGTCAGGCAGTACTCCCTTAAAGGACACACGTCTGTGTTTAAGTTACAGAAAACATCGGCATCCAAGTATAAGGTGCTTGGAGGGGGATTTTATACATATAGTATATTTGTATATTACAGTTGGCATAACTGCAACATGGCTTTTCCACCACATGATTTTAAATACAAATAATAATTCTTTCACAAAAAAAAAATCTAGTAAAAGTCCAGAAACAGCTCTCCAGCACAGGTCATTAAATGTGTCATTGTGAATTCAAAAGAATTTAGGAGGCTTTCAGTTTGGTAATTTTGCTTTCTTTCCTAATTTTTCAGCTTTTTTAAGGAGCCGCAACACATGTTATAGGATTATCAAATAAGAGAATGAAGGTGTTAAGTAGCAAAATTACAAAGAGTACCTCTGAAATATCAAAATGAAACTCTAAAGTCTTCCCTGGTAGCTCCTTGGAGGCACTGTTCCACACCCGATGTATTTCCATTTTTGAAAGATCGCTGTTTTGATAGGATGGTAAAACTAAACTCGCAGAACGAGAAACTACCAACTTCAGAATATTCAAGGCTTCTCTCCAGTGAATGCTCTAGAAATAGGTATATTTAATCAGCAAACAGAAAGAAAGATTCACACACATTCAAGATTATTTACATTTTACAGTCATAATTTTTGCCACATAATAAAAATGTGGAATTGGAATATTACTATTCTTTCTCTCTCTTGGCCAGTGACAAGGTACATACTTGCAGAATAATTTCAACAGCAGAGGTCAAAACTTACCAAAGATGTCATTGTCAGGGAACTGGCCTGCAACCTGGGAGACCTGAGTGCAAGGCCAACTCAGCAAAGGATTTAAAATCACCTGTCTGAATGCCTTAATCAGGACAAGTAAATTGAAGGTCCATTGCAGAATCCCCACTTAACAGAAAAGTTGACTTGACACAGGCTCTTTACAGCTGTGATTTTCTAGTAGAAATACGTATTTTCCACTTGCCAAGTATTAGGTGCAGAAGTCTCTGAAGGGAAGTGCTTATGCCACCTCTCCCTCATGCTAATAGTTAAAATGAGTGGTCATGAAGGCTTTGGTTGGTATTAAGCTTGCTCCTGATGTAGTGTAACAGCCACCTAACCCTTCCCACCCAGTGAACACTGAGCTGGGCATCTTATCTGGGGACGCAGAGTCTATGAGGCATCAGTATAGTTATTAACTAGATATCACGCTGGACAGTCGCAGTCCTCCCTGTGAATCTAGTCTCAAAATTTTTACAAAGAAAATAAACTTATGATAGCAAATACTGATAAGTTCCTATGTAGGTATAAAGAAGATATAGTATTTACCTGCACGTATTTTTCAATGGTTTTTAGCACTTCCACGTTAAACTGTTTCACAGGAATAGCTGACAGGTCCATATAACTAAGAAGACTGTAGATCATCTGTAAGAGGGACTGTTGCATACTAGGAAGGCCCTTTTCTAGTAGCTGTTAAAGAAAAAAAAAAAAAGTGAAGATAATTATATTTTGAGACATTTCTTGTTATGGAAAAAGCTACTAGTTTCATGAATATCATTTGTACTGTTAATCTCTCTTCACTCACAGATTTTGCAATGCCATTTTACAATAACTTTACAAGTGATGAAGATATAAGTGTAAAATAAAAAAGAGCTTTAAGTTGGGAGCCAAATGCTAGCCTGTTTTGGCAATGAAACATACATTTTATATATGCCTGCCCTAACTTATCCAGAAAACACATTCAGCAGTTGAGTAAACTAGCAGACAAAATTTACACTGTAATTTGGGAAGCACATCCAATAAAAACAGGGGAATATCTTTTTACGTCTACCTTTGCTGAAAGTCAGTGAGAAAAAAGAAAACATGCCGAAGAAACAAAACTACTACTATTGAGACATCAATATATATTTATCCAAATATACTTCACAGCCAGTGCTCACTGGCTGTAACTGCCAAGGAAACGTTTTCTGTTAAGGAGATGGAGTCCCCGGGCTCTCTTGCTGTAGAGGCTGATACAAAGAAGGGCTTGATCTAAATCCCAGGATTTTGGAACACCTGGGTATAGATCCCAGAATATCACAATGCACCTTGGAAATACAACTGTGCTCATGTATATACATGACAGTAATTCAGGAGTCAGACAGACAGTCATGCTATGTTTGCACACGCGTGTGAAATATCTCAGCTGAAAATTTCCTGGAAGGTAATACGCTCTTTCATTGGTGACAGGTACTGTCCCACTCCTCAAATTTTAGAGTCAATCAAATGTTATTGCTGAAGGCTAACAGAGACTCAAGACTAGACTCTATCCTTCCATTCAGGCAAAGAAACAAAAAAGTTGTTCTAACATTGGTTACTAGAGATACCAGGATCTAGAAAACAATTACTTATAAAAACTCTATGCTGTCTCATGTCTTCCATCTGAGAAAAATTTCAGCTGTTACTCAAGTGGTCTAGTAATTTATTAGATGCCCTTGCTGGCCTGAATGACAAGGCTCCTCTCTTTATTGAATGAGACTGCTTCATGCCAGCCAAAATGGAATGATCAGCTAGGACACACACCTATCTCATCCCGCCAAATATCTTTCGATTTCTTTCATCAGTAACATTGAGTAGTAATTAGTGAATCATAAAACAAAGTAGGCAAATTCTATTAACAGCACAATAGATGGAACTGACCATGCTTTATTTATTCCTCTACAAAAATACAGCAAGAATTTTTAAGTTAAAGGTACTACATGGTAACCTGCTTCAGCTCATGGATACCTTTACTGAGAGATAAAACATGCTTAGTAATTCTTCTTCAAAACAGGGTTACATACTCTTTCTTGCCTTCCATTAGGATCTTGCAATAGAAGGTTTGATTCCTTCCTTTTAAACAGTTTATATGATCCAGCACATCAACCAGTATACCATTCCAGTGTAGGAATAAAGGATTAGAAGAAACTACCTGGATGAGAGAGGGAAATTTTTTGTTCTCTGACAGAGGCTACTGCATCTGATAATCGCTTTTGTGATAGGAAAAGTGATTCTTGGGAAATAATGGGAATTTTGTCTCTACTGATGGTTAGAAAGCTGTTCTATGAACTTTATCTCTGTAAGCTTCTAATTTCCATTCCAGTTTGTATAAATTTGTTGTCAACAGAATCCTTTGACTTAAACAGATCTTGGCCGTTAAACTCTAAACATTTGTGAACTGTCACTTTTTGCTTGTTCACATGAGTATATGCGGTGGTTGATAGTTCAAGTGTGTACTTAAATACATCATGAATTTGTAACAAGAAAGTCTTTCAGTTTAAAAAAAAGAACAGCAACTTTAAAAATGCATTTGGTACAATAAAAATTCTTTTGCTTCCAGAAGTAACAAAAATAGCAGCAAGATGGAGTTGTGGTAACACATCATTTAGATCAGTGAGTTCCAGGACAAAGACTTTCTACTGTATTTGTAGGAATAAATTGTTCTCAGCGGTTTTTGTTTTGTTTTGTTTTGTTTTGTTTTTTTTTATCTCTGGTCCATATGAACTGTTTTGAAGAACTGTGGATTCCTCTCTTCTTAGTGTGTGCTAACTATCTGGGTCTTATCTGGGTTTAGGGCTCTACTTTCCATTAGCACCATTTGTCCCCTTCCTGAAGCAGCAACTAACCCAGAGCTAGGTGGAGAGCAGAGCCTGCTCCTTCAAGAGCTGCCTGCTGCTGGTTGAGGGGCTGCTGGGGTGCTACCTTTGCCCCTACGAATCTGGCAGCAGGTGAAAAGAGATACTCAGCTCTTAGGCTATGTTGGTCAGTCAAACAAATGTGTTATGTGTTCACTGAGAAAATAAAGCAAGCATTTCACAAGCCATGTCTGATAGACAAGCCGTTAGCGGGGTAATGCCTGATCTAGGACATGCTTTCCTTGCAACACAGATGTTTTAATCTCTAGTGATTCCATGGAACAGGTTATGAATGCTCATGCTTCTATCACAAGCAATCCTCTATCTAACAGGGAGGAGGAGGAAACATCTACCATGAGTACATGACACTGTGTGGTTTCTTATCCCTTCTTCTGTATTAACAGAATTAGCATGACCCTGGACTTAATGAGTCGCTAGTTTAACACGTGACCCATGTCAATTCAGATATGCTCATAGAATGATTGTGCTCTCATGGTACAAGGTTGATTTTTAAAAATGGATATGCAAAAATCTAACATAAAATCAAAGTAAGCTTTCAGTAATGTGCTGATTTTGGTAGTGTAAGTTCAAAGTTTTACTGCACTATTAAACAGTGATATTTCCTCATCTGCAGACTAAGATCCTCAAGGATTTTTCTAGAATAAATAATCATTTTTCATGGATGGACCTGTAATATGAAAACTGGGTAAGGAGCACTACTTGCCACTATAAGGTTTGGATAAGAACACGGCTGAAATGTCTTATTTTATGCCAGGATCATACCCCTAGCTGACAAGCAATTACCTGCCATCAAGTAGGTTAAATGCAATTTTTTGTCTGAATGGCAATAACTGAAGCTTCTACCTTCTGCCGAGAGCATTTGTTCTCAAAGTCTTGTGGTAGAAAGTCCCCTTCTGAAGGTATACCCGTGTGTTTGGAGGGGTCACTGTTGCAACAGACTTCCTTTGTTATTCTTAAACGCTGTATGTCTCTCAGTCTCCCTCAGGCCCAAGCACTGGGGACCAGCCAGGATTTTAAAGCCCGAGGCTCTGTAACCAATGGCTATAACATCCAACTGCAGATTGCCCGGTCTGGTTGTTAACCCATTTGGCTTTACATATTGACAGTATATCCCACAGTTGGTTTATAGGAGACAGGAGCATGTTGTTTATCCCAGTCTGGGAATTAACTAAGAATAAAAGGGGAAACATATTCCAAATGCTGGAAAATTTTTTTTCATGGCCACAGCAGGCCGAACAAGATCGTTTCTTGTCTCTTGCTCCTCCTCCAGACTGGCAGCTACTCTATGCCCATACAAATATTCCCCAGACATGACTCAACAGAGCTGCAGTCAATGGAAATACAGAGAAAGGAAGTCCTGCTTACTACTCAGTCATCCTTCGATGATGGTACTCTGTGAGGAATGTGCCTTAATTACAGCCCAAAACCTGCCTGACTTGCTGTTAACATAGTAGCGTGGTGCCAATCTACAGCAAGGGGGAAGTGCAAAGGAGTCTCCAGATGCACGTCTAAACCCGTTTTGAAGGGAACAAGATCGTGCAGTGGCCTTTGTGAAAGTGCTCCAGCACTAGTTACTGTATGTAGAGCACTGAAGGGAAAACAGAGGGGAAAATGCGTTCCTAAGGCTGGGAAAGCGAAGGAGAAAGAGTCCAAACCTCAATTTTTACAGCATTTATTTATTAGGAGCACAAGTTTCTGCTGTGAAGAAGACACCTGACTGGAGGATTCAGCGTTGTGTTTGAAGAGCTAATAGTTCTTCAGGGTCTTTGAGTTTGAAAACATACTGAAAAACCTCACGGTCCTGTTTTAGTCTCCTACAGGAGAGTCATGGCTTTCATCATCAGTTAAGATCTGATATGATTATTTACTTAGAGCCTCCATGTGCAAACAAGATGAGGAATTGTGGCTTGAAGTAGCAGGGCCAAGTATATTCTGAAGACTGAAGTGAGTGTGGGAGCACAGCCTGGCCTCTTAGGCTCTTGAAAATCTGTGGATAGCCAGTATCAGAAATGCCTGCAGAGTTTTTGTAGATCCTTTGGCAGATGGGAGAACAAATCTGCTCCAAAGACCAAAGCTGCTCTAAAGAAGCTAGTGAATTTATGTCATGGATACAGAACTGTCTTCTCCGTGGATCAGAGGAGACTGAAGGCATCTCACTACAGCAGGGAAGCGAAGGGATAAATCTGAGAACTCTACAAGAAAATGGTGTCCTGATACTGATCCAACACAGGAGGAAGAAGATCAAGTGGCCTTAAGCTAAAGAGCAATAAGAAACGTTAGGAGAAAAGCGATGAGCACAGGGGAAAACCTGGGCAGCAAGGTGATCCCATTAATTGTCAGAGGAATGCATACAAACTTGTATCAGGAACCAGATCCTTATATAGCAGATGATATCTTATGTCTGCTGCTAAACCCCTTCTGGAATTCCCTTATTTCCCTCACTGGGATCTAAAATAAATGTTCAGTTTCTTTCACTTTCACAGTGGAAGATCTGACCGGTTGGTGAGTGAAGCTGCTTTAAGATGTATCAGCCCTGCAGACCTCTGCTGGCTGTTGTTTTAGTGTTAAATATTGATTTCTTACAGTAATTCCCTTTCTTTTTGCTAATTTCAGCTTTTTTATTCTTAATTATAAATAACAGCTACAGAGACCCCCCCAGTAATCTGCAGGCAGGCTTCAGCTCTTCGGGTTGTTAGGGAACAGAAAAGTGAAAACAGTAAAAAGTTCTTGAAAACTCACCTCAGCCAAATATGTAACCATACTCAAAGTAATATCAGCAAATGCTTCATGAAGGTAACGGCAAACCACATTTACCCAGGTAGCACAGTCTCTTGTATAGCTGTGTGTTTTATAAAGGGTCATGACATGTGCAAGATTTGATAGCTTGGGGTTCTTCTCCTCCAAACAAACCTAATTAAATATAAACGTCAAAACACATTAAGAACAAGGCAACTGCATTTACAGGGTTTGAGGATGGACAAAACAGTAAATAACTTCGATACCTGCGCAATCCTTTCGGCTATATCTTTACAAAACTGGTTTGGGCTGTCAAAATGCTGAATTAAATGGGGCAGGAGACACAAAACATTCAGTGGAAATCCTAGAACAGGAAAATACAGAATAAAATGTGTATTTTGGACAGAAAGAGCCACAGTGATCTTTAAGTTGGTGTTTTGTGGGAGGTCACAGTTTCAATATTACATTAGCCATAAACTCACACAGACTCTGTCAAGTTGTTCATGCCCACTGGCTGTGCTGTATTTGTCTTAAAGGAGCCTTAATTTGAAAATCCAGTATATCATTTAGGCAACAGTACTGTTATAAAGCATGAACCTATTTCTGCAAACATTACTGCACAAACAGGTATTTACAGGATAAAATATTTCACAGAAATATGTGTTTTATTCCTGTTAGAGGGTGTGTTTATCTTTTCCCCTTAACTAGCTTACTGACAGTCTTAACTGGTGGCATTGTCACTACTGCTGCTAAAATGCAAAAAGAAATTCAGTGAATATTGATAAATTAACAACAGTTTTGGTCAGGCACAGCTTCCATTGTTTTATACTGTTCAAGTCAATAATGATAACGATTCAAAATTCTGATATAACTGGTCAGATGAGACTACTCAAATGGGTGTTTTTGAAGCTAGGAGATGGCTCCTGAACCAAGTGCCAGCCGCTGTTAGGCGCAAGGGCTCTGTCTGAAGCTGGAATTCAGCTCTTCTGCACCAACTCATAGCTCAAGGTAGTTGATGAACTACAGCCAGCAACTGTAACGAGGGGCTATAACGAAAGCTGCTCCAGTTCAGGTGGGTTCAGGTTGCAAATAAATTTTATCTGGACACAATCTGTTTTTTGAAAAGAAAGAATCTGATCTATGGAAATAACTTTCTAACCATTCATTTCCTCTTGTTCTACACAATTAAACAAGTTGCCTAAGTTAGGAGTGTAATTTCCCTAGGCTTCCTCTATACTCGAGGTAGAGAAAAGACACCATCAGATGGTACTGTCAGAGCCCATATGTGAATTGCCCAACCAAAGTCTGGAACACAGGCACCACACAGGTGCTTAGAGATGGGCAGGCTGTTCATGGCAGTCAGCCCCGTACTCCGTGTCTAAGCTTGTTATGACTTAGTTGTGAAGCCTGCACAGTTGCCTTAATATCTGTGTTTCTGACTGAAACAGAGGAGTAAAAATCTGGGAAATTACAGAAACTCTCTTCAAGAAGTATAATTAAGAAGTGGTCACAACTTCAGCTAAATAATTGGGAATTTCAAAATGTTACCTTGTTTCCTTATAGCCCTGGCCTCTCTCCACACTCACTACTGTGCTATTGTTGTTTATCTAAAAAGTATACAAGAGTTTTTGATATTTATGTTTCTAGGGAAAATCTCATGAAGCACTAATTTAAAATCACTAACTAATAATCTGAAATATTCTGAAAACAATTCAATGGAAGAACTGGACGACATAGATTCTAGAAAATTTGGCAGTATCTCCTTACATATTTTCACTTTGTCAGCACTCAGAAACTTTATATGCTGCTAAGCCCTAGAAATGTAATGTGAAATAATACATGACCACTCTCCTCCGAAACCTTATTGTGCAATAGATTCACTTTTCAGAAACATGTTATATTGTTATGAAATTTCCAAAAAGCCCACCCAGCTCAAAGCAAAAGTACATTATACTATATTAAAAGAAAAAGGAAGTGACATTTTTGGTTTTGTTCAGGTAGGCTAATGAGGTCTGTCATCAAATGTCAAAGCAACAGAAACAGAAAGAGAGGAAAGTATACTGGTTTTACCTATAGCTTGAGAGGAATCCACCATGGATATTCTAGACACTGGTGTCAGCAAACTAAAGAGCTGTAGTGTGAGATCAGTGGTAGTAAGGGAGGTGAATCCTTTCAGGAGTAGCTGCTGAAGCCCTGAGAAGTCTGCCCACTTCAGCTGCCCTTGCAACTTCTCTAACTTCTCCCGATTTTCAGCTTTATCCAGTGGCAAATGAGCCAGAAGTTTATTCAGTAACCGCAATGCCATCAGATACTCAAACTCAAAATCTGATTCCATCAAAGCCACGGCAACCCAGAAGATGGTGGCCAGCAGGTTGGTTGGATTGTTAATATGGGATGGGTCAGTGAGACTGTCCTTTAGAGAAGATGAACTTCTTGTTTTAGAGGACAGGCCTTGTTGGGTGCATGCCTGAATTCTGTCTAGTGTGGCACTGCGTGGTGGGTCTGAGGACTTGTCCACATCTCCAAACTTTTTGGGTACAGAGAAGCTCCTCTGGTGCCTGCTTCGTTCAGCAGTGGCTGTGTTACCACTTGCAGGATTCACGTTCAGCTGCCCCGTGCTCTTCCGGTTAGCAGTCAGTTTGGTGCTTGATGCTAAATCTGGCGAAGATGAACTGAAACCAAAATATATAACATACGTTGCAATGTGTGAAAGTACAGCTTGAAACTTGTAAATACTTGATGCAAGTTAAGTATTTATGAAATTGTAAATAAATAATTAAATAGGAAAAGTAAAACACCACAACACCACACCGTCTGTTGCAGCCTGTCTTTTTTTTTTTTTTTTTTTTTTTTTCCAGAAGTGCCCACAGACATGATGGAAATGAGGTTTATGTGGCACTGCACCAAACCAGAGGAGGACAGACTACAGTCTAGATAGGTAAGAACGACATGGGGATAAGAGACACAGAGCTGTGAAATGGCTAGTGGAAATGCCCATATAATGGGGCAGTGGTAGAACTGAAAACAATTTTGGTTTTCAAAATGCCTTCATCAGTGGAGCAAACCCTGAACTTGGCACAGCTGGTAGGCAAAATGCACAATGGCATACTGGCTAATGTAAGAACTATGGGCAGAAAAACCAGGATATCTTAAGCAGAACCACAAATAGGCCACATTATCCTCAAGAAACCTGTCGTGTGGCTGGCTAGGTTCTTGCTTGTCATTGCATCCTTCCCGACTGTATCCTAAAATCTCTTCAAGATGATTTTACAGAAAGCAGAGGTGATTCAGTTTCAGTGACTGATGACTCCTCATGGACTATCATGCGATGATCCAGACAATCCTTATTAATTATTTGTACAGATGAACATGCTGTGTTGATACATGCAAGGGAAGTTTGCTCTGGAGAACAGCTAATTCCCAATTCTCTGGTCCCATTCCTACCTCGTATGCTATGAGTCCCTACTGACTATAATATCTGAAGAGAATCTTATGGAATCAATAGGTCCAGGGTAAAGAATATTGCATCCCACTGCTTTCTGGAGTGTTTCTTATTTTCTGCTCCATCTTGCCCTTTCCTGAAATGTGCACTAAAGAAAGATAAATAGCTCTTCATTTAGAAAGTAGAAGCTGTATTTCCCCACCTCTACTCAGTCACAAGGCAATGCTTGTGTTCTGTCATTGCAGTATAATACATAGCAACCTGCCTACTAGCTTCAGAAATTATAGCCTTTGGATTTTTGTTCTGCATGTAAAGCATGGTAACTTATGGACATTTTTCAGAAACGTTCCCTATTCTGTTGTTGCTATTAGGAGTCATATAGACATTAATCTCCCTCAGTACCGTCAACAGCTGTGTTATGGAAGGAGCCTGCAATTTTCCTCCACGTACAAAGGTCTACTTTAAGGCCACAGGTTTCATACAAAGATGGTCTACATATCTGGCAAAGTCCATGGGTTATGTACACATGGGACAAAATTCTCCCTAGTTTCATTGAAGAGAACAAACCATGATCACTTACTTCGTGGGGAACACTTCATCTGAGAATGACAGGTTGTATGAAACCAGTATTACAAAAAATATGTTTCTTCCCAGATACGTTTTCAAGTACATAGTACAAAGGTGCAAAAAATACAGTATTTTTAAAGGATGTTAAAGTAAGTTATTGCCAAATGGCAGCAAGGCAGAACTGATAATGCACTGTAAAGTTCCGTTAGTTGTATCAATATTACTACAACTATTGCAAAATTTGACTGAGATGTGCTCTTAGTCTAGTTCTCTAAAGGTTACAAATGAGCTCAGTCTTATCAAAATTATTTTATGCTGTCAGACGGCAGAACTGCACACTTACTATCATGGGGCATTGAAGAAAAAAGATACAGTTAAGAGAACAGGCTCTTACCGCGATAACACCGTCAGAAGATCACTGTTCTTCAAACAATCAGACAGATTATCCACAGCAGCTTCCAAAGTAAGTAGTGCCTCCATTACATACCCCTGCCAATGCACAAGGTTAACAATTTCAACAAAGACATGCAAAATAGTGAACATTTTAAAATCCTGAGTTCATAAAAGAAATAGACCACCTACCGAAAACCTGTAATTTCTCTTGAAAAAAGAACAACATTCACATCAATGCCACTGCCCTGAACATGAAAATGTCGCTACAAATGTGTTTTATTTTCTACCTCTGAATGATCCATGGAGGCACGCAAAAAGGGCACCTATCTCATCAGGGGATTGGTAATGGCATACAGAACCTCTGACCTGCAGGTCACTGATACAAATTCTGCACAAGCAGTTGTGACAGAATATTACTGTCATCTTGTGGCAGTTTCATTACCTAAGTAAAATATAGAGGTGATGTCAGACTATTTCTTATGCAGAGATCGTAGTTCTCCTCATTAAATCTTGAATCTCACAATAAATAGTCTCTGGTTGTAAAATTTCAGTCTGTTTAGCTAATCCAAGTGAACAGCAGTTCAGTATGAGAAGACTGGATCAAATTAGGTCAGTGTAAATTTTGTATCGCTGTGGATGGTGCGGATTTCTTTATTCCACAAGATGTTAACATTTGAGAAATGAGGTGGTGTCTGCTTCCCATTGTCAGATTACATCAGCGGATAAGATGATGGGTTTCTTAAGTACAAATTAATGATGTGAAAAGGGAAAAAAAGGTCATCACAAAGATTTCATTTTGAGTGACATTTACAAAATGTTTTCTAGTTGTTTTCTTTAGAGCTATATAAGATTGCAACAGCCTGATGAAGGCTTTGGTAAGGTACATACGGATTCAGTAAATCCAGACGCAACTTCTTCTAAGGCCACATTCTACTTATGTCACTTGACTCCAAAACACCTTGTTAAAAATATTAGCTTTAAATTAAGCATGCCTTAAATCAACAGTACTAAGAAGCATTATGTACACGTGCATACCTGAATCTCATCTCCGTGCTCTCCAATAACTTCCACCAATCTTGACAGGAGGTCAGACAACGCATGTGCAGAAAGGGGCTGCTTTAGGGCCCTGAATATCTGGAAAGACCGACCTGCATAATGCCTTGAAGAGCTCGAAAGAGCTGTTTGTAAAGCAACTTCGCTCAGATGCTGCTCCAAATGAAAACCTAAGCAAAAGAATAGTATGTTGTTTTGTTTTTTTGTTTTTTTGTTTTTTTTTTTTTTAATGACAGACATTACTGTGTGTCATAAACAGGCTGAACCAACTCTGTGGAGGGGATATGCACTGTAGCTTATCCTGAAAAGCCTGTGAGAAATGGAGATGCAGAAATGTCTGTGTTTGGGAGAATTTCCCACGGTTTACATTTATTTCACACAGAATATAAGAAAGCTAGCTGCAAAGCCAAAACTTTGAGTCTACAAATGCTTGTCAGCAAAAACCTGAAATTACTCATCTGATTTAAATTTTTTTACAATTCCTGGACAAACTTTCAAGCCATTCACTATTCTTGCTGGCAGCAACACAGTAACTTCTGAACACTCCCAAACCTAAAGCCAAGCTGAATTAGGAGTCCTTCTACTGGCTTCAGAAGGCTTTGGATAAGATCTTAAATATAAATACTGATGCTGCATTCTGCTTTGATCTTGGAAGATATTTAATTAGTGACTGTGTTGGTTTTCAAAATACAATCAGTACATTTCCTAAACTCTAAAAACATAATAAATTAAAGCTAAACTTTTACTGCCAGAAGAAATTTAACAAAGTACATTTACTTAGTAACTGTGATGTATTTTACCAACAGGATGTAAAGGAGCATTTATATGGCAGAATCAATCAAAAGGCTTTCTGCCAACAGCTTTGAAGAAACGCTCAATTTAACATTCAGCCATAGCCCAATCTAACATGATCTTTTAAAAGCAATTCTTTCTTATGTCATAAATTCTTATTAAGACATACAATAAGTTGTGCTTCTGCATAAGCAGATCTACTAAGTCACAGGATAAACATTCATTGTGACCTTGAGGGAATACTCTTTTAGTTATGAAAGGAAAAAAATGTACTACCTGACTTGGAATCTTTAAATACAGATACAACATGACGTAGAAAATTAGTAAGCTGTTCAGCACTCTTGGTGTTCTGATTTTTGGGTGTGATATCTTCATGGCACCAAAGTGGACCAAATGCCCTTAAAAACATACATAACAAAGTGCAAAATTTCTTTATCTGAAATAAATGTAATCAGTTAAAATATATAAACTGTAAAGGCAATTAGGTATTTCCAGGGCCATGCCCTGCAGAACATGCAATTGAACAGAATTTAATGAGCAAAATACAAGTAAATAAATATTCCTACGCTGTATTTTACAAAACCTCTCTTTTAAAATATAAGTTATACCATTTACAGAGCGGCATAAACAAATCTATGTTTTTTAATTCAACATTGTGCCTAGGATAGGCTAGCTGCAGTTGGTAGTTAACATTCGTTTCACCACAGCCTTTCACTATGACCTGTTCACTTCCTATCTGATTTTATAATAAAAAAAAAAATCTTCTTCCATTAGTTCATTGTTGAACTTAATACTATCAGTCAATCAAACATTTTATTCCTGTCAAGCAAGATTTTTTCTTCTGCTTCTGACACTGTAGTGCTTTTAAGTATCTACCTATTTCTGTAAGTATCAATAAAAGAGGAATTGGAGTCTGTAATTACTATAAAAGCTCGGTCATTTTCCCTTGAGTCTTTTAAGTTGCTACAGATAATTGCAGAGAAGACATGAAAGTACGTGTTTCAATTATGAACGTATCCTCTGCTTATCTCCATTACCTGGTTGTCAGAAACTCTATTAATTTGTTTGCTTTTTCATCTGTTTCAGCAGCAGTGTCCATGTCCTCAACCTCTTGTGTAATCTGTGGGAGATTTCCACTGCTGCCTCCCAGACTGATACTGGAGGAGGTGGAGCTGGAGCTCAAGCCGGAGTCTGGCACCGGAGATGACTGGTATTCTCGCAGAAAGTCAAAGCCACCTGCCAGCCAAAAGGGAGGAGATAAAGATGGAATGCACTGTTGGACCAGTGTTACGGATGAAATTGTGTCTGCCAAGCAGCTCTTTTCAGAGTCAGCAGCAGAAACCTTCTACTGGGAAATGAGGAAAACCTGCAGACAAACGCCAATGAGAGTGAAAATGGTACAGTGTTTCTAAATGTGCAGAATCCAATATGAAATGAAAAATATTGAAGTCAAGATACTGTTTTTTACTGCATGAGGGCTACAGTACTTGAAAAGCAGACGTTTCAGGGCATTTAACGTTCAGAAGTTTGACTTTTTGTAAAGTGAATTTTGAAGTTGGCTAAGTGCACGCAAAGTTCAGCTCACTTCTCTGGGCTAGTCTGATGAGGAAAAAAACCTCTGCAGGGTGGAATGTTTAGGACAATGATGTTGTCCTGATTTTACAAATGTAATGGAAACCAAGACACAAATGTTTAAGGCTTATGTTCAACACCTGTAGTAAACATAAACACTGGACTACTCATACTAAATATTTTCAGCAGTAAGATTAAGCATCCGAGTAACGAATTCTGCGAGATCAAAAGCTTACCACACAACTTCTGAGCTGAAGTTAGAAACTAAGACGTGATTTCTTAAGGTTAGACTGCTAGTCATCTTAGGCTGTATCTGCAACAGAAAAACTGGCTTTGCGAGAAGATTGGGAGCAGGGGAAGCCTCTCTACTGACAAAAGCCATTGCAGGTCAGGAGACTCTTAATTTAGTTGCCTGACATTATGCGGAACAAACCTGAGTTGAAGTATTTTCAGTTAGGATTCTTTGCTACAGCTACTCACCCATACTCTCACTTTCTATATTAGCTGCTCAAAAAAGAGTCCAAATACAAAGTCTTGATAACTTCTTGGACTTGAGAGGCCCAGACACAGGGTACCAATTACGTTTTACAGACACCAGAATGAAAACAGTTTTTCATTTTGGCAGAAAAGCAGTAATATAATTTTAAGGTAAGAATTTTATTCTGTATTTAGTAACTTGTGGACATGCATTGGAAAAGAGATCTACACTACTCAAACCATGAAATTCACATGTGAGGTAATTTTGCATAGACATTATTCAGAATGAAACCTCAATGGCCAGACTAATTAATTAATTTGAAATATATATCCCTTCTTCTCATTGCTTTAAGATATTTTTTTGTGTCTCATAAAAAAGTAATAATCAGTTATCAAGTAATTTCTTTATAAAGCCAAATTATTTATTACTTTTGGTTATATTCCTAAAGAACCATGGAAATGCCACTAATTTGATAATCTTTCCTTTTCATTTCTCACTGCATGGTAAAGTCCCTCATCCTTTCTCAGACAACTAATCCTACCTCCATAACTCTACAATGGTTCTATGCTTCCTTCAAATCTCAACAATACGCTTGCTTTTAATAATATTACATGACAACAGTAAATTTAGCTAGCAGCTTTCTACTCACTGTTCTCAACCCCTAAAAAATAGGTAAACTGCTCAAAGTTAACAGAACTCAGCAGAGGTCTGAAGTAAGCCTCCTAATGCAGAAAGAGATTTCAGGGCAGAAATTAAGTGTATCTGTGATATAAAGGAGGCTGTATATCATGTTAAATTTTATTTAATAATGGAAAATCTGAGCTGCACATTTTTGCTGCTCTTCCTGTGTTGGAATATTCATTTCTTTTGAAGGTTGAGGAGTGATTGCCCTCATTTAAAGTAGTCCTGGCTCCCTGAGGGGGAAGTTATGAAGTTATTATCCGTATTAATGTTTAAAATTCTACATTATATATTTTGTCTTACACCAGATAGCTTTCTCACTGTCATGAAAAGTTATTTAATAATAATTTGGGTGCATCTCTAGGGTAGTTCACATGGAATTAATATTAATGGGAACTGTTCGTATTTGCCATTTTACTACTTTGTCAAAACTTAAATTTTAGGAAAGTAACCTTGACAGCCTACTTTCAAAAACCTCACAGTATAATGCAATATTATTTTCTGCTTTTGCATTATTACCTGTATAAAGATATTCAGGTAAGTATGCTGGTTGCACTGTCAGAGTCTTGGTCTCATTCATCTCTCTGGTCTGAAGAAGCACTGATGCAATGGCTTGATAGTTGCTATTGCAAGATAATGCAATCAAAAGGTGAAGCAATAACTTTTTACTGTGTTCAAAGACCTCAGGGCGGTAATGGTCAAGACCTAAAAGAAAAGGTTACAGAAATCACTGAGTATGAAGTAATAATAAACAAGTTCACATTCCAGAAATAGCAAAAATTCCAAGGCAGATCCTGGCAACAGCACAAACAAACGAAAGATGATGAATTTCCAGACACAGTTATTTGTGTTTTTATTTAAATGTATGTGTATATTTAGTTTCTAGACTGGGGTCCCTTACAGGAGATACAAAACAATGTCTGGCAATAAAAGTTTATGCATTCTGTCTCACTGCAGTCTTAATTTGACAGGGCTGGAAAACCACTGAAGTTGAGAAATTCTGGGTGATGGCTGTAATTACACTGCTCACCTCACTATCTGGCTTTCTTACACAGACATCAATTTTACGAGTGCAAGCTGTAAGAGGCAGATACTGATTAATTAAGAATGGAAGTGATGGACAAAATCCATTGAAAAAGAACTTCAGCTACCAGTGAGTAGCATGAGAAATTAGCCACTATCTCAGGGTTCAGAACTGAAACTGAAGGTCGAGCACTGACAGACTCTGATCTGGTTAGCACTGCTGCTGTTAGATTTTAACACAACCTGAATAATTCACGAATTACAAATATGAAGGAAACAGATGTTCGTAAAATAAACTGCACTCTGTGGTAGTAATCTCTTTTCAATTATCTTTCAGGATATTTAAAAATACTTTCTTCCATTTAGGGGCAATTTTAGTGCTGAAAAAGGGAATTGTTTTCTTCTTCAGCTCCCCTCTTCTCTGCGTACATTCCTCTAAAAAGCAGCTCCTTCATTACTCTAAGTGGCAGCAGCTAGCAGGTCTTTCAACTCAGGTGTTTTCTAATATTCTCCAATCACGCTGGTTCTTGTCCAGCCTGCAAAAATTAAGCTGCTTATACTTCCATAGTCTGAACAACGTGGTTTTGGCTCCTATGGGCAGGTCTTTGGAGGTCCTGTGATCCTTGTCTTACTCATCTGTTCATAGCCTCCTCCAAAAGAACCATGGCCAACCTGCCCACCTCTTTTTCAGCTTCTTCACCTTTCTGCTCCTGTTCTCCTTTCCCCATTTCCTTCCACCTGCCAGGATATAATGAACTCATCCTACCCTGTTCTAACATACACTGAAAAGGATATAAAAAGTTCTTTTAGTTGAAAATAAATTCTACATCAGCAGCACTTGTGACTGAAATCCTGTTAAACCCTAAGGTTTCATGAAAATATTGATATAGATATGCTAACTATGAAGTAAGAAGGACAGTTCAGTTTTCATGCTTGTCCAGAGCTGGGCCCTTCTTTACCTTGGAAGAGTTCCTGAGAGGGTGAACTTCTGTGATGTGGACACATTTCCATTGGAAAGGAGTCTAGCTGCTCAACTCATTTCACACTCATTGCAAAAGAGTTTTTAAACAGCAGTGATTTTCATGCACTACTGAGACAGGCAGGTTCACACCAACCGTCTGTCTCTCTACTTCACTACCAGTACTACAAACCATCCAATAGTCTAACACATACATTGCAGAAGTCTTTCATTTCAGTATTTTCTCATTCCTTCCAATAAATGGAAGGATATAGGCTCTCTGGCTAGCCACCATACCAGTTTCTAGTTTCTTTTTCGGTCAGACGCATCTGCCTGCTTGCATTCCAACAGGACAGAAATACTTAATTTTCAATCACGTTCATACCTTTGGCTAACGTGTGTAGCATAACTTCCTTACAACATCACAACAGAGCTCCACTACAAAACAGAAAAATTTTCCACAGGAAGTATAACAACTCTAGAGAAACTGAACTTGAAGCCTCAAAGCTGTGATATCATTTTAGTTACCACTAAACCAGTTACATTTTCTTACCTGTTACATTTAACTTTAATTTCACATTTGAGAATTGAGCGTTCTTAACCAAGGGACCGTCTCAGATGGTATGTATAAATTTCTATTTATTTCTTATGAAAAACTGTAATGTTGAAACATTATTGCATGAACAAATTAGTAAAGATATTTTTATAATGATTACTAATATCATAACTCTGTTTCTGCCTATGTTTATTTGCATGGCTCCCTGATGGCTCCTTACAGCTGTCTTAACTGAAGTGGCCACACTGCTGCATACTACTCTTGTCTTAAGTTATTCAGCTATTCTTGTGAGAATTTCTATATGTAGGCACCGGTTTTCTCACACTTGTTGTAGATCATACTAAAGATGTTTGGTCAGTCGATGGTTATTGATTTGATTCAAACACTTATCCAGTTCTCTTTCAGCTCCCTCTTACACTTAGAAAGTTCACAGCAAAAAGAAGTACAAAACTGTTATGGGCAGCCACCAAATAGATTTAACTTTTAAGTGAAGAATATATGTGAAATGTTGTATTGAAACTGACACTGGGAGTCCCATCCAACACAGTCCTGGCTATTATTCCTGTGTTTCATTAGGCATTTGTTTAAATCAATGTACTAATATACAATACTTGAGTATCTGATGAGTGTGCATTTCAAAAAAAACCCTATTTCATCAAAAAAACCCAAGCAAAACAGTTGTTAACAGAGTAGCAGAAAAGGAGAATGAGATATCTTTTTCAGCTATATACTGAAGTATATCACATATATTCTACCACTGTACTGTCACCTCCCAGCTGCATCTTTTTTGCCTGCTGAACAACAGACTCCTCTAAGATTGTTAGTGAATAGACCTTGTGGTAACTATGGTGACTGAATAAAAAGTGGACTGCAATGTCCAGTTATAAGAAATTTATTTCACAAGTGTCTGGATGTGTTTATTTGTGAAAACTAAAACTATTATTTATGAACCATGAAAGTTAGGGAATGGCTTTATAATGCTAAATACTCTTGTGTGCTAAAAAATTAGGCCACTCACTTTTCATAATATGAAGTGACAGGATAAGGAATCACCCTCCAGTTGAACTGTGTCACGGTCAAGAACAGACACAACTGTGGGGAAAAGCAGTGCCTCTACGCTCAGGTATATAAGGGTAGACACTGATGATAAAGTATTCCATTAGCAGTGAAATTAATGAAGCTTGCTTTCCAGTGGTCTGTGTCCTATCTTCACTATCTCTGCAGTACAGTAATCTCAGCTCTCTTACATTAATATGTTTGCAAAGGCAAGAGATAGCACTGCCTTTCTTCCAGAGGGAGGGCTATGGGTATTCTTGAGATATTTTAGGAAGTCAGTCATCATCAAATTTCAACCCACCTTTCAAATTTGGGTGAAACCGGCCAAAATATTCAAAAGCTTTGAAGTTTTGAGACTAATTCACAGACTGTAATTGTCTCAGGCTTTTTTTTTTTTTTTTTTTTTTTAGGAAATCGTAATTAAAAACATAAGGCACACACAATTCTACAGCTTCAGCAAAACTAAACTAAAAGGACAGGAGTACTTTTATACTTTATTTCTTGTTATGTCAGTCTTACCTAAAAAGAGAGCATGTAGCAATAAAGGGAGGTGAAGAGCCCAATCTTCTCTCACACTATGATCCACTACCATCTCAGTCATGAAGATGACAGCAATATTACACCTGGAAATTAAATCACAGTATCGGTTTGAAACCTCCTGGAGATGGGAAA
The DNA here is from genome assembly GCF_018691265.1 of Tyto alba. Taxonomy (NCBI): domain Eukaryota; kingdom Metazoa; phylum Chordata; class Aves; order Strigiformes; family Tytonidae; genus Tyto; species Tyto alba. The sequence continues at coordinate 24,356,850 of NW_024881282.1, read as the reverse complement.
ACAGTAATACGATGGCTATTTCTGAAGAAATAAGCAATCTCTACATTTTTGAATCTGTGCCATTTCTTCTCAACATGATTAATGCTGAAGCATCTTAGTTACAGTATTAAGCAGGTAAATGCCCATTACTGAAAAGAACACTATTACTGTCAATACAAATTATGTAAAAGAGGAATTTCAGAATATGCATAGCCTAGTTAGAATAAAGATTAAGGGGGAAAAAAGTTCTGTGAATTACAGCCACAGAAGCTTGGGAAAGAGAAATTTTCCTTTTCTGTTTTAGTTAATTTTTCAGTCTGATTTTTATCAGAAAGTGATGTCCTAGATTGTAAATAGACTTTCTGGTAGAAATCTGGTAGAACTGCAAGCCTTCATTGCATGTTGATTTTAGCACTGGAAATCAGCAGAAACTGAAGGTATGATTTTCATATGTTCTTAGTGGTGGGACGGTCGGATTGGTGCTGGTCAACCAGTAAGAGGAAGCATCTCACTGATTGAAATGTCAAAATGAGAAACGGCTCACCTATGAAGGGGTCCCCGGGGTGTGATGGTTTCTGGGAGGTAGTCCACAAGCGGTGCCCAACATCCTCCATTGTAAGGCATGGGCAGGGGATGTGGTTGTTTGGTTTCAACAATATTCAATAACCAGCTTGTATATGGAGAAACAGGATCATCTGCATGGAAAAGCATTAAAAGGGGGTGCATAGAACCCAAGTCTGGTTACCCGTTGTGGAGAAATAATAAAATAGAGTTTATGCAAATGTATCAGCTGAGTTGTTTGGAATAATGTGATAAGAAGACATGAGTTTTTCAAATTCCTGTGTTCAATAACAAGTGACGCATTTTTAATCCCTCTTTCACTCTGCTGGAAATTAAACAGATTCCAGGCAGCCAGCACTGAGTGGTAGAAGCTACAGCTGAATCCCTGCTGTCACTTGGTAGCTTTGGATACAGATCACAAAGCACCAAGCAACAGACTTGCTCTTCAGAAAATGAGAGAACAGTTCAGCCAACGAAGCTGCTGTCAGAAGCCATCTGCTGCAAGGAGCTGCGTACCAGTGACACATTCTTGCAACTCCTCACCAGTGCCCTGCTGAGTGATGCTACAAAGGCAGAAGTTAAATGTCCTGAATTAGGAAGGAGGCATAAGAAATGAAAAAAAAAAACATCTTCAGGGTAATTTTCTTTCAACGGGGATGAATTATCTCTTGAATTTCTCAAAGATGTATTTAGCTTTGCTTCAGTATGACAGCTGCTGTATGTTAATAAGGAATAGATTGTTTTCTTCCACCTGTTTATCTGCAATGATGTGGGTTAAGTAAGTTCTTTCCACCACTTTCCTATTTCTCTCAGCTGCATGGCTTTGTTCATGTCTCCTGTATTCTGTTCCCTCTAATTCTTCTTGATTTTCCCATTGGTCAGTTTTTATTTCCCAGGTCTGGCTGCCTGTGATACACTGCCATGTGAAGTATCCTTTCCAGGCCTGTTCTTGACATTTATCCAAACATTGCCCTTTGTGGATTTTTAATGAAAGCATTATTTTTTTTGCTCTGTTTTTTTGTTACACTTTTGCATTCTAGGTAGGTTTGAAACTCTCAGCACTTTCCTTTTTTAACAGCATGTGTCTGTCTGATGCTTGTTGGCTTTGCCACAGGAAACAAAACTGCTCTGATGTCTACAAAATATCAGAGCTAGCTTCTTCTAGTGCCCATCACTTCTTGGTTCTGACAAAAAATCTTCAGGCTTCCACATCTTCAGGAGATCTTCAGTGCAGTAGCTGCTCCTCCAATTATTGCTGAAATGCCAACTTTATCATTCCTATTCTTCAGTGTTAGTCTTCCAAGGACCACTTTAGATCTTTATGATTTAGATCTCTATTTATTTCTCTCATCCTCTGGAGGATGATTTATTAGTCACAGATAAAGAAGAATGAACTGACCTAATAATATAGTAAAGTATAGTATTTTCACATGTTCATATTCTAAGGGTTAACCAGATAATGTTTGCCAGATGCTGCTCACATAAAAAGCACTGCACAGTCACTGTTTATGACTACCAATTTAAGTGTTTCATATAAAACTGCTTCATGAATTCCGCACTAAGACCTAGCTCCTCACTCATGTTTTCACAGGTTTATGTGCAAACTGAGAAAAAAAAGACTTTGCACCTTAACATACAATCTTTGCCTGAACAAGAGAGTTTCTGTGCTGCAGAGCTGTGTTCCCTATTTATATCGTCAGCAATACACACACGCTCAAGTAGGCTGGAGAAGCCATACCACCAACTCCTTCTCAGCTTGGGCTGCCTGCCAGAGGGAATAAGTTGCACTTTCTTACTGGAGGTTGCATTATTTATCTTGTAGAATGACAAATGGTATAAGAATTACCCTTTCTTTTTAGACTTCTATATAAATGTCAGTAGCTAAGTAAAATGTATTTTATTTTACATCTATTCATATACTTGCAGAAGGAACCCCTGTGAGAAGCAAACCTTGTGTAAGTATTCACAGTACCATAAAGCTTGCAGGGACAGGCAGGAAAAAAACATTTGGGCACTGGCTTGAAGAGCCATTCCAAAAGAGCAAAGAAAATTATCAGTATTTTTTAGCCTTATATTACTCTAAGCTCCTGTCAAAACCAGCAACTGGTGAAGAATGTTCTGATAATATGAACATTATTTTGTTCTGAAAGACTGTTCATGCAGATCAGATTAGCGCTAGTGTTCCAATTAACATCTGCTGAAGAATTTTTAGTAGCTGCCGTAAGGAAAACAAGTGTACTAAAACCCATTGAGTTTAATATGCTGCGCACTTTTCTGTGTATTTAAATACTGCAGTATGTACATACACAATATTTTGTATACACTGTGCTTTGTAATTATGAAGAATAGTCATTGATGTACGTTAAATCATCCTATTGTATTTGACAGTGTTTCCATATTTTGCAGAAGAGTATTGCCAAAAATTTACTTTGATTAAAGAATATATAAAATCTTTATGTCAAAATACTGTCCCAAAATGGTGTCCGCAGCACCAAGACAAGACTTTATAGCCTCTGTATTATTTGACCTGACTTTATTAAGCCAGAGATGATAGTCAGTAAAAAGGTCTTGCCCTTTTTATGTTTGGTTAGGGCCTAACTGAAAACTGTAGATCGGCTTCCTTACATTTCACATCAGAAATGAAGTCAAACCATCTAACTCCTAAAATTTACACTGTCATTCAGTAGTTGACAGAAATATCTTGGTTTTCTTTGGAATCTCTGCTGAGTATCAAATGTCCACTTATTCTGCTAAATGTCCATTCAGCAGAAATACATAAAGAACAAGAAGCATGCTCAGGAGCCCTATCTCACTCTCCCCTCCAACACAGGTTTGGACAGTGTAGCCAGAAGCTGGTTGCAAACAGCAGGGAAAAGCTGAAGAGGAGATGAGACATCATTTTTGGAAACTTCTGAGTCTCTCCTTCATGCTCATACAACAGCACTCAGTTTGGAGGGAAATACTGGCAAAGGAGACAATTCACTTGCTGTAAAGCTCTTGGAAGTCTTTCGCCTTGACATATATGGAAGGCTCAGGGTGTTACTGTCTGGAGGATTCTCTGCTGCTGCCTTCTGTGAAGTTCTCTGACCTTTAAATAGGTTTGACTGAGCCAAGGCTAAACAAAGGGAATTAATTAGATGAGGCATGAAGGTAAAATAAGGACACTCCTTGTATGGTGATGCTACGTTACTGTTTATACAGAACTTAAACAGCCTGCACCAGTCATAAGAATGTCTCCCTCTCCCACCAAAACACTAGAGATTTCATCAAAGTGAATAATAGAACTTACTTTTGTCATCATCGTAAGATCCTCCGGAGCTATTACTGTACCTTGATTCTAGTCGGGTATGTGCTCTGATTACATTACTGAACCTTCAAATACAAGAAAAATCTTCATTAAAAATACAGACTGACATTAAACAACAGGACTGTATGCCTACTCGACAAAAAAAGCATTTCCTTAAACATGCATGTTTATATGGGAGTAGACAGCAATGTGAATGTAATGCTGTTCCTTTCCACAAAAGAAGATTTTTGCAGCCAGCTTCTGAGAAGCTCTAACAGTGTGCTCCTGTGTCACAAGCTTTTAAGATTTACCAGAGGGAAAATTCTTATGCTGAAAATGTGTGATTTTCTTGAAGCAAGAAACTCTGCTAAGGCTGAACTCAGATATAAGCTGTTCGCAGCTAGTATTTTGTCACAGCCCATGTTCATGGGTAAAATTCTGGCAACTTGCTAAAGCAGTAACTGACGGAACAGTCCAAAGTCAAGCCTGCACTGGTATCAAGCAGTAAAAGCTGCTGCAGATCACCCTTCAGTAGGAAAATCCAGCAACTGTCAGAGCGGATCCAGAAAAGGAGTTAAGGTATATGAGAGTCAGAACAAACTGTTCACAGCTGTTCTCAAATCTGCCACAGAGCCACGATAAGCTAACATTTACTGGTGATCTCCTTTGGTTCCCTCCATCTCTTTGTGCTGCCAGCGTAATCAGGCCTGAAGTGGAGTGAGAGGAGCCATACTAGAGGCTCACACACAAGTGATGATGTAAAAACTTTATTGTTTCTGCAAAGCTAGGAAATGAATTACAAAGAATAATAATTTATTTATATATTAATTACAATATTAATATATAAATAAATAATGTTAGAACAACTATATCAAATGAAACAAGACAGAAGGTTCTCTGTGCAACATTCAATGCAATTTCTTACTAATATCCATATATATTATTGCAGGGTATTTAACTGTACACTGACGTATTATGCTCTTCCCAAACACATGTGCCTCATAAGGGCACAATAAATTAATTGTGGAGGTGACAGAAAGACATCATGAGTCATCTTAATTCTGCCATTTTCTGTCTTTCCATTATCTGATTTTCCTGTATTTTAATAAATTCTCTTAATAAATGTGTACAAACTGACAATTACTGACATACTTATTTGACATCAAAAAAGGTGAATAAAGTTAAGGCAAAATGGTGAAGAAATATGCAGAGTTTAATTCAATCCTGTATGAAATAAATGAAGAATACAGGTCATAGAAATTATCTGAGAGCAGGGCATTTTACACCATTTTGCATCAACATAAAAACATAGGTATCCTCTGATTAGCTTTGTATTATTAAAAAAACAGCCCACATTTATGAGTATAGTTTGTTTACAATCTATTACATTCTGTAAACATTATTTAATTTGTCTTGACACATTAAGTCAATATTAACAGACATTCTAAGATTGACACACTGGTTTTGAAGTGCAGATGCACTTACAGCTTCTAGTGTCTTTGACGATGTAAATGCCATCAATGAATTCAGGCAAATTAGTTTGCATTTTTTTCTGAGGAGTGTTTCAGCAGGAATCAGAATACCAATATAATAATTTTGTAATCTTCCTTTCATTTTTATTATACAGTCTCTGGCAGGTTTGAATGCCAAAAACCTTTTTGGAGTCACATTTAAAATTTATGTAAGACAAGAAACCCTGAAAAACACCGTTAGATTTAAAATATAGTAGGAGATGAAATTTGATTAATTTATGTGCAAATCAACTAAACAAAACCCTAACATATAACTAAATACCCATAAAAAATCCTGAGGAAAAATGGGGTTATCTTCCTTTTAAGTACATTTCTAGTACATATGCTGAAAACCATCGCTTTGAGTCAAATCCTCTTTACTATCAGTTTGAAACCTTACTTAGTACTAAGAAGAGTGCTGTTTTTTACTTACATTTAAATTTGCAGACAGACATAACTAATGTGACAAAATACTATTCAAGCTTATAACATGTAGAAGGCAAGCAATTCAAAGGTTCTGAAGTACAGAAAAGTTTGCTTATGCAATTGTCTCTAAGCCTTGAACCTATGGAAGGTGGGTTGGACTACTAAAGTGATAATAGTGATGATCAGGAACAACAGATTAACATAATACTAATACACTCACTAATTAATGCTATTAGAAGTCATTCCAACTTCTCTTACAAAAATGAGAGGGTTTCAGTGAGAGAGGAAATACATATCCATCTGTGCTTGAGTATCCGACGGCCCTTAAGCCGTCACGGATACAAATCTGCATACTAAATTTTACTCACTGTCCATAAAATCAAAAGGTGTGCTCAAATGTGATTTTAATAAAGATTTTAGTAGTCTTTATTTGTTACACATTCTAGAGTTTCTTTCTCCTTTGCTGGTAATTCCTACAATGCCATGATCTACTTAGCACAATTCATTCAGTGCAGGTTTAACAGATGTTCCTATGCAATGTATTATTAGACAACAGTCAGCAACTAGAATCATGTGAATAGCTTTTTTTTAAAAATTTTTACATATGCTCATTTTAAAATGGTTTGCTCAACATCTCACCCTTTGCCTAGGAAAACATGTATTTATTGCAGGGAAAAAAAAAAAAAACAAAACAACCACAAACCTCTCATCAGTTTCTTTCACCATTCTGTTCTCCTCTGCATCAGCAAAACTGTCTTGTCCAGCTACAACAGTGTTACTGCTAGAGGTGGTTCCTGTGTATGGGATGTCAATAGGAACACCTGTTACATACAGCAGACAACATTTGCAAAGCAATAAAAGCCCATGACTTAATTTTTTTTAGCAGCCACAGTCAAAATGATCATCCTGCAAGTACTTGTGCATATGAATGACCACTGTTACCTCTGCAAACCAGGACCTGCTTTCACAGCTGAACGGTGTAAAGTTTACATTCCTTGAGGTGCAGATTAACAGAATGATGCTCTTCCACTCCTTAAACTAAGATCATTCTCAGACATAACCTACTGTTTTTCAGTAATTTGGCAAAACATTGACAAGGTTAAATTTAGGATTGGTGTCTCTTAAGGATCTTTGGCTACTGCAGCTTGGAAATAGCATCAGGCCTTTGAAAACAGAACTGCCACACGGTCGAGGCTCTCAATTTTCAGGAAACTGCTGCTCTGATGTATCTGTTGTGATCACAGAACTTATGATGACTTCTTGTTCTGGGAAGCTAGTGGTAGAAGAACCACTTCATATGAGCCATGAAGAGCACCAAACGTTGGTAATAACCTATTAAAATAGTTGAGACAACTAAGTGTATGTTTACAAAACACTTACAACATTAGGAATCAAAAAGAACTGTAATTCAGATGTGCAACAAGGTCCTGAAACTTCTACTTCATATATGCACAGATGTGAATGGGTACAATAGTAAGAGACAGTTTTTTCAAAGAGATAAGACTCAAAAGAGCAGGAGAGCATAACTGAAAAGTATATTTAGGTCATACCAGACGCTGCAGCTGAGGCTTTGTTACTGGCAGCAAAACGGTAAAATGGGGGATTATCACAATGTTGGACTATTGGGTTCACTGGGTCGGTTTGCTGAAGCTCAAAAAGCAGTTCCTCCATTGTCTGAATAGTGTTATTGCGACACAGATATATTGCAACCTTTTTTATCTAGAGAAGAAAATAAGTTATTAAACTCTGTCCAAAATGAATTTCCAAATAAATCAACATGAGTTACAGTGCAGTACTGAAAAGATCCAGGATACAAATGTTACTCCTGAAGAGACGCCACAAACACACAACTACATCCATCTTGTTCACACAGAAGTAAAACTGCTCACTCTGATATCAACATCATCTCCCCAGCACAGTGAATCTGTGATCTAATTACACCCCAGTTTTTGATTAGCATCCAGAAATGAGCTGTTTAGGTATATAACTATATAACATACAAATATACAAATCCCACCTAATTTTGTACCTATCATTTAAGGATATCACCATTAACTCTGAATCACACTCAGCGATTTACAGCTTGAGTATGTGATTTCCACTGAAGATCAATCTTATTCTCTTGGATGGAGCAAACTCCTCAGGTTGGAAGCCAGATCCACCCAAAACTTCATGCCTGTATTTCCAGATAAGGTTGATGTGAAAGGTAGCTGTAGCCACAAAGAATAAGACAGGCTACAAGTAGCTACATCCATTTGTAATCAAAGTAATAGCACATGGAGGAAAGGCAGAGCAGTTATGTATAGAGACTTTATGCATCCCGAGTTGAAAAATTTGGGAGTATCATTTATAGAAATTCTGAGAATTTCTATAAATTGTTAAACAAGACCTCAAAGCTTATTGTATGCACTACAGCACTGAGGACTGTTGAGATCCTGAGATTGATTTAGACTGAATTCTTGAGGGGAAAAAACCCCTGATGGCTAATAAAAGCACAGATTCTCTCTGACTCAAAAACATTTGATTCATAAACTGCTTGAGCTAGGAGACCATATGGGGAAGCATCCCTCTGTGCTTGCCTTCTTGTTTTTAAAGATGTCTCTAAACAAATGTTTATAGTGGAGCTAATACACTGAACTGACTGTTGGCCTTACCAAGTACTGTTGTTCTTATACTCTTAAATACTTCAATTAAAATAACTTCCTGACTATTTCTCTTATCCTCTTTTTTTTTTTTTTTTCTCTCATTTTCTTTTGCTTAAAGTAGAGAGAATGCACATATTCAAAGTCTTTTTTACTCCACTGTGCTAAAAATTTTTCAGACACTTTCCAGATACAAATCCACCTCCTTTCCGAGGCTCATTTCTAGTTGGGCTCACAGCACCACTTCCAGTTTCTTTCACCCCAGAAGGGGTCACATTCTCTACACTAAATCTTTGCTGATGAGGTTTCTGAACTGTAAATATTCTAAGAAATTTTTCAGTACGTATGTGAAAGAAAGGATAGCTCAGCAATTTGCACTGGGGCACTGGGAGAACATGCTTAAAATAAACATAAGAGACAAAGCGATTAATTTAGCTGATTGGGAAAAAAAAAACAGAAAAAAAAAAGTAAGTTGGGAATGCTTTTGACTCGGACCCACACAGGCAGAACAGATGGCTGAAGGCATGAAGCAGCTGGTGACTGCCTTGGAGCACAGAGGGCTTCAAAAGGAGATGGGTAAACTGGCAATCTTGCAACTGCGTGATCTTTTGAGTCCAGATGAGCTGGAACAGTGCTGATAAACTGCTTGAATTATCTTTATTTGCTAATGTGTATGTGTTATCTACATGATAATGGAAGATACATGTTTATGGTACCAATAGTCTTGTGTAGCTAGCAGAGTTAGGTATGATTTCTTACCCGTAAACTCCAGGGCATTATCAAAACACTGAGCAGATGCATGTGATAAACCCGGTGTATTTTCCTACTCCAGACAAAGCTACCACTTAAGAGGTGACTCATAAGCACAGTCAGGCTCCCTACAGATTCAGATTTTGCCAAATCTGAAAATCAGACTTTTAACTCAGTGTTACAAAACACGGACTAACAGGGTGGCAGGAAACACAGGAACCTTGTCAGCTGCTGCCACCATTGAAGACCTGATTGTCTTGTCACTGGAAGCCTGGGAGGTAGAGGAGAAAAGTCTCACAGACAAAACTGGAGATGATAAAACAGACTGCTCTTCGTGGCGTAAGAGGACTGTATTGCCTTGGAGGAGGACTGCACTGTGACAGCCAAGGCTTCAAGGCAAGGGGGTCTTTTAAAGAATCTGAAGAAAGAAGCGCTGTAGGTAGGAGGGGGGTTTGATGTAGGCTGCTTAGAGCTGTGAGGTGGCAACAGTTTTGGAAAAAGGGTGTGTTGAAAGCTCTGGGTTGGCAAGTACCTGGATGGGGAGACAGGTATGTGAGGGCAAGAAGCAACAAGGTTGTCAGGCATTTCCAATCAGGCTACAGACTTAGGTGTGAGTCATATACTCAGCGCAGGACTGCTCCTTCCTCTTAGAAAACTGTCCCTATTCCTTTTGCAAGCTGTCAGAAATACAACAGCTCTCATTTTGGCTCTTATCTCTGTGATTTCCAGTTGTTCTCTGCCAACACAGCTCCTCCTGATGGAGGCCACCTTTGCGCCTGATTCCAAGTCTGTCGTAGATTGTAGGATCAGTCAGGTTGGAAACAACCTGGGAGGTCTCTCATCTAGCCTCCTGCTCAAAGCGTGGTCAACACTGAATGGAGAGCCTGTCACTTTGTCACAATTGATGTTCATTACGCTCAAGATACTTGGGATCAATCCCTTTGTTTTCTTCTCATATAAAGCTTGAGCTTGCTCTTACAGCAACTCCACCTTCAAATCTTTCCTCTTTTGATTAGCTAGGCAACACTGACTTTGAATATATATGCAGCTAATTTGAGAATGTAGAACAGTAAACCCTACACATAAAAGGAAATAAACAGGATGTCTATGGTACAATAACAACACCTTGAAAATTTTTATGGTCTTCTATATTTCCTTTATTCTATTATGCATAGCAGTCATCATAAACACTTTAAGCAAAGTATTATTTCAGCAACTGTAAATGAAGCATGTTTATGAGGCTTTTCAGATAAATTTAATCACATTAATTGTAATTTCAAATTTATTTCAGGGAAATCGATAGAAAGGGACTAACTAATAAAACAGCACATCGTAATTGTGCTGGAAAATTTACTAAATTTAGATTCTATTTCACCCAGCAACTGACCAATAAAGAACATGGGAATGGGACTATCTTGCTTTTCTCAGACAGCCCTGATTTTATTTTAACTTGAATAATAGCAATATCCTGCACAGTTTGACTTGCACATTGCAGGAATGGTCATATAATTCAGGACAGCCATACAAAGGCAATAGTTGATATGGTAAGGAGCTTATAAAGGTTAGCTATCTTGTGTCTCTTGAGATGTCCCACAGAAAGCCCTTGTCTGCTAAAGGGAAAGAGAATGTAGCACTTTCTTAAAACTGCATGCTTTTCTGAAGGAATACCTAAATCTTTACAACAAACAAACTAATAAGATCATAACATGTTATGTCTCATTCATGACATAACATCCGTTGTTTAAAGGACTTTAAAAATTTAACTAATAGCTTTGTAAACTAAGAAGAACTATAAGCATTTAATACTTAATATTTTTACTTCTCTTCATTTTTCATGCAAGTTATTTAACCTTTGAACAGCCATTCTGTCTTTTTAATAAAATTTTAAATATATATTTAAATTGCATAATTTTATGCAATTCTGACATGAAAAAATATTTCTAATACTTTTTCTCATTCATTCTGGCAATTTATGGCTAGGCCCTGTTACTGGCCCCCTGCACAGACATGCAAAGTTGCTCTTTGCTTGTGAAGAGCCCACCTCTTCCTTGAAATGAGGGGTGCTCCACTGGTGCAGACTGAGATTCCCACTACTCAATTCTTGAGTTTCTTGAATTTCAATTTCTTGACTCATTCATCCCCACAATTTAATTTTGTATAGTGTGCTAGGGAACATGTTGGTACTTCTCATTTTTGAAACAGAAATTAATTTTCTGCAGGTGGTAGCTGTTTTCTTCATTAAAACCTATGCAACCAATAGTAAATAAAATAAAGTGCAAACACTTACATAAGGTAGAAGGATGGTATCACTGCTAACACCGCACAAACTAATGAGAAACTGCAGTGTTATCCTAAGGTTGTTACTCCATTTTTCATTGTTGGCCAAAGCATTCCAGACATTTTCCATCTCTGGTCCAGGAATTTCATCTCCATACTGCAAAGGATCAGAGGCATACATTTCTTGAAATATGCAGACCTCCAAACAAAGGCATGCTCTTTTAGAGCATTTTCTCATGCAAAACCAACAGAAAAATGCTGTAAAAAGTGACAAAACAGTATTTTCAAAAGCTACCTGACGGAATTCAGAGCATAAATTCTACTTAAAAGTATTTAGGTTCAAATCTACAAAAGGTCTTAAATCACACAAAAAAATAACCTTTCAGGGATGTAAATACAGAAGGTGATCCTAAAATCAAGCAGTTTATTGGGTTTCATCTTTTCAGTTCTTCAAGCTAGTGAAGTTCTGTTTCTGCATGTCTGTACCAAAGTGCTTCAGCCTTCACAGCAGTGAACAATTTGGCACCTCTCTCCTGAGTAAATCCTAGCAGAATTAAGCATTAAACAGCCCTTTGCTATCACACTGGAATTGAGCAGCTTTTGCTCTCTTTTGCAAGATACAGTTATAGGAATGACTCCCTTTTTTCCAGTCAATTAGATGGTTAGTGCAAGCATCCAGGACGTGTGAGTCAAGAATTGAAGCTGTTCTGTTGCCTGTGTAAAATCTTTGGCTCCCACTTCAAGAAGACTGTTTTAAGCACTGCACAGACTGACATCCTGCTAGGAGAGACATAGCAATCTCCAGGTCATGCTATTCTACTGAGAATTATTTAATATGTATTGGCGACATCCACACTGTCACTGGCATCTGCACCTACTCTCATCTACACTGGCACTTCCAGGTGCCAGTCTGTTTATCACACATACAGTCTCAAAGCTAGGTCAATCAATATGGTTTGAAGAAAACATACTTGTTCACTCTGGAACAAAAGCCTTGTGTGGTTTTGGAAGCAGCTTACTCTGAGGACTGCTGCTGATAGGCAGTAAAGGTGAGACTGCATCACATCTTTTTTCAACCCATAAAATTCCTCTAACAATATCCTAGAGACTGTACTATCAGATAATTCACAAGACAGTATCATGTTCTAGATATACAACAAATATGAAAAAAACATTCTGCTGGGCTGAAGCACAGCCCCCACATTACTGCAGACATGCTCATATAGCAAAATGCACACAAAATAACAATTATGTTTTATCTACAGGGCCTCGACACCAGGCAAGATCCAGAATCAACTGCTATGTAGCATGGATACAGACGTTCTGCTTGAGAGTGGATTAACCCTGAGCAGGTTAGGAAGTGTGAACCACTGTGTGCCATATGACATAGGTACCAGGCATTACTTCCCGGAGTTTATGTATTCAGCAGTTTAGACATCTGTACCGAATCTGGCAAAAGCAGTGCCAGAGCCGGCATGGCAACTCGTGTAGTGGCCTGCAACTCAGCAGAGAGAAGGAAAAGATGGATTCCCAGTACTCTCTCCACCAGCTGCTTGGGCATTTTACATGAAAAAGTAATTGGAAAAAAGGAGTTCCATGTCCTTTATCAGAGTCTGGGAAGTAAAATACTTTCCCTTTTACAAAAGAATGCTTTAACTTGCACCTTAGAAATTTATACTAATTTTTTTCCTTTTCTCTCTCTTAAAGAATATTTCTTTCCTAGAAAGTACTAGAGCTTCAGTAGGACAAATTCCAGGTGCTCATTCTCATCCCCAAATAAACTTTCAACTGCTGCCTTAGACGTTAACCCAGGAGGTGATACAGGAGGGAATGGAATTTACTTCCTCTGTAGGTAAACTTTGATGCTCTCACTATTAAGGTTTTCTTTAAAAAGGGTAAAAACATTTTTTTTGCTCATGTTTTGAAAGAGAACAGTTTTAGCACTGTCCTTAAAAGAAAAAGTGAAGGTACGTCAAAAACAAGGTTGTGTCTGATTAGTACAGACTATTCCAGTGCAAAATTTCTGGTATTCGAGCGAAGAAACCTAAGCGCCTTTTGCTTAAGAAACACAAGTTTGAATATTTCAGAAATTGTTTTACAGGTTGGTTTCTTTGTTTGTTTTGCTTTTTTACCTTGGCTGTCATATACATGAGATTATTAAGAACCAGTGAGGTGGCCTCAGGAGAGCCCCAGCCATTGCCTTTTAGCCCACTTGTGACTGCCATTTCCCCATCCTTGTCCTTCAGTTCATCTTCTGGAGTGGTCGGGCTTGAACCAGGGAGGAGCAGTCTGTTGTCTACAAGTTCAATATTATGAAGCCATGGTAGCAGATAGGTAAGCATTATCTGTCTTCCATTTGGATGTGTTGTTGGAAATCGCTGGCTTACCTCTAAAACAGTAGAAGTTGAAAAGGACAACAGGTTAGTTTATGAAGGAAACCTTAAATACACGGTTTAAATCAGATTTCTGATGTGTGTTAGATCACCTGGTGGTTTTTACCTTGCAAACCACAAGCACAGAAAAGCATGTACTTGAGCTTCCTGAATAGAAACATTAATTTAATGTTCAATAATAGCAAGCAATTGGTCAGGTCTTCTGTCTAAAACAACTAACACAGTTTTGGCTTAGAAACAGAAAGTTACCCCTTGTTACTGTGCCATATTATGTATTAAATGAAATGGATGTCAATAAAGAGGAAAAAGGATAATTCAGTTACTGGTGGTTATTCCAGAATTTCAAGAGCTTTTGGAGAATTACAATAAACATACTAAGTGTAATTCTGCAGAATTACAAGTGCCCCATCAGCCTGCATGTTTCTGAGCTGTAGTTTAAATCTCAAGGCACTTATACTGACTTTACAAAAACACCTTGCATTTATTAGTAGTCTTCTTTCCTGTGGGGAGGTCTATAAAATTCATAGTTGGCTGCCAGTCCAGGGGTGCTTGTATACAGTACTTTATGTAGTTTATAAAAAAAGAACTGGCACTATAAGGGAAAGGGATTTAGAAAATCTGGGATAAGAAATACAGTAACAGGATTCCTGCCAAGGTGAACCACATTAGCTCTCTTTACCAGAATTCTTCTATAAAATCAGTACAGTTAAAATCTCTTTTCTTTCCTTGCTGTTTTTTTAAAATCTTCAAGACATGCACTGTTCTCTCTCTTTATGATTCTAGATGTATAGAAAGGGGCTCTGATTTCAAGTGTGATCTGAGTTCTTTTAAACAACACAGCCACTACAGCAACATGAATAGATGGTAACAGTAATAATGAACAGCATTTTTTTTTTTTTTTTTTTTTTTAAGATAAATGAGCCATCAGAATTTCCCTACAACAGTTATTTATAACTCATGGTATCTTGGGCACTGAGAAACGGATGATGTATTGTTCCTTTACCCTTCCTCCAGCCCCTACAGACGAAATAAAAACAACAGAAAGGGATTTTAAGAGCCAGTAAGAATTCCCATGATTACAGACATTGCATTCTGTTATTTAAAAACTAGAGCAACATATTAGATCATTAAAACAGACAGATATGTCTCAAAAGATCATTGTTCCCAGGAATGGGAATATTCTAAATGGTGCCCTTGCAGGTCTGGTTCCTTAACACGTTTCTCAGTAACCCTGACAAAATGTATTTCTGATAAATTTAAAATGATACTAAGACTTGTAGATGTGGCAGACAGAAGGTAGAGATCACTCATTCAGAGGGATTTGAATCATTTGTAGAACTGGACACATGCAATCAACCTTCCCAAAGTTAAAGTCATTTTTGTATAAAATGAAGAATTCTATCTTCACAAGTATCACCTATATAAATGTATGTATAAGAAGAATCACCATGCCTAACAAGAGAACCCATCAGTTTGGCAATGTCACTTTAACTTAATCAGGGCCCTTGCAATTTCAAAGTTACCCTAAGATGACACAAACAGCACAGAGTCCCCAAACAGGATTTTAAATAGCTATTCTGTTCTTTGCTTAAGTACCTCTAGGAAATATATATTGCATTCCTAAATCTGATTTGACCTGAACCAGAACAAAACCAGAACAAGCTAAATATAAACAGAATTGCTGTTCACAGGTGGAAATGTTTTAGCAGTGTAATATTTGTAAAAAAATGTAAAGTAGATAATAAGTCGAATAGATATTGGTACCTGAAAAAAGTGGAAGGGTAAGTTCAGGGTACATTCTTGCTAGTTCATATGAAAGAAGGGCAAGTGAGACACTGTAAAGAGGTGGCAATGGACCATGTGTACCATACAAGATACTGCCTGGTCTTTGCTCAGCTACCTTTTTTGAATAAACAAAAAGCTTTGATTCAAGGATCTATAAAAGACAAAAAAAATTTAGTGAGACAATAAAAATTAATTAATTCAGAAAATGCCAGCATTTCAAGTTTAGGTATCAGAGAACGATCTATATGCACCAGAGTATACTCTCCAAATTTGAAAGACACTGTAACTAGTATTTTTCCATTCATTTTTATATAAATCTTCTCATAAGTATTTATAAGCAAGACAAAATTAATTGTTTATTTTCAAAACAAAACTAAAAAGCAAATAAACAGTACTTTAAAAGATGTTCACAAAACCCCCCAAAGATAGGAGGATAAAAAAAAAGTAGGTGATACATGCCTGCATAAGTTGCATGGAAATTTCATAAATCTCTCTGTTGGTGTCAGATGCCTTGAACAGCACCAAGTTTAAAAGCGTCACTATATCAAAAGGATAGTTCCTAGAAGAATAAACAGTACATTTTTGTGAATGTTGGTGGGGAATGCAGATTATATTCACTCTGATTTCCTCTGTAATATGGTCTAAAGAGAATGTCATCTTTCTTCTCTCTGTTCTACCACCAGAATATGGGAAAGGGAGCTCTTACGAATACACGCTGCTTGATCAAAGGGCCATCTGGTGAACAGGAAGAAAGAAAGGATTATTTATAATTACCTTAGACTAATGCTTAGGAATGCACTGAGTTACCCACAATAAGAAATGCAATACCTGTGTCTATAACTGCCAATTCATTTTCATTTATAACATAAACTGTTTATAGAACAGGCCAACACTCATGACAGAAGATGGGTAGCATGAAAATTTCCCGGGATAAAGTACTTCTTAAACTAAGCAGCAATGCAAACAGTCCCTTTGAAGAAAAGACACTATCTCTGCTGTGAACATTCCCAGAGGTTAGACAGTCCTATCAAAATTGTTTTCAAAGAGTAAACACAAAGAACTGCTTCAACAAGTCCACTACCTATAAAGTCAACATTAATTGTAAGGGTAAACACATTAAAGTGTTAATTTAATGAGAATATCGCTAGAAAAGCAATTCCCATGTCACAATATTTGGATTTTCACTAAGTTTCCACTTTCTCATAATGATTTGTAAATGCACCATCAATTTTTCAACCTAGATGTGAGCTACTGTGCTCCTGGATGGCTTCAGAATGCTTATTTCAATATTTTTATGTTTAAAAATATGGCAAATACATGCATGGCTTGGGACAATCTTGGCAATTCCAAATCCTAGCTGCAATCCATCTTCTACACCTGTCTCTCTGTCCTTCCGCTACGTTTAAAAAATAATAACAAAGAAGAAATTAAGGGAAGTAGCTTCTTTGCAGAAAGAAGGACATCAGCAATGAAGTACATCAGTGCTCATTTTACAACGAGTTTAAGCAGTGGCCTCTCCACACATGTTGGCAGATGACAGAGGAAAAACTGTTAACAGCTTTCAAATATTAATAAAAAACCCCAACTTGATAGAAATTGGACTCTCCCTTCAAAGAAAATCGTGAAGATCATACTCTCAATTTTTACTGTAGGTATAGGAAAGACTAATTTTTAGGATAAAAATTAATAATTAACACTGGCATAGGTAACACAATCTGAGGAAAAAAGACTGGTTGAAAACCTGACACATTTATGTGGTCATTAAACAAAACAAACCCCTTAAAGTAACTGGATTTGCAAACACAAAATTCCACTCATACTTTTAAAATCTTAGTATAATGCAGTCTATAGTCTAGTTGTTCCCATAAGAGCAAACCAGATAAATTCTGAAATATTTGACTAATTTTGATTTGCTATACCCCAAGTGTCTCTCTGTTGAACTATGCTGAGCAGACATCTTGCCAAACTACTTTTTGTCATGAGCAAAATTTTCGTATTTAATTAGATGCAAATTATCTTTTTTTTTTTAGACTACAATTGAATTTCTCTATAAATTTTGTTTTGAAAAAATAACAAAAATAAATTATAGATTTTTATGAAGGCCTGACACAAACGCAGTATTTGTATTTGTGTCTTCATGTAGCTTGTGCCACATTTTAAATTAGCAGCAATGATGATACCAGCCTACAGAAAAGGAACTAGTAATCAAATCAAATGAAAGGCAGAAAAAGAACAAAATAATGAATTCCAAGCTAATAACTTTTAAAATATATTTCCTTTTATAAAATAAATGAAAAACCATGCCAAATCTTTTGAAACTAGATTTATGACCTATGTTCAAATTAGTGTTGTGGTTATTTTGATTTTTCCTGAGCAAAATAGCATAAAAATGCCACAGATTTCAAATATACATGTAGTAAGAGTATCTTCTACCAACCACATCACTTTGTTTTCAGAATCACGGAAATAAAGTGATACAGTCCCCAATAATTGAGAGGATATAATGTAAGAGTGTGACAAACAATTCTTTACAACACAAGCTGAACCTCGAGTTTTCTTTATATTTGAAAGTGTAGATTAGTAGATTAATTACTACCTGCTTCCACACACAGTTGCAATGGCTTTGAAACATCCAGAGGCAAGCTGGTATGATCCAGTATAACATCGATCTATAGCCCAGTTGAAGAGATTGATCTGATCAGGATTCAGTTCTAGCAACAGGACTACAACTTCACAGCCAAGCTGATGAACCTGAACATATAAATACATGTGAAAACATGATTGGGGAGATCACATACATTCATTCTCTACAATTCTTTAGAGTGACATAGGCAAAACAAGGGGAAAAAAGTGTCTTCAAAGTAAGTAAAAAGAAACCAGAAAATTAATCATAAATTTATTTTAGGGAGAGCGGAGTTGAAACGTGACTCAGTTTTCAAAACTCCTTACTTGCAGTAAAACTGTACGTACAAAAACTACATAAACAAAATAAATTTTCAGAGGAGGTTTCCAAAATTACTCATGGAAAAAAGCAGAATCTTTGGAAAACCCAAGACACTAGATAGGTGTTCTTGGGAAACTTCCACTTGCATTGGCTAACTGATTTGTTAAATGTTTATTTCCTACTTCATTTGAGTTTCATAAAGTGACATACTTTAATGTGTATCTTTCTAACACAGAAGCAAAGCAGACAAAGAAAAGTACCTTTTGCAAGCCTGAGGATATGAAAACTTGTATGTTTAATCCAAGTACATCACGCAATCTAACAACTCTCTCTACAGACCTTGTATCACTTACTCCTGGTACCATCACTGCTACAAACACATCATAACTAAGGCTTGGACTTTGCCTTTATGTTCCGTCAGTAAAGGGTAGTACTGGAACACCAAACCCTAATATCCTGTCACCAAGTGTAGGTAGCTACTTGTAAAGACTGGAAATTATATTTAATGTTGATGGACTGGGTAGGATCTTTCTCATCTAAATCTGAACCATGGGCAGTGCAGTTTAGTTACGGTCCTCCATCACAATGATTAATCATGAATTATAGTGATTAGCTTAAGGGAAACAAATTTCACCTATCATATCCAAGCTTTGCATTTCAAGGGGAGAAGTTAAAAAAAAAGCAATTTTTGTCCCCAGTTACTTTATGAAATATATCTACTTTATGAACTGTATATACTAATGATCGATTAGACATGGTGATATAACATTTGTTGATGATAATGAAAACATGTGAGGAGGAAAATGAGGTTTTCTCTTTCTCTTGTTCTGTGTGTTTCTTTCCCATATTTGTAAGAATTTCAAGCATACATATCACACATTTCTTTGTAGCTCCATCCCTACCAACATTGCAAAATCTTATCTAATTTCCAAAACATCTTCTCTCTAATTTTTCCTTTATTTTTTCAAACTTTTTTTTTCCTAATCAATCACCAGTTCTACAGTATGTATCCTCTAGCTGCTCCACAAGCCTTTAGGTTCTGCTGTCTGCATTTTTTTAGCAACCAGTCACCTGTGCTGGTATGAGGCTTTTAGGGATAGCAGCAAGTCAGAGTGCAAGATACCACAAAGGGAAAAATCACTGTTCTCTCTCTACACTTGATGTAAATCACCAATCTACTCCTTCTTAATCAAAGAGATAGTCCAATCAGCTATAAAGACAGAAATATGACTGGGTAGTTAGAAAGTCAAAACCCATATTTACATAAATGGAAGAAAAAATGGCAAAAATAATCTACTCCATGTTCTTTAAAAAGAAAAAAAAAAAATTCTTTCCTTTCCTGGATCATTTATTCTCTTGACTTCTTTGGAAGATCTACCCACTCCCTTTCACTCAGATTTGTTTCACCAGCATCTATGTTACCAAGCAGGAAGGGATTTATTTTACATTCTTATTCTACAGAAACTTGAAGCAGGTGGGTGGAAGTACTTCAAACAGAAATACAAGTATTTTTGAGCCTGTGCTACTTTTAACCTTTCTTTATTAGCAGACGAAAAGCCTGTATTTCTGTTGCAAGCAACAAAGAGACACAAGGTATCTTTTTTAGCTTATTATTTACCTACATCGTATTTTCAGGAATAGTATTTCTTTTACTGCTTAAATGCTTTTAAATTAATTACACTTTCGTATTAGAACTTTGCATAAAGCTCGTTTCCTGCTCAAAATAGAATGTATACAGTCATAGTTCTTACAGTCACAAACTCTTTACTCACCCAGTACAGAGATTAAAAATATTAATCAGTGTTGCATTCTGGTGAGTACTTACACGTAAATCTTGACAAGCTAGAATGTTATCAAGCCATTTGTAAAGATATCCATCAGGGGAAAGACCAACATTATCAAATACAGGTCCACAGCAGAGCACAGCTGACATGGCCTAAAAAACCAAGAAACTTTAGTTACACAAAAAAGTAACATGAATGAACCTTTCAGAATTATTTGAGCCCAGATCCAGGCTAACAGGACTGCCACTTTTTTTTTTTTTTTATGGACCTGTGATGAAAATGGTAACAGCTGATTTTGCTAGAATTCAGTACTTATGTCCCTATAGATGTTACCAGATTCAAGATAATGCTCAGTTTAAGCATTTTGGAAGGAATACTATAGCCCAGTTTCCCCATTCTTCAAGATACATTTTGTCCTTTTACCCAGTCTTCACAAATCAAGCTACAAAAGCAATTAAAATATACAGATGTTTCAATGGTATATTTCTGCAAAAATTGAAACTGTTTTACACCAAGTGGTGTGGCTTACATAACTACATAAGCTATTATTTTCCCAGCTCACTTATGTGGGGGAGTTGCAAGTGGTTTTGCTGCAAAAGAGTTTTATTATTATTAAGCATGTCTCCATGCAAGCGTGGGAGACAGTCCTGAGATGTGCATGTGATACTAAACTGGTACTATATTTAATTTCACAGCCTAAGATCCTCTCAATGAATCTGATGACCTGTTAATGAACAGCTCAGTAGAATTTTAAAATGTATTCTGGTTTTGAAAATAATTAGCCTTGAAAAGAGTCTACAAAGAAAAAAATGTGTAACGTCATTGACTCATACTGCTATATTCTGTGATACCACTGTATATATACATGTGAGAATACACGTTTGCATCAAATATGCCAATTCAAATCTCTGTGAAAAAAAAGAAAATAAACCCCACAGCTACTTGCATTTAGACTGGATGATTGCTATTACCGATTTTGACAGTGAAACTTTCATACCTTTAATGCACAATACTGGTATCTTGTAATCTGATGATTTCTATCACTGTAACGGTCCAGCGGTGTGAACATAATACTGAAAGGTCCTGCCCACTGGCTGAATAAGATGAACAGGTGATGCCTCAAGCTCTGCTGAGGGAAGAGAAATCTCCTGTGGTGAACTAAGTGAACAGAAATAGAAGTAGTTGTGATTTGTTAATGTTAAATACACATTCATGTGGAAGAGATGATGACATGAATTTAAAATTTCTACAGAAAGGGAGATTTTCTTACATGTTCAATATACACTTACTCCAAAGTATCTAAGTTCCTTTTAAAAATCTAGCAAAGTGAGTAAGAGGCATCTTATTTCTAAAAACCTTCAGTTCTGCATGAATGTGTAGTTATATAAACATGTACATCTGACTTCAGAAACAGCAGGCAAGAAACTAATTATATAATCAGGCTTTTCACTGCCTCTTGCATTCCTTTAGTGGCAAAAATTTACTTGTTTTTTCCAGTCCTTTAAATGCAAACTCAAACTACACATATGTCTTATTCTAATACAGTAATAGGTAGAGACAAGAAATAAAAGAAACTTGGTGCCTGTTTATGACAAAGATGTGGTATATTTTCTGAACAGCTAGATTACCTAAGCAAATGAAAAATATCTATGAAATCTTAACCATGTGGAGAAAAAAAAAGAGAAATCTTTTAAACAATAGTTTTAATTCCCCCAAGCAAAACATGATGGCAGAAGCAGTACTACATTTATTAAAGAGACTGGCAAACCGCTCCTGGCTGATTATTTTTTCAACTAGAAACTGTACTGGAAGCCAGCAAAGTTTAACTAGACAATACTAATGCAAATCAATATGAACAGTGGCTAAATATAATAGATGTTGACACAATAAACATTTGTTTGTTAGGAGTTAAATGTTACGGCTTTGTTAGTTATTGATATATTTTAAAGCTGTCTTGTTAGCAGAAAATACTTCTCTGAATTATTGAAATACATCACTTACTACTGTATCCTCTCCAAACATACAACATGGCTGCTTCCTTATGGAAAATTCATAGAACATGCAGTCATTAGTCACCTGCCTTGTAGAACATAAGAATGAATGCAAAGGGGAAGGCCTTTGCAAATACTCATGGCAAAATAACTACTAGGGAAATTCTGTACTGTTCATGAGCATCATTTAGAAGAGGGAAGAAATTCAGTATTTTGTTTCTTATCAGCAGCTAAGAACTTGACAACACTCAGTCCAAAGAGGTTTTTAAATGAGAGTAGCAGGGATGCCATCTTTCCTTATTTTGTTCAACTATTATATGATTTCTACATATCTTATAGCTGAAAGCAACCATACAACTTTGACAAAATTTGCACACTGGAAACTTACATGAAAGCATTTGTAAATGATTTATTTCCTTACTTTACTATTTTGAATTGCTTTTTATTTGTTGCTACCAATGCTGCTATGTCCTGTCATAAATGACCTGGAGATAGCAGATTTACATAGACTGAGTAAACTCCAGACCTTATTTTACAGTAATTACACAGAGGACTTTAAAGCAGCCTTTTTTTTTTAATTATTTTTTGCTAGTGGAATTACAATACATTTCTGAAGTGATCTTGCAATATATAAAAAGCATTAAATCAATTGGAGAAATCTTTGCTGTACAACTGGAATCACATAACATGGGATACAATCTCAACATCTCGGGCAAGTTTTTCACTATGTTTAATATTTTACATTTTCTGCACCTACTATGTTCTTCAAGGCCTGTCTGAGTTTATGAAGAGTCTGTTAATAAAGTCAAAGGGAAGAAAATAAGGCCTTATGTCAAAGAAATCTGGAGTTCCTAGAGGCTACAGACAATTTCTTTGCTGGACTTTTAAGGACGTGATTCCTACAGATGAATAATACAAGCTTCATCAAGGTTTACTGTTTTATTAATAGAGTTTTGAACACATTTTTGCCCACATTCCCCTTTTCATTCATTATACGACAATTCACAAGCAGTGAAAAAGGCAGAGAAAAAAAATTACTTTTCCAATATATAAATTAAGTACAATTTCATAGTATGTTGAGATAATTTAGCCTCATACCTGGAACACACTGAATCAGGTTGGCAATCATTGCACTGAAATGTGCTCTCATATCCTTAAGGATTTCGACTTCTTTATCATTTTCAGCCTCCAGAAGCATGCGAGTCAGATCAACATACTCTAAGAACAAGGCTCCAAGGGCTAATGTATCTCTTTCTAAGGCTCCATTTGTACTAGTGTAAAGGAAAGTTGTACATTAATATAGAGTAATGGTGTAGTTATACTACAGCTTTCTGAAAAAATGCATAAAAATCTCTCCGTATCTCACAGATTACACAATTCTTCAAAGAACATACCAACATAAAGTCAGTGTTGTAAACACTGACAATTATTTCATTTAAAGATCAATATATATGAGTGATAGTCCTACCTGTCACTTATAACACCAGCATCAGCAAGTAGTTCAAAAATTCGCAGTAACTGCAGTCTTAGTAGATCTCGGCGTTCACGACGTTTCTTGTTCTTGAAATTTTAAAAAAGCAACCATTTTTTATATGCATAGGTGCATACATTAAAAACTATTAACTTCTGAAATGTCAGTACAGCTGTGACATTTAAGACCTCCACTTTAAGGATTTTTTTCACGAAGGAACTTGATTGCTTTTGGATATTTATTAACAGTGTGCTTATGCATTAACATAGAACTAAATATGATCAAACTTTTGTCTTTGTAACTATTCTCGAACAAACTTAACAGTTACTTTGGTCTTCACTGAAAATGTGGAAATTAAATAGTGAAATACTGGATAAAAATTAACTAATATTCAATGTTTCTGTGTCAAAAAACATGTTATGTTCAGTAGCAAAGATATTCATGTTAGCTTAATACCATCTAGTTTGGGTGCTGGAAGCATTGTAAACTGCAGAAGGGGTATTCAGAGCCCAGGAAAATATTTTAGTGATTAGCCATACTTGAACTTGGCAATGCTGCAGCTACATGATCACCCGAATTCAAGTTAGCTCCTAGCAGACACAGCTCTTGCACACACTTGGATGTGCTGACTGCAGTGGTTGTACACACAGTTAGCACACTTCTCCCACAGAACAGGACTGCACTGTTGTTAACTGGTTCACTGTATCTCATTGTCTTCTAGGAAGCTGTCCTCTCTGTCTTCTACCTTGCCTTGAAAGATGTGAATGTAACAAGGCCTGTTCTTTGCTGAAGGGCTAAATTGACTTGTTTCTTTGTATCCTGCATCTCCACTAAGCAAAATATGTGAGAAGGTCAAAAAGCTTCTAGCGCACTCAAACAAATTTGCTGCCAGAAAATCTCTGAGAAAGCTCCATTTTTCCTCTTCAGAACGTAAGAACAGCCATACTGAGGCAGATCAAAGGCTTATCTCACCTAGTACTCTGGCTCTGCCGATAGCCAGCAGCAGATGTTTGGGAAAAGGAAGTGGTACTTTCCCTGCTATTCTGACCCAGGGCTGCCAATCTGCACCATCCTAGCCAAGGACTTTATTCAAATAATTATGCCATTTGATTTGTCCTATTCAGAGCCCTGGTTTTCTTCCTTTTCACCTTAAAGTTTCCAGGAAGCACATGTAGAGAAAAAAGCAGTTTTGCCGTAGCACGGTATTTAACATGGCCAGCTGCTTCCTGCAGCAGCGTCAGAGGCGATCTGGCAAGCTCTGTGCGAGTGCCCACATGGCGAATCTTATGTAATGTCCATTTTGGTTTACCCCTGCAGTTCTTGGCCGTGTTGGTAACTCTCTTTCTAGTCACAGCATATGTCAGTTCAAGGACGTTATTTCTGACGTGTTGGATACCTGCCTGCTGACATGGAGGCCTGCCATGTTTTCTACAGGCACATGACCCATACAGTCACTCCCGGGTTTACTGGTGGTGCTGTCAGCAGTAAGGTGGCCCAGTTCTTCGTATCAGGAGCAATATAGGAATTAAAAATTGCAGCCTGTTGTTTTCATATTCCTCTACTGACATTTCATGTGCTAAATTTGCTCTTACAGCACACTGTGAACCTCTGCATTCTTGTGATTCCTTTCCTGAGGGTAGATCAGATATGTATGTCTCTAGAAAAGGCCTTTCAAGTCTAAGTTGTCTTCAGTGGTGCATGGGCAGAAAGGCAGAGGCAAGTGGCTGCACTAACGTGTATTAACTCACTTCTGCCCAGTATCAAAACTAGTGACCGTCAGATCAATTACTTCATAGGGATGGAAGGCACACAAGTGAATTGAGGTGTGAAGCAACACAGAGTTGAAATGGTAGTGAATGTTTGCCAGACACAGAATTACTAAGAATTGTCCACATAAAACTTAACATAAATAAAGCTCCTGACAAGTGAAGTAATTTTTGTTTATTTCCATACTGGGCATAGCTGAGATCCTCTGTCCACCTATTAATGATTTAACTTCTTCCTGACCAGCATTTCCTGCATGGCTTCTGCACCAAAGACTATGACTTGGCAGATGGGGATAGCACACCAGGTCACCGTGACAATACCCTATTGAAACAGCTGTGAAGGGCAGAGTAGTGATCATACGGCTTGAAATCAATCGAGAACCAGGTAAATACGACTGGGTAGGACACAGTATTACTGGAACAACACTGCTTTCAGTACACAGCCATGCAGGCTTCTCAGCAGAGCTGAATGGAGGCAATGGCTGTATCTACACTGGTAAACAGAGACAGGGGCTGTTCATGGCCCTAAAGTCAAGTAGCACAGGGTGCCCACATTCACACTGTTCCAGAAGACCTCAAGAAGGCTGGCTATGTCTCCGTTGCCTACTGGGACTCATGCAAGTGCTTCTCTGGCCAAAGACATTATCCACCGCGTGTTTTCTTACCACACTCTGCCTGCTCTAACCCGAGGGCTGTGCCGCAGTCGGAGCAGTGGTTTTGCAACTTGGCCCATAGGCTGCTGCGCACAGGGAGGTAGGGGATGAGGGGAAGCAAAAGCAACTGGTGTAGTCTGGGGGACAGTGTCTGGTGGCTTGGTGCCTTCTGGGGCTTGTTCCTGTGAAGGAGCTACCTCCAGGGCCATCTCAAATTTCTGTCTTGGAGCCAGCTGGAACGGTCCAAAACTGAGCCAGGGAGGGAAGATTGAGCAGAACGGCAACTCAGGTCCCATACTGAAGCTCTCCCCATGGCTCTTCCCTTTAGCTGCATAGGTGCATCCTGTGACTAAACTACTGAAGCTACAGAGTCTACCACCACCAGTTTTTAAGAACAGTTTAGACAACATCTGTCAGGAAGGACACAAGACTAGTTCATCCTCCCTTGGACAGGTCAGATGATCTGTTGGGATCCCTTCAAGCACAACTTTCTATTATACAAAAGAGAATACTATAATGGAGGTGAAAACACTGATGATGTCAGTTAACCTGCTGTATTTAGAATGAAAAAATGTAGTCAATGGAAGTTGAAATAGGTGACCCTGCCTAACCTGCAAATAAAAAGCACATCTGAACACTGCTGCAAAATATGCTTGTAGCCCAGCTGTGTTACAAGTTATTTTTTTTCCAGATATTGAAAGTGGAATTCCAATATATCTGAGTTCCATATGAGGAGGTTACACATTTGACTGGAACTTTTTCCTCAGAATGGCTTTCTATACTGTACATTTTGTAACACTAATAGAATTTAAATTAAACTAGCCTTTTATGGAATTATTTTATGTTCTGCTCTTATACACAATTAATAAAATTCTTCTTGCCCACAGATCTTGTTACTTAGTACAAAAGAATATCTTTGTATTTCAAAGAGACAGAATTAGTACTTTTAAATTCATTTTGCAGTTTAATCAAACTAGTACATTTAATTTCTGCAACTAACCTCTGGTCTTCTTTCTAGGGCTTCTTTCATTAGTGGGTGAAGTTCTTCTACTAATTCCCTACATTAAAAGAAAATCTTTGTAAACAAAAACTAGTCTCCTCTGAAAAGCATCGATATTTTATTCGATAGATAAAAACAAACGTCTGAAGCACAAATAAAAATCTGAGTATACTTAAATTACAACAAAAATAATGCATTTGGATTAGAGGCAAATAATTGAGAATATGATAAGTGGGGAAGTACCTGAAAACAAGGGAATTTGTTCTTCCAAATCCTAATACAAGTGATTCTGTTATTTCTATGCTTTCAAGTCTCATCAAAGGCACTAGCTGCTTTAGTAAGACTCCAACAGATGGAGTTCCAATAGCCTAAAATATATTAAGAAATTATTGACGTTTAATTGTCAGGATTATCAATATAAATACTTTTTTTTTTAAAAAAACAAAAAGCATTGTTCAAGAATCAGTATGTATTTTTTAAATGTGCTGCAATGATTTTACCATTATGGATATCAATACATCAGTCTAACTAGATGGCTGTTACATCACAATCATCTCAATAAGGCCCAGCAAGGAAATGCATCTGGGAAACCTCTGCTTTCACTCGGATTATTGTAATTTACTTAATTTCTTGTTTCATTAAAATATTCCAGTAATTGCATGTGTGGAGCTACTGCTCCTCTCAGGTCGCTACTACTTGAAACTGCATTTCATATAATATTTCTTCATGTTCGACAGGCACACAATGTTTATTCAGAAATCCGTCTTATTGTTTAATGATGTTATAAATATACAATTCAGAGTGCTATACAAGGAAAGAAAGGGGATGACAAGCAAAAGTTAACTTCAACACGTATGTCCAGAACTTCTGTATTTTCAATATACATCACTCAGAATGTGAGAAAAAAAAAAAAGTGATATTTTGAAAATGCCATGGCTTTTGCCAAATATTTATGGACACACTGCATTGATACAGATTATACAGATGTTTTAATTGTTAAATATGTGCCTTAAGAAGTTTGCGTATATCAAAATATTCCCCTAAATGAAATACTTCCATCACGATATGATTTTGCATGCAGATGGAAGTTTAAAACTCTTCTAAATGAATGACTTGTATGAAACAGGGTGCATCACCTTATTATCGTAGTTCACTGTTCCATCGGGAGTGGTAGCCATGATCTCTGGTGTTGAAGCACGCAAGTGTCCTGGGCTCATAATGCTGGGCTTTGCTACTCCAAAACAGAGAATAAGATAGTTTCTCCACAAAGTAACATAGTTGTCTCCACTGCTTGCTGTACTTGTTTTCTTTGCATTAACAGGAATACTAGAATTTAAAAATAAATTAAAAGTATTAAAATAATTTCCCAATCTTAATTACACAGTGTCTCAAAATATTTTAAGGAGAATAAAACGTGCTACAAATCCACCAGCCACATTCAACATGACATGCTACATGCAAAAAATCAACGAAGGTAGAAAACTAGAGTTTTCCACCTTACAAGTTGCAATTATGAAACTCAAAACTGAATGTCTGGGTAGCACCTTGCAGGATTTACGGACCAATACTGAAACATAAGACTGAAAAAGGCTTGTACTGAAATCACACAACCCATCAAAAATGTAAGTTAAATGCAGATTGCCACTTACTTTGGATCCACAAGAGGCATTATCAGCTGTAGCCTCGTGAAAGCATACGGCCAGGCATAGCTGAGAGCTGTAGGACAATGTTTTGGTAAATTTTCCTGCCTAAGAAAACTGAAGAGACAGAGAACCCATGGATCTTTAACAGACTGTGCAAATATCCACACATGGGAAGGACTTTTCACATCATAATGGCTATTTACGAGGACAGCATTCCACTCCACCAGCCACTGCAAATCCACGCTGTGTGTTAATGGGATTGTTGTCTATGGAGAGAAAAGGTAAAAAATCACCATGACAGTCATTTATTCCCTGCCATGTTCCCCCTTAGTACTTGTCTGTATTTTCAAGCTCCATGGCCAACTTCTGTTGGACTTTTTAGACTGACAGTTTTATGTTTCCCATCACATTGCCCTTTCACTTTTTTTATAAATGCTGATTTTTTTATAAATGCTGATAAGAGCTACATCATTATTTCCCCTCTGGTTCCTCCTCAAACTTTTACTTACTGCAGTAGGCACAATAACTTGCCCATAAACTCCACAATAACCAATGATTATGTTGACCAATGCAAACGCATTGTTACTTTCTATTCTCCCTGATGCCTGTACCCATCCACTGCCTCTTGTGTGACGCTGCAGTCTGTGATAGGTATAGACTGTCCCTTACATTCATTGTCTGAACAGAGCCTTAGCCCATGATTAAGACTCCTACATGCTATGACGATATGATAAATACCAATTCTATTAATAAATATTCTTGAGAATTCATCGGGTCATTTGAATATGTGTGTAGAGAATTAAGAGGCTGAAGCGCAGATGCTTAAGCAGTTTTAATCCACTTATCTTCAGTGGCAAGTAGGGTTCTCATATCAACAAACCAGTTCTCTACTGAAATTTAAATTTTGTCTTAAGAAAACAATTTTGTGAAATGAAAACTTAAAACATGTACTTTGGCATCCTTTTTATTCACTTATCAGACCTCAATTAGGATGGAACAGTTGCCTGCATCCTGCATCCACTGTTACAAAAGTAATCACTAAATTACCACTCCCCAATGTAGTTGTCAGAAATCGGGTACACAGGCAACACATTTGCTTTGCTATATTACTGATGCACAGAATTAAAGCACAAAATCCAAACCTTTCCCTATAGAAACTGCAACACTGAAACCCAGGTACTGTTATTTCAGATGAATTTACTAATTCCTGGATTACAGAGTCAGAATGTCTCTTGCTTGCTCAGTTTCCAATCCTCCAACTCTCCTGTTTTGAGCTACACAGTGGCCTGATTCCACCACCAGTTTATGTCCCCTTCCTACCCCAGGAAAGGGCACTCATGGGGCAAGGTCTGATTGCTGTTTTAAACTTAATCAGGCTGAAAAGTGCCCAAAATTGATAGTTTTTGCTCTCTGGGCAAGGGTACTAATCTCTAAATCAGTTACGATATAAATCAGTTCTGCTGACACTTTTTCATTCAAAATGCTTACTGAATCTTAGCTTCCTCTGGTGGCATGTGAAGCACATTAAACCCACGAGAGAGCGAAAGCAGGGATTCACTCCAGCTGTGAATTGCTCTGGAGTTCAGGCTTAGGTTTGCAGGTAGAGCCACTTCTAAGCACACAGGGGAGCTAAAACTTATTCCTTTCTGGAACAGATGACAGCAGTGAGTGACTTTCAGGCACCCCAAGCATTAGGTGGTGCTGGAAGTAAGGCCTTTTCAATGGTTCTTTTGGATGCAGGTCACAGGTCCAGAATCTACGTAGCTTTGATTATAAATTTTATAATTTTTTTCTTCTCTATAGGCAGTATCTTCTATACCCACAGTGTGATTTTTTTCATGGAACAGATTGTCTGGGACATTGTGGAGCCTTGGAGCTCTTGGGTAGATGGCTGGAGCCTTAAAGTTGTATGATTTCTTTGATTTCTAGCAGCTTTATTTTTAGTATTTCATGTCTGATATTTGTTAGGTCCATGCACTATGTAAACACTAGCAGCAACAGTGAAGCACTACTTACTGAATCTGAAACAGCCACATGAATAAAACTTTCCAGAATAGAAGAACTCAACTGATCCATTACATCAATCATAGGCCTGTCATCATCCTGCATAACACAGAGAACACAAGTTAGCTGCTCTCCTGACAAAATTATTTCCCTTCTTATTTTTCTATTACATGAAACAACCACCTAAAAATTATGACATGAACCTAAAATGGCTAAAAAAATCATTGGTAACGATGGGTGCATTTTGTCTTTTTCCTATTAATTTCAGAACCAACTCCGGGCTGTGGTTTGAAATTAAGTTAATTTGTGGCTCTATCTCACTGCTTACTGAACAAAAGCATGTATCAGAAAATCCCAAATGTCTTTGGATAGCTCGTATCAAAAGACTGAAAAGTTAGCTTACTGTTTATTAAAGCATTCCTTTGCCATGAACACACATATTTGTGTTCTTAGGCATTTAGATGGCTCACTGAGCTGTGACCACCAACACACAACGTGATTCTCTATATCCATAAAAAAGACTTGGAGGTCTTTACTATACAAGGCAAATGTATGTGAATAATCTTAAATGTGTCTTATGCTCTGTTTTTTTTACAGAATAGTATGCTACAGGAATGAGTTTCATTTCCAATACAAATTTATAACCCTGACAATACAAAAATGATCTGTGCAGTAAAAAAAGACTTTACAGTGTCTTTTACATTCACATCATGCCAAGAGAAAACATTAAGTTGCTGTACATGTTTCCCTTCAAATTCTTTTACATGTTATTAATGTTACATTGTTGACTACACAGAAAGGTTTGCAGTGTTAAGGCAAATCGAAATGGTAAGCTCAGACCAAATGTTTTTTATAAACTAAGTGCATACCTGCTACACTGCAGCAAATATGTTTAAAAGCAACTGTAATAGCAATTTTGAGCTTTATCTTTGGAAAATTTTAATTCAAAGTTCCAGAAAAGGAAAATCATACCTCTGCCTGGCCAAGCGCCAGGAATAAAGCACGGATCTCTCTGAGGATTAAAACAGCTAGTTTACGTGTAGCAACCTGGAAACTACACAGCAGAACCAGTGCAAATCCTTCGACTGCATGTAGTACATTAGAATAGGGGCTTCTTTCAGACTGTATCCTGTGGCTGGATCCATTTGGTATCAACTGCAGAACAGTGAAAAGGGTGAAAAATGGAGTGACGGTGTTTGAAAACCAGGTCTCCAAGAAATATTCAAGTAGGACATGTAAAGAAACAAAACGCAGAGGCAACGTGGATATTGGTGTAGGAGACTGAGAGCATTCCCTCAGACAATTACGTTTTGTTGCTTTAAGTTACCTTGTTCCACAAAACCAATATATGAGCAGCATCCTTTGGCCAAACCCCTCCCTCTAATTTGCAATTCAACTAACTGCTTTGTTCCATCCTCCATTAAAAAAAGAAAGGGTAAGTCAGACTGTGAAGACTTCACACTTTTTCTACTCCAGTTAGCAGGTCCTCAGGACCTTCTTTGATCCTGTAGCAGGCAACACCTTAGGTAGGTGTTGCCTATTTTGTAATATTATTATTACCTATTAATTAATGGTCCTCTATGATATAAAGCAGACATCATGGTTGCCCAAAGGAAAACATTTCCAATGTGATCGAATTAGGAGATAAGAAGCCTGAAAATCATCTCTCATAATGAAAATATCTGTGAGACAGTGCAGATGGGAGGAGCAGGAGCAAAGCTGTTCAGTTCCCAGGAATGTTTGTAACACATGGAGACAGCAGGCTGTAGAAACAATTGGGTTCTTTGATGTTTCTGAATCGACTAAATGAAATGGCTACGGGAAAGGAAGACCCACTTCTCTCTTCTTAGTGTTCCCACTAGCATTATCAATCAGTTTCAGTCCTGGGAAAATGTCCTTCTACCACATCTACGTAACACTGATTTCACTTTATGTGCTTTTGTTCATGTGCATATTTCAGTTTGACATGCATTCTCTTATGTTGCTCAACAACAATAACATCTGCCGTTATTACACAAGGACATAGCTGTCCTCATAAGACACCTGAACTAATTACCTTAAAAAAATCTTACGTAGTGAATTCTTCTCAGGTGAGTAAATACAAAATACATAAACCACAGCAATACCAAGGAACGTAATTTCTGCCTTCAATTAGTATAAATGTTAGGACACAGATCTCTTGATTTCATACCTCTGCTGATCTGTTTTTTGCCTGTTCAGAAGCTTTTCCTGGAGTGTGTATTACAAGTTTCCATTGTGTAAGCAACTGTAGCAGCAACTTCAGTGAAGTATCTAGAAGGGTATGATGCATATCGTTCACCTCACGTAGCAGAAAATTAGTAAAACCGAAGAGTACATCCTCCCGCCAGTCAACAAAGTCAACAAGTAGACCCTGAAGAGAATTCTGTGCAATGTGTCGAAGTTCATCATCCATATGGATAGACAGCCTGTAAGTAAAAGTAAATGTCAGGTAATAAAAATCAAAGGAGTGTTTATTGTGGTGAGGAGCATATGTTTCTCGGTAACTTAACACTGAATGGAAAATTCCCGAGGATAATGTAAATCTCAATGATGCTATCATGGTTTCATTATTACTGACCACAATTAACATCCTTAACCTGTTTTTATACTTTAATTCTTGCTACGACAGTGCCTGAACATATTCATGGATCCAAAAGAAGTCTTTGTTACACTCCCAAAAGATAGTATCTTTAAAGTACATAATTTGGCAACTTTGCTGTCTCCCCGAACCAAATGTACTTTTGATTTACTCACTCAGAAAATAACTTCTATTTAGTTATAATAACTAAAGGCTTACGAGTTAATACATAATTTCATAATTTATGCATTTGTTTACTTTCACTATAAAAATAAAAGAATCACAACACCTCATCTGTCTAAGAATTAAAATTAATTTTTAACTGAGAAGAATATCACAGTTATTGAGAGGAGATCTCAAAAAAAAAATAAAAAGAAGCATTTGAATTAAAAAACTGCTTTATGTTTTAAACAACTTAGGATATGGAAATGGGAAAAACAGTGCCAGGACTTTCCATACTTTTAAAAACACATCAGATACCCCCAAAGTCCTTCTGAGAGATGATGCAATTTTAGATCCCATTTTCAAATTTTATTTCCTTCTGTATTTGCATCATGTTGGAGTTTTTTCTAGCACAAAAATTATTTATGCTTTCTTTTGACACAAAAATTGTCAAACCACTTCTGTGCTGGTAGCTTGGCAGAATAAAGGAAATTCTTATCAGTGAGTTCTGCAATTTTTGGTTCATTACATTTATGATGTACTTTGTTTTAATTACCCATGAGACTGTAATTTTCTGTAGTGTTAGAACTCACTTTCAAAGTATTTTATCTACTTTTAATTTACGTAGCTGAAAATGAGGATGCATTACAAAGAAATGGACAGAAAGCTAGGAGAAAGAAAATCAAAACAGCCAAATGGAGAGGAACCAAATTCCATTCAGTTGGAAATGTATGATGAGATGCAGCTCCCAATAAATTTGGTTCATTATAGCTGCCTAATTGGGAGGCAGGGGACGTTTCATTTAAGTCAGAGGAATGTGACTACCATGAAACGTCACCCCTGGTGAATATGACTCCAAAAATAACTGTTATGTTTTAATAAACACATGACTTTCTATATAAATTTGGAAACACAGTATTTTGTTGTGCTAAGAAAGGACCATTTTTGTCTCCTCTCTAGCAAGCCAAAACCAGAAAAACAAACAAAACCCCTGAGAATATGATTGTCATCCATGAAATAACTTCCACAATGACATGAAGAAATAATGGAAAAGAAGATACAAAAGACGTATGTGTCCAAGCCCAAGTTACTCTGCAATGGCATTATCAAATGAGATGAAATTCAAATTGATCACAGAATGCATCTATGTATTGCCACTATATGACAGGCAGTTCGAGGAAGCAAGTAAATGCTAGTTTGTTTGTTTGCACGTTGAGTCATTTCAGACCTGCTTGGGATTTGTAATGAATGGTTTCAGTGGGCAGTGAAAGGGCAAAAGGTACAGTATGTATTTGACATCTGCTTAATGGCTTATAATTTGAATACAGCTGTCCTGGAAGAAAGTCTATCTGCTGAGTTACACACTCCTCCTGGAAACTGCTGAAAGACACGTCGGTTGAGAGGACGAAAAATTAAAACCAAACTGTGACTGAAAGAACCTATTAACCCAAAGATGTTATTTTACCTTTGGTAAAACAAAACAGCTTTCCATTCCAACAATACAGACCCACGCAAATCCCTGGCAGAACAGCTTCTCAGGTTCTTTTCAAAAACAGAGAGGAACTGAAACCTTGCCTCTTTAAAGTTTTTTATCCTTGTATTGATTTTAGTCTCTGACCCAGAAAAGATACAATATTGTAATGCAGCGTTCTCTAGAACAGCAAAGACTTACCTCCTGGGACTACTTTTCCATAACTGGAAGAAGTAGGCAATCTGGACCCAAATAAACAGGATAGTATAGAGAATGTAGAAGCAGCTCTGGTGCTGGGCTAGTCTGGAGGCTTACATTGAGATTAGGCCAGGTATTAATTCCTTAGGTTATTACTTTCTACTCTGAAGCTATGTTTGTAGACTGTTTTCTTTCTATGCTGTCTTAGACCAAATAGACCTAATTCTTTCAACCCACTGATCTTTTTTTCCCTTGTTCTCTGAGCAGTTTCTTCTTCAACCACAATGCTCCAGCTCAGACGTTGTTCTCCAAATCAGGCATGCTTAATACTGACTAGACCAGAAGAACTTTTTTCAAAAACCTTTTAGTCTTATTCCTACCTATATATGTGAATAAGGTTTGCCTTTTCATAAGAACATCACTTTTTTTTCACGTGCATTCAGTTTGTGATCCTGCTCTGCAATACTGAGACCTTACCCAGTTTTTTCAACACCATGCTATACGTCTCCTGAACCACGATCAGTCTGCTAACTGCTTTCCAACCTATTATGCATTCATTTACTTTTACCCAAATTGTGTTTCCCTTGCTTATACTCAAGAATCTGCTTTAAAACACTATCCAAGTCTCAGATATGCTGTAGCATGAGTACATGTAGGAGATGAGAACAGCTTCCCAAAGGGCCCCTTATTAGGGAAAGGTTGCGCATGTAATTGTTCCCAAAGTTGCTCTAGAGATGACGTTCTCAGCTTTTCTTGATGTCTCACTTCTTCTCACAGTGAGTCAGATAACCCAGCAGACCTACTGTTTGCACTGTCCCAGCATGGAAATTACCCAAGAAATGCTTACAAAGTGATTGTAGCTAAAAAATCACAACTGACCTTTTCTGTGTGAAGTTTGATGATAAAGATAGACCAGTGGTTATATTGACCGTTGTGAGACTTAAGAAGGCTAGCACTGATTTATGAAGAAATCCACATTGGTCTCCAAACTTCCTTAAGAGTAGTGATGAGTCTGACCTGGACAATCATCTGTGACTGAAGAGCTGTGACCAGAATGGGTATGTCCTTTCTACCAGCTCAGTTAAGGCCATGACTAGGGATAGAAAGCTAGTAAAAATATTGGATTAAAGGAAAACTGCCGTTTTTCATCTCTCTTAAGTAGAATTGATATAACTACTTATTATGGTATCTGCTAAATTTGATAATGTAATGATTTAAAACAACCCTCATGTGATTTACAGCAGAGGATGTAAACACAAGGAAATCAAGCTGGCCATGGACCACAGCACACCTACTGATGGCTGCAGTTTTGGCTTGTTTGGCTGTCTGCACTCTTTACTACTGGCAGAATTAACTGTTTCACTGTTTTAGTGTATCACTGGGAGTTGGGTGTTCATAGAGCTGAAAAAAATGCTTTTGCATGTAACCCTCTGGCTCCCACTTCTGCCATTCCTCACCGATGTTTCAAAAGCAAGAACGGAGTGACAAAGACTGTTTTGTCATAGTTACCTGAGAGCAACATGTTGCAAGGGCCTCATGGCTCAATTTACTACCACAATACCTTTACATAAATAACACATGCTGGATTCTTTGACTCGGACACTAGAACTGAAATACGACCAGTTCTTCTGTACTGACCAGTACCCGTTATCATGATTATTTGCAGTAAGTCACTGATTTGACGCCTTGAAACTTACCTGCTTTAGCAGTCACGTGTTGTAGATTACCTTGTCCAGTGAAGTCTATCTAGATAAATTCAATGGACCCCAAGCAGGGAGGATATGATATTTAAACTGATCCTTTTCTTTATTTTAAATATAAGAATAATAATCATAAATTTAAAAAGCTTTTTGAAAGATACCACATCTGACACATTCTGTTTTACCAAACAGACATGTGGGAATCATAAATCAGAACTAAGCAGGTATCTCCACTTTCTCCACTACACAGAAAAGATATTATCTCCTGTTAATTGGAATGATGTGATGGTTAAAAAAGGATAATAAATGGTGAATATCATGAATAATAGTAAATAACATGTAACCTACATACTGATGGAAAACAGTTCTGGATGATTTATATACTCTCTTATAAAGTTAGGAAATTATAATTTTAAAAACACAGTAACTCCAAAAAGATGCTAGGGTTTCTATGTCTTAATTAATAGCAAATTACTTTTTATAAGCATATAGTTTTGTCTAAGAAACAGTTATATGTTCTGCAGATCAGTTTTTCATTCTGTTTCCCCTGAGCAGTATTTAATGCTTGAAGAGCTTACCTTGCCAGCAAGTCGATCAACTCAAGTTTTGACATTCCGTCAGGAAGCAATCGAGGAATAGCAGCAACACATGTTCTGAACAGATCGATTTTTGGTTTTCTTTCACCACTGAAAAATTAAACCAGAATTTTGACTAAGCTTAACAAGGAACTGTGTTAAATGATCCACCTACAGTTTTTCAGAAAAAGGCTGGAAATAATGGAGTGCCAGAGGCCTACTAAGAACATCAGGACAGAAAGCTAGACACCATAAATGAAATAAGAAGGAAACATGAAAAATTGTTTCGATTGAATGAATGGCTTGATTTGGACATTTTCCATGAACCGTACCTATACTGTACTTGAAAAATCAATTATTACTGACTCATTTGTTTCTTTCTGAGAGGAACTGGCAGATATATCAAGATGGAGTTATAATGTAGGAGGATTCATCCATCAAGATCAGCATTGTGTGATGAAAGCTTTGAATGAGGCAATGAGGAAGAAACTGGGGTGTTCCCCAGTGCAGCTATATTACACCAGCTGTATAAAGAAAATAGCAGCTATGTAAGAAGCCCAGATAACAAGACTGAAGATCCAGACAGTTGCCCTCAGCAGGGCACAGATCTGTGGAAACTGCACACCACACATTATTACACTGGAAAAGAAGCATAATTTAGAGGTAGGTATGGCCAGAGAGTTTCTGTTGATCCCTCCCTGAGATAGC
The DNA here is from genome assembly GCF_018691265.1 of Tyto alba. Taxonomy (NCBI): domain Eukaryota; kingdom Metazoa; phylum Chordata; class Aves; order Strigiformes; family Tytonidae; genus Tyto; species Tyto alba. Next base: position 24,318,571 of record NW_024881282.1, on the reverse strand, counting down.
AGCACTTTAGCAACCATTATCAGCTAAACCATGTTTTAGTAGCCCCAAGGCTGCTCTGATCCATGGAATGGCTCAACTGCTCCCTAACAGCCTGGGAAAGTGGTTGAGTCTAAATTTCAGCATGACACAAAAACTAGGTTGGGAGTCCTTAAGTCTTCTAAAACTAACTCAAGATTCAGCTGCTGATTATTTTCACAACAGATAGGGTAGTTTTCTGACTTGTTTCCCATATTTTTGTAAGAATGTAGATTAAAGAAGTCCTTCAGACAGACCCCAAAATGTGTTTAACTTGCTCATTTTTAACTCAATGATCTATTATTTGATGATTAAGTATAAAGGAAATAACCAAAGCATATCAGCATTTCAAACTGTACAGTCTTTCCCACAATATTATTAACTATTAGCCTGTAACATGCTTTGGAGGAATCAAAAGAACAGCGTACTATTTAGGGACCCTCCTATAAACAAGCAGAGAAAGACTGTTCCTGCTTTAATAAGCTTCTGATCAAACTAGAGAAGAATGGGGGGGGGGGGAAAGAGAGACACTGAGAAGCACTGTGAGCTACTTAATACCACACTGAAATTCAGTGACAAAACAGAAAATGAACCTAGTTTTCCTGCACCCCAGTCCAATGCCCTGTTTACTATATCATTCTGCCTCTCCACCCAGCAGAGGACATTGCATTTGGATACCTCACTTCTGTGTTCAGTCACACAGAAAGGCTGAATGCAGTACCGTCTCACAAGTCTGAGATAAGATTTACAGAGTAACACTAAGCATTCATTGAAATAATGGGTACAGAAAAAGCATAAACTGACGTTAGGCTCACTTAATTCAAAGATTAAAGACAGTTTTGTAGTGAATGCCATCCTTTCTCTTAACAGCCTATATACTTATCAGCTTGGAAGTGTATTACATTAATAAAATGATTATACGATTTTAATCTATTGACTTAAATTGTACAATGAGGGGAAACTATTTTCATAACGAATTATCTCTGTCTCACTGTATCTGTATCCTAACAGATAGAACTTGAAAGAATGTGTCAGCAACTGACTTGAAAAAGAGTAAAATGCATCTCATCTGAGAATGTGGTTATAAACAAATCCCTTTGAACTACTATTGGATTAATAACTAGGGGACAATAATATATTCTTACAGTTGTAAACAGTAAAGTGCCACTGGCAACTTTATCTGCAGGCAAACCAATGAGTCTTCCCTGCTGACTTGAAATGGAAAGTGAACTTTTCAGAGTTTCCTTATTATCAGTCCGCAGCGAGGGTAAACAGTTTGTGCATTTAAAATGGAGGCATGTAAAATAATAGTCTGAGAGGAAACTCTTCTGAAGGCAAATGAGTAATTATTTATAAATATAAAATCTGTGGGTGTTCTGTGGTTTATCAGCTGCCCAGAAGACTGGAAGGAAAAGATCCAAATCTGAGGCTCAAGTTCCCAACTTATCTAAGCTACCAGGCACAGCATGAGAAGTGTCTGGCAACGGGGGCCTCGCAGGGCTCTGCAGTCATCTCTGACTCACGATGCAACAGGACGAGCTCTGGATGAACATACTGACAGCTGTCCTCACCTGGAAACTTGTGTTTCCATACCAGCAGTATCAGGTTTTAGTTAGGCGTTGTCAGCAAAAATCTCTGAAGTACTTGCAAGAACAGGTTGGTATGTTAGAAAAACGGATGCCCTGTTCTGACTAGATGTTGGAACGTAATTGTAACCAGTATTGAAATCCATATCCCAGCGGAGGATGCAAAGAACAGTCCTGAGTCAGGATTTTAGTAAGACTCTTCAGAGTGGCATTTACTGCTTCAACAATAAATGTTTAAAGAATCAGCCATTAAATACAGAAGCATGTCTAACACTGCCAAAGAAAATTCCAGAATCTGTATATTTTACAATGTTATGACTATTCATTGCCTAGCTATTTCCCTCTGATTCTTGTTATTAAAAATATCATTATTATATTCAGTTTATACAATAACATTAGCTATACGTAAATATGACAAAAGCCATAACTTTAAAATAGAGATAAATGTAGTGTGGTATCTATGTATTAAAGCCCATGCAAACTCAAAATAAATACCTAACTAGTGAAGCATGAACTTCTGTGAATAAAATGATAAGCAATTACATAAAAATAATATATTGGATTTTTTGGTTATTACGCACAATGCAGTTTTTAACAGGGCCATTTTAAACACTGATACTAACAGCTAATGATGTTTTTCATGAGTTCACATGGTTTGAGATCAACTGACAATTAAGCATCCCAGATATTTTTTTTCTTTGGAAGAACAACTAAAAACGTGTTCTAATGCATTTTTCCTTTCAAGTGTATATGTTAATTTACAGTTTATCTGGATATAAAGTACAACATAAAAATACAATAACCTACATATCCTGAAACCTTAAAATCTTTGTGTCCCTGACAAAAGTTACTATCAAACCATAAGATTTCCTGAAATTTAAAACTCTTTCAAGTCTATTTGTTCACCGATTTTAAAAACAAACAACACTTTGGTGATGCTTAGAAACCATAGAAAGGACTTTTATAAATAAGCTTAAGTACACTTCTCTAAGTGCTCAAGGTTTTACTGTGCAATTATCCTTTGGGAGAACTCACTTTCCCTCTTGCAAAAGCCTGGATACCCAAAATGGTTATGAAAACTGGCTGTGAGTACTGAGCATTATGCTGGATAGTACTAGAGGAAAAATATGAAATATTATCAGATAGCAATATTAGCAATTAATATAAATAAATTAAGACAATGCTAAAGACACAAAGAGTTTACAGTCTCATCTACCCAAGTCACAGTAACAAACAAGGGCAGAGAATGACATTAAAACTTGAATATTTTATCAGCTGTAAAAGGCAGCTGAATTTGGCCAGTCATTGCAGTTTATCTACAATGACTCTAAAATCACAGTACTTTTAGCAAGTTGTCTTTTTTTGATAGTATATGAAGAAAAATCTCGAAGAGATGAAAGTCCTTTTCATTACACCTCAAACTTTTTTCCAGGGGTTGTTTCTCTTCTAACGTAACCACCACGTCCACTCCTCTGACAGGAGAGATATGCAAGGTCTCTTTACAGTTGGGATCAGTACAATCTGTGCTCTGCATGTGTCAAATGATGTCTCTGTGTTTCGAAAGTCTACGAGATGTCCACCTCACTAGAACTCGCTCCAGTAAATTTCCCTCATTAATAATTTTGGATGAGAGTGTAAAATGCTGTTCAACCCTTCTTGAGACATACTGGTTTGATTATGTTATGGTGTGGTAGGGCTTAAATCCAAGTCTTATCACAAAATGACCTGCATGAATAGTAATGGGAATTTTGAAAGATTATTATTAACAGGGATTAAAGAATTTGTTGCATTCATTTTGAAGTTTAGTGATGCAAATATACCCTGAAACATCGTTCTGAGCATAGGCTGACGGGTGTGGGCTTTCATCTTCTACCATCTAAATATTCATAGGATTGACACGTGATTTTGGCTACATGAGGAGCATCAGCTCAATTCCAAACACTGCAACATGCAACGAAGTACAATCAACTTGTCATAAACAGTTTTTCAAAGTATATACTAAGATAAATGTTCTCGTTTCTTGCCGTTTCTCTGATGACTCATCATAGACAGAAATAGAGAAAAAATTCTGATATTACAGCTCAGTATTTTAAGGGATATACTGTCCTTTAGCACTCACGTAATCATGTCTTCCGGTTCTTTGTTAAGCATCTGTATGTTGGTTAGCATCATGCAACGACCCACTTCCTTGTCAAGGTGTCTGAGTATGTTGTCCACGGCTTTTCTTACTTGAGAATAATATAATGACATACCTGCAATAATATGCATTTTTGTATAATTTGGGATTTTTACAGATATGTATATTTTGAAAAAGAAAGATGCTTACTCATGCTGTGCTGCATGAATTAAGAATAATGTTTTCCTCATGAGATAGCATATTCCACTAGTAATGGTATCTTGATTCAGAGACAGAATATGTTGCCCTCTCCAAAAAGAATGCTATTTATGTAAAAATAGCCCAAGTGTTATATATATATATATATATACATATTTTTCCTGGAGAAAAAATGTAAAAATATCTAGTCAAAATACTTCCCTACATAGTCAAATGAAGCTGCACAGTTCCCAAGTTATACCATATATTTTGTGACTTCTCATGAAAGAAGTAAAACCTCTGATCCAGTAGCTAGGTTTAAAAACTACAGGCAAAGAGAAAAAAGGAATCTAAATGAGGTCTCCTAAAACTTATTTCGTATGGATATTAATGGCATAACATTTTATGTGAAAAACAATATTAGGCATAGTTTTACAGCAGCTGATGGACACCAAATACTTTAAAAATAAAACTTGAACTAACTCTTTTTCTATACTCATCAAAGTCTAAAATTTTAATTTTCTTAATGAAATTTTATACATTAACACTGAGAAATATATTTTAATCATCTACTCTCAAGTCAATTCTTCTTCTATTTGATAAAGACAATATAAGCTTAGAATTTCAAAATGACATAAATTTTCAGATCTGTTATGATCAAAAGTTCAATGGCAGAGTAGAAGTCAAAAGAAAATATAGGAGTTTCCTAGCTTAAACTTACATGTTACACATGAAAACTAGAATACTGTGTCATAAAATAGTGAAGAAATTGCTAATAAAATATAAGAATTCAATAGTGCAAACATTTATTATCAATAATGCACTAAATACTATGTCTGTTGTACATTTCAACAGCAGTGGATCTTACACTGCTTGTTTTCTTGATATTACTACAACGATCTAGCAACAGTACAACACAAGTCTTTGTCACCGGTGTAGAATTATGTAGACTTTGTTTCACTCATGTAACTTTGTGGACTTAATGAAGTGCTAAGGTGAGTAGATAGATTTTCTTCTTTGCCAGCAAAACCAGGCACCTTCAGGTCATGATACGGAAGCTCTTCTCCTGGGGCACAGGATCCTCTCTCTACACTGACTGTGAAGGAAGCCAGAGGTAACAGTGCTTTTAACTTTGGCACTTCAGCTTTATTTTAAACTTAGAAGTTTCTGCCATTTCGGAAGTTTCACTTGGTGTGAGACACTGCAATTAAAATGAGGATATCAAAGGCAACTGTGCTGGTTTTCAAAGCTGGTACATTTTCTGAGCATAGGAACTGCTTCTAGTAAGGTGAATATCTGTGAATAAACACATCTATTCAGCACTAAAAGAAGCTAATTCTCAGCTGTGTGCTTAACCCTGCCCCCAGAACACAGGGTTGCTACCACTTGTGGAGCATGACTGAGGTCTCTTCCTGAAATAATTAAAAAAAGCTGTATTTGTCAAACTAAACCATACATTTAATGAGAATGCACAATAAAGTAAATGTTTACAATAAAGACATCATTTGAATACTTGACAATCGTAAATTATTCTGCTCAGGTACTGAAGACTTTTTCACATTCATTTTCATCCAAGTTGCTATAGCGTCCATTCTCTTACTGACCTATCATTTTAGCTTCCTCCTCTGTAAGAGTTTTGCTCAAATACGTTTTCTTCACTCTGAGAGTGTTTCCAGAGGGAAGGACAGCTCCAGTCACTGGCATTGGAGGTTCACCATCTTTTTGCTGCAAGCTATCAGCAATTACCAAGAAAGCTCTCAGACCAATATTCATTCTCTGTAAAGTTCAGAAGCTGAATGAGTATCATAATCAAATAATCATATTCTACTCATATTATTCAATCACTCTGCAATTTTGAGTATGCACTTGCCAGCATTTTTTTTTCTGTATCTTTGCTACATTGACTAGTCTGATATATTTTACAAAAAAAGCCCATGAAATAAATAGCAAATTCGTATCTGCCCTATGAGCAGCATTCTCCCCTTTCAAAACTTTATTTCTAAGTATTTTCATTAGTACATTTCCTTTTTATCTCCAGTACATTATCCTCTTTTTGTCTATAACACATGGATATGACCTGGAGTTTAGCAATGCATCTTAATTGAAACTTCAGTTATGTCCTGTGTGGTCCATTGTGAAAAAAAGATCCGTGACTACCTCAAAAGGCCCCAGGGTTGACCATACTGAGTGAAAAGTCTGGAATGGTGCTTAGCACCGAAACTGCACTGTGAAAACATCGGGAAGATGAGGCTAAGGGACCTGAATGCCTTCTGGGAATTCACCAGAGGAAAACTTGCAGGCTTTGCATTGCAATGGTTAAAAGACCAGAATGCTTTCAATTTCCCAGGAATGTATTCCAAAAATTCAGAGGCTGTCCTACTGACAATCTCCCAGAGGTGCATTTACACAGGTTATGGCTATTACTTTTCAAATGCTGATGTCAATGCACATCAAAAAGTAGCCTTATTATTTCATTGGTTTGGGACTTATATTGTAAAATTTCCAATATTGATTCATCAAGAAGCTAAGGACTATGTCCATTCCCTACAGGCTCGGTTTCATGCTGTGCTAATACACAACATGCTTTGCAGGACCTTCCTCAGCCCGTGCTGCAGGTGACTGACCCAGAATGTGGTGGTAGGGACTGCCTGCTCAAGAGTTCTGTTTCATTTTTCTTTACTCTGATGAAAAAAGATGAAAGCTGTGCTCAGAGCAAAGCTTGCATTTCACTTCCGCTGCTTTTGACAGTAAAAAATGTAATCTACATTTCCAAACATTTTTTTGTATCAACTATAAGTTTTGCACGGTAAGTCATTATATTTAACTTATCCTTAGTGAAAAGATATAACTGTTTAATACTGCAGGATTAATCTGGACATATTTTATGAGACGATCACAAATGCTTTTTATTTTTCATGTGTTTATTCTTAATTTTAAAATGAAAATAATTTCAAAATTACAAGCAAATACATTATTTTCAAGAGAATTTTTCATTATTTTACTTTTTATTTTTATTTTGATCTTGGTTTAAGTTTTTCAAATTTCTGATTGTTTTCTCCAGGGAAAGAACTAAGAAGCTGACTCATGGCACTAACGTTAGTGGAGCTTCACTGGTCAGAGTGGTAAAACTTTATTAGAGTTTTTTTCTTTTTTGTCATCTTTAATTCTTCTTGCATCATGTACTCTTTTTCAGTAAAACTGTTTTGAAAAACACTGAAGTTGTTACAGAAAAAATATTTTTATATTAAAATAATTTAAGGCATTGCATACAACAGCAGCAGAGTGATAAGGAGATACTGTGATCAACAGTTTTATTTGTTTTACACATTTGCACTACTTCACGTTTGATAACCTTCACTGAGGAAATGTGAGACAGGAATAACCAATGTGACATTTCACAGATCAAAGTCCACAGATGCATTTTACCAACCAACCAACTTTAAGAATTGACCTGAAAACTGGACAAAGGTAAAAGCATGCTTAGAATGTAACCAGAAAGTAATTGTAGCACAATACAATATATAATAACTCAAAAAAATGCAGATGCATAGCATACCTCAGGGTTGAGACTGAAAGCTTTTGCTGGTTTTCCAACACAAAGGAAGTCAAAGATAATTTCTTTCATTGCAAAATCTAAACGTTCCTAAAATAGTAAAAATATTGCAAAACATTAAGCCACTCATTTCTGCTACTTATTTTCTTCAAGGCAACAGACTGTTGAAAACCAGTTTAATCAGGATTTATTTAAACGTATGGAAAAACAGATTTTCAGAAGTATGCAGAACATATTATCAGATCTAAGCTTTCAACACTGCTGTATGTTGACAAATTCAAAAATTTATAGCATTTAAATAGAAAATGATCCATTTTGGAAATAAAGCTTTTAATTATTTCATTTAAACTGTGGTAATTATGGTACTAGCGTAGTATTTTACATAAAAGGAGCTTGTTCACAGATGGCACAGTTCAGGGAAGGTTTTAAGCATCTGTTTAATTCATTCTTATTCAGAGACTTTAAGTATGTGCTTAAGTGCTTTGCTCAACAGGAATGTTTTCTGAATTTAATACAAGGGATGAAACTTCCAGCACTGAAGGTTAGTTTATTTTAGCAATTCCCATGTGAGCTGATGAAAACTAAATGTGTCAACTACATGCTGAACTTGTTTTTCCTCTGACTTACTGCTTTAAAAGCAGCACAACTCATTGCCCTATAAAGTAGGAATGAGTCAGTATCAGGATAAAATATAGCTTACTGTTTTGAACTCCATTGACAGTCAGAACCTGTCAACAAATGCATTTTCTGACTTGCTGACAATTCCAAAAACTGACAAAAAATACATGTGAGTTGAAGTGAAAATTTTTTAATCCATTTTCAGTGGAATTAAGTTAATTGAAACCTGTTGTTCAAAAGAAGTCTGCCCCAGCTCAATCTATAATTTTATCACTGCCTAGATGAAAGATACTGACAATTGGGTTGCAAAAAATTAAGGCAATAGAAGTTTACTTATTTGTTAATTTGTTATTGAGGAAACAAGTTACTAATTTGGAAAGACATCTGTATAGTTCTCCCATACCTGTGCAATAAACTGTATTATTTTCACAAAGATGTTTAGAGGCATATCTCTTGGCACAACACCACGAGACCCTTTTGGAAAAAGTGTTGTGACAATAGTAATAAGTCGACTGTAAAAGAAGGAGAAAAAACATTAGACATCTCTGGACCTTGTAGACCTTCACTTACCAAGAAATATAAGCTGGAAATCCTACTCCAGTTAGAAAGACTCAAATGTATTTACTTGGATATTAAAATGTAATGGGATATCTTGTTCTGATCCTTTGCTGAAAATTCAGTGTAATTATTTTATTTCATCACTATATTACAAGTAACAACGAACCAGTCGATGACATGCCACTACAAAAATATTTCTAACTTTAACCAGGCCAAGAGTGATTTTTAGTTCTTCCAAAACCAGAAACACTTATTGCAGTAATTTTAATAGGTGGGAGAATAACTGACAGTGCCACAAAAGGGAATATTTTGTTGTGTACAGTTGAGTTTTTTATTTCACAAAATAATAGGTCTAATTCAAAGGAGTTCAGGAGAACTATAAAACCTCTCCACTGGTAACATCCACTCCGCAAGGCCCGATCATCATTAGAAATACAGCATCTTACCTTTGGGTAGCTGTGTTGCTTTCACATTTAATTCTGATCATGTAAACCCACAGTAGTCTGTACAGAGATTCCAGTGCAACTCGAGCCATTTTTGGGTCCTTATTCTATAGAAATATGTAACATAAAAATAAACTTCAGGCACAAATTAGAAAGGAAGTTCTGCACTTAATGGATGTCAAGGTTCAGAGTTTTCATAATGACACAGCTTGATACTGCCTGACAGCTGCCCACTACCCCACTCCTGTATCTGCAGGACACATATGCACCTGACCTCCTCTTCTGGTATCACTTAAGTTGTCAAAAAACCTGCATCAAGTTAGTTATGTTAGATGCATGTTACAGTTTAAAACCTCTATCTGAAAACCACCTCAATATGATTCTGAAAAGAAAACCTCATCTTCGGTCAACTCTCACTTCAAAAGCTGTTGCCCTATGGTGGAGACCTGGCATGAACAACAGAGCAGATAAATTACTGTACTGCACATATTCAAAAGCGAAAGGACAAAAATCTGCACATGCTTAGGCTGGCCTAATAACATGGCATCTGGGATCAGCTGGCCTGAAGTGGATTATCTGTCTGGATTGCTGTTTATTTTTGGAAACTTTTGAACTAGTACAAGAATTGTCTCTGGGTCTCTTTGGTCATATGCAGTTTTCTGTTTCTGTGGCAGTTTTAAGGGCTTCTGACTAGGGTGTAAGTATATGCAGTCCAATCAGATGATCTTCCGCATGTTGGGCCATCTGCTGGGCTTAACTCTGAAGGAGTCCAGTACACTTTGACCCGAAATAAGATTTGCCTGGCCCACAATGCAAATCTCCATGGCAAACAGCTGAATTTTTGTCTGCAGACAAATGTTGAGTCACAGATCAAAGACTGTGGTTTGACCAAAGAAACTGCAACTAATGCCATCAATAATTCTTGCATATGTGTCGGTCTAGGTCCTGCGAAATGGAAGGAAGACAACCCGCCGATGATATGGCATATGGTTCCAACTTCCAACATGGCATCTGCCACAAGCTTAGGAATAGGAGCACTATTGGGTTGCAATTTCCATTTAACTCCTTGACAACACATCTTATAGAATAAAGCTTGATACAGAACAGAAAATTGAAAATCCTTTTTGTTTATTACAACAGCATACAATGGCTGTAGCACTTTATTAGGATAAGTAGCAAAAGGAATGCCAGAGCACATGACCTGTTTATTAATCTTTGCAGGACTTTGAATTCGTAACATTTGTTACGATCAATTTGTTTGATAACCTGTTTGCTCTCAATCCATTTTTCATCAGGTATGTTTAAGCAAAGTTTATTCTTACCCCAAAGCTTTCAAGAAAACAGCAGATATTGTGGCTAACTGAGTTAAGGTAACAAGCGCTTGTGTGGCAGAGGAGGAAGTCATCCCTATAAGCAAAAGTCCAAATATTCCAGTGACGGTATAGTTCAGCTGTGAGGGCAATTGAGAAGAGATGGAGGAGAAAAGGGCTGAGACTGATACCATTGGAACTTTCCAAAAATAGTTTTCCATCAGAAACAGCAAGCTGCAGAGTAGAAGCAGTATTTAGAGGAAGATGATAAAAAGCCCAAGCAACATCCAAGCAAATCATGTGCATGTCCATGGGCAAGATCTGTGCAAGTGCACGGTCGGTGGGTGCCCAGTAGTTTGGAAAGCACATAGCATGTCTCCCTTTGGAAATCTGAGAGAAGTCCACCACCAATAGAGCCTCTTGAGTATTTTGAGGATTTTTGTCAACAATAAAAACCCAGCCAGTAATCCTATTAGGACAAGGAGTACTGGCCTAATAGATCTGACATCTTCTTCACTTTTGCAACAGGAGGTATTGCCACTACATGCGGTTCTTTTACCACTGCTGGCAGTGCCCAACTCACTGTTGGTGCCGAAGAATTTGTCAAAGTTGATGGGAGCCTTTTGAACATGCAAGCAGTTGGTGACAGAGCTCTGCCAGGATCTGCTCTGTTTCTTGATTGATAAGCGCTGCTGGCTTTTATCTGTTGCTGTTGCTCTTCTAGAAATTTCTTTTTCAATGCCTCTGACTCTTCTTCTGTGATTAGTGGAGGAGCAACCAGACTACCAGGAATGAGGCCCATTTTCTTTAATTCCTCCATTTCTGTTTTCCAATAATATGGTGTTAGGTCTGGCCCATTCAGGTCAAAGGGATATTGTGTTGGTACCCATGGATTCATTCCTGAGATAGGCACTGTTTGACCCATTTTTTTTGTAAAGTAAATTCTGCACCCTCGGCTCAAACTGTACTGGAGCTTTCTCCTTGTCACATGTGGTTTGGAGACAAGGAACTGTTGCTCCCCCTGAAAAATTCTGCCTCTAAATGAAACACGGTGCTTTGACTCTCTCCTATAGAGAATTCCTGCCTAGAATAGTTTTTTGTAAATAAAGTTTAGTGAACGATAAATGCTCCATTTCAAAACCAGGATACTTACTAACTTTTACACCACTTTCAACGGGACAGTATGAGATGACCTTTGGCCATAATTTGGCTGGGGTCAAATTTTTCCATGCCCTGGCAGGAGCCTCCCTTACTAATTCAAGAGAAAGGTTTGCTTCCGTAAAATTAGAGGTTTGACAGTTTATATTAAAATCAGAAATATGATTAGAATATAAACCTTCTAGATTTCCAGCGTATGCATGACCTTAATGGTTTTGGGAAGGTGAGTGTGCTCTATAGGTTGTGAAGGCTCTTGAGAAACCTGATCCATTATGTGGTTCATGGGAGCCCACCCAAGACTGTGGAGTCCCATATACTGTCCTGGTGTGCACAACTCTCCTAGTGGAAGGCCTATTTCTTGATGTAGATCTTCTGCCACCTGCGTGGGTTTGGTTTGGGCTTTGAGGTGCCACTCTGTCTGGTGAAGTGATTGCTTCAATGGTTGGGACATCTCTTCCTCTGTACTGAGAAGGAGTGGCCAACCACATTCTTAATTTAGCCATGTATACAGCTACATTACTTTCTCCCCAAACTAAAGACAGAATGTGCCACCACATTAATCTATCAGCCCTATGAACTGAAGTACACATCAATGAATTATATGGCAAGGCGAATTTCAATTTGATTTTCAACTGGTAAGGTAGGAGCAACTTTACTTACATTTGTTTTCTCTAGTGGTTTCAAGTGATCTGTCACTGATTTTCAGAAAAATCTATATTCTCAGCTGACTCCTCAGAGATCTTACAGCTGTAGCCACCTTTTCTAAAGCTTGTAAAACCTCACAAACCCCTATAAAATCAGTTGCAATAACAACATCTTTATTTTCTGAATCTCTGCAAATAAAGTTCTAATACATCTTCAGCAAAAGTAAGTAATTCAGATACAGGTGGAAATAAATCTTCAGGCAGACTGTGAACATTCTGAAGAACTATTCTAACTGTAGGATCCACATGAAGAGAGTCAATGAAAATTGTTTCATTAGGACAAAGTACAACAAGAAAGCAACAGCAGTAAAGGATGCAATATATGCCTTGTCAACAAGCTTGGGAATTCAGCTTTGGAGAACTGAGATTGCCACCACAGTTTCCCTCTGAGGTGAGAAGGTGGTTGCATGTTCTACCTGTGCCGTTTGCTAAAGTCTCCAAACCATTAATCAGGCAGCAGTTCTGAGGCCCTTTGTTTGAGCTGACCACTTCACTGTGCTTCTTATGTCGGCCTTTTCGGGTAGGCACAGGAACATCCTTTCGTATGGATCCACTTTAAGTGTCAAATGGGACACGAGTTACTGCTCAAGTAAAAGAAACGTGGAGGAGTAGTAATGATAGCTAGCGTATGTGTATTGAACAGTACGTGCTGGGCAACCACAGCAGATTGTAGTGGACAGTTAGTCTTAAACTTCAAAGATCTAAAAAATAGTAAAAGAGTAAGAATGGATACATGGAGAAAACAAAATAGTTTAGGTTCTTTCAAGGCAACTTATCAGGGTAAAACAGGAAATGGAATCAGTGTCCTGCAACTAGTTCCATTCTGATAAAGTAGTAACAAGTGCTTTGTTTGAGAATGCCTTTGTGAAAAAAATCAAGTTCATATTGGGTCAGTTTTGGTATCTCACTCAAGCTAGTAAACTTCCATCAACAATCTTGCCTGTTTCACAACTGTTTGACTCAGGCTTGATTTGAGTTAGAGAAACAGTAGAAATTCAAAACTAGGCACGAGAATACTTTTGGGTTAGTGAAAAAATCTGCACAGTTGAAGAAATTGTACTGTCAGGAATACAATTATGTATGGAACCAGATAACAGCCATAATCTAGCACATTTACCTAAAATGGATTTGTCACAGTTCAATAGTGCATAGTGAAGTTTTAATACAGTATTAAAACCAGAAGATACTAACCTTGAGATTGGATAGGCAGTTGTTGAGGAAAATATGCCATCTGTTTAAAAAGAACTGCTTCTGACTGACACAAAGCAGGCATGTTACCAAAGGGTACAACGCCTAAACAGGAAATGGATGTCAATACCATATTATTTGCATGTCTACACAATATAAAAGTAACTTAATGCAGCGACTGTAAACTTTAAGCTCTAACTCCTCCATTTTGTGCTATACACGTTAGCCAACATAAACACATTGTTAAGTAGTACAATTTAACATGAACCTTTCTCTAAAGGTGTTACAGGTATGTTTTATGGATGAACTAAAACCAATCAAATGCCTACTTACAGCAGTATAATAAATCCAAAGATGAGCCACAATTTTACAGACTCACAGCGCTAAGTTCTGTCAGTTAACTGAGAAATGATAGCATGGAAATAGCTAAACTTTATAATAAGAACAACAGGACCCAAAGAGATTGTTGGGACTTGTGAGTGCTCAGATGCCTATCACTCCTCAAAATCTGCAGTCACAATATTTGCTGAGAGACATGTCAAACACACTGAAGAATTGTGTTAAAATACAGGCAATGCCTGGATCTGCGGGTAGTTACATCCTGCAGACTGAAAAATATAAAGAAGCAAGGCAGAACATAGATGTTCAAATATTGGAACCTGATCTCTTTGTCAGCACTTACTTTGACGCTCATCTTGTAAATGTTACATTAAAAAAACCGCTAAAACGCACCTATTAATTTTGAAATTGTCTTTTGTTATTTCAGCATGACAAGTTATCATGTTAACATACCCAATCAGGATTTTAAAGTTAGTAGTCAAAAATAAGGCAACTTTATCTTAAAGACCGATGATTCCCAAAATGAATCCTAAAATTCTAACTTCAGTCACAGCTCAAAGTATAAATATATCATAAAACCCCAACTTCTGTTCCTGTAATATACAACATAAATTGTCTATAGCTAGGTTAGATCTAGTTTCTTGAGAAAGTGGCAAATATACATTACTCTGTATTTTTATAATCTTCATGTCCAAAATACATATGAGAGAGAGTCACTGCAGTCTTCTCATGGAACACTTTCTTACCATATTAACATTATGACTATCATAGCTGAGTACTGGACAGGATCACAGAGTTTAGTAACATCCCAAAAGCGTTACAATCCATCCTAAGGAAGAGCCCTAGGAGGGAAGATACAAACCATCTCCCAGAGTTTCCTAATTCTCTCCATTCACTATCAAGAGCACCTCAATGACTAGTTCACACAAGGTATTTTTAGCTAGAAAATGAGGCAAGACAAATGCCCCCATGCTGCCTACACAGTGGGTGCACCAATTCACAAAGCACTGATCTTAGAAAGGAAGGTCCTCTTCAGACTCTAAAGAGTGTGCTTTCTTCCTGGTAGCCTGGAAGTATGCACTGCAGCTATTTCTGCCAACTGTTTGCTTTTCTCCTCCTCCTCACAATGTTTGTATTTCTAATCACACCCTCACAAGAATCTATTCTGTCACTTTTAACTCTGTAGCCTCCAGTGTGGTATGTGTAGACAAGCAATCAAAAGCAAAGCCCCAGCTGTGCAATCCTTTCTCAAGCACGTAGTATTGATTTTGGCAAGTATGGCCACCACTTTGGGGAAGTTCTATTTAGTGTGAAAACTGTACAGCAAAGCTCTTACCCCGCTGCAGTTTCAACAATGTTTTATTAACTTGGCAGAGCGGAATAGAGCCACACAAACTCAAGCAGAGCGAAATCAGAAATCCAGCCCAAGATTCCCACTAATTCAAATGAGATCAGGACTGTGCCCCAAGGGATGCTCTGACTGGAACTGGTGTAACTGGTGCTCTGGGACTGGTGCAACATGGCAGACAGCTCAAGCACACTCTTGCAGTCCTCCCAGCAGATTCTCTACAGCTAGTGACCAGCATTTGCCGAGACTGCTGGGAACAGGGAAGTTTTTTTGACTTTCTCATAGAACAAGGGAGGACAAAGGACAACTTTCTTTACTTAAAAGGTCCAAGACTTCAAAACGATTAGCTAATGCCGCATTGCCTACATGCGCTGACCCAGTTGGAGAGACAGACTGCTTAAGGCAGCCAGCATCAAACTGACTCAGATCCTCATTTAATTCAGATCAACTCATGCTTCCAAAAATACACTGCAGTGCCACTGTTCATTTCACAAGAAAAAAATGAAATAGGGACCTGCACAGTAGCCAAGTTATGGATTTAAAAGGGCATGTGTTATACATTTTTTCGTTCCTACACTGTATTATTTAAGCCCCGTGAAAGAGTTGTTCCCACATGCCTCATTTGTTCTCACTTGACAAGAAGTGAACTCAATTCTTTCTCCTCTCCTCCTAATGTTTACACATAACAAGTATGAGAAACCTAACCATTTAATAATCACAGACCCAGAAGCTGAAAACATCTGTTTGATTCAGACTCATTTAGACCATATTCTGAATGAAATAAATATGGTTATTTTCTGCAAACACAATAACCTTCGCTGCAAATAGAAACGTGTTGGTTATAAAGCCAAACACAGAAAAAAGTTTTGCAATTTCCCAAGAGATATTTCTAACAGAGAATTTTAGCCTCTGCTTCTTAGGGTTCTTACTAACCAATGAGTGCTTCTTTCGTGAGGAAAGTTCGAGTGTTGTATCATACAGGCTTTCAACAAAGTTCCTCAGGCAGGGGACATTCACTTCATTTTTAACAGCCTGAAAGAAAATTTTCACATTAATAAAAAAATATCTCACAAGCTGGTTTATCTAATTTAAATAAATTACACGAACAACCTGAAAAATAAACTCACAGCAGCAACGGGGACAAGAATTTCAACAAACAGTCCTGCCAGTGCATGCTTGATATCTTTGTCTTTAACTTCAAGGAAATAATGTGCACATTCCTAAAAGAAAACAAGAACCGTAAATTATGTATCAGCTGGAATAAAGTCCTCTAAATATTTGCTGAATGCACATCAAGTGTCAGTGTCTATTTTTATCTTGCAAATCCCACAGACAACATTTGCCTATTAACTTCTAAATCTCCATTTTGCAGCAAGCACACAGCAGGATACAAGTTCAAGATCAAGGATCTGTTACTCTAACCATGATAATCCACAAAGTCTCCACCGATTCCAGCTGTGATTGGTGGCGTTTTGGGGATGGAAAGGGAGTTGGACTCGGGGGCTGACCTCATGCCTTCCCGTGCCTGCCCACATGGACTGCTTTACACAATGCCCTGAGAGGCCGGAAAAGGAACGTACTTCTCTGGTAAGATACTCAATGCAAGGAACAATCTTACTGCAAATATTCTGGGATAAATTTCACTGCTAGGATCCACTGTAGATTAAGAGTCAGTACAGAACTATGCTATGTGAGGGAAGAGACCTGTGGTGCAAACCACCACAATTTCCAGCCTGCGGTTGGGGACTGAGAAAGAAAGTAAAAATGTACTTTTGTCCTAAACATGCAGCAAACTGCTATCCACACAGCTGTGCTGCACAGGAAGTGAGGGAGGGGAGAGAGGCATCCACCCACTCATGTGTTTCTGTACAACTTCTCTGAGGACAACAAATCAAGTTGTTCTAGTAACTTCTTCCTCTCCGGGTCCAAGGACCAAACAGCCACTGTCTTTACAAGGAAGGTCCTCACTGACTTTTTTTCCTGCACATGAGTGCAGAGCAGTTTAAACTTCAAACCGCGCACAATTTTTCCTGGCTGCAATCAGGATTCTACACCACATGGCTTCAGTCACTCCAGCCATTTCTGCTACACAGCTGAGGCCCCTATGCAAAGGCAGTAGCCTTACTGAGCTGCTTCTGCGCTCCGTGGTGGAAGACAAGCTGTTCTGGGGCTCAGTCCTGAGATTAGCTCACCCTTTGAAAGTGTCTCTCTGCAGTAGAGCAGAGCTGGTGTGGCAGAGCTTGTAGCTGAAGCACTGCATGTAGATACTCAAACTAACAGATTAATTGCCAAAAAAATCTAACTGTATTTCACCAAACTGAGCAAAACTGGTTTTCCTACATACACAGTGCATTTTATGATGCATTGTAGTATACCTAAGAATTAATTTTGTGCTGAGATACTGTAGTCAAGGAAGGTAGAGATCATTTGCACCCCAATTTTGAGTTCCACTATATGGGAGCTTTACCACTGATTTGGTGAACACTGGATCCCAGCAGTGCTAGGCCATAAAGCTATGCCACAAAGTCATTCACCTGTACTAGACATGTTCACTGAACACACACTACTTTGGTAGCTTGCCAGCTCTGGATAACTTACATTAAGTCAACACATACTAAGATGTGTTCATATAATGAAGCGTAAGGTAAAAAGAAAAATGAGCTGTTTCTGTGCTGTTAAATATGTTTTAAATATGTTGTTTAAATATTGGTTTAAAACACTTTGCGAAACTGAAATAGAATGTGCTTCCTGTTCAGGTCTCCGAGAAATGGCTCTGTCTGTCTATATGCCTCTGTATTTGTATTCTAATCTCAAATCCTTACCTGTGGGCATCTAACATTGATTTTTTACTCCACTGACACCATCAATAAGCTGATCTTTACATGAAGGTTTATACAAAACACGTATTTTACTGGATGAGTGGCTACAAACCATGTAGCCATGAGGATGATCCCAAGAAAAAACAGGAGAATAATGGGGTTAAGCTAAATAGACCTGCACATTGGAACAGAACCCACTGTACATCACCAGCAAGAATGTGCACTTTTAAAATGCTTAAAGTATTTTCTTTCCTTTAAGGGAATGGTGTAATCGATTAATGTAAAGCATTTGTGATAGTCAAACTGTCTGTACTAGTGGCTCTCAAACCGGGTGGGTATAGAATGTACCCTACAGTAAGGAGGTGTGGTAGAAGGAGGCATCACATCCAAGAAAAACTCCATCCAGCTTTTGCCTCAATTCTTCGTCTCTTCCTCTGTGTTTTTCTCCATCAGAAGTTCCTCTTTTCTCTGGCAACTATGTCAATGGCAGAAGATTCACTTTGGAGGCAGTGAGCAGCTAGGCAGAGATAGTTAAGCAGGGACACAGGGCAAGGAAGAGCTGTGGGATGGCAGGGTGGAATGCCTGGGGTCTACAGAACAAAAATTCTTTTTGTTGGAGGGCGAGATGTAGGGACTGGGGGTATATGGCTGATGAAAAGTTGGTATGGAATGATACTCTCCAGAGACTGGAGACTGGAGTGCTGAGGTTCAGAACACACAGAAAGTATCTGCACATACATTTATGTGGGAATGACACATGGAAAATCTCCTGCAGTATTACAAGAAAGCTAAAGGGGAGCCCATTCTAAAAGGACTGGGAACCACAGTTATATATTTAAGAATTTTACCTGCATAAACTGAAGAGAAGCTTCAAAGTCCTCCACAGGATACATCTTAATGCGAAAGAATTTCATTCCCATTATAAGACTGATAATGCTTTGAACTACATATGGGCTTTGTTCTTTATGCCGTAACTCTTTTAACTCTGCCATAAATTTCTTCTTTACAGCAGGAAATCTATGAATTCACATTGGTTAGTTACAAAAGAGAACACATTAATATTTGAAATGTATTGAAATGTATATAGATGGGGAAAAAAACTAAAGAAGATTCAACTTTGGTTGTAAAATACCATTTCAGTCAGTATGAGAATAAATTTCTTTTTGTTTAGTTTTTTTCACCCCTGATAAACTCAGAAAGCAAAGTGTACAGCCTGATCTTAATCCCTTTAGATAACCACATCTTCCAAATTATTTTCTTGCCTTGCCCCTCTTTTACATAAGAGCTAACGTTATCATTAGAATGACCCCCTCACGTGTTTTTCAAAAATCCAAGACGAAAGACAGATTTCTTGCAAGTACATGCAATGTTTTCAAAAGAAAATGCTTAAATGCTAACCGTGAAAATATTCAGATAAGCTGTTCCTCCCTTTGGGTTTTTTCTAATAGCCATGAGAGTGACGTTTAAGCATTAAGTACAACAACTTGGGATGGTGGGGTCTGTGACCATTTCTGGTCTCTCCCACAAATCTACTGGAGGTGTCTTTTGAGACATACTGTCCATAAAAATGACATAGGAAGATCCTCCAACAGGACTTCCTGCCCTTTTTGAGACAAAATGAAAAGAATCCGATTTTCATGGGCAGGTATAGCAGGTAACAACCTTTTGTTATTGCCCCTGACAAAGAATGCAGGAGAGTTGAAACAAACAGGCTGGCATCTTAGCAAGGCCCTTATATCACTTTCCCTTTTGTCTTTGATCCAGGCCGATTTAGAAGCCCAGGTAAGGCCTTAGCCGAAGTCTGTGAAAGTCATACGATTTCCAAGAACTCAAACTGTTTTGTCTACATCAAGCTGACCTGATCTGTTCTGTAGAGCAGACTCATTTTCAGAAACACCAGGAAGCCTGGAGACAGACAGAGATCACTGTGTTGGGGCAGTAAATTTTGCCCTCTGCTCAGTTTCCGGTGTAAGAGGATGATGAGATGTTATACTGTGTACATGTGTTACTGAATCTGTCTGCTTCCACATTCAAAATTTAAGACCTGATCCACAAAGTGGTTTATGTCATCTGCTTTAAGAAGTGGAGGATGACGGATTCAGAAGCAGTTGCATTAAGTTCTGAACTGAAATAACTGCACAGAGACTTAAAAATGTTGCTATGTTGGAGGATAGCCATTTTTAGGTTTGCCCAGCTAAAGGAAAAATAGCATGTAGAAAAAAATTAATTAAAACAGCTGTCTTCAGCCCTCTGGGATTTCCACAGACGTCATTGCTGAGATAAGAAAAACAATGCTGCTGTAGTCAAGTTGAATTTATTCAGTATCACTGGACTAGATTCAGAAAGCCTATGATTCCCTAGAGTTCTATGCTCTAGAACGCCTGAATGAATAGAGGGCCAATAAGCTGAAATTATTGATTCCCACACTATCTAGGGAAGAAAATCAGAATATTCACATGCTAAGCAGGTAGAACTTCTCAGATTTATGGGGGAAATATGATACTCAATTTTGCTTACTTTGCTTGAGCTAGAACACCTATTACTTCTGCATACAAATCCGCAACAATGTGCATATTTCCAGTGTTAGGACCAAGGTACCTAGCAAGAGACAAGAAAGAATTCTTGGCTGAGAAAGCATGCTGCATAAACCACTACTACTAAAAATCTAAGAAAGTAAATTTTTTCATATAATTTTTGTATGAAAAAGAGCCTTACCCTTCTTTGTACTTAAAGTGCTTGAAAGCCAAGTTAATAACATCATGTACCAAACTGTCTATTACAGGATGAAGTGGAATCTGAAAACAGAAAATAAAACATCACAGATACATATATACTACACTTCAAGCTGCATACCTTAGTGCTAGTATTACTCACAAGTATCTTCCATACAGAAATATGGTATCAGCTGAAATAGCATCTAGCCAACAAAACAGCTGAAATTAGCCAGCCATTTAAGGTTTATTTAGTATTGAAGATAAATACTTCAGCTCCAAAGACTTGGCAAAATGTAGTCTGCATGAGCACAGAATACTATGTATCCTATGGGTGCAAGAAAGACAGCAATGAACAAGCATGCAGGATTTATCTCATGCTTTTATTAGACTCTTAAAGATGGAAATAGAAAGAAGGATCCTAAAATTCAGTTGTATTGGTAATTTCCATCATTTATTAGTTAATGGATAATTTAAGAACTCCATACCTGTTTCAAAACTTCTATTAATACTAAAGAAAAAATAAAATCAATAGCCAGATCTCTTCTCTCCATTAAATAGTCCCTCTGCTGTTCATCACTGCAAAATCAAACCAGAAAACACAACATTTAGGAGACGTGTCACAATTCATACTATACGCCTTCTTCAATTATAGTCCAGCATTTCAGAAAGTAATGCACTGATATGTTCTTAAAATCTGAAATAAATAGACCAAATCTAAGTTGTTACTTTCACCTTCTTCCAAATGTTTAAATGTCACTCTCCATTTCCTCCCTCTTTTTTCCAGTTTCACATCAATGCACAACTTTTTCAATATAAAACCCAACACAAAACCAAGGAAACTTTTGGATTCTATATTCTAACATATGGATTTCATTTCCATTTCCTTGCTGATGGCACCATTTAAGACAGTTCTCAATTACACTTTGGAGCCAAATGTAATTAATTTGTGATATCAAATTCATATTTAGACTTGTGATGGATTTTGAAAAGTGCCTTAAAATTTCTGATGGAGAATTCACAATTAAACTATATTATCTTTTTTAAAACTGTTCCAGTGTTAGTTTTTTAACTTTGGCATCACTTGTCAAATGCTCAAATGCATTCCTTGTGCAGAAAAACACAAATAAATGTCTGAGGTGAGTAGCTTGCAATACAAATACCAAAAACACCCATTTTGATCACCTGATCACAAAGTATACTGAAAAGATAAATGAAATATACAATACTCTTGATAAAATTATACATTAAAGGGACAGTTCTGCAGTCTGAAGCAGTTATGACTGATTTCAGCAAGATTTTTGCTTGCATAAATTCAGCACAATCCTTGTAAAAATTACGAGCTTTAGTGATTTTAATTGTACTTATGTGCTTATAATAAAACATGCATTTATGAGTTCTGCCTGATCAGTGATGAAATAAATTATTTGCATTTTGGTTTCCTTGGTTTCACACTAACTGGAGAAAGGTGAGGTTATACATTCTTTCTGTAACACTATCAATTGTCAGAGTGGCCTTGGTTCACTGCTAAGCTGATTTTCAACTAGATTTTGGGTGGAGCTCCTGAAGACATCTATTTACGAGCAGATGGTCCTGTAACAAGTTGAGATGAAGATGCACTTCAAGGCAAGGATTAATCTTATCCAAAAGCAGATATCTAACTGATGAATCATGACTTCATATTGCCTACTTCTACTGACATAAAGAGTCTGGAAGATTCTGATTCATGTTCATGTCCATGCCCATGTCTACCTTGATATCTAAAACTAGCTCCTACCCCTTTGTCCCAGCAGATATTGACTTCAATAGTTACTAGATCATAATGTGAGGAATTGCCTATGCATTTCCAAACACCAGGTCTGCCAGTGTTGATTCCGCTGCTGCTTCATTAAAGTGTTTAAATATAGTAACAAAGTATTCAGAAAAACAGGAAGTTTGAAGAATATACCTGGACCAAACTGTCAGACCTTAATATAA
This sequence comes from Tyto alba, assembly GCF_018691265.1. Lineage (NCBI taxonomy): Eukaryota > Metazoa > Chordata > Aves > Strigiformes > Tytonidae > Tyto > Tyto alba. The sequence continues at coordinate 24,295,930 of NW_024881282.1, read as the reverse complement.
ACTGAGACCAATCTCTTGCGTTATCACTGAAGGACTACTGATATCATAAGAGATCAATGTATTTGTTTTGGGGTCTTTATGTTTGCTTGCTTCTTTGTTTTAAGAGCTAAGTCAATATTGCTAAAGCTCTTTGATTTACATTTTTTTGGATTGAGGATAGGTGTATGTGAAACTTCTATGACTAAGAAGAATGCTGGATCAAAAAATTCCTTCCAAGTGTCACAGAATTATTGCCTGCTCACATGAGTAAAGAAGACAGACACAGTTTATGCAAAACACTCTTTAAATGACATTACAGCATCCAAAAGAGCAGTAAGAAACAGTGTTTGAACTATCAGGAGCGTAATTATAATGACACAACTACTCCATCCAGCTAGAAGCTCAGAGAAGAATTCCCGGAACAAGCAGGAAAAGATGACAACTTTCAAGCAACTGCAACCTCAGAAAAACTGATGTGCAAAATGTAATACATTTTACTTTAGAATCTGTCAAGAATGTATCTATGAATATTCAAAATCTTACCTTTTGGATTTAGTGCTTGTTCTTGGTCTATACTCATGAGATTCATCCTCTATGCCATTCTGTCTTTTATACCAGTCAAACAAAGTGCGCAGGATAGAGGGTAGACAATACTCTGAAAGTGAGCTCATTGAGCTTATTACCTATGGGGAAATACAACAAATCAACAAAGCACCCGGTGTTCAAGTTTCCCCTTCTCCTTAAAAAAACCCCAAAAGTACTAATTCAATGGTTAGACATGTTCTTCCTTGTTTTCATCTCATTTTTGAGATCCATGGTACAAGCAGTGACTTAATATTCTGCATCTCCTGTTGAAACATAAGAAGTACAGTAACGGGCTGTATGTCGATGGTGTCTTTTTACTGATGATGCATTAAAATTGTGTATCATGTATTACAACACACCAGAAAACTATCTAGTTCTTCAAGCGGTTTATTTTTATTTGTTCCACAATGTTGATTTGAGTTTGAGCACATTGTAAGGAAAGAAAGAGTGATGAATCAGAGGCATTGTCTTCATGAGTTGTATCTCACTGCTGATTGCCCCTCCTGAAACTCAGATTATATTGAGAAACCCAACAAGCTCTCCAATAATCTTAAGCAACTGAATGTGCAGATGCATTCATCTTACTATTAGGTTGACACACCTGATAACTTAGACGTATCATATACAGTAAGATATTTACAGTTGCCTGTGTCTTTGTGTGCACAGAGAAGTAAAATATAGTTTAAAATCACTACTTAAAAGCTCTTGATTAAACAGCTCTAGTGGTATATTGGAAAAGGAAATTACTGCTCACTCAATATAACCTGTGTCACCAATTACAGAAGTGTTACTGAACGTGTTACTAGTGAACTACGACTTAAAATTCCTATTAGAGGAGACCACAAAACTGCAAAACATGAAAAGATCAAATCTAGGGTGAAAAGAACCCCCATTATTACACAAGAGGATCATATATGTATTGCAAGTGAATGTTCACAGCTACAGCATTTGTGTACATTCTAAGAAAATAGAAAGCAACTATGTAAAATAGGAGTAAATTACTGATCTGAAGATTTGTGACCGCCTCAAGGTCATGCAGGGATTTCATCATGTAGTGCTGAAGTATGTACTTCATGTCAGGTACACTGATCATGTCATTAACCCTGTCAGATTTATTCATCTGCTTAAATTGAAACCAGCATGTTTCAGTGCTTGTGGAACAACAGTAGAGTTTAATGTCTCATGTAAGACCAAGCTTGTGTGAACTCTGTGACTAAGACAAATCTGGGAGACCGAGCACCTTACATATAGTTCCCAAACATTACTAAAGCCTTAAATGAGAACTTTTGTGGATGACAGTCAGTTTAGATCAATAACTGATCTCTTTTGCACTTTTTCAGCCTCAGAATTTAACTAATTCGCAGTGATGTTGTGGTCTAAAGTTAATGAGACACTCTAAAGATAAAGTATCTTTGTTCTGGTATTATGGCCTAAAATTAAACATGGAGCATTAGAAAGCTATAACAACTGCCTCTGTAAAAATGAAAGTTTCTATAAAAGTACTATTTTAGGAAAGCTTTCAATGCAGCGTTTCCAATATATTTTATTACCTGAAATATGAAACAAGTTGCTGTGGAAGATGGCATGAAGGCACTTCTTGCAGCAGTGACAGGAGGCCTTTCATCAGGAATTACTACAGCAACCCAGGCTCAATTATACCAAAGTCTTCAAGCTTAGACTTCAGATAAATACTTAGAAGACATGAATCACCTAGTGTCAGTGCAAACTATTCCTTACCAACTCAGGATGCTTAGACATTTCAATTGCTTATTGTTTTCCAAGTTTTTCTGAAGCTGGCGTAACACTGGTTGTTAGTTATGAGAAGTTGTTAGTTGGAAGGGTCCTTTGAAGATCATCTTGTTCAACCCCCCCTGCCATGATCAGGGCCATCTTCAACAAGATCAGGTTGCTCAGAGCCCCATCCAACCTGGCCTTGAATGCTTCCAGGGATGGGGCATCCACCACCTCTCTGGGCAACCTGTGCCAGTGTTTCATTGCCCTCATTGTAAAAACTTCTTCCTTATATCTAGTCTGAATTTATGCTCTTTTAGTTTAAAACCACTACCCCTTGTCCTATCACAACAGGCCCTGCTAAAAAGTCTGTCTCCAAACAGACCTTTTAAGAGATCACAATATTTAAGTGTAAGTGAAAAGTTGTATCAATCAGGTCTTCCTGCACATTCACCAACATATTTATCAGCACTGTTCTCCAAAGCCCACAAAAAAGCCAAATTGATTCCTGTTAAATCTCTTCAAGACACACCTTCTCTGCTGAATTTACAGTGTGTGTCTTTAGTAAGGATAAAAGGTCAATACAGCTTTTTTAAATGCTTCTGTCATTGCACTTTTAAGACAGGAAGGAAGGGTGGACTGGGCAAAGACCTGGCTCTCAGGGAACAGGAAGGGAGGGAAGTCTAGCCAGCGTGTTGGTTACTCAACCCTTAAACTTACTGGAAGTAAGTCCAGGAGTGAGATGAATTCTAGCTCTGTGCTGCTCCTGAAAGGGAGTGCACAGATGTACAAATATGTCCTTGTTGGACAAATGATCAAGTTCTTCCATCATAAGTGAACTACCTACTGTATAGCTTAAGGATAAGAAAGCTGCACAAGCAGGGGGCTGTTTAAAACTTGTGTCTACAGAGCATTAAATATAACTTATGTAAATGCTTAATATTTATTTTGGACTAGTATGTAAGAGGGAATTTAATGAAATTCTGCCCAGATAATTTGCTACAATTTATATACTTTCATAAAAATCATTCTATATTGTCAAAATACAAATATAAGAAATGTTTCCGCTAACAGCAGATAGATGCTCATTATTTTTTAATTTCATATATGAATTTCTGTGTGCTTTAACAGCAAATATATTTAAAACTGCATTCAATTTCCAACAGTATCATTAATTTATTGGTTCTGCATTTTTTTCATATGCCATATATGTTAGTATGGATGCAAATGTGCAATTTATTGCCTTTTTAATAATGCAGAATTGCAGTACTTCATTTTTGCATCGTGTTGGTTTATTTTTTGTAAATCTATTACTTGCACAGTGTCTGCATATTGTCTTCAAATTGTTGTTGTATAGAGTCCAAATAATTGGACATTTGGAGTGAGATTTTCCACTTTCTATCAATGCTACTGAAAGCAGAATTTGATAAACTTTGTCTTAGCTATATTTAGGATACCCATAGCCATGCAATAACGTCTTCCCTTCATTCAGTGTTTTTCCGCTCCATGCATGCCTGTAACAATGCCCCATAACTACAAATGATACAGACTGAATGGAAGTAACAGCTGCAGTGAAAACCTTGCTCCTTGAAATCAACAGCAGTACTCTCACTGACCACAGTAAGACTAGGATTTCCTATGCAATAAATGAAATTAAGGAGATAAAGTTAACAATTCCTATTCTAAATACTCTAGACTGGGGCAGAGGGAAGGCAGAACGATGAACTGCCCTAAGCTCTAATCAAAGTAGCTACATGCTCTAAAATGTCTTTGAGACAAAACTTTTCTTTTCTGCTAATGATAGATTTCTAGACAAGTCAACTCAACTTGAAAAATCCGTAAAACAAAACATTAGGAGCAAGTAGTGCAGCTGTGTTTGTGTAGATCTCCTTGAATTCACATCTTCGTCCTAAGCATTTTTTTGGACAGTGCTATGAAGTTACATCTCCCTGGGTACTGTTAAAACTGGTAACTATTAAGTTGGACTCACTCATTTTCATTTATGGCTCTCATTTTGTGAATAAAAACCCAGGATTTTTTATACCTTAATTTTGTAGATGGGTAATTTCACTTAGCTTGCTTCTACATTAGCAATGTTTATAGCTATTTTACTGCTAGGATAACAGTTTACAGGAAAACCCATTTATTTCTAATGTGCAACAGGTTTAGTTCTGCATGTATTACCTTTATTTTTGCCTTCAAATTTCCTTTTTTGCACACTGTTTGAACCCAAAACTCTGATCAGGAGCCAAGGGCTGTTCTATGACCCCATCACCACCATTTCTTATACTTCCTCTATCATGCAGCATTCTGCTGGTGAAGAAGGACAATGTGTAAAATGCAGAGAAAGGGAAAACACAGAAGGGGCCAACTGCAGTACTACTGCCATGATGATGATACTATTATTCACTTAGTACATCTAACACAGTCTTGGATGGGCATAATTATCAGTATGTCATTTACCACATTTAGGCTGTTATGAAAGAGTCACTTAATCATTAGTATGTTGCTCAGTGTCTCATTTGTCTATATTTGTATTTTCCACTTTTTTTATTATTATGCATTTTTATTTTCCTTTTTTTTAGCTTGATCTGTATTTTGTTTAGATCACCTAACAGTATATAGAACATTAAATGTTTTTGTTTTCCAATCTGTATTCTCCAACCTAACGCACTTCTTAGAAGAGAGCAGTATAATTAAAATGAGTGCAAATTTTTGTGCAGTTTGTGCTGAAACTCCTGCAACAGGCACCTCATAGACACAGTTTCATATGAAAATTGAGCCTTGCTGTTAAGTTTTCACTTCTCCAGCCAAAACATTACATTCATTTTGTGTTTTCATATGGAAAAATATCTGCAGGTTGGTCCAAGATTACACAGTGCTCTTTTTCTGCCTCCAGTGCTGTCAGTTCACAGAAGATTTATATACCATGGTAAGAACAAGAGATACTTTAGTAGGCGCTGAGAAAAGACTAATAAAAGTGTTTCCTTGGGTGAGGATAAGCCCCTTGGATAATTATGGGTTTTTTCACCCTAGCTTTTGATCTTTTCATGTACTGCAACTTTATAGTTTCCTGTAATAGGAAGTTTAAGTCATAGTTCAGTAGTACAACGTTTAATAACATTTTTGTAATTGGGAACACAGCAATGCTCTTTGCCAATAGGCAGCTAGAGTTGTCTAATCAACTTTTAAAACGTGATTTTAAATATACTGTAAAGATATTTAAAATCATATGAAAAAAAGACATAATTTCCTGTATATATTTTCTTTATATACATGCTCACCTAAAACAGAAAATGCAGTTAGTGTAAGGAAACCAGTTTGTTAGGCTAATGGTGAGACATTCTGCAAGTCAAGATAAATAAGATTACTTCATACATTGCTCAAGATACTACTAGGAGTTTGAGGAGGGAGAGGCAGCCAGGCAGAGCTCACAAGACAATCCTGTCTGCCTAACAGGAGGCACTGGCACTACCTCCGTATGGAAAGGAACAGCTCTGCCCGTGCACAGTTGGGTCTCTAGGCACCAGATCCATCACCACCATCACAACTTGTATTCCTAAAATGGTATCTGAAAATGGGTGAGAAAAAAATGCTAGTTCTCGAAGAGCCAGAAATAAAGCTGTTTAGGGGAAGTAAGCAATGCTTTCATAATTGTTTAAAATGGTTCTGGGGGTTTCAGTCTTAAACTCGATGCTGATTACTCTGGGTAGGTAAAGTTCCAGTCTGCTCATTGTAAATTACTTCAGAGGGGGTTTTTTGGCTTTGTTTTTTTTTCCACATCTGAAGCTGATTTGCAAAAGGCAAATTTTAAATCAGGTTATGCCTTACTTTTGTTGCTTTTTAATTTACAGCTAGAAGACACAGATATTTTGAAGTGATTAGTGACCTGGTCACTTCAGCATCACCTATCAATTTCATTCAAATTGCGCAGAGATAATTTTGATAAAGTCAAAAAAAAATAAAATCAGGTACCCTTGACAGCGTGTCACTTTTGATGTCTTAAAATTGAAAGCCAGAATTATTAGACACCCCTAGAAAATGTTTGTTCATGGGGATTCTCCCTCTTTTCTGCCTTCATTTCTGTAGTAAAAATGTCAGGAATGTCATTTGTGGCCTTTCCTGTTTTTTCTAGATGACTTTATGTGTTCTGGGAATAAACACAAAAGCTTTCCACACTTTCCCTGGAAGGGAGAAGCAAGGGATTATCAACCTGGTCTTCCTTCATCCCACAGACTCTTTAAATATTTGAGTTAACTTAAAAAAATAAAACTTAAGTGCTTTGACTTAGGGGCACATGCACTCTTGGGTTTTAGTATCATGTGGAATCATGATCTTCAGAGACTTCCAGGTAGACCACACCTTTATTTTTTGTATCGGCAAAATTATCCGTACTTTTGTGACAACTTTATGATACCGACATGCTATCATTTGCAAAACAGCTTTATAATGCTGAGCTATACTGACCTAATCTACTGAGCGAAACATGCCAAGTAAAGACTTTTTGCTCTATCTTCCTGTCTCTACTCAGGCTTAGTCTATCAAATCTCTACAATGTATTATGAATTTCTGAATGAAAATTGAACTACAATTTATACAAACTAAAATGATTCTGGCAAGTTTGAACCACGTTCTTTAAAACAGGCTCATCAGCCAGGCTCAGGTCCCATCTTCCAGTCACAGGCATGCATTAATCCCAGGAGCACTAGAACATCTCAGAACAGTAGTGGTGTTCAAGCAGAAAAACGTGTGAAACCTGAAAAGGGAAACATTCCCAGCAACTCAGGCTGAGGCAGACAGATAGTCTGAAAATTTAAATCTGAATAGTTTGTTTGGAAAATTTCAAGGAACTCAAACCAAGGTTTTCTGACAGGACATCTAAGTATAACAAAAATTTGCCTTTGTTTTTTTGCCTGCATCTGTTTGTTTGGTTCCCCCTGCCCCCCCCAAGCATTCAAAGTAAATTGCTACCATAGGAAATACACAGTTGTTTCACTCTAGGAAGTGTTCACTGTTCTCATTAATTGATCTTGACTTAGTTGTTCCATTTTCTGTCTACTTACCAATAACTAGGAGAAGCATGGGTCTCCCAATTCTTCCTTGTAAAGGGCCACAACTTGCCTAAATATGAATATTTAATCAAATCACGGCCACCCATTATGTGTTTGTTTAATACACTGCAGGAACAGTACCACAGGGTTTGCGTATGTGTGGCTTAATTTGTTTTTCTTTCCCATTTATGTCCAACACTCTTCCCACAGGAAGGAAAAAAAATATATAAAATTAAGGTTAGACTAGCACAAAAAATTTCATTAAACGGCTAGGGAGTACTCACAAAGCAGTTTCCTTTAGCTTACAGTGTCTGGCTTCCCTGCAGCGTCTCTCTGTGGTCACCTCTTGCTCTGAACAGCCCTCCCAGCAGGCTCCCTCTCCCCAAAAAGCAGATACAGGACAACCTAGAGAGCGTCACTTCGTCATGCTAAAATTATGAAATGACCCTTTGTGAATGCCAGCGGCATCACAAGGCATCTTTGCTTCTGGTGCTATGTAATCTAATGTCCCAGAAAACAGAGTACGTGTGTTCAATTCATGTAAGGTTCTGAAGTCCTATTCATACCTACCTCCTCTCCCAACATTAAGTTAGTCAGTATGGCACCTACAACTTCCAGCATTAGCCACAATTGCTTTGAGTTGTTGCTGCTTCTGCCATGTCTTTCTGTCCTGTATTTCTGGCACCACTAGCAGCAAAGTGGTGTGGGAAGCCATGGAGTCAGCAGCAATGGCAACAGCACTGGCAGCTGAGGCAGGAATGGCAGAAGAGCAAATAACTTTTCTGCTTATGACATACCTTGAGTTTATTCTTTCCCTTTCTTGGGAGTGAGTTTTATGAGTTTTGGCATCCTTTATGCAACTTAAAATTCTTTAGCACATATCTATTTTTTTTTTTTAAATATTGCTTTTTTTTTTTATATTGTGTATTTTGATTTTATTTTTATGCTTCTCCCATTTCCCTTACATAATAAAATTATTAACCTAATGCCAGATATAAATGTCATTTTATTAATTACAATTTTATTGTTTTATGAAATGAAATCTAATTCATGATACAAATTCTATTTTAGTTTTTATTTCTTTTCACCTGCCAACTCTTTTTCTCTAATTATTATTTACCTTGTCACATATAGGCAATTATCCTGAGAACCAAATTTATGCTTAATTTTAATTACAACAGGTTGGCTCAGCCTATGTGAAGTGCAGCATACATGTAAGTCATGCTGAGTCACAGCTACAGAGGCAAAACAGACTGAGACTGACAGCAATGACAATGGTTCCACAGGCTGTCACATTAACCAACCCAGAAACCCCATAAAAGAAAGACTGCGGGCCATGTGCCTGTTTCAAAAACAAGATAGCCTGAAAACGTAAAATGTTTTCTTTGAAACCTCCATCAGGGAAGGAACAGCCAGGAAGTAATACATGTGTCTAAAACACTGCAAAAAGCAAGAGGTTCTATGGCAAAAAAATACTGATCTTAAAAACAGTGGAAAAATGCTCCTAGTTTAAAACCAAGATGGTTAGACAAAGCACTCATCATTTTACTGAAGCACATTGAGAGATACTGCTTTTGTAGTATGCAGTGATAGTTTAAGGACACTAAACTGCCTTCCAAGTATTTGTCTTATAGTCTGAGGAATGGAAATAATATAATTTCAAGTATCTTACTTGATCAAACTGGGGGTCTTCTCCTCGTTGCAGAGATTTGGTCAGCGGCTTCTCCTAAAAGAAAATTTATTAAATATGTATTACTTAAGATCAATACTATGGCATAGTCTATCAACTCTACTATTATTTTTCTGTTAGATTTTTACTCGCATAATTTGCCTCCTGATCAGTCTCAAGCTGGAGATAGCGTTTGTTTCACATGCAAAGGAGGCTTCTGTGTACATATGACCTAACGCTGACAGAGTGTCTTTAGTGTATTTCCAAGAAAGAAAAGACTTTATCATTTATTACACCTGATTACTTGGTGCTCACACTGATGATAAATTCTTTTGAAATCCTAAAAAGCATGTGGTATTTCCTTTAATACATAACCAAGGAGCTCTACTTAGCTACATGATGCACCTTGTTGTAATACTACCAGGCGATACAAACATGTCTGTAGATACAGTGCATCATGTTGTGCATATTGAAAGGAAGGTGATTATAGAAGAATCACATACCATGGAGCTCATTTTCAAGGAAGATAACTGTGGAAAAAATGGCTGTATTACTTTTTTAAAAAAAAAAAAAAAAGGAAGAAAGCATTTTTGGGATGGAAGCGAATTTTCAGGGCATGCTCTCAGAGTACTGGGGAAGGCCAAGGAGAACTGCCCAACTCAGAAAGAATCTCCATGCGTGAACATCTATTCACTTTTATGGCCTTTTTGCCAAGAAGGCTCAATTACTGAGGCATGTAGAAGTACATAGTCAGGTATTCTAGATACCTGCAACAGTATGCAAAACATGAATCTCCTAAAACACAATGAAAAAGAACAATACATGAAGGCAGATAGTCTGAAAAACATGTCACTGTCACCATCACAATTCTGCAATGAATTGTACTACTGTTGCTGGTGTCTGAAATGTGCCAGTGCCTTATTCTTCTGTAAATCATGCATCTTTCTTCTCCTACAGCTGCAAGATCGAGGCCCTGCCATCAGCTCAGCATGAGATTTTCGTTTCAGCTTTCAGCAAACTATTACACTCATCAGCATCTGTTAATGTATCACGCAAAATACCATCACTGCCAGGGGATGCGAGATGCAAAACAAAGAAATCTGTAAAGCTGCTGAGATAATGGAACGGAGAGACTTGAGGCGGTCCAAAGATTTCTGTTATTTAATGTTTCTCCCTGGAGAAAATGTTGTCCAGTATAATCTGCCGACTGATTTTGAAATTAATTATGCCGATCCGCTCGTGATGCCAGCTGGCAAGGAGGCTGGCTGCAGGGCGACCACAGTATCCCCTGACTACCTACCAAATAGAAAAATCAACAAAATGCTTTCCTCTGAGTCACTGATTTATGCAGGACAGTCATCAATATTTTGCATTTTATCTCTATGTCTAAAGCGACTCCTCCAGTTTACATTAAGGGCACAACTATTATTTAGAACTTTATGCTAGATTAATGGCAATGAACAGACACCTTGTAGACCAGAAACAGACCCATGACACTTCCCCACCTGCAGTCCTCCTCCTCAATCAGTGACTCCGTGTTACCCTACCTAGTTGTGTCTCATGGGAGGACAATACTTCTTTTGTCTGCTGCCACACATTGAAAAGGGCAGCAGATAAAATTTCGAAAGTTGTGTTCAACTTATTTAAAAGGAAAAAGATTCTTAAGTTTTCGTGGGTCCTGGACAAATCAATGTACTGAGAATTAGTGCAGTTCAGAAAGTAAAACGACATACAACTCTTATTTATTAAATTTCTGATTATGTTACAGAAGACTTGTGCTACCACAGAGACATTTCTTAAGGTCTGTTTCAATAAAAAGGGCTTTGGCATACAGAAGCTTGGTCTTCCCATTCCCAACACTGCAATGCTTGGCTTTCAGAGTAGTATCTAAAATCTTGCAGAAATGCAGTCAGTGTTTCAAGTAGAAATGAGGTATGGGATTCCTTGTCATGTGTTTATCTGTAGGGTGTACACAATTCAACAATACAAAACATGCTCTGGGAACCCAGTTCTGGAACTGCAATCCTGAAGATGTCCTAATTACCTGTTACCTATCTCAGGAAGCACACACACCTCACAAATACTTCAGTTTCTGATGATGACATTCCCCGGGGGCTGCGCTTCTGAGTTAGTGAAGATCCCTCCATTTTGACAAGGCAGTACAACTCATCTCTTGCCCTCTTACAGGCCACTGAACCAGGGCTTCCCAAACGGTGGTATATTCACCTAAAGAAACGTTTCACAGGCCATGCAACAGACTTGGCCTCAGCAGAAGGCAACCCTGGGATGGAGACCAGCCAAGGACACCTACCAAAACCCAGGAAGGGTTCTGCTGCCATAACTCCTCAGTGTGCCCGGTCTAGGGCTTTAACTGAGGCCTTTTTCTTCCCTTCAATCCCATCCCACACCTACTGCTGCTCCCCCTCTCCTCGTGTTCTTGCCAGGCAGCAGCTGCTGCTGCAGCTGTCTCTGCCTCTTCTTCGGCCCCCTGTTCGGGTTGCTGCTCTTGCTGATTTTTCCTCAACTCTTTCCAAGTACGGTGCTGCTGCCGACTCTGCCGGCAGCGCCGGCGCAGCCTGGCTGCACCCAAGCTGAGCACGTGAAGCCAAGTGTCTCTGCACATACCCCCCTGTTCCAGGAGTGGGGTGCCCACGTCAGAGCAACTCAACATCCCCCCTGCAGTGAATGGCAATAACCACAGAAAACTATATTTGGGGCTTGGAGATTTGAGAAAACTCAAAGTTATTACTATTTAATTATTACTAAAGATGAGTACTGAATAGACAATGAACTGAATAAAGATGAAGGGCTAGATACAAAGATAGGTTTTGGTGTCTAAGAGCTCCTAAAATATAAAAAGATGATTGCTTGCATGATGATGGGAACAAGTGACCATGTCAGGAAGACACTCATGCTTAAGTTCAAAGACAGCTCAACTACATGCAGGTGCTTCAAGTGTCCTTTGAAACCAGGATTTTTTCTTCGTGCAATAGATCATTTCTTCTAATCCACTGCAAACAACTTGCCTATTGTATACCAGTTAGTTTCTAATATCCTTACAAATCTTATCACTGCATTTAATGCAGTATTTTCAACATGGTTACTATGGCAGCTACTATATAAAATATATTTATAGTCATGGTAGACATTTTCATTATATACCAAAGGTTCAGGACTGGAAAAGGCAAGGTTAAAAACGTATAATGTGAAATTGCCTCTGAGTAACAGATTCCATAGCAGATATTTACCCTGGAGGTACACTTATTTAAAAGTTTTTTAAAAAAATCTTAAAAATGTTTTCCAGCCTCAAGGCACTATTTTATTTTTATTTATTTTCTTGCCCACCCAACTCAGAAAAGGCAAAGAGGCCCTTTTGTATCACAAGTTGACTCTGTTTGAGTCTCTGTAGCTAGAATACATTCTACAGAAATGTCTTCCAAATCTAGGATGAATAGGTACGCTGAATTTAGAGCCAAAGCTAACAACCACAAAATATGAATAAAGAAAGTTTTGATTAATCTGAAAGAGCCCATAGCTTTCTGGACTATAAAAAACATCAGAAAAATTCAGAAGAATGGACTCTCAATAATAACATTTCCATTTTTAATCACTAAGTTAAACATCCTTATTTCTTCTTTGAAGTGCTGCCCTCAATTGTATACCCTGTATTTGTTCATGCTGGAAATTCCCATGATATGAATACATGTTAGAGATAAGAAATAAACATCAGCAAAGACAATTTTGCATTTGATACTTGAAATTATCCCTTTTCAATAAAACTATTGAAACTTTTTGCATCATCAATACTTACAACACAAAATGCTCACCTAAAAATTAATTTCCTTCCTCTGCCTCACTGCTGTTGTGAAAACATTAATAGAATGTAATAAAATAGAATATGTTGAATATGGAATGGCAAATGTATATTTTATCACATTTGCATGTATCAACTAAACATAATATTTGTAATTTATCTTAAAAATAACGTATCAGTCAAATCCTCTATTCACGCAGGCACACTAAAACATTTCTTCAAAGACTGCCAGATATTTTCAACGGTTAACATATTAATGCTTTTTCAGGGCTGCTACACAAGTATAATTGGGTAAACTTGCACAGGAATAGCTTTTCTCAACCACCTGTCACAGGAGCCAATGTTCAGCGAAACATGAAAAGAAAAGGATGCTGCAGTGTCTATTAAGCATCACTGTGTCACCATGTTATAATGATACACAGTGGCCCATAAAGTTATTTCTAACCTCAGCGACCGTCAGGCACATCATTCCTGCTGACCTCTGACAGCGTGCTGTATTACTGAGATAGAACTGATATAAGAGCAGGGAGGATGAAAGGATATTTTGATACAAAGTGTAACTTTTGCACTACATGCTAGAAAGCAGCCAAACATACTCTATGGAGTAGTCTGTTGGAATGGAAGAGTTACCAAAAAGAAACTGCAGAAGAATGGACCTTTTCTCGTAAAACGCAGTAGACATAGACCTCATTCAGCTACTACAGCTACAATATATATAAAATGCATGCAAGCTCAACCTTAAGAAGCAGAAATCCCCACATGTAATTTTTTCCCCAAGTGTAATTTTTTCCTGCTTATGGTGAATCACCACATAACCCCCTGAATTGAACATCTTTGTCTTCTATACTTTTCAGCAGGAAAGAAAAGTAGCGTTTTGTAGAAAAAGGTCTGCTCCGAAAATAGGTGGATCACACATGCTATATTTTTAATTTTTCCATTGGTTATTTCGTACATAAAAAGATTGGGAAACATATCCCTGTCAATCTCCTGCTCACGTGGTGTGTAAACCATTTTCTGTATCACCTAGAAGAAGACGCCGTGATGCCAATTTGCTTCTGAAGGCTGGGTGTGCAAAACTTTATTCCACGGAGGAGCACCCACCCTTCAGATGCATCTGACCTACCAGCCAGTTGCCTCTGAAAGGGATGGTTTGCCTGTCTGGTGCCTGTGTCCACTTCAGCTGTGTGCTCCTGCCTCCCAGAATGGATCTATGCCGATCCTGCACCGAGCAGGTTCCTGCCGCTGAACTGCGAAGTATTTACTTCTGGTTTGCCCTCTCAAAAATGGATAGAACAGTCTGTGGTCCCACAAAATGCTGTTGTACTGAAAATAGTTCTGAACATCTTGGGAAATAATTTTAATTTACTATGTACCTTTTTCCTATTTGGGAATTCCCCAGGAAGCCTAGCTAATTTATATCTAAAGCAATTAAGAGAGCCAAACTTCCTGACTCGAAAGCACAATCTGTTTACTTTGATAGTCTCCCAAATGTCTCCCACCTGGAACTTCTATGAAACAGGCAATTAGTGTCCTGTTTTTACAGCCCTTCTTGCAAGTCAGCAGGTCCTCACGCATCAAAATATAAATTGCCAGTTCAGTGGATGACAACAGAACCTTTGATTTCTCTTGTTGCTCTGCTCAATATAATTAACTGCTAGATACCTCTTTTAAGAGACTGTGTCAGTGTCCACAGTACACAGATAGCAAAATAAACAGAAAAGCGGGATTTCCTTCATTAACCTTTGAAATTCTAAGCATACACCAAAAGGAAATTCTAAATGCAAACACACTAAAAAAGGTATGATAATACAGCTTCAAGAAAACACCACAACTCTGAATAAGACAAAATTATAGACTCAAAAAATGTTAAAGAAAACTCTGATGAACTTCATCTAACCTTTGAAAATTAGGTAAAAAAGCAATGCTAATTGTACATGATATTTCATATGGAGGAAAAAAGCGTATTTCAAGTGGCTATGAAATATACGTAAAAATATTCTACCTCTCCCATAAATTTTTATTTTAGCAAACTCAGGTCAACACCCTTGTTATTATAGGCACTGCATAAAAATAATGAAAGGTGCATGTTTAGAAGACAGGCTCAGCATTACTCAGCCCATTCTTTCTTCATGCAATTGCTTTTTCCTTTGTAACAGCTCTTTGTTTCATTCACATGGAAGAGGATATGACCAGTACTGCAGAATACAAAACTGTGTAAGAAAACATCAGTTCAGCTTCAAATACAGGTTTTTACTCACTGGCTGTAACTCCTGCCTCTTTGGCATCCACGTCATGTACTGTTCTGAGTTGGTGATAGCTCATGTCATCACACCAGGTATTACAGACTAATTTTTGTTTGATTATCACATTCTCTGCAAAAGGCATCTTTTACCTATGCTGTCTACTAACAAAATTAAAATGTGGACACTCAGAAAATGCGGTCATGAGAGTATTTAACCTGAAGTAACTGATGTATCAGAAACAATGGCCCAACAAGTTAAAGAAATAGCAAATCAATTTCAGTACTAATACTACACAGAAGTGGAGTAAATTCCAAGCAGACTGAAGAGAGAAGAAAGTCCACTGAATTAGAGATTGTTTTCCAAGCTATTAGCTGCACAGTGCAAAAATTAGCACTGCAACTTTCCCAAAATAACATGGAACTTAAGTAAAAAAACTCACAAGAAACAAATACAAAAGTTTTATTTCTTTCACTTACCTTGAGCAAACAACTCAAGAACTCCCAGACGTACCCTCAACTCAGTGTTGATAATTCACGGTCAAAAAATTCAAAGAAAGATTAAGTGCTGTTATATATATAGGGGTAATTGCAAAAAAAAAAACAAAAAACAAAAAACAACAAACCTCCCAAAGCAACCCAAACAAAACCAAACCCACAAAAAACCCAACTGCTCTCAGCATTTGTATCTTCTCTAATATTTTTCCATTGTGAAGTAAGATGCTTTCTGGTAGGTAGAAAGTAAAAAAAATCCTTTTAATAAGGTATTTTAAGCCCAAATAAGCTGATGGCTACCAGTGGACCAGTTCTGAACAAAAAATTTTAAATACATGCTTTTATAAAATCGGGAAAGTTGAAAAGTGTATTAAGGATGACTCTACTGAAATCTGAGCTAGACTGTAGCACAAGCGAGAAAGGAAATTCTATTGGCTGTTTATTTTCAGAGTTTTGTGTTAACAGGAATGCCTTTTTAAAAACTGTAACTTAATGAACACATCAAAACCATCTGTCTGAATACATGCAAGACATAAGGTCTGGGCTAGTATCATAATACTTTCCTTCGTTTTACCTGATTTTAATTACCCCAGCACTACAGTGTACTGAAAAAGAAGTGAATTTTACAACCTGTAAGTTTGATAAATTTAAAAAGAGCATCTAGAAATGAGGTATGGACACTTAATGTTGACACCATAATTCCATCATACACCTGTGTCAGCAGACTGACTGACTCTGACTTCAAAAATTCCAATGTAAGAAGATACATTTTTTTTAATTGGAACCTAATCTGCTGGGGCAGAGAATATCTTAAGTTTTAGTAGCATCCTTACTTACGATGAAAATTCATGAAGGACCATGATGTATAGCTTGGTGAAGGACTATAAAGTTAATATGGATTGACTAAAGCAGTGCTAATTGAATTTTAGGTACAGGGTTAAGTTTATTAGTAGTGCTAAATCCAACTAATGATTTACATGGGTAAATCCAACACTATCAATATTCCCTATTTCTATACCTATAATCGATTACTACAGATTCAGTGATTTACTCTCCTAAAAGAGATATCAACTAAACTGGTATTTGACTGTAAATTTGAATACTCAAAAAAACCCTAAACCATTTTAAGCCAGTAAATGCTAAACTAACTAAACCAGTATTAATGAAATGAGAAAGGAAGCAGCAGTAACAAACTGTTATAGGAAGCAGCAGTAACAAACTGTTGTGGAGATGGAAAACATCACAGTTATTACACTGCAAAGCCTGACTGCAGAGACACAATAAACAAGACAGTTTTTGTTTATATGATGCATCTTCTTCAAGGTGAGCAAGATGCATAGGATTTACTTCTCAAAAACTACTGAAGTAAATACAGATTTCTTCTGCTGTTTGTGCTGAGATCCATTACAATGCGTTTTCATAAAATTGTTTCTCCATAATAGGAACAAGAACATGCTAAAAATAGACACCCAGAGCAAGCTATACGCCATAAAACCTCTATTTCTATCTTGCTCTCAACATGAAGACAGGAAGAAGGCTTTCTGGAATCATATTCTAGTAAATAATGATACTTTTGTATAAGCCTTCAGTCAAGAGTGGTGTCATGAGATGCAGTATGAGAGTCCAAGATCTTTTATCTATGAGCCTGGGGGACTTGAATAAACACGATGCTCTGAAAAAGCATTTGATACAGTGATTTGTATGTACCTTATTTTTAGCATTCTAAGCAGAACAGATGATGGAGATCTGGACTTCCACATCCACGTTAAGACCTTTGCGTGAAACTATAATTCAAAGCCCTGTTTCAGCTGTTTACCAATGTGGTTCAGCTAGACAGTCTTCATCAGCCAATATATGTATTGAAAAAGAATAATTCAGAGGTATGCATACAATAATCACTTCTATGAAGAGAAGGTTTTTGAGACAGCAGACTTCTGTAAAATAGAAACACTAAAAGATTTAGTGGAGATTTAAGAGACAAAGTCACTACAGTCAAAATTAGGTAACTTGAACAGTACTGTTGCCTCCTTTCCATCTCTGACATTACTTCTGAGAGCTGGCAAGGAGAGTGAGAAGATGCTCTTCCCTGATCTCGATGCACCCTGGTTGTTTGGTTACATCTTTGTTTCCTAAACAGAGAAGTTAACTGGCACTTCAATCCAATATGCAAAGAGTTTTACACCAACTGATTTACAATGAACAAAGTTATTTCTTCTGTATAAGAAGGACATGGTAGACAAATGCAGGAGGCTTTTTTTTTTTTTTCCTGCAAAGAATGAGGGATGAGCAGCTTCCCTCTTGAGCTCACCATGTTCTCCGAGTTATTACAACAGTACTGTCCTGGCAATCTGGCAAACTCCCGCCCCTGCTGAGAGCAATGCTACAAGGATTGAGGGGATTTCTGTGTTCCAAGCAGTGGATGAGGTTCCTTCTTTTAGTATATTTACACAGAACTGGTAAAACACTATAAAAACAGGGAGGTCAGGAACTGTGGGCAAGTTTTCCAGATTGGTGAGCCTTGGGAATGAAAATACGGGATTGGCACGAGACCTCTGATAAAAGGTACAGCAGAATGAAACGCAGACATCCAGAATACCCTACAACCAGGCAGGACAGGTATCTTACCAGCTACTGAGTACCGAGGCACAGCTCCACGAGAGACATCTGCAGTTGTTTCTGCTACAGAACTGCCTGTCACCTCACGCTTTTCCCATTATCTTGATCTCCACGGGAAGCACTAAGCAGGACATGCTTCAGGTGTGGGGAAGAGAGCCGCTGAGGCACTTCCATGGCTTCAGCTGGCGCCAGGGCCGAGCGGGGCTGGCTGGAGCTCCCTGTGAGGAGAGCAGGGCAGGGCCGGGCCGGGCCTGCTCTCTGTGTGGGTGTGTTAGAGTTAGGGTTAGTTAGAGTAGTTAGAGTAGTTAGAGTTGTTAGTTAGGACTGACCACCCTGGGGTCTGTAATGAGGCCCTGGGCTATGGGCAGGGGTGGGTGAGGCCCAGAAGAGGCCATTAAGGCTTATTAGTGGCCTGGGGGGGGGGGGGGGGCCCTGATGGCTGCTTACCCATTCAGGGTAATGTGACCTAATTTAATCATAGCTATAGGAAGCCCTTAGCAGTTGATTTGAATAAATTTAGAGTTGTAATTGTAGGGCTGCTCCAGGCACAGCTGAGAGCTCTGTAAACAGGAACAACATTTCTCTTAAGCCTCAGACAGATGGGGGTAATAAACGACAGCTACTGACCCTGCTAACAGTCTGCTGCCATGAAGCCCCTGCTGCTTTAATGTCAGGTAGCTACTTACAGTCACCAACTATGCACCTGTTTTCATAGAACAGTCCAACAGATGAGGACAAGTGTATTTTTAAAGTGAACTTGAAAAATTCTGATGACTGCCAGTAGTTTTCTTAAAACTTCCTTTAATTTGGGCTTTCTTGGCTATGTGTTTATCTCAAATGCTGTAATCGTACCATAACTGACATATCCCCAGGTGACTCCTTTTCTTTTTCCTCCTTTTTTTTAAAAAAAGACTTTTCCTCCCCGTTACTGGTACCAATCTGACAGACCTTCAAAGAGGATGCTAGGGTGCCCTTGCAGAGCTAACATCAGCCTTCACTGTTCTTTTGCTACAAGTGTGATGGCCACAGAAGCCATAGCTTCCACCCGTACTACATGCTCAGCTAAGGAAACAAGACCTTATTGGGTGGATTTCCAAACTGGGAAGGTATCTACGTGAAGTATTTTAAGTTTTTCTCATATTTGTCAAGCCACCAGATATGCAGGGTCAAATATGGCATTGCTCAAGTTGTCCGATGTGTAAACTATACCACACCAAACTGAGGCCCAGAAAAGAGCACATAAATTTAAATTTTAAAATATACAACGATTCTGATGAAGCAGTACCTCATTGATTTCAAACATGACTCTGAAAGGATTAAAAGGATGAAGCTGTTGCAAAACTATGTAAAGATATCTCTTTCATTAATTGCTGCTTATCTGACAAGAATGCTACCGAAGTATACACTCAATTTTCTTTCTGTCCTTCATGATGACAGACCAGTGATAAGACTGGCCTGAGATGACTGTAGTGTGACTTTAATTTTCTGGGTAGTGGTAATAACCAGTATTCTTAAATGACACAAAAATGTGATTAGGGGCATGTGGTAGGTTCTCTGCTATATTTGCAAGCATTGGCCAACACATGATATTGTGTGACAGCTTCAGTGACCTTGGATTGAACCTCCCTTCCAATGTTAAATCCTCCTCCTGATTTGAACCATCATATGCACCGCTGACTATTCTCTAATTATATCCATGCAGTAATGAGGCCTAGGGATAGTGAGCATCCTGGAGAATTTTGCCATCAGAACGAGATCTGAAGCTTCAAACAGCATTCTGCCCACACATCCAGCTACGGAAACCCTGATATCACTGAGAAAGCTCCTGTTGACATTCCCTGGCTCTTGAAAAGTATGAGTGTTTTTATGGAACTGTATCTAGCTGCAAATGCCTATGCCAATGGCTACACAAAAATGTGTCTTTTTCCTTCCTGGTTGCTAAAATGGCTTGAACGTTTTCCCTCCATCATGTATGGATGCTGGAGTCTGATTCATGCTGCATTCTGTCTCCATCCTCCTGCACTCCCCATGATTACTTCTGAAACCCTACATTTGTCTCTTCTTTTTCCAACTCTTCTTCATACTCTTTCCCTCAACTCCTGTGTTTCAATTCTATGATATGTCCCCCTGAAGTACACAGAAAATATCTGTGGCCACTGCTTCAATCACACAAACATCTCTAGGTCTTTCAGGAAGACAACTGACCTGAGGTTCAAGATTAGCCACCCTTGGATTACTGCTCTGTACTGTTCAGTGCTTGGCTTCTGCTACAGGTCTCAGTTCGAGATATGTACTGAGATAACCAGAGAGTGTTATTATTTCTGAGATGATGAGTTGAAGGGGAAGTGAAGGCTCTTTATGCCACTGGAGTTGTCTTTGCTATATTCGATGCTCTCCATCTTCAGTATAGAAGCTTGATATTTCCTATGTTTTTCTGTCTTTGCATCCTTTGAGTACATGAGTAGAGCTTGCTTATTTCATGGATGGTATCTTCCAGGCTTAGCTGTCTCTCTCTCTGCTGGGGGAAAGAACAAGCTGACCTGGCACACCTTGGGCTTCATGTTCACTGTTAGAGCTGGGTTCTGTGGACTGGACTATACTTGGGAGAGCCAGTGAAGTTCCAACAGAAGTTGATTAGTGAAGGAGGGAAGAGTGATGACTGAGGCCACTGTTCTGCTTAAATGATTTCTTGAAAGAGAGACTTTTGCTGCTGGAAAGTCTGAGTAAAAAGAAACAGACCAAGGGGTCCATCCACACAGAAATCAAACCCAGTCCTTAGATATATCTAGGAGTTGCATAAAATACAGAGCCCAACTGTTAGTCTAAACAACTGACCCGGAATCCAGTCAATGACCACATGAAAGAAATTGCTGAGCTGACACTTGCTGGGAGCAGCAGGAGATGAGCCTTCTGATGAGAATGACTGTCCTTGGTCCTCCAGACTGTCCTGTAACTGTCAGACATAGATCTGCCCATTCAACTAGCCACTTAATGCATCCACTGTAACCCTGTAACTGCCTTTCCTCTTTTCCATGAAATTACTTGTTCCTTATACTAACTCCTGTCTGTGCACTGTGAATAAACTGGGGTCCAAAGCCCCTGTGTATGCCAAACTATTCATGTGGACTTCAAATGTAAAAAATGTCTAATGCTAATGTGTTTCATTATAGATGAGAACAAAGGAGTCCTTACTCATGTGATGCAGCTAGAATTTTAGTCCATGTAAAACACAAAATTCTACATTACAGCTGTGGGATAAAACCGCTTGGTATTATTATAGCCTACATAAATCTTACTAGTTATCACAGCCCAGGCCTCAGAAACCAAAAAACCTTCTACTTCCTTTTCTTCCACGTCTTTCCTTAGCATATTTCTTCTCTTGCCTAGAGAAACTGAAGCCTAGATTACAGCTAATCGGACAGCAGTGCCAGTATACACATTGATCGGTCAGTCTTTACAAAAACAAACTTGCATTATTCTTGTCCTTTCAGAGTCTTGCTAACCACCTCCTTGGCTGTTATCACCAGCCCTGTTTTGAAATAGGTCTGTATTTTAATGTATTTGAGCTTCTAATTAAATGGGAGTAATAAATACACTAGTATCACCCACATCACTGCTTTCAGTTTTTTGCCGATGCCGAGATAAAACCTACTCAATAAAAGGAGAAAGTTATAGGCAGAATACATGAATATGCTTATAGTCCTAATCCTCTAATGAGTAAATTCCGTTCTTGAGTTCAGTATTCAGAAAGATCCTGAATTTAGACGAGCTCAGTAAAAGAAGATGCTTGCAGGAAAAAAGCATAATGAAAGTTTACCAACAGCTAAATTAACCATTAACCACTGTCAATGCCTGTAGCTCACTATGTTTTATCAATGTCTACAGCTGTGTGTAACTGCTGCTGAAAGCCGTATTTAAAGATTATCCTGATCGGTATGCACAGGATGAATTATTACCCTAAGTGATAATCAACAGTTCTAAAAAGGAAACTATTTATCGGGTTTTCTCCTTACAGTGTTAAGACATGTAAACATATTTCATCATTTGAACTGGCAAAAATATTTCTCTGGATTCATCGTTCTAGCTTCATCTTAAGGACACGACTGCTTAGAAAAAAATCAACAGAAATAAAACATCAAATTTTTTTTTTAAGTTAAGCAATGCAGAAAAGATTTACAATATAAACTGATAAAAATTAAATACGGATGCTATCAGCTGTGAAAAAGATCTGCAGGAAAATCCCTTAATAGCCATATAAAGGAGAACAATTCCTTACAGAAAAGAAGCAGGAAATTATTAAAGGTTATCAAGAAGAAATTATTTACATTCCATTTATGTAGACTTAATTTTATAAGCTGGAAAATCCCTTTTAATTAATTCAGCCACCAAATACCTTTAATTCGGATTAATATAATTTGACAATCTGTGTACAGTAGTTTAATCATTAAAAATTAGCCATGTAATTGTGAACTTAATGTAATTATTGAAATGTTTGTTATATTTCAGAGACCCTAAAAAGGTGAAAAAATTAACCTGAAATTCCAAATAAAATATTCTCCACACAAAGCAAAAAAACCTCCACACCTGGAAACAAAAGGTTTCCATTCTAACTTTAGTTAAAGGCTGAGCAGCACGTAGTCAACATTAGATTCACGCCTAGAAAACACGTTAACTGGGGAGTGCGTCTTTTATGATGATTGCTGCCAGATCCAGTAACCAAAATGTCAAATCATACTTGGTTGACAGCCAAGGCAGCAGGAGGAGTAGGTGACATTGCCCTCTGCTTTCTCTGCTGCTGGAATCTTGCTATCCCAGCCGAGATTTCATGGGGCTGCACGAGGGGGTGGCTGCTGTGCCCTTCACCACTGCCCTAGAAAACAGCAAAAATTTTTTGTGCCTTGGTAGCATCTGCAACGCATGGTGGGACACAAACCTGGTTTTCCACCACGGTTGTCAGAACACTGTAATTTACAGTTGGGCTCTGTGTATATCACAAAAGAAAAAGATGGATATATCAAACAGATATATGGAACCCAAAGAAACTGGGAGAAAAATTCATAGAAACAACAGTAATGATAATCAGAAAGGATAAGCAGGCAAAATGTGTGTATGAAAAGAAATATATAGGTTAAAAATATAGCAGTAAGTCTTTAAATTAATCCCACAGTAATGTCAGAGCTTGGATGTGAGCTAGACTTTGTGGTAAAAGAGAGGAAAAAGCAATTATATTATAAAAAGATCATTTTAGCTTCTATAAAAGATATCTTAAGTATTCATCACTCATTATAAAATTAAACTGTCATATCTTGTAATGACTTAGAGAATTCAAAGTAGAAACATCTCAGTGTTAGAGCACTTTGCAAGTTTGATTTTCTTTGAAGTATATTTGAGTTTAATTAGAACAGAATCTTCAAAGAGCTCACTATTTGACTATCTATTGTGAAAAAAGGCCAAAGGGTGGCTCTGCACCATCGATTTATAATCTTTGTCTTGCAAATCCCTGAGACTTCCAGGTCACAATTCTCATCAGGAGAGTAGAAATGTGGGAACAAAGCTGCTAAACATCCAACGGCTACTCCACAGAAAGGGTGGACTTAAATTCTTAGCCATTATTCCACAAAAATTTTTTCCATTTTCCCTTGTCACTTCTTTCACTACAACCTAATTATTTCAAGATCATTTTGACTGAATGTCTACAAAATCCTGCTTACACATTTGTCACAGTCACCGTCAAAGAGCAGCATGCCATGACTTGTAAGTCCTGTTAGTATTAATAAGATGTGAGTATGTCGTTGAATTACTGTTAGTGTCTCACGGTTAGACCCCTGTAAGAAATACGTTCTGAAAATGTTGACAAGAAGAAGGTGACATTCCAGTCTCTTGTCATATTTGCACCTTCTACACCTAATTTACTAGACACAATTTCACTGAACAACTTCTGGAATAAAGTAAGATCAACATTTGGGTATCCACAGTTTCACAAAGCAACAAAAACAATATATCAACACACAGCAACTCAAAATCATCTTAACACAAGGTGAAATGGGAATAAATCAGGTTCCACTGGTTCACATCTATGTCTGAAATATTACAAGAAAATGCAGAGGTTAGTGTTTCAGAATATCCGATGTGCCACAAGGAAATTATGTTCTCAGTCCTGGTCTTTTTGTTGTTTCCCTGATCTTGTCAAGTGATTTTACAACACATTTTGTCTTAAAATTTTAAAGTTATTCACTGTGCATCACACAAAGCCTGTATGGTAATATATAGCTTCTGGCATTTTTTTTTTTTTTAAGGACCTGCACTACGACTATCAGTTTATTCTACTTCTTGTGATTTGGAGGGGACTCATGAAAGAAGAAAAAACTGGACCTTTGTCAAAATATTCCTTCCTGTTTGTATTCTTTTTTTGTGTTATTTCTGAATTATGTAAAATATTTCTGTCCTCTTGCATCTACCTAATGTTTCAGAGGAAAGTTTGGAAAAACCTTCCAAGCATCAAATGCTTCTCAATCTACATCAAGACATACAGCTAAACAAATGCCATCAGAATCAAGACAATCTTAATTTTGCTGTTCTGAATATCTAGACCTGAAAATGGGGAACTGAGCTAAGTATTCTATACCATGCTTTATAACAATAATGTTACAAGATTTTATAAAAATTCCCTGCTCAGAAATACAAGTTCCTGGTTATTTTTATTGTTTAAATTTTTTCCTTGTCAGAATTAAAATATAGGTTACAGAACTATTCTTCCCTAATCAAAATAAGAAGAACATATATAAAATGTAGTCTCAAGTTAAAATAGCAGAGTCCCAGGAGTTCAGTTACATAAGACAATTTGCAACAGACATACTTGTATGCTCAATTTGCCAAAAATAAAAATAACGACAGCTCTCTCACTGACTGTGCAAGACCTTGTAATGTAGCTCCCTTTTCCAATGCTGTATGCTTTTTCGTATCTTGAAAATAGGTGCTATAGCAGTTTGTTAGATTATGAAATTTACTACTGTCAGAACGAAAATAGGAATCATCAGTGCTATTCATTTTCATGTTTTAGCTGAAAACCAGTAATGTTCAGAAATACTGGTTTTATCGTATTTCAGCATTTTCTAATATATTTTTACTCAAGTGACTGCTCTCCCAGCTGTGAAATCTATGCTGGTTGACATCCTTTCTGCCTCTCAATCGTATTAGTATGTGTCCATATCGCAAACAGAAATAAAACATTCATTCCTTTCCATGTCACCCCTTTGGCATATCTTGCATACCTCTGTCTTCTCCCACAACCTTCTAAATCACCATATCTTACAGCTACATAATACATTAGCATATCTTATAGTTTGGGAAACACTGTCAAACTCCAATGCAGATTACAAGCAAAATAATCTTCATTGCATGGCAAACAAGCCAGATGTAAAAATAAATTCCCAGTAATGTACGTATATACTTAGAGTTTCTTTCTACTCACAAGAGGTTCTGCCATGATGATGCGAATTTTGCGTTCAGCCTGAGTAGTAAAGTTAACAAACAAGCTCTTCAGGACATATTCGCCCGGTTTACTATCTGGGTCGACGTTGATAGGCAACATGGCTGGAGGTCCTTTTTCCCTCTGTGTACCAGAAACAGGTGGGACAGGTGGTTTGATATATCCGTTACCAACTGGAGAAGCTGAAATGTAGAAAAGACACATTCACTTTTGGGTAATTCAGCATGTCTTAACTTTTCCAGAGCATCCCAATGGCCCACTCTACTGTCAAAGCAAAACTGGAGACTAGTTGATAATCAAAGAAATACAAAACACATAAATACAATTTCCGTTGTATAGTTATAGGTAAAACGTACATAATCTAGACTGGAAGAAAAAATCAAAGATGAAATCTTGTACATTAAAATCAACTAGTGTTTACTATGCAGTGCACACTCAGTCCTCTTTTTCTACATGGCAAGACTTGGTGATGCCTAACTGTTTGAATAACATCCTCATTTCTTATCCTTTGTCTTGCAGGCCAGATCTGTAATTTAGTTGTCAAGTAACAAATTTATTCTTTATTACTAGTCAAACTGACCTAGCCTTGCAAAAGTCAGGAGTCTGGTCTCTTGATTAAGGCTAGCTGCAAAGGGTCTGATTTTCTTCCCATTCAATCAAGAATGACTCCCTTAAAAACAATGACATTTCACCAGTATAAATCTTATATGAAGAGTCAGACACAAAGTATTTTCTATGGACAAAAAGTGTTCATTAGGTGTTAGTTTTCCTGAAAGTACCAAACACTACAGTCCCATTTGGCACTTAAGAGATCACATCTGGAGTACTGGGTCCGGTTTTGGGCTCCCTCCTACAAGAATGACATTGCTACTCTGGAGCAAGGCCAAGGGAGGACCACAAAGATGCTGAGGGGCTTACATGCTTGCTACAGGAGTACAGGCTGAGAGTGCTGGACCGGTTCAACCCTACAAAGAGAAGCTTAAGGGCAGATCTGATTGCAGTCTTCAGCTACCTAATGGAGTGTAGAAAAGATGGAGACAGGCTCTTCTTCGAGTGCAGCGACAGGATGAGAGGCAACAGACTCTAGTTGGAATGTGGGAAATTCCAGTTAGATACATGGAAAAAAATTCCACTGGGAGAGATCAAATACTGGCACAGGTCATCCACAAATACAGCGGAAATCCCGCTCTTGGTGATACTCAAAACTTAACTGGAGAAGACCCTGAGAAACCTTCTCTGGTTGGTGAGCAGAGGCTGAACTAATCAACCTCCAGAGATCTCTTCCAGTCTACATTATCCTGTGATTCTGTGAATTCCACAGAACCAGCGTCTATGCACTAGGCTTAGCTCTAACTGTTTTTCTGGGAAACTGAAAGAAAAATAAACTGAAGCACTATGAAACAAAGCCTCATTAATTCAAATATTACCATTCTACGCATAAAATTTTCAAAACAAAATCCTACTGAAAGTGACTGTCAACTATTAATTACAGGAGGTTGCTTTAATAATAAATGGTGTTTTAGATCTCTTTTAAATACTTAATTGCTGCAAAAAAAATAAAAAAATAAATCCCAAGGACAACATTCTTGTTTGAGAGTATTCAAGATGTGGCAGAATCAGACCCCAAATCCATGCACTGAAAAATTCATGCACTGAAAAATAAAAAAGATGCACTGGAGAAAAGAGAACGTTTTCCTTTAAAAAAAACAAAGTTTATAAATCCACTCACTATCTGACTATAATGCAAGATAGAAATGCTTCTGTTCACATGGTTATTATTCTGTAACACATCCATTTTCACTTTGAAAAGAACTCCCTTGGTTGACAATGTATGCCATCACTCTTTAGCACAGCAGAACCACTTCTTCCACTCCAGTAAATGTTTCCTGATAGATTTGCTTCCTGCAAAGTTTCACTTGATTTTTGAGGGCAAAAGCATAATCATGGAGTCTTGCTGGCATTATGACTCTTAGCATAAAACACAGTGTATAGAACAGTTCTACATTTACATTATACAAAACTGTTTCCAAAAATACACTGCTGTTCTGAATAACAATCTACATCAAAGTAATGAAAAAAGAGCCACCAGAGAAGAGTGTAAGCACCACTGCTCTCCTGTCATCACCTAGGCTCTCCTAAAGTTTAAGCATGAAAACAGTGGGATGCAAAGGATCAGATGCAAATTTATACAGACTATCAAGTATACTAGGTAATGGAAATTTCTCCACAAATAGCTTTAGGAAGGAGTCAGACAATATTTTCACAATCACTAATATATTTGCCAAATCACTAATCTATTTGCCAGATGCACGGTTTTGACTGGCTCACATCTATCCATGAAATCAGCTTGGTTGCCAAGCGTTCAGTTAGGAAAACTGAATTTTTGTGAGCAGTGAAACCAATTTTCTTAAGGGTCTGTGTCCCTTGTGCGGTAAAAGCCCTGTCCTCCCCCCCCCCCCGTTATCATCCCAAGCTCCCCGCTGTCGTTCCCAAGCTCCCTCCCCAGCTCTGTGCCCGGGGCTGGGCAGGCAGGCTGCCCGCCAGCCAGCCTCTGCCAAGCACAACACGCCCGGGCTGGGCTGCCTGCCTGCCTCCCTCCGGCTGGCGCAACCATCCTGGGCTCCCTCTTGAAGGATTCTGGAAGAATCCTACCAAATGCAAACGTGCCTTCTGTGCCTCGGGTAATTTTGGTTTAAACCGGCTACTAAGTTCAAAATTTACTATGAAGGGACACGCAGGAGGGATGGAGGGAAGGAAGGCAGTGTGTGAGACCACGAATGCATCACATCCTTATGAAATTAAGAAACCCTGGTCACACTACCTGAGAGCTGCCACCCTTATCTTCAGTCGTGGTGGCATTCAGCCAGGATTCTGAGATTGGAATTGGACCCCACAAAGTTATTGTTCGTAGAAAGCCTTTTAACAACAATGCTGTTAGCTTTGTGACACAGGCTGATCTAATTTTTTTTTTCCAGATGTCTAGCTGAAAAACTGATTATTTGCACGCTGTAATAGAGAAATGTAATTATTTGTGAGATTTGTCAGTGCACCAAAAATTTTTATTCTAGCTCTTCTCTGAAACAGCCTTCCCCCCGAAGGAAAGAAAAAGGATATCCTGGGGGTTAACATCTATCATTACTACAGCAATTACAGCAGTTATAGAAATGACTGACATATGACAGTGATTTAGTTAAAAATTTTAAAAGATCACTTTGTAGCTGCTAATTCCACATCTTCAGTGTGGAAGTTAACATTGTCAACAGTCTGAGGGTTCCGAGTTGATCATGAGCTGGTCACATATAAGTTTTGCTTTCTAATGCATCTTTTTAGTTCCATTATCTCAAGGATTTGCATATGCTTAATATCTGCATTGCAAAAATCTGGCCCAGTGACTAGACTAGCACTAACATCTATACTGATGATGTATGAGCTTTAACAGAATATAGTTCTTTTTCCTAGACTGAGCGCCCTACAAAGCTCATAAAAAAAAGTTTCCTCCAAGACATAAAACTGGAAATCAAGGACTCAAAATTTAAGGAATAGCTGCACTAAAGTCATCCATGATTGGTCCCTTTATGATGACACATTATGATGTGGGCCTTAAAATAGCAATAAAAAGGATGTGTCCATTTTTGCCATCTATGCCAGTGAAACACTGATTCATTAAATAAAAGGCATAATTTTTACACCAGAAATCACCACGTATAGTTTGTAGGGGTTTATGCAGAAGATATCTGGTGGGGGTGGAGTGGGAGGAAGAGGTTATACTCAATTCTGAATACGGATTTCATTGACAAATTAAGTTTTTACTACCCGATTTAAAAATAATAATGTTCTACAAAACTAACTATGAAAATGGACCACTGAAACATTTAGTTTGAATTCCTCCCATATTATAGGGTACTGGTCACCACACAAGTACTGCATTAAACTAAACTCTTCGTCTAGAGAAAGGCAGCTCATCCCCAAGGAGAATGAATGGTGATGACCATGCAGGAGGCCATGGCAACCCTGACGCCCGAGGGCCCTGCAATAGCAGGGAATCTGTAGGTCAATTTTAGAAAGGTGTATACATGTTTAAAGCTCCTATCTTAGGAAAATCTGTAAAAAAAAAAAAAAATTAACTATGCTTGATCAACTATAAGATGTCTGTACCATTTGGGGGTGAAATTCTGGCTGAGGGCTACTTCTCTCAAACAACTCATTTTCTTGTTTCCACGACATATTCCCTGTTTTTCTACTGTGTCTGCAATAAGCTGCGTTTCAAATAATACTCTTATTTCTACAGAGTATTTTAATTTAGTTCAGGCTATAACCATAAGATTTTCTCAATGCTATGTATTTTTTTAAAAACTTAAAACAAGGAGTAAATATGGAAGTAGCAATGCAGTATCAA
The DNA here is from genome assembly GCF_018691265.1 of Tyto alba. NCBI lineage: Eukaryota > Metazoa > Chordata > Aves > Strigiformes > Tytonidae > Tyto > Tyto alba. Next base: position 24,265,866 of record NW_024881282.1, on the reverse strand, counting down.
GTATGGTTGTCACCGCAACCATGTACCATTGCCACTGAAAGGATTACTGAATTAAAATCACTGCTATATTTTTTTTCCTGTATTGATCATTTCCCCGATCAGAGAAATAGTTGTAAAAAAGCACAGTAGTTTTAACACGCACACACGGTCACTAAGCTGATAACGGGGATGAGTACAAAATAAAATTATCATATGAGAGTCTCTGTTATGATTTACACTAAAGGTATTTTTCTTAAAGCTCTTAAGATGAAGCAAAACAAGAGCACGATCTTAATGCACACGTCAAGAGTCTGTGCTACATTGGATACAACGTCAGCCACACACAGTTACTGAATTTTCAGTATCTTTAAGCAGAAAAAACAGAGATTGTGTTTTTTTAGTTAACTGTGTCAAAATTACACTTTAGCAACAACAAACAAACTAATGACACAAACCAGAACATGTACCTGCAGTATTTTCGTACCTACCGAGCCCCTTTATAAAGCCGATCACACCGGATTTTCTCCAACATGCTACTGTAATATCCATGAGCCTGTGAATACCTGAAATGTTTCCTCTCCTTCAGTTAGAAAAGTCGGAATCCTTTTCTAACTATAATCGAAAAGGAAATCAGTTGTTTCATAATCCTGTTTCATACTTCACTGTAAGTTTTTCAGCACCGAGGCAGACATTTCTTTTAGTTTTTTTGTTTTGTTTTTTCATAGGTAAGTGCTGAAGACCTACAATGTGTGAGCTAGAGCAGGCCGCCGGATCAGATCAGCCTTTCCATAACCAAAGGGGTAATTTTTAGCTTCAGCATATGATGATGACCACTCACAGTGTGGCTGCGTGTCTATATTTATCCACAAGTACATACTATGCTGACAGATTAGCGAAACTACTTCAGGCACTCCAAGAACATGAGACAGGATAATGGAGTTCGACATAAACAAACCATGCATATCAAACACACGTACTAACATACAGTCCAAGCTGAAAGCAGTTAGTATAGAAATGCAAAGCACAGGGACAACACAGGGTGGGTTTTGTTTTGTAACTAAGGTCTTTTGGCCAAATTTTCAGTTTGAATTCCTTGCAAGAAAACCAATGCAGTATCTCTTCCCATGCCAAGAGTCAGTGAGAAACCACCTATCCTTAAGGATAATTATACATCTGCTGAAATAGCTCTTAAGAAAATTTGCTTTGTTTTAAAACTGCAATTATAATATTAAAGAGAAAACACATTATTAAATAAAGCGCGAAGAATGTAATTTAGAAGGATATGGTACAGGTGCCAAGGTTACCAAAAGGTGGCTTTTTCACCCTTTGAAGGAAAACATTCCTGATTAGTTTAACCTTTATAGACAAAGAGAGTAAAATTCAAAGGAAACTTTTGCTGAAAGAAACAAACTAAAAGTCTAGCAGATATACTTTTATCTTGCTGAAAGTGTAAGATTCCCACAAAAAATGTTATTCCAGCATATTAGTAAGATGCAGTAGTAGCACTATTTTAATGTAAACATTATTTTAGTAATTCATTTGCATCTTTCAAGAAAATATAACCATAAAGGCATAACCTTAACCAATAAAACCTAATATTATTTGCAATATATATAATAGGAAATAAATTTATTTAGCATACAGGACTTTATGACAGGAAATTGATGCTACTAATGTCTGATCTTTTTGTGTTTCTGATCTTCTCTTAGGAGGATTTACAGTCAAAAATGAAAGACCACGAAGAATTCAGTGTACATCTGAGTCCTATATCCTTACTATTTGGACAGTAGAAGTGTAAGTTATGGTGGTACTGGTGTTGGCCTTGCTCTTCACTTCATGCAAGATGAATACTTGCCTACAGGTTTTGTTTACTGCTTATTTTCCATTTTTTACTAAAAGAGTTGATAAAACAGGGAGTAAGTACACACTTTCTAAGATACTTCTCCCTTCTTCTCGACTGCATGCTTACCTAAATACAATTTAAACAAATGTAAGAAAACCTGATTATATGGCCTATAGCAATTTTTAAGGTCCATATAAAAGCAGCTGTATGAATCTGCCACAAGCAACAGCATTGCAGACATAGCTTTCCTTCTCTAGTGCTGGAAACCATTTACACTTCCAAGTGTAGTGAGCCTGGCATGCGTTCTCCCAGGGATGAACAGATCTGAAATAACCTTTAGCATATGTATGGCCCAGGCAGAGAGTATCAGCTGTGGAACTTTGATACTACTCTTACCTGAATGTACTGCTGCAAAGTTCCTCTATTTTAATAAAAACTGTAAAATAAGCAGTAAACAAAACATGTAGGCAAATATTCATATTGCATGAAATTTATCCCCTGTGAAGGCTCACTTGCAGGTGAGAGAATTCTTTGCAGTGAAAAATTCACTCACTGAGAGCCGTATGTGGACAGACAGCAGATACAGGCACATACAGACTGTAAGAATGTATCAGAGAGTCTATATCGCAAAAAGCTCAAGCATATTTTCCCTCTTAGTAGAACAAAGTTGTCTCCAAAACTATACATATTGGAAATCTCAGTGAACTCAGTGACTCTGAAGACTCCGTCTAAAACTGTTGTTCGAGCAACTACTGGGAGAAGACATTAGGTTGTTCTGTACAGCTGTCCTGACACAAGAACGTGACATAAAACCATTTCAGCTCATCATGTTTTTCAAAATCCTATTTGATCCAAATACAGGATTCTTCAGGAATCTTTACTTGGGTTGACCAATCAGATAGATGGTCTGCAGTGAAACAAAGATAATACCCAAGAATTCCATTCAAAACAAAAGTCTGGACATAGCATGTAAATCCCTATGCCAGGGGAAACACTATCTAGTCTGGAAGATAGAACGGAAGAGGCCATGAGGTCAGTGGAGAAAAGCATAAAAGAAGTTCAAGATTCTGGAGCAAATCGTCTCGTTCTGAAAACAGGTCTGAAGGGAATAATAGATTTGGGAGGATTTCCAAAAAGGTGGTGAGAGATGACCTAAGCTCTCCCAAGTGAAAACTCTCAAACTATTTGATTATGCTGAAACTGTAAGGGAGAAAAGGCTAATTTATAAATTTAAGATTCCTCTGTTTCTTTAAAGACATGCCTTGGGAGAGTGATTTGTGTAAAATGCCACGGGAAAGAGAAAAGAAGGAGATATCTTCAGTGATAAAGGCATTCCAGGACTTGGTCACAGACTTAACTAAGACCAACATGAATTATTTCTGTCTGAAGACTTAGTAAAAAATGTTGTTGCCAGGTGTAGGTATATTTATTCCACTGCTTTCAGAATACTTGTTGAACTACAGAAGACAGTTCCAATCCCTGTAGACTTGCTTGGGCAATCCTTCTACAAACTTCTTATTCCTTTTACGACAAGAGAGTGTAAATGCTGTGTGAACACAAGGAACAGCAAAGCCAGAAAGAAGGAGACAAATGAGTTAGTTCATCCACTAAGAAGTGGCACTCTAGTCAAGAAAAAGGAGGCTTGAACTTGGTATGTGTGTGTGCACGTGCACACGGATGCCACTCTTCAATTTATTCTCAGTATCTTCAGGGATGTTACTAAATAGCAGGCCTGAAACAGGCTGTATGGTATCCTCAGTAAGACTGAACATTTCAAGACATAAGGCTTTAACTCCTTTTAGTGAAGCCATTCTGTCCTCCCCTGAATCCAGGGGTCGAAAATGATTTGCAGAACAGAGCCTTGGAACAAGTCCCAGATGTGGTAATTTCTTAAAATCAGATCTAGTCCTCTGCAGGATAGAAACAAAATGCAGCATCCACGAAAGTAAGTATATGGCCACTCAGAGGCCTGATGGATGCTAAAATACCACTTGTGGGGAATGCTCTTCTCTGCATGTCTACAAAGAGCTCAAAGGCTCATTCCACTCAGAGATGCTTACGAAGCTGCCATCTGCTGAGATGAACTCCATTAGGAAATAACCAGTTTAATACAAATATCTTTGCCCTCAAGGAAGCAGAACAGTCCTTACCCACACTGACAGGTCTTATTTGAGATGGATGTGGTGAAGTCTCTGTTAGCTTTGAAGCTAAGGATCTTGTTCTACCTAGTACCCTGAAAAGGTTTAACTGTTGGTTTGGCTTTATTAGCCACTAGCAAACTCCCAGCCCTCACATCCCAGCTGCTGGCAGGCAGGTGCTAAACTGCGTAATTCCCAGATGTGCACTGCAATTCAGTGCATCAGACAGGTCATTGATATGAGACCCCGTAGAGGAAAGCAGTCGGTGGAACACATTTTCTCCTCTTGTGAGAGACTCTGTCTCCATATGCAGAGGATTCAAGGATTATGACTGTTAAAACAAACAAACAAACAAACAAACAAACAAACAAACAAACAAACAAACAAACAAACAAACAAACAGGAAATCCTGTCACATGTGTCCATCCGCTTTCTAAAGTCCTTTTCACGGACTTGGCAAAGATCCTAGTAACTATTCCGTAAGATGTAGACTTTCCCTCTTTCCCTAAGTTGCAGGTCAGGGGTTGCGCAGTTTAATGTTCCCTAGGTTCTTATCTCAGATCCTTTCAGGACATCTGAGTGCGGCAGGAAAGCAATTCTCCTTCCTGACCATTCTATTTGCTCACCATTTATTTTTCTGTTCCTTTTGCTCTAGATCATTATTTTATTGTTTACGTATACCACCATGCTGAAGATACCTGAGAATCTAGGCATGTAATGTAAAGGGATTTAGCTGCGCTGATTTTAGAATTCACTTGGTTTATTATGGGATTAAAGACTGAAAAAGCTAAATGCCATGGGAAATCTTGTGCACAATCTCAAAACAATTTTCAATTGCTATTTGAGTGCTCCATTTGAGGGTGACTTGTCACTAAAGGAAATATTTGTGTTGCTTCTGATGGAATCCAAATCAAAGATAAATACTTCTCAGTTTCAGTGTTTTATATGGTAATGACATGCTGCCTCTGTGGCGGCTGATTTGAGATTAACAATATACTTTCAAAATCTTGGTATCTTTTCTAGATTAGTTCAAAAGTTTTGTTATTTTTTTCCAGTTATTCCAAAAGTAAAAACTATGAATAAGGGTGGAAAGATATATTCAGATCTTAATTTTCAGATGAGTAGATTAACTGATTTTTAAAAAATTACAACAAAGGTTTATTTCTGAAACTATGACAGCATTTCTTTGGGCTCAAATAAAGCTTAAAAAGCATTTTATTTAAAATAAAGATATTCATACTCTTTTACACTTTTTTCTGTAGTAGGGGAAAAAGCTAGACTCCACTTTGGTTTCGTTGGATCAGAAAATAGCTTCCTGTAAGATTTTCAGACAGACGTTTTGTTGGGTTTGCTTTCCTTTTCAGAGACAGGGAGATGAAGATATTCCTGTCATTTTGTGGTTGATGGGTGTTAGCAGAAAAATTATTTTTAGGGAACTTGGAAAAGTGCCGAGGAAGCACAAGGCTAAAAGAGTCCAAAGAGAAGGAATAGTTACTTCCAAAAGAGGGACCAGCAAACAGGGAGGATGTGACCTGCATCTTCCTTCTCTACACATTTTCTTTTGGGGAGAGTGTACTTTTCCTGTTCTCTTTAAATGTTTTACAGTAAAACTGTCAGAGTACCGATAAGATGGAATTTTAAAAAGATAACTACACTGTTTATTTTTTACTATAGAAAGACCTTAAATGCTTGCATCTGAGTCCTATTCCAATTTCAATAGCTACCTCAGATTTTAGAACTGGAACCATGCCTGAATTTTTGTCGTCTGTCCACACCTGCTCTTTCAAACCACTGACAAATGTTGGTTCATGCTGTTAGAAACTCATGTGTTTTGATGGAATGAAAATGGCATATCGCTTATGGATGACGTGGGTTCTGTGCAATGTACGCATGTAAATGAAAACCTGAGCGTTCTAGTGCACTTGTGCAAACACAAGCAGTGTTTTATTACTGATGCATGAACAGAAAGAGACCGTAGTGTGTTTCCCTCTGAAATTGCATGGTCTGAACAGTCCTACTGCCCTAACACTGTTCAATGTCTATGAGTTAATTTCCTAAAGAGTTTTGCTTATTTCATGCCTTAATAAATACGATGTCATATCTAGTTATGTTTCAAAGTGTAGTACTACGTGGAAGAAAAATCTTTCAAACTGTAGTTGTTTCCTTGACCTCATCTTCTGATGCACCTGATCTACTCTATGGCTGCCTTTTAGGGAAGGGTTCCAATTTAGCCACCGATAGGCCAAAAATTGAATTTAATCTAGCCATCTAGGCTCTGAGTAGAATAAATGAAGAGCGACTGACATTTCTAGGTGATTCATCATATCCTTCTTAGATTCTTAGCTTAAGACGGAATAAATCACTTTCCAGAGGTGCCTATCACTTGTCAGTGATTACTGAAAGAGAACTGACAACAAAGACATGCATCCAAGGTTATAAGAGACGACTCTCACTCTTAAGTCTGTAGCCTCTTCAAGAGCATCTCGTACAGACTGAACTGCATCGTGGTGCATTTTAGCTACTGCTGGCTAGGATTCATTGCTCTTGTGGGTGGAAAATGGCACAATACCAGGAGTAAACCAAGCCACAAGCTGGCAACTGGCAAGCTAAGCCTTCACAGACCAAGAAGACTTCTACAGAATTTTGTGAAGCTTTCTGTGATGAAACCACAGGAGAGATCTCTGTGAATAAAGACTACCATGAGAATAAGTAAGATATCCATTCATGTTTCCCTCTGCAGTGGAGCATACAAAGTAACATCTATACAGAGAAAAATGAGAGAAAAAATTTTGCAGCCAAAATCTGGATTAACAATTATCATTATCAATCCCCTACTCTATGTCTGATTGAATCATTATTGTCATTACTTAATACTGGCTGCAGCAGCACACTCACAACACTGTCTATCTTCTATATTAAATTAAATGTTATTTGGCCTCTTTGCTTGCAGACAACCCAGCACACGATGTGTCATCTTTTATTAGCCACAGACCACTACGATGCTGTAGTATCTAATAACCCTTTATTAACATTAAATTAACAGCTCTTTCTTTGAAAGTGAAGTTCACTTGTTTCTTAGCCACAAACCTAAATGCAAATGTCAGTCTGCTGCTTTGCTAGACCTAGAATCCAGGACATAAATATTTCTCGTGGTGACTCTGAAATACAAAACCAGCAGGCACAAGATAATGACTTTTATCATCCCACATGAGCTCAGTGAAGGCTTCTGAAAGTTTGGCTTGAGTACAGCTGCCTGCTGAAAAACTTTCACTTGAACAGATGAGTGAAGCGCATGGAATTTAGCTGCTGTTCAAGGGACCTTCTGCATGATCAGACAGTTGCAAATACCAAACACAACACAGAGAGGACATTGCTCTCATGCTGGTCAGTGGGCCGTGACAGAAAACTCCTTCCATATATTGAAATGTCTAAACATTTTAGAATAAGTGACTGCCAGAAATACGTTATTAAATTTGGAGAGGAACAGGCACCTATAGAGATGAACTCTGCATCAGTTAGTTACGAACACAGAGAAAGAACCCTAAGGTTAATATTGGATTTTCCAAGTAAACAGCTTAAACATTGAGAAAACAGAGTAATTCCTCAGAAAAACTGAAAAGCCCAATTACATCTGAAAATAATTAAAAGATATCTTTTATGGGATATTCAAAGGGAAATTCAGTATTCCTGAGGGCTGGGACAAAACTAACGTACCAGATCGTCTTAAAGTGTCAGCAAGGACAACCTGGGCAACCACAACGCAGGTGGCCTGATAATCATCCAGCAATGGCTGCATTTGATAAAGAAGCAAAGTATAATAATACAATGCCATAAGCACAGGTTTATGAAAAGTAGATTTTATTAAACTAACTATCTTTCAATGAGATTACAAATTCGGTTAACAAGGTTAAAAGTATAGTCTTACATTTCTGTTTGGCAATTGGATTGTTACCTTATCAAATGGTAAAATGAGAATCAAAAAATCAACGTTCACAACAAACATAGGTTAAAAGATAGGTAACAGATATTCTCAACGTGGGTAAAGGGAGAATCATACCCTCGGGAATGTACTTCTAGTGGAGGTACAGGGACCAGCTCTTGGTCCTGTACTATTTATCCTTACTGTTAATGACATAAAAGAACAAGAAAAATATTTCTATAAAGTTTACAGGCAAAACACAAACTAAGAGCAGTAGACAGAAAAAAATAGTAAAAAGGTACTTCTACTTTGAATAGCATCGTGAAAACTAAATGCAAGCAAATAATATATATTAATTCTAACCTGTGGAGAACTGCATAGCCAGAGACAAAGAACGCATGCCACACGGACAGAATAAGGCTTTCTATTCCTGGGAAGCACTGATTATGAAAGAAGGCCTGAGATCAGGATGACTAATGTGTCGAAAACAGGCTGCTATTCTTGTGACCTGAAGAGCTATGGAGAGCCTTTTCAAGCAGGATAAACAAAAAGAAGAGCAGGAAAGCTCTACTGCTTTGCTGCCGGTGTCTCTGCAACCACTGCTGGATGGATGCTCAGTCCTGTTCTGGTGAGTGCAACTTGATAAAGATGCTGATGAACTAAAGGACATACAGGAAAGGCAACTATAACTAATGACTGGAAAACCTGCGTTAAAGCTTTTTTAGCTTGACCATTAGAAGCTTACACAGTCATTGAGCCTTATCCTTTAACGGCAGGAATTGGCACCTATTGCACCTACAATGGCACCTATTTGCAAAACATATTTATGTGGAACCACTGAACCCAAAATGCCTTTTTAGACAACACAAGCACTCAGGCACTTCCAAGGTGTGATTCATTACCTCCTAATACACACGTCTGAACAGCTCATCTGAACTGTACCCTCAGAGTGCATATTTCTCTCCACTGGCTATCGGGAAAGCCAGGCATGACTGTGTCAGATGAAATATAACCACAGAGGATGCCTGAAAGTTAGATGAGATGACTTGCATGCCTGCTAAACATGAATCTGAGGAACAGAAATTTGCTAACAGACAGCTCTTCATTCAGTAATATCCAGTGTCTTGAATTTTAAACTAGACAAATGCATTAAAGAAGTTAAACACAAAAAGAAGGAAATTAACTGCCAGAATGCTATTAAGGCTGGTGCTGATTCTTCCATTAGTGGAAATTTTAAATTAAGATTTTTTTTTTTAAGATGTGCTTTAGCTCAAACAGAAATTAATTCAGAGAAGCCATAAAGCCTGCTCTATGAGGAGAACAGATTGGATGACACAATGGTTTTTCTGGTTGTATAATTTACGACTCGTTGAATACGTTAGTAGAAAACATATTGCTGAGAACAATCTTTCATTGGTAAAATTATGACACAGATGTTCCAAGAAGGATCCTTCTATCTTTAATCTTGATGAAATCAAGAAGCAGAAGTCTGAATGCCTATCAGTACTTGATTCCTCTTTGTACATCCAGGTACAAACATAACTTGTGTGATCATAGTACCTCTGTGATATAGGTAATAATTTCCTGCCATGACAGTTTGCTTGTCAGGCATGCTTTGCTAAAACAGAAGCTGATTTTCAGGGTCGTTTTGTAGAATGCACCTTGGGAGAACATGAAAGTGGAAGCAACTGATTGGGATTATTCAATTTTCAAGGAATATTTTTAAAAGTACGTTGTCAGAATAAGATATACATAGAAGTATAAGTAGAAGTGATAACCACACCTAACACTGGTTTACTTTAAGAGAATGCTTGTATAGAAAAGTGAAGCTCTCTGACGGTGCAGTGAGACACCCCAAGGAAGCCTTATTCCACTGAGTGAATGCCTGAGGAGCACAGAAGAACCATGGCTGAAATGCTCTTACTGAAAGTATGTTCTCATGCACACGAAGGTGGACTGTCCTGAGAATCTGGAAAAGGTTAAAACCACGCCTTAGTGTACGCTACAGATCACCAAAAAATGCCTGGTCGTCTGTTACAGAACAAAGCCGAATCAACACAAAGACTCAAGGCCTGTTCCTTGTATGGCAGCACAGTCTGAAATAAAATTTAGTTTCATATTTGAGTGCCTAAGAAAGGTTGTATTAATGCTCTGTGCATTACGGAATTATGTATTCCAACTATTGGACATAATTTTCTTCATTCTTCCCCCATGGTGCCTAAGAAATTCACCAAATCCAGTGAATTGCCCTGCCTCTGTCTGAAAGGGAACTTTGTAACACAAAGCTGAGGCTCCAAGGGGGCAGGAGGCCTCAGAAGAAAAACGTGTGTTTCTAGCATTAAGCAAACAGGCCAGAATCGTCCCACTAAAACCCCCTGATTCTCACTGTAGAAAGAAATTAAAATCAGAACCATACTGACCTAAAAAATGCATAAATGGCTTTGTAAGTATGGAAAAGAAAAGATAATTTAAAGAAAAGAGGGTAGGCACTGTTTGGCAATGCTGTTCCGTAAACTGTGATCTTACCATAAATTGTATTAGTTACAAGCATCAGCTGTTGTTATGGGACATCACTTCGCATCAAGCACAATGACAGGCTATATTAGCATAATGGGTTATTATTCCCAGATCCGTGTGATCAGTACTCCATGGCAACACAATGATAATGAATGGCTTTGTCAGTAAGAAAGGATGTACAAAACTACATGAAACGCAAACATCAAGTACCTGAAACGGTACATAAGGCTGTTAATAAATTAATAATCTAAACACCAGCACTGACATTTCTTTCCATATATACATGGAAAGAGGCACTGGAATTTTCAGTACGTTCTCAGCCAACCATCACCATTGTGGAGACTTGGCATTTCCAAGACACTTTTACTCAGGGCTCAAGTCAGCTAAGCTGAGTGCTTAAACCCAGCCTGAGGAACAGAAACCAGAAAAGTGACCCAAACGATCGGGTAAGATGGGCAGCAGCTCAGAACAGGATCCACAACAGCCAGCCAAGGCCCAACACCACATCAGATATAACCCCCTGTGAACATCCCCTTATTGGGCCACTGCAGATGTACAAAGCAGAGCTGAGAAGCAGCTCCTCTCCTCTTCAATTTGGCTTTTTGTGTGACAGCGTAACAGCTAAAGAACTCACCCAGAATGTGGTAGTTTTGGGTTAAATGCTTAATTAAACCTCAGGGTTTTGAACTCTCACCTCCCACCTTCTTGGGCAGTACTCTCATTTTCTGGCTACCACATCCTGCTTGTTTGAGGTTTGATAAATTTATAGAAAGAATTCAATGCACTTTGAATTAGAGATGAACTATAACAACAAGCATGGCTCTAGCTCAGTAGCTGCCACTTAGTTAATCAATGAGTGACAACTACTAAAAATGATGTGATAAATTAAATTATAATAAAAAGTATCATTAAACAATAAAGGTATTTGGGCATGGGAATACCTACATCAGTAAATTACCTCTTGTTCTTGTTGCTGTGTGCTAGATATACTTCATGAATGCCTTGAAATAAGAACTTCATATTTCTACCGGAGTCTGAGCCATGTTAAATAATTTCTGTCATACTTGTCTTTATCTAGGCTTTTTTTTTTAAATCCCAGTTTATTGTCCCACAAAGCAGAGCAACAGGCAAGGCAAGAATCAGCCTCCAAAGCAAGAGTTGTTCCAGATGCCCCTCTCTTCCTAGTAAAAACATCTCTGGTTTAGCACACTGTATCCTTGTGATATTAAATGCCACTAAGTAATAGCTACACAAAAAACATATAGGAACTTTTAAATGCTATGAAGGGGATGTCATGCTTTTTATGTACACAGTCCAGACGAATCAGGACCAAGCTACTACTCTAAAATATATCAGTCTTTCGTATGAGATAAAAAGATGCCAGGATAATGACCAGCAAAATGAATGCCCACTTACACCAATTTATTTTCTTCTACTTCATTCCAACCAACAGTAAACGCTGCATTTGTAACAGTAATATTTATTGCATATCATTTTCTTAACATCTTTAAGTAAGGTAAATGAAAATATGAAAGGATTACCTTTAATCGGATTATTTTACAGCCCCTGGGTATGTTAAATGTGACCCTCACATATACTAGGCGCTTAATCAAAACCACAGGGATGGACGCTCTCTCCTGCAACCAGACCCAGGGTAACTGGCCACCAGCCTCTCTTTAGCTGGAGGCACAGTGAAAACCCCGGGGCTCCGCACTCTGTGCACGGGCCCACTTCAGCAGATGTCACCAGCTGGGCAGGAGAGCACTTCAGCATCAGATGTGACACACGACAGAGAAGGAAACACTCCCGAGGAAGTGGAAGGACAGATGAGAAAAGTCACTGTTTAAAGAAACACGATTACATGGCTCGTGTTTAGACAAATCTCAGGCCCGTCTGTGAGGTACACACACTGGCTTACAATGTTTGATTTACCCACTAAAATCTGTATGCCCTTGGTCCCCTCAGCTACTCGGTAGGCACAAGCTATTCTGAGTTACTTTGCCCTGACCAACAGAAGAGCACAGACAGAACCAACACAATTAGCTATTCCGCGGTACCTCTCTAACACTACCATAAAGGCAGCATAATTTATGAATTAATTAAAAATATAACCTTGAAGGTAAAGCTGGATAAGCACCCCGAAATGTTGAAATCTATTGGGTAATCTTGTATTCGGCATTTCAGAAAAGATGGTGTCATAGAGTTACAGTTCATGAAATTGCAAATATCAGGCATAAGGACTCATATAAAATTGTATTATGTGTTGTTTTTTTATAAACAATAGGTTGCATTTTGATTTTATGACTCTGTTAAAAAAAAATCAAAGATAATTTTCTTTTCCTGAAAAAATATAGCCGAAAACTTTACGGGGAATATCTTAATACGGTAATTTTAAAATAGAGTTTGTGGGGTTTTAATAAACACACATGAAATCCGTCTAGCTTCAATTCCACTGATGTCAACAGTTAAATACTCCCTTGTCTTCAGTGAAAAAGCCTTAGGACAATGCTCAGCTTTCTCAAAATGCTGCTCAGTATATCTTACTTAAATTATCAGCACAGATATTTATCAGAATTTCATGACATTGTGCCAGTTCTTGTACAGTTTATGGAAAACCATAGCTATAATTTGAGTCCACAATGCATCTGATGTGTATGATTCAAAATGGGAAAAAAAGATTGAGAAAGATTGTCCTTGATCACACTGATCATTTGTGTCACAAAAGTTTAATGACTGAAGATGATTTTCTGTATTAATTAGCAAGATACAATTTGTTATATTTACACACACATTTATATAACAATAATGTATGATCCAAACCTTCCAGCTAAATGTTTCAAACTCTGCTTCTATAAAGTAGGGAAACACATCCAATATAATAAATGTAAACTATATCAACTTGGATTGCCATTTCTGGATTTAATACTATAAAAATGAAAACTTTATAACAAAAAGTCATGCTCTGAGGATATCATCATAATATAAATGTAATCTTTAAAATACATGACATCTCAGTCAGGCAGGCTTTAGGAGAATTTACCAATAGGGTTGTCATTTGGTATGTAAACGTTTAGGATATGTGCTAGCAGTTGGAGAGGATCTGACTAGTACTACCCACCCTTTTATACTTAATGGAGAGAAATGCTTGATTAAAGTCAGTGGTAGCAACTCTGTAGAAACTACCTCATTACTTTGCAGGAATAGATTCATTTTGTAAAAAGAAAATGACTGCATAAAGTAATAATAGCCTTTATGGTGAACTAGAAAGAAGGGTATTAATATTAGGCAGAAAGTCATTCTAAGTATCCATTAATATCATAAGCACATAACAAATTTAAACAAATCTCTAACTTGCCAGCAGTGTGATGTCTCCATTTTTACTACCTGAAGGACTAGTGTTTGTCCTCAAAGAAATTAAACCCCCCTTATTTGTAACTGCCATTCTCAGCAGCTCTGCTGTAATGGACAGACCTCAGGGTATCCCACTTTGGGCAAAACAGAGCTGGGAATTGGCCCTGGTGCAGCGGTGGATGTGCATGGACCTCCTCTCACCACAGCTGCAGCAGACAGGTCAACCCCATGCCTCTCCTTCCATGAAGAGCTGGCTCTTACACTACAGGTTAAAATGGAGCCAGTCTTGGTTTTCATGTTTCAAAAATAAACGCTGTCTCTAAATTCATTTAGAGATTCCCATGCTAAGTACATTTTCAGATTTTTACTCGAAATAACCCCTCATTTGATTATTCCTTTTTTTCCTCCTTTTTCTTTGCCGATACTTATATAATATAAGGATTATCACAAATGTCATTAACATGTTATTTACCTTCTTCCAAATCCACAATGAGGTCATAAAATAAAATAAAGCCTAGAGGCCACCCCTACAGTACCCAGCTGCTAAACTCAACCTAATGTGCCAACAAGCCATCAGCAAGGATAATTTATTACAGTTTTTAACACACTGCTCATAAGTATTACGCTTAAAAGTATGCGGAGTGATGCTCAAATATTCACTGATACTCAAACACATGGTCTGTTTCTTCATTCACCTGAGAGCTCTGTCAAAATCCCCAAGGTCTGTCCGACATCCTTCCCTAGGAGATCCTAGGACAATCTAGCTTTTACTATTAGGTTATCCACTACCAGCTCTGTTGGAGAAGAAATGTATTAGGAAGTTATCTGCTGCTGCATTATGAGTAATGATACACAGAATAATAACCTGGTCAGAGTATTTGTACATCTATGTGTTTTCCCCTGTGTGCTGCATTACCTCACTGGACTCAGGCTTTCAGAAGTGAAAATGATAAGCCAGGTGAGATAGCAGACATACGATTAATCTGATGCCAAATGAACCAGCTGTTGACGCAGTTTCCTTAACAGCACACCCAAGTCCCTTGCTGCTCTCCTCACCTGGTAACAGTTAACACTTTCTGCCACCTAGCCCAAGCACTAAGGCAAAGCAAGGCGTACCCTTTGCTGGAGGGATTTGCTATAAAGCAAAGGTGCACGCTGGAAATCAGGACTCCTGCACCGCATTCTGTGCTTGGGAGGGGATTTCTCTGTCTCTCACCTCCCCCATCTCCCCAGCTGCTCTCTTCTTACTTTGGCTCTACAATCTGGTGTCTCCTCACGGCTGTGTCTTCCCCACTTCAGGGTCCCCATCCCAGTCCCTGACTCCCCTGCACTGTCCCCCTTGCCCAGCCAAACACTGCTCAGCTCGTCCTTGCAGTCCTCTCACTCCAGTCCCATCACTCCTCCCATCCCTACCCCTTCACCCACCCCTTTCCAGTCCCCACTTGGCCCCATCTCCTGCCGGTCACTCTTCATTCCCACTCCCACCGTACAGGAATTATCAATTCCTCTGTTTCTGATACCTCTCCCACCGTGACTCCCCTGCCTCTTCTCCCTTCATTCCCGCTGGCTCTTTGCTGGGCTTTTATTCCACTTTCATTCTCCCCTCCGCCCTCACTCACTCTGTGCAGTCACCGTATGGAGGCACTTGGCTGTGTCTGTCCCCACCCACCCCCAAGATACTCTTCAAGAGAATTTTTAACATGAACAAACAACAGCGTTTTTGCATTTTCTCATTCTTAGAGAGGTTAGAACCGCTGCTTCTGAAAATTCCAAAAATCACCTTCTGGGACATTAAGTTTAAAAGTGCTTTAGCCCAAACTGCAGAGCTCATGAAAAATTGCTGACAGTAGAAAAGACGGTTTTTACATAAAAAAGTAGGCACAGCCATACACACATTCATTAACAAATATTCTCTTATTTTTCCTATCCTTTTATAAAATTTCAACCTATGTTAACAATTTAGTTTTAAAAGTTCATTAAAATAATAATTCCAGTGATTCCAGCAATCTCTCTTGACATAGAAGTCTGCAGCTCCCTGTAACACGCACTTCTGCCTACCCTGTTCCTTACTGCTTGAATACATGACAACAAATAAGTAAAAATAATCAACATTTTAAATTTCACTTTCCCTTTGAAAGTATTTCCATCTTCTATTTTATGACATACATGTTAAAGATTCACTATGGACAAGCTGGGACTTTACTTAACTCCAGTGACTTTTGTATTTCAAAAGTAATACCTTCCAACTTTTGACTCCCCAAGAGTTATTGCTCTTGATCAGGCATTCCTCCCAGTAAAGAATACTTACATTGCTCTGCCACATTTTCCTGCCTGTGAGTGACAGAACAAAAATCAAAATAACCACCTAACTTTGGTTCAGATGGTACACCGGTAAAGGGTGTGGTGAGGTTATTTGTTTCAAACATCTGCCTTCAAAGAAAAAGAATTATAGCCAAGTCATTTTCTCCTCGTGTAAATCACCAGTAGCAACAAATATGCACCCTGTGGAATTTAAAATAATCCAAGGACATTTCCATTTTAAAATTACTACTTACTGCCAATTAAAAATCTCATTAGAAATAATAACTAGTTGAGTCATGATTCACAACGTGTCATTTGGCTACCAAGAATGTGAAGGAAGAAAGTTTCCTCCATTAAAGAAATAGAAGACAGGGTTTCATTTCCAGCTCTAACACAGGTTTCATGTGTAATCTTGTGTTCCCCTGTTAATTTCTTTGTTTCAGTTTGCCCAGAAATGGCAATAAAGGAATAATACTTCCACCTTTAGTATTCATGTAATAATGCTGAAAGAATTTAAGTATCTAAAGCTTCCAGATGGGAAGCACTGTATGAATACTGTCGTAACACAGACCATCGCAAGCAAGGTATTTGCGCCAGTTTCCCTGCATCTGAACTAATGAATGTCAGTTTGCATCTGGGCAATGTATTTCAAAATCGGCAACGCTACCAGCTTTGTGTGCAATCCTCTCAAAGGTGTGACTGAAGCTTGTCTCACGGCTGGAGTATTTACAAAGGCTGTCACAGCAAGATGGGAAGCTTACGCTGATGTTTTTCATCAGGTGGATGTCTCTCTTCTCTACCTAATAGCCTTGTTTTACAAATTCTGTAGAAACTTAGGTACCTTTAAGAACTCTACCCTTCTCTGAATTGTTCTGAATTTGGTCAACATGCTTAAAAAGGGCAGAGTGAACAAGCTTTGCTTCCATTGGAAAACAGACTGAAATAGTTCCAGTTGCAAGGGAACAAATTGCAAAACCTGATGTCAGGTAGCTTAGACCACTTCAAGACGTGGTATCTCTGTAATACACACAGAATAAACCTGATTTTGAAAATATACGACACGTTACTGTGAGTATACGCAGAAACCTACTCTACAAACTTCTCAAGGAAGAACTTTGACTAGAACTCTACACAGGTACCCTTCTGTCTAAAAAGGCAAATTGATCCAGACATTTAAAGTCATTCATAAATAACAATCAGAAATGCAGTAAGAAAGACAATTGTGTACATTCTGTTCAACAAAATTTCTTCAAGGGAATCAATATCAAAACAAGCAAATTGATTAATGGACATCCATTGAAGTTTAATTTACTCCACATAGAAGTTAAGACTCTTCAACATTACAGGAACAGAGGAGAGCTAGATAGCTAGAGATTAGGAAGACTGTTAGTATAACAATCACCTAATTATAGGAGAATTCCTGCAAAACAATACCTTTGGCAGACTTCTGTGCTGAGACAGGTACTACTGGCTACTTAAGAATTCAACTGAATATAAATGAGTCTTTCAAAGCCAAGCCTTTCCAAATAAAACTATCTGCAACTTCACAGTTATAAATAAAATCAAGAACAATGATAACCAAGATCTGTTAAATTCTTTTGATCAGTCCTTGTCTAATGCCAATCCATCTAACATCTTCACATTTTCACCACACACAAATCACGGTTTCTGACCCCCTCACTGAGCAGTGAAAAACACAGCAGCCTCTCTATTTGTATGCACTAGCGCTACATTTCATGACAGCAGATTTCTGAGAGCACAGAAAGGGTTCAGGATAAAGACTGTATAGCATGCCTCTCAAAAGGTCCCATTGTTTTTGTGTGTGAAACTTCTCTGCTAAGGCTCCAACCACCTAATTAACCTCTTTATCAGCAACACATTCCCCTGGAGACGCACGATAATGCATCACTACAGTGATTCCACGGTATTTACAAAACAACACTTTTCAAACTAGTGGCCTGAAATGCATCCCAAAATCTCCCTTCTGGGATGTGACAGAGCTGAATCTCTCAGGCGACTCTGTAATACCTGTTGCATCGGTGACCTGGATGTTATGGACAAACATCAGTATTGGTGGTGGTCTCTCTATATTGGTGACCTTTGTATTTCATGCAGAGGAGGAAGCAAACAGTATTTGACAACTCAGTGAAGCCACTGCTTCTTGGCTGAGAGCAAACTAGGAAGCCTGTGTCTCTCAGATGTTTCATTCGGCCACTTGTTTTAGCAAGCTCTGCTGTCTACTGTGAATAGAAAAACCTTGCCACCCCTCAGATTGGAATGTGACTATAATTTGTAATATATACAAGACCATAAATACGTATGGAATTGCTAGGCTTCTCAGTAGTTCCTGCAAAGAAGAGAGCCTGTGCACCTGAACTCTGGGCTTACACAAGTCCTACCTTTTCCCCTTATCAGAAGTGCTGTATCAAGAGGCACTCCAGCACCTGGCAGATAGAGGCTGAAGAGACCTTCCTGGTGAAGACTGAGGCAAAGGTGGCACTCGGCACCTCAGTCCAATGTCACTAAATCCCCTGTCCCTTCAGAGACAGGTCCACATTTTCCTTGTTCAGCCTTTTAGCACGAATGAAGCAAGAGAAACTCTTCTTGTTGCCTTTGATATCCCTTGCAATTCCCATCTCTAGTTGAGCTTTGAATTTCCAAGCACCATCCCTGCATGCCCGGGCAATGTTTATAAATTCCTCCCTCAGAGCCAACTCCTGGTTTTGCCTTCAATATACCGCCTTTTTTGCATTGGAGCTCAGCCATGAGGCTCTTGATAACCCAACCTGGTCTCCTCATACGTCTGCTCATCTTCCTGAGTATGATGCTGACTTCAAAGATCTTGCCAGCTTTCCTGAGTTCCTTTGCCTTTCAGAGCTGCCCCCCATGAGATCCCCCCTAACAGTTTCTGAAATCTGAAAAACTGAAATCTGCTCTCCTAAAGTCCAGAGTCTGTACTCTGCCACCTCTTTCGTCATTTTTCTCAGGATCTTGAGCTCCAACCTGTTCTTCCTTGCTAACAGATAGCAGACACAGCTGCACTTCACCCCTGGTTGGTCCACCGTGTATCAAGAAGTTACTTCCAACACTCTCAAGAAATCTTGATTGCTTGTGTCCTATTATGTTGCATTTCCAGCACTCGTCAGGAGGCTCAAGTCCCTCATGTGAACCAACCTCAGCAATTCATCAACCTCCTCAAGTTGCTTAAAGGCGGCTTTGTCCACTCCCTCACCCTGATCAGGGTGTAACAGATTCCCACTATCACCCTGGAACCCTTCAAGTCCCCTCTTCTGATCCTGACCCTCAAACTCTCAAGCACACATTTACCCAGCCATCCCACTGAAGAGCTCCATACACGTGAGGAGCCCCTTCACAAGGACAGCAACCTCCACTTCTCATCTTCCCTGCAGGTCTTTCCTGAAGAGCTTGCATCCATCCACCACCGCACTCCAACTGTGGGAGCTGTTAGCACCAAGCCTGCTGTGCTGTGATGCTGTAGCCCTGTGACTGCATGCAGCACTTGACTTCCTCCTGCATGTTTTCCAGAGTCCATGTATTTGTATACATACACCTAAGGTGGGTGTCTCTTCACCCTGTTTTACAGCTCCTGAGATCTCTTGTTCCCTTTGCCCTGCACCCTTTGCTTTCCACCCCGGTTCACTCCCACCTAACTGGGTCATAACCTCCCTCCATCGTCATTCCCAGTTTCAAGCTCTCAGCAGATCGACGAGCCAGCTGGCAGATGTCTTGCCCTGCTTTGTCATACTACTGAACATCTTTTCATTTACATTCTTAAAAAATATAAACAGTACAAGAACTTAGACTATCTGGCTGAAAGAGCTGCTGTGAAGTTTGAACACGGTGTTTAGTATTCCTTTTAGTGGATGCAACAGACAAAGGAATGGAGAGGAGAAGGAATTTTCTTTCTAAGGACAATTGATTCAAATCTAGTTTAGGTAACTGCAGTGAATGAAAAATCACCAACTCACGAATAACTCAGCTACCTACCTCTGTGAAGTTATTCTGCAGTCCCAATTTATTATGGCAACAACAATAGCAACAACTTCACTGCTGATGCTCTGATGCAGAGGAAAGAGGGATGCAAAAGCTGTATCAGCCTGGAGAAGGAACTATTTCTGATGCTTAGAAGCAGGCACAGGTGTCACTATTAAGAAAGTAAGTATGGTTTACCATCCAGCTCCAACAGTCTAGTAACAGGCATCAGGCAAATCTGCCTCCCACTTGTAGTTGTGTATCCTTGTCCCCTTCCTTATGATGCCACCGGCATCCGCACTGTTACAGAAAGTTTAACTGGCAGGATATTAACTCTATGAGTAGAGTAATTAGGGTGGGAGAGAAAGGGCAGGAGCACAGGGACAGGGGACAAGTGGCTGGTGGGGGACTGTCCCTCCCAGGCACAGCTACTGCAATGCTACATGCACCCAAGTCACAGCAAGTGCTGGAGCACTTACTGATTGCTTAGAAACTCAGGAATGAATACAGAAAATAAAGCTGGACAAGCACATGAAATAGTAATTCTGAAGGAGTGGAGCCTTTTTCCTACTGTCCACAAGTGAACACAGAGAAGAGTTTAAACTATTTATGAAACAAGTGCATCAAAAGTGAGTAAAATATGAAAGGAATATTAACTAGCAATTCGGCTTATATCCTCCACTATTAAAATTTGAACATTTTTGTACGTTTTATACACCTAAGGTAACCTGTATATTATCACTTCCCTTATATTTTCCCTTTTATACTTTTATAATTTTTATATGCAGTTTTATATATACATGTAAAAATAAAAGATGCTACAGCTTATTCAACGGTATTTTATATGCAGAGAGGAAACCACAAGGACTGTTAGTTCTTTCCCTGATAGTAAGTAGCTATACTGGAAAAAAACAAACATCTGGTAATTTGTTAAAAACAAGGATATCACAAATTAATCACTCACAGTGGATACTAATAGTGTAAGAGCATATTTTTGTTTTTACCCTAGTGAAATTATTGTAACCTTTATGGAGTATCTACCACTGAATATCTATGCCTCATTTATGCCTAGTTTCCAGACTATTTTATATTTTGAGATTAGGATTGAAGTTTTATCACAAAAATTTATGTACTAAGATTTCACTCAAACTATTTGTAGTTTTTTACTACAATAATTCAAACTTATTAATGACAAGCAAACTCATTCTGTAAATAAACTGTATTTTGCAATACAGTATTTCTGATTCTTTCACCCTTTTTTTCCTCCCAATACGGTAGGAACGACTCTGGAAGGTCCTGAACAGAGTAGCAAACATCAAAACAAACAAAAATCTTCCGGTTTAAGAGTTCCCAGGTCCCCAAAGTCACAAAACTTCTACTTTCCCTTACTTCTAGGAAGAGCCATGTCAAAATGCAAGTTCTAAAATGGATACTACCAGAACACAAAGAGCCCAAACACTCTGGTTCAGTGCCTTTCCCTACAGCTCTGTGGAGAAGAGGATCAGAGCTGCACACAAATCCTAAGAAGGCTGTCCTGGGAGGTAATTCACCACTATCAGGGAAGTCACTTTTCTGCTGACAATCTCAAACTACTTAGAGCTGAAGAATACACCATAATTTCAGGCTCAACCGATAGAGCAATCAATTCCCTTGATGTAGCAAGACAGCCTGAATTAACAGCATCTTTTGTCCAAGGCAGAGTCACATGCCAAAGCCTGAGCAGATGCTAAGCTTTGTCTCCAGGGCTCCCCAAAGGCAGAGGCTGTGGAAGCAGCCAGCTTTCTCCAGGTGTTTTAGGGTGAGACCTCAGCAGCCAGCAAGAGGAGCATGTCCAAGCATGACCCCAGCCAAGGCTGTAGTTTCTCCGTCAGCGCCAGCCTGCTCTCCCGCTTACCCCTCACTTGCTTCGGGCAAGAATGGATCCTTTCCCTGCAGGGTGAGTTTACAGTACATCAGCTTCTTGAATCGGCTCACTTTGGGTCGGCAGGAGTAGAATGCCTGAGCAAGAGAGATGGCAGGGAAGGATAGGTTCTTCTTGTTCAGTGAACGTGTTGTTTAAGTGGGAACTGAGAAACAGGAAGGAGCCTCTTTCTTTCCTTGGTATCTTGCTACAGTCACTGATAGCACGGTGTGCTTAGTGTATTCAGCTTGAAACAGGCCTATGTTTGCCCGAAGATTAAGCGACCCCCTGCAAAATGGCTCTTTTCATCTTTCTGCAAAATAAAATCTTACCAGGATATCAAGCTAGCACACCTCAGACCTTAGACATAATGCAGAGTTTTACCTAAGAGACTGCACACAGCCCTCCCGTTCTCTTGCTCATGGACACAGGACTTCACAGATATTCTCTGTAAAGAGGCTGAATTTTACCACTAAACATTACATTCATTTAATGAAGGACTAGATGTCCTTCATTAATTTCTCATCCTGAGACAGCAGAAACATCCCTTCAAGAGCAGAACAGAATATGCCTGACCACCTGGCAGCCAAAATCCCCTCCGGCTTCACAGTGGCCACCAAGAAGCTTCTCTGCTGCCTGATGCTCTTCCGACAACGTAACTTGCTTCAGTGCTACCACTGCATTCAGCTCGGCACGTGGCCAGCAAGCCGC
The DNA here is from genome assembly GCF_018691265.1 of Tyto alba. Taxonomy (NCBI): domain Eukaryota; kingdom Metazoa; phylum Chordata; class Aves; order Strigiformes; family Tytonidae; genus Tyto; species Tyto alba. Next base: position 24,243,214 of record NW_024881282.1, on the reverse strand, counting down.
GGAGGAGCCAGGGGGGCTCCTGGGGTCGCTGTGGGATGCTGCTGGGATTGAGCAATGCGAGCAACAGCTGATGGGGGTGCCTGTGTGCCCCCAGGATTAGGATGTCTCTGCTGTTGCCACCACCAATAAACACCGCGTGGCTTATGCCAGACCCTGCTACAGGGACTGGGCACGCAGGAGCACGGAGAGACTACTCTGGAAGAAGACAGGGAAGTATGGGCCACGGGGAAGAGACCTGAAATCCTAATACTGAAAAAGGCCTTATTCTGAGGCTCAATGAAATGCAAGTTGGCAGCAAAACCCATCCTGCCATTCAAAGGTAGATAGCCATTTGGATTCTTCTATGGAATCATTTCTCCTGTATACCTAATTGCTGATCTGATCTAGAAACTGCAAAAACCCCTCATTTATTATATAATTTCCTGCAGTTTGTAATGATGATACACTGTCTTCTCGTAGCTTGATTTTTAAACTTTTATTCAGATTTCTTTTTTGAAAAACGAATTTGGAAATTAAGTTCAGAATAAATCTAATTATCTGATTAATTCAAAAAAGTAAAAACAGTCTGAAGAAAGAGCTGATTCAAATTCTTAACATTTGGATTCAAATGTTATTCTTTGAATGAACTGCAAATATTTATTTACAAAAAGTATTTTGCAGTATTTCCACAACAAATCTGAGGAGAAGACGCTGAATCATCCTACTGTTGGTGAGCCCTATGTTATTCTTGTCATCTTACTGACCTCAGTGGGCCAAGTGAGCACTGCTCACCTTGAGTAAGCATGGTCAGTTTAGCAGTAATTTCGAAAAGGCGTAATGCAAATGATGAATGCAGTCGTTGACTAATGCAGCATTGATCAAAAATTCTTGAATATTTAAGAAAACATCAGAACATAAATGAGATCAATTTAAAAGAAAAGAAGATTATTCTTATTTTGCAACAAGAGAATCCCAATTCTTATCCCATCTCTAACACATTACAGGAATATTTTCCAGAACTGCATGACATACACAGTGTCTTATTGACATGTGCAGAGCAAAAGTCTGTTTTGAGAACTGCACAAAGGAGTATTTTGACGTCTCTCAGTTTGGTGGCATGATTCAAAGGCCAGACAGTGACTTGGCTTTTTTGTCCCCTAGGAATACGAGTGCATGCTCACTGAGAACACATCACCGACCGTGTCATCCTGACTCCAGTAGTTAACAGGTACCTAAACCAATCCGACTCCATAGCCCATAAATTACCTGCCTCCTTAGCTGGCTGATGAACATGAAAATCCAAGCAGCATGCCAGGTGAACGCGTCTGCAAGTGCTGTGTGCCACTGAACTGAAATACTGCCCAGCACAGCAAGAATGCTGGTTTGTTAAACACTTGAGACAGCAAAATCAGAGAAAATTGTCATCCCAGGTATAGTAACTGAGTATATTTCATGGGATGGCAATGGGTGCAGTTGGCAATCTATTAGATAATGTTAATGCTCTGTGTAAGCCAAAATACAAATCAATAGAAAGGACTGGTTTTGGTTGGGACTATAAAGCCCGGGAAGTATAAATGCTATTTACAGTTACTGTTTTGAAGTGCTCATTTACAGAAACATACCTGGACAGCACCTCCACACTGTTACCATTTGAGCAAAATACATGTGGTAGGACCCAAAGTTATTTTTCTTTTAAAGCAGTATGTTAGACCTCCTTCTACTAGGCAAATGCCCCGGCATAATTTATAGCTTACTTTACTCTTGGCTATGCAGACAGAGCACCTATTCTCTGAAAAACATGCTCCTGTGCATGCATGTGCAGGCTTCCCAGCAGTTTCTCAAGCAAGGGAAGTGTTTTCCTCTGCTCCACCCATCACATAGCAGAGCTGAAGAAAGCCCTAGGTCTTTTGAACTCCCTACTGTCTTCTTATCAAATTGTTTGTTTTTCAGCTAGAAAGGATATGTACAGATTTATGAACATAGTCTTCCAGACTTGAAAGCCAAAAAAAAAAAAAAAAATTGGCAACAAGTTTAAGTGAACCTGGATTAATTTATTGTATTTCCTCTTACTTTTTATTCAAATGCAGTAGAAAATGTGCTTATCATCTAAAAGAGTGTCAGAAATACCAATTATTCATATACTATTTCCATTTCCCTAAAACAGAATTTCATTTACAGACTTCTAATCTGGTGGTTTGAAATACTTTAGATATACTTTGATGTAGACGAAAAAGAAAAAAAAAAAAGATTAAAATGTACTATTTAATTCCATAATGTAGTCATTTCTATATTCTTCAGTGCTAGTTTTACTTAGTCTCAAAGTTATAGTAGTCTATTACAAAAATAATTCCAGAACTGATTTGATTTCTGCACCATGAAGTGACTTGTTTTTCTTCTGTCACAAACTGTTATAAAGCTTGTTATAAAAGATGTGCTGTCACAATATACTTGTGTTCTCAGTATTTGATTAACATTAGTCCAAAAAGGTAACTAAATCATAAAATTCTCTTCCAGTCCTTGCCTTGTGGGATCACTGATTTGAATGAATATGCACTAAATGTTTCGGAAGGAGGACAGATAAGCAATGCTGTTTAGGTAATAGCATTATTCCCTGTTGGCTTCACACTTGTGGTGGAATAACAGATTCAAACAAGCACTACAGTGTTACTGAGGTTACAAATGACCTGGAAAAATACAGTTTCTATGGATATTATTTAATGAAGATAAGTCTTGCATGTCACACATCTAATATAGTATTATTTTTATTTCTCTCCAGGTGTTCAGGTACACACCTTGTATTAAGCAGATTTTGCAATTTTTTATACCAGAGAGTTTGAAAATACTAGCCTTTTATGCAAAACTTATTAAATTATAGATAGTTGGATGATCAGAACCTTACTGCATACGAAGCCAAGTTGGATTTTTCCAGAGACATTGTGCTCTATCTTTTAAAAGCAGTTAATTATGGACATTTAGCACTTTTAATACAAGCTTCTATAGAAAAATAATATACTGTTCATGTATTTTAAATTAAAAAGTAAATTTCTGTCAGAGTTATCCCATGGCCTTACCTAATCTCAATGCATTTGCAAGCCCTAAATTTTATTCAGAAATCTTCACTGCATAATATTGCTAAAAATCTGAAGAGTGCTTTAAACAGCAATGGAAATCAGGACCAGCAACACTGAAAAGACCAAGGAAGACTAAAATGCTATTTGTTTACATTCTGCAAAACCCAGCCTGGATTAGTTAAAACAGATGGATTCTTTCTGGATGAAAATATTGCATAAGATTCTGAAATTAAGCATAGAGGGAGGGAAGAGCTGCTATAATCAACTGATGTTTTGCTTTTCATTACATTAAAATAATGACTTTCAGACCTGAAGTATAATCATTATATTTTTGTCCTCAGTGCACAATTAATAAAAATCAACTTCTGAGTAATGCCACACCCTTGTGATTAAACAGAATTTTCAAAAATATTTAGATAAAGCCTGAACAAATCAAATAAACATGTAGGCAGGAAACGCTGTTTGGAATGCACTCCCTGCAATGTACTATTAGAGACAGCCAGAAAGCAGCCTAACTTCAGCATTCAATCAAGGAAAATCTAGTATAATCTCATTACAGCCTTTGCAGTTAATGAAACCTATTTAAATCTCTGACATTCTGATTTTAGAGCTGACAAAAGCAAGAATTATTTGGTTTATATAACACAAACATACAGAAATATAATATTTTATCCTTTAGTTTATCCTAGCTATTTACCAAGCAATTCATAATATGAAAAGATTACACTTCTGCTACTCACTATTGCTCCAGGATTTCAGTAAATATTTGATACTGATTTCAAAGAAGCCTGAATCCTGCTGGCTAGCCATGTCTGCTGCATACAAAGAGGCTTCTATAATTCTGAGCAGCTGAAGTGGCAGGTACTATGTATGTAGATGTGACTGTCACCAGTTAGTGATGTAAACGAGGGGTCAGAGGAGGAAATGAAGTCTCCGCAGATCCACTTCTTCCGTTCATGGTAGGTAAGCTCATTAAAAAAAAAAAAAAAAAAAGCTCAACAACAACAACAACAAAAGCACACCATGAGATTTTTGTCCTTTGCTCTTCCTCCAGGGCTCGTACTTAATTCTATCTGCAGAGTGTTTTATTCCCTCGCCCCTCAGTATGTATTTTCATTTATTCTATTCCACAACAGGGCAAATTTCTTCCGGTTGGTTAAGGCATATGCAGTACCACAGCACTTGTTCCATAAGCACAGTTAGAGTACCTTCCCAAAGGGTGTCTGAGCTGTGCTTTTAATAACGTGCAGTCTCCCTGTCTGAAGCTTTTTTTCCATCAGAAGCTGACAGCTGGAGCGTATGCGCCTCCTCTTGCGAACCGAGTATCAACTTGAAGCCCCACTGAAACCGTCTCTTCTGCAGCTGGAGGAATTTCACAAGTACTGTTTAGCTTTAGGAAAAAAAAAAAACCCACCCTCTAATGAATATCCTCTGCATGCTCTGGTCAGCTGCTCTCCTTCCGCCCGTTTCCAAGAAGAGCACGCTGAACTATACACAACTGCATCATGCTGCGGTAAAGCAGAGCTGCACCCATATATCTGATTGCAGTGACGCTGGGAAAAAAAAAATAAAAAAAAAAATAGGCTCTCTCCCTCAGCCCAGTTGCACAAGAGAAGCCGTTCCAGAGCACTAGAGCCACGGCACTCAGACTGGCTGCTTCTGCTTTTCTTTCACTGCTACAGAAAAATGTGTTGTCATTTTTTCCTTGACTTCCCCCCCCCTCCAAACAAAGATGAAAGACAGCAAGCTGAATTCATAATGGCAAATAAACCACAGAGCTCACTGCTTGGTATTCACCTCCGAAAGAGCCACAGAAAATTCTCAGTTTGATGTCATTTTAATCTTGAATAATGTTTTTAAAAAAGAAACTGAATTCACATAAGGCATTCACATAAGAAAATGAGGCAGAAGCTATTCAATGCTTGTTAACCTTGCTGTATTTTGTACAAAATACTTAACTGCCAGCCACATTTACCATATTCTTAACGTTTTATTGCAAATAATCACGGTACATCCCTATGCATATTTTAATGGTAATGAAGAAAAACAAGAATCAGCTCCCCAAATATTTTTTGTTTCATATATTCTTGGTATCGTCCCTCCAGCTATTATTTCCTGGGAATAACAGGACTTCTTTTCTCACTTAGTGGAATAAATTTCCTGCAGCATCTCATAATTACAGCGTCTGAGCCAAAATAGAGCTTGTCTGCTGCTGATTCTTCTAAAAACTTTGTCAGCAATTATATTTGCACGTTATTTTTAGTTTCAGTATGCAGAATATTTGGTGTTTGGTTTGGAAACTGAGGAACACAAGGGTCATTGAAGCCAAGCCCCCGTGGTTCTCACTGAAAATATGCTAAATGTCTTCTGTAAACATTCCTCTCCTAGAGATAAGGTTTCGTGTCCTCACTAAGGGAGAGATACTTGTTGTAGATACTCCCTTTATAAACCTTCTTCCAATTCTTAAATGAAGTTTACTTAAAACCAGCGTATACCCTTTCATGAACGTGGACTACCAGAAATGTTCAGAGCATCTGAGGTTTGATTCCACCAGCTATCAAAGAGATTTGATCAGCTTTTCCCCCATATACTGTTAAATATCATCCCACTGCTGTCACTCTGGGCCCTCAATTGCTTTTCTGAGCCCTCCCCATCCCCGTCCCCGTCCCCATCTCCCCCAGTGATCATGCCTCGTCATGGTACAATCCTGTTTTAACTGCCACACTCCAACTTTTTACAACTAAAGTGAAATTTAATCCCAAATATAGCAAGTCCCAAGACCTAGACCTGATGACTTCCCACCATCCCACGCAAGTATTTTTCAGCAGAGATAATGCCAGGTAGGTTTGGAAGTCCTTATTCACCTTTACAAATGCTGTATTAATTCCTATGTTCAAGGATTTAAGTAATAATTTCCTATGTGGTGCTACATCAAATGCTTTTCTGAAAATGACCAGTTCATTAATTTTATCACAGTTCTCTTGTTGAAAACAAAAATACAAGGTTGATTTGCAAATAGTTGTCTTTCTCAGATCTTTGTTGGACTTTATCCAATTTTCAATTAATTCCACAGCCTTAAGCATAATCTCCCACCAACTTTTGTTTCAAAGCCTTGAGAGTGGCTGAGGTCAAGCAGACTCTCTGTTGATATAGATCTTTTTTCCCCCCATAAATTATGTCATTTATATTTACAAGGCAGAATCTCTCTTCTGATAGATTCAACAAAAATGTTATTACCCAAGATGCAAATTCATATGCCTGCTCTTCCATTATTACGAATGGGAAGTCATCTGTTTTTGTAATAGGAATTTGAAGATATTTGAGATTTTTTTCCACCTCATGATTGATTTTTTTGATTTGTTTGTGTTATTCCTATTTCTGTTCCTCTACAAGGCCCCATCCCCATGGAAAATAAAGGCAAGGCATTCACTTAGGGGTCATGTTTTATTCTTACTCTGTCTGTCATTCTCACTGGATACTGGGCACTTTAAAATTGATGTTCTTGATTCAAACTCGTAAAGGACCAAGGGCACTTAACTATTTGCTTTTAATTCTTTCCCATATTCCTACACAGCTGAACTCTTGTTAGTGCTCACTTTAAACCGACAGCCTCCAAACCACAACTGTCTTCGCTAACAACGCAATGTGAACTCTTCCAATAACTCTGCTGTCCTTTTCCTTAAGAATGGTGGAGCATTCAATGAAATGACTGGGAGATCAGTTTAAAACAAACAAAAAATAGAGTTTCTTTCTTCAGGAAGTCGTGAGCTTCTGGAAAGTGTTGCTACTGGAGATCATGGAGGTAGACAGCATCGGCAGCTTCAAAATGATGATAATAAACACAAACGTAGGTCTGTAAGGGACGACAGAAGGACCAGGCAGGAGAGCACTCCCCTCTAACATCCCCGACACAGCAGTGCATGCGTACGAGAGGGATGGGCTGCAGAGAGCGGCTCTGTCCGTGTGCACTCTACCCAAAAGTGTCTTCTGCTGCTGTTGGGAGGAGACCGGGCAAGATGGGTGACTGGTGGGATCCGATGGGATACCCCTGAGGGCCTCACATTTCTCTCCCAGCCAGAATGAAAAGTTCAAGGTTTTGTTGGTTAGTTGGTTTCGGTGCTTTCAAGTTAAAGGAATTTCAGACATCCCCCTGTAGGTGAATACCTGATTTCTTCACTGTCACTAACCAGTTTCTTTTATTTCTTATAGTTTGTCTTTTCAAAACTCCAGGCCTATCCTTGCCTATCCCGGATCACTTTGTATAAACACAATCCAATAACATTCCTGTCACTTGTCCTTCTTGGTCCTCACCAGTTATCAAGTCTAACCAGCACTGCCTCTCCTTGGCTTGGTGGCCATTTGGCTAAGAAATAAATGGGCTATCACATCCAAGGATATCTGGATTTGACTACTGTAAGTAGAGTTTGTGTCTGGGATGTTAAAGTGTCAGCCAATGCCTACTTGCACTTCACTGTGGACTAACATTAAAAAGGCTATAGCTACATTCAGCCACTCTCTAGGAGTGGCAGATCCCCTAGCACCTTTTTTACTGACTTTCTTCGAAGTGATCTGGAGGCAAAGTAATTCCATTTCATCTACAGTAGCCCTTTTTTAACATTGCACCACAACATGAAAATACAGTACAGAACCTCACTGCTTTCACCTTTTAGTAGTCTTTCTGAAGAACAACACATTTACCTGTTGTGCACTCCCACTGACAATATGCTGTTGCACTAAAGTATTGAACAACTTAAGAGATGTCTTAAGACAAAGCATATTAAAGAAAAAATGCCACCACTCTTAGATTGTATATTTTTGACATTGTATGAAAGAATTCATACAGAATACAACTTTTACATTATGCTTCCTGATCTCACAAATGTATTAAGACTAACGAACTTCCTTCAGTCCACAGAACGGTCTAATCAGCTATGAGAGGAAAAATGGCCCCACTACTTAATACAGATGTTTGCAGCACAGTATTCAATACTATTAAAATTTACTTCAGGGTTGATACTCCTCCATTATCAGTTCTGCTTTAGAAAGTACCACGCAGAACATAAATGCCTCTGAATTTAACTTCTGCTCTATCAGCTTCTTTGAATTTAAAAGCATAACCAAAACTTATTAAATTTTATAACTGAATAATCATGAAATATTTAAAAGACCTTTTAAATGCTAAACTTCATTTAAATATTTGCCAGTCTATATTTGCTCAAATATGATATCCTCCAGATAATACCACAGTTTTGCTCATGTTTTGGAAAGACTCCTAAACAGGTATAACACACTGAAATGGCAGAAACAGCAGCATTCTAATCTGATCTTACTTTAGGGAAGTGTTGAAGTTATACAGCTTCCAGTTTAATTCTTGCTGACTTTATGACATTCAGAACTTAATTACATATTCCAGGTAGTGAAAGGTAGACAGGCACAAGCATACAAAATCTGTCAGAGTAGGTAAGCTTTCTGATGATGGAGATTACAGTCTTACATATTTACAAATACAGTTGGCTTCTTTTTGTGATATTACTACATGGGAACTTATGATAAATTAATGACAATGTGACATTTTTTTTCACCATGAGAAACCATAGATCTATAATGTAAGGCTTTTCGTAGATCTACCATGATGAAGCACCTGCTGATTACCACGGTGATAGAAGCACTGTTTCAATTATAAACATTTGTATGTAACTCAAACTGCTCATGACATGCAGTGCACCTTCTGTTCTCTCATCTGCTTTCTGAGATCAGAGGTAGCAGGTAGCCAGGAGCCAGGGGTGCCTGGCTTATACCCTGCTCTGGCTGAATAAAGTCTGTGGAGTTTCCACACCCCGACTCTGGAAAAAACAGGTTGGGAGAAGCTGTTCATCAGCATGGCCGGGAGTCTTCTCACGAGCAGAACACTGCACGAACAGCTATTTTCGTTGTAAAACGTCTGAAAAAGAGACTTCCAAAACTTTCACTCAGTCAAAGAATAACAAAACTACATACTGCTGGAGGTATTCACAATATCTATCTTGAGGCATCCAGCGTAGATGCCTACGCTGGGAGGTGAGTGCCTTCAGAATGACTCAGGAGTTCCCAAGAGTTCCAGTACAGAACAGCCTATTTCTCTTCACTGTCTACGTGATAGCTGGGGTAACTACTTTTGTATATTGGGTACAAAATTATTTAGATTCTCAATAATCAGTAGCATAGATACCCATTTTGCTTACATTTCTAGTCACTACTATTTATAACAGTCTTACAGGCAGTTTAGCTCTCTACGTTCTGAGCAATGCTTGCAGGAATCCTTAAAAAAGCACATGGATGTATGAATATAGCACAGTCCTTGCACAATATTTCAGGGCTCATTTTAGCTTGGTATGAAAGGACCTATTTGGATTTTGCAACCTGAATTCTTCAGAATCTGAGGCTAAATGCAAAGAGTAGCTGATGGCCTCTAAGGGATGAGAACAGTAACAAAGCAAGTATAAAATTTTGTACCCATAATTTGTTTTCTAATGATGACACGCTGTCTTCTAGTTGCAGAAACCAGTTGGTAGGACAGTGTGTTCTGTGTTTGTTGCTAACAGAAGGAGTCTTTTGACTTATGGAGCAGGTGATTATATTTTTGACCTCTAAGGCCTTTTATCCAAACTTCATCAGTAAACCACAGTGATTGTATTTATGAGTGCACAAATGTCTGCTAACAGTACAAAGCCTCTCCTTGGTCTACAGTGATACCTCTTTATAACCCAGTCTCTCCTGAAGTGTCATCCTGCGAGATCGGAGAACCTCAGCCCTAATGTAGCAAAAGAATTCAGCCAAACACAACTTTTTATTTGCCCAGCTTGTGCCTAATACCTTGCTTCTAGCTTTGTTAGGTGGCAATCATTCTGCCCCTGCCCAGCTCTCTGTAGCTTCCCAGTGGTGATGTGGACACAGATCCCAAAGCCAAAAGTAGCTTTACTAATCTGCTGGACCTTTTAATATGGTTTTTGATTTTCCTTGGCTTCACCAAGTCATGTAGCTTTTCCTCATAATTTGGGTCAAATGCTATGCTCTTTTAGCCAGATAGTGCTGTATGCTGAATTACACCCATGTCTCTGATTTTCACAGAATCAGCTTGGATTTACACTGATACAGTTTGTGTAAAAGTTTGGCTGTCTGGAGTTTTCCCCCCAAGAACTAAGTAAGGGCTGCTTATTAGGATCTCTGTGCTTTTGATACGATCTAGTCCTTTTGGGCAAAATAAAGCAACCCTACATAGAATGATTCCCAGATCAATTTGATTCCAGTGCAGCACACACCTAACAGAAGAAAACAAAAGGATCTATTATATTATCACATCCTGGGATATATTGCATTGCATTCATGATTTCACATTCCCTTCTTTAATAAAACTACTTGGAACCTTTTCATGATCTCCTCTTGAAAGACTGTGCTAGCTTTCAAATAGATACTGGTCATAGTCAGATGGTATTCAGGTGCATAAATATAGGTGTTTAGTGTGCTTATAGATACCCTAAGGTATGTGAGCTATACACAGAGACTGGCAGATATGATGCAAGACCTCCATTAGATCCACAGCCTTCCGAAGCATTTGGAGGCTTTCTCCTAGACACCTATGTTTAGGTATCCTATTAGTTCCCTTTGGTTTCAGGAGAAAAAAAAGGAACAATGAAAAAAAAAAAAGTATTATTTGTAAAGCAACAAGCCCATGTGTAAACCAGCAATAAGAAGGAATCAGATTTTTAGATCTAAGCAGAAAAAAACACAGTATATGTAGTGAGCTTATGTTCTTCAACTTGGCCTTTGTTGAGTTTGCATTTCTTTCCTTATATTGAAATATTTACAAGGGTTTTTTGCTTTTCTTATTACAGCTTGCATAACACAAAACAATTCAAGACAAACATTAACAAAGCAGCTTACACACATGCTATACTAATGTCCTCTGTTAAAATGAAAATCAAGATTGTTATCTAAATCAACTCAACTCACTGTACCCATAACATCCCATGATTTAACAACGTAAAATAAACATCATGCTAGGGTCCAAATTAAAAGTACAGCAACAGAAAGCATTTCACAAAGTAAGATTTCATTAAGAAAACCTAATTTAATGTGATAAGCTCTAAATAAAGCAACATAAATCCTTCTTAGTTTATGTCTCACTAGTTTTGCTGCACCATTTTGTTTTGCCTTGTGTTTGTAACTGACTGTTAAGATATTGCCACCTAGTGATGAAAAGCAAAACAAGCAGAAGCCATAGAACAGTAAATAATGTATAGGGAATACATGTTTACACTGTAAACTGTGTCAGAATGGAATATAGAAGCATAGAAATGAAGCACATGTCTATTTCTGGAGAAAGAATATCAGGCAATTTGGGTACAATTATATAAAATATGTTAATAGAAGCCTATTAAATATAATTTAATAGAATAAAATTATTTTAATAGATACATGATACATCCCATCCTCAGCTTGTTCAGTGAATTCATAAGAGTAATTAAATAGGTTGTAGTGGGTTTGTGACTTATCTGTAAATAACAAATGATTACCTACTAGGCATTTTGCAGAGGATGATTTAGTTAATGTTGGAATTATGCCTTCAGGATTCAAAGCATTATTAGCCTTCCCTTGACTTTGCTTTGGAGCTGTCAAACTGACATGTCCTCTTAGGAGTCTGTCGCTCACCCCTGAGTTTCTCCATAGCTCAACATTCTCTGGAAGCATCAGCCAGCCAGCAACAAGTTCATTTGCCCAGACCTACCATACATGTGCTAAGAATATACCACCCTATCAGCTAATTTGAAATCTGCACTGCTGCCACTGAGGCAGGGACTCAGGCAACACTGATGGAAGAAATACTGCTGCACAAGTCAAAATGCAGCCTGCGTCCTGCAAACACAGCCTACAGGCATCAGCAGGCATGAAGAACAACTCGAGTAGTAGTGGTTTCTTCCTGCTCTTCACCTTAGTTTCCAGGCACTGTCCCTAAACGAGCTGTCTTCCATTACTGGAATCCTATAAACTTATTTCCTTCTCAGTTTTGTTACAAATCCTTACCTATATTTTAGAGACAAGATTACATAGCATATTCTCCAAATGTCCCAACATGATGTCCCAGCATCCTCATAGCAGGAAATTTCCAAATGGCCACTGTTGGTGCCTCTCATTCTGGGTGCTTGGTTCAGAAATGAGATTTAGTAACTGAGCCCCACCCGCCCACTCGAAGTGTAATTTGTATTAGGTAACTTATGCATAAGAGATTGGTACCAGGTCACACAGAGCCTAGGACAGAGGGAACACAGGGGTTGTGGCTGTCCCTCTTTTCCTGAAGTTATGAAATTTCCTTACACAGTGTGCAGACTGAACCCCAAAACACTCAAAAATTTAGGGCTGTAATTCAGTTGTAATCAGGACCTCTTTCACTTCCCTTCTGCTATGTAGTTGTATCTCTTCTACTTTCCTCACAGGAAGCTCTGCGGGAGGGCAGAGAAGTGGGAGCCAGGAAGGGGAAGGGTTGGAGCATGCCCATCACTACATATTCATTGAATCATAGAATGGTTTGAGTTGGAAGGGACCTTTAAAGATCATCTAGTCCAACCCCCTGGCCACGGGCAGGGTCACCTTTCAGTAGATCGGGTTGCTCAAAGCAACCTGCTTGTTTCTACAGGGTCTCTAGGGATGGCTAACAATTACTGCATGTTACTATAGCTCAGATCATAAGACTTCTCAGCTTTTCTCCTCATCATTCTTGTGCTCGCTATTAGCAGGTGAGCTAATAAGGTTCAGGCACAGATTTCCCACTCTTCTCCCAGGGCCATGGAGCCAGGGCAACTCCCTCCTCTCCCCTCCCTCCCCAGGCATGCAGGAGGCAGCCAGCTGGGAACCTGCCTTGGAAAAGGAAAAGCTCCCGACTCCTCAGAGAGATGCCCGAGATGTGACGGGAAGCAGGGGGAGGCAGACAAGAAGGGGGCCTGCCAAAACCAAGGCATCCCCGACCCAAACACAAGCCACATCACACTTGTAGCATGATGTGTTCAAAATACTAATTTTCCAGAGGATACCTCCCTGTAACATGCTGCACGTGTATGATGTTTTTGCTGATTATCTAATTAGGAGAAATTTTCAGAGCAGTAGCTCCAGTTTGCTCGCAAATATTAGTCCACCCCTCAGACAGTTATTAGCTCAAAATAGTGATTTTTAACACAAATGTTTTCCTAAATCTCCAATACATTTACAGATGTATTTTCATTCTCCTAATTCTGCCACAGCAGTTCTTAAAGCTTTCCCTGACTTTAAATAAGATGCTCTTGTGATAAGCTACTTGCTTACTTGTTCTTTTTTTAAACTTTCCTTTCCATTCTCTAGTTTTGTCTTTAATTATTAACACTTCTTCCTTTCTGGCTGACCTATTTGGATACTCACACCTCTATGTTTTCATTACTCTGCAGAAAAGTATCCTTCTGCTTGTGTCCTTTTGCCCCACTAGCAACGTGAACCTTAGAAAAGAAGTTGATTTTTTACCTCTCTCATAAAATGAGAATAAACGTGTTGGAAGGGTTTCAACCAACCTCCATCTACTACTACAGATCAAGATGAGATGGACATGGGATCAGACTGTACTACATTTGCTGCCTCTTATACCTTCCTATCAGGTATCGTGCTCTGCCTGCTATCAGAGAGAGGCCATCAGACCAGCCAGGCATCAGGTCTGAGCTGGCACGTGTACCTGTGTAACGCAAACACCTCCACAGTTCCCTCAGATGGGTCTTATGCCTACAGCGTTCGCTCTGAACTAGTAAAAAAACCACAACCTCTTGCAACACCTACATAAGAATTACCTGGCTGAAACAGGGAAAGTGAGTGCCGTCAGGATTAGCTGACCTTAGATAATGAACAACGCTTTTTACCACTCTTTCAAAAGATGAAGAAGTATCAACTGCATGTACCACTGCGTCAACTTTCCCCTCTTCCCTGACACGTACTGCCACATACCATCTCAAACAAGACTGTACATCCTTCAGAGGAGGACTCAAGCCCTTGCTGTGAGTTAAGCGCTTGGCATAGCTGGAGCCCCATCTCATTACAGGATAAGGAGCTTTTTTCTCGTTTCACTCAGAAGTGCTAACAGAAAGATCCAAAGTTCCCATTCAGGCAGCTCAGACTAGTGCTACCTCCAGTTAGACCAGGGACCTAATGACTCAGCTGGGTAATATCTACAACTTTTAAAGCTTTTTTTTTGTTTCAAGGTGGGAAGAAGTAATGCTTGAAAAATCAGGATTACCTAAGAAGTCATGCCAAGTGGTAGAGCAAGAAAAATATTTTTCTTTTCCTGGCTGTAGTTTATAAATGGAGCATGCACATGAACATACACCTCCTAGCTCTCTTGATACCTTTAATAGCTAGGCTGCCAATCACCATGCTCTTCATCCTTTTGCAAATATTTCTGTGTATCCAAAGTAAACATAAATAACTATCAGCAAAAATCTTCATGACTCAAACCACTGCCTGTTCTACAGCAACTTTATATAGATGACTGCAGTAAAGTACTGTCAGATCAGGCCATAAGATTTTACAGTGACATTTCTGTTTCTCATGGTTGTTTTTACCTCTCATTCTTCCTGATTACACGCAGACAACCCTTCGGTTACAGTGTCTTTTATGTAGTTTTGAAATTCCTTTCCATATAACCCTCCTAGGCAAGTGCTGGTGAGACACAGCATAGGGGGTTTACTGTGTAATACCCTTACTTGCACAACGGCATGATTAGATGCTGGCTAGATAGGAAGTAACACTTTGGTTAAAAAAAAAAAAAAAGTATTTCACTGGCCTTACATAAGAACACTTGTCCTGGCTTGCAAAATCTTTTCTGTGTTTTTTTAAAGTATAGGGAAGCAATTTTTTTTTTTTTTAATTAGAATATTATCTATAAGGATTTATTGCTTCACCTTTTGAAGTAACCTGTGGCAGGAGATCTCCATTTCAGAGACAGAGTTTGTCTTTGCTGTTACTCCCACCCCCCCCCCTCCACCCTCAGTACTTTTTAGCTGATGTGGTGAAGGGACCTCGCTGTGGTGAAGGTTTTGCAACAGCAACTTTTCCATCTGGGCACATACAATAGATTTAATAGACTTCCAGCATCCTCTGACTTGCTGCTTCTCTACAGAAGCACCAGTGTCCTCACAGAGGCCAAATTAAATATATGTGCAGTCTTTGTAATTGGGTCTTTTATAACCTTCAGATTCCATCCTTTCCTGCTAACCTAAAAAACATCTTGGTTTTCTGAGAGCTATGAGGTCTAACATAGCTCCCTGCTTATGTTGGAAAAAAGCAAATGACCTTCTTCCTGTTTAAGAGGGTAATGTTACTCAAGGTTTCTCTCATGCTACATTTGAATGGAAATTGCAATTAAGTGAAAAAATGTACAAAACAAAACTTACAATCTGCTTTTTATTAACTAAAAGAAAAAACACTATTTTGGGTTTAATACCCAAGGAAGAAAACACGAAAAGGTAAGTCACATTTAAAATTGAATGATTTCCTAGTAAACACAGTAGCAATTATAGTTACTTTAACTACACTTAAAATGATTAATGATTTTGAGCTACCACAGGCTAGATTTTCAAAGGTGTTTAGCTCCTGAAATACCTAACAGTTACTTTGTAGATTTAAGTGCCTAATCTTCTTAAGTATCAAACTCCTAGTAGTTGTTTGTTCACTGCATCATTAAAGGCTCTGAAAATCTGAAGTCAATTTTTTGAAAGTTACTAAAATGAATAGATGTCATTCTCTCCCATGTTTTTTCTTTAACCAGATCAGATGAGAAAAATAGGTTCTTTCTTCTTCATCTCTGGATTGGCTTCTCAGCCATGAAATGAAATGTAAAATAAAGGACATATAACCGAAAACAATCCACTGACACAGAATACTTTTATTCAAGTACTTGAATATGATGCTTAGATCTGGAGAAAACCCAGGTAACTTCTATAACAACCTGTTTGAAAAGGGAATGGTGATTACAGAAAAGAACAGCTGGGATTCACCTGCTTTGAAATCTTGCAGTGGAGCTGCAAGCGGTTTTGGGCTGTGCTTCCGTGTGTGGAACTTGAGCTCCCGCTCAGCCGGGGACTGGTGCTCAGTGACACCGTATCCTCCCGACTCACACAGGGCACTAACGCACAAACCCTGCCTGAACTCTTCCACAGATCAAGGGGGGTCATCACTAGCTACTGACTAATTCAGTGAACTAAAAACATACCATCGGCACAGACAGAATCCTTTATAAAATGGAAACTTCTCCAAGAATATAAGGATACTTCTTCCTCTTCTGGTAATACGACAGATTTGACGCAGGATGTGTTTTTATGTTTGACTTAAGATAATTTAAATTGTGCTACTCTTGGAAAAGCTGTGAAGTTCTTCCATCCTCTCTCTTTCCCCCCATAATTTCAATCATGTCTCCTCACAGCAGCACTAGTTAGGAGCACAAATTTGATTTGGGTGTTGTGTGTGTGTTTTTGAGGATATGGCTGGAGCTACGCTGGTGCCTTCAGTTGATGAGTGAGGTTATGAGTCTCCCCGCAGAAGCACATGATCACTATGGGCAACACAAGGGAGGCTGCACGGGTGTTCAGGGGGGGAAAAGAAGCAAAAGAAAATAAGGTTTCAAAATTAAAAAAGTTTTAAAAATCAAATATATTCTTTTCATAGGTATCACATGGTTAAATAGCTTTCTCAACTGCTCATATGCATTTACAAATACAACAGGCACTGAATTTTATACTAAAAACATTATTCCAAGCCACTTTTCCCTGGCTGAACTGTTAGTAAGCTTTGGCTGTTGCAGGAACAGATGCATTCTAGGTCTAGTTGCAAGAGGCACGGCCAGACAATGAGCTTGAAGATTTTAAATGCCAGAATGGACAGTGATAATCAGTCTGATCTCCTTCACAAGTCAGGTCAAAGAATATCTTTATTTCTGGTTCATGTACAGTAATACTGAGTAGCCAGACAAAACATAAAAACCTTCTGGCAGAGCTAATACAGGTAATGCTAGATCCAGGTTAAACTATCTGCAAATGCTTAAACAGGTACTTATGAAGTCAGCCCTAGTCTATGAGACACAAACATAGCATTTCACATATACTTACATACCTGACACTATTAATTCTCAATAATATACAATTAGACCAAAATAATTAATCTAAGATATCCATCTATGTGGATAACAAGCTGTGCGTTATTATTAAAAAGCCACTACTGCAACTCCTATGTGTTTCTGTGAAGTTTCATCAGCAGACTACAATCTTAAGCTGACAGAGAGCCCTAGGTTTCCTACTCCATATATGACACACCAGACTGAAATGGCATATATGAAAACCAGACTGAAAATGGCATAAAGAGGAAAAGAAATAAATTTTATTCACAAAATGCATAGAACATCTTAAAACAAAATCCACTCATTACAATTACGGGGTACAGGAATATAAATGCATATTTACGGGGTTTTGGTGCAGCTTTCTTCCCTGGGATAAACACTGGTGGCAGAACAGCCCACACAGACTTGCTCTGCCAGCAGGCAGAACCCAGCTAATTTGAAAGAATGAAAGCAATGAATAATTCACCCCTCCACTCTTTTCATGTACATCTGTACATGGTCCCTTGCTTGACTAGAAGGGAGGAATGAACGGTAGACTACAGAGGTGGGACTGTAGATTTTTACAGCATAACCCCCCGTTCCTGCTACTCAGCTTGGATATCTTTTAGTCAAGATAAATAAGAGCTGATTCAGCCCATTTTAATACTGACATCCACAATAGCTCACATGGATTAAACTCTAATAATACCCGTTTCCCTCAAATGACCATAAAGGGAGATTCAGGCAACTAGCTTATTCAGCAAATGTCTGAGTTTGGAAAGATGACACCCTGGTTGTCCAGATCATAAACCATTCCCAGGTAAAACCCCCAAAAGAGTCATGCTGGCTTCCTCTACAGGCTGTTCCTCTTCTGGGACTAGCAAGCCCCTTAAGATGCAAAGCCACTAGGAGAGCACAAAGCCATCTCTTACTATTTTCAGCTCGAAGCACAATATATTTCTATTTAGAAATATAGACTATTTATTTCCCTAAAAACTGTTTTAAATACTAAATTTGGTCACCTATATGTAAAATCAGGATCAGAGTGAAAATTTGAAACCACCTAATAAAAAAGATGATAAATCTGTTGAAGGAACTGCACCTGTTCCTTCTAGACCTCTACTGTGAGAGTGGAGCAATGCTACTTACTGCACATGGAAGCTCCTTCTGCTATTTCTCCCACAACTATCAGGAGTGGAGGAAAGCAAAGGAGATGAGAAAATAAATGTGTCTGCAACTCCTACAATAACAGGCATTGCCTATAGACAATACACAATGAAGTTTAATGTAGGTCTATAGGACTGCTTGACAGTTTTACTGTTCATCTTTCACAAAAAGCAAAAAAAAAGTAGATGATGTTTTCTGGTAATATTTAGTAGGGAAGACTGGAAATAAAATGAAGAATCAGGAAATGCCCAATTACAATAATCTTGGAAAGCAGAATAAGAGAATTGGTGTGATTTTCAGTAATACAGAGTGGTTTATGAATCAAAGTATTTGTAGAAGTATTAGGGGAAATATTGAATGAAACTGTGGTAAAATCACATCAACTTGAATTTTCCTTTTGCTGAGCTTCACGAGACTCCTGTTAAACAGTACTGGCCCCAGTACTGACCCCTGGACTACGCTGTTAGTGACTGACCTCCAGTGAGGCTTCATGCCGCTAATCACAACCTGGTCAGCCTGGCAGCTCGGTGTTCAACCCTCCTCGCTGTCCATTCATCTAGCTTGTATCTCATCATTTGTCTGTGAGGGTGTTGCAGAAGATACTGTCCAAAGCCTTTCTAAAGTTGAGATAAACAGCATCCTTTGCTCTCCCATCACCCACCAAGCCAGTTCTCTTGGTTTAGAAGGCTATTGAGGTGGTAATGCATGATCTCCCCTTCACGCAAACATGCTGACTGCTCCCAGTCACCTACTTCTCAGGAACCTCCTCCCGTTGCCATGAGTTTTCAAAGACAACCAGGACTGGCCTGACAGTGACATCAGCCAGCTTCCTCAGTACTTGCGGCTGCATCCTACCAGGTCCCGTGGATTCAGTCCAGTTTGTTTAAAATGTTCCCTAACCTGTTATCCCTGTACCAAGGGTAAGTGTGCCTTAGTTCAGGCCTTCCTACCGGTCTTTGGGACCTGGGATTCCTGAGGCAAAGGAGTTGACTACCTCAGCCTTTTCCATCTTCATCACCATCATCATCCGTGCTACTGTGTGAAGTTTACACCGTCATTGAGACCTCTTTCAGGATGGGCTTTCAAGTTGTAGGAATCAAAATGTAACAACAGATTATGTAGAAGTATACTTAACCCTGAAACCAGATAAAGGACAAACTGTAACATTACTCTTAACTGAGAGACCCATAACATTTAGTATGACAAATCTAAACTTAAAATACATTACTAGCTTCCAAAGAGAGAATTGCTGATTCTTCTAGGTCCTGAACAGATTCAGAACTGGACTTGTACATGTGCTTTGTTTATCCTCAATCCGCTCAGCAGAAAATTAAATACATTTCAGACCCTGAAATTCCATGTTGTGAGCTTAATTTAGTTTCTGGTATTCTGCTTTTCTTCTGCTGCTTCTTTTGCCCTGGCATCTTTGTGTGATAGTAAACCCTCTGCTGCAGATTGGACTTTTACTTCGGAGTAGAGCCTAGTGCATCTAGCGCCGAGTGCTTGAATGATTCTCCACACAGGAGTCAACTGTCCACAATAAATCTAAACAAGTCCTCTCAGAAATACTTTAAGATGACTCACTGAACAAACTGGTACTGAGTTTTAATGACTTATAATCATTAAAGTGATGTTTTGCTGGACATACTGGTGATTCAACTACATTAGGCCACGAATGTCCTGCCTGTATTGATACACGGGGCAGTTCCCTGGCCACAAGGCCAGACTGCACGGAACAGCCTACAAGCATACAGTAAAACATTATCTAAATGCTGGTGGCAACATCTCTTGATTCCTCAGCTCTTGACAACTTCTGAACTGTGCCTGAGAACTGTTAGGGGAGACTGCAGGTTGGTCCAGGCAGAAGGGGGAAGAAGCGGAGTTAGAGAGGGATTTCTCTGACTTGCATATGAGGAACAGGAGAGAAGAGACAGGCTGGCAACAGATTGGCTAGTTTAAAGATCCTAAACAAAGTAGGAAACACAGGACAACTGAGGTTACAGTAAGAAAGATGACACCCGTTGACTGCCCATTTCCTTATCAATATACAGACTAAACATTATGATTAAAAATTCTTTTGCCAGTCCTTTATTGTTTGCATCACAAACTACCTCAGAAAAGGTTTATTAGGAAGAGCAGATAATTCACAGCAAAGTGTGCACAGGAATGCACATTAAACATGTTCTGCAACTGAAGCGCATTGCCATTACAGCCACTGTGAAATTACAGAAATGATAACCCCAAAGATGCAGAGCAAAAAGCCGCAGAAATTCACAGCAATACCCTCAGGCAGTTCTAAAACAAACAAGAAAACAAAACCCCCACTATACAGCCAGGTCCTTGGAACAGGAGTCACTAGATTGTATCACACATAATATACGTTGCTTATCTACAGAAAATTTTTCCTGACAACAGTAATGTCCTCCAGTAATGGATGGGAAAGATTTCTTATTTTAAGAAATTTTAAAGAAATTTTAAATTTATGTGCAACTTAACTATATGATTAAAAAGGATGAACAGATGTTTGTTAGGTCTTTAAAAATATATCTGATTATAAAACTGCATTTCAGCATTGTATAGCAGCTAGATGTTAGTATATCCTGTGCAAGAAGAATTTAAATTGATCTCATTTGTGAAGCACTGTGCAATTTCAACTTCCCAGAAAACCTGAATATAATAATGTCCTGAGCTCCTCAAGTTCATAATTTAAGATCCAATCCCCAAAATTCATAAAAATCACATTCCAAATTAACCACTATTACTTAGTAGCAACAAAGAAAATTAATATGAGATCCAGTTGATGAAATTAATTCCTTATGAAAACCTAAATATATGAACTCAATATCTGCTTGCAGCTGACTTACCAGAAGTGCCATAAGGATTTCATTTCACTATGAGAGCATATTTCATCATAAGAAACAGTAAAAAAAAAAAATCTTCCAGATAATTCTAGTTGTGTTCAAAGAGTTTTCATTAGGTGGTCTTTTGTAATTATGACAAATTTTAATACCTACACCCATCTTCATGCAAAATAGTCTCTGAACCTAAATAGATTAATAAAATATTAAGTTTTAAATTCCTATTGAAATTAAGTATTTTCAGAAACTCCTAAACTTTTTGTTGTTGTTGTTTAAATTCAGGTACATTAAGACGTAAAAGAAATTAAAATGAAGAAAGCATTGAGAATTTTTATGTCAGAGATTCCAAGACTGTCAGGTGATTTAACTTGGATGCATTATTCTGCTAATAAATGTGTAAGGCTAGGGGAAGTATAAATATCTGAAAGGAAAATAGCTACCAAATGAACCCAACAAGTCTACAAAAGTTTCTACAAGTAAACAAGCCCTACAGAAGAAATACGTTTTGAGTGATTTATATGCTGTCCATAGACCCATCTGACTGTCAAGAGAACATACTTCAGTGTCATTAACTACACTTTCTTACGTGAAGATTGCACTTCAGAAGAGGAACAAAATAGATATCAGGAAGAAGGATAAAACAAAGCCATTATAACTTTTAAGTGTTCTTTTAAAACATTTTAGTTGGCTGATAAGCTTTTGATTACAGCAGATGCATTACTGTAAAACTTTAAAAGTAATGTCTGTCTTTCATATAATTAAATGATACATATTTCTCAGGTCTATGAAAAAAATTATTGTAGACAATCTTTCCAATCCATTAGCAGAAAAATAATTCTTTATGGGCCAAAGATGCATATATTTCTATGGTGAGTCTGGCCTGTAAGGTGCATCTTAATCAGATAAAGAAAATAAAAGATTCTATTGTCTTTCGATGGCCAAAGAAAGATTTACTTCAAAATAATGTCAACAAACCCTCCTGGATCTACTGCACATGAAATGTAGCTAAGGCTACTACCATTTGATGTAAAGAGTGACTGGCTTGTTCTTAAATGTTTTAAAACATTTTTGTACGTTTCCTATTTCGCTAACATTTCTTAGGACTCTGATTTTCTATTTTAAAAGTCGTTACATTTTATATGAACATACTTCTTTTAACATACAACCAGTGTTGAGTATTAATTTAATGCTCCTCCTTGAAAATTATATAAATAGACAAAAGAAAGAGCCTGTTATGTTTCCCAGAAGGCAAGCATTGAGCACAAGTTTTAAGATTTCACTCTACACTTTAATCATTATCCTCTAGATAGGACACAGCAGAGAGCCAAATAGTCAAACTGGAAAACCGTGTCACTAAACCAGATTCTTTTTCACGTGCTCTTTCTACAGCATCACACACAGAAACCTGTGCTGAAATCAGGAAACTAGGGCTGTGATTGCTTCATGAGGTCTTTCAGCACAGTGAAGTCTATAAACCCTTAGATTTGAGGTATATTACTGTGGGTACAACGAGTTTTGTTCATTTGAACACCAGAGTCTTTGCTTTAAAGTAGAGTCTTAACATCTATAAAAACTGATGATCGCAATCTAAATCTAGGAGACAACTAAACAGTTTTCAAAACAAACAAACAAACAACAAATCAGAAAACAAAAATCCAAGCCACAATAGCAGAAGGAGCCTTCCCTATCTTAACCTCATCTTCTTCTCTATTTTCCCCCTCATCTTCATGCTCAAGTCACTCGCCAATGGACATAAGAGATCTTCCTTTACATCCTAAATACAACTTCAAGGTGAGGCAGCATCTTCATCACTCGCCTACAAGAACATTAGGAAAGCAATTTCCACAGTCCATAAAATACCGGTGAACCCAAGAAGAAAACAAGTTTGACAACGCGCATATATTACATCAGAATTCAAAATGCAGAATCCAGAGCTTTCCTCTGAATCATCAACCCATCCTTTCTGAAGAAAATGACACTTTAAAAAAAACATACAAGAACTAAAATGCTGCAGAGTAGATTAAGTAATGTATGTAAAAATATGCAAGTGAGCATAAAAATACAGAAGGCTGAGAGAAAAACAAGACATTATCAATTTGATAACTTCTATTAATAAAGCAGTGGTCACTCACCCAGATCAATGGGCGGACACACACTCAATCAGCAGTGTACCAATTTTACAGCATGGCAGCATATCTTAACATAAGGCTCAACAAAACTCAGACACAGACAGAACTAATGGCAGTTTGCAATATGAACAGCAAACAAAAAAATGCAAGATCCCACTCCTCCCTGCATTTTCAGTCAGCAGAAGGTCTTGCTAACAGTATTAAGGGGAAACCAAGCCAATTTTTTCAAATCAGGAAGGGAAGAGAAAAACTTTGGGACGAGCCAGCCTTGCCTTCCCTTCTGCTGTCAGTGGATGCTACTTGTAAAATGCAGCACCAACGTAAGCCATTCTACCAAACTTCAACGTGCAGGGACACCCTAGGGGTACCAGAAGTGAACAGCAATTATCCAATGCAGATTACAAGCATACGTTATTACCATGCAGTACAATTTATTCAGAGAGGAGGGAGGATATTCAAATTTTCACTAAATTAAAATACTGAACACTTCATTATAACTCATTTGAATCAAGACACATACTGTACCCATGATTCTAAGCATCCCTATTAAAAGTAATTAGATTTTGGCAAGTCTTTCCCAATTAATGTAGCCAGTCAAAAGAAAAAAAAAATCATACATACTGGCTGTTTTATCCCCATGTCTCATGAAAAACTAAATAATTTATTCATATCACTATTGGAATAACTTTTAAATATTTTTCTTCTATATAAAACCCCCTTATTTCACTTATTGTTTTCAGTATTTTAATTTACATACAAATATGGTGTCAAATCAACTTACTTATTTTAGAAAGTGACTTTGCTAGACTGTATGCTGGTCTGAACTCCAGAAATGCTTTGAGAGAGTACTTCAAGACTTCTAATTGCGACAATATTTTCACTGAAAAAAAAAGCAGTCAATTTGTTACAGAATACTAGCTATTCTGTTGTAAACTCACAGACCAGCAACCTACATTCTTACTTTGAGTAGCTATATAAAGTACTATTAATCACTTGCCTTTGTTACATTAACTCACAGCAACACCACAATGCTTTTACAAAAATAGAGATAAAGTGTTGTCCCAAAGAATACACAGAGCTTATTTTGGCTGTGAAAACAAAACCTGAGTCACAGGCACTGAAATCCATACAGCCATGAAATGGAGGTGTGCCTGGTCCTGGGAGAGGCAGAAAATCCCAAGTGTTTTTTCTCACCTGTCTGTCAAAACTGACACATCAGTCAACAAGCATTATTCAACAAGTATACAGGCTACCTGCATATGAAAATGAAGAAGAAGAAGAAAAAAGCCCACAAGATACTAACAACAGTACTAGAAGTGGATTTTCAGTGGTACTTAAGCATTTAATGTCCCCAGCTCACAATATGAATGGCTTCCAAGTAGAACTTAACTATTATATTTTTTAGTAGTTCACTCTTTGTAATTTCTGTATTGTTTATGCTGCTTTCTTCAGAAAATTAACAATCCCAGACAAAATCTCACATCTTTGCCATGTATAAAGAAGAAACTCAAACAACAATATCAGCAGCCTTCCTTCTTCCAAAAAGAATTTAGAGTAAATCTCACCCTATGCTTCCCTACATTAAAATTAATAAACAAATACAGTTTAATTTTCTTCAGGTTGTTGTGCTTTTGAACATGAGTCAGCACAGACATTTGATGATGTTCAGCTAATCCATTTTAGTCTTATGTCACTTCAGTTAGTTCAATTTACCTTTCCTAAGTACCTCTGTAAAGACATGGCCTCCTAAGGCCACTTCATTGTCCACCGTAATTTTACAATTCTTTCTTTTCTCATTAACAAGTCACAGGTTTATGTTCAGGTTAAGACAAGAAACCGTTGATTTTTGTATGGTCCTGCCAGGGTAAGGTTCAGTCATGGCTATGACAGTATGCTGAGCTGAGGGCATATCAGCAGGTCTGTAGAGATTCAACTAATTAAGGTGATGGACCTCTCTATTGACAATAAATGGCCTTAGAATGATTATGATCACTTGTGCCTGTGTCATCGTTTTCCAAAAAGAAAGAAGTGCAACCATGAAATAGTAAAAAACAAAAATTTATGTAACAGAAGTTGATATTAACCAAGCCCTAGAAGTATGCAACAGCTCTAAACATTTTGAATTTAAAGAACAAGAAGAAATTAAGTGCTTTGATGAAAGAAGAAAAAGGCATCTCTGTGCAGCGCATCCCTTTGGCAATGCCATGGTTCCTCCTCACAGCTACAGTTTCTGTCCTCCCCTTCCCATGTGGGAATGAACACAATAACCCCGTGACACCACTGTTTGGACAGTCCTGCCTAGGCAGACATGAACAACTAACTCCATGATGACAGGACAGACAGACATGTCACTCTTCTCAGGTTTCAGCTTTCATTTTTAAAGAGTGAGCTTCTAGCTATCAGTTAAGAAAAAAATGTAAAACAAGCCTATCAAGTGCAAGATGCTTCCCTGAGTCTGCATCAATTCAGAAACAAGAGTCCTAAGGGATGAACCAACCTGTGTCTTTGGACCTAGACACCTTGATGTGTCACTATTCACTATTTTATTAATTAAGCTCCTTAAGATAGAATAAAAGGAAAGAAAACAAGATGTACATGACTTCAGACTAAATTGTAAGCATGTCTTAAAACTAAGACAGGTTCATAGCGATATAAAAGACTAAGCAGAGCTACAGGGATTAGAAGGCAGAAGAGACAACATTATATAGATTTTAAATATTTATATTAATAGATAACTAGGCTGAAGCAATGAAGTATGAATTACCACATTCTTCAGAGGGCTTCAGCAGTGATCCAAAAGACTGCAGAAGAGCAAGTATATCAATATATATAGAGATAGATATTTTACGTATGTATTTAATATCTATCTCAAGTGTTCAAGGTCAGGTTGGATGGGGCTTTGAGCAACCTGATACAGTGGAAGATGTCTCTGCCCACAGCAGGGGGGGTTGGACTACATGACCTTTAGAGCTCCCCCCCAACCCAAACCATTCTATGATGCTATATAGCTCTGTTTCTATTCAAACCTACATTTACAACACGAAAGACAGTGGTCTAGAGGACTTCACGCTTACTTTGTTAACCTGTTTTCAAAAGCAAATCAAGTAAAGCTTCTCCCATGTATACTGCTGACCTACCAAATGAAAGACTACACCCATCTTTCCATCATGCTCCATCAATTGCTTATAGCAAGCAATTTGCATTACCTTTGAGTTAAGTGCCCTTGAGTGTACAGTAACACAGCCACAGTGGATTTCATAAGCGTGCTGGCAGCATTCCAGACACACAAACCACATTAAAGTGCTCACATCTGATGCAGCACAAACAATGGAGTATTACTGCTACTGTGGTAATTTGGGAGGGTGGAAAGAGAGCTGAGAGAAAGAATAAATGTATTTAAAAATAAGAAAGATCACAGAATAAAGGAGAAATCTGTGTGGGCACAACAGAGTATGGGTGTTGGAGACCAAACACAAGGCTATTCAATATGTTTTCCTGACAAAAATGTTGAAGTACAGTAAAAAAAGAAGTGAAAAGTTACAGGTGGGAAAAAAAGCAAACACAGAAGAAACTAAGGAGCAGAAGAGGTAGACAGAAGACAAAAAGCAGCAACTAAGGAAGAATAAGATGCAGAGGGTCTGTCCTGCCCAAAATAATGTGCTTTGACAGTCACCAACTGTGACCACATCACTTCAGGAAGAGCCTGTTCAGGCACCAGGAAGCACAGGAGCCTTGGGCATGGCTCAGTCACCTGACTGAAGAGCCAATAAGGTTTTTTGCATTTGTTTTAAGCTGGGGAAGTAGAATAGGAAGGAGGAAAGAAGCTTTATTTCATAAGGTGCTGGAATATTTCAAATACCCTAATAAAGGTGCAGTGAAGTCTCTAAATACTACACAAACAGTGCTGCTCAGTGTCATCTTTTAACATTGTATTCCCATTCCTTCAGCAGTGTTTCAGCTCATGAGAAGGTACCCATGTAAGTTTTAAGGATTCATTAAGGAATGATATTAATATCAAAATCATCAATGGCACTCTTTTATATACTTCATAGCTCTTCAAAGATCTCTATGATTGTACCATTTCCCCCTAGTAATGTAAAAATACTCATTTTCATCTGGAAATGGAGATACCTAAATTTAAAAAACACTGTATTTCTCTTTCTATAAAGGATTTAATTTCCTCTGACTGCCTCACAGAAACGCATCTTCAGTTTCAGTAGGGATGAGCCGGTATTGATTTTTTTTTTCCCCCGGAAACCTTTTAAGTCCTCCTAGTAAAGATGGCCTGATTATTTTGCAACAAATCCTTTGTCCTCATGCTAATCTGTTGCTTATTTTTAGGCACATTTCAAATAATAATAACCTCCCCCCCAATAATCCAGACTGGCCATTAGCTTGACTGAAATCCACTCTTACACCTTGTTCCTATTTCTTAACAACTAGAGAGTTAAACTGAACGATTAACTACAGGCATTACAGGCTCCAGTGCAAGCCAGGAATTCAAAGCATGAGTTTGACTATTTAGTGATGTTAATTTCTGGCTACACGCAAAAAATCAGCTAGACTGAAGAAGTCTACATATACCCCAACCACTCTCCTCCAGAAAAGAAATAAGATACATTACTAGAGCAGCAAGAGAGATACTTATACTGCAGCTAGTGACTGCATTGCTTATAAGTAGGGTCAAATAAAATGAGGTTTAAAGCTCAATAGAAATAACTGGTTTTCTTTAAATGCTAAGTTTTCAAAAAAAGAAATCTCCACCAGCAAGCAACATGAAATCAAAAGTATGAAGAAAGTCTCTTTTTTGGTTCCATCACTTTAACTCTAATGGCTGACATAATTTAACATAAATGCTATTTGATTAAATCTATCTGTGAAGGTTATCTTAGGTTTTAAAAGAGAACAAATTCTGACTGGAATCAGCTACTGAATCCTTCAAATATTACCAGAAAGGTTTAAAAGATACTGCACCAACATACTATTAACATAGCATTTCCTACCTGAAAATACAGAAGGTCTTTTCTTAGGGCGCCTTGGATGTATAGGCTCTATATTCCTAATATTTCTTTGAAACTCTCCTTTAAAATCATTTTCTAGCAGGATGTCTGGTGGTAGGCTTCTCCGTCTTGTTGATTTATAACGAGTCTGATAGGAATTCAGTTTACTTTTAGTCCTAGAGTACAATTTGCTGTCATCAACTGCCATTATAGCGCACTAATGTTTAAAGCCACTCCAGCGCAAAGCCAGTTCGAACTTCCAGAAGTATTTGGACTAGTGGTTACAGACCCAAGCAATCTCGGATGTTCTCATGCTCAACTGGGCACTCGTTGGGGAAGTTGAGCAAGTTGATAGGCGTGTGCTGGAACAGGTGTAGAGTTACTGCATCGCTCCTCCTTGCATCAGTGAAACAGCACAGGGAGGAGACACGCTGAAAGCATTCGTTTGAAAGTTTTGAGGTAATTAGGAAGTTCAACAAACCTGAGCTCAGCAGCACAGTCTGTGCAATGGGGAAAATACAATTTAATATGAGGCACTGTCTGGGGCTAGTATGGTTTATATGATACCAACAGCATTTCTCGGATCAGTTCATTAATAGTTCATTAACTTGGCAAGCTAAACAAGTGTTGCTAAAGCTTAAAAAAAGGAAAATAAGCTGAGAGAAAACAAACAGACAAACAAACAAGAAAAACACAATGCGGTCCTGAGCCTAGGGACCTGTCTGTGGAAAGCTACAACCTGAATGTATGTTCAGGTTTTTAGTCCTGTCCTTTGACAATGCTACATTTTAAAGACTGATAAACAGTCCAAAGCACAAAGGTTCTTACGGCCACAACTATCAGTTTGGGGTTTCTTTCCTCAAGAAAGAATAATGTTATTTCCTACTGGAGTCAGAATCATCTCTATGTAATGGCTAACTAATAAAAATAAGCCATTTAAATAGGCATATATCAAAGATGGTCTGTAAATTCTCCATTTAATTAAAAGCCAAGGTACCTTTCTTGTTTTGTTTCAGTTATCCCAATGAAATCTTTTGAGCCTCACAAGGATATAATGGAATTGATGGAATCATAGAAGCATGGAATGGTTTGGGTCAGAGGGAACCTTCAAGATCATCTAGTTCCAGCCCCCCTGCCATGGGCAGCGACATGTCCATGTATAGACTTTGTATCTTCCACTAGACCAGGGGGCTCCCAGCCCCGTCCAACCTGGCCTTGAACCCTTCCAGGGAGGGGGCAGCCACAGCTGCTCTGGGCACCCTGGGCCAGTGTATCACTACTCTTGCAGTAAAGCACTTCTTCCTTATATCTCATCCAAATCTACCCTCTTTCAGTTTAAAACCATTATCCCTCATCCTAGCACTACACTCCCTGATCAAGAGTCTCTCACCATCTTTTCTGTAGCCCCCTCTTTAAGCTCTGGGAGGCCGCTCAAAGGTCTCCCCTGAGCCTTCTCTTATCCAGGCCCAGCTCTCTCAGCCTGCCCTCATAAAGGAGGTGCTCCAGCCCCCAACCATCTTCATGGTCCTTCTGTGGACTTGCTCAAGCAGGTCTGTGCATGTTGGGGGCCCCAGAGCTGAACTCCAGGTGGAGTCTCATGAGAACAGAGTAGACGGGGAGAATCACTTCTCTTGATGCAGCCCAGGATACGGTTGGCTTTCTGGGCTGTGAGCACACATTACTGGCTCACATTCAGTTTTTCATCCACCGACACCCCCAAGTCCTTCTCTGCAGAGCTGCTCTCAATCCACTCTTCACCCAGCCTGTATTTCCTCTCAGGATTGCCCTGACCCATGTGCAGGACCTTGCACTTGGCCTTGTTGAATTTCATGAGGTTTGCACAGGCCCACCTCTCCAGCCTGTCAAGGTCTGTCTGGATGGCATCTCTGCCCTCCAGTGTGTTGAACACACCACAGAGCTTGGTGTCATCCGCAGACTTGCTGTGGATGCACTCAATCCCACTGTCCAAGTTGCCAGCAAAGATGTTAAACAGCGCCGGTCCCAACACCGACCCCTCAGGCAACCACTCATCACTCTTCTCTACTTGGACATTGAGCCATTGACCGCAAGTCTTTCAGTGCAACCATCTAGCCAATTCCTTATCCACCAAGCGGTCCATCTGTTAAATCTATGTCTCTCCAATTTAGAGACAAGGATGTCATGTGGGACAGTGTCAAATGCTTTGCACATTCCAGGTAGATGAAGTCAGTTGCTTTTCCCTTACCCACCAGTGCTGTAACACCACCGTAGAAGGCTGCCAAATTCATCGTGCATGGTTTACCCTCAGCGAAGCCATGCTGGCTGTCACCAATCACCACCTTATTTTCCATGTGCCCTAAGCATAGTTTCCAGGAGGATCCACTCCATGATCTTGCTGGGCACAAAGATGAGACTGACTGGCCTGTAGTTACCCAGGTCTTCCTTTTTAACCTTTTTAAAAATGGGGGTTATGTTTCCCCTTTTTCAGTCAGCAGGAACTTCACCAAACTGTCATGACTTCTCAAATATGACGGATAGTGGTTTAGCCACTTCATCTGACAGTTCCCTCAGGACCCATGGATATATCTCATCAGGTCTCATGGACTTGTGCATCTTCAGGTTCCTTGGATGATCTTGAACTTGATCTTCTCCTACAGAGGGCACAAGCTTCCATGATCTACATGGGATATGATCTTCCTATCTCAAATATTCAGAAAAAAGAAATGACAATTCCTAACATTTTCTATGAACTGCTTATTTTCTTACTTGATTTCTATCATAACGTGACAAAGTGAATTAGCAAATTAGAACTAACAAGTCTTCTATCTACATAAAATTTTCTGTTACAATAACTTTTAATATGGCAAAGTGAATATGCAGAGTAGTAATTCAAAGTGAGAGCAACTAATGTTTCAACCATGAACACCTAGGGCAAGTTGATTTCTCCTAATCATTTAAAACACTTAATCCACAAATGCTTTAATTACTTTTCTTAAGATATGGCACACTGTATAACTGGTGTAATGATCAAGAGGTTGGCTGGTCCAAATATAGTCTTTGTATGAAATTCAGTATGACCTTTATTATTTCTGACAAGAAATAAACTCTTCACCTACATGCTTTTTAAAGGGAAGAGGAGAAATGATGTATTTTAATATATATCTATGTAGCTTTTAAAATATTTTATTGTGTTAGAAATGCAGAAGGATGCAAACAGTCTGCTAGATTTTGTCTTCTTCCTCTGGAAATTAAACTGCATTTGCCTCGAAGTTGAAATTATGAATATGAGAATCCAATCTTAAATACATTGGACCCCGAAATCATACCTTGCATTCAGAACAAATTGATTCTGTAAACCAAAGTTATTTAAACCAAGTGAAGAGTAGATAGCAGACTGATTGTTTCTGGTCTTGCTGCACATTCAAAAGATCATGAGCTCTGTTTATATGCAGAAATAAGCTTTTGAAAATCCCACTGGACTCCAAAATAGGTTAGGTGGTGGGAATTAGGTTATAACCAAAGGGAATTGCATGGTTAAATTACCCAGGTACTTCTGAAATATTCCTCTAGGTAATGGTCTTCATCATTAGAGGCCAAAATACTTCTTTTATGTCCTTCAAATCTGTAAAACCTGTGGATCTCAGCCTCTTTTTTTTTCCCTAGTTATTAAAAAAACAGGTCAGAGAAGCTTTCCTTGCTACCCCTTCTTTTCCAACTCCACTTGCTTTTTCATCTTTGACTAGACCAACATAAAAATATTCAGTCCCTGACAGTCCAACTAAACCAAAGTAAGTGAATAAAAAACTTTCCAAAATAACATAAATTGCTTAAATCTGAGCAAATATAAATATATTTGAGCCATGTGTGAAGAATGAGAAAAAACAAATACCAAATGCACAACTTGACATTTGAAGACCTTGAGCTGAAATTTGACAGAAGCTCTAAATAAAGTTTCAGCATCTTCAGTGAGTGACCTAACCACTTGGCTACGGGATATTCTGAAAAAACTCTTAACTTTTGCCACTGAAACTACTCTAACACATATAAATAGTTAAATATTCATTAGAAGAGTGACTTGAAAGTGACTGTCCCGTATTCTAGCTGAGTGATACAATTGCTGCACTATACAATCTTACCTTCTTCATCCCAATGAATATTCATGCCAAGTGGAACATTTCCAACAGGAGGAATCGACATTGTTAAACCCAGAGGTGTGATAGAGATCGAACTCTTTCAGATGGGGGAAGACCTGTCAAGGGTGCAAGACCCTGACCCTGCAGAGGTTTACAGGAATCTAAGAACAGTTTACCCTTGAGTGGCCTTTAGGTGGAAATCCAGAAGACAACAGATGAAAAACCCAAACATCTCCTCACTAAATTGCCTTTTGTGGGATCCGCTCTAGAATTCATACTTTGAAAATTCACCAGACCTAAAAATCAAAACAGGCAAATACTTGTTCTGAAAACTGAAAACCCTAAGCAGGTGAAGTAAAGGAATCTGCCGCAGTAGAACAGAAGCTGAGCGTCCTGGTCATGTCTGAAAGTTGTTGGAGTGAGTTGCCTAAGTGCCGTTTTAGTAGCCTAACTCTTTTGGTGATTTAGCATATGTATCTCCTGTTGGTCATTTTCTCATCTTTAAGACATATGTGTAAAAACTTGGCAGTCTAGTCCCAAGTGAGACCACTACAGAATAAGTTACAGCACAACATGAAGAACAAAACCAGGAATGGGGGAGGAAAGGGGACGTGGAAGAGCTGATTATTAATTATAAGACCAAAGAAATAAAGCAGATGCACTGAGCATTCAGAAAATATTTTAAGATTTAGGACAGGAAGAAAGGAAAAGAACACTCTTGCCAAAATTTTAGATTCTTCTCCACTGAGGCTGCAGTGACAACATTCCTCTCAGACCTCCTATTTGCTACTTAGAGATGGGATCTTTGCACCTTTATAGGTGGAAATAAAACCAGAAAACAAAACAAAACGAAATCAAACCAAACCAACAAAAAAACGCAAGCATGATGTGTGGAAATAAACTTGTTAGCTTATATGCAGTTAATCACAAGGTTCCTATCATGTACATCCAGGAATCCAGAAGGAAATTAAGAATCAAATGGTTGAAGTATTTTGCAAAAATCATTGAAAATTACAACAGAGACTGGAGAATAAAATACTACTTCTTTTTTTAAGAAGGATATAGCATCATTCAAGGAATTACACTTCACTGAGCTTTTTATCTGAAAGTGTGGTTAAAATTATAATTAAGAACTGGGTAAAACACCGAGATTACAACACAATAAGACTAATCAACATGGCTGCTAAAGAAAAAAAAAAAGAAGTGTCATTAATCTATTACAGCTGTTTGGTCTGTAGATCCTTCAGAAGAGATTATTAAGAGAAAGTAATCATGTTACATTCAAAACTGAATCATGAAAGTGCTCAATTGATGATAAACAAAGCACAGGAATTATAATTTGGCTACATTTTTAGGCTGGCAAAAGCTTATAAGGCTTCAGGCTTCTCTGGTGGGTTCTGTGTAGTTCAGTACTTTCTTACAGTTTTGAAAGCTCAGTATAATAATCATTGAATTTATCAATTATGGTCAAAGGCTAAATCAGAATATCATACCCCTTGCCTCCAGCAGACTGCCCAATTGTAGCATCTGCAGTTTCTATTACTATTTCTTTTGATTAAAGTTTGGTAAATAAAAGCTAAAGGAAACTGATAACTGAGCTGTGTTTGAATGATACTCTGTAGTGCAGAAATACAGATTTGAGGCTACAAAATTAGCACAGTCCAGGTCAAATAGAAATAAGTTGAGGATCTATCATTAGCTTTTTGTTTAATACTACAGCAGCAAATCTTGTTCTATTTCAGGTGCAGTAAGCCGCACGTTATTATGATTGCATTAGAGCTGTCATTCTTATTTTCAGCTGAGGAAAAACTTGTGCTTATCAACAGTAGCAAAAAGAAAAGCTTTCCTGAAGAGTGCTCTCAGTGTGTCAGCCAGTGTAAACTGGCTCAGAAAATCTGTATTATGGAAGAAAAAAACCACAATGAGTTCCCACATGGTTTGATGAAGTAGCTTCCATATCAGTGTACAGTGACTCCTGGAGCTTCCCACTGTTCTATACGTGCCAGAGTAGAAGGGTATGTAAATACCGCCCAGGGTGGACGAGGCCTTTTAGCCATGTGTGTTGGAGGAACTGCAATGGCAGGAAAGTTTGAACTTTACTTACATTTTAAACCAGCACAACTCAATCAGCCAATCAGTTATTTAGAGTCTCATCCTTTTTCTCGCTTGCGGCCCGTGGAGCCTCCCTCCTTGTTGCATTAGCACCCATTTTGTGAGGCTGCACAGCAAACCATGGCACAAACCTAGGTTACCTTTTGTTTGTTTACTTATTTTTAGCCATGCTGTCACACAAGGGTCAAAAAGACATAAGTAAGCATCCAGGACAGGGATATACGGATCGTTTCTTTTAGTGTCTATGTGAGGTTACCCTTAGTTAAGATATTTGTAAAACTAAGGTTACAAAGACAATGTTCTGGCTAACTACTGTGGTTTTGGATAGGTTTTACAGGTGTCTGAAGTGCTTAAAGAAATCAAGTTAGTAACAACCAAGTTGAGTATTCTTGGGTACCTGCTTGGCTCAGAGGAGACTATTTAACAGTACATACATATTGAGAATACTTTTTTCTTTTTTTTCTTTTTTTTTTTTTTTTACCCCCCCATGAGCACTTATTACCTAGGTCTTATGTATCAGAACAGTTGCAGATCTGCAAATACATCTGTGCTATGACGTCTCTAACCTGTTTTGTTTTGCATTTTATTTAGGAAAGTTAAACAATGCAAGAAGAGAAAACTGGGAATCAAAAAGCAAAGAAAATATACAGCTCTTCAAACCCTCCAACAGTTACTAAAAAATTATTTGTTTAATTTTCTGGAATAACCTGGTTTTCTTAATCCATAGGATGTGAACATCTGACACGTTCTCTGCTTGAATTAACCCATTTCTTCCAGTGTAATGCTGTAACAAGCAACAAGCCTGGATTTGATACAGTCTCAGCATCTAAAAAACCTCTCTTTAGTCAAGCACCATTTTTCAGAAGTTGGTATAAGAGGTAAACAACCAGTTGTGGTCATACTCTCAAAGACAGCAGAGAGATCATTTTAGGTTCACATCAATTTCTACCCTTGTAGCTAAATGTCTGACTCACAGAATAGTGCAATTAAGACTTAGTTGCCAGGCTATACCTGACCTGAGAGCAAGCTAAATCAGAATATTAGATGCTAGTCATATAATGCACTACACATTTACAATTTTAATTCACAATCGATAACTTAATATAGAATTATAGTCACAGAAAAGAGAAATAAGCTTTCAGCCCGGACAATCCCTTGCCTTCCTCAAACACAAACATATAAAGGATGAAGAAGAGAATACAGTTTTTCCAGAGTTGCTTTCTATGCTGGCGTGCTGATTTTAATAGAGGAACACTGACAAGAGATTTCACCAAGTGTTTCAACTGCACTGTCTTTCAGCTGAAAGAAGATAAGCACCTTTAATTTGTAGTCATATTCTTGTTTGCTAACAACAAACAAAACATACGGTTAAAGCTATGATCTGGTTCTCAGATAATACTAGTCCCTTACTGCTTGATCCATAACGCACGCTTCCCATATTAAGAGGGGAATATGACTCATGCCACAGCATTTCATAAGCAGAACAATTCATATGCTAATGCACATTTGTAATAATTTCACTTCACGCTGATGTTCCCATTTCAAGATAGCTGTTGCAGCCTTATCTTCACAAGAACTTGCAAGCTGATCCTTCTCCACCAGAGGAGCAGCACAGACCCTGGAAACAGGTGTTTTCTGTCCAAGGAGTGTAGAGGCAGGGTGCAAGAACTCAGCCAGCCGACGGGGCTCCTCGCAGACGGCCTCAGATCTGTCAGGACAGGCGGCTTTGCCCGAGCAGCAGCCCAGAGGCTGGACATCTTCCAGTGATCAAAGGCTGAGGGTGGAACGTGCCAGAATCTGCACGACGGTAACATTTACAATTATAAAATCATGCTTACTGTTTTTCCACTGCCACCTGTGACATTAGGCCTATGCTCTGGGTACAGTGGTAAGAGAAAGGCCTAGATGCTATGCAGGAATTTTATTTAGTAGGGTGTAGTATTAGTCCTGAATAAAACATTGCAGACATCCCCGTTTATTCAATTGTGTTCTGTGTAGAAAGTAAATAAAGTGATCAGGCTACAAACATGAAGGTTACAGATTTCAGAGACAATTTTCTATTCAAAACCCCTTCTGAGTGTTCAGTATTTCACAGAAATTAAATTTTGTTAGCACATATTTGTGAGATAATAACAAAGCATTTCAGCTTCTGTAAAAAAAAGTGTTACAGATTAGAGGAAAAAAATTCAAAACATTTGGAACTTGAAACTACTCTTTAGGTAGGATTATTTTAATGAAAGTTTCCATCATTTAAAAATAATTTATTCTACACTTGCTGTTAAGTGAGGCCACTGTCCAAAGTGATCACAGAGATTTAGGAAATCCAGTCTTCTTCCTTTCCTTGTCATGAAAACTAAATGATAATGAAAATTCTGTTTTCCATGGATGGGGAAATATATATATGCAGCCTATTAATAACATACAGACTTCTAAAAATTCCAGCATATTAAAGCTGCATTGATTCAGTGCTAGATGAGATGCAACATAGAGCAGGCTGCCCTGTGGCAGAAATAGTCCCTTGCCCAAGACTCAGGATTGCTTGTGTTACATGAAACTCTGTTAATGAAGAGGAAACAAGGCAGTCAAAACTTATCTCAACTTCAGTAAACCTGTCCTATGCAATTTCATGGGACAGACATAAAGTAGGTTTCACATCTTTCCTAGGCTGCAAGAAAAAAACCCAAACAAACCAGGAACAGTATCAGAAAACACTTCTAAAAAAGTACCAGGCTGAGAAGGAGGAGGACAGAAAATTCAGCTATGCAGTACTCTTGAATCCTTGCGAAGATTTCATTTTTCATCTTTTCCCACCCTCCACATCCTCCTATAATGTCAGACTATTCAATGCCTGGTCACTTAACTTCCATCACATCCTCCCTGAATATCCATGCTGTAGGTCTTAACCAGCTGTGTGTTACAACCTGATGCAAGGACGTGATCTTGAACTGTTGGGCTAGTACCTGGTGAGTATTATGTCATTACCCACACAAACAAAAAGAAGGTAGCAACTATCACCAGCCTTTGAATACAGTGACAATATTTATCTCTAACAGGTGTTTCCTGTTCTGAGTCTAGATACTGCTTCTACATTCACATAATGAAACACGTTTTGTATCATCTATTAATAATTAAGGTAATTTGATTTCCATTTCAGTTCAGATTTGGGTGAAATCTGTGTGCCCAAATCTTGGGAATCAAGGCTGCCTTCTCTCCAGCACCATTTAAGTTCTGAATCAAGACTGTCATGATCCCACATGTCATCCAGGCCAGGACCTCTAACTTGCTTATGGTTGTGTGATTCAAAAAAAATAATCACCTTTTGAGCCTCTCAAGAATATAATCTTCCTTTCTCAAACGGAGTGCCACGCTGTCTCTAGTGGGAGTGGGTTCCAGACCAGCAGGAAGCACTACTGCCCAGGCTCCTACTGATCCAAGCTTCGTCTGCACCTTCATGTTGGGGCAAATGGTTCCCTAGATCCAAACCTCTGGCACCTGCTCATTTTCAGAAGCGCAGCAGTCCAAACAGCCAGGCATAGCTTATATCTGTTTTTCGTTTAAGACAAATATATAAAGTACATATATATTACCTGAGTCCCCAGACAGATGGATCTCATATGTGTACTCAGGCCACACCTACATGCAGATGCACAAATCATTTTCAGAATGAAAGGAACTGGAGCATAGAAATTTTTATTATTCAGTATCAGCTCTGAGTATGCTTGATTATATGCTGAGCCTGTAGCTTTCCAGCTTCTCCGGATCTTCCCCAAAAGCCCACTTCATTTTCACATATGACATGCTGCACTGACTAAGAAAGCCACATTTAGCCATGATAATTCCAGCATTTTAGTAACAATACAATAAATGTAGATGGACCCCTAATGGTGATAGAAACATAACCTAGTTTTATTCAACTGCTTCCCTAAATTAGTGCTCTCAGGTTCATCTAGCAATCATAAAGGTATCTATTAAAGCAACAGTATTGGCCAAAGGAGCACACAAACTGCAAGTGTGAGCCTATCCTTCAGGTTTGCCCAGAGACAAAAGCAGTCTTTACAAAAGCATCTTAAATTTTCATCTAAGATGACAAATGCATTCCGTTTCCAGCAGTCAGCAAACCACCCTCCCTCCTAGCCGTCACACTTGCAGAGGATCCAGAACCACGTGCATGTTCTTGATGTTTAGCCCACAGAAATAGGCTTAGCTGTTTGTCATGCTTTCAGTGCATCCCCTTCCATGGGAAGTGTAACATACAGATCTATATACACTTTGACTTAATTTTATTCTCTCTCTATTAGGGAAGTACTCAATTTTCTCTATATATCCTTGGCTGTATTCCAGCTTCCTCAGAGCTACTTATAAAACTGTCCCAAGTGTAAGACCAATCAATAGGAAAATGAAGTTTTTCCACCTAATACCAGAGCTCTAAAAACACCAGGACACATCCTTACCAGCTACTCTGAATGCTCGATTGAGGCACAATCCTGAGGACACGAGTTTCAGCTTCTGCTACAGAAGTCAGTGGTATACAAGAACCAACACAACACTGCTATAGCATCGTAAAGCATGAATGTGTAAATTATCTTTAAAACCTCCAGATACAGACACAAATACCCCACAGCTGATTTGTACATGCTCAGTTGTACAATATTAAACTTCCGCAGTTTTATTATAAATATTTATTTTGCATTTGAACAGTATTAATAAAGCACACTTACTGCATCTAACACTGCCATACAGTAGGAAACTTCTTTCATAAAATAAGCATTTTTCTGTGTACAGACTTACAACAGGAGTTCTGTCACCTCTCGTACCAACTGCACCTGAATTGGACAAACTGGTTACTCATGCTTTGACAGTGCTCCTGAACTTGAACTCTATATTGCAAATAAGCGGAGTCTCTCTCTCTCTCTGTGCATCCTTCTCCCTCTCCCACCTGCAGTAAGCAAAGCATTGCCTGGGTAAAATGAGAGTGGCTGAGGGGAGGTTCTCTACAGAAGTTCATAAATGTGGGTATAGAAGCACTTCTCTTCCATTGTCATGGAAAGAAAGACAGAAAGCAAGGAAAGGAACAGCTACCTGAATATTAAATGTAGATTTTTTTTTTTTTTTCTCTGTACTCAGAGATAAAAGATGACTGCCAGTACATGTGTCAAAAAATAGGAAAAAGGAAACGGTGTGAGGAAACTCAGGGTCTCCAAACCACCGGAAGCAGCGGCCAACGGCAAGTAACCGACACTCAGTGCTGCCTCAAGCAACAGCAAATACTGCTTGGAAAGCACAAGAAGGGGCTGACCCCTAAAGCAAGCTTTAAGGTAAGTGAAAAATTCCACGTCCTTAAAGACTGAAAAAGGGGAAAACCCCACAAAACATGAAGGGAAGAATAAGATCCCCTGTAGAGACTTACTTGAAGTAAGAGATATTTTGGGGTTCTCTTTCCTTCACCTCATTTCTTACAGATGTATGAGAACCTAACTAGTTAAAAAGTACCACCTTCTAAACAGTGACATTAAAAGCTCTCAATTTTACTGATAATTTTCATCTGACTTTTTAAAGCATCAGCTGCATGACAAATTGGTGTACAAATCATGCCTGAAACATTATTCCTGGACAGGACTGGGCAAACATCGTGCTGTATTACACTGCTACAAACCTGACACATTTTATATAGCCTGCATACCAATGTTAGATTTAAGGGAGTGTGTCTGTGCATTTTTTATAGATATATGTTTATATGTTTTTTAATGTGGCTAATAAAACTGTACAGATGTATACTGATTATTCAATTTCCCTATGATTATTCAGATTAGGGCCCTCAGTGGTCACAGCTATTATTAATACAAGCAGAACAAGAACATATTAGAAAAACATTTGAAAATTTGGATGAGGTTCTCTGCGACCATGATTCTTTGCAACCTGAGTTAACTACAATTTAGACTAATTTGACAATAGTCAATTTGCAAGAATAACAGTAGATGCATTCAAAACAATATTAGCAGAAGAGAGTAGTTGTGTCCCTTTTGCAAGCACTGTAACACAGGCAAAATGGCAAAAGAGATCTTGTGTTTAACAGATGCTCCCTTTAGGGTCTGTGTTGCTGAAAGTGTGGCCCTGCACACAGCTGCAGGGGCCGAGGACTTACCAGGTAAACATCAAATAAATACACACACACACACACACACACACACACACACACAATTGTATGCAATGAAAATAAGAAATAAAGATCACTCTTGCAACAACAGAACAGAAAAGGAGAGTTACTTTTCAGAGTGTCGGCTGTGCAACTGGCAAATTTTAAACTAAGACAACACAACCTTATTCTGACTAGTAACACATACGAAAACAACTGAGAAAAACATAGTGTTAGTGTTACATGAAACTGTGCAATAACCTAGTTTAAGCCAGACACTCACTGTAGCAAGTACATATTTCTAGACACCTGTCTGCCCACTGACTGTGAACATTAACTGACACGTATATCAGCTCTCTCAAGAAAAGGAAACACCCTTCCACTCCTTACTGTCTTCTGCTGTTATCTCTGTACAGGGCTTCAGAACTGGAGAATTTATTTTACAGAAAGCCAATTAAGAGCTTAGTTAGAGAGCAGCAAGCTTGCCAAGGGAGATAAATCCTGCAACACTCCCAAAACATAGCAAGATTCCCACTGAACTCTTCCAGTAATTCATTCCACGGTCCAGGGAGGTGCATGAACACCATCACCCTACTGCTTGCAAATTCAGCTCCAGGCTTTATAGCCCCCAAATCAAGATGAGTGGAAAAATATTGAGGACTGAGTTTTTCAGCTTGACTGTAGGCCATTTAGGGCTTTTAGTATTCAGGATGGTAACCCCAAAATCAATCTAGATTCAAAGATACTGAAAGACTGTGCAGCCCTGTTGCAGTATCCTCACATAAACTATAATTTCCTGACACTTCAGATTAGTTTCAAGAAGAATCTGAAGAACTAACGTCTGTGATAGCATAAAATACCATGATCTGGCTTATCTCTGGGAAGTCAAGTTGTTACCAGTCTCTATGACAGGCAAAGATGAAAAATACATTCCTGAACACTTCTGTAATTACGCAAACATCCAAGAAAAAGTGGTATACTATAGAAACTAATTATTTTCAGGAAGACATATATCAGTAAGATAAGTCCTTCAATAAATTTGTGTTAGGAATCATTACCCTTACATTTTTTTGGAGTTAAGCACTACTGTCATGTTAGCATTATAAATTTAGCTGATAAAGCGACTCTGCATCTGAGAACAGCTTCCAGCCATGGAAGTGAAAAATTACGACAGCAAGGACCAGACCTACTCATGGCGCTTTACACCACTGGTAATGCCATTTCAATCTTTCTTAGGTGGAGAAAATTATTTGGGGCTATCCTTCCAAGTCTTGACTCCAAACAGCAGAGTGTTAGGGAAACGGCTCTTTCAGCATAGTGTGCAAATGTAATAAATATTTTTGGGGAGGGTGGAAACTAGTAGGGGCTCCCAAGGGGACCTAAATAACAGGAGATCCCCTTGGTACCGACACAGATTGGAAACACACAGAGAAATGGGTGAAGTTGAGATCACATTTCAGCGGAAATGAGATTCCCGTATATGTTTCTCAAGTACAACAAGCAGGACACATCTGCTTGCATGGGAAAGAATACAGCACGGGAACATGGAAAACAAGAGATAAGTGTAAGTGAGGGTCATCTGGACTAACTGTATACAGAAGACTGCAGAGTTTTTCCTGCTAGCTAAAGGCAGGCTTTTGGAAAGTATTGAAGACTTGCAGGAATTAAATCACAAAGCCTAATTTCAGCCTGGGAGCCTAGTCTCCCATACCTCTCTCACAGCTAACGAACAGAGCCATTGATCCAGGGCTGGGAATACCCTCTGCCTCGCCACTAAGTATACTGAATAATGGCAAAGTCAGAGGTAGCTTTTGGGAGTGCCTGTTCCACAATGATAGGAATATTCCTCCTTCTTTGCCAGAAGATGCTACAACTCATCTATTTCAATGTTAATACTTCCCTCCTGTTAGAAAATTTGGGTTTGGATGGAGCTAGTTCAGCTGCAACTTCCAGGCGCCTTTATTTATAAAGCTGAGAAACTCCTTGCTTTGAGACAGTTTAACTGCAGACTTCCACGAAGACTTACAGATGCTTAAACTTTGTATGCTCATACAGGTTAGGTGACAGGATACCACAACAAGGCCCTAAGCACTGCGGTCATCGTCAGTAAAGCACAATAAACCAAAAAGGATTTTCTTCCACCAGCAGAGTTGCTCTGCTGGGAAGAGCCCACATGTGAGTGCAGTGTTGTCGGGGCTGATGAATTTTTTCTGCCCAAAGCAGAGGGCAGGAACGCATCTTCATCTTTCATTATTTGCTCTTTTGTAATTTGTTCATACAATTCCCAAGGTATATGCATCATTATTTTAATTGGGAATGGCAAACTAATGGGATGAACATTCCTTGATGGTCAGAGTGCTGAAAAAAGAGTTGCATGGCATCAAAGTAAATGGTTCACTGGGGTTTTATCTTCCAGTCTCTAAGACAATGATGAAGAAACTGGAAGAAATATAACAAGATTCTTACAGCACTTTTGGATGTTTCTACTTAGGTATCAAATTTATTCAAAGCTTTCTATCTTATCATGTAACTGAATAATGGTGCCACTAGATTGGAGACATCTTCCTGTCAAATTCTCTAAAGGAGTCTAGCAGCAGATTTCTGCTGCTATTAATGTTGAAATTGTACCATAATTGGCAATCTTGATTTGCTACTGTACATCAACCCCCACATTAGCCAGTGTGTGTGTGTGTGTGTGTGTGCATATCTATGTGAAAAGATGTACAAAATTCCACTGAAAAATAAATCCAAATTCTTCTGCAACCTGAGTTAAAATTTTTTAGCTTGCTTTCTGGAAACATAGAAAGTAGGTCAGCACATATCCCAAAATAGCACATCAGCACTGAGAGAAAAAGTAGTATACCTGTATCTTTGGACTTCTTGCCTCATTTCTCTATAGGGGGGAATGGAGAATGAAACCCGTTCCCTTATTCTACTATATGGAGGAACATGTACAAAAAAAAATTTCTTATGCTTAAAAAAGCCACCGAATCAGGTGGGGAAAACGTTATCTTTTTTAATCAAAGCAAAATAGCATTGAGTGGAACCATTTAAGCTTTATCTGAATATAAGCAAGGGAAAAGCCAGGAAGTTTAAAATCTGCTTAAAAAGTTGTACTGGATGTATGCCATCCTCTTCCTTGTACATCTTGTTCCTTGTATCAAAAACCTATTTGATAATATATTTACTTTGGAAATAACAACATACTTTCTGTGATTTTGTTGTTCATCCTGTGATTATTTTTTTTTTCTGTAAACTATTTGCTGTTTCAATAAAAATTGCTGCCTATTTCATAGTATCTTTCATGCTATGCAC
Organism: Tyto alba; assembly: GCF_018691265.1. NCBI lineage: Eukaryota > Metazoa > Chordata > Aves > Strigiformes > Tytonidae > Tyto > Tyto alba. Next base: position 24,199,201 of record NW_024881282.1, on the reverse strand, counting down.
ACTCCTAAACAAAAAATATTTTCTTTAATACCAGATGCAGGTCTCCCACTGGTGGGTTTTTTTTCCCTTGTTTTTAGGGAAGCAAAAAGGGCTAATCAAATATCAAATTATTTGAACACAGACATAGCTATAAAGATTCAGAAGATCTCTTCTGGGATTAATATTGATAAACTCCTTTCATGAACTATTACAGTACCTTAACATGAAAAGAAAAACAAAAATAATTCTTAGGCAATATTAAATGATGCTTATTAGCACTACATTGTTATTACCTTATTCAAGTCAATATCAGTACTGTTGTCTACAACATGATGAATGATGCTGATCTGTTTCCCAGAACAGATTTCAAGTTAGAACACTGATATTTTTAATTAGGAAAAAATGATATTTCCTCCCCCAAATTCCAAGTGTCAGTCTTCATTTGGATCTCTGCACTGGATTAAAATGAATGTTTGAAAGGTACTGAGCATTGGTAGTATGACCTTTTGAGTTCAGTGATTTTTATGCAACCAGCAGGAATCCCTGAAAATAACAAAAAATACCTAGTTTTAGTTCTTTTCTGGTTTTTGGTTGGTTGGTTGGTTTTTTGTTTGTTTGTTTGTTTTGTTTTCTAAAATCTTGTTCTATTTTTTAAAGCACTGGTCGATTCATGCTTCATCTCAGCTCTTGGACACCTAGCTCTCATTTATTCCCCTGTACCAGTCCAACCTGTTTAAAGATCTCATCCACCAGCTTGTGAAGTACTATAATCCATGTACAGATGTACATAGTTTAGGCAGTTAGAGAATTGGACTCTTCCACACCACGAGGCTTAAGTGTCTCCAAAAAGGGAGATCAGAATGGGGAACAACTTCCTGAGCCTACAGCTGCTGGGATCTATACTTTTCTTTGACATGCAATAAACCAATGCTTGCTATCAGAACTTATGTAAAAGTTAGGACCTTCATAGGTAACACAGGCTTCACAATTAACTGAGTGAAGCAATGTCAAAGCACTACAGTAAAATAAAATGGTTGAGTTTTTCTGTCCTGTGAGGACTCCACCTTGCAAAATTTAAAAATTCTAACCTAGTAAACAAAGTGCATAGTTAAACATGTTTAATTGCATTCCTAGATTATTGCCAGATAGCTTATCACATGCCTTGGTGGGTCTAAATAAGACAGTTTCCATTTGTTACTTCCAAAAGCCAAAGGCACAGAATGGATTGAGTTAAATTTAGAGCTGGACAAACATACTTCTAAAATATCATCAGATCAAATAAATCAATGAGGATAAATTTTCAGTGCAGCATTAAAATAAATAAGAGGAAATAAGGCAGTTATGTTTATGAGTAGCAACAGATACGATCTCCCCCAGCATTCTCCTCCTGATGCCAGCAACATCATCCTCCAAAACCTGAGAGAACCTATGGAAAGGTAATAGATCCCACATTCATCAGTCTTTAGTACCGCTATTTTTTCTGATATGCCACCAGTGTAATTAAAAAACAACACTGATCTAGTTAAATGGAACTAAATCATTCCCTCCCTGTCCTGGGATTTTTTTGAAACTGTAAAAGACAAGAGATTTCACAAGAGCACACCATGTCAGTTGGTCTCATCTCCTTTTTGAGAAAATAAAAGCCCATGAACATGTTTGCATATTCATGTAATTCCAACTCTGAGTTCAAGGACGTATACAAGACACCTGCTAATATGCCGAATTTGTAGTCACTGGAGTGGGAAGCCTGCTGCCATGAGATACGGTTTTCACTCAGAAGCCATTAGTTTAACTGCTGAGAGGTTGCATCTTCTTAAACTGCTTTGTGAAGGAGAAGCATTAGTATAATCAGTTGTTTCAAGGCACATTAAACCAGGTAAACTAGCCCAGAAGTGGTCAAATCTAGTATTTTCTGAGTTTACTTAACCGGGACATAGGAGGTCCTAGAATTACAGTTGCGAGGTAGTCTAGGAAACGGTGCTCTCATTTCCCAGCTCAGAGCCTGTAATTACATATAGTTGTACTTTTCCAGACCAGAGTCATCACGCATTCCATCCTGGCTCACGTGGCGCAACAGTACGTGCTCAATCTTGTGCCTAGAGCACTAGTGACCGTGCTCTAGACTCCTGTGGCTGCATTATTTTATATGGGTTAGACGTCTCCCTTACACCCTTCCGTGACCGACACGGGAATTTCAGCATGTTCCAACGGCACACCGGGCTGAAATCGCGCATGCTTCTGCGGAGATGTGTCCTAGAGCCCTACCACAACTCAAACTGAACTTACAGACTCAGCCAGATGGAGCCCTTTTCACATCAGCGGGCGTGCACACAGCGTTGCTGCATGGAGCAGCTTGTCTCTAGGCAATGAAAATCACCATCTTCATAATGGTCACATAGGTCACATTTACAGGTCGCTGTTACAGAGTACAAATACATCCTTCTACTTATTTTGGTTCGCACTGTCTTGGGTAAAAATGACTATATCAAAATAAAATAGGCACTGAATAATAAGCGGTATGATAATAATTGTCCCAATGTACTGGAAACCATTATCCAAAAATCTAGAAAAGCTGAAACAGAAGAATCTGTATTTAAGGAATCGACAAAGAACGCAAGAGTCATTACTCAGATTGAAAAGTCTGTGGCCCTATCAAGAGCCTTTATAGCACTGCTCTTTAAAAGCAAAAGAATTTCAGTCTTCAGTGGAGTAGAACTGGGAACACTGTGGAAGCCAGTATGCCTGGAGAAATACTGCTAATAATATAACTTGCTGTGACTTACAGTTGATTACAGGGCAAAATTAATTGATCCAAGAAATCTTATTTTTATATGACAGAAGGACTAACTACAATTTAATAATGATAGGTTAAAACTCATCCAACCTTTTTTAGTAGGAAAAAAAGGTTTTGTTTTGTTCAAGAGAAGGACAATGATGAATTTCTACTCATGTTGCTCTGTTTTTCCCTTGGTTCCTTGAGATATAAATGCATGGTAGCAATTGCAGCTATTTCAGATACTTATTTAGTACACATGCAAAATGCTTATTCATCTGTTTACAAACACGTATCAGAATTCACAAAACTAAATGTAATCAACTGTTTTCTGTAATGAATTTTAGTCCCATGAAGGCTTTAACTAAACACTTGCACTGTATCATATTAGTTAAAACCCACGGGTTTCTTCAGCTCCTGGTAATGGTTTGCCAGCTTTCACTAACATTAAGACAAAGAGTCCATAAATACTTGTAGTTAAAGTATGTGCACAATCTCATGTCACGTGTGATGGTGTTAATATAGCTTTGCAATTCATATTTAAATTGAGGGCATAAGAAACCAAAACCTGTCATTGCCAAATATTTAAATTCATGCACAGAGCCCTTTTCACTAAGAACTGCATATACATGAGCTTCCAAATCCCCATATGCGTGTTTCATATTTTTCACCTATGCAAAACAGTTTTAATTATTTACTAAAAGAAGGGATAATAGTTGAATATTTATTCAATGAAGAAATGCATTCATACATAACATTCACTATCATTCTAACAGAAAAATCTCATGTAAATCTGTAATGACTAGGTAATTTATGCAAAGTCTTACCTTTCCCTGAAGCGACAGTTTCCAGTAGTGATCTCTCCTAATGTGTTAATTTTGCAATGTAATTTTCATAAATAGTTTTCTAGTTCAGGCAGAGATGGGTTAACTGCAAGCAGCCTGGATGCTACCTTGCTTGCTTCCTGGAGATCACTGGTTTGCATTGTGAGCCATCACAACTACCTAGGGAAAATAACAGTCGTCTTAACCTTCAGTTACCTGGACAACATGATATATTACTGCTCCCAGATTAAACAAAAGATTAAACAAAATCCAAGTCTTAAAACATGACCTTAGAAATTGTATTTACCTACCAAACATTTCTTAGTAGATACTGTTAAAAGAATTATAGCATACTTTCTTACCAGGAATTCTTTCTCTTGGATAGCGACATAAAACAGGTGGGAAAATTTTAAATTACAGCTTGTCTTTACACTGACAATATGAACTAGACTTTTTTTCCTTTTTTTTTATTGTAGACTTCTGGTCAGACACTATAAGCAACAGCAGAAACTGAGTTATGCTGTAATTCCTTAAGCAGAAGTAAACAGAGCGGTGCCTCTGGAAAATAAAACCGCTGAGAGCAGGAATCTACTTTTACTATTCGGGTATAACTGCAAGGTCCCTATTAGAACAGGAAACATTATATTCCTATGTGGTGCAACTACAGGCATCTGGCAGCCAATGTTTTAATTCAGTCTAATAACAGCTGCAGGCTCAGAAACAGAACTTATTCACCCATAACCGCTCTTTGAGACAGGCTATGTACATTTCCTCTTACATTAAATGGAAGCAGCACAGAGATAGGATTGCAACATTTCCTCACCTAGACTGGCTGAAATCTTAGACCCTAAAAATCCCGACACAGAGATGGACTGCAGGACTGTTCTTACTGTATATCCAGTTTATGTCCTGGATTCCCTGGTTGTGGTACCAAAGGAGCACGAAGCTGTCTCTGGTGCTCCTCCTCTGAGCAACATGCTCATCGTACGATGCCATGCTACTGTCAGTGTGCCCTAGGTTTTAATGCTGTTTCAAAAGGTGGTGATGCAACAGAAGCTGAGAGTTTCGAGCAGATCCCATCACGCACAAAGGCTCTGAAGCCAAGACTGCCACCTGCACCATGTCTGTGTCCAAACCCACTGGCAGCAGATGTGGGTACCGCACTTCAGAGGGAGTCAATATTAGCAAATGACACTCAGTTTTCTGCTAACCCATACGGCAGTGCTTTACAACCCTGTCTCCTCTCCTCACCTTTCCCTTAACAACAGGAACCACCTTCACTACTTCATTATGTATTATTAAAGGACTTATACATTTTTATTTCCCTCTCTTCAGTGCCTTTTTCCCTTCTGGATAGCCCTTTGCAGCTGTTTTCCATAAAAACACAACAGCAGTTCTGCCCACACTTTAAGAAGCACTACTGTAAAAGTCTGGATAATTCTCTTCCTGCATATTTATGCAAGAGTTCAGGTTTCCTGAACATCAAGAGAACTATCAAACTGTGGCATCTGAGTCAAAAGTCATTGAGATAGACAGAGCAGTCATGGCTCAGATCTGTTCCTTCAAGCTTTCTTCAAATTTGGGAATATTTTTGTATGCTATACTCCAGATGCATTTTAAAGATAAGGCCTCATTGTTTAGATGCTTTTTGGTTTTCAGAAAATGAAAAATGACAGACAGTAGATCTGCCAGGTTCCTGAAAATACTCCAGCTCCTCATCTCCCTGCTGAGCTGTCCCTTCGCGTCTGCAAGATGCTATCAGAGACATACAAGATTTCTGGACAAAAATGGGTTCTCAAGTTTTAAACTCATCAACAAAAATCTGAATAATATGGAATACTTCAGTTTATCATCATCGATACAACAAAGTGGATTTAGTCTGTCATACATCACATCTGTGCAGTAACGAGAGACTTCACCTTAAAAGCAGTTGCCTGGTTTTGCACATCCGTGTGATAAATTCCAGCCTCCGGTAGCCTGAAGTCATTACCCTTCACTTTGGGGGGAAAAAGAGGAGGAAGGGAGTGCTTTCCATAACAGACTCTCAGGCAACACTGTAAATACTGACTTTCATGGACATACTTTACTCCAAAGAACAGGGGCAAGCTGAACCAAGCAGTCTCCAGCCAAACCTTACAACCTTGTGCAGACAACACCACCTTTTCAGTCCAGTGCATAAAGGGCACAGTCTCCTCTACAACTAGAGCAGAAACCAGACCCTGAACAAGGATAAAAATGAGGAACCAGAAATAAAGTACAGTATGGATATAATTAGTTTAACACCAAGAGTTGCACAATGATTTGTCAAACGCTATCTAACTCTTTATTTATCCTCTCTGAGTCATTTCTTGGTACGTATGTTATTTCTACACAGGTATTATTTACACCAAACCATGAGTTTCATAGACCAGTGCTTTGTTACATCAGTCTCAAAATATGTGCACTACAACATGTATAAGTCACAGAGAACATTGGCACTTCCACTGTGCCCAACTTTTTCTTCTGAAAAAGGAAGATTTTAATTTGTATCTCTTCTTAGAGGTAAAGAAAATTAATAAATGCCCTAAGTAGGTACACACTGCTATTGTAAATATTATTGCTTAACAGTCATTTTGGTAATAATCTTCATACCACAAAATACTAGTTAAATGCAGGAACATTATGACATTAAACTCACAAACAATGCGGTAACCCCACAGCTGCACAGTAAGACACCCCAAAATTAGGAGGTTTGTCAAAATACACACTGTTCTCCAGAAACCAAAAAAAAAAAAAAAAAACAAACACTAGTTCAGGTAAGAGCTGCATCACTCCAGCACCCTCTGTCGGCCTTGCTGCAGCATTTTACTTTGTGTACTCATTTAAGAGTGTCATTTGTTTTACTCTTAAGCTATGACAAAGATTTCTTTACACAAAAACACACATGAAAAGCAAAAAAGAAAAAAAACACCACACAACGCAGCCCTATTGATAGAAACCTGAGATCTATAGCACAGCATAGCTTCATGTCAGAATACCCAGTACTGCTGGACCCATCACGCATTAGCCCATCTTTGCAGATGCTCAGAATTGATCTAATTACAAGGGCAAAATGTTCTTTATCAGCCTTTTCCGTGTCTGATACTTCTAATAGTCACCAGTGATAAATGGCATCTCACGTGCAGCTCCCACCAATAGAAATGACAGCTCTACAGAAAGAACAACTATTTTTATGGAACATCTTTCACTGTGGCAACTGAGAACTGACAATACATACATTACGCAGAGTATCACCCGCAAAAGAAAGGGCTCAAAGCACATCTCATCAAGCAGGCAGATAAATAAAGTCCAGATGCCAGACGCAAGGTGATCTAAATATAAACTCCATATACCGCGTTCTGGAGGACGGCCAGATGGTGTAATTTCCAGAAGCAAAGGCCCTTAGCCCAGCGAGCTCGGCAGCTGCCTCAGAAAGCCGGCTCGCGGCTTTGCAACAGCAGATGCGAAGTTGCAGTGGGGAGCGGAGAGGAAGAAGCGAGGGGAAGCGGTAGGGCCGAGATGGAGAAGCAGGCGTGCTCGCGTGGCGCTGGGGGAGGCGAGCGTGGCGCGGGCTGCTCCTGAGAAAAGCCGCCTGGGGGGTTATCGAGGTCCCTTCTGGCCCCTCGGCAGGCGAGAATGGCCGAAAGCAGCCGATGCCCAGCTGTGCAGCGGGAGGCAAAGACCCGCTGCCTGGCCGACCTGCAGTCCCTGAACTCAAGAAAAGCCACAGGCAAAGGAAAGGCGGGAGCAAAGGAGGCCTTGCTGAGCTGCCTGGCTGCTTCCACCAGCTGAATGGTCAAGGAACTGCCTCCTTTATCTACCTGCAGCTAAACCCTAGAGTCAACACTGACCAGAATCCAAAGAACCAACAAAAAAGCTTTTCTTAGCTGACCTCGAGTTTAACGAAAGGGAAAAATTTAGTCTCAGCAATGTCACCAGCTACTGCAAACCAGCTCCCAACAATGTCTCTTAACTGTGCACCTTTAAGCTCTGTACAGTTTTGTACCTGCTTACTTTTGTTTTCACAGCATCCTGTCATAGCCACTATCTCACCACTGTTCCAGGCTCTGCTCTCTGCTTCTCTTCTTTCCCGCATGCAGCTTCACATGATTCTCTCCTAATATTTCTGTGCTTATCGACTTTAAGACGGTGCTAATAAAAACTGGTGGTCAGATAATAATATCCAGAACATGCTGAAATGCACATAAACTTTTGCCAACCATATTTGTAATACTCTTTGTCAGAAAGCATTAATAGCCCATTTCAAATATTTACACACATGCTTCTGCTTTGGGTAATTTATATTTTACCACTTAACAGGGATGGAGAAATCAGTTTGATTTGGAATGTCAAGATGTGAATCATTAGAGTCAAATATTCATTGCACAGAACAAACCAGAAACTCTCTCATGAAATCTCTGCAGTTCATTTGAGGTCACTCACTAACCAGTGCAGAAGCCAGAGGTGAACCCAAACTGAATCCACATCCCTAAACCTCAAAACTGAAAAAAAAACAATTGAGGATTTGTAATGCAAGATGTTATCATCCATTTTCAGGAGTTACTATTTTGACAGTTATTTTCAGGCATTTATATTCTTACTTTATACTGGTTTCTGCTTGCAAAGATTTCTTTCTCTTTAGCTGTTTTCCTATTTTAAAACAAATTTACCGCTTTGTTTTTTCCACGTTTAAAAGCTCTGGTTCCAAACAGTAAATGGTAGAAGTTATTTCCTTTAAGACTTGGCTGTTTGTTAGATGGCTGGTTAGGGCTGCAGTACCCTGTTCAGTAACAGGTTACTTACGCAATGAAGTTCCTCTGCCTAGCAACCCTAAGGGTGGGGTTCAAAACAGCAACCGCACCAGTCACATTTTGCAACTAAAAGTGAGGGAAAAAAGAAAAAGAGAGTGGGGAACAGGGAGTGCAAGAAGAAATACTGCTTTTCTTCATGAGAAATGTACCTTACTAAGAAATAAAGGCAACAAACAAGATAGAAGAATGAATCAAAGGCAGCTGAAGTATTTCCCAAAGGTGTAATTAATTCTGAGATCATAATATGATAATGATTATTAAGAGAAATAATTCATGCAGAGAACATGTTAATCCCTGCAGAGGATCATGTAAATACTTTGCCATTCTGGCACTAATCTTCCCTTTCCACTGAATACTGAAACAATCTTTGCTCATAAAAAATTCACATTAAAAAAAATTAGTGGTAATATAGATGGATATTTTGAATACTTACAGAGAAAAGTTCAGTATTAGTATCTTTATGTTGAGGTGTTAAATTGAAAAAAAGTGAAGGCAAACATTAAAATTACTGTTGACTGAGTTTTAGGAATAAAATTAACCTTACTAATTTAACTTACTAAGTTTTTGCTAGTTAAAAATAGGCAAAATTACAAGATAAAATACATTATGTTGGAGAATCATAAATAAATATTCTGTGAAAGAATCAAGGAAACCAGTACTTCAAACATTAGCGAATGAGAAAAAACACCCACAAACTATTTAGCCAAGCATCACTTTATTGTTCACAAAAATTATTCCATTTAATCATTTCCCCACCTTCCCCAATCTGAAAGTATTTCCCTTCCCATGCTTGTCCAGGAACTGATGAAGTACCACTGTGAGAATAAGCTTAGCTGGGGAAGTCATCTATTTACATTCATACAGAACCTGTATTTTTCATCTTTTAAAGTATTTCATGCAGAAGGGAGCATGAAAGATCCCTCCCAAGCAGCAGGGACGCACTCAGCCAGTCCCTGGAGCACAGTGCCATACCTGGAACATCTGCACTTGCTTCAGACCACCTCTTTCTGTGCAGCACAACATAAAGCTTCTGGTGTGAGTGCTGGAAGGAGCAGAGCTCTGTCAGTTGCCAGCATCTACCCAACTAACTGCACTTCTCATTTGGTTTCGCCTGGCCAGGCCTGAGCAGCCTGCAGCTCTGAATTGCTGCAAACAGCTCAGAAAGGCAGCGTGAGCATTTCTGCACAATGATCCAGCTCGCGCTGAACATCCACGGCCGATCCTCATGCTTTCTTCTCATGCTATCAAAGACAACTAGTACAGTCTTTATTTATACTTCAGTTCTTATTCCAACATACCGGTCTCTTACACAGGAGCCTTTTCTGGTAACTATGTTGCTTTACACGGTAAGTAAATGCACTGAATGCATTTACTAAACGAGGAGTGTGAGATGCATCTTTCACGATCTGAAGCAGATTGGTAAACATACCAGTACTCGGAAGGCACCATTCTCTGACGTGTTATTATACAATCCCTAGAGCTCGACTCGACAGTTCGTTTCCTATCAAACATACACAAGGTCATGTGCTTCTTTTACATTCACCGAATTTGTGACAAATTGTTCTCCTTACCAGTTGACTGTATACCCACATCACCTGATTACTCTTAGCAAAGGCAGTTCTCCAATAAACATCCTGTGGTCCTAAAAGCACTTCATTCACTAGTAGAAAAGAAGATACAGTGATACAAAGTAAACACCTCAGCTGTTAAAAATTGGTAAGTGAAGGCCAGGATCAACCTTGTTTTCCAGCAGTGGCAGTACGTGAATGCTTGCTTCCCACCATGGTCACCGCTAGCTCCATTCTGGCTTTCTGAGGAGCTCCACACTGATGGAAACTTTGAAAATTAATATCAGTAAATGCCATCCCATTCTAGTTTTAAACCCTTGTGTCTCTGGCTATTTTGTAAGAGAATTTTTCAAAACACAACATTTCTACATAAATTTCACCCCAAAACAGCCCATCACTCTTGAATAACTTGTGTTTGTCAAGGATTTCAAAAGTGAAAAGGACAGAATCAGATGGTATTTTTAAAAGGCCCTAACAGCTGAGATAGAAGATTCAAAAAAAAAACCACAAACAAAAACCCCCCAACCCTCCCTCTACTTCACATTAACTTTTGTTGGGAAGGCTTGAGCACAGCCAGCAGAAAAGAGCTGGTGGGACAGAGCAGGATGGAGGATGAAGGCATCCAAATTTCCAGCATCAGCACTGATTTCCTCCTGGTGAAAGTGATCACGTAACCATGGCCTCATTGGGAGTCAAAGTAAGAAGGGGAGAACCCTTTATCGCTTAAAAAGTGAGCAGTTCTCTATACATGACTAAAAAGGAAGGTGAATGGTGGTGGGGTGATGCACTTGCCACCAGCAGGACAGTGCTGCATTCTCAGAACTCAGTTCTGTGCCTTTCTGTCCTACTGCAGGCATCTCTCGTGGTGCATCAAGTGTTGCTTTGGCGACTGCAGCAAGAGTGGAGGCCCACTTGAACAAAAATCCTCTTACAAAAAACCTCAGATTTTTAATTCGGGCCAAAAATCTGATACTTATTTTAGTAGGCTTTTGTGATGGGGCTGGCTGCAATAGTTTTCAGATAGGAGCTACTACTTTTGTTTTGCCAGTTTTAATTAAATTTGATCTCTAAACTGGCATTTCATTAAACAGTTTTCCTTTTTCTCATCTCCCTCCCCACTCTGTTTTGATTAATCAGATATGCAAGCAACTTCAGTGACCCAGACACTGCAATTTTCAATAAATAAACTCTGGATGAAATTCTTACACAATCTGTACAAAGAATCTCGAACAAGATTTAGACCTGAACTTTTTTAGCTTTTCTTGCAGGCATGAGCAGGAAGAATAATTTGAAAGACAGGTATCAAAACCAGTAGAACAGAAATCTGTTTTCCAGAGACCCTTTTCCTATCATGATCTGCAGACATTTTTTCCCCAGATAAGTAGCTTCAGGAAAAAAAAAACAAACAAAACATCCACTGCAGCCAATACCTTCCCTTCGTGTTATAAAATTGGCCATCTCTAATTTAGTTTAGATTTGTCTAATTAATAGGCAATTTCTGTAGTACAGCATTACTTTTTTCTTTTTCCATCTCAAGTAATTCTTTATTATTTTAGGTAAAAAAAAAAAAAAAAAGTAGAAATTTAATAACAAATCTAAATAACAACCAAGCAAGGCCTCTCCTTGACTTACAGTTGACTTACCATCTGTTATGCCTTTATACATAAAGGCCTTCAGAGTGAATAATTAAGAAGACTAACAGAAGTAACATGTAAGTAACTTTTTTAGTTTGGAATACCAATTAGTTTGCTGACCACTTACTTATTAAAACACTTAATGCCAAAAGACAAAAAAGAAATACCAATCCCAATGTGAAGTGAAAAATTTGAACTATTAGAGCCAAAGTTTCTGAATATTAGTAATCTGCCAAAAAAAATACAAAACCAAACTCCAGGTACCCAAAATTGATAATAATAGTGTTCTGAACAATACCTTTAGCAATTGCAATTTCTAGCTCAAAATTGGAATCAGAATCATGAAGACTTCTAAAACAATAGATAAATTTAAAAGAAGGATCTTCAGTTGCAAAATTCTTTAAAAGATGACTTCATTTAGGAAAATGAAACAATTCAGAATGCGTCTGTAAGGACACCTTTATACTTGCAATCAATATTGCCTTTATACTTGCAATCAGTATCGCTTTCCTCAGTCACACAATAAACCACTGTTAATCATACTGCCAGGAGAACTACTTCAGATGTAAGCTTCAAAACTTACGCTAACAAAACAAGATGAACTTCTAGCTCGAGTAAACATCCTTTTCTCAAAAGCATTAACAGTGAGCAGAGCCCTTGATGTGTTCTTCTCCACTGTGCTCAGAGGAAGATCCAGATCTGTTCACCTCTGACACTGAAGCTTCTGACAAATATCTATCCCTCTATTAAAAACACAGGTGGAAAAACTACTTAGTACAGTTTCAAGTTTTGAGAGAGAAATTTCAGGATACCTGCGCTTTGCAATACCCAACACTATCTGCTTTTCTGCAAGAAACCACTTATAAGGAAGTAATGTAAACAAATGCATGCAACTTTGATGTTAATGTCGTCCTGTATGCAAATCATAGATAGTAACATACACAGAATTCATTTACTGATGCTTAGCAACCTACATGGGAAATAAGGCATAGAAAAAAAAAATCTAAGTTCCAGGGGAATATAACAGAAAAATAGCAAATACCAGGTAGCTGAAATACAGGCTTAACCCTCCACTGATCTATTAAAAAAAGATCTCCCCTTTGCCTTTGTTGGAGGCATGTGCACATAAACAGACAGGCTTTGATGCTGTAATTTTTTCCAAGATGTTAGTTCAAAATTTCTGAAAAGCTAATTAAGCAAAATAACTGTGTCTGCAGTGTTTATGCAATAACACAGCTTTCCTTCGCTGTGTATAATTTTATAACACAGTTTTAACTGATCAGTAGACCTCAAAAGCCAGCCCACTTCAGCTCCACTCAACAGAGCTTCACACCACAGTGTAGGACCGGTGACAGAAAGCGCACCTCCGCTGCCAACGCTGTGACCCTGGCTCCGTGCAGCTCCCGAGGAGGTGCCAAGTCCAACATCCAGAGGGAAACCTTCACAGCCCTCTAATTTTCATTTCAAAGGGACAAATAGGAAGGCAAGGATCAGACAACAGCTGCCATTCACTGAATAGCCTATTAATGATGGGGCCATGCTAAAAGATAAATGCTCTTCGATTTTGAGGTTAATTACAGTTAGTAGCTTTCGATCTGTATCAATTTCATTTCTATTTTATCTGCCCAGCTAGAACACCATTCTCTCAGAAATAAATTTCACAAGTCTTTTCTCAGAGGTACATTTGTCAAGTTCACATTGTATATCTGAGACCTTCAATGTACTGAAAAATCTTATCCTTTTTTTCAATTAATAAGGCTGTTTTCTAACATCTGATGTAACATGGACTGAAGAACACAGGAAGAAACACAATTATTCCACCAAGAAACTACATCAAGATATTTTTGAAGAGGACACCACAAAGTATTAACTATTAACATATATATGGCTCATTGCTTCAGACACAACACAAAGCCTCTTTCCTGTTCAGTACAAATCCCTTGTTAAAATATTGTGCGTATAATGGAAAACATACAGGGTTTGAATAGTTTCTTCTACATAGACCATGACTAGTCTGTATAAAACCAACATATAAAACACCAATGCAAGTTTTACATTTGAGTCAGTTCTGGGACAGACAACAAAAAAAAACAAGTCTAAAACCCCAATTTTTTAATATGTCTCTCTGCAGGAAATAAGACTATTTAGGCATCCTACAAACCAGCTGACAAAAATGCTGATCACTTTTATACCTATCTAGTACCTCTGTGATCCTCTATCCCTACTATGTTTAAGAAAGACAACCCTGCTCTTTTTCCTCTCAGCTTGCATGTCTTGATTCATTTATAACCATTAGTGGCAGTTTGCCTATTTTTAAGCAGAAAAATGCACAGGAAGCCTGTGCAGCATTATAAGTTAACGAAGGAAATCAAGTGCCTCATCGTGTAATACAAATGTGAACTTTTTGTTACATGCTGTACGTGACTCACTACTTACCCTAGGCAATAAATTATCTAAAATTGAAACTGATGCTGATACTTGCCATCCTTCTTTAAGGCTTCTCTCAATTCTATCCCGTGACATTTGCCATCGCTATTTCACAATAACTACTGAATTAGTTTTGATTTCTTCTGATTTGTCCTTTTTTAAGTTCTAAATATATGGTCATAACCCGGTCATAACTTAACTTGCCCTAGAGAACATGAAGAGATGTTTGCTTTAAGGGGCATTTACTGTAAGATGGTTTGGAAACTTGAGGCATTGAAAGAGTGAAAAAAAAAAAAAAATCCGTGAAATTAAGCACACAACATTTATACAGGTATTACTTCATATCAGTCAATTCTTTCCCCTAAATAATTTAATTCAGCTTGCAAGCAGAAAAAACACCACCCCCAGCCTCAGGATTGTTGTATGCAAGCCAACTGCATGTATTTTATTTATTCTGATGGGGCTAATTAATAATGAAAAACAGCTCTTGCTACTGGGATTGCTAAAAAAGAATTTATGACAAGTTTACTACAGGGCAGCTGGACTGTATTTAGAACTATTGTGTATGGTCACTGATTTCCATCACACATTTGTAAAAATGACACATTTATTAAGCAAAACTGTTTATAAAGGCATGATGCTTGCAGTTCTTTGCTCCAGCAGATCTAAGACGTTTATCCCAGAAAATATCTTGCCATTACTTTACTCAGAGATACCTTCGCAATAGCAGTCAGATTTTTATCTGTTTTGAAAAGCGTGTCTTTAAGCTTTATCGGGCCACTTGTAAGTACTGTTCCTTAATTCCAGATGGCCTAGGATACCTTACTAAATTACTTCTAAACTAAAGCTTTGAAAATTAAATTAAGAGCTATCTTATAGGACTAAAACCAGAAGGAGGTAAGTACAGAGGCTCAAGGTTACAACTTGTTTTACTGAATCTTATGACACACCTTCTTATTTATTTCGGTTATATTTTTAAGAAATATAGTAATACATGCACCCTGACCAAATTCAGCCCACGCTAAAAGCCTTCAATTTTTTAACTTTTTGTTTTATGCCTGAGTTCTCAATCTTGGCACTACAGTAACTGTATATTTGTGTGTTCTTGCACACATAAGCCATTGGTACTTTGCTTAAAAGTTTATGCAAAAACTGTCACAGTCTGTTAATGTATTTCTCTGAGTTTTTTTAAAGTAAAAAGCATGCATGAATATCAAAGAGCACACTGTAAATGATCGTTTCTAATCTTAGACATGTATCAATTATTCACTAGCTCGTCCTTCTTGTGCTTTATCGTATAGAGTTCACCATGGCAACACTATTCTTCACTTCCTAGCCTTAATCAGTGAATCTGTAAACTAATATTAGATTTAGCTGTTGGATTACTTGATATTCTACTTATTACACCATGAACACAGGCACATCTCTCTTATTACACCATGAACTCTATACAGTTTCTGGGATATCAATAAACTTTCATTTGCTTAGCAATATTGAGATGGTAACTTTTCTAACAACTAGCTAGTTGCTATTTTGCTGCTAAGTATTAATATGAAGCTTTGAATTACCACCACCAACATTCAGAATGGAATTTAATGTCCAGATGTAATATCTGTCCTATGGCCCCTATACAAATTGGGAAATGGTCTACCTTTCAAAAACTATACATTTTAAAATCACTATTAAGCTTTAGAACGGAATCACTTGTTTTCAGCAAGTACCTTAATTAAAAAATGTCTTTGTAACTGACAGTCCTCTTGGGAGTATACAATTTACAGAAGATACAATTTATATTTCAAAGTTTTCTTTCCCCTTCTTCATGCTTTCCAGCATTGTTACACATATCATTTTCCATCTTCTCAAAATAAATGCATCTTCTTCTAGCAGCTTTTGGCCCAGCTGTTTGTCCTTTCCAGTGAGTTCCTTCTTTCAGTCTACTTTGCTTTTTCTTCACCCTATTTTCCTGTGTTTCTCCAATACTCTTGATCTTGTTAATTCTTGCCTTCCTTTTGCTGTTCCTCACACAGTCATACTTCCTTTACCCTCTGCTTTGTGAGGACTGTTTATCTCATTAATCCAAAAAAGAGAACTTTAATGCCTCGACATTGCACCGTTCCTTCGCTCAACTTGTAAAGTGGCACCGCAAACATTTCCTGTTTGCCCTACTCTTAAACTTGCTTTTTCACAAAGGTGTTCAACCTGCGATACGTCTGCTGGGGTCTCTAGGGAGCACTGATTCAAGTTTTAGTTTTGAGCATCTCACTACTTATCATCCTGGCAGCAATTTCCAAGGTTTCTTTCATATGTAAAAATCTAACTATAGTATTACCAGCACAGAAACAGTGAAATACACAGACAGCTTGTGGCCTTTCCCACTAAGTCCTTAATATTGTTCCCTCATGTTAACATGATGAACTGTGGGATATTTCCCTTAAACATTATCTGCACCACAGTTTAAATGAAAAAAAAAGCAGAATTCACTTTTCTGAAGGAGCTATCGTACCACTAAAACTCAAAAATATCAGACATTTCAGAGTTTTGCAGTAGGATGGATATTACCTAGAAAGAAAAACTGGTAGTGGTTTATGCTTGGCTGAGACCCCACTGTCCTCTATAGATCTGCAAGCCTTGGTGAGCATTCCCTCAGGTCTGGTTTGATTACCAGTGGACTCCTACTGCCTCTTGAAAGTAGAAATTATCAGCCTTGTATTGGGCGGGTGTCAGTTGTCCTGTGACAGAGCTGAGCAAGTCACAGCGGTTTCCTTGTGCTGCTATTTCCTCCAAAATCTTCACTTGTGGAATCCCACAGGGATCCACCTTCTTCCCATCCAGCTCAATATACATGAAGATAACAGGGTAAACCGTGAAGCAAGTTGGATCAGAAGTTTACTACTATTTTCAGAGCCTCATGATTGTCAACGAATGTGCCGAAGAACACACGAGAAGAAAGCACAGCTGGCTGAAGCTGCCTCCTCCAGGCAGAGATGATACTCAAAGGCCAGCGCCAGGGCCCTGTGCACTACTTCTTCACCCCCTCCTAGGGGGTCAGCTGGCTGTGCTTAAGGCTAGC
Organism: Tyto alba; assembly: GCF_018691265.1. Taxonomy (NCBI): domain Eukaryota; kingdom Metazoa; phylum Chordata; class Aves; order Strigiformes; family Tytonidae; genus Tyto; species Tyto alba. Next base: position 24,182,097 of record NW_024881282.1, on the reverse strand, counting down.
TCCACTCCAGTGCTGCCAGAGAGCTGTGAGGGCAAGAGCTACGAAAAGCCTTGTTGGAGAGTTCCCTCTTTTGCTTGGGAGCCACCTGGCCTCGCCAGCTGACTTGACCTTGGACTCGATTCCCAACTCCAGGCCTGTCTGGCGAACAGGGCTGTTGGCTGGATGCTGTCACCAGACTGCTCCACTCGTCTTGTTTGGGTGGGCTGGAACTACGCCCTTTGTTGTCACCTTTGTCTGCTGGCAGTCTCCCTTGCAGAGGAACCTCGTCCTGCTGCTCCCTGACAATTGGGCTCAAACACAGAAAAATGTTAAGCTCCCAGTAAGGGATGATGTGAATGTCCTGCCTAAGATAGCGGCAGCCTCAAACACCACTGAAAAAATGCATGCAGATACACTTTTTAAAATACTTTTTCCCCATCCATCAGTGACAAGGTCATCACACCTCCATGTTGTATTTTGAGTCAGCCCCAGTGATGCACACACTCACAATGCACACAGTTAACCATAATTCTCCGCATGTAGAAATAAAACTAACAGCCTTCAGTTCACTGCACTTCTTTCACACAACAGAAGCTGCTTCACCAGCAACAGAGGGCACTGGGATTATTCAGTTCAGGTGCACACACTGCAAACTCCCTCTGCTTCAGCTTCTTTGCTCCTGCTCAGACACTGGCTAAGTCACTAATTTTCAGTGATGTTCTCAGAACCGAGGAACTGCACGATCCTGATCAAGCAAAACTTACGCTCTTGATTCAACGTCTTCATTAATATGTTAGGTAGCACGTACACCAAATGACCTCGAGACCCAACTCTTAGCCCTCAGGTATAAACCATGCAATTTGCACTATGCAGAAACATAGCTTACAACTCCAGTAATGCAGCGTAGTACTCTTAGAGTGCAGTACAATCTGCAATTATTTCAACAAGGAAAAAAATCCAGTCCTTTGCTATGACTACAATAATTTAAAGAGATGGTCTCATGGCCAGCCAAGCTCACCTGGCAAAAAGATTGCACAGAGCTCATCACTGCAGCAGGGAAGTACTGCAGTCTGCTCCAGAGGCTACTACATTAACCTCAATGCCTTGCAGCCATTACAGTGCCCAGAGAGGCTTCACAAGTAATATCAGAGGAGAAAAAGCATCATATGCTAATGTGAGACTGCCTCCTATGACACTTCTGTAGAAACACTGCTGGAAGTTTATCAGTAGAACTGAATTAGCGCTTGTGCACATGCTGTCCTCTCTGCATAAATATGACGGGCAACCCCTACGTTCGCATCTGCTCTCGACGTTTGGTACCAATCCTAAAATGGATATTACACAGAGGAGAAAGTTTTCTTCCTCAAACTCCAGTCACTTTCCAAAATACAAGCTATGAACAACTCCATAAATAGGGCATGACTAAAATACATCTTGCATTAATTGGCTTTTTACGGCATAAAATTAAGACAATAAAATTTCAGAGCTTGAACTTGCAATTGTTTAGACTCCCATCCTAACTTTGATCCAAAAAGAGAACAGTATAAGCCTACCTACACAAATTATACTTCCTAATTAAATTATAATGGTAATTATTCAAGCAAATAAGCAGGAATTTTTTTATAAAAGCCTAACCACAGGAACTGATAATACCAACAAATTTCTGCTGGAAGTACTGAAAACTATCAGCATCCTGAAATGAGACCTTATTGTTAAGTCTTGTCATAAAACTTACATTCAGTTAATTAAAAAAATACACAAAATAGTTCTGTAGAGAACAAATGTTTATTTAAAGTAAGAGCAAATAAAATAAACTGCTACTTGAAATCTTTCCTTGAACAAACTTAGCTATTTTGACATTGTTATGTAAAAAGTGCTGTGTGTGTTATCCTTCACTTTGACCACCAGCTAAATCTCAACAATCTCTTTGTTTAAGTGGTCAGACTCTTATGATGAATATTAAACAAGACTATGCTGGAAAGGGTTATTTTCCCATTTACCATTTTTCCATCTGACCAGCAAAAAAATACAGAAGGCTTTCTGAATCACATGTAGCATGATGAAGACTCACTATTGACATTATTTTGTTCAAACTGTACAGCAGTATTCTACAGCTGATATTCAGAAGTGTGAGGTCAAATAAAGCAAGCTAGAGTGGATTTCTTTTCAATCGTCATAAAAAAAGAGTCTAGATTAAAAACCCACCCACTTTTCTGTCCTGCCATAATCTGCACTGTACATATAAACATACAAACAGTTTTCAAATTTTTTAAACTGAAAACAGAAAAGAAAATGCCAAGTAGTTACTGGCTGCAGTACCTCCTGGTTCTGACTGAAAAGATTAAATGGAAGTTAAATCAAAATAAAATAGTTCAAACTTAATTAAAAATAGCAACACTATCTATTCAAAGACTGATATGACTACACTCCAAATTTTAAGACATTTTTGATCTAAAAGATTACTTGTCATGATAGAATGGATCTGGCCCAAATTGCCATTAAAGCGTAATGCACTCACTGATATTGAATGGGATTGCTCCTTCCAGCAGCAGTGAGGATACAGACAAATTTAGAAGAATTACAGTATAGCAGCCTGTATCTTAAAAGTTCATTTAATAATGCTCCTAGTCTCATTAGAAGTCTCTAATGCTGTAAAATTTCTGATGCTAATATTTTTCCTTGAGATATTTCTAAGGACTTATTTCAGATATTAATAGGATTTTGTAGCTCTGAGATACTGTAACAGTTTTACAGCCTCTAATACGGCAGTAGGGGCTTGATTCAGTTACCCACACACAAGTACCTAGCGCTGCTTGAGATACTGCAGCAAATCCTGGTCCCCAAGTGTCAACTAAGAAGGATCCAGGTGTCACACAGGTGAAATTACAATTACCCTTTACATGGTCTTGCTTGGTACAGAAAACCTACTTAAGACCCTTAAATCTGTATTGTGTGTATGTCCCCCCAACAAATACTGAAGGAATCTGGACATACTTCAGGAATCTAAGCTGGTAAATAGACAGGCAGAGAGAGAAAAATAAAAAGAGAAATTTGAACAGATCAGTCTTGGATCATTTGGTTATATTTTGTGTAAAAACTAAGCAGACACCCTACAGAATTGCATTATACAATATTGCACACCAGTTAGTCACCAGAATGCCCATGATTAGCAACTTTAGCTTCTGGGTATAATTGACACCCCCATAAATAAAATAATTAAATTAAGCACTTACACAGAAACGTCAGAGCCTTTTCAGTTATGAAATGGAGATCACAACCCAGTAACATTTAAGTACAGGAAGTCCCCAAATCTACTTCTAACTTCCATGGATTTATGCACAGCTATGGGAGATGAGGACTGACAAATGAGCTGCAACAGCTCTTGCCCTCTGACAGTTGTGTAAACAGAGTTGGTCAGTTTATTGAAAGCATGCACACTGAAAACATGAAGTCACTCAAATTATGTTAGGACAAAAAACTTGGACTGAAATAGGTTGATCTATCAGTAATACCTGTAGCTTTTTTTTTCAGTTTGTGCACTGTCTACATAAAACTTACTGTATTAGGAAAATTCATTAAATACATCAAAGATAACAGCCTGAATATCAGATTGTGTGAAAAATTAATTAACTCCAAAGTTTGGTTATTAATGCAACGTATGGGGCATAATGCACAGACTGTTCCAATATGACGATAATGTTTTTTTCACTTTGTGGATCTTCTCGCAGTGGCATAGTTGAGAGGTCATAGTTGATTTAGCAAAAATTTTAAGCCGTCAGAAGTGCTGCCAGCGAAGAAGCACACATTGTATCTGTGGTGTTGAGGGACACCTGGGCATGCTCACTCTCCAACCCTTTATAAAAAAGAAGTCAAATAAAAACAAGTAATTGCATTGCTGATCTATGTGCAAAATGCCAATAATAAGCCACATATTATCGTCTAAAAGCGAGGAAATGTAATTTAGCAAAAGATTCCAGCAAGGAGCCTTGATAGGCCGACAGATTCAGTCCAACTGCTTGTAACACTGGTTTTGCAAGCAAACCCCCAGCTACCGTAGTGCAGGAAGAGTGTCCTTTGTGGCCCTGCTCTTCTGTCCTTAAAGCAACCCACCAGTGGTCAGTGACGTGCTTCTGCTTTGACCACGAGCCGGTTTAGAGACCAGAAAGCCACCACCAGTCCTGACAGCTCCGATGGTAACACACCAGGATGCCAGTCACTTCCACCCTGCTGGTGGTGGTGCTGGACCTCTGGTGCTTACCAGCAGCTCATCCTTAGCGGCAATAATATGAACTACTAAACAGTGACCAAACAGCGGTTAACCTTTTTTAATCCTGGCAAATGCAAGAACGATTAAGTTACAAAGTAAAAAGAATACTTCTGAGGGGCATATGCTGGAGTTAGTTAAATAAATACATACTTTCTCTGCTAGTCTGTATATAGCTTCAGACGCATCTGCGTCTGCCACTGGCAGGAAGAAAATATTTGTGTGGTATCACATCTACAGCAGCAAGAAACTCTAACAAGTGATGGTGGTACCTCCTCAGAGACAGAGATCTCAGGTACATCCCAAAAATGAAGCTGGTATTTGTTCTAGGCAGGCTCTAGCTCCAGCAGTGATATCTGCTTTGTACTATGGAATGATGAATGATGTCTGGAATTACGCAGATCCCCCCAGCAGGCACAAGTCTGCACTCCTCTCAGTCCAGTCATTACTTCCCATGGGCACGTGACAGAGCTACTGAGATGTTCTTCTGCTAAATGAAGGCTTATAAGAAAACATTGAAGCATGCTTCAAAATCAGCGATGTGGGTTCGTCCCCCCACTCCGTCAACAGCATCCTGCAGTGTGGAAGCTCACAGCAAGAGCACTTTGCCTGCTCCTGCCTGCAAAAATTTAACTCTAGGCTTCATTAACCACAGAGTTCCCACAGAAAGGAACACAGGAGCTATCAAAATAGCTCATACGAGTGCTTCATCTAATCCAGCATGCTGTCTGTTCATTAGCCTGTAGCAGATGGTTTGACAGAAGGTGCAAGAAATTCGTCAGTGGACAATTCTGGATTGGAAAACTGTTTTTTTCAGTCGTTCCATCTAGTTTGCTTATATTTTGAAGCAAAAGGATTTATAGCAGAAAGGACTTTAAAAATACTGAAGCAATTTATATATTGCGTGCATATATTACATATAAGCATCTAATCTTTTGTTGTAGAAATATCCGCATCTTCTCATTGCTCAGATATTTCTGTCAGTTATTTACATAAACCAGTGACACACCATCTAAAAAGAACTTCTTGCATACTTGAGGTTTTTTGACTTTATTACCCAGTCTTTACTCTTCCATCAAAAAGGATGGACGGAACACAGAATTCCCTTTCCTCATAAAGGCTAGTATTCTGCATATAGTTCTAAGTGGAAAAAGTTAAAAAGTGCCAATCTTCTCAATCTGGCTTTATATGGAAGGTTTTCCAAAGCCTATTTATCATTGTTGCCAGTCTCTGACTTCTATTTCTGCTCTCGTTTTGAACAGCAAATGGCTGTACGTAAACAGAGATCTTCATGTCTTTTCTGACAACTAATTCATATGGTTGGGTCAGGAAAAAAATTATTTCAGGGCCTAACTTATCTATTAAGCCATCAACACTGAAGAGTATTTACTCTGATGTCTCAAGGGTGTATCTGTATTTTACTTTATTCCTTTTGTTGAAGAAGTAGATCCAAATTTATGTCAACACTGAATTTCACACAACACAAACTCAGTCAGAATCTTGTGTCATTTCCAGTAAGCAAAGTAACCTGCCATCTGCAAGCATACTGCTGTTAACTGTTCACCCAGCACAATATCACAGTACTCTACCAACAGGTAGAAGTTTAATTATTGCCTTTTGCACTTTTTCAAACAGTTTTTATGATATAATCAAATGCTAATCTATAACTGCTACTGTAGTAGTTCCAGAGCCCCACAAACCGTATATAAAAAACCACTTGCCACAGCAATGCTCGAATAAAGCTGATGTGGCATATTAAGGATATATCTATTCTTCCCCATCTCCCAGGGGAAAAAAAAAAAAACACAACAACAACAACAAAAAAAAATCCCAAGAAACCCAAACCCCAAACTATGCAGTTTATTTAAGTCTTCAAAAACAACAGAAAACCAGATCAGGCATTTCTTCCTTTCCTTCACCTTTTAATAGTAGCAGAAATGAGAAGCAGAATGATAATATTAGAGATTGCCTCAGACATCATTTCAATACCACTCTTTGTCAGATGGATTCAGTGGCCTAAGTAACACCAGACTTCCATCACTCACAAATTGTTCTAGAGTTCTGGAGGCAGCACGTGGATCCTCCCAAGGGATGGGAAACATAATCAGATTGTTCAAACTCATTTGTGAATAGCGAGACCTTAGATACTGCTACCATGTACCTCAGAGCTAGGTATTAGTATGTGAATTGCTAGACCAGAATTGTTAAGGGAAAAAAGACTCCACAGCAATGTCTACAAGGCAGAAGACAGAAAGTAGTGACAGGAAAAAGACAGCATAGAAATTCCTTTAAAGACAGTGAAAAAAGGCAGCTACAGCAACCTTCCCTTCCCACAGTGGGTTTCCCTCCAATAATAACTTTGACCATAGGAGCTAAGGGAATCTTAGTCTTTTCCATTTTTATAATTAACAATGCCTTAAAAAAACCCACAACTCTTTAAATATGCTTATAAATTTAAATTGTAAATTCACTCAAAAAATTCAGTGGAAAGCTCACAAAAGACAATCATGTCAGCATATTAAATACCTGTATTTACACAGAACTTTGTGCAGTGTTCAATCTGTCGGAGATAAGAACATGTTCTTGACTGTTCCTTTTTGCCTCATATTTGTGTAAACTGCATTAGCATTTACAGCTGAAAGCGAATGCAGACTTCAGCTGGAACAGTCTTGTTTCCCCATCCCACTTTTATGTGAGACCGGTTTAAAAAAAAAAAAAAAAATAAAAGGAGAGAGCAGAAGAGGAAAAGAACCCCTCAAACTGCAACTTTTGTTCTCTGAAGTTGTGTTTAATTCAAATACAAAAATATGAACCTTAAGCAATATAGCTGTGCACAAGAAGAATCCAAGCTGGTTTGTTGCCAGTTGACACTATTTAAAAAGCTGAAACACAAACCTAAGCCATAGCTATGTCCATGCAGGAACTGTTCTTTCCTCCGGACCTTATCTCCAACCCACCAATCTTCAGCTGCTTCCTAGAGAGAAAAATATCCTCACAGTCTCCTCCAAGGACTAATAAATCATTTAGAACAATTTCTTCTAAATAACATCACTAACAAATCGGTATTTACATAAGCTTGTATAGCTTTAGCTCTCTAAAAAACAACCTTTTATTTCCCCATTACTTCTGAGCCATATCCACACTGGAGAACAAAAGGAAGGACAAGAAGCAAGCCCAGGCACCAACCCCGAGCTGTCCATACCACTCACCCTTGGATCTGATTTCATTCCCTCTGTGACAGAGCTGCTCCAGACTGAGGTCAGCTTAGCATCGTGTCCAGGTCCTGACCTGCAGACGTTGCCACTGAGGACTGACTTCTGCTGGAGGCAAACCCATGCTTCTCTGTCTCCCAACCTTTAACGGCATTGCAGCTTCTGGCTCTCTCCCCGCTTCCTCCTCTTCACCACATCTCAGAAGCTGGATCATACCCTCCTTGAGGGTAACTGCCCTTCCCTCCTCCTTTCAGAAACATTCAGAGCGTCCCAAAAGACAACAGTCAGGGCTAAATATATAGGCAGCTATTCTCTCTTCCTTTTATGATGGCAGCATTTTCCATCTAGTATACAAGATGCTGCATGTATACAAAAAATGGAAACACACAATGTATTTTTACCTTACAAGATGACATCAGTAAGCATTTTATGAACTGCAAGAGCAACATAAACAATTGTCATTCCGAAGGGCACCTGCTGGTGTTCTCATGAGACTACTGTAAATGGCCATAGTCCATTTGCTTTCCATGCTTAGACTGGGGAAGAAATATTACTGCAGCATGACTTTCCTAAGCCTATGTCATGACAGAAAGTCCTAATTACACCTTCCAGTGTTGTCCCTAAACAGGGAAAATCAGCCCTACAAAATTCTCACGTCGTTCTGACACTGACTGCCCAGACTTAAAATGTTTTCCACTCCTCAACAGACAAACATTGAGTGAAGAATCAGTCCTAGGTGATTTATGACTAGCAAATTGGTTACAGCTAACAAATTGTGCAATGAATGTAAGAAGATATTCAAAAAGTCAGCTTGACATGAAATAGAATAACATGGACTATTTTGAAGAATGTATTCAAATTAGTAGATGCAGAGTTATATGCTGTACTTCAACTAGAAGACTGCTGATTTTCAAAAGGCTTTACCTGCCCTCATTTCTCTTCTGTAAATGGTAATTTCTCCCCTGTCATCTTTTATTATGCTTTTCATTCACCCCATCTCTATCCAAATCTCATCCCCCTAATGCCTTCACATCAATCAATTTTCCTTAACTTAGAAATTAAGTTTATTTTTGCAATCTTTGCTTTTCCTTTTATCTTTATCTTCTGGATTTCACTTCTCATCTCCTGTTTATAAAGTATGACTAAACCGTTGAGAATGTACAGCATGTCAATACCAAGAGCAAACTTCTCAGTGCTGCAAGGTTTAATTGTGAATAACCATTACTGACAGAAAACAGTTTTCTACTCTTCTTTCTGCAATTTAAAAAAAAAAAAAATAACAGTATTGATTGTCATTTGCTATGGGACAATTTCCCATTTGCATGGTATGGATTAATTACAAGATGACTTCTGTAATATGACTTCCAGACAAGATTGCTAAATGACACTGCAACAGGCCAGACTGAAATAACATATCATAAAACCCATCCCTACTTAAACTGAGTCAAACATTGCGTTGGAGTATGTGACTCCACAAGTACTTTTAATAGGAGGAACAGGAGCATATATTTGCAGTATATATTAAAGCTATTCTTTCTGACAGGTGCCACAATCTCACATGATGCAGTGACTCCTTGTACAAACTCTTGCAAAGATATTTAGGATATTAAGCTGTCAGATACACACGCATCAAACTGTCCTACCTGAATAAACTGTACCTATTACTGCTTTCAAAATATCCATGAAAACTTAGAATTTGTGAAAAAAAAATTTTTTTAAATGTAGGTCTTATATTTTATTAAAAATAAACCAGTATTTTCAGGACTCTCCTGTTGACACTAGACATTTCAATAAATATTACCTGTTTTCATCATGTTTTAAACTTCTCGTACACAAATCATTTTCTTTTTTGAAATATATCTCTTTAAGGAGAGCATCAGAATGCCAAGTGCTGCAGAATAATTAAAACACAGATTTCAGGTCTGCTTTGCTAAAGCTAAGCAGATTATGTGATCACGAGGTCTGCAAACATCTCTCTCTTCCCCTCCCAGTAGTTTTCAACCACTTGGCAGATATTACTGATTTTTGACAGGATAGCGACCTCAAGGGTAGTTAAATTGCTACATGCTTTATGGAAACAGATGGCCAAGTGAAGAACAAGCTTCTGATGAGCAGCTCCCATAAATGCCCTGAATGAGATAAAGGCTGGAGTATGGATTCACATCATATTACACATTAGCAGAGCACACATGGAGAGAAACTTTACCATGCCTTCAACATAATGAAACCATTGATCATTAACAGCAGATGAAGCATAAGATAAAAACTCTAAGAAAATGAGCTTTACTAGCTCCAGACTTCATGGAAGGACAGGCTTGCTGCTAATGATGATTACAGTTAACCAGGAGACAGAAGAAATAGGCAAATATAATATGAAAGATGCAGATAATGGTCTTTTAGTTTTAATTTTAAATCTTTTAACAAAGACTGTCTAATGAAACTTTTAATAGCCAAACCAACCTCTCTCTCAGAATACATATTGCTACAAATATCTCAAATGAGCAGTGCATAAAACTCATGTATATAAATGTAGAATTGTAAGGAACATGAAAATGTTCATTTAATAATAACGAAGTTGAAAGTGCATCTACAGACTAACCAGGATCCATTAAACAATTGTAGAACAAATTCGGATTAACTTACTGCATATAGCTTTCCTTCTAACTCATTTCAAAACCCATCACACTGGGGGAAAAAAAAAAAAAAAAAAAAAAAAAAAAAAAAAGAGATTGATGAATTCTGTGAAGTTTCCTAAAATTACTTATTAAACAGAAATGTATGGAATTGCTCACTAAATAGCAGTCTATACCGCTATAGTACAATTAAAAACAATAGTTAGGTTACTTGTTGTCTGTCATTTCACCCTCACTGCCAATACTAACTGCAGGATTATTTGTGGTATTTCATCACTGAGGTTAAAGTCATGCTCTTGCCCAGCAGCAGTAAGGTTGCCACTCTCAACAAGTAAGCCTGCTTCTACCATAAGAGAAAATCAGCTTTTTTTCTGGAAGCATCAGTTTGTATTTTCTTTATACTAAGTCCAGAAGTACATAGCATTTTTTCCAAAGAACAAGAGCATCTATTCAAATTATTTTTGCTTTTATCTGAAAGAAAATACCAAGTAATAAAAAGGATGTAGTAGCTGATTTCACCCCTAAAACCCCCAAACGTCACTGTATTACTTTTACACAACTTGTCCAGTATACATATCATGATCACAGTGAAAGTCCTGCAGTGAATGAATACAGGTGCTCGGTTGCTAAATGAAGCCTTCCACAAGTTGAGATAAAGATTCTTTCTCAGAGATTTATTGTGCAATGAGCCTATCTCTGACAACCAATTCCTGTCTAAATAAGAATACGCCTAGTATTCAATTTAGAAGACAGCAATATCCCATAGCACTGTTGGATGTCTTCTGCTCCCTTACGAACGTAGAATACATAAAAGTTCCAGCCTCACTCCAGAGAGGTGCTCTGCCATGGAATCCTACGCCAAGTTTGTACACCCTGTCACAGCCTGCTCTGGAGGCCTTGCAATTCTGTTCCAAGACATACCACGTCCTATGATGCAAAGAATAAAACAAATCCACATCCTAACAGTCACTCATTTACAATGATGACTGACACTTGTATTTATAAACGCCTTTCAAATACTCTAATTATCTGTGCTCTTACGTAACTGAAATAAAACAAAATGCTCTACCGTGAAGCATGGGCTAATATTTTATAGACATTAGTAACACTATTTGTATTACCACATGCTTTGTTCCAGCTCATTTAAAAATATGATGAAGGATTTATGAGAAACTTTTTTTTCTAAAGTACAAACTTTCAAGATTTGTGTACCAAGTATGAGAGTAAATACATTCTGTGTTTTTACCTCTATGCTTTTAGACATTTGCCTAAAACATCTGAGGAGATTTCTTGGATGACATGGCTAATGTAACAAAAAGTCAGTAACAGGTATGATTTTTTTATCAAGGTTATATTGGAAAAGAAAACTTTAATTACCAAGGATAGACATCCAGGTTTTAAATTTAGTTCTCACTCCCTGTGACTGTACTCACCAAAAGCTCTCCCATCGTTTCTCCAGCCTGACACTGCCATCTATAGCAGTCTCCTGCAACAGATGCTTGCAGCCACGATGCCACTAGCAGAGAACAGAACGAGTGGTCGTGTTGCAAACACAAAGTGTTCTGTGGAAAACGGGTTTGGATGATATACTAGTACAAATATTAGCAACCAGTCACTTAAACTGGTGGAGCTGCCGTGGGATTAGCACAGCAGCCGCACTGATTTCTAGTCTAGGAGAGGTAACCGTCGAGCAGGAGCCATGGCACTTCCTTTCAGGGCCAGTCTGATATATATATATATATATATATATATATATAGAGAGAGAGAGAGAGAGAGAGAGAGAGAGAGAGAGAGAGAGAGAGAGAGAGAGAGATGTAAGTCATGGATTTCTTTCTACAAAAAAGGAAATGTAAAGCCATCCAGCTCACACAAAAGTTGGAGGAACACTGATTTGAAACAGCACTCTGTGCAATTTCAATCAAAGTTCAAACATGTAAGTCCTCAAATGTAGCGTGGAGCCTGTCAGGAGCTCGTGGAAGGTACTGCAGAATTTCACCAGCAAACTGTAAACCTTTCAAAAACCTCCACAGGACTGCATGAAAAGACCATAAAGTTCAGAAAAGCCAGCAAAAATTCCTAAGCAATACTATCATGAAATCTACGCTAGGTTCACAGGTATTTACTGGATAACACTGGCTGGTACCATTCTGCCATGTATTATTTTGACATGGTCATAAATACACACACACATAGCACACAACTTTTTTATACCAGTAGCCATCAACATCAGGAATATAACAGTATTCAGAAACAGACTCTAAGGATAAATGTGAGATGATGAGCATCCCACATTCAAGATGACACCGATACTGGAATTAAGCAATATTCATAAATAGACTGTACTATAACAACGCTTTTTTTCCCCCCACACTTTTAAGTCAAGCCAATAATTCAGGAGACTCAACTAAGTACGTATCAGGCTAGAGGGTCATTTCAGACTTCTTTGTTGTTTGTTGATGCTGTTTATTTATAAAATACTTGAACACTCACTATGCAAGCAATTGGCACACAAACTTCACAAGTTTCTCAATTCCAAAATAAAAGACCTGACTAACAAGCATGGTCACAGTCTCTATTTCAATCCCACAGGAGAAGCTGATAGCCCCCAGACCATTCTACAGCCTGGTGGTAATGGGAAGGAGTTTCTGTTCCAGACCTTGCTCCACAACAAACAGAAAAGGATTTCACACTCAGATGAGTGTTGTCACGTCAAGTATAAGGACGTGGGCAGAAGCACCTCTTTTCCCCAAATCTCACATTAGCCCAAATCATTGGATCTGGTGGAAAATACTCAGTGAATTTGGCCTGAGTCTGTAAACAGTCTGGCATCAAGGAAGTGAACAAACCCCCTGCATAACCTAGCTGCCCCCCAAATTAGCCATAGATCTAGACTGGCTCCTTGTATCGGCAACAACTACGTCCAAAATTATAAGAACTATGCATAATAACATCTGAAGAGGCTAATAAACATTATTTGGGTTTTAAGCCAATTCCAGAATAGAAAGCATTGGATTCACCTTGAATGTGGGATGAAAATTATCTCACATTTGTTCTTATGATTCCATCTGAAGCATTTGGTATTAGTCAGTGTCACAGACCCCATGTTTAATTTAGCACAGCCGTTCCAACATTCAATCCTTCAGGCCATAAAACTGAAAGCGTATGAGCTGCATTATGAAATTCTATGTTATAACAATAATGTTAAAGCTAGTGACAGCCTTTCTGTACACACTACAATAAGTAAACCATTCATGAGTCTAACAAGTGCATTCCCCGTTTTATGTTCTTGTCCATGTTCAGACTGAAATTCATTATAGGAATCACTGCTATCATGGTCTACTTGCAGACATATGATTATCTCCCCTTCCAAGATTTTGATCTTAACAGTCCAATATACACTGTTATAGCAACTATGCAAATCATTCTCGAATACTGTCAAACCAAATAAAGCCTTTATACCCTCCCAAAAAGTTTTATATTAGGGAAATGCAATGTGGCATTAGTTTATTTATTTTGCCATAATTATGTGCTAACAGGAGATTAATAGAGACTGGAAAAAACATAAACAAACTAAGTAGTCCACTTCTGAAACAGAAAAAATTATTATAAGAGCCCTAAAATAGTAGCAGTGGTAAAATTGAAAATCTCAAACATGTAATCTAGAGTTCAGTGAGCCTACAGAAGTTTATACATGACAAGAATATCTAAGAGTCACATAGGCATTACAGGACTAAATAAAATAACAAAAAATAACAACAAATAAAACCACCAAACATTTGATTTCTTCCTGAGTGGAAGCTCACTACAATTAATACAAGCCAATTAGCATAACTGTCAGGTGCTTCCATCATTATAAAATGACAGATGCTATCTGGAAAAGCAAGTTAAATTATTTATCAAATGATTCTAAATATAATCAAATTTAGTGCAGCCAGCCACTCAAACAGCTTCTAATAAATGATTGGATATGGCTCTAATGGAAAGCATGAGTTATTCAGAAGCATTTGCTATTAAGCAGCATCATACTAATGTTTTGAAATTCTACCCGGACACATCCAGAAGTGATATACCGTGAATCACATTACAAATACATTCTCCTCCTGCTTTTGAAATACTACCAGAAACATCCAAGAATTTACGCAAATTAAGAAACAAGTAATTTAGGCAGTCATGTATCATGATGGAGAACATGCAGATTTTTATTCTGCACAGCCTAAAAACATTTTTTTTTTCTGCTGAATGAAGAAAGGTGCCCGCATCATTTACCACATCAACAGCATCATAAATATCAGCCAAGGCTTCTTCAGAGCATTAAACAATGCCTATATAGTACAAAGGCAACTTCCATGTAATAACAGGCTGTACCATGTTGTTCTAGGCACATCCCTTCTCAGGGAAAATCAATTTCAAGATTAAAGCCAAAAAGCTTTCCTTCTATTAAAATGAGTAGACTCTTTGTCATTCCAAGAGACTATGTGACACTGTTAATGGTGAAAACACTCCAGCAAAAGTTGGGAGCAAACCGTCTCAAATTCTGGTTAAGGAACACAAGGCCAACGGACAAACAGAGATGGGTAAATTATTTGAGACATTTATTTGATTAAAGAAAGAAAACAACAGATAGTCTTCATAAGGTGTTTATGCATTTTAAATTAATACTCTAATCTGCCATTAGCCACATTCAAATAAATAAGAAATGTTAAGCAAATGCTTGGGAATAATAAATTTCTTATTTATGAGAGTAAAATTAAGCAATTATACTTAGAACAATGTTATGAAACAATCAGCCCTTTGGTCCAAAACACTGGCATGGTTTCTACTAGCTTCTAGAACTAAAGATACACATGATTACGATCACCCACGGATGGATGTGAGGTGCACAGTGGCACTACAAGAGGAAACACAAACAAATTGCAACACAATAAATTGCCATTAGATTAAGGGGGAAAAAAAAAAAAATCACCACAAAGGTGGTCAGACACTGGCACCATCACAACCACAGGAACTGTGGAACCTCTGTCCTTGGAGATGCTCAAAACTCACCTGGACAAGGTCTGAGTAACCTTATCAAACTGGACCTGCATTGAGTGCAGGGGCAGAACTGCATGACATTCAGAGGTCCTTTCCAATGTAAAATAGTCTATTATTCCATGCTTTTTTCTTAAAATTCCTTTCCCTATTGGAGATACACTTTTCCTTTTTCATCTACACAAGTCTCCCACATATTTGCAGTGGTTTTAAAATAAAAATCAGAATTCTGCTTTGTAAGGAGTCATGATGAGATCATTGATACAAATGATATATTTTTACACATTTGGCGCAACAAAACCCGTTTCCTTTATGGTAGTTCTGTCACCAGAAACAGCTGAGATACAGTAACCAGAACAAAACCAAAAGATTAATTTACAAAATAATAAACAGCACTGATCCTTGCAGCCTGTTATCACTCCTTCAACCTGCATCACCCACATGTTGCAGCTGTTCCAGAGAGAAGTGACAGGATAGAAAACGAAGAAAATGACAGATCAAAAAAGCTCGAGTCACCCTATAAAAAGTATTGCATGAATCAGGTGTGCACGTACATGAGACCTTGCATCTCACTCTGAAGACACACTGCAGAGGACAAAGCCATGAGCATCTTTGTTTCATGTGTTTAAGGAGTGACCTTACTGAAGATATTGTAAAAGCATCCTGCGTGTACCTGTGGATATTAACCAACCCACAGTTGCCCATGTCACTGAAACATTTTTTTTTTCTTTCCTCTAAAAACTGGCTTTTAAACCCCCCCCCCCAAACACCACGAGGCCTCCAGAACCACTTTCTTTCCCACTCCTTAAATAAGAACTGTGCTATTTTTAAGATGCATCGAGATGGGAGGCACATCTAAAAATAAGTTTGCCGGCGCTCAGCGGGCCACTGTCTCCCCCCCGCCCGTCCCTGACCGGGCAGCCGGCCCCGGCCCCGTTCCCCACCGCCTGAGGCGGCCCCGCGGCGGGGAGCGGGGCCGGGGCGGCAGGTGGGGCGGCGGCTTTGTCTCCGATCGGGCGCGGAGCGAAGGGGCCGGCGGGGTGGGCGACCGGGGCTCCTGTGGAGGAGGCGAAGGGGCGTGGGGTGGGGGGGGAGGGGAAAAGGGGGAGCCCCCACCTCACCGGCATCCCCGAAACTTTCTTCCGGGCCGCGAGGGAAGAGGCGCCGCCGCAACCAGCCCCCGGAGCGGAGCCGGGGATCGCCCGGTGTCCCCGCCTCTCCTCGTTAACCGGGGCGCGGCCGAGCGCCGCCCCCCCGCCCCAGCCGCCCGCCATCCGCCGGGGACGCGCCGCGCCTCAGCCGCCCGCTCCGCTCCGCTCCGCTCCCCTCCCCACGCCGGCCGCCGCCCGCTCAGCTCACTCACCCGCGCCCGGCGAGCGCAGCCACCGGCGCCTCCTTCCCTCGCTCGCTCCCTCCCTCCTGTCAAGTCGAGCCCGGCCTCCCTCCGCCCGACCCCTCCTTCGCGATCGGGAACCGCCGCAACCGGCCGGGCCCTCCCTCAGCGGCGCCGGGCGCCGCCCCGCTCTCACCTGGGTCCTGCCGCCGCCGCCGCGGGGGGGGGCGGGGGGGAGCGGAGGAGCGGGGAAGATGGAGGCGGCTCCGGGGCAGTTCCCCTCAGCGGCGAAATCGCGCCGCCTCGCCCGGAGGGCCCCGCGGTGGGGCGGGGCGGGCGGCTCCTCCCCGCCGGGACGCCCCGAGAGGCGAGGGGGGCGGTGGGCTGAGGCGGGCATGGCATGGCATGGCATGGCATGGCATGGCGGGGCGTGAGGCGGGAGGCGAGGCGGGCATGGCGGGGCGTGAGGCGGGAGGCGAGGCGGGCATGGCGGGGCGTGAGGCGGGAGGTGAGGCGGGCATGGCGGGGTGTGAGGCGGGAGGCGAGGCGGGCATGGCGGGGCGTGAGGCGGGAGGTGAGGCGGGCATGGCGGGGTGGGAGGCATGAGGCGAGGCGGGCATGGCGGGGCGTGAGGCGGGAGGTGAGGCGGGCATGGCGGGGTGGGAGGCGGGAGGCGAGGCGGGCATGGCGGGGCGGGAAGCAGGAGGCGAGGCGGGCATGGCGGGGCGTGAGGCGGGAGGTGAGGCGGGCATGGCGGGGTGGGAGGCATGAGGCGAGGCGGGCACGGCGGGCACGGCGGTGTCCTGCCCTTCGGGGAAACACGGAGCGACCTGGGCGTGTTACACGAGCCCGGCGCCGCTCTCCGCCACGACAGGCAGCGAGTGTCCGCGGTCACATAACCTGCCTCGGGAGGGGAGATGCTCTGTGTGCGAAACAGAAAAACGGAGGGTATCAAAGGGTGTAAAATCGGGGGTTTACGGGGAAACGTGTGCTGCCGCTAGTACCTGACAGCAAAGAGGTTTTCAACTGAAATCCTAGTTGGGGTGCGGGTCTAAAAATGAGTCAGAAGGGTTAAGTGGAATCGCAAAACAGAAAAGGGAGACGCTGCAAGGAGTGCTTTGCTCTGTGTTGGGAAAAGAGCGGGACCGTGAGGGGCATTGGGGTGCGACCACCGTCCTTCGCTGCTGGCTGCGTGAGCTGGCAAGGGACTGGGAATAGATTTGGGGTTTAAGCCTGTGGTGTCAGGTAACTTGCCCAGTGACATTACGTACGAAAGGGGTCAAACACAAAAGACTTAAATCCATTCATGTTGTTTCAGATAATTTTTAAAAATACTGAGGAGTGCTGCTAAGAATACAGACAAGTTGTGAGAAGGTTGTTCTTGCGAGGGTGAATGTGTTGGCTTGGGATATAAAAGTTTGTCAGCTGTAAAATACTAAGATATATACCAACTTCTACACAGCTTTAGGAAGACGGGCATGTAAAAGCAGCTTTGGTGTCTTTCTCCTACAAGAAATACACCATTTCTTAAACAGCATAGCTGATGAGGCCTGGTTTCCTAGGGAGGGATGTTCTTTCTCCCTGTATCCTTCCACTGAGTCTTCTCCATCTCTCCTACCAAAGTCACCAGTAGATTTTATCTCCTGCATGTATTCTGGGCTGGCATCCATGTGCAGAGCCGCTGGTCAAGAGACTTGTCATTAATCCTTCCAAATTAATGAGAGGCTCAAGTAAAACTGTGACATTAGTGGTGACATTAATTACTAGAGAAACTAATTGGGGTGTCTCTTCTAATTCTCTCTGAATTCTTGTGGAATTCCAAAGAATATAGTGTCTTTGAGACTTGTATCCCAGTTCTCCACTTGGCCTGTCAAACTGGCAAAGGCTTAAAAATTCGTTAGGGGCATGTGATGACAGACAAAAGGACAGAATAACAAAATAATCACATAAGCCCCACACTGTTTAGGGTTGAATCCAGGCTAAACCCAGACCATGTATGACTCATGTTAGTTTGTCATCCATTATAAACCATATGCTGTACTACAGTTAGACACCTCTGTGGCAATTAGACAATTGTGTGACATAAAACAACTCATAGCAATTAGTTTCGAAATTAAAACTCTTGAATCGCAGAGAGTAATTATGAATGGGAATTCTTTATCCAACAAGGATGTATCTAACAGGGTGTGACAGGCTGAAGAAAAAGTAGGTATTGTTGTCTATACATCATCCATACACTGTCTGTGCTGTCCGTTACTGCCAGGCAGCACAGACCTGTTAAAGGAAAGTGGGGTAATGGACCTCCACCTGCCTTGAAGTGCTGCTCAGCGTGCTGCAATGCAAGCTCCTAAATATTTTGGGTCAATGTCAGAGCATTCAGAGTGAGGAGGCAAGACACTGTTTTCTACACCAGCTAATTCAGTGCTTCAGCCTTCACTAAAACCTCATCTTTGACATTCTATAGGAAAACTGCATGATAAATACTTACAACTGAGAACCAGTATTCCCCTTACTGTGGGTTTGCATTTGCTGTTCGCTTTTCCCAATTACCCAGCTTTACAGTGTCCCTCATTGCATCTCTCTACTCTGCACGGGAAGTCAGTTGTTTTGGTCTAGAGCCATCTCATCTTCCCAGACCTGTATCTTGGGGATTATTTTATGAGAAAAATCAGCATCTTCATTTTAGACTTTGACCTTTATAACAATTAATTAGTGAAGATAAGGTATAATTATCAGAAACAGATATTCTGAGGAAATACAGGAAAAGTGTTATTACCTCAAACACATAGGATGCCTTTGCAAGCTGTGGCATCTTGTAGGTGGAGGGTAAGTTCTTGGAAGGCATCTTGGAATCTTGTAGGGATGTAAGGTTGCATGAGAACTCCAATTAAATCTCTACACATACAACTTTCAAAAGCCAGCAGGATCCAAGAATTTAAAGGTTATGCACACAATATTCATCTCCGAGAACGAATAGTGTGGGCAAGAAGTTAGAATTTGGCTGATTCTCCAGTGTATACTAACCAGTGAAGCTGAGCCACTACAGGATTAATTGTGACTCTGCATGCTGGGACAAAATTTCTACCCTTTGGGAAAAAAAGAGGACCAGAGGGGAAATTGTGACTTAGAAAGGACTGGGTAAGCCCCCCTGCCCTCAGAGCAGCTAGATTTGTAATAACATGTAACTAGGATTGCTCTTAAAGCCACAGGATAGATTAAATATGTTTTTCTAATATCTGTAGAAATCAGTTTTGAGAACCAGTGGCTTGCTGTAGAAGGCAACTCTATCCCACCTGTCCTTTGGGTGTGGAAGGAGGGGGCTATGCCAACATAATGCCTTATTTATCTATTACTCGTGGAAATCCTTGGCTTTATTAAAAAGAGACTGAAACCCAGTATGTCCTATGTCCCCGCATCCCATATTTGACAAATACTAGAAGTAGACACAAACAGGGAGTTGACTATCAAGTTGTGATGTGTTAAACAGTGACTGGAAAAGGGACAGCATTAACTGTGTGTCACTCAAGTGCTCCCCCCCCCCCCCCCCCCCCATGAGATTTTCACATTGATAATTTTTCAAAATATTTTGGAAGGATATCACTTGATATTCATAAGTTTAGTTCTTCTTTTGTGTGTTAGAATGATTGCAGATGGGGGTTAGGATGATTGTACTTCAGGTATTGTTATTTTAATTGTTCACTTAATTAGGAAATCTCATTCCTTAAATGCAGATGGGCATCATCTGGAGTTGGTTGGTTTTGGTTTTGTTTTTGTTTTTTTTTTTTTCATCCTGTCCATAAAACATGATCAGCTTTTCTTATGAGCACAAAAACTGTGTTATAATGAAAGGGTGAGAGGTGATTACTTTAGCATTTCAGCTACCAGGTAATCTATTCAGTAATTTGTTAAACTGTGGATCAACACCTTGCTAGAACAAGCTGCTAAGAGGCGAGGGCAGTCTAAGCTGAAGGAGAAAAAGTGAATTAACAGGAACGTGATGTTGAAGGAGTGTGTAGTGATGAAGGACTATAGAGTGTTGTTGTATATGCTACATGAAAGAAAATGAGTGAAATTAAGGGAAAGAATGTTGAAAAAAAGGAAGAATCTGTTAGAAGTGAGGAAACAGGGCACTGAAACTGAGGGGAACAGGTATCTGGTTTGAAAAGAGATTGGAATGATAGGATGAAGGGAGACAGGTGAGCTGAGAAAAAGGGTGTGTGGGGGAAGAAAAGGAATAAAATTGTGTTGAAGGAGAAACAATGAAAGAAGGTAAAGAAGAAGGTATTATGATGGGATACTGGGAAAAAGTATTGAGTGGCTGCATGTGGGGACCAGGCCAAAAAGGGTATGAACTGGATAATTGAAGGACCTCGTAAAGGAGACAAGCTGATGTGGAAGAAATATTGAACTGGAATCTGTGCAAGAAGGGTCACTGCATAGAACAGGGAGGGAATGGAGTATCTGAACTCTTTTGGCCTTATTTTCTATTATTTATCTAATGACAGTGGCAGCTCTTCATAATAGTAAGTAATGATGCTTATGTCCCTTGTAAGCAAATTAGAATACCTGTGTTCTTACGAGGATACTGAAGGCTGAATTTCCAGCCTGAAGTGATTACTCACAAGATGTGCATGCTGGGTGGGAGCTGGACCGTCATTTAATAAAGTGGCCTGTACGCTTTTAAAGATCACACAGTATGTCTGGATGCTCTCTGTAAAGCTCAGTATGTTTTAGAGTAGGAAGTTGTTTTTTTTTAACATTTTATCTCTGCATCTTTTGGCTTTAAAAATGCTTGTTTTGATGAGTTAACAGATATTCGGAAGCCAAACATAGCAGAAATTTTATAGCACAACTTTTAATGGGGAGGAATTTTGTACGCTGACAAAAAGTGATACGCTATGGCAGTTTGGGTTCTTTTGGTTTCTTCATTTCTCAGTTTCCAAGGAAACGAGGAAGCATGCTTGAAATGAATGTCTGGAAAAATCAGAGTTGCAACTGATGATTTATCATTTTGATTAAATCAAAACCAAATAGTTTTCCTAATTTGGACATTTTGGTACACCTAAGACCAGAATACTGTTAGTGTGTTTTGAAAGAGAGAGCAACTATCACAGCAGCTAACGTGGCTTGAAGTCCCCAACTTTTCTGCTTCTTCCCACTTCTTCAGTTAATGGCCTACTGACAATGAAAGACAAGGAAAACCTTCAGAAAATTTCAAAATTATCAAATTCAAAGGATTTGATGTGATAGTGGGGAGAAGGCATTAAGCACCCCTCTGCTTGACTCTTCCCTGCTTTTTCAAAGTATACAGAGTACAAGGGCTCTTCAGCTGTTGCACTACATTTACTTACACTTTGGTAACACTCAAAGGTCATCTTTTTTTTGCTCAGTTGTGACAAGTTCTGTCAAATATGTGATTCTGCAAACTCCCTTTCCTATGTTAACAAATGCTACATTAGCAGAGAGATAAAAGAGGAAGTTGTTATTGCTAAGGGCTGACACTTCCTTTCTCCCCTGACATTGAGAACTATTTTTAACTAAAGTGTAAATATCTAAAATGACATCATTTTATACTAGGCAGAGCTTGCCCATTTCTTTTAATTTAGAATGATCCAAGAAAATCCTGTTTCCATTCAATGAAGGCCAGGATCATGGAAATGCATGGAAATTACATTCTTAAAATACAGTCTCAGTTATTTCCAATGACTAGAACGGATCTCACCTTTTAACAATTTGCATTTTCTTTGCAGAGTCTTAAGTCCAGAAACATCTTATTCCAACAGTGAGATTTCAGGCAGGACTTTGACAGCTACTAACTCATCAGATTTGTGAAATGACCTCTGCAAGTTTCTTAGTTGGGGTAAGTGTGGACAGATTGAATGGGAGATGATGGTGGAGCTGACTTCAGCATCTTTGAGGAGGGGGGGTGTGTTTGAGGACTTCAAAACACCACCTGCAAAACATGCCACATGGAGATTCATCTTTCGGGGAATGATGAAGAAAATGCGTTTTGATAACGGCCTTTGTCAGTTCATGGAGGGAGGCACTGTCTTGAGGTACTCATGTTCACCATCCTTCAGGCATCGACGTACCCTTCAGATGTCTTCCACAAGCTCTGCTTTCTATGCACTTCCATCTAGTTTTACTGATTTTTCTGGCGGGGAACCAAAAGGTTGAAATTGATTGCCAAAGTCTAAATAAATTAAACTGTAATTGTTTGTCCCCTCTAAAAATCTCAAGGGTGCAGCGCAGTTCTCTGTGCTTCTTGCCTTTGTCATTTTATCAGTACAAAGGGGGTGCAGAAAGGTGATGTTTTATGTCAGTTTGCACAAGCAATTTCTCCAATAGCATGACTGGATTCAGAGCAATTGTGAATAGGGTCATAGCTGATTGGGAAATGAGCCTTACTGAGGTAATTATAGTTGTTTAACAGGAACTACAGTACTGGACCAAGCACTGAAATTATATTCCCCATGTTAGAACATTTCGTGAAGCATCAGGAAGATGTTACTCACTATGTACTACACCAGCTTTATCTGTATGCTGGTTTTCTGATCTGCACTGGTGATTGACATTGCTGTATCTTGAATAAGACATATGGGAATCTAACTTTAGTCTGCTTGCTTGGATTTATGTGTAGCAGCATGACCAAGACAATGACACACAAATACAGTGTGTTTTCCTTGTTAAGATTTTAGAGACAACAGAGACCCTAATTTTAGAACTGAGAATCCTCACGCTCACCTGGAGACTCTGTCAAGGGTGATAATAAGCTTAGTGTGTGTTAACACATGGGCTCTGAAACTCATAGAACAGCTGCCATCTCTGACTGTTACTATGTCTTATATCAAATGTTCTGCTTTCTCAGAAGTGCAAGGGCTGGCTGGATCTTACTGCATAATGAGTCAAATAGCAAATAAGAGACCTTTTTCACTTACATTTCACAGCATGTACTCCTTGGTTTTCCTGGGTGTTACATCCATGGAAACTGAGTTCCTCCAGAGTGGAAGGTGAGACCCTTGTTAGTGAATTAGCAATCTTAGTAGAAAATACAGGGCTGAGGTGACGTGCTGAGGTATGGGCTGCTTGAGGAAGACTGGCTGAGAAGGTAACTGCATGTGTGTGCAGCTCACATGAAACTAGTTTCCTTTGCTGCCTTAAACATCATTGCATTTCTAGAAACTCTAGAAAGAAAATAGGTATCATTAAGTGCTGCTTTCATGTCTGTGCTTAGAATCCAGGTGACTTAAGCAGCTGTCTCTGCTTACATTTTTTCTATTTATTATGAATGATGAAACTGTTTTGCCATATACTAAATAGTGAAGCAATGAGCAGGAGAGGCTTTTTACCTCAGGGTAAAGTATCCCAATAAATCACTTGGACAAACAGGCAGGAGTTGGAAGAGTAGCATAAAGCAGGCAGACTTCAGCCCTAGACTCTGATTTCTTCGAAATGTGTTTTTTGCATATATCACGGGCATGTGCATGTACACATGCACAGGCAAAGCCCGGTATATTTTCAGCCTTTTTCTCTAACTATGCTGGTGTGAGCTGTAACACACAGCACCAGATCCTCCTTTGGAGTCCTCTGGGCTGGAAGGAAGGTGAAGGCCTAATATAGTCTGCTTCAGCAACTGCCATAGCCTTTGTTTCTCGTTTATGTGGGTGGAAAATTAATTATACAGCCCCCTCTGTCCTACTGCCTCCTGTTCCTCTACATCCCCCTGGTGTAAAGGAATCATCTCCTTACGCAATACCTTTCAGTGTAAAACTGATAGCAGTGAATCTCACCTTTGCTAAGTGTGTGCTAGTGACTGTAAGTGCAAGGGTGAAGCAGTACAAATCACCAGGCAGTGTTTTAACCTTTATGAACAGGTAAATACAGGCAGGACTGCAGATGTTTTCCAGACCTCTGGACTCTGAATTTGTCATAGATCCCCATTTCTTCTTCCTTCAGACCCAAACGTGCAGCAGAAATTTCTAGGCTGCCTTTCTGATGTCATTTAATTCTATCCCTGAAGTCTCCGTATTATGCACAGGGCTGTAATAATCTCATGCTCTGTGTTGTTTGTGCCCATTTCACATAAATGCTTCATGTGTCACCATCCTAAATTGAAACTGCTTATTATCAGAGGCTCTGTTTTCTTATGCAATACAATCTTTGTCATAGGACTCATAGTTTTGAGCACTACTGACAGAAAATACAAACCTAAAAACTCATGAGTATGTTTAGATGGATTAAAAGTGATGAGTTTTTTTAAGCAAGGAGGTAGGGCAGCTTTAGTCATGTTTTGTTATGGGATAAAATTAATAACAATAGTTACCTTCTTCATTCCAGAGCCTCCTTAAAGAAGAATTTTAAGTTGTCCTTAATTGCACGGTAGGCACTCTGGGTGGGATTCAGCTGCCTCAGCACAGACATCTGGTTCCCTTTGAGAAGCCCTGGGGCAGCCAAGACATCTGATCTGTGGGAAGTTGGCAGGTATGGGTGGGGACCTCTGAGACGCTGCTCTCCCAGAGCCCATACCTAGGCTTCTCAAATGGCATTAGACACCTATGTTTAGACAGCTGAATTTCCCCCTTTCTGGCAAGGACTTGCTTGACAGAATTCCCCTGGTGCACATTTCCAGGCTTCAGTCCCCTGGTACACATTTCCAGACTTCAGAAGTCCTAATGCTCATTTTGGGTTTAATTTTAGTGGGAGTTTGCTCAGCAGCATATAGAGGTTCCACTGCTGTCCGTTCTTGTCCTCTTTTCAAGTGACTACTAGTTTACTGTCTGTCTGCTTGATGAAAATAAGTGTGTGTGGGAAGGTTCTGAATCTTTAACACAAAGAATTTTGTTTAATTTATTTTTTTGTTCAGCGGCATGCCCTTAAGAAACAAGTATTTATATCCAGGTTAAGATTTAATTTGTATGACTGAAAATTCAGAGTATTTTCCTCAATTTCAGAAACATCACTTCAGATGTTCAGCAATATGAGCAAGTGCAGAATTAATACATACATTTATACACTACGTAAGGTGAAACAATCTTCCTGCATAAACATGTAATTTAATCCCCAATTTATGTTCTCGGTGTTAATGATAAGGACGAATGCTTCTGCTGTCAGAAATATTATAATTTTTTATCGATTGGTTTTGTCTTATGGTGTTCTGTCAAGAACTGGCTATCTTATACCCCCTTGTGTTCAAGTCCATTTGACAACATATGTAGCAGTGTATCAATCTAATTCTTCAATTCTAGCAGAAATTTGGAACCAATTTTGAGGTACCCAGAGGTGCCTGGTTGCAGTAGAGCCATCAAAGGTGTTAACAAATGCATCTGTTCCCTGTCTCAAGAGGATTAAGAAGCAGAATTCACTGAAGACTGACACTTGGTTTTACATTAAGGATGAACTGATCTTTGGTTTTCTGCTGTTGAAAGGAAGAAGAGTCTCCCTTGTCCCCCATTTTTCTCCTCTTCAAGATCCTGGTTGCACGTTTCTGTTACTTAACCTTATGCCAATTCTTATACTCACTGAACTCTGCACAAACTCATTTAGTTCACCAACCTGATAGAAAACTAGTCCATCAAAAAATGAGTCATTTTTTTGTGAGTTAACAATTTGAATTCACTCCCAAAAATGTCAGACAAATGCCAGAGCTAATGCAAAAGAAGTGGGGCCACATAGCTGGACGTTGAATTGGGGCAGAGAAAGAAGAGTGGGGAAGCAATGAGAGCAAGATATTCCACTTCAGTAAATCATGATAAAGTCAGCTGCTGAGTATAACCACAACCAGAATATTGGATGAGTACTTGGAAATGGGGGTATCACTGTTCCTTTTATCTCTGTAGATCCTATGGCCAAAATACATGCTTAATGAGCAGTTAGTACAGATCTGTGCAGAACCACATCCCCTAAAGGAGCCAGTTAAGGTATATATTAAGTCAGATTTCATATGGTCACTGCTGGATTGACCAAGTCGTGAGATATCAAATCCTATGCCAGCCCAAATATTTGGCATGCTGTTTACTGTTTACATTTGTTTGCATTTACCTGTCGCTTGGCTTCCATATAGATTGCCAGGTGCCAGCCTTGTTGCATAATGCCACTTTTTGGTGTGATTTGTTCAGCTTTTTGCTACCAAAAAGCCAAGGCTCGCACTTTGACCAGCTGAAGGGATATTTCAGAACTCAGATTGAAAATATGAATATAGATTTTCTGTACGCAAAATACTTGCTTTCTAAAACCAAAGGCAGCACACAAACGTCATGCAATAAAATATTTCTGGGCACTGAAAACCTGTGGAATAGGTATGATGCTTTTGAGTGGATCAGTAATTAGGAGAGATACTGCTCTGTGTTATTCATAAATATTTCTAATTGCAGGAGAAACTTAGGCAAATACATTTCATATGTGTTTTCGGGGTCTTGGCATTATAAAAACATGGCATTTTATGTATCCTGAGAACAAAGTCTGGGTCTAAAAGGTCCAAATATAAATATGCTCAATTTAGCACGCTCAGGAAAATCAAGGATGAGTCAGTTCTAAAGGGATTTCACTCAGTGGTGCCAGAAGGTCGAGATAGTTCAAAGCAGAACTCTAGACAGTTGAATTTACTAGTGTCGGGGGGTTTTTGATATCTCAGAGTACTAGAAGTCCTTTTATGTTAGATTATAAACTGTTTAGTGGGGACAGGATAACTTTATTTATAGTTTAGGTATTTGTGGAAATGCTGGTAATGGCACACTTTTTTTTCCCCATTTTATTTCTTCTTGATTTCTGAGATGATGATCAGTACTTCTTTGAGATAACAAGATGCTGGGTTACAAAATGTCCTGACCCAGTTCTGAGTCTGCTTTTCTAAAGAACTTGGTTTGCCCACCCATAATGACTGAGGATGTGAGTTTGGAAACAGAATTTTTAAAGTCCCTTGATTGATCATTTAATAAATTGGGAGGAGATTAACTACTTGCTCGTGGTGACTTCACAAATATTTCCATGATTTCTCAAAAGCTGAATGTAATCTAAGAAAAAACAGAATCTTCCATATACTTACTAAATTAACACATAAAAATAACGTCATAAGATGCAGCTCTCTGGGCTGTTTTGAAAGGAAGCCAATATGATTTTTAAAACTTGTCTTAAATCTTGTCTTAACATTTATTTAAGGCTTCTGAGCTGAACTGTGCATTCAATGATTTGTGCTTTAGTAGAAGCCCAGGAGTATATGCCTGCCTTTTGGAGGATTCTGTTAGCTGTCTCTTCATTAGAAAATGTAATTATGAATATTGATGAGCAACACAGACTATAATACATATCTGATTTCAAACAGACTTTGTCAATAAAACCTCATACGTTATAAAAACTTCCTGCTTACCATGTTACTAATATAATCTTATTAATATTTAAAGGAACCTTACTCGTATGTGGCTGCTTATTTACTATTTGAATTTCACTAGGTTTACCTGAGGAAATGTTTTTCAATCTGTTTCCAGGGATCTCGTATGAATACTCGGGTTTAACTGTGATATAGCAGAGGAATTCTTGTTAAAAAAAAAAAAAAATAATAAATTGCATTTTAAAAGTCATTAGTAATCGCTTTCAGATCTACAGATAAAGAGTAACACATAGGAGAAAAATGTTTTCTACTATTTTCATATTAAATACATATCTTTCTTTTTTCTTTGTGCTTTTTAAGCTATTTGCTGGCATTGGTTTGAGGGAGAGAGAGGCCTTTGTCTGTGGCCCTCCTCTCTCTCTTACTTGCAAATAGTAAAGCAAATAATGAAACTTCTGTTAGTGCCACTCCAAGATGTGTTACCCAAGTTTCCACCTGTGGTCTCATGACCTGTTTAAGCTGATTCAGGTCTTGTCAGCCACTGAAAGGGGCACTACGCTTTCTCCCATCACCAGTTGCTGATCCCTGACCTCTCCCTCGCAGCAACGCTGGTTTTCTCTGTTTATTCAGTGAGCGGCTGAGAGGCAGCCCTGCAAGAAAACCTGGCTTAGCACCAGCCTAGGGTGCGAGCAGGAAGGGGAAACTATTTCAGCACAGAGAAGTGGAAACGTGGTTCAGGGAAACACCTTGGTCAGAGCTGTTCCCCCAGCACGTGTTTTTCTGATGCACAGCCCATCTGCTGCAGCTGTACGCTGATGAGACGATGATCTGACTCTGCGTGTGTGTATGAAGAAGGATCAGTAAAACTGTCCCAGCAAATCCACTTGATGACAGAGCTCCAGCACTTGCAGAGCTGGAACTGAACTTCTCAGGCAGTGGACCTCATCTTCTCTACATGCCCAAAGCTGATTTACGCAAGTGGCATTAAAAGGCCCCAGGATACCAGAGCAGGGAAGTTTTATACTCCTCTGCAGGTATGAAGCAACAGAAAACTGTTCAGTGCATGTACTCAGCTCCTGTGTTATTCTTGTGCTGGGATAACATTTCTCTCATGCTGAGTGGAGCTGGTTTTAGAGAGCTGAGGGCCAGTTTTATGGCAGTTAGTAATAGAAGGACATTTCCTTATTTGTTTTCTTACCCAAGGTGCACAACTGATTCAAGGAGATGAAATGGTAACAGAAATGCCACAGATATTTCAGTTAAAACACTTCTGCCTTGTGCCATCAAGAGCCGTACTTCTGGGTCTGTGTCCCTTTTGGATTTCTCGCAGACTCTCACAGGTGAAGAGCCCTGGTGCCACTTCATCTTATTCATCCGGGAAACTGTATCTCATTGAGGATCAGCCAGCATCCAGAAGTGAAGCTGAGGATCTCCTTTTTGAATAAATAGAAGTGTCAGGAAACATTTGCATGTTCTGTCAAAGAGCACTTTACCCTGACATAATCCCCTCAGTAGCTGTTAGGGTGAAAAGAGAGTTGGATTCTGAATGTGGGTGATTTGTAAGATTTATGGCATTAATGCTTTTTGCTGTCACGATAGATGCTGATAAGTGCAGTGTTCAATAACTCTTCTGTGCTTAAGTTGCATATTGGTCCATCTATATGTGCTATTTTTAAAATCACTGCCTGCACACAGGTTAGTTTCATCTCATCTCTTGATATTGTTCGTAATCCAAATGCCTCCAGTGGTTTAAGATTAATACTCCCTGTCTTGAAAAGCAAGAGAGCAAGCAGTCCCTGTGTAGCTGTTTTTTTGTTTTTTTTTTTTTTCCTGGCCAGCAGAGTCATGTGGGGAGAGGTCAGATGGAGCAAAGCTACCTTGAACCCTGGAGGTTGTTAGGGCTGCCATGCTGTGGTCACAGCTCTGCTGCCCTTTAAATAGGTGCAGTGTGAACTCTCCTTGCTGTGTGACCCGCTGCTGTCAGTTGATATAAAAACATTAAAGCCTCACAGGCTGTGTCTAGAGTCTTGTTACACTGCTTATGCCACCTCCCTAACAAATAAATTCCCTGCTGCTCCCCTCTGCCTAGTAGCTCTCAACAGCCTTCAGCCGTTCTCCCAAAGCATTGGGAAATGCTTGACCCTAAAACTGTGACTGGTGTCAGCTTTGGTGGCATGACTCCTCGGTTATTCTATGCGTCTGGCGTTGCAGAATGACAGATGGTGCTTTGTCCAGTGCCTGGAGCTGCTTTAAGCACCCATCTCTCCTCTCTCCCTTTTCTCAGTTTCATGGATATGTCACACGTGGACCGCTCGGCTCAGTGTGGGTGCTGAGGGACTGTAGCAGGAGCAGCTCCTCACCTAGAGCTGTATGGTGACATCCCAGGGTGTGATGGGGGAAGTTTGACTGAGGGCCAAGGTCAGCAGGGACTTGTTATGGATGCCACAAACTCTGGCGGCACATTTTTGGTGCCAGAGGGCCTCCCAGGGACCGTCTGGTAGATCTGCTCAGGGCAGTCAACATGGAGGTGCTTGTTACAACCTTAGAGCTGTGGACTACAGGAGTGTATAAGAAACATTAACTGTTAAGTGGAAATAAAATCCAAGGACTGTTGTTATTTTTGATTGTGCTATCACGCAGGGCAAAAATATCTCTAGTAAAAATGAACTCCTTTCTTGAAATACCTTTTCTCTTGCAGTGAAAGTCTCCCACATGTTAGAGAAGTGATTAAAGAGCTAAAGAGCTGCCATGAATATCTTGTTAATTCCTTTGTGTTGTGCTGCTTGGTGAACCTTTACAAAGGAGATTATTTACTCTCCAGTTCCCCCATTGTCATTTTCTTGCCCCTTTCTACGCGTGGTAGTGGAAGCAAAGCAAAAGTAACTAGTAAAGATAAGTGAAAAGCAGCATTTCATTCAGTTACATAATGTTATTATCGGTGCACACAAAACAGAGCTGAAAAATAATACAGGAATAAAATGGAGATGGAGCAAAGACAGTAAATGGCAGGGAGCTTTAAAAAAAAAAAAAAAAAGGATAACAAACCTTGAAAGAGGAGAGCATCTTCCTTCTTCACATTAAACTATTTGGCTTTGGTTTTCTGGCTTGTCTTGCAATAAGGTGATGAAATAGTGTCATTACAAGCATTACAATTACACTGTGCTTCAGGAAGTGCAGGGCTGGTTGCAATCCTTGAAACTGGTTTTAGGCACAAACAAAATTCACAGCTTGTGTTTGGGGGTTTGCTGACCCTTTCAAGGAAGGAGGGGTGTCCTGTGGGAGATAGCTGCACTACTTGCAGCTTTGCTTTTATTAGTGAGAGTCAAATTATAAACACAGACATTAGATTAAGAATTAACTCTCAACCAGTGTGCACAACCAGCATTGTAACGTTTTACCTTACATGTGATGGGTATTTCAGTGCTCTGTTTTTCTTAAGCTTTTAGGCTGCAGAACGGATAACACTGAGATACTGCTCATACCGATGAACACATCATCTTGTTTGACCTTTCAGAAACTATTGATATTATTGATTTCTAAATGGTAGAATAATAGGAGAAGGCAGCCCGAGCCATGAATATGTTTTGTTGCAGCCTTTTTTTAGAATTAAGAGGCTCTCTTTTGATACATAATTTATTTAAAAGGCATCTGTGTGCTTGAATGCAGAGATGTAGTTCAACATTCTGTCCACCATCACCATCATCTATCATCCTGAAGTACTTTTTATAGATTTATGCACACAGGAAGGTGACTAACTTTACTTTCTGTTCCATTATTCATGTGTTGTCCTGAGGGGACCTTTGTTGATATTACAGTGTGCCTCCTGAACAACCTTTGTTCAGAGTAGAAAAACTAAGTGTTTTTATCCTGGACAAACAATGAATAATGCCCAGTATTGTAGAGCTATCCTAAGGGTACATACTTATTGTAAAACACTAAACATTGAAAATGCTGAATAAAACTGGTTGCTGCAAGAGTTTTGAAATTCCTGTTTTAAAATACATCATCCTCTGGACATCGTTTAGTATCACTGCAACCAGTCTAGTTTGATCCATTTTATCTTTTCTGTTGAGTAGGGAGATAATATAAAAGATTACCATTTAAAAGATCGAGCTCTGAGTTAGAGTATCTCCTGTTAGGATTTCCAAGTCTGTAGTGTTTGTTGATCAGTCATTCACTGATAAAAGGTACAGGCGAATGTTTTTTTCTGCCATCAGGCTCATAATAACTTTAAAAAACTTCCCTATATTGCAGGCAATTGAACTGCACTTGGGATTTTCACTGTTCACCTTCAGTTCCTGCTCTTGTGTTTCATTTGTCATTGATCGCATACTAGATCTGAGGGACAAGAAATAATTTTATTCATCACTGTGTTCTGTCAAAAAAGTTATGTTGTAATGCCAGCTGTTAGATTTTTCCTATTTGCTTGTTAAACAGATCCCAGTAACAACTGAGTAAAAATATTTAGTGCAGTACAAAGGCAACTCTCCTTTTAGTTCTTCGTGGTGGGCGATTATATGAGCAATATTTGTTCAGGCACAGCTGTTTGTTCTGATCTTTTTTTTTTTTTTTTTTCCCAAAATTAAAAATCGGGCAAATAGCCATGGAAATGCTTATAAAGAATTACAATCATAAGAGGGGAAAAAAAAATCCCACAAATCTTTTTAACCCCCTTCAATATTTTATATGCTAAGAAACTGTGTAAGGTCATATGAGGGGGACGTTCCTGAGGAATGGAAGAAAGAAAATATCACTCCTATATTCAGGAAGGTCAAGAAAGAGGATCCAGGTGTGATGGTTTGAGCTCAGAGAGCAACTGAGCACTACGAAGCCACTCACTCCCTCCTTCCCCCTCAGGAATGGAAAGGAGAAAATAAAGTAAAAATCGTGGGGATCGAGATGAGGACAGGGAGGGATGACTCACCCATTACAGTCACAGGCAAAAGACAGGCTCATTAGGGGAGGAAAAGAATATAAATTTAATTCAGACACAAACAGCAACACTTAACAGACAGAGTAGGACAGTGGGAAGCGTTGCCACATCTTGAAAACACCTTCCCTCCACGCCGCCCTTCTTCCCAGACTCAGCTCTGCTCCAGATTTCTCTACCTCCTCCCCCTCAGCAGTGCAGGGGGCAGGGGATGGGGGGTGCAGTCAGTGCTGCTACTTCTTCCTCCGTGCATTCTTTCCCTGCTCCAGCATGGCTCCCCTCTCACAGGAGGCAGCCCTCCACAAACTTTCTCCGACGTGAGTCCTTCCCGTGGGGTGCAGCCACTCCTATGCTGATCCGGTGGGGGTCACTCCTGCATGTTGCAGTCCTCCCAGTGGGGACTGCTTCCCAGAGAGTCCCGGCCTTCTTTTTCATCACCTGCTCCAGCATGGGCTCCTTTGCAGGCTGCAGGTGGGTCTCTGCTCCACCGAGTACCTCCACGGGTGGCAGGGGGGGCGGCCCTGCTGTCTCCCCACGGGATACAGGGGTCTCTGCTCCAGCACACCTCCCCCCCTTCCTTCTCCTTCCTTCCACTGACCTCAGTGTTCACAGGTGTCCTCACAACTCCAAATCCTCCTTCCAGCTGCTCCTTCTTAAATATGTTATCGCAGAGGCACAGCCACCACCGCTAATTGGCTCCTCCTTGGTGCAGAGGTGGGTCTGACTTGGAGCTGGAGGAGCTTCAAGAAGCTTCTCACAGGGGGTCACCGCTGTAGCCCCCTCCCCCTCTACCAAAAATCCCACTACACACATAAACCCAGAGCACTAAGGAACCACAGGTCAGTCAGCTTCACCCTGATCCTTGGGAAGGTGATGGAGCAAATAATCCTGGAAACCATTTCCAAACATATATGAAGGACAAATAGATGACTGGGGAGTAGTCAGCATGTTTGTATGAAAGGGAAATCATCCTTGACCGACTCGATAGCCTTCTACAATGAGATGACTGCCTTGGTGGATGAAGGGAGAGCAGTGGATCCTGTTTATCTCAACTCTAGTGAGTCTTTTGACACTGTCTCCCATAATGTCCCCTAGGCAGACTGATGAAATATGAACTAGATAAATGGACAGTAAGGTGGATTGAAAACAGATGCCAGGCTGAGAGACACACAGTCCAGCTGGAGGCCAGTGACTAGTGAAGTACTCCAAGGGTTGATACCGGGGCCAACACCCTTTAACATCCTCATTAATGACCTGGACAATGGGACAGAGTTTGCAGAGGAACAGGGGCTGGTGCTCCAGGTAGCTGTGCTGCCATTCAGATGGATCTCAACAGGCTGGAGAGATGCTCTGCCAGGGATTTCACAAGGTTCAACAAAGGGAAAAGCCAAGCCCTGCCCCTGGGGAGGAATCACCCCGTGCACCAGCACATGCCGGGGACCCACCAGCTGGAAAGCAGCTCTGAAGGACTTGGGGGTCCTGGTGGAGAGCAAGCGGATCATGAGCCAGCAATGTGCCTTTGTAGTAAAAAAGGCCAAGGTCTCCTGGGCTGTGTTAGGAAGAGTATTTCCAGCAGGTCAGGGGAGGTGATCGTTCCTCTCTGCTCAGCCCTGGTGAGACACATCTGGAGTGCTGGGTCTACGTCTGGGTTCCCCAGCAGAAGGGAGACATGTACGTACCAAACTGTGACCAAGGAATATGTCCATGAAGATCACTCAGGGACTGGAGCATCTGACATACCAGGAGAGGCTGAGAGAGCTGGGACTGTTCCACCTGGAGAAGAGAAGGCTCAGGGAGGTTCTTACCACCGTGTGTAAATAGCTGTTGGGGGGGAGTAAAGAAGACAGAGCCAGTCTTCCCTGTGGTGCCCAGTGACAGGGCAGAAGACCATGGGCACAAATTTAAACACAGGAAATTCTGTTTAAATGTAAGAAAAGAAAAATCTTTCCTGTACAGTGATCAAAAAATGGAAGAGGCAACCCAGAGATGTTGTGGAGCCTGCATGCATAGGAGATATTCAAAACCAAGGTGGACATGATCCTGTAAGACCTGCTGTAGCTGATCCAGCTCGAGCTCAGATGTTGGCCTAGATCTCCAGAGATGCCTTCCAACCTCAACTTTTCTGTGCCTCTGTGATTCTGTAATCTCTGATTCTGTAATTAATTCCTCCTTTTTTTCTTTTTAACAATTTGCCTTTCGTTTTTTACATCTTATCAGAGGAGGACAGGGCCATCAAGGTTTACAACTTAGAGAAAAAAGAGTAGCAGTGTTGCAAAAAGCCAATAGCTTTTAAGGGCTGACAATGAGACTTAGATGTCTGAGACATTTTAGTCAGAAAAAGCAAGGCTTTTTGCTTCTTTCATTTTCATAGGAAATTCAATTACTGCAAGTGGAAACCCAGAAAAGACAAATTTTAATTAATTTGTTTATTTTAATAAATGACATATTTTAAATAAAAATCTGTTGGAACATCTTACCAATGAATATGGACTAGTATCCTTCTGTCTTTTAAAATCAAATTTAGCTGGACAGTCAAGGTTGGATAAAGATCAAGTTCTACTTTATCCCGTAGTTCAAGAGAAAGAACCATTTTAAGTGAAGGTTTTGTCAGGAAGAATAAACCTTGACAAACTGTGTCTCCATTATCCTAGGGAAGTGTCCAGAGAGGTGTATTCAAGACCAATTTTCCTTCCCATCACCACTATTTAGCTATTGCAGTGCATAGGGTTTCTACAGAGGTGCCTCAGCTGGTACGTCAGGAGAGGAAATTGCCTCTCCAGAGCAGAGGCGTGGAGGCTGGACGATGGGTAGTTGGCAGCACCTCTGCTTGCAGAGACAACACTTATTTGGGGTGGCAGGGCAGCCTCAGCTGCGGTGCTGCCCTCTGACTTCTGCTCCAGCCTGTGACCACCCTTTCTGCAGTAACAACAGTGGGGCTGCTTCGCTCCTTCCCTGGCATCCCCATCCAGCGTAATAGCCCGGGTGTATCCCAAGTCCTGCCGTGTCTGAGGAAGGGAACTTCCTATAGCACCTACAACAGCCAGAACCTACTTCACCTCCGCAACTATGAGCAGAGAAACCACCAATCAATACGAACCAGCAAGTTTCTATAGCTCCTGTGCTCCTGCTCTGCCATCACCAGGCACGTGCTGAACCCAGGAGGCCCCAGGGACCATTCAGGCCAAGCAGGACATCAAATTAAGGCACCCAGTGGGTTGCTCGGTACTGGAAAGCAGGTTGACAGGGTCACTAACTGGGACCATCTTCTGATAGCTAAATGGAAATTCAGATTTCTTCAGACTGAACCCCATGATGAAGTGTGCACTGTGTTGAATACTTGGGTCAAAACCTCACAGTTGGGCTCATTGCCACAGTACAAAGACCTTATTATTGGACTTGACTTCCTGCCTTCGGGGTGGTTCAAATATATCCGTTGTATTTCACAGTCCGGGTGGGCCTGAAGCACATACTCAGCCTCATCACCTCAACTGAGAAATGTTAACTCTTCAGGCTCCTCCTTATTTTCATTGAAATGCCCATACACTTGGGTTTTTTTCCTCCCTTTCTGCGTCTTCCTCATTGCTTCAAACTCCTTTTGTTTGATGACACTTCAGAATGATTTATGAACTGGAGCTTCTAAAATATTTTCCGGAACCTTCTTTATTAAATATTAAAAAAAAAAAAAAAAAAAGTGAAAGTTTTGCTTTACTCTTTCTCTAGGAGCTTGATTCTTGTATTTATAACAGGTAGGCAGCTCATATGCAATAAAGGCAAAATATAGCTAAGGTGGTTATGAAAACATAACTAATAACAGGGACTTGTTCTTTCCTGCAAGTACCTCAGTCCCATAAATACTCCCCCAAGCATGTGTTTACCCATGCTGCCTGGATGCCTATGCTTCATAAAACCTGATGCAATGAAAACTGAATTGACTACTTTCAAGGGTCATTCTGAGAGCTTCGATATTTAATTTTTATTTCAGTCTGGGCTCTGTTGCTTACACAGGAAGTTTCACTTGACTTTTAGTACCTTAAAAATACTGTAATAACACTGCTCGGGTCTTGCAGTTCTGTGTAACAACTTTATGTGCACAAAGAGACATTCACCACCCTACAGAGCTCACATATTACTTAAACCTTACAAGTTTAATATAGATTTACACATTGCATAGAACGTTCTGGCCTTCTCCCACCAAGGACTTCCAACCCTGGGAGAAACAGCCCTCCACAAGGATATATCCTGAAATTGGTAGTACACACCAAACGAGACAAAGGTCCTTTCCCTTAATCTATGTATGTTGCATGAAGACTATACCTAACAAGTACAGATACACCAGCTCTACAGGGAAGGGTGATGAATAGTAGAAAATTGCTGCTGTTTTTAGCCCCAGTGCAGAGTCTGCCCGTGTTTCAATCTGCAGTACAAATCTCCCCTGATGAATGCAACAGTTGTGATTTTATTTTCCAGGCAGATGCATACAGAGGTGGTAATGGCCAAAAAGAGTCTGCATATGAATCTGAAAGAGATTAATGCATCTGTAAGGCAGTTAGGTTCTGTTTCTGTTATCCTGCTGAGAATCGACCACTTGTAGATTGGTAAGTAGAAGTTAGCACTGTCCTGAGTAGTTATT
Organism: Tyto alba; assembly: GCF_018691265.1. NCBI lineage: Eukaryota > Metazoa > Chordata > Aves > Strigiformes > Tytonidae > Tyto > Tyto alba. The sequence goes on along the minus strand of NW_024881282.1, from coordinate 24,144,765 downwards.
GTTTAAAAATCCAAGCGTGAATGAAGAGCTATGGGTGAGGGGATCGTCTGTCTGCATGACTGAAGTGGCCAAATTTTTTTCATCATTTCAGAACATTGCCCTTCTTCAATGACTGTCCAGTGACTGCTTCAACTTCTCCTTAAAGAAACTAGTTGCGAGAGTATAGAGAATGAGGTTCAAGTCAATGTGTATTGGCAGAACAAATATCACTGCCCAGGAAGGGTATCTAGGAAAAAAAGTACGATACTTCGTATGCTCTGTTGTAGGAATGCTAAAGAAGCAAACGTGTCTTTATGTAATTTTTACTTTATGTCCTTTATTTTACTTTATGTAATGTCACTTTATGTTATTTTTTGTGGAACGTGACCACAGTGCTATTTTTACAAGAAAGGGATTTGAATTCAACGTTGCTTATTGTGGTTTTCATTTTGTTCACCATGGGTTTTCATGAAAAGGGGGAAAAAAAAGGATTTTTCACCAGAGAGTGTCTTTCTCTCTACCTAATGGAATTTAATAAAAGCACTAAACATGAGTTGAAGTCCATCTCTCTTTAGGATACTGTTTAATATAAATCCAAATCCCATACCTATTTTTCACACGGCAGTTTTCATCAGTAAGTTTCAAAATGCCTTACAAAAGCTATTGTCATTATTATTTTACAGAGGGGAACCTGGAGTACAGAAGGGTGAAGTAACCTGCTCAGGGGTCCGGGAGCTGGGCTGTGTATATATCCTCACCAGTGCGAACCCCGCGCCAGCCACAGCTGTACATCTGAACACCCTCATGATCGCTGTGCTTTGTTTGCCACAGCCTACATGTAATCACTTTTCTCCTGATTATGCAAATGCAATTCAGTGCTCCCAATGAGGCTAAATAGGTATTATGATAAAACCATTGACAACTTACTGTATTTCTGCAATGCCTTTTGCATTACAGAGAATTACTTACCCAGTTTTCTACAAACATGAGGTATCAGTTTTCTAGAATTACAATGGGAAAGCAGGCTGCCTTCATTGCTGTGTTATCTGTTAGCAGCTGCAAGGTGAGCAGGGCTGCCTATAACCGGCGTGGTGACAGAGAACTGTGACACTGTACAGCTCCTCCGCGGGCTGGCAGGGGAGATGTGTGCTGCCCTGCTTGTAGCCTCCTTGGGACCCCCTGCCTGCACTTATAAATGTGGTGTCTGTGTTGTTTAAAGAGCCTCCTGTTATGGTTTTGTTTTCCTGATGATCAAACTGATGGATTTACTCATACATATTACAGTGGGATTTTGCACCTGTAGCAGAGGAGAACCTCTTCACTGGATAGCCTGTTCTGGTTCTCACCTACGTACGTGGATTGAAGATTGTATGTATGTACTTCAGAGCTCAATTTCTGAATGTAGAAAAAGTCAAATATTTTTGTCAATACTTACTCTTCACCAATGGTTAACTAGAATTCATCTGGCAGAATTGGTTTAGCTTACATTGAATCTTTAACAAAAGAAACCACATACACACAGTGTTACCTGGAATAAGGAGAGAATTTCAATGACAAAGACAGGAATCCAGCAGATGGCATCAGTGAATACGGTTGAAAAAAATACTGATTGGCAACAGCAACATCCCTGCACACACGACTCCTTACCTCTGATGTCTGAAGGGCAGTTTTTTGAACAGAACAAAATATACTGACCTATGAATACATGACGATGATAGAGGCTAGCAGTTTCATACCTGTGGAGAAAAAGGATTTGAAACAAATGGCATTGAAATGGTCTTTCATCTCTTCCCTTTCTCCCGATCATTTCTCTGTTTCATTCCTGTCCATTATTTTATTATAATTTTTACATTAATGTATCCGTAGCAATTTTATGTTAGAAACAGCTCCTCAGTATTGTTGAGTGTCACACAGCCTGCTAACATATCACGTGTTCCCATCTGTTACACAGCGAGATGTGAGTAAGTTGTAAGAAGTTACTATAGAAACACAGTTAATGCACAGCATGGGTGGGCTTGTGATTCCACGGAGATCTGGTCTCCTGACTAGAAATGCTGCAGTAAATCTGAAGCAGAAACCACCTGCAGGACTCTCACATAGTACGGAAAGAACGACATATTCCCCAGCAAAGTGACAAACCAATCTGAGGCATATGTTAATTTCAGACTGGATTCCTCAGTTCTGTATAAATATCCGTTCCAAATTACTGATGGAGGAACATGTGCTGAGCGAGCTGTGCAAGTTGGATTTTAATCACACTGCGCTGTGTTGCACAGCAAGGCTTTTAACAGTTCATCAGATGGCAACTCCATGGCCTGGAGTACTCCGAGAAGCAGCCAAGAGCATTTCAAAGAGCCATTTATGTCCAGATCCCAGCACCTCTGTATTGGGTTTGCGTGGCAAGGTTTTGTTGGGGGCGGGGCTACAGGGGTGGCATCTGTGAGAAGCTGCTAGAAGCTTCTCCCGTGTCTGACAGAGGCAGTGCCCGCCGGCTCCAAGAGGGACCCAGCACTGACCAAAGCCGAGCCCATCAGCGACAGTGGTAGCACCTCTGGGATAACATATTTAAGAAGGGGAAAAAAAACCTGTGTGAAACAACAGCAGCGGGAGAGAGGAGTGAGAATATGTGAGAGGAACAGCTCTGCAGGCACCAAGGTCAGTGAAGAAGGAGGAGAGGAGATGCTCCAGGCACCCGAGCAGAGATTCCCCTGCAGCCCCTGGTGAAGACCGTGGTGAGGCAGGCTGTGCCCCTGCAGCCCATGGGGGTCCACGGGGGAGCAGATCTCCACCTGCAGACCCCACGCCAGAGCAGGTGGGTGCCTGAAGGAGGCTGTGACCCTGTGGGAAGCCCACGCTGGAGCAGGTTTGCTGGCAGGACCAGTGGCCCCGTGGAAAGAGGAGCCCACACTGGAGCAGGTTTGCTGGCAGGACTTGTGACCCTGTGAAATGGACCCACGCTGGAGCAGCCCGTTCCTGAAGGGCTGCACCCCGTGGGAGGGACCCACACTGGAGCAGTTCATGAAGAACTGCAGCCTGTGGGAAGGAGTCTCGGAGAAGTTCATGGAGAACTGTCTCCCATGGGAGGGACCCCACTCTGGAGCAGGGGAGGAGTGTGAAGAGTCCTGCCCCTGAGGAGGAAGGAGCAACAGAGACAATGTGATAAACTGACTGTAACCCCCATTCCCTGTCCCTCTGCGCTGCTGGAGGGGAGGAGGTAGAGAAAATCAGGAGTAAAGTTAAGCCTAGGAAGAAGGAGACATTGGGGGAAGGTGTTTTAAGATTTGGTTTTTATTTCTCATTACCCTACTCTGACTACTAATTGGCAATAAATTAAATTAATTTCCCCCAATTAAGTCTGTTTTGCCTGTGATGATAACTGCTGAGTGATTTCCCTGTCCTTATCTCGATCCACAAGACTTTTGTTATATTTTCTCTCCCCTGTCCAGCTGAGGAGGGCAGGGATAGAGCGGCTTTGGTGGGCACCTGCTGTCCAGCCAGGGTCAACCCACCACAACCTGAAAACAGGCTCTTGCTCAGAAATATGGATTGAAACAAACTATAAGAGCCAGAAAGCATAACAATAATTTTATTGATGGGAAATCACTACTTTAATCTGATTTGACAGGTGTATTGCCTTTTTTACTTTCTACTCAGTATAATTCTAAAAAACTAGTTTTATTTTTTGATATGTAGCTTTTTAATCTTTTTGATATCAAGAGATAAAATAAGTAATAACTGTTAAATGTATATGTAGTCGCAAAATAACCCTCATGGCTCTGCAAATACAGGTCAGGGAGAAGTCTGAATACTTCACTCAGCCTTCACTGTGAGTGAATGCTCTGAGGCTGAGTATGACCATCTCATACTTGCTTCAGGCTGAAGTTTCTGGATTTTATTCTGTTCTTTTCCAGTTTATTTTATATACATATATATTTAGTCATTACTCCCTGTCAGTATAATGCACATAAAGCTACACTTTTAAAGTTTCATCCCATATAGACCACCCAACCAGGATAAAGAGGCAGACAAAATATTCTACAAGCAGACGGAATAAATCTCACAATCACTAGCCCTTGTTCTCATGGGGGACTTCAACTTGCCAGATGTCTGCTGGAAACACAGTACAGCAGAGAGGAAACAGTCTAGGAGGCTCCTGGAGTGTGTGGAAGATAACTTTCTGACACAGCTGGTGAGGGAGCCGACCAGGGAAGTCACCCCGTTGGACCTGTTGTTCGTGAACAGAGAAGGACTTGTGGGTGATCTGTTTATGGAAGGCAAATACTGCCTGACTAACCTGATCTCCTTCTGTGACAGGGTGACCCAGTTAGTGAATAAGGGAAAGGCCATGGATGTTGTCTAACTAGACTTTAGTAAAGCCTTTGACACCATTTCCCACAGTATTCTGGAGAAAATGGCTGCTCACGGCTTGGACAGGCGTAGTCTAAGATGGGTAAAAAACAGTGGGAAGGCTGGGCCCGAAGAGTTGCAGTGAATGGAGTTAAATCCAGTTGGAGGCTGGTCACAAGTGGTGTTCTCCAGGGCTTGGTATTTCGGTCAGTTCTGTTTAATAACATTATCAATGATCTGGATGACGGGATTGAGTGCACCCTCACTAAGTTGGTAGGTGACACCAAGTTGGGTGGGAGTGTTGATCCACTTGAGGGAAGGAAGGCTCTACAGAGGGATCTGGACAGGCTGGATCAGTGGGCTGAGGCCAATTGTATGAGGTTCAACAAGGCTCAGCGCTGGGTCCTGCACTTGGGTCACAACAACCCCACGCAATGCTCCGGGCTTGGGGCAGAGTGGCTGGAAAGCTGCCTGGTGGGAAAGGACCTGGGGGTGTTGGTGGGCAGCCGGCTGAGAATGAGCTGTCAGTGTGCCCGGGTGGCCAAGAAGGCCACCAGCATCCTGGCTTGTGTCAGAACTAGTGTGGCCAGCAGGGCTAAGGAAGGGATCGTCCCCCTGTACTTGGCACTGGTGAGGCTGCACCTTGAACCCTGTGTTCAGTTTTGGGCCCCTCACTGCAAGAAAGACATTGAGGTGCTGGAGTGTGTCCCAAGAAGGGCAGTGAAGCTGGTGAAGGGTCTGGAGCACAAGTCCTGTGAGGAGCAGTTGAGGGAACTGGGGTTGTTTAACCTGAAGAAAAGGAGGCTGAGGGGAGACCTTATCGCTCCCTACAACTACCCGAAAGGAGGTTGTAGCGAGGTGGGTGTCAGTCTCTTCTGCCAAGTAACAAGTGACAGGACAAGAGGAAATGGCCTCAAGTTGCGCCAGGGGAGGTTTAGATTGGATATTAGGAAAAATTTCTTCACCGAAAGGCTTGTCAGGCATTGGAACAGGCTGCCCAGGGAAGTGGTTGAGTCACTATCCCTGGAGGTGTTTAAAGGATGTGTAGATGTGGTGCTTGGGGACATGGTTGGGTATATAATATTTGGACTTGGTGAACTTAAAGGTCTTTTCTGACCTAAATGATTCTATGATTCTATGATTATTCATATTATCACTGTTTTCTGCAATGCAAACTATGCTGAGTTGAAGGTTTATGTTTTTACGGATTTATAAAAATGAAATGTTTCAAACCATTGAATTGTACACAGTGTAGCTAAGTAATTGCATTACCTCATTGTTATTCAAATTACTGTTTCCTCCTATGGCTTCCCTTCTTTGTTACACTGTTCTGGTTTCAGCAGGAATAAAAATAATTTTCTTCCTAGTAGCTGCTATAGTGCTGTATTCTGGATTTAGGATGAGAAAAATGTTGATAACATACAGATGTTTTAGTTGTTGCTGAGCGCTGTTTATAGTAAGTGAAAGACTTTTCAGCTTCTCATGCTGCTGTGCCAGTGTAAGCTGGGAGTGCACAAGAAGCTGGGAGGGGACACAGCCAGGACAGCTGACCCAAACGAGCCAAAGGGGTGTTCCATATCACATGACATCATGCCCAGAATATAAACTGGGGGGAGTTGGATGGGGCATTGCACGCAGCTCAGAGGTTGCCTGGTCATTGGTGAGTGAGTGGCAAGCAACTGTGCATGTATTGCGCATCATTTGTTTTGTATATTCTCTTGCCATTGTTGTTGTTGTTGTTATTATTATTATTTTCCCTTCCTTTTTTGTCCTATTAAACTGTCTTTATCTCAATCCACAAGTTGTTTTTTTTTTTTAATCTGTTCTCTCCCCCATCCCACTGAGGGGGTGACAGTGAGTGAGCGGCTGTGTGGTGCTTAATTGCTGGCTGGAGTTAAACCATGACATACACTTGCATTTGTTACAAGTGGATGCTAAATTCTTCAGGAGACACAGACAGAAAAAAAAATAAATAAATAAAAAATCCTGGGCTGCATCAAAAGAAGCATGGCCAGCAGTTCAAGTGAGGTGATTTTGCCCTTCTACTCCACTCTCATGAGACCTCATTTGCAGTACTGTGTTCATCTCTGGAGTCCTCAGCACAGGAAAGACATGGACCTGTTGGAGTGGGTCCAGAGGGGGGCCACAAAAATGGTGCAAGGGCTGGAACACCTCTGCCAGGCTGAAAGAGTTGAGATTGTTCAGCCTGAAGAAGAGAAGGCTCCGGGGAGACCTTGTAGCAGCCTTTTAATACTTACAGGGGGCCTATAAGAAAGATGGGGAGGGACTTTTTAGTAGGACCCTGTAGCGATAGGTCAAGGGGTAATGGTTTTAAACTAAAAGAAGATTTATTCAGACTAGATATAAGGAAGAAATTTTTTATGATGAGGGTGATGAAACACTGGAACAGGTTGCCCAGAGAAGTGGTAGATTCCCCATCCCTGGAAACATTCAAGGTTGGACAGGGCTCTGAGCAACCTGTCCTGGTTGAAGATGTCCCTGGTCATTGCAGGGTGGGTTGGACTAGATGACCTTTGATGGTCCCTTCCAACCCAAACCATTCCATGATTTTACAATTTTTCAATTCCATAATAATTTGCACATGAGGCTCTGGTCCTTTTGTGGGCCTTTGGGAAGTATTACAACATGAACATTAATAGTATAGTCAAAAGTACATCTGTCTTTGAAGGTTCTGTAGACTGACTGTCAGTTTCTCTAGTAAAATAATATTAATCAATAATTATAACATAGTAAAGATTAAACTTATCAAGAAATATATCAAGGAAAACCCCATTGCTTCCAATTTCTTCTATTCAATCAGAATTCAATGTAACAATTTTCCCTGTAATAATTTCCAAAAATGTCCTCATCCCAGAATGGGATTACTGCTATGGCAAATCTAGCAATCCACATGGATCTAAAAATCACTACAGTCTGCTGCTTTCCAGGATGGATATTACTGAGGGGAAATACTTTGCCAATGTCAGATATGGCAACAACAGGACTGACACCTCTGTAGGTAGCATGATGATGAACCCCATAATATGTTATGGTAAACTTTCTATCCACAGCAGAGCATATTTTTTATACTGTATCTAACATCAAAAACTCCAGTGAAGAGCAAATACACCCCCTTTAGACAATCAGCACCTATTTAAGGAATAGATTTTACAGTTTACTGCAAAATAGCAATCAAATGCTTTATATACGTACGTATTTAGCCAAACCTTGGCTGGCATTTAAAAATGATTCAACCCTGTGTTTGTGGCTCAGAATTCATGTACTATGGGGCTATAAGCCCCCTGGTCACAAACAGGAGAGTGGAAGCTGGTGTCAGGCTGGCAGAGTGGAAGTGTTGCCGAACAGGGCCCCTGTGAGCATGCGACGGTGCAGGGTGGAGCTCCCTGGCTGTGGCCAGCACGGTGGCTTTTGCAGGCAGCAGAATACTGAATCGCTGCATTATTTGGCAGCCAGCCCTGGAAAGAAGCTACAGCAGTGTCTGGGCACTGCTCAGGGTACAGATGCTGCCGTGGTGGAGTTTCAGCCGGGAGCAAGCTGAAAGAATCTTGGGCAGAGTGTGTGAGACCTGGCAGGTCTATGGTACTATATAGTATATACATGGCACTATATAATAAATACACGGAAGATCTCTGATATCTTGCCTGGGTTTCACCTCTTCTAATTTAACACGTCCACTATATATTAACAAGGTAAATTCATTTTACCTGACTTCAGCCGTTTACAAAGCTGAAGATTGGAGCCAGTCATGCCTTGGCTGTCTTTACAGTCAATGAATTCAACAGATACTTTTGTGACATGATTCATTAAGTGTACTTTGGATGTCTTATTTAGAATTAGGTAAGTTGCACAATTCATCGACTATAAAGAGAGTGCAAAGTGACTAGTTCATAGACATCTGCACCATAAGCATCTGAAGTCATGCAAGATAAAATCTTTCCCATGTGAAGTTAACATGCAGACAGAAAGCAGAGTTTGTAGGCTTGGCTAACTGGAACAAAGAGAGGAGAAATAATAAAAGATCTCATATGTTTTTAAAGGGTTAATCACCCGAAAGCAGTCTCACCATATTGCACCATAAGTTGGCCACAGTAAGTATGAATTTGGCTTCACATTTCTATTGGCTTAAGGGTTCTTAATTTGGGAACACCTGATGGATAGGATATGGTGCAATTATTTGGAAGTACATTTTGAAATACACAATTCAAAAATAACAGAAACACTTAATTCCTGTGCCAAAAAAAAAAAAAAAAAAAAAAGAGGAGATTAGGATAGAATAGAATAGAATAATAGAATAGAATATAATATTTCTGTTGGAAAGGATCTACAAGGATCATCTAGTCCAACTGCCTGACCACTTCAGATGATGATGATTTGACACATCACAGAATAAATTCAGACAATAAGTAATCTAATGCTATCTAGCTTGTCCATAATCTTTAATGCAGAAGGAATAGTAGTAATTTATAATGTAAAATGTTTAAGCTTCATAGTTTCTTTCTATACATCTTGACTCCCTAAAGTCAAGGAATTGAAGGACCTTGGTTATTTTTTGACACACACTTTCATTTAAAATATCAGAAAATTGTGCAAAAATAGATAATGCATAATATTTTAAAGTGTTTTGAAACCCGTGTGTGTCTAGAATGCAAACTGAGATTACATAATATTATGTATTATACATAACATGTCATAATGTAGTATATGATACCATATTAATATATTACTTCTACTAATGTACTAATCAAATCAATGTATTAGGAATAAATTTAATACGTACAAAATTTTGATAGACATGGTGTGCATCTCATTTTCTGTTTTGATAATTGATGTCATTCTGATGGCAAGGTTTCCAAAACATGTAATACAAGTTATGACCCCTACAAAAAATGTCTCAGAACATTGTTAGATAAGACATCTTCAAATGATGAAATCCCATCTGTTAATGATGTGCATATTTGCACATGGAATGCATAGAAGCACTAAGTGAAACTTTCTGAAGTAGCTGAAAGTAAAGAAATGAACGTGTAATGCTGCTGGTTAAACACAAGCCAATGTCACAGTTGTGTATCAGTTATGCAATTAGATGCAAGGAGCAGGCAGAGAAGAAATTTTAACAAAATAATTCCTAGTGCATATAACTGGCATGTTGTGAGAGGTACTAAATCAAGGGAGGATTTACTTAGGAGGTTGGTAGCTGTTCATGTCCTCTTGGTCCCCAGTAACAATGATGGCAGTAGTGGCTGCAATCACCCGTGATTTTCTTCAGGTTGCTGTAATATGCAATTAGGGCTTTGCCCTTTGTTCATGTACAACTTGGGAGGAATGGTCAGAGCTGATGTATTTTTTGGTTTTGCAAACCTTGTAAGATCTTTGCTTTACTACTCTTAGTTTGTTCTCAGGGTGCAGGTGGATGTTCTTCATGCTAAGGTTCTTCAGAAGCCGATCTTTTACTGTCCTTGGCAGAAGGATTTTGCCTGACCTAACAGACTGTGGAATGTCTGTGAAATTACTTAAATTTGGTATTGAACATTATCACATTTTAAATGTTTCAGTTCCTTGAACATTATTCAAATAAATAGTTCTCTGCTTCAGTGACAGTGGTCTCATAAAGGAGGCTTGTGGGACAGGATGTAAGATCTCTAATATAGTAAAGCCTGCAAGAGCAAGGTTGTTTTGAAATGTATCCTCACATCCCCTTGACTTCTTCAAGATCTAAAAATATGTTATGGTATATAAAAAAAATAAAACATGAAGGATAGCTCTGCAAATAAAATTCTGATTTGATATAATTATAGCTGTGAAATATATGAACAATGATCTATCAAATTTTGCATGTTGATGCGGTCCTATTGATTGTATCCACCATCTGCTGGTAAGTAAGTGGACAGTAGCTGATTTGAGTTTTATTTTTCAAGAATTAGTAAAGGGTGGAGAAAAGAGTATAATATGAGCTCTTTAGAAATAAAGTCAGAAAGAACATTTCACAGTTGAAAGAGATGCTTACATTCATGTCATAGAATAAGCAAATATAAATATTTGGAAGTGATTCTAGGCTGAAAGACCAAAATCAGAAGGAAAAACTAAGCCTGAGGATTCCTCATCAAGAATGACATTTTAATTATTCAGAGAGGCAAGAGATATTTGAGTATATATTCTGGCTGGCAGTAAGTGTGAAATTGTGACACTCCTAAAGCCCTTTGCCTCAGATCAGGGATTGTAGCTCAGAGGCACCTGGTGCTATTGGCACGTAGCTGTGACATATTGTAAAGGAAAAAGGCATGCTTTATGACAGCAAATTAAGATGTCCATGCAGCACACATTCTATCTTCTCTATGAACATATATGGCTTTTATTCGTGTCCAAAATAGAATCACTTTTCTGTTTCTTTACTCACTTCCTAATTTTGGTGCACATGAATGAGGTATTCTACTTCTGCTTGCCAAGCTTAAGGCTACGGTAACTCCCAAGTAAGAAAACAGTTTTATTTATTCTGATTCATCCAGAAAAAGAAGTATGAAGGGAAGAAAAAGAAGTGATGTGATATGATCAAGAAATGAGGGACCAAAATGAGGAGTATGTTTCCTTTATCTGTTTAAAATAGTGAAAAGTTTCATCTATTTTTTGCAGAAATTGGGCTACCAGTGGAATTAATATGGAAAAGCAACACCATGGGATGGCTTGGGGCATTGCTGTATGGACCTCCCACTCCCTTAATTATTCCTTGTTTTATTTTGTATAAATACATGTGGGAGAGGTTTCTCCTATGTTCCTCATATGTTGAAACATTCTTCCATTTATATTTAGAATGTCAATCAGTTACATGTATGTATAAAATATATAAATGTTATGATCTGTAAATACATTATATGAAATAAGGCTTTCTATAGTTATCAAAATTTGAATTACATGAAAAAACCTCTTCTTAAATCATAGGTTCTAAAGAAACTATGTTACGGAAAAATCCTGACTATATTCACTAGGAATGACCCTACAACTGTTCATCACATTGAGCTTTTTACTGGAAGGTTCTGTAATAAGGATGTGAATTTAGCCTGAACTCCCTTTGTAGTTATGCCATTCAACAACTGATGCAACATCCATTACGGGAAGTACACGAAGTGATTGCACAGGTTTTTGTCTCTTTCCCTGGGTGCTAAGCTCAGCTGCTCACAGCAGTGTGATTTAAAATCTTATTATTATAAACCTTGCCCTTCCGACTAACAAAGGATTCACAGAACTGAAAGCACTAATAAGCCCAGAACAGGCAGAGATAAAAGACAGCTTCTGCTATGAGAATCAGAAGTGAGAAAGAAATAAGACAAGAAGGCAAAATGCATAATTCTCTCAGCTTTTCCTTGGGGAAGAGAGAATTCCCCTCCATCGCTCAAGGTAAGATTGACCTTCAAGCTTTTGATGAGAAATCCAAAGTACTGGGATGTATCTGTGGGCCAGCTGAGTTAAAAACAAGGACACTGAAGATATTTTGGGTTTGAATTACTGAAAGCAACTGCTGTAAACACCTTCCCTGTGGAAGGACAGACAAACATACAGACAGTCTAGTAGGCTGAGGGAAGCTGAGCATTTTGTCACGTTTCTGGAGTTTGCACAAACCGTAGGTACGTGCTGCCCAGCAGCAGAAGCTGCAGCCGTGAGTGATTCAGCAGTGGTGTGTACAACTAGAAATACAAATCACTGGAGAGTGTGTGTTTGCAGATGAGGACCTGGTCCTTCCTCCATTAGCCACCCAGAGCACTAAGATGATTTTGGTTTAAATATTTATTTTTTCTTTTTGTAGACTCAGGCATCTGGGCTGGGTTCTGTTTCACCTGACATCAGACTTGACTGCAGCTGAGTTTCCTTTAGAGTCAGTGGAGAGAAGCATCCCCTCAGACACGACTAGGTCAAAGGATTCTTGTCCTGCAAAGTTACCTGTTGTCTGCTGACTACAGAGGGAGCCTCACGGAGAGGAATTATTTAGAAAAATAGACTAAAATATATCAGAAAATTTAACATTAGAAAATATTAATTCGAATAACCAGACCACATAAAACATTCAGGTTATATCTGCATTGGTAAAATGAAGAGGGCCAAGATGTGGGCATAAAGTGCTTCATTGTTTTGTCTCTTGTGAGCTAGTTAGGCCAGATAGTTATATTTAGCATAAATGGAGCATAGAGACCAAAGACACCTACTAGGACTGGTCATGGTGTGCATGTGATGAGACAGAAGGATATTCAGTGTGCAGGTAGGTTCCCCTCTCCCACCCCAAAAGTGGCAGAGGAACACAGAACTGAAGGAGAAGGGTATAGTCAAGGGCAGATGTGGTGTGCTTGCAGCAGATGTAGACTGCTTTACACTAGGCAAGAGAGATGCAGAGCGTTGAAAAATATTTGTATGGAGTGCCATGGGGCAACCCGCTTTGCTCATGTCATGTGCCAAGAAGAAAGCACAGGGTGTAGAGGTTCGGGGCAGGCAACTGGAGACACCTGTAAACAAAAACCTTATACAAAATTTTGACTTCTGTTCTGCTGTAATACAAACAAGAATGGGACAACAGTGGGTGTATGTGGCTATCCAAACAGATCATGAGGAAATACCACTAATAATTAAAATGACCCCAGAAAACGACAACAAAAAAAAAGAGAAATATAGCCCTTTCCTTGTCTGTGACATGGCATGATTCAATGAGACTTGCTGGCTGGGCAGGACATACTCTTCATACATCAGGGAAATGTGATATTAAATACCGGTAAAAGGAAAAGGTTTGTATAACACTACACTCATGCAAGCAAAACAAGTACTGGCAATGAGAGCCTTAAGAGCATTCAACTTGATAAAATCCTGATGGTGATAGAGTCGTGAAAGGGCACTTTGTGTGCTGAATATATTCAGTAAGCATTCCCTGAAGTGTCTGAAAGCAGGGCTTCATTCTGCAGCATCCCAATAGACCTTCAATCTACAAATCCAGTGTCAGGAGTGCATGTGCTGGAGGATTAGCAAACCCAGTAAGGCCAGAAACAGTGAGAGAACACATTTGGCTGTAATGGAAGAGGAAAAGAAGCTGCTGGAATAGATTGTTTGATTAGCTGTGATTGAAACAGGAGGAGAAACTCCTGACATAATCAAAGCCAACTGTAGCCACCCAAGAAAGACAAAAACACTAACAGAAACCTGCGATATTGAGTGAGTCCATTGCAGTAGACACTCAGTGCAGGTACTGACATACATGGACTGCAGTGTATCATTTTCACCTCACCAGTGGGGTGACAGTATTTCAAGGGATTTGATACAATATCTGCGCAAATTGTATTTTAGGGAAAGGTGTGTGAAATACTGGAAGAGTGACAGAAGCTGGTATCTTGCCAATGATGCTCTAGTAACATGAAAATCAAAACCCATTCTATTCATATGATGCAGCTGGCATAAACTGAAACTGGTTCACAGAAATGGCAGACAGTGTACAAAATATACATTTAGATTGTTTTAGAAAAGGAAACGTCACGACTGAACCAAAAAGAAAAAGAACAGAATTACCAAGTCAGATGATCTGCTTAGATAAAAGGCACTTGGATTATCATATCCCTTGAAATGAGTTTGATGAAAGGAGAAAAAAATCTGATCCCAAGGATTCCAAATATGGTTTAGGAAGAACATATTAATCTGGTAAAATGGGAAAGGAAAGCCTGAATTTGAAAGCCCCGATAGCAGAGGTGAGTAATGACTTCTGCACTTGTGAAGAGTACCAGAAACAGAACTGCAGGGAACCTCTGAGAGATATGACAATGTGTATGTAGCATCTACCCAGGCCTCATGACCAACACAAACAGTGTTATCACTATGGCTGTATCAAGGTTGCCCAGAAGGGTAGTGGATGCCCCATTCCTGGAAACATTCATGGTCAGGTTGGACGGGGCTCTGAACAACCTGATCTAGTTGAAGATGGCCCTGATCATGGCAGGGGGGGGTTGAACTAGATGACCTTTCAAGGTCCCTTCCAACCCAAAACATTCTAGGATTCTGTGATTCTATGAATAAGACAATTCTATGATTCCATGAATAAAACTATAAGAATGCTTATGTCCTTTATAGGAAAAGATTAAATTCCAAATTGTAAAATCCAGGGTTTTGGTCCTAGGGTGGACACGCCTTTGATACCTAATCCAGGGTCAACAATTCCTGTATTTCCAAAGAACCTAGTCGATGTTCCTGCCTCAGCTATTCCCAGTTGTATTGTCTGTTTCACTTCTAGGAAGACACGGGTGCAATTCTTTTTGACAAGAATCTCAAATTTTGAGATTTTGGTTTAGCTCTTGTCCTGGCCTGAGATGAGGCATTTTTTTCCCTTGAGATTTTAAAGTTTAAAAGCTCTTTTTTGGATTATACACTGTCTATCCCATGAAATAAAACGCCTGTCATCCTGTCAGCAAGGCTTCGAGAAAAATGAATGATTGCTGAAATCACTTTGTTCTGGTTAATTCTAGCCTAGTTAGATTTCGGGGAGGGAGGGGTGGGGGGTGGGTGTGTGACATCATGTCTCTCTTACATTCTTTGTTTCTGTACTGCGTGTTCTCAGTTGGAAATGTAGATCAGGCAATCATTTTGACAGGCAGACAGGTGGTACTAGTACATCAGCAGTATCATATCTATCACAGTTAATGTGCTCTCAGATTGAAATAACTACATTTTCCCATGCTGGTCAAGGTTTCTATAGCAGCAGAGCATGTCTCCATCCATATTCAAAACAATGTCCTGTCTTATGATTACTGTCTAGTTCCTGGGGTAGCTTATGGGCTAGAATATTGATAGTTGCTGCATTTAATTCTTTGAATAATAATCACTGAATAATAGAATGGTTCAGGTTGGAAGGGACCTTCAAGATCATCCAGTTCCAACCCCCCTGCCCCGTCCCAGCCCAGGGGGCTCCCAGCCCCGTCCAACCTGGCCTTGAACCCTTCCAGGGAGGGGGCAGCCACAGCTGCTCTGGGCAACCTGTTCTAGTGCCTCACCACACTCAGAGGAAATAATTTTGTCCTTATATCCAATCTAATATCTAATCTAATCTAAATCTACCCTCTTTCAGTTTAGAACATTACCCCTTGTCCTATCACTACACTCACCGATAAAGAGTCCTTCCTCACCTTTCCTGTAGGCCCACTTTCAGTACTGGGAGGCCGCTATAAGATCTCCCCCGAGACTTCTCTTCTCCAGGCTGAACAACCCCAGGTCTCTCATCCTGTCCTCATAAGGGAGGTGCTCCATTCCCCCAATCATCTTTGTGGACTTCCTCTGGACCATCTCCTTCTTATGTTGGGGGCCCCAGAGCTGGACGTAATATTCCAGGTGGGGTCTCACGAGAGCAGAGTAGAGGGGGAGAATACCCTCCCTTGACCTGCCAGCCACACTTCTCTTGCAGCCCAGGATATGGTTAGCTTTCTGGGCTGCAGGTGCACATTGATGGCTGCTGGTCAGTTTTCCATCCACCAATACCCCCAATTCCATCTCCACAGAGCTGCTCTCAATCCACTCATCACCCAGCCTGTATTTGTGCATGGGTTTGCCCTGATCCATGTGCAGGACCTTGCACTTGGTCTTGTTGAACTTCATGAGGTTTGCACAGGCCCAACTCTCCAGCCTGTCAAGGTCCCTCTGGATGGCATCCCTTCCCTCCAGCGTGTCAACCACACCACACAGATTGGTGTTGTCAGCAAACTTGCTGAGGGTGCGCTCAATCCCACTGTCTGTGTCACCAACAAAGATGTTAAACAGCGCCGGTCCCAGCACCGACCCCTGAGGAACGCCACTTGTCACCACTCTCCTCTTGGACATTGAGCTGTTGACCACAACTCTTTGAGTGTGACCATCCAGCCAATTCCTTATCCACTGAGTGGTCCATCCATCATATCCATGTCACTCCAATTTTGAGACAAGGATGTCACGTGGGACAGTGTCAAATGCTTTGCACAAGTCCAGGTGAATGAAATCAGTTGCTCTTCCCTTACCCACCAAGGCTGCAATCCTGTCACAGAAGGCCACCAAAATCATCATGCATGATTTACCCTCAGTGAAGCCATGTTGACTGTCACCAGTCACCTCCTTATTTTCCATGTGCCCTAGCACGGTTTCCAGGAGGATCCACTCCACGATCTTACCAGGCACAGAGATGAGACTGACTGGCCTGTAGTTCTCTGGGTCCTCTTTATTTCCCTTTTTAAAAATGGGGATTATGAAACCCCTTTTCCAGTTAGCAGGAATTTTGCTGGACTGCTGTGACTTCTCAGATATGATGCATAGTGGCTTAGCTACTTCATCTGCCAGTTCCCTCAGGACCTGCAGATGCATCTCATCATAATGAAACAAAGATCTGTAATTCAACTTTAAAAAGAATCTAGAAGGAAATTATTCTGGCACAGCTGCTGTATTATTGACTCAGTTATCCATCAAAAACCATTTCAGGTGCCCTGGAGAGACCTGTTTGAGATGTCCATGTAAAATTGTCTGATAAGACACAAGACCTGCAAGAGGCCTGTGACCTTAGGGATTAGCAGCTGACATCCAGGTAGGAGAGAAACCTAAGGGCATCTCCAATGGCACCAGACTCCTATACACGGGCCCCTGCTCAAGCCTGTGGTGGACACAGTCACTGTGATCTGGAGAAAGTCTTATCTCAGCCTAGACTAGCTTTTGGTTTGCAGAATGTCTCTCCAGACTAATACCACATCTAGTATTATTTTCATGTCCTCTAGTACCTGAGACATCCATGTGGGCAGGCAGACACAATGCAGGACCCATGAGAGACCAAAGACTTTCTGGAGTGGGGATGCCGTGCAGATGTCAAATAGGACTTGACATCTGACCTGTGGGCAACTGAACTGATTGCCTAAATTTTGCCCTTACTGTTATGACTTAAGACACATTTATCACCTGTTTACCCTTGGACACTTGGGGGGGTCTACAAAAAGGAACTGAGCATTACCCTGTGTGTTGACTTCCTCAGAGTCATTGTGTAGCACAGGAGAAAAATATCAAACAGTGAATTTCAGGAAAGCTGTTCAGATTAATCATTCAGATTAATTAAAACACCCTGATGTTTTCCTTTTGCTTAATAAAAAACCAGTGTGAATTTAAAAATATTATTTGGCTCTTTTGGCCAGCTTTTTAAGGCAAACACACACGGCACAGAGTGAAAATTTTTAAAAAGATTTTGTAGTTTTGCTTTTCAACTTTGAATCCAGTGGAACTATACAATGTACTCTTAGATGAGGGTGAATCTTTGCAAATTAAAGAAGTAAGAAAACTTTTGAATTCAAGCCCTGTGTAAAATATTTAATTAAAAAAAGAATCCTCAGCCCCGGGAAGTGAGTATTTTATAAAACAGCCCAAATAAGAGTTTATAGATGTACTAAAATACTTGTTACCATTTATTTATGTCCTTATCTGCCCAGTTCCCCTAGCATTTTTTGTGTATTTTTTTTTATAATTTATGTGTTTTGATTGCTCCTAGGCTTACTATTTGTGAATAGCAGTAAAACTGAGCAAACTGTATGGCTATAATTTGTGGGTTTTGGCCTGCTACCTTAGGGTGCTGAAGGAATAGAAATCAGAAGTACATTCAGCATCTTCTAGAATGGCAATCAATGCTTCACACACCTTTTGTAATTGAAGAATATTTCTCCTGGAAAGAAAGGGTACTATTTAGTGTCCTGTATTAGTAAAATGTTTCACGTTTTACTTACAGTGATTGAAGCTGCTGAAGACTTTCAATGTGATCCTCGGAGAGGTGAGGAAGTGTATTGAAAGGCAGATTGCCAAAAGAAAGAAAAACTGGCTTTTATTTTATTTCAGGAAAAAGACAAGCTAAATTAGTACATTTTAAAATTCACTTGGGAATTCTCATTTATAACTCACAGCTTTTCTAAATACCTCATGTCTTTCAAAAGATAAAATGGTAATTCTGTAATCATGCTGCTGGACAGATCCCTTCAAGAAACACAGAGAACAGAAGTAATCATAGTCTTCCTTAGTATTCCACCCATCCCATTCAATACACAAACTTTAAGAACTCTAAGGCTCAGATTTTCTCCTTTTTATAGGTGAGGAGGCATGCTTTCTTACTTAAAATTTTAATAGCAGCAAAATTAGCTTTTATCATTACTTTGGTTCATCCAATACTTCCTTGCTCTGATTTTATCCATAAGTCACTTTGAAGCCAGTTGGTACAGACACTGATGACTGGTAATTGTTAAACATGGATCATTTTAGCTCTGATTCATCATAACTAATACAGCTGAGATATCTAATTTGGGAACCTGGTTGCCTGAAGGTCTCTCTATAATTTATGAACTTAATAAAGGCTGAGAGGTGAGATGAATCAAAGACTAATTACATAGATGTGAACCTTTCACATTTAATATAGGTAGAGCATGGGAAAACAAAGTAAAAATAATCATTTTAAAAAATCTCACAGTAAATTCAATGCTGAAGATCAATATTAGTGGATGAGTTTTCACCCTGGCAGCAAATCAGTGTCTTTAACAAATAACATCAGTTGCTACTCTCCTTCCACAGCCAGTAGCAGCCTGTTTCAATCACTTATGTCACCCCAGTCACTGACAGCTCCCCTTTTCCTTCAGGCTTTCTCTTCTCTTTTCTGCTTCTACACCTTCTGCAACTGTTTTATGTTTCTGCCTAAACATGTCATGCCAGATAATGAGGCAACCAAAGCCCAGATGCAGTGTGACTACTTTATATGCAGATGAGCCTAACGCATACATGCTTATCCCCGGGGGGAAGTGACAGTCTCAAATCTTAAAGGAGGTGCCTAAGTTCCCCAGACAGCTGCTGGGAGAGGCTGGTTCACCTCCAAAGCACAGAGATGCTGCCCGAGCTGTCCTTGTATAGACTGTACAGGGAATATAGATACCCTCAGTGAAATGTAGTCTTGGCTCCAGAGGACCCAGGTGAGGCTGTGTGTTTATATGCTCAGCAGGGAGGGACCCCTGTGGTCACGGGGACAGAGGGGGACCTTGTTTTTTTAGCTCGTACAACTATGTCTGTTGTAAAACCCAGAAAGCCTCGGGGTGAGGTTCCCCCTCTCCGTGATGCTGCCCTAAGCACTACCTGCAACTCCCTGTTGCCAGGTACCTTTCTGTCCTTCTGCCTTCGGCTCTGCACGGCCTCCTGCCTCACCTGTGGCAGGAAAGGTGCAGTACACTCACAGATTACAGGCATGTAATAGCTCACGCTCCAGAATTTAAAAATAGATTCCTCCAAATCTTTTAATGAGGAAAAGGTGTTTGCAGGCAGCAAGTGAATTCAATTTCCAAGAAGAAACCTGTGAAGTAAAATATGTATTAGAATAAGTATTTAATGACTCAGTTTAATATGGAGCGCTAATTTCATGTTTCAGTATGACTAATTGCCTTTTTATTTTTCTAGCCGTATTAGAAGTTATGCAGGACCCTGGTTATTTTTTCTAAGCCGTAACTAGGTGTGGTACTTCAGTCAGTGCAAAAGAAACCTGCACGAGACTAAGTTGTTAGTTAAGTAAAACTTTCCTTAGTTTTAATTAAAACCAAGCAAATTACAAAGCAAAAAAAAGAAATATGGCGTTTTGTTTGATTAAAAGCTCTGGGATTTGCTATCCAGACAGAAATTTTACATGTTGAAATATAGCTTTCTTCGCTTTTGCTCTCACTGCAGTTGATACAGTCCCACTGCAGGGAGTTCCTGTTCCTCACTAGTAAGATATCTCATGTATAACATCAAGGAGCTTTTTATATTTCTTAACCTATAGAATTTTTAGTCATGAACGTGATCCTCCTTCAGATTCTGCAATTCTTGTCCTATGTATTATAGGAGATATAGCTAAATATAAAAAAAAAAAAAAATTAGAAATGTGAGTTATTACTTTACTCCAATATATTTAATTTTAGCAGCAACAAAATATTTTGCTCAAGTTTCTTGCAAAGGCAAAACCTAGTCTGAAGGAGGAGTGGGTTCAAGATGAAAAATTATCTGCAGGTTGAGATACAGACATGCTATATTGTTTCTGTTTCATGATCAGATTGCAAGTCCCAGGATTTAGCAGAGTTTAAAAAGCACCCTGGTGTTCATGATCTGATCACGAGAGGAAATAATACAGTATGCCTGTTTTTTAGTCTGTTTGTTGAAACAAGTGATGGTGACGTGCCACGTGACTGTGCATACAATAACGCAATTAACTGTAAAGAATGCCTCCTTGACAATAACACAGCTGTCCTGATGAGGCTTTATACATAGAGACAAATCCTGCGTTGAGGACTGAGAGTCACGCATATTCAAAAGGATTTTGTTTCCTTATTTTCATACTACTTTTACTTACAATACAGTGAACGCATCGCATTCCAGGAAGGTGGTATTAGTTAAGGCCTTAATACAATTGCCTTGAAAATCCCTGGGTAATAGTAAGGAAAGTGGTTTTTTTCATGTGTTGTGTAATAGTTCTGCAGGAGGGAATGAAGGTCTGGGCTTGTCTATCTTATTTGACCTTCCTTTACCTATTTCTTACAAAACTAGCCCAAATTTATTACCTAGTTTTGAATATGAATGTAAATATCAAATAAAGCAAATTACTTTGCTTTATTTTGTCCTTTTCTGTATTTCAATATTTTTATTTACCCTGTTCTTCATTGTAATTTTGTCTCTATCTCACAACACACCAGCCATTGCAGCAATAATAGGCTAATCCATTGGCATTTCTCATGTGTAATCTGCATACCAGAATAAATAGAGACCACTAGGTGGAGATTTTACATTTAATTGCAGTGTGTATCTATATATTCTAAGTCATACTTAGGATAAACATGCATTCACAATGATTTCCTTTTCACTGTGAAACTGAAGTGAAAGACAAAGTCTTGGTAAACTCACGAGAGTCATGAGAACAAGAAGCAGCTCTAAAGATTTATGTTGGCAGAGGACTGGTATTTTTTAGACAGTCATTTGAAACACTGTGAGGTTCAACTTTGGCAAGGTTATACTTTTTTTAGAATGTCACATCTTTACAAGTGGATTGCTGTAACAGAATAAACTAATTTTTATCTTCACACAAAAATATATATTCTTTTATCAAATGAAATTTTTTGCATAATTTCCAATTAATAAGAGGCATTTGAGTACAGATCTGGGGAAGAGTCTCAAGTGAATTGTTTATCACTGATCTTCATAAATTAAAACATGGTTAGAAAACAAGATGTTTTATCATACTTCATAACACAATATGTATGTGTAAGAAGGATATGCAAATGTAAACTTTTGAGAGATGAATCCGAGATTAGAGTTAGTTACATTGCTTTGAAATTTAAAGTAAATTTAGATTTTACAGAAACTACACAAGAAAAAAGATTTTTTAATTTATCAGTATCAAATCATAGCAGACTCTTTATACTAGCTTATTAATGTATTTTACTTATAGGCAATGGATTCATTGAATGACTGAGAAATATGCTGACTTGAACAACTCAGAAAAAAAAAATGTATTTATTAAATAATTTGCACTCTCAGTACACTTACTGCAGGTTTTCCACACATTCTATGACCTTCCTCAAACTCTCTCCCATGGGAGCTAGGAGGGGTGGAAAGGTATTTCAGCTCCTGCTCCACCCACTGCCTCAGCGCTCACTCTGTGGAGCCTGGTCCAAAGGCTGCTGGTGCCGGCTCTGACGCCAACAGCTGCCTGCCAGGAGCTTGGCTGGAACACCTGAGTCAATGAATCATTAAAGCCACAAAGTTCTTCCTCTTCTTGGCCTGAGCCAAGGGACTAGCAGCAAAAACTTACTTTTCTGTTAGCAAAACCAAATAATTTATTTCCCTGAATACTACTAAAACCAGTTTCTAGCTTTTCCAAGAAACCAAGATTATACTTTTCAGGTGCTGGTTTAATTGATGAGAGTGATGGCAAATGCTTATAGGACTTCACTTCCAGCCTGGTATTCTATGATTCACGTCTCCTTCCTGCATACTGTAAGCTCTGCCTTATATAGAATTTTCTGTTACAGCTGTCACACTGATATCTGATGGGAAATTGTCTAAGCACCTAGATACTGTTTCAGTTTTCTAAAAGGAGATGCTAGATGTCTGCTGCTTGTAACCAAGGATTTGCAGTTTAGATGGTGAGGTCCCAGTAGGCATTCTGAGGAAAGAGATACGGTTCTGAAGAGTTTTACGGCTTCAGGAATGTGCTTTAGTTTTAACAGAAACATGGTAAAGATAGTCTTAGCATGGAAGATGCCAATGAGAAATCCAAATCCAAATTTGGATCCAGATGTGGTAAGCATGGGGAAGTGACAAATGTGATTCCTTCATGAAGGAGTTGTTTGAAAGTCTTAAAGAAAGAAAACTTGGATGAAAACCAAAAAGATAGAAAGGAAAAGCTACTTGGATATTGAACAATATCAATATGAAAATGTGCAAGAGCAATACTTACCAAAAAAAACAGAGACTTTAGCCTGTGATGACTGCTGTGAAATTTTCTCTATTGGGTTATAATCTAGAATTCTGGAAAGGAATAATACTTTACTACATCACCAATCCTTGTAAAGAAAGAATAAAAAAAATGACTGAGATGTGCAAATCATGAGGGAGCTTTTCCTCTCAAAATCCAAAATAACTAGACCTAGATATTATCTCCAGAAATTGAAGCATAACCTATGTGATAAAGACTTGATAACTTCAGCAGTCATTCCAATTTTTTTGATCAGAATGTAATTTGCAGACATAGCTTTACTGTCTTGTTCCTTTGTTTTTAGATTAATGCTATAAACACACACACTGCCACTGATGAATCGTGCTTTTACAGACAGGGAGAAAATGGGCATCTCAGCCATTTCAATTTGTGTAGATCTCCAGGTACCCCAGGTTTCAAACTAGTGATATATTTATGACACAGATATCTGTTGACAAAAACACGTAATGCAGAAACTAAAATAGTATTATCTCAGAACTGATAGACTACTTTTAAAGAGAGGAAACAGAAACCTTTCCGTCAACTTATGAGAACAACAAGAAAGATAAAGAACTGTGGCAAGCAATATATTATTTTAAAATCTGAGTGAAAATATTTTAAGATTTATATCTCGTAAAAGGCTGACTGTTACTGCAAGGTCAGTAGCACTTGAGTTAATTTTTTTTATAGTTGGAATGATGCTGGATAAAGCAGTAAATGTGCTTTAATGAATAGCTTTGCACTTCACTGGGGTGGATATGTTTTGCTATGATGCAATGGACAACTTTTGCCTAGGCCTTATACATATGCTTTTTAGACCAAAACAGACATAGTAAAAATGTTTTGCATTTATGTACACTAATCTATCAAAATGTCAATACCTGTAGCTTGTTATTCAAAATAAGGAATCAGAAAGATTAGCCTGCTTTTCAAAGGAACAGAGCTTGTATCCACTGTTGGAAGTGGTAGGGACACCTGGGTGCCTAGTAATACTGTAAATGCCAACATTTGAAAAATCTGGCTAATGTGATTTGTGAACATCAACTAATGATGCAGTGTCATGTACAAATAGTAAATGAAGTTTACAATGGGTGGATGGTAATACAAAAAGAAGTTCAGCTGTTTGTCTTTGCCCCAGTGTGCAGTTAGAGTCACAGAAGGAGTTAAAATTCATGAAGTGCTCATATCTTTCTCAAGCTACTGGAATATACAGAGTAGTGGCTGGATGACACTTTGAAGTGCTGAAGTTTAGATGCCATTTCCTGCATTGTGGAAGGCTGGTTGCTCTGTGATATCCAAGAGGAAATCTTTTATTTAAGTAGGCAAAATAGGGCAATAATGTACTCACAATTTCTGAAGTTTGCATAGTCCAAATAAAGCTTTCTTTGATATTGTCTGAATGCAATTGTCTTGTAGAAATCTGGTATAGGTGAGGTAAGAAAGCCACAATAATCATGATACATTAACTTCTTAGAAATGCAAATATTTTATAATCCTGTGTTTTTCCCCTTCTGTCATTTTAAGCACACTACTAAATGAATGCCTGGTGTAACACCACTGAAGTCAACTTCAATATTTTCCACCAGCACAGAACTTTCTAATGTCTTCTTTGAGGTTGTTCTGTATGTATCTGTCTCCAGGGTGTGTCATGTCCCATTTCTTGATTATGCTTTTGGAATAGAAGATCACAGGGTATAAAAAATAAGATACAAAATGGAAAGCACTGGAGGCTAGGGCAAAAAGCCAATACGATTCAAGGCTACAGGTATATTATTTTGAATTTTATTAAATGTAGACCATCACTAGCCATCCTTCTTGGCACACTTATGCTAACATACATTGCACCTGCTGATGCGACTCAGCTGAAAATTAGTGGCATGTGTATTTTGTTTACACGTAACTGGTTCTAGCACTCTGCCCACTCTTCAAATTATACAGTCTTTTCATATCACTGTTGTTCTTTCAAGCTGATTGATGTTGTTCTTTCAGGCCGATTTTGGATGGAACGCAGTTTGAGCCTTCATTAGGCACTGTCAAATAAAAGGCATACACTATCCAGTCAGAAGCTAGAGCTACACTCAGGTACTGGGTGCTTAGGGATTTTATGAGGGTTTATCTTAAGTCTGGTATGTGAATTCTTGCCCTTGGAGCAGACCCTGATTTCTTCATATATGCTAGCTTTATATGTATGTCTTGATCCTATAAGAGTTTATCTGAGGTATAGAGCTGATTTTTTTGTTGTTGTTGTTGTTAACAACAGCCATATTTAAAAAGGACACAAGTCTTTCTAGCTGACAATGTAATACATAAACACTTTCCTTCTTACATAACTCAATGAAAGTCAGATAAGTTCCTACAGGAACGTGGAGGAAGATATATTGAAAGATCTCTAAGTCAAATTCCAATAAAAAGGCCATCCTACTATATAAAGAACATGGAAGACACCATCCAACTTGGAAAAAAAAAAAAAAAAGTACTAGTGGTTTGTGAGAGTATTGAATTGACTACACAGGAGAACTTGCCATGTGTACAGCTATTTGTGCAATTTTGCAATTGGTTTCCATGGTAGCTTAGAATCAAAAAAGAAAGAAAAACTGGAAAAATTAAGCATTTAAAACATAAGGTGCAATTTCATGAGAAAATTGCAGTATTTCTTATTAGACAGGCTTATTTGCTGTTTGCTTATTTTTCTGTGGCAGGGAGCAAGACTGGATCTCTGTGTATTGCATAGAAAAGTGCCTGCATCTGTGCACATCTGGCTACACTGGAAGACCAACATGATCAAAACATGAATTTCAAAGACAAATGCTGTGATCTACTGTTAAAAACATGATCACACAGGTGACTATATATTCTATATACTCCAAGAATCATGTGATAATTTAATACACTTTTCTTCACTTTTGTACACTTGCTGAAAACTTCATCTGGAGAAAATGGCTCTGGTTGTGTGTGAGTGACCTAAAAGTAATTGGTAACTGAAGTTTAAATTGGGTTTTAAGTGGTCAGTGCTTCAACTGTCAAAAATCTGACCTTACATCTGAGTGCAGCTGACACAGGGTCAGAGCCCAGAAAGGACTTTGGGCACATTCCATTACATTACACATCATGCAGTACATTGGATGTGTTACCTTGCCTGTGAAGCCTGGATAATCTCAGCTTCTTCGTCATCTGTTTTTACTATTTAAATCCCAAATTAAAGCTTGAGTTCCCTCCTGGGATTAACTGGGAGAAGACAGGCCTCCCTTTGGTCCGTTTGGAAAGTAAATGTACTTGACTGCTTGAACAAGCTAGCTGAAGGCCAGCAAACTTCATTGCTGAGTTTTGAGACTGGCCTCTTCGAAATATTTTCCTTCGGTGATCCAAAGAGATCTTTGAGAATTTCTTATATGAAGAAGTATCCAGTCATATATAAATTTTGACAACCTGTAGGACTGGAGCTGGCAAAATTAAATAGGGAGCCATCAGTCATCATTAAGAACGAATAATCCTGAAATTACTGCTTTGGTAACTTCAACAATATTGGGTGGGTGTTCGTTACTCCAGTGTGGCTGCACAACCAGGGATCTTTAGTGAGTGGCCTTGGGCTGACAGGCATTAAGCCATAGGAAAGATGAACCTAAATATCATTCAACTTACCTGATTGTAAACATCTACAAAAAATACAACTAACACATTTTGCGTGCAGTTCCTATGACTTGTATTAGATGACTGGTTTACAGTGTTGGCACATATTTTGTCAGATGAATTCCATACTGAAGTGAGCCTTGCAGCAAAATTCTCACAACATTCACTACATATTAGTAAATCACTATAGTGGGTCAACCTCTTCTGCAGTCTCTGAATGCAGAGGACCCACACTGGGTAATGTAGCACTATGCAAAGTGTGTTTAGGCATCTGTTTGTAAAACAGCTTCATGCTGGGGGGAAAAGGGAACTCTACTTATGGGAGAATTGCATTACTTGAAACAAGTGGAACGAACTTTAAATTAACAGCAGCACATTCTAGTTCTGTTTCCATGAAGCTGCAACCGTCTGGGTATTGGTGGAAACCTGGGAAAAGGAATTAATGAGTGAATGGCTTACGTCTTCATCAGTGATCTGGATGAGGGGATTGAGTGCACCCTCACTAAGTTTGTAGGTGACACCAAGTTGGGTGGGAGTGTTGATCTGCTTGAGGGAAGGAAGGCTCTACAGAGGGATCTGGACAGGCTGGATGATGGGCCGAGGCCAATAGTATGAGGTTCAACAAGGCTCAGTGATGGTTCCTGCACTTGGGTCACAACAACCCCACGCAATGCTCCGGGCTTGGGGCAGAGTGGCTGGAAAGCTGCCTGGTGGGAAAGGACCTGGGGGTGTTGGTGGGCAGCCGGCTGAGAATGAGCTGTCAGTGTGCCCGGGTGGCCAAGAAGGCCACCAGCATCCTGGCTTGTGTCAGAACTAGTGTGGCCAGCAGGGCTAAGGAAGGGATCGTCCCCCTGTACTTGGCACTGGTGAGGCTGCACCTTGAACCCTGTGTTCAGTTTTGGGCCCCTCACTGCAAGAAAGACATTGAGGTGCTGGAGTGTGTCCCAAGAAGGGCAGTGAAGCTGGTGAAGGGTCTGGAGCACAAGTCCTGTGAGGAGCAGTTGAGGGAACTGGGGTTGTTTAGCCTGGAGAAAAGGAGGCTGAGGGGAGACCTTATCGCTCCCTACAACTACCCGAAAGAAGGTTTTGGCGAGGTGGGTGTCGGTCTCTTCTGCCAAGTAACAAGTGACAGGACAAGAGGAAATGGCCTCAAGTTGCGCCAGGGGAGGTTTAGATTGGATATTAGGAAAAATTTCTTCACTGAAAGGCTTGTCAGGCATTGGAACAGGCTGTCCAGGGAAGTGGTTGAGTCACTATCCCTGGAGGTGTTTAAAGGATGTGTAGATGTGGTGCTTGGGGACATGGTTTAGTGGTTGTCATGGTTTAAACCTGGCCAGCAGCCAAAAATCATGCATCCGCTTGCTCACTCTCCCCCACCCCATAGAACAGGGGAGAGAATTGGAGGGGTAAGGAGACTCACAGCTTGAGATGAAAACAATTTAATAATTGAAGTAAAATAAAATTAAAATAATAATGATAATAATAATAGAATATACAAATGAGTAATATACAATGTAATTGTTCACCACCTACTGATCATTGCCCAGCTTATTCCTGGCAAGCAATCACCAAGAAGAGAGAATCTTGAAGCCACAATCCCAGAGGCGAGAGTGACTTTCCCGATCAACCCTCATCTATATACTGAACATGATGTTGTATGATATGGAGTATTCCATTGGCAAGTTAGGCTCCATTGCTTTGGCTGTGCTCCCTCCCAGCTTCTTGTGTACCTGTGTACTAGGAGGACATGGGAAGTTGAGAAGTCCTTGATTTCTTATCAACAACTAAAAGCATAAGTCCATTATCAGCATTCTTCTCATATCATATTGCATACTGAATCCAAACACAGTACTATTCTAGGTACTAAGAAGGAAAAAAAAATTAGCTCTATCCCAGCCAAAACCAGGCCAGTGGTAGAATTGGCAGGTCTAGGTTAATGGTTGGAGTTTATGGTCTTAAAGGTCTATTCCAACCTAAATGATTCTATGATTCTATAATATGACCCACCAACTGCATCTGATCAGATGGAGTGTCATTCCAAGACCTCTTTTTGGAAAGGCATTGGACATCTAGATGCAACATCCCTAAATTACCTTAGTAAGGTTCACTTATCAGGAAAGCTATAAAACACCAGTGCTGCACTTCCTAGAACTGCAGTGCTTTACATGTAATGAAAGCAAACATAAGTGAAACATAAATAATTTTAATATCCTACTGTCCATAGGCTACAATAAGGGCAACTGAAACACAACATGTACTTGATACACATATAAATGAGAACATCTGAGAAGCTGCTGATGAAACAGTTTCCACTGGAGAATGCAGATTTGTTTAAGTCACTACACTTCACTGAGAAATTGGATGTTTTGATTTTATTGCTGATGAGAGGGAACACAACATCTAAACTTGCTTCTTGCTTGCCAAGACACTGTCTTTGCTTTCTGGGATTTAAGGGAAGGGCTTTTTAGCTACCCCAGCTTGGCAATCCATCTGAAGGACTGTCCCAGAGCTATAGTACTTTGACTGAGCTGAGACTTGTGGGTTTATCACTCTTCATCAGGAAGAAATGTTTTAGAAGGGATCAACATAAAACATTTCAAGATTTTATATTTTTTTGTTTAATGTTTCAGAGGGAAGCCTTTCTTTTTTCTTTTATTCCTGAGTGGGCTGAAAACAAATACTGACTTTCCAAAAGTTTCCAGAAACGTAATTATCATTTTCCTGCAAATTTATAAATCTGTAACCTGGCACTAACAAGTAAGTTCCACATTGCATTATTCTGCCCTGCTCTGGCATGCGTGCAAAAAGCTCTGGGAAAATAAAGGAGTTCTCTGAGTGTATCTAAAATTCCAGATATCTCTATAATTATAGTAAATATATATATTCATTGAAAAGCCTTAGAAGTGTAAAATAGTTTAAGTATATTAATAAGGGCAATAGGATTAAGTTAAAATTCTTCTGATAAATCCAGATAATTAGGCTTTCCATGAACCATATCAAAGATACTTGCCCATCCACTATTATCTCCTATAAAAAGTGTTAATGTTTGTCAGATGTACTTTAAATTGTCTATCAGCTTTTAATGAAAACCAGAACATTAATGCCAATTTGCCTGTGGGGTACATGTGTTTTCTTATATGGGATGGAACCAAAAGTAAATCTTCAAACAGATTGTTTTTATTGTATTTCTGCTTATTATGAGTAGTAATTATAAGCCCAAATTAAGAAATCTCATGTAAATTGAACATTAGAAGTGTACACGGCAGAGAGAGAAATAGAGAGAAAAATCTAATGTTAATGCAAAATATTATTAGATGCGCCGATATAAAGAACTAAATGCTAAAGTAAAATGATTAATATAGTGGAGAAACTCATACTGCAGTACGAGGTATAGCATGGAGAGTTACAAACTATTTACAGTGAAAATCTACACATGATAATGGAAGTGGTCTAGGCCAAGACAGAAAGTCAGAAAGGAAGTCAGTAAAACCCAGAAAGTTTACACCAGTTTCAGAAAATGAATTTCAGGCAAGCCCATGAAAAATGATGAGAAAAGATAATTACTGGACCAGCTAAATCTATAGGCAATTGTACAAGTTATATGAGATTTGAGAGAAAATCAGTTAAAATTTATGAAGCTTAGACTTTTTTTTTTTTTTAATAGATTGTCAGAAGGTAGGAATTTCTATTACATGCGGAAAATGTCAATCTTTGGGGCAGTCAGTGTTAGTGCACCAGAGTGCATTTTGGAGCTGGTATGTAGATGAATGGTAAATAGGAACGGTGCAATGTGGAAAGTCATAAATACAAATGATCACGTCCAAAAATGAGCTGAAGGGGTAATGATAACAAAAAAGTAGAGGCACGGAAGTATGATTTGAAATACCTAGAAAGAAGAAAAAGAAGTGAAAGAGATGTAAGAACTTCACTAGGAGGGAGGTGGGGAGGGAGGATACAAAACAGGAGATGACAGTGAAGTTGACACATTATCTTCTGACCCAGCATACTTCAGAGTCACAGAAGAAGTCAAATGTGATATGGAGGGAATCGTGCTCCAAAATAGGGATCATTTATAAGCCAAAAAAGGAGATTGATCTCATTGATCTGACTTCCTCATTGCCCTTTTGAATTGAGAGTGAGTGTGGAGATCAATGAGACAAAGAGGAATGGTAGTGTGATCACCACCAAGTGTGTATGTGTTTAATGCACATATACCAACATATGTGTATATCTAATACTCTTACAACACTTGAAATCATAACAGAGTAAGAATTCTTCACTTCTCCTGGTAGAAAGCCTTACTGAGCATAAGTACCCCAACTTACGTGCAGGAGTTCGTGCACCCACTTTGAAGGATTCCCCACACAGATATGCAGTGATTACCCACTGTCCACAGAAAAGGATAATACATTAGAAATTCTACAGGAATCTCATCACTGGAGTCTGCTCGGGGCATGCCTTTAGACAGCCTCTCAGTTTTCTTTGCTGACCAGCATGTCATAATTCCCTCATTCACTGAAGAAAAGAAAATACTCAATTACACTGAAAACCCCAGACTTGTCAGGCTTGTGGGTCATCTGCTGACTACTAGTATGTATTAACTGGAGGAGCACATCCCACAAACAGATTTTGTTTCTGTATACTTACAGATGTTGCAGAACTCACCACAGTTCTGCTCATCTGCACCATTCTCACAGTCATTTATGCTCTCATAATGCCACAGCAGGCATGTTGTATGATTTCTGCATGGAAAATAATGCTTTTGGCAGAAAACACCAGCTGAAATGTCTTCCATCAGCCAAGATTCTGAGAAAATATGGGAAGACATTTCCTCTATAGCAGAATA
The DNA here is from genome assembly GCF_018691265.1 of Tyto alba. NCBI lineage: Eukaryota > Metazoa > Chordata > Aves > Strigiformes > Tytonidae > Tyto > Tyto alba. Next base: position 24,113,464 of record NW_024881282.1, on the reverse strand, counting down.
TGTTTCAAATTAGAAAGGCCTGATAAAACTACAACCACAGCATATGACAGAATATTTTCATTTTTCACTTTGAAGTGCATTGTATGTCATTTTAATTCTGCCTTTTGCATTACAGTGTCAGCTGCAAGTGGGTTACCACTACTGAAATTTAGAAGAGACATCTTAAAGTTTCTGTTTGTTTTATTTCTTTCTTTCCCATCATCTGCAGAACATATTGCTCGCCAGAAAAAAACTAATCATTATGTGTTCCTGGTAGACTGATTCCTCAAAGGAGTGGGCATTAAGTAGCAGAACCGTGCAGCATATCCGGGGTGGACAGGGAGGGGGTGGACAGGGAAGTGGCATTTGGGTCATTCTGGCTGGGGGAAATGGAAATCTCATGTGAAGAGAGAACTTCCAGTTGGAGCGTGGGAAAGACACTTCCCATGCTGAAGGCAACTGGGCAACAGGGAAGTAGGAAGTGTCTGCTTATATACATCAGAGAGCTACAATTACCAAGAACATTTATTGCACACATTTACAGTAAAATCTTTGAGCAATTGGCAAGTCAAATCTTGGTACAAAACTGCAAAGTTGGTCTCAGGTTTATGTTTTGTTTTGTTTTGTTTTGTTTTGTTTTTCTTTTTTTCCCAATAATGCAATTACATTTACAGTTTTGTAAATCATTCATTTAGACAAGGTGTTCGAGGCAAGAGAATAGTTTTTAGTTCCTCTGTTGACTTAAAAGATGGATGAAGAAGGTTAGACTATCTTTTCTGGAGGTTTTTCTTGGGATTCTCTATATGGGTAAAAATAGGTAGTTTAGACTGGTTAAAGTATGGATCTTAGTATATCAGCATTTTGAATAACGTTACAGTTAGACACTGGTGGTTTGCTGTTTTCATCAAAGTCCTTATGGTAGTGCCATTATTTTTAGTTCTGATTTTTTCATGTATCAAATATTGCACAAAGGTTGGATTGGAAAAAGATTTCTTCTGTATTCATTCAGAGAGAGAAAAAGCACTTTTCCAAAGTACATGTATGTGTTCAGTACGGCCTGGGAGTCTCTTTTAAAGAACTAAGTGTGTCCAGGACCTCTCAAGAGAAGCAAAGCTACAACAGAATACAAGTGGGGGAGCAGAGCTGACAATGAACCCTGAGTCTCTCTCGGCTCCCAGCATTCAGTTTATTGCCCTTGTAGACAAGAAACCAGCTATTATCCAAACAGAAAGGGCTTGCTCTTTTGGTTTTCTGAGTCTCTAAATTTATTTTAACTTGTCTTAATTTGCTCTTTTATCAAGCATAGTGCATTTACTGCTCTGATGGCTGCGGTTGCTCCTGACACACTTTCCAGTAATGCTGACACACAAACAGCAGTGTCATCTGCTGGGTACCCACATCCATTCTCATCAACGTCTGCAGTATTATGTGGAGTGGGTCCATAAGACTCATGATTTACTATCCCATGGACAGCACTTTGGCTGATGAATAAAAACAGATAAAAGTAGAAGCTTCTCTTTCAGAGCAATAATGCCATAAAAGCAGTTCTTTATTCACCATGTGATAAAATGAAATCTTCAGATTTCTGGCTATGATGGAGTTGCTTCCTTCTCTACGTACTACTAGATATTTCTTACCATAAACTTCTGAGTGGCAAAAATCAACCAAACCATATCACGTATTACTGAGGATCAGCTATGTTCACACAACATGTACACAGCGCTTGAACATGTCACTGTTATTCAATGTGCTTTAATGAAACAAGTCTATAAACTGATTACAAACTTATTAGTGCAAGCAAGGAATGTTGCCTCTTTCAGTGACTTCAGTTTTAAGAACAATTTTGTTTAAAGCAGAAAAACTGAAACATTCTCTGCAAATGTCCAAGTAATGCAAAAGTGCTCCTTTGCAACAAGACAGATGCAGAGACTTATCACTGGTTAAAACTGGATAAGTGAAAGCCCTTAGTTGAATCAATTCTGGAGCTGTAGTAGTACACGTAATTAAGGCACATTTCAGATGATAACAGAATATATTTTTTTTTGTCCAATTATTACAGGTCTCAGGTCACTGTGAGAGCAGACAGGCCAGTTTGCTTTACGTAGCTTCAAAATCATGGAAATATTATTGACTGAGAGCTCAGTGTGAGCGCAGCTGCTGTTAGTTCACCTATCACTTAAGAAGAAAGAGATTAAAAGAAAGAAAACAACCAAGTCAGTCACATGAATCATAAGCACTTAGAGTTAGCAAAAAAATTTTTTAAAAATGGAAAGAAAAATCTTTACATTTCTGGATCCTGTTTCAGTGAAGATACACACTAAAACATATGCAAAATTATTTACTTGTGCACAGATCTAAGCTTTCATAACCATTCTTTTCCACCAATATGTTTTTTCTATCTGGGAAAAAGAAAGACTTGGTTTTATATAAAATTTTCCTGGGAAAAAAAAAAAAACAACTTGATAGATTCAAACTACAGGTTGAAGAGATGTTTGGTGAACTGCAAGAACTGTTATAAAATTTTGAAAATGCTGTGGACTGTCCGCATGAAACATCCATGTAATGGCCTGAATGGTGAGCAGGATTAAAGCAACAGTACAAACTAGATACCGTCTGTTTGTGAAATGTATACAATCTGTAAAAAATTACACTAGTCATCAGCTTTTCATATTAGTCTAAAATGTGCTTGCTTCAGTGATCCTGCATGTACTACGGTGACAGACTCTTTACCCACAGTGCTCCAAAGGAAAAAAACATCTCTGAACTCACATTTTGAAATGAAAGGATCTTTTACCAGGTTATTCTTTTACCTGGTTGAAAAGTGAGTCACACTATAAATTATGCTCAGTAGTTGTATGACACTTAAATATGATTGATTGAAACATTTATAATAGCTGAGGTTTTTTATTGTCAGGCTTGAACAGCTCAGCTGATCACTAGCCTGCATTGGTATTATTAAGGTCTGGACTGTAAATCCCTTTCTGACACTGAGAAGCAGTTACTCACTGAAGAGGTCCTCTAGCTGCTGTGAACAGCAGTTCATCATAAAAAGGAAAGGTTTGAAAGTCTGTATTTAAATATTTTATAGAATCACTAGTTACACATAGAATCTCTAGGCAATGATATAAAAAGTCTGGAACTGCTGTTAAAGATGCCTGTTCTCTCAGCTACATCAGAAGATCCTCCTGGGTTTATCAATTGAGACTGATAAGACTTATTCAAGTGTTGAAATGTCAGCCAGTAATGTTTTAGATACAGTTTGGCTAACCAGCACCAGTTACAAAGTTACGGCTCTGATTTGAAAAACCTTCTTTCCACCCAATAGCGTGCCAGTTTTGTTTCTCCAACATGCCCGGGATGCTGTGTAATTATTTTCCACAGGTCTTGGCATGTGAGGATAATTGTGTGAGGTTTCCTTCTGGCTGGAAGACTGGAAGACTTTGTGTTACAGTGGCCTGTTGGAGAGAGATTTTCGGGGAATAAATGCAAAAAAAAACAACAAAAAAAAAAGGTAGTTGTTGATTGCCAGCCGTAAGAGGGCAGTAAAATACCATCTTTTTATACAGCCTCAGTTTATTCACACTGAATACTAAGGACACTTTTTGAAGGTTAACCAACCATTCAGATATCAACAGTATTTATAATCGAGTGATCTTTTCCACTCTTCTGGAGTGGACTCATATATCTGCTCTAGGAATTGTAGAGTACGTACTAGTGAAGCCTAAAGAACCCGTAATCAATACCCATTTTACACTACAGATGCTTTCCCTGGAAACATGCTGCAGATGTGGGTTTCCCAGACATAACTGTGCCCCATGGCATTCCCGAAGCTGCTATACTGAACATGCACATTTGTAGGTACATTTAAGAGGACAGGGCAAAATGGGAGCTGATCAGTCATTCTCTTCATATTTCTGTACCGTGTGGAACACAGTTATGTGAAGGCTGTGATCACCTGTCCACACAGGAAAAATCTCTCTGATACATGTCTCCTTCCCCACGATTTTTGCTTGTACCTGTGGTTTTCCAAGGCGTTTGAGCTGGAACCTGTATAGAATGGAGTCTGCACTGCCTTGGAGTGCCCAGTCATCTTGGGTTCAATCCCCCTCTGGAGGAGCCTGATCCAGTCTGGTTTGGCTAAAGGGAACAAAGAGTTTGGTGTTAAATCAAGATAACTTATCAGAAAATTGGTTCAAGCCTTATTGTCTACTATTGATGGGGAGGACATGGAAAAAGCAATTTGAAAGCATGGTAAGGTGGATATTTATATTTTTTTCTAACAGTTCAAAATAAATAAAGGAACATTTCTTGGTGTATAAATAGGAAACATAGTAAGGGTTGTTTTGGTAATAAACTATTTTCAGCTTTTGTTTCTGCTAATCAATTTTGTGATTCATTGTGTGTGATTGTATGATTTTTGTTAACCATATTGTCTTAGACCAAATGCTGGAAACATAACAAAATAAAGTTTATGTTAAAATAGAAAAATTAACATGTGTAACATTTCCTTCAGTGATAACAAAACATAGTGATTTAAAAATACTTATTTTCAAGTACAGTATTTAATAACATTCAATGCATTAAAATCCTACATATTCCACTCCTTTGTAACAGGTTGTCTACAGAACAAATAATATATTCTTTAATATTTATTTTCTGTCTCTACCACGCTGGTGATTCAAAACATTTATTTTCTTCACAGTAATATATTTTCTGTTTCATCTTCTTATTTTGATTACACTATAACCTGCCCTTTATGCATTATTAGAAAAAAAAATGCTATTTCATTTAAGAACTTTTCACAAGCTGAGAAATTAGTATTCATGAGCTAATTACAGTGAAAACCATTTATTCACTTTTCTGTAATGCTTCGGGAATTAATAAGCGTAAGAAAACTATTATTTATTAAAAAATAAATTGTGCAGGAACTGAAAAGTCTTAATTTTGGAAAATTTGTATAAATGGCATACTGTAGCTTCTACTGAAATATTGTTGTATACAGTGTTTCTATAGGAAAGAACTTTTCTCATAGAAGCAACATTTTAGGCAATCATTTCTGAGATTTTAAGTGCTCTATCAAATGTATAATTCTAATTTTAGTGTACTGATATGGAAGGGATTTTCTTGGCCAAATTACCAAAAATTTTGTTGCAGTAGAGGAATATTTATGAAAACTCAGTTGCTAAGTTAAATGCTTATTTTTTGTACCTAATATGTAGAAAATGTGTTATGATACAGGTGTGAAGCTTGCTCGTTGGGACAATGTTTTATTATGTTAAGTACTTTTCCAAAAAGCATCAATTTATCCTTTAGTCTTACATTCAATAAATTTAATTTCATCAAAATTTAAAGTAACCTGGTTGGACAATTCTGTAATTTTATGAAATCCTCATGTGCTGTGAACATTTTTTATTTCCTAAAAATATATTTTTCAAAATAATGTAAATGAAAATTCCTTAGTGATTCTTTACTTTATACTAAATTCCTTGTTAATTCCTTAATGTAAATGAAAATTCCTTACTGTGTCCCAAAGGGCAATCAGCCTTATAAAGAATTAAGAAAGAAGCGGTCTTACCTTGGATTTCTAATGGAACAAAATGGAGCAGAAATAGCATTGCTGACAGTCTGAAGTCAGCAAGATTAAGAGAAGGGCAACAGTATGTGTATGGCCATCGAGCAGTACTTATGCTCTGGACATCTTAGTAGCTGCTCTCACAAGGAAATCTCCAGCTCAGCTATGCGTGGCATTGAGCATGCTCACAGCCTGCAGCTTCCCAGCTCCAAAGGAGAAATCTCTTGTCACCCATCAGGTTGTTGGCAATTATTTAAACCATAGTACCAGTTTTGTCTGGCTTCTGGATTACTACTGCTTTCATCTGAGAAAAAGTGTAAGGGATTTTAATTTTACTAGATTCATGAGTGATTTCTGACGTAGTTTTGGGTTATAAAACAGGTTTCATTTCTAAAAATAGTAAATTACCTTTGTAAGGGAGATTAAAATCTCAGCAGTTTGCTGCTATTATATTGCAACTGGGATTACAAAACTGTCAGTTTGATTTCTTACTTACAATGTCATCTAAGTACGAACATCCAAATACTTAAGTATGTAATCAAACATTGAATAGTCTTAGATCACTGAACTCAGTTGCTTAGTTGTCTCCAGAAGTGATTTCTGAAATGGCAGTTTCTCAAAGAAGGATCATTACGCCTCTGTCTTAATTATTATTCTGGAAAGTTAATATTTTTCTGTCCCATGTTATGGCAACCTTATACATGTCCTCCACTTAATTAAAACTTTTTTTTTCTTCCCCCTCAAAAGACATGTAGAAGATCTTTAGCTACACCACTATTTGCATTTAAAATTATGCAGGACATACACATTGCTCAAACATGAATACATCATTTGGTGTAAATCTGCAGTGCATTTAACTAATATGTGTGACTAGTGGCACAGTGTTCTTTCATGGTATATTTTGATATCACAGTACATTCATATAAAATCTCATCAGAAATTATGGATAGCTTTTTTCTAGAATATTTCAGAATACATGGGCTGACAGGAGGAATGCAAAAATCACCAGAAATAGGGACTACAAAATGCAATTGTGTATGGGTGGTCCACTCCATAAGATACAAAAAAGGCCTGTCATGAATTACCCAGTGTTAAAAGGCTAAACTGCTGTTCACATCTATACAAGGCAGTTAGCAATTAAAATGAGGAGGAATACTCATACCAGAAAGTATTTGACTTCAGTAATCAGTAATATCTGGGATACATTTACCATCCCAGCCACTGGTGCTCTTTGTATTGAATATGGGAGACAAATGAAGGTGGAAGAGGGACGTGGCATACGTACACCTCTATTTCTTAGTGCTGTGTAGCACTGCAGATTTTCTGCATTTTCTGAAACAGCAGATGCAAATGTGCATATTTGCTAACATTTCAACATGGAAGGTGATTGAAGTTGGTGGAAAGGTCTAAAAGCCCTTGGCCACCAAAGTAAAATTACATGTATGTCTTGCTTGGCACTGTTTGTCTCTGTTTCTGTTTTCTACATACTGTCCACCCAGGCACTTGAAGAGTTCCTAGCCCAAGAGGAGGGCTGGGCGGTGCTTAGCTTCAGCCCATGCAGATGAAAAGTACAACTGAGAATAGTAGTCACATAGAATTATGTGGGGATCACATGAAAAAGTGAAACGACATTGGTAAATGTCCTTGGTGTTTCTTGGCATCCCATTGCTGGTGTGTACCAAGCAAGTTGTCTGCTCATAGGACTGAGAAGCAATCAGCTGAAGGTCAGTAGCTGGAAAGGAGCAGAGCTGCCCGGCTTCTCACTTTTCTTTGGGACTGTGCTACAGATAGTCCATGGGGTCCTGAGGCCTTCACAGCAGTAACAGAGATAATGCCTTGCCTGTGGTACAGGTGACACTGATGAAATCACTAGGATACTTTTTTACATCTGCTTACCTGTCATCACATCAGTGATGAAAATGGTGACTACCTATTACCAGAAGGTCATGGCTGATTTTGCTGTCCTGACATAGGAGTCTGGCTTACAGCTCAGTGTAGATGATCCTGAGTTATAGATGATCTGAGCTATGTTCTTACTTATTTGCATTTTTAAGCACTGCATTGTAGTAGGTAGATAATACATTCAGACGAAATGCTGCTCTCTGTGCAGGTGAAATATGTAATCTGTGTACAGTAGACTTCTGTAGAGACCTCAGATATTTTAGGTGTTTTTTTTTTTTAAGGCCAGATTCTCATGATTGCCAACATTTCTCTTGATTCCATGTAATATTCTTTTTTGCTTTTCAAAGCCACATGTAAACAGGGAACAAGGAGGACTGAAAAGACCTCTACCTTTGTATCCTAAGAGCTGGTGTTCAGAGGGGGATGCAAAAAAAAATAACAACATAGGACTGTGCCTATGTAGGAACACAGCCACATGACTTTTGAGGTCAGTAGTTCTTAAACTAAATCCTGGATATGAGGGAAATGTGTGGGCTGAAGTCAGCCCACAGAGGAAGTGCAGAGGAAGCTTTTTCCCACTTGATGGGCCATCTAGACTGCAGAGAGTGCTGCTGGGAGGCTCAGCAGCTAGCGCCTCAGTCCTGTCTACTGCTAGCACAGAGGAGAGAATAAGACAGCAGAAGTGATTAAATGTCCTGAATTGGAGAAGGCAGATGTAAAAAATGAGCCAATTGGAGGTGAAGAACAAGAATCCAGAATAAAAAGAACTTCCATCACTTTGAGTGTCAACAAAGACAGTGCTTTTGCTTGGGTTCCCAGGCACAGAGAGAGCATGGCAGGACTGAGCTCATCTGCAAGAGAGGATGAGCAAAACCAAGGTCCAGGGAGGAGACTTGTGTAAAGGCAGTCTGTGGCTCAGGCAGGAGATAGTTGATGAGCACCAGGCAATGAAGCATTTGCAGACAATGAACTGTGATGTACCCCTTGTGTAAGAGAGTGCTCAGGAGGATAAGAGGAGACGTTGAGGAAGAACCTTGGTAAAATGGAAAGGAGGATGTGCATTGTGAATGTTAGGCATTTCATATTGAATCCCTGAAGCAAACATGAGACTCCTTTTGAGGAAATGAACCTCCAAGATGTGATTAAAAAAAAAAAAAAGAAGAAGAAAATGGAAATTTATTACTTTAAGCCAATCCCCTAACATTTTGGCATCCATCTACGGGCATTTGAATGTTTCTGGATTTGGGCCACTGCTGTTTCTCATCAGGCTGTGAGGAACAGCTATATGTTTCTAATGATACTCTGTTTGTTGGCTAATTAAAACTGGCATCAGAAACGTGGCTGAACCATCACAGGGAGAAATGGTTTCTATTCCTGTTTCAATCTTTTAAAAATAGAAAACAGATGTTTCCTTCATTCTCTACTGCCTAGCTGTAGGGAACCCCAAACAGAAAAAGCATCTGTGATGGAAGCAGCACTGTAGAGACTATAACCATGGCAGAAATAGTGGTGTGGACAAGGTATTGTCTTGTGCAGGGTTTCTGGGTTACCAGAGCCAGTTGATTTTGGTCTCTTTTTTTCTCATTTAACTCTGTTTTCTCAGTGTGTTTTCTCACGTAACATTGTTCTGTCATGTTCTTGTGATGTGACTAGAACTGGTTAGAGGTTTTCAAGAGAAAGCATCAAGAATGTTGATTTGCAACTGGTGACTTTTTTTTCTCAAATTTGTATCAGTTACACACCGATTCAACTTAAGTCCCTCCAACACTTTCAGTATGCTAGTAGACTTATAGGCAATGCTTCATGTTTATTTTCCCAGAGAACTGTAACCTTTCAGAAGAAAACATGTTTCACCTGTAGTTAAAATCCTACCTGTCAACATTCACACTATGGAGTTTTCTGAGGTAATGAGTGCACTATCAGATCAACACTCCTTTCAAAAGACACATTCTGGAGTGCTGTCAACAGGTACTTTTCTTCTTCAGATAGTGCAAGACTGGCCTAAGGCATGGTATGAAATTATGTTGTTTGCAGTGTCGTGGTTTACCATTGTAATAACTCTTCCCACGTGTAGACAGTGTCTTGTTTTGATGCTTCACTACAGCCTGAGCAATGTCCCCTTAAAACTATGTTTGTTTGCTCCATTCAGTTGTAGTTGTATTTACCTAACATAAATTGTTTGAAACCCAAAATATAGCACTGCTTGAAGTAAATGGGAAAGTAGAATAAAACAGTGCTGAAGATGGCACATATATGAGGGATTTCTAAGGAAGAAAAATTTAATTCTCATTCATTGTTTTCATGTGGGGAAACCCTTTCTTTCTGAGATGTCAAAAGTATACATAAATTACTGCTCACCAGCCACAGAAGGCCATATTACCAAGTCACTGTTTCCATGAAAACCAAGACAAAATTATAGATAAAGCCTTTGTAACATATTGCAAGGGAACAAGTGAACCCCCTGACTACCCTGAATGCTGAAGTGACTAACTTCACCGATTGTCCTGCCAAAGGATTTTGAAACCTCAGTTCATGGAAATAAGAGAAAACACCAAACTGGTTTTGCCTTCAGTTAAAAATGAAAGCAACAGGATCTAAAAATTAGTTCGTTGCATGTTCAAGATGTATATTCATTTTTGATATATCCAAGAAAGCTGTCAGAGACACAATGCCATTAGGACTTCTGTGATGTAGGCCTTTGTAACTGACAACAGGCATCGTCAAAGAAAACTGAACTCTCTGTTGAAATTGTTACTCTCTTATGCGCTGCATTTTATCTTAATACAAATATGGCATTGCTTCGCATCCTGAGTCAGTCCAGGTTGAACTGCTGCTTTACCACTTAACTAGAATTCCTGCGTGCAGCTGACCCTTTAATTGCAACTCTCACCTGCAATTCCTGCAGTTCCGAATACCAGGATCAGTGTTTGAAGTCTCGTTTTAGTGTATCGCTGTTTCAGGAATAATGCTTAATAAGCGTTCCTCCTGTCTTCTTCAGTTGCTTATTCCTTCCCTCACGGCAGTATGCGGCAGCAGCAGCTGTCTGGAGGTTACTCTGCACAAGCGAGTTTTTCCAGCGCTGTGCTGGTGGAGGCCTCCATCAGTGAAGCAATGGTAAGCTCCAAAGCTTCACACTGCACTCTTAAATCTGCTAGGTGATGTGCAGAGTGGCACGCGCTCAGCACAAAGGGAATTCTCTAGAACTCATATACACGACTATACAAGACCACTGCTTATAATGGCATAGCAAATTAGCCAGGAGTACTCGTCAGTAGGCTGTTAATTTGACCCACAATTCAGCCTCATTCTTATAGTTGACTGAAAAAATAGCATGTGGGGATGAGGGGTAACTTGCATAAGAAACTGGAAGGAAACACCAACCTAGGAAGGTCGTCAGTGGAAAGGATACGCTCTGTCACTGAGACACAGAGGGCTGGGAGGACATGGCTGCCCGCTGCCCCGTCTGTGACTTGGCCAAGGCTCCCACAGGCCCTGCTGGCCTCCCTCCACTCCACCCGCTGCCTCTGTGACTGAAGCAAATGTGGTGAGAGGGAAAGGAAAGGCCACTGTTTAAAAACAACATTTCGCACTAGGAAATATTCAGTCCTCCCTCTCCCTCCCACACCGCTTTCCTTCAGAAGGACAGGCGTTCTGCTAGGCTCTCCCAAAATGGTGCCTCACAGCTCCCAAGAGCTCCCTGTCTGGGCTGAGGCTTCCGGGCCTGCCGGAGCTGCGGGGCGCGGATGGGCAGAGCCGTTCGGCTGCTGTCGGGTGCCTGAGCTTTCCCGCCACGTCCCTCTGGGCCAGCCATCTCCCGGGGATGGGCTCCCGGGCAGCAAGCAGGAGGTCTGGCAGCAGCCACCTCGGTGGGCCCCGGGGCGCTGAGCTGGAGAGGACGGCTTGCTGCTGGTGGTGAAACACAAGCCCAAGGCAAGCATCTTTTAAACTTCTGGTTAAGTAATCTAATCAAACTAAATTTGAACGCCGGCTTGTTAAAAAGATGAATTATCTCATGTTAATGCACCTGCATGCTAGAAAATGTATAAAATGCCATCCCTGTCAAGAACGTGAGACAGGCCCACACAGTCTTTGTGATAGTCTCGACCTGAATTTTCAATATCAGATATAGATCTTCACAGTAATGTTTGTGACAGCCATATGCATAAAAATTCACCAGAATCGCAGAAAAATAGAGCTTGAGGAATTAGAGCTGTCACCTATCCTGAAAGGAGGAATAAAAGCAGCGCTCGTGCTTTTTGTGATGAATGATTCACACAGCTGTTGTCAGCCCTTTCCTCACCCCCACTGGTAAACATTTCAAAGCTGCTGCCTAGCAGAAGAGCGCTTGGCTACAGATGCTGTCCGCAATAGCAGTGGAAATAGTAGCAGTTTCATCCGTGAGGGGCTAAAAGCCCTTCCCACTGACTGTGGGAGACCTCCAGGCAGCGTGGTCTGCGTTGGCAACGCTGCCCGCTCCAGCTAGTGGGGGTCAGCTTATTTGAGTTCTGCAATGGCAAGCAAGAGTTATGTCCACAGACAGGGATCATAGCCAGGAGTGGGGTGAGCGGGTCATGGGGACCTTCTCTGGGTGAGAGACACGTGGACAAACCCATAGAGCTTTTCATTGCAGCATATACATGCAGGAATCAGTCAATATACACAAACATCCCTATGTCTCGCAGAAAGAAGGCATTTGTCATGTTGTATTTTTAGTGTGATAAAGGGCTAAATGCGTGCAGGGAAACATTTTGCTGTGAAAGGTGACTGCATGGAGATGGTGTGTTTGTAAGACTCCTTGGTTTCCTGGTACACAAAGAGGGTCAACATTTTCTTGTTTTACCATTCTAGTGTTTTCATAATTCTGTAGGGTATTTGTCATCTAATCTATAAATGTTCCTTTTGCTTTGCTATTTTATTTATGAGTATTGTTTGCACACCTTATTGCTTTGGACCCTCTCTTGTTTCTGAGATGCTTCTTAGGGATAATCAATTATCCATCCATTTACTCATCTGTTAAAATAACCAGTGATTCACCTCTGTTTCAGTCTGTGTTAAAAATTAAACATTATCATAATCTTTACTGTGACTTGCTAATCCACGTATCATTTCAAGCTCCCTGTTCTCCTTTATGGCTTTACAGGAGATGACGGTATCTCTCCAGTGTCCTGCTTCATTGCAAGATGGGCTAGACCAGGAGCGCAGCCTGGTGCCAGGATGACATTGGCCTCAGAGCTCCTGCTGATTTGCCTTATCCCACTCTTCACCATGACAGAGCTTGTAGCACTTGACCTGCATGGAAGCTCAGTAGCTTTAGGGTGGCATCTCCTAACCCAGGCTGTAAGGACAGGGATGTCTGTGAAGCACTGTTGTGAGAAAAAAATGTGGAAAAGTCCTGGAATAATTAGTAAAATACATCTTTAAAATAGATTAGTGAATGTGGTATCGTTTCAGTGCCAAATTTCTCTGCAAATTTTCATGTTTATTTCATGGTCTAAACTTTTCTTATCCTGCTCTCCAGCAACTTCTTCATCTTTCTAGCCCCCAAAGAGCCTGTATATTCCTTAATAAAAAGCAAGGCCAAAAAATCCTTGTCTGCATCTCTGTTTGAACTCCTGTTTACATCTTTTCTTTGGTACCATAAGGCACTCACTGGCTCACCTTCAAGATTATCAATTTTTACCCCTTCAGCTATTAGCTCATCATATATCTATCTACTGGACTGAGCTAACTTAGACATTTTAATGCTCATATTTTATCCCCATGACAGTTCACTTTACCTAGATTTTAGAAGTCTTCAGCTTCTTTTTAAATATAGTGGCACAGATTATTCAGATATTGTTCTTGACATGATTTTTGTTGAGTGCATCCAGAAACTCCATGGAGAACTGGGATCTCAGGGAAACTGAGTTTTCATTTGAATAAAGACAGGGTTCTGTTGAAGAGTGACATATGAAGTGGTTTTGTGTTGATTATTTTCAAGGAAAAAGGATTCTACAATGGATAACCCTGGAGTTAGATGGCTTCTTCTCCAATTTGTTTCAGAGGTTTTTCCAAGGTTTCTGTGGATAAGTCATATATAGTTTGTAAGAGGAATGAAATTTGCTTACATATAGCATTGCGTGCTGTAAAATTGTTGTCTTGAACATGGCACATCTACCAAACTGGTGCAGTACTGTGTATTAGAAGATTTTTTTTCCAGGTAGTGATTCTAGGAGGTTGGAGAATTGAAAGGGAGGTCTGCTAATTTTTCCTTGGCTTTCTCATGGCATTATATGCTACCTGTTCTTTCACAGGCTCTGGTATGTACATTGTTCAAATCCAAAATTACTGAAGTAAGATGCCAGCTTCATTACCCTTCTGCCAAAAGCTGAATTCTAATAAAAAGCCCTGGTGTATCCCATCCATTTTGTTGTCTCCAGAATGATCACACAGCAAAGCTCAGAGACAAATTATTACTGGCCGGGAACACTCAATACCTGTATTGCAAAACCATCGCATACAAAATGTGGCTGCACCAGCACCTGCACACAATGTGCTGTCAGGAAAAAAAAACAAACAAACAAACAACAATATCCTCAGTTTTTATTTATGTGTGCTTCTGTTGTGTTCTTGGTGTTGGAGAGCATTTTTGTGGTTCATTCTCGCAGGGCCTGGAGCACTTGCTCACATCAGAGTGTGGCTGAGGTTAGATTTAGGCTGGAGCAGATGGAAATCCCCCTCTTTGTGCCTTTTTCCTGTCCCTCTGGCTGTCTCTGCTGTTGGGACTGCACCAGTGTTTACAGTGAACCGGTCTGAGGCACGGCTCCAGCTGAAAAATAACCTGTCAAAGAAGGAGAGGGTAAGTTCTCCATGGCAAATGGCCATGCAAGCCACAGATTGCTTTGTCAGTAGGGCATTGCTGGCCCTCAACCGCTGTCCCCAACAGCAAGAAATAGCAGCTGCCTGGCTCACCTGTAACAAAAAAAAATAGAACCTGGCAGGGTAAACCTGTATTGTACCAACACTTAAGTAGCCTCTGTGTCCTGCTCAGGGTATTTTCCTGTGTCTGGCCATGCAGTATGTAAGATACGTGAGCTGAAGCTGCAGGGGATAGAGGCTTTTGTGTTCAAAGTTGCACTGTTAGCTTGGTTTGTCTAGACACTTTAAGGCAGGAAGCAAAAAGGTTAATTAATTAGGAGTATTCACTGGCCCCCAATAGATGTTTTATTCTTTAATTAATTGCTGTGTTACCAGGCTGCTCAGGGAGGGTGAGGTTTATCCTTAAGGCCAAGCTGACCTGATGGTGAGCTGCCACCAGATAAACTGGTCTGTCCCCTCTTTTCCAATTCCACAGTCACATCCCCTTTACAAATAGCAAGTGTGGATGAGGGATGGCTTTTATGGGAAGCTGTCTGATCAGCAAGACAGGGCACGGAAAGCAGATGGGCTGGCGCTGGCACATCCCAGGATTATGTTGTAATTTCAGAGCTGCAGGTAACAAACTCCCTCCTACTCCTCCAGGAAGGGGTCAGCTGGCAGGAGGAACTACTTTAAGAGCTACCCTGTTGTTTGTATTTCTACAGGCCAAGAAAAGCAGAAATAACTTAGGCCCATAAAAACTTGTTTCTTTCATTGCATTATTTATAGTGTCTAGCTTGTAGCTTGGTTTGCTGTTTGCTACACTGAAGTGTGAAGCCCAACCAGAGTGGTGACATGCAGGTGGGCAGCCAAAGCCCAGCCCTCAGTAGGAAGTATGAGCAGGCTGTGGGATGTGAGCTGGGATTATTTGCAAAATAACTGGGGGATTCCAGAGCCTTGAAAAGTCAGTGGAGATGTACAGATTCTGCTGACTCCCATTTGGGAGTTCCTAACTAGGTGGTGATGCCCAATATCCAAAACTGGATTTTCTTTTCTTTTTTTTTTTTTTCTTTTCGATTTTACATAGTATATAAATAAGTGAAGCTGCAGCCTGCTCTATCAATCCCATTCTGAGTGTCACATCATTCTTCACTCCTAGTCAGAGCTGATTAAGTCCAGTCTTGTAAAAGTATTTTTGTAAAAGTCACTGCAGATGCCTCCTTTGCTCACTTCAGGATGCTGTGGCTGGAAACCAGCCAGGCTCGCAGTGCCTCTCCCAGTATATGGCACAGCACACAAAGCTCACTGCACTGTGCTGAGCCAGAGGCGGCCTGTGAGCGACTTTCGGGGCCTGCCGTAGATGGTGCTGCAGCTCCAGTTTGGGGATTTGCTTGTGTACCTGCTTTGTCTGGCAGAACCTATAAAGTAGTATCCAGTGAATGCTGCAATATACACAAGCATAGGTTTGCTGGCAGAGAGCTAGCAGCTCAGAAGCACAGCTACGTGCTGGGTGACACAAAAGAGGACTGCTAGATGATGTAGAAATAGTCACGATATGCTGATACTATGATAGGTTTGTTTGAAAGCTGGTCTGTGACAGTTAAGGGAGAAAAATGCTCTCCCTAGTACCTGCTGATGAGCAGGAAGGTTTATACCTTATTCAGTGCATTATACTGTGCTAATATTATGTAAGGAGCCAGAAGAAAACCACAAAGAGTCAGAGAATAGAGCGAACCCAGTGCTACAGTACTTACAGTAAATTAAAAGAGACTTTAAACTACTGGGCTAAGGTTAAGTGCAGTGAATTCAAAACCAAATGTAAGGAAAATACCTATACACAGGAAAAAATGAACTTTTATCCTCTGGCTGAATTGCTTCAATAAGATTTGCTTTTTTTTTTAAAGTAATTGCTGTGTTCAGGTTAAAAACATGCGATGTGAATCACCATAATGCTTCTCCAAATATTGTGTAAGCTATTTGGCTTACTGCCAAGAAGGCATGTAATGAAAATTAAAAATAGAGATATTTAAAAAAAAAAAATCTGCATACATTGCTGCTGACATTTGTTGAAATAAGAAGGGACATGAAAAATTATATATAGATTTTGTGAGTTAGAGCAGGAAGTAAAATACAGTCAAAACGACACTTGGGGGAATATTTCTAAGGAATATGGTAATAAGTAAAAACATTTGTAACATTAACTCAAAGATAAGAAATATTCAAAGTATTATTGAAGGATTTAACACAATAGAAACATATGCTCAGATTTAAAATGTAATTGTCTACAAATATAACATATTTAAATGTTTTAAAAATATGTTCATCTGAAAACAGCTGAAGTTGCTGAGAAACTGCGCATAACTCACAAAGCCCACAGGCACTACAAAAGAGAAATAAAGCATTGACAAAAATTATTTTATACTGTCTCTATGGTAATAAGAGTAGTTTATTTTTAACAAGTACGAAGAAACTCTTGGGAACTTAGACCTCATTTGGAAACAGAACCTAGTGGACATGATTTTTTTGATCAGAGGTTACCTGTGTCTTTAGGGTTTATGATCCATGCTGTGACTTCACTAAAGCAGCATAAACCAGGTTGACTTAGTTTTACTTGGATTTTAATAAAAAGCATGAGCAAATTAACAGACTCTTGAAGAAGACAATCAGGGACGTAACACTGCAAGGACCAAATTAAGTTTACAATTCAAATTTAATCAGTAGGCTAAACTGATTACCAAATTAACACAACAGGTAATCAACACAGAGTTTGTGGTTGACTCTAGTGGGGTTTGTATTATTTTGCTTTTAGATTTCAACTTCTTCTGCCTACATACCTACCCAGAACTCTAGCTGATGTATTACTTTTCTTTACCTGATGAAGGATGTTGGCATGTGTTGGATACACAAACTTTACAGAATCTAAGTATCAGTTCTGGTCTTAGACATTTGTCAAGCCAAGTTTTCTTGTTCTTTTCAAGGAAGCACATATTTATGAGGGCCTTAAATGACAATGCTTTAACACTTAAGGCCAGAAATTAGGTAATATGGCACTTAACATGTAAGTCCTGTTCTTCCAGAGTGAGATGCAGACACCTATAATTAATGCTTTATATGAGTTTTATGGAAATTTGGACTCCCTCGTATGTCAATTCCCAGTTCCTAATACATTGAGCTCACTAATTCAAACTCAAAGTCAATGTGATTAGCATGCAGCTTCCAAAAAGATATGCAGAGAACAGAAGATTTCAACCCCTGGGCCTTCTAGTGTGTGAGTACCTTATTTCAGATGCATCGAAGCATCTCCATTTATCAAGCTTCTTATATCCTGCAGAGAGATACTTGTAAACTATTCTGCTGGTTTTCTGTGGCGTGGGTTTTTTTCTGTTCTGGGGGAGGGGGTTACAGGAGTTGCCCCTGTGAGAAGCTTCTCGAAAGCTCTCCGAGCTCCAAGCTGGACCTGCCTCTGGCTAGGGCTGAGCGAATCTGCGATGGTGGTCCTGCTGCTGCGAGAAGAATGTATTTAAGAAAGGGAACCTGGGAGGGGGCTGAGACTTGTGAGGGGGAGTTGTGAGAAGGAAGAACACCCAGGTCAATGGAATGAAGGAGAAGGGTGTGGGGGAGGTGTGGGGGAGTAGGGACTCCTCTATTCTGTGGTGAGACGGCAGGGCCACCCATCCTGCCACCCATGGAGGTCCATAGCAGAGAAGAGGCTGACCTGAAGCCTGAGGAGAAAGCTACTCCAGGACAGGTGTCTGCACTTAAAGTAAGCCAGGAGTCTGAGGGGAGGAGTGACCCCCCGTTGTAGTTCAGTGCTGGGAGGACTGGAACACGCGGCGGTGACCCACGCTGGGCCAGCATGCGAATGGCTGCAGCCCACGGGGAAGACTCACACTGGAAAAGGTTCATGGAGGACTGTCTCCACTGAGAGGGGAGCCCCGTGGAGCAGGGGAGTAAAACCTGGCTGAGTAACCCTGTTTTAACAGGGTGATGGTGTTCAAGCTGCGTGCCTGGAATGATTCCTGGACAGTTAGGTGCTTAGTGACACCTTAGCTGTGTCTGAGAATCAGGAGACTGCTAGATAGCACAGGTCAAAATTGTGCATGGGAAGAGTAGAGACCATTGCATTCTTCCATAACCATTTAATTTACTTTGCAAAGGGTGGCTTCCATGTCTGCTAGAAAGCTTTGCTTCTCTTCATGGAGAAATTAAAAGTCTACATGGTAGTGAAATGAAAGCAAAGAGAGAGAAGTAGCAGGGACATGTATCTAATGCTTGGGGAAATCAGTGTTGTTGTTATCCTCGTTGTCAGAAATTTGTGCTACAGGAAGCATTGGATAAAGTATATAAACAACCCTGGGAGCAAAAAAAATGGTTTCTTTGCTTTCAAATGTGCACTCATATCACCTGTACTTCAAGAATCTTGTTCCTTCTATAAAAAGCTAGCAAAAACTTCACCACTCTAGCCCAAATGGAGAATGCTCCACCCAGCAAAGTCTACTCCTCAAGCGTTAAGAAAGAGAAGATTCAAGAGGAGATGTGACTGAAAGTAAAGTGTTTGCAGAGGAGGAATGAAGTAAACATATGAGATATGGAAGGAGACTGGGAGGTGAGAAGGTATATATTGTACTTGCAGGGTTGGCAGTCACTAACTGGATAAAGTAGTTTAATTGCACATTACATTCTTATAATATTATTTTCAATTTTATTTTCCATTTCCTCAGTAAAAACTGCCTCATAGTGAATGTAAGGAATAGTTACTTGTTCTGACATTAGGTACATTGAGACAGTGTGTCTGACTTGGATAAATTCATAGTTGAGAACTTTCAGGTCTTTGGAAGGCCTCAGAGTCATGTCTGTCAAGTTGGGCAGTTATTCAGAATATTCTGTGTAGAGTGTCTGGTTTGACTTTTAGAAATATAGCTAGTAAAGCTCAATCCCCTGCATGTAAATTGCCTTCTTGTCCTTCTGTTAATTTTTCCTTTACAGTATAGGAAATGAGTCCAGAAGGTAATATGTAGCTGTTCTGTTCTGATAGAAACAAGATGTGAAAGTTCCAGTGAAAAGGTTATCAGTGGGGGTTTGTTTAGGTGGTTTGCAAGAAAAGCTGTGGCAATTCCCCAGCTCTTAGCAAGTCTTTGGCTGTTTTCAAAGTTGTTGTTCTATTTAAGCCTCAGGAAATCAGTTAATTCAAAATCACTCTATCTAAAATCCTCCACTTGTCATTCCTCCCAGGAAAACACTTTCCCTTTTCATGTATCATGTTGTTTTCCTAACTGCACAAGTATTTGACAAACATTTACATAGGAAACAAATCATTAAACTTGTTTTTTTCCTTGTAAAACTGGATTTGATGGCAGCTAAAAATGGTGTTAATAATCTACATTCCAATGTTTGTATTTTCCGCTCACTTAACAGAATAGTATAATCATATAATGGTTTGGGTTGGAAGAGACCTTCAAGATCATCTAGTTCCAACCCGGCTGCCAGGGGCAGGGACACCTTCCAGGAGATCAAGTTGCTCAAAGCCCCATCCAGGCTTCCAGGCAGGGGGCATCCACAACCTCTCTGGGCAACCAGTTCCAGTGTCTTACCACCTGCATAGTGAAGACTTTCTTTCTTATACCTAATCTAAATCTACCCTCTTTCAGTTTAAAACATTACCCCTTGTCCTATCACTACATGCCTTTGTAAAACGTCCCTCTCTAGCTTTCTTTTAGGCCACCTTTAGGTACTGGAAGGCTGCTATAACCTCTCCCCAGACCCTTCTCTTCTTCAGGCTGAAAAATCCTAACTCCTTCAGCCTGTCTTCACAGGAGAGGTGCTCCAGCCACCTGATCATCTTTGTGGACCTCCTCTGGACTTGCTTAAGCAGGTCCATGTCCTTCTTCTGTTGGGGGCCCCAGAGCTGAACAAGGTACTCTAGGTGGGGTCTCATGAGAGCAGAGTAGAGGGGGAGAATCACCTCCCTCAACCTGCTGGCCACATTTCTCTTGATGCAGCCCAGGATATATTGGCTTTCTGGGCTGCGAGTGAACTTGGGTGGCTCCTAGTCAGTTTTCCACCTACCAATGCGCCCAAGTCCTTCTCTGTAGGACTGAACTCAATCCACTCATTGCCCAGCCTGTATTTGTGATTGGGATTGCCCTGACTCATGTGCAGGATCTTGCACTTGGCCTTGTTGAACTTCATGAGGTTTGCACAGGCCCACCTCTGGATGGCATCCCTTCCCTCCAGTGTGTTGACCGCACCACACAGCTTGGTGACATCGGCAAACTTGCTGAGGGTGTGCTCAATCCCACTGTCCGTGTCGCCAGCAAAGATGTTAAACTGCACCATCTCAACACTGACCCTTGAGAAACGCCACTCAGAAGAACTGAGAGTGCTGTACAGCTGGTGAGTGATGAGGACATCTTGACCCTGGTTGGCCAGAAGCCTTGGGAGTAGCAAACAGGTATGAAGAAAAACAAGACAAGGATGCTGAGCTTTGCCTGAAGAAAACATGCCAGGCTATGGTTAATGGAAAACATCTGGTCGTTTCTTAAACAGTGGAAAGTTTCCTACCTTGAGCTAAAAGTGTATAGAACATTGTGTTTGTGTTTGTAAGATTTAATTAACCAATAGGCTTAGGATAGCAGTAACTAACTTGTAGCCAGTGAGTTGTCTGGTGTATTATGGACAGGGGGTAATAACCATTCAAATGTTAGTCTTAGACAGGTGGGCAGTGTGTGAAGAATGCATGTAGCCAATCAAGCCTTTTGTTTATGTGTGATCAGTTGCTAGGAAGATATATAAGCGTACTTATATCGGCAATAAAGGGATTTTGATTTCTGACTCTTATAGAGTTGCCGGAGTACATGTGCGGGACAATGTCAAATGCTTTGCACAAGTCCAGGTGGATTAAGTCAGTTGCTCTTCCCTTACCCACCAAGGCTGCAATCCTGTCACAGAAGGCCACCAAATTCTTCAGGCAGGATTTGCCCTTCATGAAGCCATGTTGACTGTCACAAATTGCCTCCTTATTTTCCATGTGCCCTAGCACAGTTTCCAGGAGGATCCACTCCATGATCTTACCAGGCACCAAGATGAGACTGACTGGCCTGTAACTCCCTGGGTCCTCTTTATTTCCCTTTGTAAAAATGGGGGTTATGTTTCCCCTTTTCCAGTCAATGGGAACTACACTGGACTGCCCTAAATTCTCAGATATGATGGATAGTGGCTTAGCCACTTCATCTGCCAGTTCCCTCAGGACCCATGGATGCATCTCATCAGATCCCATGGAATTGTGTACCTTCAGGTTCCTTAGATGGTCTCAAACCTGATCTCTTCCTCCAGCGGGAAATGCTTCATTCTCCCAGTCCCTGTCTTTGACTTTTGCCTCTTAGAGGGTGTGGCTGGAGCACTTGCTGGTAAAAACTGAGGTGAAGAACTCATTGAGTACCTCAGCTTTCTCCATGCCCCACATAATGAGGTCTCCCATTTCCTTCCAGAGAGGGCCCACATTTTCCCTGGTCTTCCTTTTATCACCAATGTACCTGTAGAAACTTTTCTTATTGCCCTTGATGTCCCTGGCCAGATTTAATTCTATCAGGGCTTTAGCTTTTCTGACCTGATCCCTGGCTGCTCGGACAGTACCTCTGTATTCCTCCCAGGCTACCTGACCTTGCTTCCACCCTCTGTAGGCTTCCTTTTTGTGTGTGTTTGTCCAGGAGCAACTTGTTCTTCCACGCAGGCCTCCTGGCGTTTCTGCCTGACTTCCCCTTTGTTGGTATGCATCACTCCTGCTGAGCTTGGAGGAGGTGATCCTTGAATATTAACCAGCTTTCTTGGGCCTCTCTTCCCTCCAGGGCTTTATCCCATGGCACTCTGACAAGCACATCGCTGAAGAGGCCAAAGTTCGCTCTCCTGAAGCCCAGAGTAGCAAGCTTGCTGTGCTTCCTCCTCACTGCCCTAAGGATCTTGAACTCTACCATGTCATGGTCATCGCAGCCAAGGCTGCCAGCCAGCCCCTCCTGGCTGGTGAGAACAAGGTCCAGCATAGCACCTCTCCTTGTTGCCTCTTCTATCACTTGGAGAAGGAAATTATCATCAGCGCATTCCAGGAATGTCCTGGATTACTTGTGTCCTGCTATGTTGTCCCTTCATCTGATATCAGGGTGGCTGAAGTTCCCCATGAAGGCCTTTCTTTAGAAGAATGTTCTATTTGTCACAGTAAATGGCCAATGTGTAGGGACTGTTGTATAATTTGACTAACTTAACATTGACAGACACTGAAATTTCTTTGGATGTGTCAATTTGCCAGCCTAAATTCTCTTTGTCTCTTCCTGTGTGATTATGTAAAACAAACGTTGCATTGTCTGCTTTCGTTAAAATCTCAAATGTTTCATGATTTCTTTCTTCTCCATTCTGAACTAGTTTGGTAATTTGATTATCAGCTAAAACTGGTGGCACTTTGGAGTGCTGTCCTTGCTGGCTTGAGGATGCCACATCATACTCATAAAGTTATTAAGGCTATTCATTTCCATTTTATATCTAAAATGAGTCACTTTCTATGAAGAAATCCCTGGTTGCACATTCTAACACACATTGAATTGGTAAAAAGATGATCTCAAAAGCTTCAAACTAACAACCTGAATAAGTAAAGGAAGGTTGCCAAAGTGATGCAGCACTAACATTTTTCTCCTTCGGAAATTACTGAAACGTAATATCCAATATGTTATAGGTAGATTAAGGCAAATCACATCCAAATATGGATTAATGAATCTTTATTAAGGTAAGAGAGCAAATGCAACACTGGGAATCGCAGCTCCGTGAAGGCTCACCCAATTCACAGCTGCTGGTTTCAACACCTTCAGCACTGCCTCCTGGCTCCTTCTACAATCTTATATTCTTCTTTCTTCAGTCTTGTGGTCACCTACACCTTGTCCTTCAAGTCTTGGCCAATTGGCAGCTCCTTTATCTTTTATGGCTCAGTGGTTTCTGTTCCTCTCTTATCTCAAGGACAAGAGATTCCAGAGATGGCCCATTCTGTTCTTTCTCATTCCATTGTAATGAAGTTACCACCCTTTGATATGGACCATCTGGTGAGCATCCCAAGGAAGGGGGGCTGTCGGGTTGGTGTTTCCTCAGATCAATTCCCCCCTTTTCTTTTCCCAGTAGTAAAGTCTTTTACTTTTCTTAAAATTTGGATCATTGTACTAATAATAGCTTTAGCCTAAGAAGTAACTGTTTAATTACTTTTAGTGAAAGCAAAATTCTTCTATTATTTATCACAAATACAATGACATGTGCCACTTTTATGAGTACTCTCTCATGGTGCAGTAGGACAACATATGCATGCAACCCTTTTCAACAGAGACTGTAGTTTTACTATTTTTTTGTAGTGAAAAGGGTGATAAATATTGTAAAAGAAAAGGAGAAAGATTACCTGGGCCAAAAGATACTTGCAATAAAAGGGAAACCCTGAAGTGTGTTTATGTATCATAGCAAAATACAGGGGTTAATGAGCTCTCAGCTTTTCTTGTTTTCTATTTTAGTTCTAGCCACATCCTTGCTCCTTGGATGCAAATCTACTTTCTGCTGTTGGATGAAAAAGGCATACTTTGGTTAAAAAAAAAAATAATTGCTAGGCCATCATTCAGACGTCATGTTCAGACACTTATCTGACTTGGCCTGTGGAGGTACAGCTGTCAGCTGTACTTGCTTTTGGTCTGCAATTTTGTTTGATGAAGAGCCACTTCATTCGAGAGCTAGCTGGACTATAGAAAAGAGGATACAGAACTTTGATAACACACTGAAACACATATATAAATGTTGAAAACATACTGAGCTTCTAGAAGGAGAATATACTACCATCTGAAAAAAGTCCAGGATCAAACCCAGTTTCCCATGCAGGATTGCAAACCATGCAGCAGAAGCAGGGAACCATCTACCTTAAAAATTCTGCTGCAATTAGCAGGTGCTCATCATCTTTCTGCAATCAGTATATGTTTCCTGTCAGCCTGTGTCAGATCTTACTAAATCCTGCACATGATCTACATTGAGTTGAGGCTTGTGTGGGAGCAGATTGTAAGAGGCCATCACAGGCCCAGTCCTGGAGGCACCAGGCTTACCTCAGACCCCCATCCCAAGTTCTTCTGTCAGTGACTCAGATTGAATCCCTGGCTGTATTTCCATTCACTGGAAATTTCTGCTACTTGAGTGTGTCTATTATACTAGAAAAGACAATACATATGTTTTGAGTTCTTTAATTATTACATAGACATGGATGGCTCCATAGCCAAACTTAAGAGACCAGGAAACATGAATAGATGTAAATAAAATACTAATTAAGAAGTTTTATTTAACCTTTCTCCCCCAACATATGGTAAATATGACTGGAAAATAAGATTTTGAAACCTGTTAGAAGAAATTATGAAAAGCATGTTAGAGGAATCTAACTGGCTTAGAGGAAACAGGGGATGCTTAAAGATGATAAGTAAGTTAATATTTGAGACTGTGGCATTTTCAGAGCCAGTGTGACTGTGTGTGCTGACGAAGGTTTCATACCTTTCCCATAAAAATATATTCTAAGGTGTTACCCCTTTATTCTCTTTTTCCTCAGTTTGCTCGTATACTTAAGAAGACTCAGTTCAGTTCATTACAGTTCACCTTTCAGATCCCAGAGCTGTATTGTTCCATGAGTATCCTCATAAAAGAGAGAGGGAAAAAATAAGAGTACTTTGTGAATTATCAAGGACAACAAAATATGGCACATTTTGTAGATAAAATGTCAGAGTACACATTTTGTCAAGCTGTCCACAATGTCTGTAGAATGATCTCTACATTTCAAGAATCCTGAAAGAAAAATTGACTCATTTCCCAGCATAAAGTCATCTTACATCCAAAATGGTGTTGTGTTGGAGGAATATGACATGCTCATAAAATATGTGACAAGTAATAAAATTGTTTTTTGAAATGTACGTAAGTTTAGATGCAGAAGAGAAGGCCACTACACAGCTAGCTAAATCACTTATCATTCTGCACATCACTCACTATGTGTATGCACTATGTGTATAAATCCCCATCCAGTGAAATGTGAATATAAACCTTAGTGCATAATTTATTGCGATGAATAGCCTCACTGGCAATCGATAAATTGAACTAAATGCTAGATTTAAAATTAGCTGGCAATTGAGAAAAGAGAACCTCCATGAACCACTTTATGGGGAAAAAAATAAATGCAAGAGAATAAATTGACACTGTTAGCCAGCACACAGTTTTGCTAGTGTCTAAAGAAATGGCTGAATGTTACTGCTCCATGAGCTGCACTTCCAGTGCAAGTAACTCCTTACCCCACCAAAGCTATCTGTGTCTGCTCCCTCTGGCAGTGCTAATTTCTTTGAATAGCTACTCTCTAACCACAAGATTGAAAATGTTCAAGTTTTAACAAACAAGATATGGTAATAAAGCACCCAGCAGCTGAGGAGGTATAAATCTCTCATGGCAGAGATGAGTGACTGGGGATGGTAGGGAGAAAGAGAGAAAGAGGAAAGAAACATCAGCAATCACTGTGAAACAGTAACATGGACTCGTAACCTTTAGGATTAACCAGGACCTTATTTTACTAATTCCAGAGGTATCATGAAAATGTTCCTGCTTTGGAAATTAAGGCCAGAGATGTTAAAAATACTAATAAAAATATTGTCCTTATTTAAACTGAGCAGTTGAAATTATGTTGGCAGACGTCAATAGCAAATTATTAGAAACAGATTCACCTTTAAAATGGGCAAAAGCACACCATGCTGAATATGTAAACTAGGTCAGCTCTCGTTTAAATTCTGTATTGCTGAGAAAAGGATGCCAAAGGGAATGTGATTTAACACTAGATCCATCTGGCAGATCACAGCAAAAAGCTAGTGTTTTAAGTACCATTGCTTTATCAAATCATAAAAATCACAGAAATGTGGCGTGAAAGGGACCTAAAATGAACCTTTTATCTGCTCTGATAATCAAGTAAGATTACACCTCTTCTGAGAGATACTTGTCTAAACCAAAATCATCCAGGACTGGAGATTTTACTATTTTTTTTATATCCCATTAATGCCTTTTAGCACTTTCTTCCATGTTAGCCTTAAAAAAAAAAAAAAGGAAGGTTTTTCTCATGCCTACCTGATACCTCCATTTATGAAAATTAACCTCATAATTTTTTCTTCTAGCTTTGGTAGACATGTAGAACAGCCACAATACTCTTTTTTAACAGCAACCTATATAAAAACTCCTTTACTTCATTCTTTTCTAGGCTACACGATCCCAGTTCATTGGGTTTTTTTTCGTATAGACCATAGTTTCAAGGCTTTGGACTACTCCACTTACTATGTTTTGCAGTTTCTTCAAATGCCCCATATTTGCCCCAAGTGTGGTGACCTGAACTGAGCAGTGCTTTCCAACTGACTTGTGACCAGTGACATATGATATTTTTATAAATGCATTCTGAAAATCCAGAACTTCATTTCCCATTTTTTCATCAACAGCACACAAAATTTTTGTGATCTGTTAAATCATCTAAACCTTTTTTCTACAGTGTTTGCGCTTTGCTGGCTATTCTCTATGTATCATTTCTGCATTTGGGATTTTTCATCCTCATTGTATGGTGGCTTGATATCAGACCAGTTCTCCAATCCAGACAGTTCAGATGTGTGCACTCTTCTTTTAACCATGTAGAGTATTAATATATGACTACTGATGATGATACTCATTATAGTGTTTTATGTAGGTTTTATAGGAGATCCACTGGCTCCATAACATACCAGCAGTAAAATGAATTGTGTTAACTACAGAAATCTGCAGAAGGTTACAGCACTGCCTTTCTGCATTGAGTACCTGCTCCAGCATTTAGCCAACTAAAGATGGGAATAATCAAAACAGTCAACATAATCATGCTTATGATTCTCCAGATAAGCATATAAAGAACTTCCCCGAGCTGGCAGTGTTGCCTAGTCCTGCCTGCTGACAGTGGGCTCTGTAAAAGAAAAGGGACTTTACAATGTGGAACAGACATAGACTGAAAAAGATCAAGCTCTAGACATGTAAGCAGCAAATGAAAAAAACAGGCTTGGAAATAACAACTCATACATGATGTAGATTTACCAAAACAAAACAGTTTTTAAAACATCTGCTCTGATGCTGCATCTTCTTTCCAAAACAAATTCCAGAGTCTTGTTTCTTTTGATGCAATTTATGATATTGTTTATGATGTGTAATTGTACCTGAATCAACACTGCTACACTGTAGGCAGTCATTGCACCGTCTACAGAATTTAAATATCATAATTTAGGAGAGTTGCCTTCCACATATACTGTAAAACATCAGGATTACAGTTTGCCACCTGCCACCATGGTCTATAAACTAGAAAGGCTTTGGGCACGTGGTGGTTAAGCATCATAGTAATCTGGTCCCCTCACCACAGAACCCCAGATCCTGTGGGAGGTACAGGAGCTTACTGTACTATTCATAACAAGGTTGCAATGTATCTGCATGAGATCCAGAGCAGCCAGAACAATACGCTGAGTTGTCAACAATGAGTATATACATCAGGGAACTACTCTGAGTTAGTCAGTAGGAAACACTGAGGACATGAGTGTTGAAAACTACCTCCAAGCACCTTTGCCTCTGGCTGATCACACTGTGCAGTACTGTGGTGAGACATCCAGACTGGCTCTGAATGACTACCTCTACATAAGCAAGGAATCTGGGACATCAATAAATTGAAGGGTTGAGGTGGAGACTCCGTAATCTCTATTGAGTGAATTATAGGGATTTATTCTGGGCCAAATTTAGTCTGGTCCCCTGAATTAATCATTCCCACCACACATATGTCTCAAAGTGGTCTTAAGGGCCAGTCACTGGCTCAGAGACACTTGTTCCTCCTTCAGGGGCAAGTACATATGGGGAATAAAGAGATTTGTGTCCAAAAAAAGGAATTGACTTATTGTGCACCAGAACTACTCTGTAAAGTTAACCAGCACACTGGAAACAGACAACTGAGAGTTTCTCTCCAGTGTGATATGGCTCTGATCCAAAACTCTTGATGCAGCCGGGGGATTAGCATCGGTACTGAAATTAGTCCAGATGCACCATAAAGGTTAAGCCACCCTGCTGACCTAATGAAGCATTGCTTTAATATGACTTCACTTCTTCACTCTGGCAGGCTATTTGAAGTTATGTGTCATTGTATCCCTGGCAGTGCACAGAGTAGTTTGGATATATTTGAAAATGACCAAGGGGGAGGCTTTAGCACTTTACCTAAGGGAATGCAGCATTGTCTAAGGCATACCCTGGGCCTTGGCTGCCAGATGTCTCTCTCTGCTCTGGGTCCACAGTCCTGAACATTATTGTTGACTTTCAAAGCTCACTCTTGTAAAATTCAACCAGGATATGAGGGAGATCTACAAACAGAATGGTGCCATCTTATTCAGCCTGATGTTATTAGAATAGCGTCTGTGCTCATCTTCCATTTTGAATAATTAGAGACATACAAGTGAAATAACTTTGTATTCTTAATTTATCAACAACTTGTAAATTTTATCATATCCCATACCATTCAAGCATCTTATTAATTTATATCAGGAGTTAAATGGAAATGGATGTTGATATAATTCTACTGATCTAATCATTACCTGCTTATGCAGGTGGCATATACCAAGAGAAAACAAATTCAGAGGTGATATCCATGATGAATAGTTGGTCCTTTGATCAACAATATTTTCAGCCACCTGTTAAACTGATTTCTCACAATAAGTGATATGTAATTAATCTTAACATTTACTTTCATATAAACATGAAATGTTACACAAAGTACCATATTTTAAATCAATATCTATTGGTACAGAATTACTATACTGCCATAACTCAGAATTTTTTTCAACATTTTTCTGAAAAAATCTGCTGAATTGCAAAATCAGTGTTTGAAACTTTGTAAAAAAGTCTGTTTGCTCATGATCAGTAGAGGCATCTTCAAGTTCAACAGAGACATTTTCCAAAGACACTGCCAGCATCAATCATGTTCCAGCAGAGGACAAGCAGCAAGGTCTTTGCAGCTTGCTGTGTTCAGTGTTGTCAGTGATCTTGTTCTGCAACCTTCTTTGGATGCTTGAGGAAAAGAGAGATCCGACTCAAAAAGTTGTTGTTTCTCTCCACTCTTTCCAGTAGGAAAGCTTAGACAACTAGTTTAGCTGTAGCTATCTACAGAGCAGATGTCTGTGATGAACCTCATTCACAGTGTTGTATCTGATATCATGAGTAGATGGTCTGTGCTCATCAAAACACACTCATTTCAACACTTTCACCCTTGTGGGTCCAGGTTTTTGATATTCATGTTCCCTCTTCGGTAGCAAATGTCTCTGATACAAGGATGAATATTCCCATTAGCTTTGAATATGTAGAATAGAGTAGAGTAGAGTAGAGTAGAACAGAACAGAACAGAACAGAACAGAATAGAGTACAGTAGAGTAGAGTAGAGTAGAGTAGAGTAGAGTAGAGTAGAGTAGAGTAGAGTAGAGTAGAGTAGAGTAGAGTAGAGTAGAATAGAATAATTTTTTGTTTCAAGGACCCTACAACGATTAGCTAGTCAAACTGTCTGATCACTTCAGGGCTGAAGAATCATATGAAGGCCAACTATTTTTTACTTTCTTGAGATTCTATGTCTTTGCCAGCTCAGATGGTTGTATTTTTATTTTATTTTTCCAATACAGCCTTGAAAACTGCACAAAAAAATCCCTGTTAAGAAAGTTAGTTTGCAAGAAAATACCAGAACTTAGTTTTATGATTTAACCTTGTTTTCCTTGTGAACGTGTAGTCTTGTATTATGGTCTTCTTTACATCAGAGCCATGACTTAGTGAGTGGACAGGGTGGGGGGAGCGTGCATCTGTGAGTGTCTGGGTAGTGTCTGGATCTCCCTTACTCCTCCGGATATATCTGCTTCTATTATTTCCTGCACACTATTCAGATAGTTCTAGTGACAGATGACTGGTGTCACTGGCTATTTTATGCCTCTAGCATAGATATCTGGAAATCTTTAAATATAGTGCCCTTTTAGGATATTTTTTTTTCCCCATGTGCAAAATTTCATGAGAAAGTGCGGTAGTGATTTGTTATTTTGGATTGTGGAAAACAAATCAGGTGGGAAATATCTCCATGCAAGAGAATAAATTCCATTTCCTTGCCACCTAAGCTGAGCAGTGCCAACAAAGGGAATGGTTTCTCCAGTGCCAACAACCTCTCCAGGTGACTAATTTTCTGTGCCTCCCTGTTACACCTTTGACAATTTTCCCCACAGCTGATGAAATCCCCATTTAAAAGACAGAATGGTATATTTGCAGAGCTGTTCTACCTTTGAATGTCAGTATGTTCCAGTGGCAGGACCAGGGAGGCTGGAGGTAGACAGAGGTAGTGATGCTTCATTGTCATTTTACCTATTCTCTGTCTCCACTTCCCCATCCATCTCTGGGAGGTGATTTCTGCTGAGGGACAGAAGGATGAAGGGCAGGAACTTCTCTGCCTCTCCTCTGTCCTCAGGCAATACAGATTTCTGAGGTGATGGGACAGGAGAACTAGGGAAAATTAGGTGGCCTTGAGAATTGGCAGTGATTTCAAGGGCTGGCTGAACTGAACTATAAGGACTAGCACAGCCCTTACAGTTTGGGTCAAGCTGGAAATTTGTGACACAAGGGTGAGAAGATGTGTTGGGTTTGCATGTCAAGGTTTGCATGTAGCAGGGGAGCTAACAGGGGTGGCTTCGGTGAGAAGCTGCTAGAAGCTTCCCTGTGTCTGATAGAGCCAGTGCCAGCTGGCTCCAAGATGGACCCACCACTGGTGGTAGCACTGCTGAGAGAACGTATTTAAGAAGGGGTTGGGGATGGAACCCTGTGCAACAGCAATTGAAGCGGGAGAGAGAATATGTGAGAGGAACACCTCTGCAGGCACCAAGGTCAGTGAAGAAGGAGGAGAGGAGATGCTCCAGGCACCCGAGCAGAGATCCCCCTGCAGCCCCTGGTGAAGACCGTGGTGAGGCAGGCTGTGCCCCTGCAGCCCATGGGGGTCCACGGGGGAGCAGATCCCCACCTGCAGCCCGTGGAAGACCCCACACCAGAGCAGGTGGGTGCCTGAAGGAGGCTGTGACCCCGTGGGAAGCCCACGCTGGAGCAGGTTTGCTGGCAGGACCAGTGACCACATGGGGGACCCACGCTGGAGCAGCCTGTTCCTGAAGGGCTGCACCCCGTGGGAGGGATCCATGCTGGAGCAGTTCATGAAGAACTGCAGCCTGTGGGAAGGAGTCTTGTTGGAGAAGTTCACGGAGAACAGTCTCCCATGGGAGGGACCCCACTCTGGAGCAGGGGATGAGTGTGAGGAGTCCTCTTCCTGAGGAGGAAAGAGTGGCAGAGACAACATGTGATGAACTGACGGAAACCACCATTCCCCATCCTCCTGTGCCGCTTGGTGGGAAGAGGTAGAGAAATTCAAGAGCAAAGCTGAGCCTGGGAAGAAGGGGGGAGTGGGGGGAAGGTGTTTTAAGTTTTGTTTTATTTCTCATTACCCTACTCTGATTTGATTTGCAATAAATTAAGTTACTTTTCCCAAGCTGAGTCTGTTTTGCTCATGATGATAATTGCTGAGTGATCTCTCCCTGTCTTTATCTCAACCCATGAGCCTTTTGTTATATTCTCTCTCCCCTGTCCAGTTGAGGAGGGGGGAATGGTAGAGTGGCTTTGGTGAGCACCTGGCATCCAGTCAGGGTCAACCCGTCACAGAGGATAAGTTACTGCTTTGGTGTTATTCACAGCTAACAACTTAGAAGTTTAAGTTCTGTGTTCTAGGTGCTTTTTTTCCCCTAAAGATTATTAAGAAACCGATAATTAAAATTTCTCAAACATTTTCTTTCTGATGAAGTCCTATTAGGTACCTTCAACTTTTCTGGTGTTCATTGTTCAGGCTCAAATTTGACATCTTTACTTTGTGAAGGCTGTGGTCAAACCAGAATTGTTCTGTTTCTAATGATAATGAAATGTAGGGGAAAGGAAAATACCCTTCCTATAATGAGAAATAACTGTGTGATCACCACTGCAGGACTCTAAATTACTGGCTAAACTGAAGGAATGAGATTTGCCAGACCTGTTATTTCAGGTTAGTATTATTTCCATTTGTCAAAACTGTGAAGGTTGAAAGGTATTTTTTCATTTGCATAGACTTCTTAGGCATTGATTTTCTTCACGTTGTTATACCTCCTAATGTCTTGTCAGCATTTTATCTTCTCTTTTTTTTTTTTTTTTTAAAAAAAAAAAGCCACTTTTGATGGGCAAAGATGTAGAAGGAAAGAGGTGGTTTGGCTGGTTACCCACAAGCAGATATCCTAAGGTTTTTCTAGAGATTGGAGCATGGAGCTTTTCCACAAGATCCCGTCCTCTGCAGCTGGGAGAGGGCATGACTGGAAGCAGGCAGTGCAGCCAAAGGCTTGCATGGTGCGTGCTGAGGCAAACCCAACATTTCAGACTGGCAAACAACTAGTCTGGGAGGCTGGAGGGATGCCTTCTAGGAAAGGAGGAGAAATTGTAATTTTTATTTTTGTTTTTGTCTTCCTTGGGCAAATGTGCTGTAGAACTTTCTTTAAATATGTTTTAATTCTCCATATGTGTTTGCACTGCTTGCACAAAGAAATTAGATAAGGTTTTTTGATATTGTTGTAACATAATTATTTAGAGTAAGATATATGTGCAGTATTAACACACATTACTGTTATTAGTTAGTTCAGCATCCCAGACAAGGGTCTTATCTTTTATACAGCTCCTTGCTATTTCTCTTAAGACAATTTACTGCCTCTATTACAAATGGGTTTTAGTTTATCTTTTTAGTGTTTTTAATTGTTCCCATCTAAAGAAATAAATCACATAGCTCTGCATCCAGTCATGAGAAAACAAAACACACAACAAAGCCCCTGTAGTTAGGGACATTCATCATTGTGGATTACTGTAACGCCTGATTTTCTTACGTGACTCATTCGTTTCAGTGTTTACTGGAGCAGAACATCTTTTAGTAAATGGTGTAAAAATAGGGGTTTTTTTGTTACTAATTTAGAAAGCTAGGAGCCTTAGTTATGGATGGGAATGTTGTACCTACACACCCAGGAGAACAGTATCTTTTTCTGTCCTATCACAGTATATCATCTTATTATTTTGAGGAATTGTCTTTACTGTGTTTTGTGAAATGCTTTGAGATCTCAGAGAAAAAGTCTTATTTAAGAACTCAATCCCAAAGATGCTGAAAATACTCTGGCTTTGATCCAGTAAAGCACTTACACAGGTATTCAACTTAAAGTGAATAGAAATACCCTGGGGAAGAAACACTTGCTTAAAGCTAAGTACATACATTTGTGGATCAAAACCAAAACACTCAAATCCTTGCAGGACTGAGCCCTCATGCTTTTTGTTTTTATAGAGTATTTGTTTACAGAGTTTCATAAATCTGAGTAGATTATTCAGTTCAAATATAGTGCTACATAATGCTTTCAAGTCTGTATCGCCTGACCTTGCACTCCTTGACATCAGCAGTAAGGTTTATTTCAATGGGAATAAGACCAAATCTTCATGGTTTGATGGATTGATGTGCAAATCAATAATACATGTACTGAATGGTAAATAATCACAGTCTGTGTCCTAAAGTTATACACAAGCAGTAATATTTGTTGCTTATCAAAAGCATACAGAAATGTTCTGTGCATTTTGCAAAGAAAGACAGAGGGAAATGCTTTCCCCAAGGCATTTCCCATCTGCATGTCGGGCAATCCAGCAGCAGAGCATCACATTTAAGCAAGGGTGGTGAGAAAGGAAGGGCAAGATGAGCTAGGAATGTACCCACATGTTAAGAGCAGAGCATGAGCCCTACAGGAACACTTACCAAAACCAGCCTGTAGAGTCTGCCTAGCTGCAAAAAAGAATGAGTTAACGGCCTGCCTCTTTGGAAAAAAAAAAAAACAAAAAACCCCCAAAAAAACGCAAGCCTTTCTTTCCTACTTCTCAAAAATGAGAAGATAGAAAATATCATGAAAGTCAATAGTTATGAGAGAGAATTAAAAAAAAAAAAAAGCAGAAGGCAGACTTAAGGGACACAACAGAGTCAGGCTATGGATTTGTTGATCATCTTTGAAAAATAAAAATAAGAAAAACAAGGAAGTATTCACTGGTAGGCTTTCTTACTGGGCTTTGACCTGCGTTCAATAATATGTCTGCGTTTACCCCATACAGAATGCCAGAGTTCTGTGTGCTGTCTTACCAAATCACATCAGCACTGCCATAACAATGTCGAGGGTATATTTTTAGCACAACACTAACTATTGCAATCACCCGTATATATTGTGAGAACCTACCAATGAGCTTCTCAGTCATATCAATATCAGTACTGAGCCAATAGTAATACTGGATGTTGTTCATACAGTACCTGGTTTTTGGTTTGGGGTTTGGGTTTTTTTAGTCCTTTTCCCTTGTAGGCTTTATGTGTGGAAAACTACCAGTCTTTTCTCCTAGTAATGGTTGTTTCTGCCTTACAAAATAAAAGCTGCAAGATCAGAAATGACAAGTCTCAAATAACTGAGAAGAAACTGAATTGAAAGAGTAGAAAAAATTAAGAAGGTGCATGAGATGTATGTTTAAATAAAGAAAGAAGTAGCAAAAAATGGTAGTAAAGAATAGTGTACATTTAATATTAAGAAAAACCCTGTTTTCATCAAAATCTGCTAAAGGAGCAACCTTCAAGTATGCAGAAATCTCACAGGAGCCATGCTTTTACTAGACCCTGAAAATGTTTATCTCAAACAAAATATGTTATGATGGGTAAGCTAGGCAGATCTACTGCTTCTTATAATTTCCTGTTTTATCATTCAACAATGCCATAGAAAGTTAGACCTAAAAGTGATTTTAAAAAATGCTTAAAATATTTTACATGTCTTAGAAAAACCTGTCTAGTCAAGTTGAAGATTTTGTCTTTCTGAGTCACAGCTCTGTTATAGTCTGGTTACGACCAAAACTCCCATGTTCTCATTCATGCATGCTACCATGGTTTCATTCAGTACATGGTGCATGGTTTTTCTTTGCTTCATCCTACCTTCTCTATTGAATCTGGTGCTAATAGCAATTGTCTACAGAAAATTGCACCTGTTCCAGATTAGGTGAAAAAGGAACTTTACACCCATAGCTGACCATTTAAACATCACCAAACTGCAGTCTATGTTCTCTCGTATTTTTTACTGGTGTTCTTTCTTCCTGTCTTGGAGGATCTCTCCCACACCAGGAAGATTATGGTAGAGTCTTCTATACTCCATTCAGATACCTTTCAAGAAACATTGGAACACGTCACCAGTGAAGGAGCAAATGAAACAAAACTGCATACTGATACTTCACAGTCCTCTGGACTGACAGCCGTTTCTCCCTGAAGTTTCTGTGTGTTGTGTGCCTGCTGCAGCAGGGATATTTGCAGTTTGTGGGAATGAACTTTTCACATCTCTGCTCTTTTCTTTGTCCTGCTACATCATATTCAGTTAAATGTGATGGTACAGAGATTATCCACACCTCACTGTTCTTGTGCAACGTCATTACTGCCATCTAACCAAGATGTGGTTGTAGGACTGAGAGATGCATTCAGACTGTGGAGATGCCAAATGTACTGTGCTAGACTTTGGTAAATTAATCAGCACTGCATGCATGAGTCCTAGTTGTATCCACTATTTACACATATAAACCTGCTTCTAAGTGAAAAAAAAAAAAAAAAAAAAAAAGGCATTATGTTTGACATAGAGCTTCTTTAGTTTATCATAATTTTCAATCTTCAGAGAAATCTCTCTGTAAGAGATAGATAGCAAGATCTTGAATCAGCATAGTTGCACTAGAATTCTTACTATACTCAACATAGTTCTGTATTCAAAATAAGTGAAGGTAAATCATGACAAGATCTTTTCTTTTAAAAACCTGTAATAACTTCACAAAGTACATAGTTCTACAACAAGGTTATGGCTATGCATAGTTTAGATAGTAATTATTCCCAGCACTCAAAATTATGAAAATGTAGCATTCTACTGAAACATGAACCGGAACATGTTTCTTGTATGGACACCAGCCAAAGATCCTTTTTTTGCTTCATAGGGACAATGGGACAATGACTGTGGCAACCAACGTAGTGTACATTCGTAACAAACCCATATCTCTATTGGATTAAGCTCTAAAATTCTGGAAGTTGGAATGATTTTGTTATAAAATGCACAATGTAGTGATATAATTTCTTAAATTTGTTCAGCTATTAATATCTCATTTAAAAGATAGTCACAATACTCCACTGTTTACTGTCCTATGTTCTCTATATATTTTAGCTCTTGCTTTGCTATAAATTCATACAGTACTCCCTCATAGCCCTATACTCTTTGAAGTTCAAAGAAAACTTCTAACACTTACGAGGGCTTTGGATCTGTCAGACCTGAAATTTAAGTCTGTGTGCAAAGTCCTGTGAAGATAACTCTGTCAGGAGATAGAGAAGAAAGCTGGAAATTTTAAAATTAATTCATGTCAAGTAAATCCTTAGCAGCACCATATTTTTGTATATAAGGAGAGGCAACATTTGTCTCTTCTTAGTTATTTTCCGTTTGTTTCTACAGTTGAGTGATTTTTATTTTTTTTTAATAACTATGAAAAAACTGCAGAGAAACTTCCTCTCCTGGATATGCATGAAACAAACTACTTCATTCTGTTTCTGCTGTTTCAGTTTTCCATGGCTTTGAACACAAGAATGTGCTGCATTTTCTAACAATTAGATTTTCTGCAAACTTCCATGATAATGAGTGATCAATATTCTGTTTTTGCCAACAGAGTACATCAATGAGCAAATGCCAGAAGCATGGCAAGCATCATAAACTACAGCAGCGATCAATACCAGTATAATTCACTGCACAAAAGATTCCATATTGCCATTGCTGTTTCATTATTTTGCAAAGCATTTTCTGTGTGCTATGGACCAGATTCTGATGACAATTACATTGTTAGCAAATCTTTTGCCAGTTTGGGGGATTTTACATCCTCTCTTTAATGGGACAAATATGAATTATTGCAGTTTAACTGAATAAGCAACACCAGATCTTTAAAACTTCCACCAGTTTGTCTCTGCCCCTTTCCACCACTTTCTTGCTTGTTTGACACCCCTTCTTCCCCACTGAGCCTCAACGTCAGAGACTCACAAGCAACAAATTCACATGTCAATAAATCTATGCCAGAGTTCAATACTTTCTGACCAGGTTCTTTCAGATCTTCCATGCATGGAGAGTGAAATGTTTAATACCAGATTTAATAACAGATTTATTTATTTTGAGGTAGTTGTTGTTACACTGGATTTCTGATTTAGCAGAATGACACAAAATACACTGAAATATAATACAAATGTAAGTTACACTTAGCAAAATATGGTAATTCCAATACACAGTTCAATTACAACAACTGTGTGATCCCCATTACCAGTTTCTATAATATGGTTGCTGTCAGGATGCTGGGTGTCCCCAGTCACTGAGAAGGAATACGTGAGTTGAAGGCAGCTCAAACCCATTGCTCTCTTCAGATTCTTTTGTTGGTTTTTAGTTTTTATACTCTGTGTTGCACCAAGCTACATATTCACTCCCCCTGTGCCTGTCTGGATAACTCAGGGAGACATTTACATCACCAGTTGATCCACTCAACTGGGATAGATTCAGCTGATCCACTCAACTTACATGATTATTTATAGCAAAGGCCACCTTCTGATCCTCTCTGTGTTGGGATAAAGTCAGCCTCTTTGCAAGAGCTGTGGTGAGTCACACCATACATTATTCTCCGTGCTTCATGGGCATGTCATCCTTGCCCATCTCTACTGAGCCTTCTCCCACCGTTGGTGTTTATTGGTCAGTCACAGTCTCTTAAGAAGACAAACTGTTGTCCTTCTCTCTGTGACCATAAGGTTTTTGTTCCTGCTCTCTACAGACTCCTGAGGAGGGAAAGTGGAGAGGGAGGTGTTTATCTCTTCTCCCTGCTATCCAGCTTCAGGATGTGTGGGACCAGTTCAAAGCTACATCAGGGGATATTTAGATTTGACATTAGGAAGCA
Source organism: Tyto alba (assembly GCF_018691265.1). NCBI lineage: Eukaryota > Metazoa > Chordata > Aves > Strigiformes > Tytonidae > Tyto > Tyto alba. The sequence continues at coordinate 24,075,036 of NW_024881282.1, read as the reverse complement.
TTTCTTTACCAAGAGGGTGGTCAAACACTGCAACAGGCTTCCTAGAGAGGTGGTGGATGCCCCAAGCCTGTCAGTGTTTAAGGGGCATTTGGGAAATGGCCTTATTTGGTCAGCCCTGATGTGGTCAGGGAGTTGAACTGGATAATTTAAGCTCTCTGCCCTCCCTGCAATACATATGGGGACACACCATCTTGAAATCAATAGTTGCAACTGTTCCCTGTGTATTCATACCATAAGGGCCAAAGAAAATGAATGGCTGCAACATGAAGCATATTGGCTAAACAAGGCTTATCACTTGAAATGTCTCTGAATCTTCCCTTCTGTTATTGTTATTTTTATCTGCTTTCATTGGCAAGAGATGTAGAACATCCAAAAACCAGTCTGAAATTTAGAAACCAGGAAGCTCAGCAGCCTTTACATGGGAAGAAAACCAAACCAAACCAAAAATATTAGGATCATGTAAGCTCTTATTCCTGATCTGAGCTTCAGAAAAATTGAACTATCTCCTCTTAACAATCTTTCTTATAAAGATTGGTATGATTGTCACAGTGACTTGCAGTGAAGAGGATGAAGTGCTGGTAAATAACAATCCGACAACCAACTTGTGGGGAACGCAGGATTTCTGTGGTTTTATTACACAATATGACTACAAAGTGCAAGCGAGAATACAAAGTGAAAAAAAGAAGGCATAATAGAACGAGATTGTTTATGTGTAGATCATATATTCCAAAGGAAAATGGCTTTGATTTGTTCAGGAGAAGAATCTGGACTATTCGGCTCGACTTCTTCCAAGAGTAAATCTTGTCTGTTTACCATCAAACTCAGATAGCTGTGGAAGTAAACCCATGACTCCTTCAATAGGTTATACAGATTTATAACAGTATAACCATTTTTTGCTTAAAATAGAGAATCATTCTCTTTTTTTATGTGAGAAGTAAAACATAACCTCCCCTTACAGTATTGATACTCTTTTGTGAACTGAACGAATACTCTGACATTTTACAGCTCAATCTGCTAGATAGTTTAAGAATGAAAATTAATGCAAACTGAACCCTCTAAGAAACTTAGCATCTGTGTCAGACTCTATTCATACCCCAAATGACATAAGTAATGAAACAACACAGATGCATCAAACTTCCCATATGGTTAAGCTTATTGAGAAACGGTGCATATGCCAAATCTGAAGAAATTTCATAATTATTTGCAGAAAAAGGATCTGTATAGCACTCCCATCTTCATTAGTTTCAGACAGTGTGCCCTCAGATGGTGTGTCATCGTAGTTGTGTCTCCGATGTCCTATGTTGTCCACACTGCAGCTGACTCTAGTCCTGTTCCAAAGGTTCCACCTGTGTTTGTGTGGACCTCTGTAGTAGAGTTCCTTCCATTGCCACAATACTTCTTATGGCATGGGCTTTATTCCTTTTTCATTGTTTTCATAATTTGTTTGTTATCCCTGACATCAAAAGCAAAAGGTCCAGGTGCCACTGCCAATGCTAGCTTCATGCACTTGTTATTTAGATGCTCTAGTTTGCCCAAATTCAAATTAGAAGAAACGTTGGGAATAAGACAGACAAAAAGAGCAAGTCTGTATCTAATTCGGCCTCTTTTTAAGCTTTTGTATAGGTCTCAGATATCATATTGCTAACAAATATCCTCAGTATTCCAGCTAAGATACCACTGCATGGGATTAGCCCTTCCCAGATTTCCATTATGTGGGGTACGTCAGTATTTTTGTATTTGATTTTCTGTCACAAGGACAAAATTCAAAATACAGAAATACTTAATGTACTAAAAGTCTAATTGTTTTCACATATGAAACACCATTTTAACATCTTCTGGTTTACAAAACATCTTTGCATCCTCTAGACCCAGCACATTGCCCTCTAGGAATCATAGCTCAGGAATACATGAGACTTCTCCTCCTGCAGCACATCTCCCTTGGTGATCTGTGGTCTCATCCGCAGCCTTGTCTCTGCAGTACCTCCCAAGCAGGGAGGATGGTAGAGTCCAGTGTGATGGGAACTGATAATGTCAAAATCAAATCAAGGCAGAAATGGGACTAGGAGCACAGGATTTTAAGGTGCCTAAGGTAGACATGAAGATTTAAACAGACAATATGTTATTTGGATTTTCCAGGTAGAAATGAATACAGAAAGAGTATTCTTTCTAATAGAAAATTTCAATGAGAACCCACTTTCGTACATGAAAGATTTTTATGTAAAATTTTTACTATCTCCTTGATAATATTTACCATTACAGCTGACCAGTTATACAAAAAGAAATAAGAAAGTAGGGGAAGAAATGCCTTTTTCTGCAGTGACATGGTTCTATGGCTATTTTTACATTCCAGGTAGGGTAGCTAAATAAGGACAGAAAGTCACAATTGGTCTCTGCTTAGGAGTGCCTGATTATACAGTAAAGCAATACCATTTTGATCATCTTAAGACTTATTGAAAATAAATATTCCACTACAATTTATCCAAAGCCAACTTTTTCTGGGGCCAGATTCCTAGCTATATATAAACTGTCAGAGGGACACTGAAGTGGGGGGGAAAGGGAGTCAAATTTAAGACATGCAAAGTTGGATGCTGCGGTTTTGGTTCAAGCCCAAATCCAAATCTAATCTTGCAGTCCTGAAGGGCAAAGGAGTTCAGGAAGGTTGGACATTCTTCAAAAAGGAAATCTGAAAGGCGAGGAGCAGGTCATCCCCATGTTTCAAAAGATGAGCTGGTGGGGAAGAAGACTGACATGGCTGAACAGAGAGCTTTGGCTGGAGCTCAGGAAAAAAACGTTTATGACCTTTGGAAGAAGAGACAGGCATCTAAGGAGGACTGCAAAAATTTCATGAGGTTATGCAGAGAGAAAATTAGAAGGGCCAAAGCCCAACTAGAACTTAATCTGGCTGCTGCTGTAAAGTACAATAAAAAATGTTTCTATAAGTACACTAGCCACAAAAGGAGGGGTAAAGAGAAGTTCCATCCTTTATTGGATGTGGGGGGAAACATAGGATGAGGAAAAGGCTGAGGCACTTAATGGTCTCTTTGCCTCAGTCTTTAATGGTTAGACCAATTTTTCTCTGGGTGCCCAGCCCCCTGAACTGGAAGACAAAGATGGGGAGAAGAACGAAGCCCGCATAATCCAAGGGGAAATGGTTAGCAACCTGCTACACCACTTAGTCATACACAAGTCTATGGGACCAGATGGGATCCACCCAAGGGTACTGAAGGAGCTGGCAGAAGTGTTCACCGAGCCACTTTCAATCATTTATCATCAGTCCTGTCTAACCAGGGAGGTTTCTATTGACTGGAAGTTTGCAAATGTGACACTCATCTACAAGAGCTGGAAGGAGGATCTGGGGAACTACAGACCTGTTAGTCTGACCTTGGTGCTGGGGAAGGTTATAGAGCAGATCATCTTGAGTGCCATCATACAGCACTTACAGGACAACCAGATGATCAGGCCCAGTCAGCATGGGTTTATGAAAGGCAGATCCTGCTTAACTAACCTGATCTCCTTCTATGGCAGGGTGACCCAGTTAGTGAATAAGGGAAAGGCCATGGATGTTGTCTAACTAGACTTTAGTAAAGCCTTTGACACCATTTCCCACAGTATTCTGGAGAAAGTGGCTGCTCATGGCTTGGACAGGCGTAGTCTAAGATGGGTAAAAAACAGTGGGAAGGCTGGGCCCGAAGAGTTGCAGTGAATGGAGTTAAATCCAGTTGAAGGCTGGTCACAAGTGGTGTTCCCCAGGGCTTGGTATGTCGGTCAGTTCCATTTAATAACATTATCAATGATCTGGATGAGGGGATTGAGTGCACCCTCACTAAGTTTGTAGGTGACACCAAGTTGGGTGGGAGTGTTGATCCACTTGAGGGAAGGAAGGCTCTACAGAGGGATCTGGACAGGCTGGATCAGTGGGCTGAGGCCAATTGTATGAGGTTCAACCATGCTCAGCGCTGGGTCCTGCACTTGGCTCACAACAACCCCACGCAATGCTCCGGGCTTGGGGCAGAGTGGCTGGAAAGCTGCCTGGTGGGAAAGGACCTGGGGGTGTTGGTGAACAGCCGGCTGAGAATGAGCTGTCAGTGTGCCCAGGTGGCCAAGAAGGCCACCAGCATCCTGGCTTGTGTCAGAACTAGTGTGGCCAGCAGGGCTAAGGAAGGGATCGTCCCCCTGTACTTGGCACTGGTGAGGCTGCACCTTGAACCCTGTGTTCAGTTTTGGGCCCCTCACTGCAAGAAAGACATTGAGGTGCTGGAGCGTGTCCCAAGAAGGGCAGTGAAGCTGGTGAAGGGTCTGGAGCACAAGTCCTGTGAGGAGCAGTTGAGGGAACTGGGGTTGTTTAACCTGGAGAAAAGGAGGCTGAGGGGAGACCTTATCGCTCCCTACAACTACCCGAAAGGAGGTTTTGGCGAGGTGGGTGTCGGTCTCTTCTGCCAAGTAACAAGTGACAGGACAAGAGGAAATGGCCTCAAGTTGCGCCAGGGGAGGTTTAGATTGGATATTAGGAAAAATTTCTTCTCCGAAAGGCTTGTCAGGCATTGGAACAGGCTGCCCAGGGAAGTGGTTGAGTCACCATCCCTGGGGGTGTTTAAAGGATGTGTAGATGTGGTGCTTGGGGACATGGTTTAGTGGTGGACTTGGCAGAGCTAGATTAACAGTTGGACTTGATGATCTCAAAAGGTCTTTTCCAGCCTAAAGGATTCTATGATTCTAAATTAAATAAAAATGCTTATGGATAAAACACTGATTTAGAAGCCTTTTAAACATTCCTTTTAAAGCCCTTTATCATGTGCTGTGACCCAAAAAGCACTCTAGTCTCAAAAGCACTTCATTTTAAATATAAATTTAAGATCTATTGATATCAAATTGGCACATTTTGCAACCAGTTATGTACTTTTCAAGCATTAAATCATTTTAGTGTTCATATCACTTCAGTAATGTGAACCCACTGCACTAATGTTCTGGCTACTCTCTGTTGCATGCCTAAGAAGCAAAGAAAATGGATATCTCAGAAGCTGTTCAGTGTCCCATCATTGTGGGATACTGGCAGCAAGTGCAGCCAAGTTAGCCTGGGTAGATTGGGCAGTTCCCCTGGATGCAGCAGTAGTAATGAGAGGTAGGGGGAACAGGTACCACTTGTTGAGAAGGGAGGTAAATGTTTTGTTTGCCAGAAACCGCTCTTACCTGCCCTGCTGGTCACACCTGCTTTCCCTGCTTAGATCAAGTTGCCCTGAAAATTTTGCATCTGTGAAACATCACTTGAAGGCCATTTTCTGTGCTTCACTGTCATTACTGCTCCTTGCTGTGCTATTTTAGATAATATCTATTGCCCTTATTGTATATTATTCTATAAAGGGCTTTCTATAGATTCATGATAATGCAGATAGAATGTAGCAAGCTGGAAATGTAAAGGAAATCTTTCTCTGGTTATTCTCCAAACAAGCTTAGCATTAGTTCCCAAATAAATGGACTGTAGCACACTTAGATGTTATCCCATACATGATAATACACCTTTCTGTTGCCACTGTGTGCTCATGACAAAGATAAATCAGATCAAAAGGCATTGTGATATGTCAAAGTCCTTCTGTTTGGCAGTGACTACTGTAACATATTAAGGTCACATCATAGGCTGAACGTGAAAAGTAATGGTCGAATTCACCTAATGAAATGTGCACATCTGCATTGGAGCTGGTCATCCCTGGCTCCCTTTATCCTCAGTCAAAGAAACAGGCACATCAGAGCACAGTTCTCGTCCTCATGGGGGACATCTAATGTACAGCAACTAAATTCTGATAAAGCAGTGCTTGTTTGTCACTGCTGACCATTCAGGGTGGTGACTTAGATATAAATTTCAGTACTGTAATCAACTGGAATTATACACGACACAACTGGCCAGAAAAAAATGCTAACTATCAGTTTACCAGAAGTTTCTGGATGTTTTTGCAGTCATATCCCAACTTGTGACTAATCCTCAACCAGTTTTCCCAAAAATACCATAAAAGAAGTTTTTGGAAGAGCTGAGGTGATGCAATACCTTTTTCTGGAAAAAGCAAGACACTGACTAGCTGAAGAGCATGAGGCTTACAGGTGTTCAGGCCCACCACATTCCTGGGTTGCCCAGCTTCGGGCAAGATGATCAGGAGTTTGGAAGTTGTAAGGTCTCTAGACTTTGGACAGACTATAGGACAGGATTGACCCAGAAACAGAGGACTGTGACTGGCAAAGAAGTCTGAGGTGTGAGCACAAGCAGATGTAGTGTTTCATTTTTCTTTTTGTAAAAATTTATTTTCTGAAGAGCACTGGTTATCCTGCAAACTCTGAAGTCAGCCAAGATGAGACAAGATCATGTCAAGGAGGAGGACAATATGGCTGACAGAAAAGTGCAGTGCTGGTTTGTGAGTCTGACTCTGCAAAAGGCTAAAAAGTCATGAACAACAACAACAACAACAAAAATCAATCACAGAAGAAATAAATTGTGTGGAGGACAAATTTTAAGGTACAAATACTATAGTGTTGCTGTGGCTGGCAAAGCAAACTTAGATTTAGCACACATATCTGCAAGTCATATCAAGCTAAAGGATGCAACAAAAACACAGGAACATAAAAATTAGACCAAAGTGGCAACATACTTAGTCTGAATGTGTTATGTATTTTTGCTTTTTCAAATTAAATATGCACCTCATGCATTCCCTTACACTGAAAGTCAGCACTTGGTGAGGGAATGCCTTCCAGAGGACTGGAAGAGGAAGCATAGTCAAAAAAGAAAAAGCAAACTGTTTATAAAGTCATCACCTTTCTTGAACTGTTGGTGAAACAACAAATTTTCAAGGACTTTCAGGAACTGCATGGTTTTTAGTGTGCAATATCCAGAGGAGTGGCAGGACTTCAGGAATTGCATATTATGCTCTAGTTATGGGTTTTTTTGCTGTTCTGGGTGACTAGCTGGAAAATCTGAGTGTTGCTCAGCTGTGATTAGGTGACAAACAAGCAGGGAATTCTTCACTGAAAATTCATTAAGTCTTTGAACCCCTTGCTTCAGGTTGCTGAGGGAAACAACAGTTCATATGGGTTCAAAGGACAATTTCATGGAAGGAAAACTAGAGGATTCCTAACTACAGAGAAACCACATCAGCTTAAGGAGGTTGTTAGAGCTGAAAACAGTTGGAAACTCAGAGTATTTTAGGAAGAAATATGGTATATGCATGTCTTGTTCTCATCGTATGTTCAGGTACCTGCTAAAAATCTTACTTGAGTACATAGTTGTTTGCAGCATGTTCCCTGTATTGCTCATCTTTTTCATACAGCATCTGATGTCCTAACAGCAGGGGATTTTGCCATCTTTAACAAAGTTTGTGATGATTTCACAAATATAATAAAATTCACAACAAAAACAGTGGGTTTTCCTGGCTGCTGCCAGAATCCTAGAACACACTGCACTTGGGTACTTCTTTCTAAACAAAGGGATATTACCTAAATGATGGTTCAAAGTAATAAAAATCAAAAGCAAATCTATGCAGGTCTTTAGCTTTTACTTCTAGGTGTCAAAATATTGATATTATTCACAAAGAAAATTAGGGCAATCACACTCTTGAGTGATAAGATGACATAATTACAAACAAGACAGAGTTATGGTGCAAATATCTGGTCCCCTCATATTGGTAAAAACTTCAGATGATACAGTCTAAAAGTGTAATTTGTTACAGGAAGGAATTAATATCTTCCACGCACTTTTAAAAACAACTTGAGATGCTGAAAGCCTTAGCGCCAAGATGGTAAAAGGAAGGCATTTGCATCTGTCAGAAAACTGAAAGCAAATTTAATCTCAAAATGGCAAAAATATCCTGGCAAATAGAGACAATCACAGTATATTATCAGAGGAGTAACAGCAGCTATTTCATAAACTCAGTGCCCTGGTTTTGTGTGTAGTGTATGTGGCTGCTGCATCTGTGAATTCACTCAGTTTATTTAAAAAAATCCAGAACAAAAGATGAATTCTTCTCTCTAGCCGGCACATCAGGCAGCTGAATGTGCTTCAGTTTTACAAAGACTTTCCAGATGACTTTGAACATTACAGGAAAATGTTTTTGGTGGTCTTGGAGAATGTAAGGCATCCAATTCTGACAATGAGATATAACAGAATATATAATTTTGCAGTCATTTATTCAACTTCCAGCTTTCTTGGAATGCCGAAATCTACATGAAGTGACTATGAAAATTTTATTTTACTTCTTTTGCAGACTCCAAACTGAAGTTATAAATAGGCAGACATCAAGGTGTTATGTTCCAAAAAAGTGTCTAATTACTATTTAAAAACTAACCTCACTATGATATGTTTAAATATATTTCTAGCATACAAACTGCTGTAGACTAACATCAAATGAAACGTTGTCCTCCAACACTGCCTTTGATTACAGAGGCTTTCTGAATTTGTTTGTTGCTTTAATACCAAATTGGCGAAAAATTGTAATGCCTATTGAACATTCATAAATATACATAGATTCTGGCTTTTGAGTTTTGTTAGAGGTTGCAGGATACAGTGAACCTGAGGACGCAGGGGCTTTCTCCTGTCGCTGCTGGCTGACTCTACCTGCTGTGACTCTGCAACCCCAGGTCACACACACACACACACACACACACACACACACACACCCCTACAGACACCCCCACACCCCCTCCTCATGCATGTCCCCAATAGCTTCTCCTTTGACCCTGGCTCCATCCAGCTTTGGTCTTCCACTGCCTGGTCGCCTCCTGGTTTTGACACCAAGAGCCCCCTCAGACCTGTGGTTCCCCGCTAGTGACTGGCACTTGGACCTCTTACACTGCTCTCCAGCTGCTCCGCCTTGCAGTGTGCTAGTGGATCACGCACACATGCACATACAGGCACACTCAGAGAACAGAGAGCACGTACATGCAGAAAATAGGAATGGTTTAATAGGAAGACTGACAGGCTGGCTGGTTAGAGAGACACCCAGACCAGCAGCCTTGTTTACATAGGACTAGAAAAATTTATCTCCTTTTCCCTTCTATTTTCTCATGTATTTTTGCCTTGTCCACTCTGGCCTCTCTCTTTCCCCACCTTTCGTCCTCTGCCTAATCATAATTTTCACAAATTCTCACAATTCCCTTAAAATACCCTATAATGAGTTTTACACTGTCCCTGAATTCTCTAGCCCCCGCATCCAATAGCAAGTCCTATTCTCTTCTAGGCATTAACACCCTGTATTTTGCATCTCTTTGTTTGGGAGAGATTCTTTCCTTGGCTCCTGTTGGTGGTTTCCCACTGGGGACATTGTCTGAATTGCTCCCCTGGGATGGCCTTGGGCAGCATCTGGGGCAGTGGGCTCTGCCTCTGCTGGGTGGGTTGTGGGTGATCCTCACTGAGCTGATGGGATTATAGTGTTTAACCTTTAATCAGATAACCTTACAAATTTAAATAAAAGACAATTCTGAGTCCTTCTAAGCCTGCTTTGACAAACTTAAGGCCTAAGTACAAGAAACTGTAGAGTGCCAGGGAGATCAATCAGTGTCCTAGGAAGGCTGAATACCTTGGATGCAATGTGTCTCTTAGGCGTAAATCTTCCCTGACTCCAGGCAGTGGGAATAGGTTTCAGGATGCAAAGGAAGGCCAAAGGTTTAGCTCTTACCCATCAACCAGACATGTGAGGTCAGGGAGGCAAAAGATGTAAAACTGCACATTTTTGAGTATGAAGTGTTTCCTTCTGCAAAAGCCAACAGTTGCTCCTGTCTTCCCAAATATTACTTTCAGTTTACTTTTATTATGGATTTGGAGCAACTTTTTGATCAATTTTTCATTGCATTGTGCTTCCCCTTCTAACATTTGAATCCAGCTTGCAAATGAATCATGCAGGACATGAGAAATAGTAAATCTGCCATTTTTCTTTGCTTCCCAATGCATGTACTTTCCAGAGCTGCTGTAATCTGACATCATTATGATACTGATTTATTGCACAAAAGGAGGAGGAAAGAAAAACAACTATAGAAACATCAAGCTCTAATAAAGGAAGCCTCAGTATTTGCTGAATGAATGAGTATAAAACAGAAAAAGTGAGACTGTTTTCCAGTTTTATTTTAATGCGTTAAGAATACATATAAAACATCCATTCCTCACTAATACTATATAAATTTTCTATGATGCTGGATCCTTTGGGACACCTCATAGGTGACAACAATTTTGAAAAATTACAGAACAAATATCCAATCAGTCCTACAAATACCTACAAATAATAACTGAAGCTATTGCCACTGAAATGTGAATGGGCAGCGGTGTGTGAACTGATTAATCCTCAAGTGATGACAGTAAGAAATCAGCAATGAAAGCTTAAAGAGTAATTGGAAAAAGCTGTAAAGTATAGGCAAATACAGGAACAAAAATTAGATAAGGAAAATGTGAGAAAAATGTTATTTGTTATCTTAGATTTTGCTAGTCGGCTAACCAGTATCCAAAATGAGCTATGGTAAGCAACTAGACAGTTGAAAAAGCAGAATTTGTAATTCTGTTATGAGATGACACAAATTTATGGCAGGTGGGAGTATAATGAAAATTACAGTAATTCCTGTGTGTGAACACACACACAATCATGAGGAATAGCTTCAGCTGATAAAGGAGACATCATCAGTCAAGGATAATTTAGTCTTTACTGCTACAAATACCACTTCCCTGAATGCAGATATCCATGCTGTTCACAGAAACAATGGGACTAGGAAACAATAACCAAACAGACTAAGAATCATTATGAACCGGATGATTAACTTCATCACATCATGAGATGATATAATAGCCTTTCAGAAAAGGAACAAAATATGAATAACCTTTTTCCAAACAAAGAATTTGAGAAATCTCAGTGATATTTTCCAAATGCACTTTGTGGGGACTGTTAATGTCTTTGATGTCACTCTTTCCATTACAGCTCCTTTCAAGCTTGAGAAATATTTAATGCATGAATGCCACAGAATCTTTTCACAAAATGTTTTGGTTTTTTTTAAATAAATGTGCTCTGACTGATTTCACAGCCATTTTCTGCTCACTTTCTGTAGGCATACTTATATCAAAATTTAATGACAAAAATAATTTTGAGTCATTTGACTTGAACATCAGTTCAAAACGTCCACAGAAAGCACCCACCTGTTTTAAATTATAAGTGTTTGCCCAGGAAATTTGGTCCAAATCATTCTATTCAACCCATAAAGCAACAGAAAAAAACCTGTATTATCTACCATATAGTGCACAGATTTATCTTCACAAGGATCCAGTCCACTCATACCTTGTAAAAACACCAGGGCAGAAAGTCCTATATTCATATCCAGTAGGAGGAGGTGACCGCTTGACTCCAAAGGTTATCTCCACCACAAACACCCATGACCAATGCTGAGAGCAAGTTGTACACCTCACAGCATGCCCTGGATTTGCAGTCCAAGAATTACTTAGTTGTATTTGACAGAAAGCCTTGATGGCTAAAGCAGTGTGGTCCACTGGGCAGCCCTGGAGGTGTTGCTGGCTGAGCCAGCTCTCTTCCCTGGAGGGTGGGATCTGGCTGCTACCCAGGTGGCTGAATGAACCCCCTGCCCTCACCGACCTGCAGTAGCAAGTGTTGAGAAATCAATGCGAGGGGAGAAGGTTGGTGTCTTGGACACAGGGGCAAGCAGGGATGGAGGGAAAGGCAGGCTGAGCAAGGAGGCTGTGGCACCAAGCCTGTCGACCAGCAGGGCTTGTGAGGTGTGGATCTTGTTCTTCTGCTGTCGAGATTCAGCCACCACCAGGAATCCTTTCTCCTCAAAGTCCCTGAAAGTCTAAATCATGGTGGGGAAAGAAGAGGTAAGTTGTCCACTTCAAAAGAAGATCTACATACAGACAGTCACGCAAAGGCATGTTGTGCAGCAGAGAAAGTGATTTTACTAGGACTGATTCTCCTTTCATATAAAATGGTGCAAATCTACAATGGAAGTGGAAACATCTATTTGGAGACATTACTGTAAAAATGCTGAAGATCAGACTCAGCATGATGAAGACTTATTCCAGTGGGAAAACACAGTGTAGAGTGATTGTCAAAAGGTGGACACCAAAAGAAAAGGTGATTGAGTCATCAATTATTGAATATGAGAAAATACCTCTTCCCAGTGGTTTCCACTGAAGCTATACCTAAACTGGATCCCCTTGTGATGGCCAGTCCGTGCATGGGTGGCTAACACAGATTGAGCAAGATGTGCTATTCATACTTCTACATAGACATATTCCTCTAGCTGAACCGGTCATCTAGTTACCTCCCACTTCACTTGCATAATTTGAAACAAATCTGTAGCAGTTCCAAATGATCATGGCCAATTTCCCAGCTGATAATTTCAATAATAAACAGAAGTAGCTATTTTATTTACCTCAGTCAGGTTTAGATCAGCCATAGGTACTTAAATCTTATTTTGACAGCTGTTTCTACATATGCCTGATTTGAAGGAATGTGAGTGACAGGTGGCAATAGCAGTAATTCCCACTTCCATGAGGTTTCCCACAACTTTAAGTAGTTTTAATGCCTGTGCTTATCAATTTCTATCCAATATCACTCATATATCAGAGCTATCTGACTGTTAGGATGAGTAAACAACAGTTCCCTTCCCCATCTAGTTCACGTATAGTCAACTCTAATTTCTGAAATAGCTAAAGTCATTTTATGGACAAGGGTATTGGGTTCTCAGTGAGTTTTATGTCTGCTGCTTGTCCCTGTTGTTGGTGTTTAGTCTTCCTCAGGGGCAACTCCCAGAAGTCAGATCTTCAAGAGAGGATATTCTGTAATAAAAATTTTGAGAAGAAATTAATTTCTCCCTCCTCTCCAGGTCTCACATCCTCATTATGGAGTGTTCTACTGGTAAAATTATTCTTTCATCTGCAATGTCTGCTGTAATTGGAAGCAGGTTTTATAGCTGCAATGATTCAGTCCAGTATGAAAAACATGTTATTATACAACACACTCAGAAAGAGACAGGAAAACCTACCAAAATTCAGTGAATAACTATGTGGACCTCTTTATTTTAAAACTGATCTTTTTAACAAAGAATACAGTTTTCCTCAGATGTATGCTTCGCGTCCTCTGTTTCTCAGGTTTAATTATCATAAGATTTTGACAAGGTGTTTGACGAGGAGACTCGAATGCATTAAAAATTCTTCAGTGGAAGAATTTCATAACTAGAAACCAGTTAGTAATCCCTATCACGTTCTGAAGACTCCCATGGTTTGCTCCAGCATCTGCCTCCAGAAATAACAATCATCTGGCAATCCGTGCAGTCTAACACATGCAGTGGGAATAACTGGTACCCATTTAGATGGGTCTCACAGCTTGTTAATTAAGTTCCCTCTGCACTCCATCAATTCAGCCCATAAATCTGTAACACTGATTGTTCTACAATAGGATTAGCAGCTCTCTGGAGATGCTAATCTCTCTCTTTGTCTCCCCGCCCCCCTTGAGTAGAGGTAGCCCTAATGACTATATAAACCCCTCTTTTATATAGTTAAGGCTAGATGAGGTACATATGTACAGAGTTTAACTTTTCTAATCCATCCTACAAAACCCCTGCACCTTCTATAACCTGAGGGCATCCTTTGACTCTAACCAACTTTTACTGCCAATCTTAGACCAAGATGGTAGCTCAATGATATTCCTGGCTTTCCCTAGGCCTGTTGGTCTGGGAGTCCGTTGTAGTCTAAGCTGCTGAATTTTTTCTGTCTCTGCAGAGGGTTTACGTGTGACCAGGGAGTCTACACTGTGTTCACAGTGAGGGGAGGTGTAGTCAGTGCTGTTTGTGGAGTCAGGAGACCCAGGGCCTGTTTCCTCAGAAGCACACTCTAAGGATGGTGATAACACACGGTAGCAATTTTGTTAACTGACTAAGGCATTTGTGTCGTGGTTTAGGCCTGGTTGGCAGCCAACCACAATGCAGCAGCTCTCTCTCCCTTCCCCTCCGGCAATGAGAAGGGACAGAGAGCCAGGCTTGGGGTTCAAGATAGGACTGGGATGGGGGAAAATTCCCCTTTATGGTCACGAGCAAAAGGCAGACTCGTTAGGGGAAGAAAAAAAGAACATACATTTATTACAGACACTAACAACACATAACAGAGTAGGACAGTGAGAAGCATTGTCACATCTTGAGAACACCTTCCCCCCACCCCTCCCTTCTTCCCGGGCTCAGCTCTGCTCCCGATATCTCTACCTCCTCCCCCAGTGGCGCAGGGGCAGGGAATGGGGGGTGCAGTCAGCGCTGCCACTTCCTTCATCTTCGGTGAGGGGAGTGTCTGGAACTTGTTCCCCCTGCTCCATCGTGGTCCCCCTCTCACAGGAGACAGTCCTCCACAAACTTTCTCCGACTTGAATTCCTCCCATGGGCCGCAGCGTTCCCCACACTGCTCCGTCATGGGTCACCAACTTCCTCCAACTGGAGTCCCTCCCACGGCTGCAGCCCTTCCCGAGCTGCTCCGGCGTGGGACTCCCCCGCATGCTGCAATCCTCCCAGTGCTGAATTACAGCAGCGGGGCTGCCTTTTCCCATGAGACCCCGGCCTTCTTCAGGCACAGAACCTTGATCATCCGAGCAGGAACAACAGGCCGTAAATCAATGTCTGCTCCACCGTAGATCTCCATGGGTGGCAGGGGGGGCCGCCCTGCCGTCTCCCCACAGGATACAGGGGGGTCTCTGCTCCGGCACACCTCCCCCCTCCTTTCTTCCTCCGTTCCTCCACTGACCTTGGTGTTCATGCAGCTGCAGCAACTCCTCCTCCCAAGTCCCACTGCTCCTCACTACTTCCCTTCTTAAATACGTTATCGCAGAGGTTCAGCCGATTGGCTCAATTTCCCAAACAGAAGTGGAGCTGACGTGGAGCTGGGGGAGCTTCGAGAAGCTTCTCACAGGGGGCCGCCCCGATAGCCCCCTCCCCTGCCACCAAAAAACTCCACCACTCACTCAACCCAGGACAATTTGTTACTGTTTTCACCTTATTGTTTTCAATTTAGCAAAGAGAAACAAACAAAAAGTTGGAGGAAAAAAATGTAGAGAATAGCTAGACTCTGAAAGGGACTTCAATACCAAAAGATCACGAAGATCTGAGGGAATTTTAAAAGATGTTGAAAAGAGCCATGTGCCGTTGCAGTAGATATAATGCACTTAATTAATGTATTTTAACCCTTTTCTATAGTGCAGAAAGTACATAAAACTCAATGAAACCAGAGACATATGTGCTAGAAAGAAAGAAAGGAAGGTGGATGTCCTGTTCTGAGCTCAGAGGGCAACTGAGCACCATGAAGCCACTCACTCCCCTCTTCCCTACCAGTGCTGGGAAGGAGAAAGTAAGCAATGGCTTGGGATTCAAGATAAGGACAGGGAGGGATGAATTGCCCATTAGGGTCATTGGGAAAAGGCAGACTTGCTAGGTAGGGGAAGAAAAAAAGAACATAAATTTAATGCAGGTACTTAATAGAAAGGGTAGGAGAGTGAGAAACATCACCACATCTTGAAAACACTTTCCCCCACCCCTTCCTTCTTCCCGGACTCAGCTTTGCTGTGGATATCTCTATCTTCTCCCCTCAGCAGCGCAGGAGGCAGGGAATGGGGGGTGCAATCAGTGATGCAGCTCCTTACATCTCGGGGTGGGGGGAACTTCTGGAACTTCTTTCCTCTCCTCCAGCATGGTTCTGCTCTCACAGGAGACTGTTCTCCACAACTTTTCTCCAACTTGAGTCCCACCCACAGGTCACAGTGTTTCCTGAACTGCTGTGGTGTGGGACACCAGATTTCTCTGACGTGAGTTCTTCTCACAGGATGCAGCCCTTCCTGAGCTGTTCTGGCATGGGAAACCCCCCGCATGTTTCAATCCTCCCAGTGTCAAACTACAACAACAGGGGCTGCTTCTTCCCACAGGGTCCTGGCCTCCTTAGGGCGCAGTCACCTGAGATGGTGCAGGGCCCCCACAGACTGCAGGTTGGCATTTACTCCACTGTAGACCTCCAAGGGTGGCAGACGGGGGGCCACCCTGCCGTATCACCACAGGATACAGGGGGGTCTCTGCTCTGGCACACCTCCCTCACTCCCTTTCCTCCTCCGTTGGTCCACTGACCTTGGTGCTCACACAGATGTCATAACTCCTCCTCACAAGTCCAACTCCTCCTCCCAGATCCCCTTCTTAAATATGTTATAACAGAGGTGCTGCTAATTGGCTCAGACTTGGTGCAGATGTGGGTCCAACTTGGAGCTGGGGGAGCTTTGAGAAACTTCTCACAGGGGGCTGCCTCTTTAGCCCCCTCCCCTCCTACCAAAAACCCCACCACTCACTCAAACCCAGGAGAGTGAATAAAATCTGGGCTACACATCCCAGTGGCAGAAAGTTTGCCCAGATGCAATACACCCATAAATACTTGTCTGTCAGTGGAGAGCCACTGGAAAAGGCTGTCACTGCACATAATGCAATACCAAACAAACAGACTTTTGGTCTTTAATATCAGGCAGGCAGGCACTTCTCTCTGCCAACACCACCAGAGTCTCAACCTCATTGTACAGGTGCGTCACCCCAGTTTCCTCTTCTACTCATGATGCGACTGCTCTGTACAAGCAGAGAAGCGTGACTTGTTTTGCTCTCAGTCTGTAGGGCTCACTGTGTACCAGCAAAAGAGAAGTTTTGCAACAGAGCACAAGAAACTTCCTCTGAGAGAGTGCAAATTCATCTATTTGTCTCTGGCACCAAGCAAAGACAGCAGGTGATGCGGTAATGGTCTGTTGAGGATCAAACACTGAGTTGAGAGTAAAATCCTTAGAGAAAATTATTTCTCTGGTGGCTGAGACACAAAAGCTCCAGATTTGACATGTCCTGATTAAAACAGAATGTTTTTTTCAGGAATTACTGCAACTGCTACTGAAAACCCACCTCTGATGTCAGAGAGATTGAATCAGTCTGGCAACTGATACCTCCCATCAGTCACTGAGGGCATGGGTAAAAGAGACTCTTGCTCTATTATTGAGTGGGTTTTGACTGAGAAATTCTAGTTACTGACAGTAACAATTTTTTATCAATATATTTTTTGTACTACATTTTGCAGGTAACTGGGTTGTAAGAGCTCAGTACAGAACACACAGAGTAGACCAAGACTGACTTCAATAAAAAGGTCAATGGAAGGCATCTCCAAAAGCCAGCTCAGACCACAGGTAGAATAAATTTCCTCCCAAGATGCCTCCCCTCACATCCCTGCCCTCCCCTGATGACAATTTTAGTCCTGATGCCTCAGTGGAATTCTTAAAATATGTGGCATAAATACAGAGTGAAATGCTCTGGCTAGGGAAGGATACAGGAAGCTTGTGTGGCAAGTAATTTCAGTAATAAATTCAGTAATAAGTTGATCAGCCACTGTGTCTGATTCTCTTCTGAATTTTATGCCTAAAATCTCTTTAGAGAATCAGAAGAGCTTCTGCAAGTTCACCATTTTATAAGTGCTCCAAGCTCTAGTCCATGCCCGTCTTCCTCCCTGACCCTTGTCATCTCTATTCAGTGCCTAGACCTGGTGCCCTCGAAGCTTCATGCACACACAAACCAGCTCCTCCTTCCTACGCAGTCCATTCCAAGAGTCAAGTAAAGGTCAGCTGGTGTTCATAAACCTTTACACCTGATTTTAAACATTCCCCTGGGTACACATCAAAATAGCTTCACTTGAACAAAGGTCAGCAGGAACTTTGCTTTGGCAGCAATGAAAGGGAAAAAATTCATATGATGAAAATAGAGAAATACTGCTGACTGACTTACATACTCTAAAGCCATACATGATGTTTTCTGGCTCTGGTCGAGCATATAGTAACTCATAATTAGGAAAACTTCAGAGACGTAATGATGGAGCATACCTGTTAAGGACCTAACTCGTGGAAAACTACAACTCTTTTACCAAAATTAAGAGCAAAAGTCAGCCATGGAATGATTAATAACACATCAATACTTTAGCCAGGAAATTTTGAAGAGCAGCAAGTTCAATAGTAGGTATAGCCAACTACTTTTATTTCAGCAATATCTCTTGTTTTGCAAGAAATATCCTAAATCATGACACTATTGCAAAAATGAAGGATTCACTGTCATGGCACTAACACTACAAATATAGCTCACGGTGGTTTTACTGGTATTGTTTGAACCTGGGATCAAAGTTTTATATTATTCATCTTGGTTGACACCAATTCCTTTCTGTTGTATAGAGTGAGACTTTCTGTCTCAAAGAATGCGTTTAGAAAAGGTAGCTATCTTTGTCAAATTCTACCCGTGATCCTCTAAGAAAAGCTTCTTTATAGAAGTAGTTTCATGAGCTGATCCTGACATTTTCTTCTCTTTGGAAATGCATGTAGTTAGGCAGCAGGACATGCTCATTGTGTCTTGAGCTTTTATCTGCAAAAGATTGCTTCAATATTCTGGTCCTAAAGGCTTTGTGCAAGAATGAATTTGAGGTCTAACCCACTGGCTGAATTGCCTAAATTTCTGATGCAAAAATTTCATGCACAGGCTTTGTGATGAATAACGGAGTAAAATTAATTTGAAACAAAAAATCCATTACTTCTTTAAAATGCAAAAAATACTTCTACTTGCTCATCAGCTACACTTTGTACAATGTTCATCGATGTTGAGTTTATATTGCAGGAAACTACTGTCACTAAGAGCAAGGATGGGAGAAGAGTCTCCTCAAAGGGTGACAAGTGTCAGCAAAAATGAAAAGATCAGGGCAACACTGCTGCTGGTGGCATAGCTGAGAAATGCAGACTTTTACATACCATCATCTTTCAGGATCTTACTAGAACTAATCAGAAATCAAGTATCCACTTGCACTTGAAATTCCACTTTTCTTGGTTGTTTTTTAGCAGTCTTTCTTCCACATGTGGATGCCAAGCTGAAATTTCTACATTTTCATGGAAAGAAAATTATAATATGTTTTCATCTGGAATTAGCATTTGTTTTCACAACACTGAAACCTTAAGCTTTCAGGAAGTTGGATCAAAATAGTATCATCTTACACTTGTATAACATTAATTACAATGCACTTAAAATAGCATACAAAAGATTTTACATAATATATACAGATAGATTAACACTAATGGCACAAAACTGTTATACTTTGAGGAAAAGCAGGGCAGTCAAAATATTAAGTTTCACCATTTTCCTTCTTTTTAGATTGAGTTGGTTCAGCAGAAATGTTTTCACTGTATCAAAACTACATTCAGCTGATGCATATTTTTCCAATACATATTTTTCCATCAGAACTTTTTAAGTGGATGCGCTTATTGTGTTGGCAGTAGGAGAGTAGACTGTAGTGGAAAGAAGCCTACTGATCACTGATTTCCACATGTAGGTCCTCTTAACACAGCTCCTCTGTAAGAAGATATTTTGAAGACAGTTGTTGAGAGTCTTCCACTTGTTTTTGTGCTTTCTTAAAGGTTACATTTCTCCTGGGACTTGTGGACTTCCTTCGTTTTGTTGCTGTCAAAAGCAGATTTGAAATTCGAGAGTAAGGCTTTCTCTGCATTTAAACCAGCTTTGGGGAGTATATTTGCTACAACTTTGCAGTTCTGGTCCTTCATAAAAAAGAATAAAAGGTGTTGGCAACGTGAGCACTGAGGCCGTCAAGAGGAATGGGCAGCTCTGACAACAATCATCATGACAGGTCTGTAGAACTGGGGGGAAATAAAGAAGCTTGGAAACAAGCAATGTCTGAAGGAAAGTACAAGTAAGACAAGACTAAACGTGAGATCTGAGTAACCTGTTCTGACCTCACAGCTTTTCCTGCTTGGAGCAGGCGATCGGACCTGCTGGGGTGCCTCCCAGCCTGAACTTGCCCTTGAGCCTCTGACCCCAAGTGCTGGATGTTACAGGAATGGGTAAGTGCTGGCTGATGATGTGGGCACTGTGACCTTGTACTTGAGACCTTCTACTACTGCGGCTGTGTCACAATATCATATTCTAGACCTTTACCTTGACACCTGCCAGTCACTCATAAATGACAAATTTAAAAAGGACACGCGCGGGATTTTGTTGAGGTGCTCCCAAAGGAACAGTCACATTTCCCCACATGGCAGGAAGGGGTTTATGCAAAAGGATTTGTGCCAGCAGAGTTTTACTACAGGGAGAAGGGAAAACCATATTAATGGATCAGGGTGGGAGTCCTGTGCAAGTAACAGTTGGAAAGACCTCAGTCCCTCAGGATGCACTGAACAGTTTTGCTCCCAGCTCTCCTCCTGCAGTAAGCAGGGCTGGCTAGGTGCAAGCTTCTCCCCATATCTTCTAGTTGAGCTCTGCTAACAGGTCGTTATGGAGTCTCGGGAGAGGTCTCTCAGGAAGATCTCGTGCTCTCAGGAAGGACAGGCACCCTGGCAGATGTGTTACCTGCAGCTCCATTCCCGCTACTGGTCCTCACTGATGCTTGTCAGATATTTCGTGACATCTTTCCAAACATCTCTGTTTGGTACCAAAGGAAGGGTTCATTTCTAGACCTTATCGCTCTCTGCAACTACCTAAAGGGAGGTTATAGTGAGGTGGGTATTGGTCTCTTCTCCCAAGTAACAAGTGATAGGACAAGAGCAAATGGCCTCAAGATGCACCAGGGGAGGTTTAGATTGGATATTAGGAAAAATTTCTTCACCAAAAGGCTTGTCAGGCATTGGAACAGGCTGCCCAGGGAAGTGGTTGAGTCACCATCCCTGGGAGTATTTAAAAGAGGTGTAGATGTGGTGCTTAGGGACAGGGTTGGGGATATAATGGTGGACTTGGCAGAGCTAGATTAACAGTTGGACTTGATGATTTTAAGATTTTTTCCAACCTAAATGATTCTGTGATTCATGATTATTTCCTTATTTTTGATCATGTAGATTATTTTGTATGTATTAAGCTTGTATTAAAATGTTATAGACAGTGTGGAAAATAGTGTTTCAAAACTGACATTTGGATATGACTTAATTAAATCAAGAACAAGGTCAAAAATGGAAATTTTGCCATCAACAAAATTCGAAATGGAAAATTTTTACTTTTAAAATGTCATTGAAATGTATGTTGGCAAGAGAGTAAGAAAAATTTTTTAAAAAATAAAGCTTTAAAGAAAAACTGTTCTAGACATTTCTTCAATATCTTGTTCCAACTACAAAGCACATTTTTCAGTTGCTCTAAGTTATTGGAAAAAAAGCAGCACGCATATAGACATAAATATATGTAACATATGTATACACACATGTACATAACATGTGTGCGTGTATATATATATATGCACATGTATATCAGCCAGCATAAGAGACTAAACACAACTCTCCTCTGAGAATAGGATGAATGAAACCAAATTTTGTGATAGAGACATGTGATTACCTTAAAAATACAAACAAAAATATTGCTTTTCACTAATAACCAAAGGATCTCATCACAGGTTGCCTGAAACCTCCTTAAATTGGGTTTTGGTACCTCAGGCCCACACACAGACTCAGCAGTGATCAATCTTCTATGATCCTAAAATCAGTAGCTACTCTTACGACTAGCGCAAAAGGTCCCACGACAGCTGGAGCTAGGCTGCAGGCACGCTCATGGCTCATGAAAAACTGAGCTGAAGGAAGAAAGAGAAAGGAGATCAGGAGTGGTTTGTGTGGTCTGCATCTTGCTCTAGTAATTCATTCCTTATGGTCAAATAGATTGTACTATTATTCCTATTTTCCTACATGTCATAATAATGTCAGTTAAACAAAGAATTACTAGGGTAATGTTGGTCTCTCTGCATTATAATATATGGTCATAAATTGAAAACACAATACTGGTCCTTGGTAACCACAAGAAGTGGGATTCTTGAATCCAGCTGAGCAGCTGAAAAGATGACATTTTAATATTGATGGTAGAACCAATTTAGAATTGAATATGGAACTAAACATGGAGCTGCAAATGGAAAATGTAATTAGAACACACCCTAAGTTAGGAATAAAAGTTACACATTGTCATAAACAGAGTTTGCTTTCATCACATAGTTATAAACTCCAACCATCTGTTCCTTGATGGGGATGGGAATGCTCTGCTATTAACAAGAGAGTTACTCATGGGAGCAAATGGGCTGAAACAGGGTCCGAAGAGAGGAGGAAGGTTTCCACTTGGGTTATGGATTACTAAAAAGAGCCTGCAGAGGACATGTGCATGTAATGCAAAGAGAAGATATGAGCACACTTATTAGAGCACAAACTGAACACATATCGGTTTTCACCTTCAGGGCAAGGATGTGCAAACCAGAAAATTCCCTTTGCAACCAAGATGACAATTTCCAGATTTGAAAAAGTACAAGGAGGAGGAGGGGAGGAGCGTCTCAGGCTTAGGGGAATAACTAACACAGTTTGATGCAGAAATAGGATTTTTCTGAGCTATTTCTGAGTCATTCAGACAGGCATCAGACTGGATTTATGCGTGCAAATAAGATGATGCAGACGTGCAGGGGGTTATTCCTGCTTCAAGACATCCTACAGACTGGGCTGAGGATCTGACAGGAAAACCTTCCTGCCACCAGTTACACACTGGCACGAAGCGAGCTTGCAGGCTGCAGCATGATAAGCCTCAACTGCTCAGGAAATATATGATGTACCTCAGTGAGTGCATTATACAAACAAATTGATATTTGATGTTTTCGCAATAGAATTGTAAAAGCTTATAGAGTGGAACATTATTAACAGCATAAAAGGCATTTGTTGGTGTGTTTTTCTGTGCTGAATCTAGTAAGTAGATTCAGCAGCTGTCCTCATTTTCTCCTCATTGCTTTTTTCTCTAGTGACAAATCCAATCTGCTCTGTGGCATCACAGTTGCCATATGCTCCGTGGCCTATCGCTTCGTGCCAGTACGTCCTTTGAGATAACGGCAGAACTTCCACGGGGGCCCCCTGCACTCAGGACACCCTGGGCCCCCAACAACCCTTTGCTGAGCCTGTGCAGAGGCAGGGACACGCGTGACAGGCGTGCGGGCTCGCCTTCAGCGCGGCTGAGCAATACAAACTGGCAGTCTGCAAATAATGTCCGCAGCCACTTAAAAACTAGCATGAATATTAAGCTGCGCTTTCAATTGCCTGGCTCACTCTCTCAATCACCTCTCACAGCTCAAGAGCTTTATTTGAAAATTTTTTGCAATCAGACCCACGATTTCTGAAGCCAGTTCATTCCACGAGCTGGGATTATGTCCCGCTTCATCAAGCTGATTTTTATTCCTTCCTCAGATTTCTCTTTCCATAGCTTCTGACCACCCACCCTGCCTTTGCCATCATACTCCAGAACTATCCCACTGAAAACTAAGTCAGTTTAAGCATTTAGGTAGGGACCATGCCTAGAGTGTTTTCAAACTGGTGACCCACTTCTCCCCTTACTGGCAACCCTGTATCTTTTATTTTTCTCTTTCAATTCATATGATTTAAGTGCTTTCTATTCAATGTAAGAAAATGTAAGGTAATTGCAGGGTATAATTTAGCTTGCCTTTTGTCAGTATTCACCTTATCTCAATGTTTCCTGACCTCTGAGGCTGAAGACAATTTGTGTTAATTTACAGTTACTTTGCTGTGGAGCAGCCTGGAGTGCTCACACAATCAGTTTTGATGTTTTCAGCGCTGGAGGAAATGGCCTCCAGGTGATAATAACCATTTGAACCACTTTTGGTAGAGCCATGTGAGCATGATTGTTAACAGCAGCTAGCATCTTGCAGCGTTTAATGACTTGGTAAATCAAAGAGGAGTACCATCAGACTGGCACCCTACAAAAATTGATGGGAAGCAGTACTTTATCTGAATAAAGTGCCCACTATTTAAGGATCTAAAAATCTAGGTAAAGAAAATCAGAACTCAAACTACCTTGTGACATTGGCAAATGCACATTATCTGCATTTCTGAAGTGTAATGAAAACTGCAAAAAGTACAAAAAGGATGGAAATCTTCTGATAACAATCCGATATTTCTACCACAGAATTATTTTTCTTCCTCTAATATCGTACAGTGAATGCTGGAGGAAGTTGAAGCAATAAAGAAGACAGAAGGATATATTCTGCTGACTTAATTAAAAATTATTAAAAAAAAAATGGTTTTATCAATGTCAGTACAAACACAATATCCCCTGGAGGAAAAATCCTGTATTTGTCATTTATGAAGAAAGCGAGACAAGGGAAAAATATGTACTAAATTAGAGCCAAGAATTTTAAAAGTGGGTAGCTGGTTTTACTTCAAATTAAAAAGTGATGTTAAATAATTTCTATTTTTATTTATAAAACTCTCTGAGCATCTGAATTATTTATATACTGTACTACTGCAGAATGTTACCCAGCCATTTTGCACAGCTGAGAATAAAAGTCACGCTATACTCTCACATCCAGAATTTGAGCACTATGACAGCTGTCTAACTATGATAGCAATTTTTTTGGCATGGTCATGTAATAAAGAACATCTCTGGCAACTGCAGCTAGAGAAATATCTGCTCCCATAAGAAAATATTCTCCCAGCCAAAAGACCTCTCATCTGTGTTTCTTTTCAGTGCTTTTTCAGCCAAGAAGTCTTACATTTGTGGTGTTTCAGTTGCATTACTACTCCCCCAGGTTGTGAATCACCATTAAACTGCATTACCCACCCAGCCCTAGAGAGAGAATGCCTGCCACTCTCTTTCATGATGAAAGAAAAATCTGTACGTGCAAAGGCATCTGTAGATTTACAGCTATGAGATTTCAGTACATCACATAGTAGCAAGACGGGATATAATTCTCTGTTGAGGTATACAGGGCATGCCAGCTTCTACTCCAGAGAATAGCCTAGCAGCTGTAAATAAACCTCCATTCTCAGTATCCCCGGGAGGAATAAAGCAGACACGCATGGACCTGGCTGCCTCACTCTGACCTCCCAGCAGTACACACAGACATTCAAACCTGGGGCTAGCTCCTGGTCTTCTCCCTCCCCTCTCCAAGGGTATTCTTAATATCATGGTAGAAACAGAAGTCACTCACCCGTAACTGTAGCTCTGCAAGGTATGTCTTGATGTATATTTTTAATGAGATGGATAAATTCCCCATGAACTTAAATAGGGACATATGGACACAGAGCACATCTGTGTCCATATGTCCATATGTCCTGGGGACCCAACCTACCAGGAGCTCCCGGGCACTGGTTGCAACTGCCCCTGGGGCTGGTCCTGGCTCTGCTGGAGTACTTGGTGCTCACAGCCTCTTCCATTAACGGAGAAGAAAGCTCTTCCTCAGCATGACAGTTATGAGCCCCCTAACTTCCATCCCAACCTTACATCAGTCAGTGGTCTAAGTAGTGTGTCCGTCGTGGTCTTGTTGAAGGAGACTGCACACGAGTCTTCTGAGGGCAGGACCCTTTCAGGAGGATATTATGAGAGTGCTCAGAAAAAGGATACTAAGCATATACAGATTTCATCTAACCCTATATTGAAGACAGCCATTGCTCAGTATGACTTGCTGAATAAAGTGTGTGTCACTTACTTAGCATTGAGACCATTTCTGGTGGAAATGTCAGGAACAGGGTGTCACATCCCACTCAGACGAGGAAGACAAGTGACTTAGATTCAAAAATCCTCAGTGGAGTGGGCAATGGTGAGACAAGTCTCAAAGGGCATGCACAGACATTTATTAATTTCACACAATGTACTATCTGGGTACATGATAAATGGATAAATATATAACAAATTATGCCAGGCGCTACAGTATGCCTTGCATTACTTAATGGTAAGAAGGGAAAAGAGGAAAAAGAAAGACGAGAGCTAAGGAGAGAGAATAGAGAAATAGAGATCACTGGTCTGGGGTCCTGCGTTGGTTCCAGCCCAGTTTGTCAGGGATGCGTCCGTCTTCCTTGCTTGATTGATTCTTTCTATCTATTGCTTGCTCACTTGCTTGCCTTCCTTGTCCCCCCTCAATTTATACACACTTTCCTGGGCCCGTCCCCTAGGTTAACCCACATACCTATGTATCACATGTATGGGGAAGGGTAAGCTGCTTCATGGGATGATATAATTAGCATGATCTTATTCATTTTTTGTGAGCACAGTCAGGGGTGGCAACTTTAATATGCATTTTGTGGCTAATGAAGCAAAGGTCATTCGCCAGACAGATGGTCCCTGGAACTTTACAAGATGCACCAGAGCAGAGCTGTCCTGCCTTCACAAGACTCCCTCTTCCAGCTGCATCCTGTGCTAACCAGGCCGCCTTATCAGCTCCAGGCCCCACATTATTCACCCCGTGACTATAGTTTTGTTACTTACGGGTGTTTGAGGCATTCCTCGGCTCAGAGGGCCTCAGCTCCCCTCCATCCCTTATCCCTTTCTCAGGCTGTTTTTCTCAGTCCCTGTTTTTCTCAGGCTGTTTTTCTTAGCCCCTGTTTTGCGGAGTTACAAGTCGACTCTCACACAGGGACAGTCTGGATGTCTTTGCAAAGCCGCTCTCCAACATCTCAGGAAGGTTGTAGGATTTGTGGCAAGACTGCGGTAACTGTCAAAAGACAAACTTTTCACCTACCTTTATAAAAGGGCAAGAAGGACAACCCAGGGAGCTACAGACTGATCAGCCTCACCTGTTTCCTGGGAAAATAATGGACTATGTCCTCTGAAAAACTGTGCTTGGGCACATGAAGGAGAAGGAGAATCTGGGGACAGTAGGTGTAGATTTGCTGTGGGTAAATCACGTCTGACCCACCTGTTTGTCTTCTGTGATGAAAAGACTCAATTTGTGGACAAGGGGAGACCAGTAGCTGTCATTTCTGCTGACCTTAGCAAGGCCTTCAATGCCATCTCCTGTAGTATCCTTGTATTCAGTGAGGCACTGCACTCTGGTGGACAACTAGATGGATGAAAACCTTAAGTAATGACTAGTGTGTCAACACACTCTACGGGGAGGATGGTTACAATTCCCCAGGAGTCTATCCTGGGATCTGTCCGGTTTAATGTCTTTATTGATGACCTGGAGGAGACAGGATACCCCCTCATCATGTCAGTAGACGACATGAAATTGGGTGGGCCCATTGATATGCTGGGGGGCAGGGCTGTTATCCAGAGATTGTAGACAGGCTGGAGGAATGGATCAACAGGAACCTCGTGAAATTCAACAAGGACATATGCAAAGTGCTGGAGAAGAAGTGGCCCCCAAGACTGGTGCAGGCTGGGGACTGACTAGTGGGCCAACCATGAGCCACCAACGTGCCTTGTCAGGGATGAGGGCTAACAGCTTCCAGGACTGTGTCGATGGGAACAGAGCCAGAGACTGGGGTAAGTAACGAGGCTGAGTAAATGCCCTTTACTGAGCACCCAGTAAACAGTATCTAGAATAGATACTCCAGTTCTGGGCCCTTGTTGGAACTGCTTTGAACATGAGACCTTCTGAAATCCCTTCCAAACTTGAATGATTTAATGATCCTCAGATGGATTATGACAATGGCTACATGACCAAGGTAAAATACACCTCAAAAGAGAAGCAATCGGATTTTAAAGGAGCATGGATTTGATTTGATAAGTATCAATAAGCATAATGATGATTACCCTGAGACTTACTGTAGTTTATGCGGAAAATGTTTTTCACTTGTTTCTGGGTGACTCACAGGCATAAGAGATCGTTCAAAACAAACAGATCAGAAAAGCATTGCCATCCTTGCATCTATGAGCTTTTTTCACTTGGAGTCTGCATGCATGAAGTGACAAAGGGGATGCTGCAAAAGTCAATTAGTGTGGCAAAGAATTAGCCATGATAATTCACTCAACTCTGACAGCAAATTAAATAGTTCTGTCTTTCAGCAGCTGTAGGTAAAATATGCAAAGTTTTTTTTCCTTATGAAGATAGATTCTCTACAATAAATAGGCTCATCTTTCAAGAGAGAAAAAGAAAAGACTCGTTTGAAAAGGGTGGTTTTGTCTTCATAGACACTAATGCCTCAAACACAGCAACATCAGCGCTTTTGTAATACTTGTTTGTTACCACGAAATTGAAGAGGGAATTATCCATTGCTTGGTAGACTTTTTTGAAGATGACAAACTATCTACGTCTGGACTATTTGAAAATAAAATAAGGCTATTAACTTTGGTGTCAGGTACCAGCTAAAGGAAAGTGAAAGTGAGCATTTGCTGTAGATGACTTCTGCCTACGGCATGGTAACACAAGGTGCTGTATGGATTGCTTCTTTTGGAATGTTCTACAGACAATGCCAACCTCTTCTTCTCATCTGCTGAAAGAGTTTCAGACTACTAAGGTATGTTGTTTTGTCAACCTGAAGATGTGAAGTGAGGCACTTCCTTGCTTGGTGGTTCTGTCTTCATCCAGAAGTTTACAGAGTCCTAAAGCGCTTGCCAGTTTCCACTAGATATTTTCCTATATTAGGTAAGACTCTCCTACTGCAATTTAATTCCTTAAAAAGGGTGAAGGTGGGAAAAGTTAAGATATTCTTTCACTGCATGAGTACTATTTCACTTTCACAAGGTAGTGAATATCACTTTATATTACAATTTTTACATTTACAACAGTCTTATCTTGTATTTCTGCAGTCTATAATGTATAGATTAAACGAAAACCTAAATCAAAGGTTTAACGTTATTTAGTCAGATGCTTATATACAAATATATCATAAGAAAGCAAAACAAATTAAAATTACTAATCCCTAAATGGAGTCCATTTTGAGGTAATAGTAGCTGTTTTCCCAATTTGACTTCAGGAAAAAAAAAATCTATTAAGAGAATGGAAAGAAATTGCTGACATTCAAGAAATAATAGGCACTGAGGAAAGCTGTAACACCAAATAAGAAATATAAAACTTTTCATTTGCACAGTGGTAGCAGGAGGCTTCCATGTGGTATTCTGATAAATAGAGGATACCTCACCTCTGTGGTGCCTTCAGTCATCAATTTTTACAGCAACATTTTTTATCTTTAGGTAGCTTTATAAATGCAACACATGTTCTTTTTTCTTTCTGCACAGGAGGGTTTGGGGCAGTTTTACTCAATTCAGTGATTAGGCAACTGTTTCATTAATCTCCAGCTAGAAGTCTCCCCGCACAGTCCTTCCTCTCCCCCCCGGGGTGAGCAGCCCTCAGCTCAGGAGGAAAATGGATTTTGCATGCATTATTTTGGGGGCATTGGGCCTCACATCCTGAGCTGGCCTTATGGAAAGAAAATTGTTCTTCATAGTTTATTTTGTCACTTTCTGGGGTTACTCTGAAAGAAAGCTGGGTCTGTACTTCAGAAGGTGTTAAAGCCAGTGAGGTTTGCAGACATATCTCCACATTTTTGACAGGTCTGAGTTATTTCAGTCTTTCCTTTTAAGCACATATGAACAGAGTCTGAGCAGGCAGATACATTGCACCATTTTCACCTGTTGACGAATCTGACCGCACCTTCTGTCACTATTTGCTAGTTTAGCACAAAGCTGAACCAGCAGTGTCCCACATGAGAGGAAAACAAGGGCTCACCCCATCATTCAAGTTATTCCTTGCTTAGAGGAGGCATCTTAGCAAGATCATGCCCATTAGTGGTGTACTGGGGGCAGGAGCATTCATGTCTGTGCTGGACACTTCACTGTGCCTCTTGTCTGGTTGGGTGTGTCCTCTCCTGCTTTGCCATTCTTCAGCCCACCCTGCAGACAAGTCTGGCAACTGGCTGTGCACATGAGAAAGGTACCTATGAAGAAACCTTTTGGCTAGCACACCTGAAAGAAACAGCATGAACAAATATTCTTTCCACTCACAGCAGTAAAAGTTAAGTCCTCTCAATCTTCTGATTTCCTTTGGTTTATCATATTGTTTTACTGAAAATAAGTGATAGATGAAAGCTACAATTAGAAAAAGAAGCTGTTGATCTTACCCAGATAATATCAAATTTATTTAAGCCCATATAAAAGATTTCTTTGAAAGGAGAGATTAAGTTTGATGGCACTGGTTTTATTATCTGCTAGATGATGTTTAACTAGATTAAAATTGCCATTTTTTTTACTAGTTCATTCAAAATAAAATAAGACTTACATAGGTGACTGTCAGTAAATGTTACATTGTCTGTACAGGTGAATCCTAAAGAGGCTTGAAGTCACTGGATGTAATAGGCAAAGTGATCTTTGTAGTAAGCACATGTTCAGGAAGACTTGGCATGGTTAAAATGGTATGCTTAGAAATTATTTTTAGGAGCAGCATTCTTTGTGGCTATGAAAATGGCAAAACAAATTTGTCAAGTTCTGAGCAAGAGCACTGCAAGACAGCACCGCAGATGCACACTCAGTTTCAACCTGAGCAAAAGTCAAGACGGTGCTTTTACCTAAAGTAGCCGAGAGAGGAGGTTAGAAAGGAGTCTGAGCTGAGCACTAAACCCCTGTGAGTAGTGTCAGAAAGGAGGACCAGAGCTTTATTTTCAACAGGCACCTGGAAAATACATTTAACTATGTAAGTAATCATAGAAACGGCCGTTGAAGCTGTGTTACTAATGAGGATCCTTAGAATGGCTGTGCCAACAGAGGCAGCCACCAGCCTTCAGGGAGGGCTGGACCTCCAAAGGACACCCTGGGAGGCAACCAGCAGAGCAAGAGGATGGCAGGGGAATAACAGGCAGCGGAGAAACTGCTGGTTCAAAGATGAGCACAGGACTAGTTTAATGATATGGTTGAGAGGTACTCAGGGAGAACACTGGGTGGCTTTGGGGGAAATTTGGTAGACAACTGTAGACAGCACAGTCTTAGCTATGAATACATTAGCTTGGAGATGAATGGGAGGAAACCTAGGGAGCGGTCATTAGGTGAAGTTATGCCCTGATCCACACGCAGAGCACAGAAAAGTGACCTGCTAGACGGGGGCAGACAGATGATCTTCTCAAAAGGCATTTTACATCCAGAGCAGTTTTCACCCAGCCAGCCCTGAAGGACAGGGATAGTGGGGGGAAGAATGAGGGACTCCCTCAGCTCATGCTTATTTTGGATGCATGTCTGAACTCGGGGGAACACTGTCCTTCATTCTGACTTTCTGTGGATGGGAAGGTGAGAAACTTGTTCCAGCTCATTCATAGAGTCCTGGACAATTTCCCCTATAGCAGCCTCAATTATAGATCTCACAATTCATTGAGTTTCCAGCTGTCCTGGAAGCCCCAGTTAATTTTATCGTATCTACTCCATTATGTAGGGAAACTACAGTGTTAAGAAGTTTAGATGATCTACTTGGCATGCCTCTGACACTCCCTCACTCCCACCTATTCTGCTCTAAGTGAAATAACCCAATCCATGGAGATCAATCAGCAAAGAGACAAAGAACAACTCCTGTGCCCCAGTTTTTTCCTACCCTTCTCCTTTGCTACTCACTCATTCATAAGCAGGCTAAATACTGAGCTCTTTTTTTGTCTGTAATTTAGTAACCTGACATGTTGTAAATGCCTCTCATTCTTCCAGACTGGACCAGAGGACAACGTCCTGAGAAAAGAAAGGACCTGCCTCATTCAGCTAAGTGTGCAGATAGGCTCGAAGTCTTGAATGCGGAGAGAACTTGACATTTCTTCAGGTGAAAAATACAAATTAAATTTGGAACATGCGTCTCAAGGAAGGATTAAATGCTGAGAAGAACAGAGCTGCAGTTGTTGACTGTAGGTGGATATTATGGAATCAGGTGAATATTCACCTCAAAAAGAATAGAATATAAAGTGAGCCTGTGAATACCAAGAAGTGCACCCAGGAATTAAGAAAGTATCAGCATAAAGTTAAAAACATTAAAAATGGAATTAAATCAGGCCTTGCAGTGGAGATTTAAATAACAAGTGGGAGGTCTTTGATCATGTAAATGAAAGAAAAAATTTGTGGGCTGCTCTGTGGTGAGGTAAGTTTTACGGGAAATCCTGGCCTGTCTCAAAGTGAAGGGTGTGCTCTGTCCCACTTGGACTCTCAGGAAGCCAAAGCAGTCGCTCTGATAAATGGACTTTTTCAGCTTCATGGCTGTTACAGATGTCTAGTTCACAACTTCAGTACTAACTGTATTTAATTTCAGTAATCATGTCTCTGTTCTAGGGAAGAACTAAATGTCAGTGATTTTTCTTTCAACCTTATTTGGATCCATAACCTTTCTAAGCTGCCATGAAGCAGGTTTGAGGAACAACTAATTGACCTACGTTCCTGTGGGATGGCTGGTAGGGGAGGCATCTTCTCCAGGCTGGGGGTCTTTTCTTTTGATCTGTGTCCCTCCTGCTCTAGGAGAGAAGGTTTCAAAGCCCAAAAGATGGAGCGGGACAGAATTGCAGTAAGAAGCTCAGGATCTCTGGCTTGTGCAGAGGGGCCAAAATATTGTGCTGAGGATCAGATAAAGACACAGGCTTCCTAGGGAAAGATGACTTGCCTAGAGACCAGAGGGGATCAGGCAGAGTATGTTGCCTTTCAGACATGGAGTGAGCTGGAAACAAGAACTTTACCTTGAGCATGCCTTTGAGGATGGGCAGGGAGAAGTTACATATTGTGGACATAGATACACATTCGTAGCAAAAAAAAAAAAAAAAATTATTTCTATCTGGCCTAGCCACTGATTTTTATTTTAAAAGATTCAATTTTTAATTTGAATGGTACTTGCCTTTTTTGAGGTCAAAAATTATTTGAAACCCTCTAAGGCTTTCACTCTTTTGATGGGACCTTACTGTATGAGGCAGTCTAGACAAAACCACCATGGAGTGCACATGTAGGGTGAGGCATAAATGAATCAATAATACCCAGGACTGCTGTAGACCTCACTATGTAGGAGTTTAAGGGAGCCAAATTTTTTGTGGGAAAGGTGGTGCCCCCCGTGTCTGGTGACTGTCGCGATGGCAGCACCAAAGCAAAGGGTGCGGGGAGAGAGGCAGCCTGCAGCTGGCGGGGGAAATGGTGCCTGCTACAGAATAAAACAAGCTAATGGGAAAAAGCTCTGACGTAATTCCTTGAAAGTATATTATATTTATTACATTGCTTAACATACAGAGTCCCATCAATAGAATGAATTTAACTGACTGTTTAAATTAGAAAGAGTAATGGACAATAAGTGCAAATGTTAAATGGCAGGGAATTTATGTGGGGGCTTAACTAATTCCTAACAGCCAAATGAAGGTTTATGTTTGTTTTGATTTATGTTTAGAAACGGGGAGTCAACTCTAACACTCGCATATGTCACTGTGTGGCTGAAAAAGCATTATTGTATTCAAGGATTGCACAGATCACAAGCCAGAGAATAATTTAGATTAAAGTTAAGAGTAACTCAAACAAAAGGCTTTCTATGCTTTGACAGAATCAGAGGATTTAATTGGATAAAGCAAAAAATTGCACTAACGTTGTAAACAATCCCTTAGCAATGTTATATTTAAAACGTCCTGACTGTTTACGTAATACAGAAGATGTATCAATTGACACAGGGTAAGTCAGCTTCTCCTCTTAGCTAATGGAATATGCCTGGGTGCAGAAGGGTTGGGGGTATAATTCATTTTGTTTCTGTGATTCATTTTAAGAACTCTACCAGAAAAAATTTGCTAAGTACAATTAGTGATTTTAAAAGGAGAGAGGTTTAAATGGAGGGAAGGAAAGATTCCAGATGCCTTAATTGTCATAGGAAATGTTTAAGAAAACAAGCTCAGAGCCTGCTTTCCTTGTCGTGGCTGGGACTGGGCTGGTGGGGAGGGCAGGTAGTGGTTGGCTTCCCCAGGCTTTGGGGGATGGATGTTCACAGCCCTGTGGGACACTTACAGACATGCCAGCACGAAGACTGATTAATGAGATTATTAGCAAACATTGCTCTGTATTAAATTAATTCTCACAGAATTTTCATTATTATTGTCTTTACATGAAATTGGGCAACTGAGCTACTGGGAAACAGTTTGGAGACATCTTATGTTTGAGATGAGCTTTGTCGTAGCCAAGAGTCAAAACAAATGGAAGGGCTGATCATGCCCTTCCTGTTTTTACACTTAGTAATAAAGGCAGGGTTATGTGATAGGACAACAGCCCAAATATGCCACTGATTATTTTTAGCTGCAGGGATTTTGTGTAGTCCTGTAATAAGATTATCAGAGGCTTTTCTGATGTCTTATGAGTGTGTTGAATTCATTGGGTCCCAATTGTCACAATATTTTTCACACAGTTTACACCAGACATTTTGAAAGGTTCCATGTAATCACTTGCTTATGCCATAAAACCATAAATAGTTGGTGAACCAAAACATTTTAGCAGATTGCCCATGTATTCTTTCTCTGAAGTAAATTCTTTGCTGCAATTTTAGCAAAATAAAGTCAAATGTAGGTGATGGAAAGTTGTCCAGAAGAGGCTGCAACTAGTGATTTGTAAGATTTGGATCTGTAGGATAACTTTTATAACTCTTGGGTCTGTTTTACTTGATACCATGCCTTTATAGCATAGCTGCTAGAAGTGTTTTAACTAAGACTGCTTAAAAAGGATATGTTCTTCATAACCTGTTCAGTGACATTTCCTCTTTGCCTAATTAGCAGCAAGTGTTAATTCTTTTGATAGTACATAGCCAAGCTACTCTGGGAAAGTAAGTAGATTTCAGTCCTACTTCATATCAAACATTATTCTGTATTTGAGCTCTAGTTGAAGAACCTCAGGTGAAGTTCTCATTTGTGGCAGTTTAAATAAGAAAAAATAAAGAAAAACCCAGTGAAGAACCCATTATACAGACTTGTAGGGACATTTTTTATCTGATATTTTTAAAGATGTAATCTTCAAAGACGGTAAGCATGTGTAGCTCCTACTGACATCCTGAAAGCTACAAGTGATGGCTTTGCCGTAGGACCACTGGAGTTGGCAAGAATTAACGTGGTCATGAGCCTGGTGTTTTTTGCAGGAAATAGGAGGCCTTTTGCTTTCTAGAGTCTTTCTTATGTTAACATTCTTGCTTTCAAGCATTTATTTGTGATTTCACTTATCTACGGGTAAATTTCTTGTGAGACTGTATTCCTATAGTCAAAGTCCAATAGGTCTCACACACGTTAAAAGAGCTCTGCAGTAAGTGATCTCATACATTTAGGGAAAAAAAAAAAAAAAAAAAAAAAAGAAAAGATGACAACAAATGGTCTCCCACAGCTAGGCGATCCCACCAAGTAAATTGGGCACATTGAAGACAGAGCTGCTGGGTTGCATGAGGGGCTCCAACTTCTCCCAGGAGACCAAAATTACCGTGTCTGCATCCTGGCTCCTTGCCTCTGCCTCTTCTCCATCTCAGCAGTCACTTCCACCCCACAACAAGCAGGTTCCCCTTCATTGTCACACCAACCGCATCTGTGTCTCCACCTCTTTTATTAACCTAGCCCCAACATAACTTTTCTACTCATTCTTTCTCCCCCCTTTTTCTTCTCCTATATCGTCTCAGCACATTTATGTATTTCACATTGTTGAGGAAACTCTGCCCTTTTCCTCAGATAAAAACACCTCCAGGGCTCTTTTCCTGATCTTTCACCCTTTCATCACTCAAACTCTTTTCACTTTCTTGGGGATGCTGTTTCAGGATTAGAGAGAAAATGCGATAAATGAGATTAAGACATGAGACAAAATGTGAAGAAGATCACACAAGACCTTCTTTGAGCAGATGAACATGTCCATCTCCTTTTTCCCAGTCAGGTCCTATGAAAATGGTACCATCAGTCCCTTTGCCATCTGCTGAGAAGGGAGAGCAGTCAGCCTTGCTCCCCTCATCACAGGGCAGGAAAATTGCTAATTGCTCTGAAACAGCAGAATCATCAGACACAGCCTGTCAAAAGTCAACCCCCCTGATATATCCTGTTATCTGTGTGTGAATAATAACAGAGGCTTAGGCAAATAAACATTTTTTCCTTGATACAGCTTGTCCACTTTGATCAAGTCACAGGACCCTAATTTGAGTAAGTGAGTACAAAGATAATCAGCAATAATGCCAGTGATAGTACATTTATTCAAATGAAGTCAAATGTGAGTAATCTGTGGAATTTTTTTTTTAGCTAGCATAGATGAGAATCAATTAGCAGCCAATTTTAGACTTCTCTAAAAGAGAAAAACAAATTCTAGAGGCTATTCCTGCTTTACACATTAAGAAGGCCCTGGGCGTCCATGAATAATGTTTTAATATAATTCAGAAAACTCATTTCCTCCTTTTGCTGCTCAGTTATGGAACAAAAAGTTTTGATCTAATTACTCTCCTAGCTTCTCTTTCTCTCCACTCTCCCTGTGCCTTTTGGGTGGGATTTCTGCCCTCCACACCAAGGGTGAAAAGCCGTAACACAGCTTGTTGCAGCCAATGGACACTGTTAAGTTTACAACCATTTGGTTCCCTGGATGTGGAAGTTGCTCGGGTTGATTTATTGGTCTTAGTAACATTTTTTGGGGTAATGCTACAGCTACTCACTAATGAAATCCCTGCACATGAACTCCTGTGAGACTCTTCCAAATAATTTTACTGCATGCATTTTACAGCTCCTCTGGCAAAGGGGTAGGCGTAACGTGGGCAGAAATGTCCCTCAGCTGGATGCTGAAGCTGGTTGATATATGAGTTTCAGGTAGGGTCCTTTCCAAATCACGTCTCAGTTTGCAACAGGACCGTGAGATGGTGATCTCCCTCTTCTCAAACGAGACCGTTGTACCTGGCTTTTGTCCTGACCCCCTCCATGCAGAGGCATGGCCTGCTTGCCCTGGGTTTGCTGTGCCGTGCTGGCCCACAGTGTCTGCACGGGCCAACAGCCTGTACTGGGAGCTGCACAGCATGCTTTGGAGGGGTCTTTGAGAGCAGCACTGACATTTTCCAGGCTTCATACCTGGTAAGAAACCCTGGTCCCGGGGTGCACCTCCCAAGGGAGGGTGCATGCAGTAGTCAGTACTAACCCTGCACACTAGTCTACTCTTTCCCGAAGGTTTCCCTTCTGCTTTCTTGATACCCCCCTCCTCTGTCAGATCCATCTGCTTTGCTGAGGGCTTGGGAGGGACAGTAATTCCCAGGGCTCTGGGCAGTCTGAATCTGCTGTCTGCATGCCCAGGGTGGCCAGAGCACAAGACCAAACTGCTCTGTGACACTCCAGGGCAGCAAGGACTAAATACATGGTCTTACCCTCCCGTCCTCCCCTTGACTCTGATCTTTCTGCCCTGAAGGTCACCTCCTGCCCCACAGGGATCCTTCCCGAGACACCAGGAAGAAGTTGGGTCTGGGATGGGCTGCCCTGAAACTTTTCCCAGCTTTGAGGCAGAAACAGGACTTGCATCTCCTTCACTTAGAGTAACCAGTTGTTTCATGCACGTGCCAAGGAGTGCCCCAGGAATCAAACCAAATAGCACATCAATTAAGTGGGAAGATCCTAGAGCAAGTGTTAACGTTTAGTGAGTCCTATCCATTTATTCCTTTATATTATGAAGCTATAATATTATAATAATATGAATATAACACATTAAAACAATCCCCTTGTAGTCACTGTTTCCAAGAAGAGATTTTTCAGAAAGTTCTCCCCACAAAATCCTTGATGAAAACCCATGTGTGCCAATGGTGCCGATACCAGGAAAGTGGGGACTTAAGCAAGCCGAAGACAGTGTTCAGTATTGCTCTGATTTGGATGAAGGACATTACACCTTCTGCATCAGGATTGCCTCTGCCTGGTGTTTCCTCGCTGTGCTCAGTTCACCTCGAGGGAGCAAACACTGGCTTTGCAGGTCTCAAAGAGCTTTAGGGTCTTTTCCTTGATTTTTCTTAGAGGGAAACAGAGTCAAACTCTCTTCTGCATACCTCTACTAACTGTTTTAAGAGAGATCCAGATCTTCAAAATAAACCCATAAAACATGGAAACAAACATGCATTATTTAAAAGCAGCTGTTGCTGTAATGACTGTGTGCAAAGAAAAACTGAGCCACAAATCCTAAGCACCACATCCTTCAAATAAGTCTGTGCAGATGTAACCTTAAGACCTCATTAGCCTGATGGGACTAAATACAGCTAAGCATGATGCTGATACAGGTCAATGGCTTTAATATTTTGCAGTCCAAAACTCTGTTTTCCTCCTTACATCTGTTTTGTCCAGCCCTGGAAATTTTGCCACTGAGAGAGAGCTAGGGTCATAATAGATTTATCAGCTCGGTTTTCTGGGTGCTTGAGAAAACTGTTGTGTTGAGTTGGCCCTGGCTGGACACTGGGTGCCCACCAAAGCCTCTTTATTGCTCTCCTCCTCAGATGGACAGGGGGAGAGAAAATATAACAAAAGGCTCATGGGTTGAGATAAGGACAGGGAGAGATCACTCAGAAATTACCAACACAGGTAAAGCAGACTCAACTTGGGTAAATTAGTTTAATTTATTACCAGTCAAATCAGAGTAGGATAATGAGAAATAAAACCAAATCTTAAAACACCTTCTGCTCACCTCTCCCTTATTCCCGGGCTTAACTTTACTCCCGATTTCTCTACCTCCTCCCCTCCAGGGGTGCAGGGGGACAGGGAATGGGGATTGCGGTCAGTTCAAAACACGTTTTTTCTGCTGCTCCTTCCTCCTCAGGGGGGAGGACTCCTCACACTCATCCCCTGATCCAGCGTGGGTTCCCTCCCATGGGAGACAGTCCTACATGAACTTCTCCAACCAGTTTTTCATGAACTGCTCCAGCATGGATCCCTCCCACGGGGTGCAGTCCTTCAGGAACAGGCTGCTCCAGCGTGGGTCCCCCATGGGGTCACTGGTCCTGCCACCAAACCTGCTCCAGCGTGGGCTTCCCACAGGGTCACAGCCTCCTTCAGGCACCCACCTGCTCTGGCGTGGGGTCTGCAGGTGGAGATCTGCTCCCCCGTGGACCCCCATGGGCTGCAGGGGCACAGCCTGCCTCACCACGGTCTTCACCAGGGGCTGCAGGGGAATCTCTGCTCTGGTGCCTGGAGCATCTCCTCTCCTCCTTCTTCACTGACCTTGGTGCCTGCAGAGCTGTTCCTCTCACATATTCTCACTCCTCTCTCCTGCTGCTGTTGTTTCACACAGGTTTTTTTTTCCTCTTCTTAAATATGTTATCCCAGAGGTGCTACCACTGTCGCTGATGGGCTCGGCTTTGGTCAGTGCTGGGTCCCTCTTGGAGCCGGCGGGCACTGCCTCTGTCAGACACGGGAGAAGCTTCTAGCAGCTTCTCACAGATGCCATCCTTGTAGTCCTCCCTGCTACCAAAAAAACCAATACAACTGTTAACATGTTCATTGTGTCTCAGTCAGTAGACAGTTACAATTTTGGATGTATTTGGCCTAAGAATAGAAAAACGCCCTATCAGTGATGGCTTGTACTAATTAAACCTACCTCCCTAGAAGTAGACCATATGTGATATTGATTCATTCAGTCACGGGGTTTCCCACTGCAGATGTAATGGCAAGGCAGAGACAGTGAGCTGAGTGGCTCTCAGCAGCACATCAGAGCAAAATACACAGCAGACACACACCACCGAGAGAAAATAGCAAAAAAACCCGAGGCAAAGCTCTAGAAGTACCACTTACATGATCCTGATGAAAGCTTCAGAAGGGATCTTTTTGAATGGTGTTTTAAAAAATCAAAGGCTCAAATTTGTTCAGTTTTCCATGCCCAAGGCACTACAATGTGGGCAGCTGCTCACTGGAAACCAGTAACTATCTCTGTTGCATTTTCTGGATGAGTAGTGAGGCCAAACAGTCACTCAAGTGAGCAGGAGAAGGGCTGGTCCCTGTAGGGGTCTTGGGGGAGACAATTTCTTGCATGACCACTGTACAAGATGAAGTACAGTGCCAGCGTTCCCAGGCACAGACGTTTATCACCCTGACAGGCACAGGGTGTTGCTAGCTCACTTCCCACTATGAGACCACAGAATCTACAGATTCTTCGGTAACTGAACGCTGAGGAAAGCTCAGCAACCTGTAGAGGTTTGGATTCACTCCAGTCTGATCTGCAAAGGTGAGGGAAGATGTTGCAGTGACATTCCCCCATGCGCTGACCTGCCGAGCTCAGGCGAGCCAAGCCCAGAAGTTCCAGACTGCAGCAAATGCTGGCCTTAAATTCTTGTTTTTCATGACATGCCACAGCAAAAGTTGAGACGTATCATTTTGAGGGATACCAGAATAAATCACTTCAGCATGTGCAGAATCAAGGTACTTTGTTCTGACACGCTGAATTGATTTTGTCACTAAGTTCATTTGATATTTTCCACTGCTTCATGGGAATTTCAGCCTCAGGGTTGATGATTATGTGATTGATCTCTGTGAGCCAGAGTTTGGAACAAATTCAGAGTGGTGTGACCTCCACAGCACACTGCGTGACACATCCAGAAGGAAGCATGTGTTGCCCCATGGGACATACCGTTTTCTGCAAACCCTGTCCTATGAGAGGAAATGAAAGGGAAAAGAAGCCAGGACTCCTTGAACCCTGCAGACTCAAGACAATTCATGGCAGTTCACAGAACAATGTGAAACACTTCAAACTTATGCAAAAAAAGAAATTTTCCCCAGGAAAACACTGTGGTTTTATTTTTTTTCTCTTAAATGCCTTTCTAATTAAAGTTTTCCAGTCAACGTTAATTTTTAATAAAACCAGTATAATCAGAAGTTTAATTTTTTTTAAGAGATCTTTGTAGACTTAGCAGCTTGGACTTTTAAATAATGTAGAAAATATTTTCTGGCAACAGCACAAATCTCTTGTTCCTGTTCCGATTTATTGAAATGAGCAGAAAACCCGAGGAACTATTTTGAGATCCACTTCATTCCCATGAAAGACTATCCCAGGCTGCATAACATAAGAGGGACTCCAGAGCTTGAACAGCATTCAGAGAGAAAAAGGACTCCAAACCCACCGTGTCACAGGTGTTCTGCTCTCCATTACTTGATAAAAGGGTCATTTCAAAAAAACTTTTTTAAATAAAGCCAGCTTGCAGAGGTACCCACAGACGTGGAGGAGGTTTCAAGAGCGCTTCCTCAAGGGGTTCTCATCCTGCACTTGTTCCCGTTCTCTCACTAAGGGTGGAAGGTGGATATTCAAATACGACATTCACAGAAATTTCAATTTGGGCAAAAGCTTAGTTTTCACAGCCCCTAAGAGATGAACTGAACAGACAGTACCGCTCCCTTTGATCACAAGCACAAGCCCTGGGGATGGGCTTGAGCTTGTTACATTTCTGTTAGAACCCTACCC
This sequence comes from Tyto alba, assembly GCF_018691265.1. Lineage (NCBI taxonomy): Eukaryota > Metazoa > Chordata > Aves > Strigiformes > Tytonidae > Tyto > Tyto alba. The sequence goes on along the minus strand of NW_024881282.1, from coordinate 24,033,927 downwards.
ATCACCTCCTCTAAGCAAAGCCAGCCTCCAAGCCTGATTCCAGTTTGCCATCGGCCCCAGGGCAGTTACAGTGCTCGCTGCAGCAAGCAGCCTTACATCAATCACGTGAGATAAGCCCCTTGGGCAGCCCTGCCTTCCACCCAACTGATGCTCCAGCTTCCATCCATCTTCCTTTTTTCTTTGAAGGCAAACAATCCACCTCAGCTTTGAATCTCGCGTTTAAATCAAGAGAAATAGTTGTCTTCTCTTAGCCTTTTAAAATAGTTTAATCTATTCCTTTCTGACAGCCAGATATAGCTAGAATTGCCACTAATGGGTTTCAATACATTAAGTTTTATGACTCTGTGGCTGACACTGTTTATATCATATTGGTTTTCATTTACATACATTCTGTTTGTCTTGATTCCCAAACCTCAAATTTATTAGCAAAGAAGAGCTGGCAGAGCTGATGTAAGTAGCAATATTTAAAATATATTTGTCAGCCAAAATGAATCTGTGATATAAAGTGCCTCTCTGTGGGTTTCACAAAAAAAAAGCCTTACTGAAAACCTTTTTTTGCAGAAGTTAAGCAATTACCCTGATCATATCATAGAATCACAGAATACCAGGATGGAAGGAACTTCAGGGATCATCTGCTCCAACCTTTCTGGCAAAAGCATGGTCTAGGCAAGATGTCCCAGCACTGTGTCCAGCCGAATCTTAAAAGTATCCAATGTTGAGGAATCCACCACTTCCCCGGGGAGATTATTCCAGTGGCTAAATGTTCTCATTGTGAAAATTTTCCTCTTGTGTCCAGTCAGAATCTCCCCAGGAGTAATTTGTACCCATTATACCTTGTCTATTCCATGTGACTCCTTGTAAAAAGTGAGTCTCCATCTCTCCTGTATGCTTTCCATACTCTTTAATTAGTGGAACATGGTGATGAGGTCTCCCCTAAACCTTCTCTTCTTAAGGCTGAACAAACCGAATTCTCTCAGCCTTTCCTAATATGACGGACCTTCTGGTCCCTTGATCATATTTATGGCCCTTCTCTGGACCCACTCCACACAATCATATACGTGTTCCAAACAAATACTGAAGACTCATCTATCATGTATATAACACACAAGCAGAAATAAGATTTACTGTAACAACATGTATTGTTTTCTGACACTACAGATTATTCCAGTGGCCTGAAAACTAAGGTAAGATTTCACTAAAGCTTTTGTTTGTTTGTTTCAGGTGTCTAGATTTAGGTATCTGTGGTGTTACTTTCAAATCCACAAACTTCCATGGACTTACCGATACTTTAACAGCCATGAAACTGAGGTACCAGTAGACATCTGAAGCTATCACATCTCACCAGGCGCAAAGTAACTTGCCTGAGGTCATGTGGGTTTTTGCAAAAAACCCCCCCAACTTATTTTTCTTGTCCTGTCCTGCCCACTTTAATCAATTTATGTCCTGCACCCATTGTCTTGCTGGTAGACTGCTGATGCTTCTGCAGCACCACAGCTCCAGCTTCTTCTTCATGTACCCCACTGATGCTGCTCTCCATGGAGGAATGTCCCAGGAGCTGGCAGAGGGAGGTGACTTTTCTAGCAGTCCCATAGAGGGTCCGTACAGAAATCATGTACCCCATAGTGAGCCTTGGAGGGTGTCCTGGGTTTCAGTGAGTGGCGGGGGTTTTGGTGGCAGGGGAGGGGGATATAGAGGTGACCCCCTGTGAGAAGCTTCTCGAAGCTCCCCCAGCTCCAAGTCAGCTCCACCTCTGTTTGGGAAATTGAGCCCATCAGCTGCGCCTCTGCGATAACGTATTTAAGAAGGGACGTGGTGAGGGGCAGTGGGACTGGTGAGGAGGAGTTGCTGCAGCTGCGTGAACACCAAGGTCAGTGGAGGAACGGAGGAAGAAAGGAGGGGGGAGGTGTGCTGGAGCAGAGACCCCCCTGTACCCTGTGGGGAGACGGCAGGGCAGCCCCCCCTGCCACCCATGAAGATCTGACGCTGATTTATGGCCTGTGGCTTCTGCTTGGAAGAATCAAGGTGCTGTGCCCGAAGAAGGCCGGGGTCTCATGGGAAAAGGTAGCCCCGCTGCTGTAATTCAGTGCTGGGAGGATTGCAGCATGCGGGGGAGTCCCACGCCGGAGCAGCTCGGGAAGGGCTGCAGCCGTGGGAGGGAATCCAGTCAGAGGAAGTTAGTGACCCATGATGGAGCAGTGTGGGGAACGCTGCGGCCCGTGGGAGGGACTCACATCGGAGAAAGTTTGTAGAGGACTGTCTCCTGTGAGAGGGGGACCATGATGGAGCAGGGGGAAGAAGGCCTTGAAAATCAGCTGGGAAGGAATTTTATGGAATGACCCAAAGTGTACAAGGAGGTAGAGACTATCTGGAGATCTGCAGGTGGTGAGGAGAAACTTTTACGGCTGATCACTATTTAAAAACCTTGACCAAAGATAAACCATTACTGGAGCCTGGTTTTGAATTAAATTTTGCTTGGAGTCATAACTAAATCAACACAAAAAAAAAGGATTTCAGTGGAAACTGACATGATAAAATATAACTGAAATGCCATTGGTCTTTGAATATTTATGTAAATTTTTTCTAGTATTCAAGCATGATTTGGAGTAAAAATCCATATTTATCTATACAATAATATTTTGGCTTATAAATGTCAATGAAAACCATGCACTCCAGGACATGATTTTTACTTTTCTTAAAACGAAGTAAACTGGAGCCTTCAGAGCTGTATTTATTTTGTAGTCAGCCTTTAGAGAGATCTTACTATAGCAACAGAGCAGCCGATCTCACACTGCTTGCTCGGGTCTCCTTTCCTTTTCTCTTCAAGCCTTAGAACTCCTCCTGGCCCTGTTGCATGTATCCCCTCCATTCTCTGCTTTCTGTGACCACTCGGCCCCCAAAGTCTGTGTGTGCCATTCACCCCCTCCCAGGGACACTGCCATGCCTCCCTCCAGTCAGGTCCCATCTTGCCCCCAACCTGTGCATCCAGCCTCCCAAAGGGCATACGGGTCTTGTTTCGCAGCACATCAGGCTAGATGGTAACTAATTCCTTCCAACTCTAAAACCCGTAGCTGAATACAGCGATAAACCCAGCAAGAAGAGAATTGAGCCCTGTAATTTCAGGTACCTTTGAGTACCTGTTACTTCTCAGGAGATCTGCTCTAGTAGTGGTGAGGAGGTCCCAAATTCACCAGCTTACAAGGTGTATGTGTCCCAGAGAAACCTGCAGCGTTACTTTTATGTCTTTATTGTTTAAGTAGAGAGAAGCAAATGAAGTTGTGGAAATTAAATTCTTCCCATACCCAAACTGTTAAACCTGGAAGTACAAACACACAGAGCTTGAAAGCAAATTTTATGGAGGAAAATGAATGTTTCTGGAAAGGGTGTATTGAAATGTTTACACTGAAGAACAAAGATGAAGCATCCTTTTTTCCTCTTAATGTGGGGGAAGAGGCTTTCCACGTCTGGCGAATTAGGCCTACCGGGAGCCTGAAGCTGCTCTGGCATCACTTGCTGAACTGAATCTGTGCAGACCCAACATGACAGGCTGTGCTTCAGTTAATCGGGACTGCCCTAACAAGCAGGGTGTGAGGCTCATTAAGGTTTTGTGAGTAATGAATCATTTAATTTCACCTTTAGGAAGCACGACGTCTGAGTGCAGGACCGGTCCCTGGCTGTTTGCTCATCTCGGCACTAGCGCGAGCTGCTGGGGGTGTTGTTTTGATGCCGTTCCTGAGGATGAAACGAACCAACAATCAGAAAGCTTTTCTCACTGTGAACATAGTTAAGAAGCACTCTGAAGTTGTTTGATTGCTGCCTTAATATAATACTGCCTCTTATTAAACACAGTTTGAAATCCCATTGTCAAATCTTCTAAGATCTCACTGACAATTTAAGGGCCATCTCCAGCTCTTTGCTTAATCTGTGTGATACCTACTGAAGGCCATGGGGGTTTAGCGAACACAGCTGAAAGCAGCATGTAAAGCATAATTCTGGATGGTATTTTTAGAAATTACAGGATTAAGTAAAAAAAAGTCAATCAGTAAAGGCTGTCTGAAATCCCCTGATGCTGCTTGGGATGTGCAGCAAAAGGAGAGAGGGAGGCATGAAATATCCACCAATGAGTGGCAATACCTCATGTACTGAAAACATCACGGGCAGCGCTGTCCCTGTGAGCACAGGAGAGGGAATGGGTGAAAACTGAGTATTTTCCAGACTGAGCTCTGTGGAGTAACGAGGGATATAGGGATCTTGCAGCTGAATGCTGTATGGGCATACAGAGCCCTGGCTGTGTGAGGGACCGTGGTGAGGCACAGAGAGCTCCTCTGCCCAGGCTGTGCTGTTGCAATTGCAGGTGCCGGCGGAGGCTGTCGGTGGCTGGTCTGCCTGTGCAGGGTGGGCTGGGGGGGTGAAGGAAAGGGCAGAGTGAGCCCCAGATTTGTCGCTGTTCTGCCCCAAAGCTGGTGCTGTGGGCACCAGGAAAAGCCAGGCTGACGCAGGCTTGAGCCTGAGCAGAATGACCGTGGGGTTGTCGAGCCCTTTCAGTGCTCCTGAATCAAGAAAGCCATTGGGTTTTTATATCACGGAGCTCTGCCTCCTCCTGTAAAGCTATTAATCTTTGAGTGTGTTCTCCAGACGCTTGTGATTCTTCCTTCATAGTAACATTTGGGCCAAATCCTAAATGCATTCAGCATTTACATACAGGAATCTTAACATCGGGCAAAAATACAGAAGGCAGATTTGCAAAGGTGCTGCCAAGTGCCCAAGGCGGGTGAGTGGCGTCAGGCAAGAAAATACCATGCTTTGTTTTTTCAGAGTGTTCCTTGCAGCAGGGAGCAGTGGAAGCTCTGACAGTCAGTGGACCTGGGGTGCTTCTTTGCATCGTCCCTGTCAACCAATGGCACAACTGTCTCTTCTGTGGGAGCAAAATGTACTAAAATATGCTGGTATGTGAGTGCATGGAAAAGGGTGGAAAAAATGGCAAGCAGGAGGAGCAGGCGGATAAATCTGAGGTGTTCTGGGCATTTTCTACTTCACCGGTGACCTTAGTTTAAACAAGATGGCTATGCTGATGTCAAGGGCACACCAGCCTAGTTGGAATGGGGGGATGACTAAGGTCCCCTCAGCCTCCCTGATAAATCCCTGGAAGGTTCATTAGGAAAAACAAACAAGCTCTGGGGTCAAGAAAATCATTGAGAAAGAAAGAAATAGAGAAGAGGAAGGAAGTAAAACTTAAGACTGCATGAAAAAGAGTTTCTAAGTCTTATATGCCATGGGATTTGTTAAGCAATATTGGTTCTGAGAGTCAATTGGTGTGAAAATTTAAAGTGTTTCAGGAGTAACCAACAGATTTGCAATTATCCCTGCAGGATCGATGAAAAGTCTGGAGCTTTGCAGCACACCCGTGAACAAGCCCCACCAGGTTATTCTACCTCTGTTGTTTTTACAGAACATTTTCCCGTGTCTGCCTGACAGGGCTGATTTACAACCCTTGATAAATAATTAGGGAAATAAAAAATTGCTATGTTCTTCAGCCCATGAGTAAATTTCCTTTTCCATTTCCCTTATTCATAAAGAAAATTATTTGAGACCCTTGCCCAGTGAAGATGGTAATGTTTGTTATTCAATATCTTATTGTTTAAAATTCCTGCTACCTCCTGCTAGGTAAAACAAACTGTCATAATTTTCTATTCAATAACCTCTTCTAGAAAGTGATTTAAACTCAGGCTTTACCCTGGTTTTGTTTAAAATCAGACCACGGTTTTAGACCAGCTGCAGACTGGTGCTGCCTGGGAAGGATGCTGCTGCTGCTTGGAAATGGAGGTGGGGTGGAGAGGGCCGAGGCACAAGGCTTGCTCTAGGAAGGGGTGCTGCAGGCAGGGTGTACCAGGGAGTCAAGATCTCTTGCTATGATCGTGGGTGATCTCAGGGGCAATTCTGCTCCCGGAGAAGTCGACAACGCGAGCTCAGCGGTTGCTGTGAGGGCAGTGATACAGCACTCAATAAAAAAAATGATTCAGGGATTACGGTGTTATTTTGTCCAGGGAGCTCTACATGCCTGTGAGCACAAAACTTGTAGCAGTGTGTGGAGTTATGCATGGGTGGTTTATACTGGCTTTGAACCTATCCTGAAAATAAACAGAAGTTCACAAAGGTATTTGAAGCTATTTGTTTCCTCCTTAATAAATTTTTAAACATATTTGATAATTTCAGTAGGAAAAGAGCTCTTACGCAACATTTGGATATGTACGTCTTGAATAATTAATTGTACCCTGAAGGGGATGACTCAGTCAACTCAAATGTGATTTGTATTTGTCTCATGCGGGCTATTTCTGTTTGTGCAATAGTTATTCTATGAGATACATTACAAAGAGTGCATTTAAACATAAAATCTAAAGAGAGAGGTAAGATGGTCTAGCAACATTATTCAGAGTGCCTGAGATGTAAAAGCCCAATATCCACTAATGAACACCACTTTTTTGGTTACTGTGAGAGGGGATGTAAATGACCTTCTGCCGCAGAGAGACACTCTACGTCCACAGAGATACAGCCAGAACTTTGTTATACATTTCTTAGTAGGAAAGACTGGCCATGGCAGACTTGTCACCTGCATGTGGACCTCATACCTTTCTTTATCTCAACAGATCCAGCAGCTGCTCAGTCAGTAGAGAGGGAGCTTTACTTACTGCTCCTTTGGGTGTAGAAGTACTCTGCGCAAAGTGAAACATCTGCAACAGCAGCCTGTCCACCACTGCTGCTCCGTGTAGTCCAGTGGCTCCGGGCAGCACAGAGGATTTCTGCTTAAAGCTTAGAGACGGGCGTTCAGGCTCCCTCTCAGATGACTTCTCATCTTACAGGTAATGCTGTCACCACCACGTGCTTGGGTAATGCACAGCTTTGTGTTCTGGGTGGGATGAACATATCCTGTCACCATCAGTAGGTGCAGAAACATCTTTTCTGTAAATCTCAAGGAAGGGCTAAAAGTCTTAAATGTTACCACACTATCGTGACTGAAGGTGTTCTGACTGTTCCCACTAATGGGTTCTTGAGTATCTGAATAGTTTAGACAGAAATAGTTGCAGTTGTGCAGTTAAAGCCTTGATCTTTAATGCTTGGATCCCTTTGGGGGTATTTCAGCACAAGTGAAGAGGGCACTTCAGAAAGAGATTTGGCCAACAAAGGCATTAGGAAATTACACAGGACAGTACAAATCATTAACTGTATGCTCCCCTATATTGTACCATTTCCCAGTCCAGTGATAGTGAGATGTAAATATGGGATCTTACTGGTAGTGACTGTGTAAAATCATTTCCTTGGAGCCGTTAAGACTGAGGTTTGACAGAATCATGTGTCTTTGAAATAAGTCTTATAAGTGTACATGTGAAATATGGAAGAACATAGATCTATAAATTCTCTTTGGGCACACACTCCACAGAGATTGCTACTGAAATTTGGGGGTTTTTATTTGTGGATGGTAGAGGAGAATATGACATAGTTATCTGGAAATCTGTAATTATTAAGTAATTTTTCACTATTCAGGAGGACTTAATGGAGAAGAGAACGCTTTTTGGAGGGTTAGGGACATTACATAGAACAGTATTAATATCTTACAAATTTAAACAGCTTACGACTGTCTTCTCCAAGCTATCACCAACAGGTCAGATCCCTGAGAGCTGACTGAACAACAGTTATATTGCCTCTTTAAATGATTCCAGTGAAAAATTTTGCTCTGCTCAGCTCAGCCCTTGCACCCAGCAATCAGTAATTCCTCTGAAGGCTGACACAAACCGTGGGAACCCAACACCAGCCAGCAGCTCCTCACAAGAGGGCAGCAATTGAGAGCTTATTCGCTGGTCCTGGTGTGCTCCACACGTAGCGGTGGGGCTGCTTTTGAGCTAAGTGGCTGCACGTGAAGTGCGTTGAAGATCTAAACTGGTTCTTCAGTCCTATTGGGGCATTGCTGAAGAAATATATTCATTTTTTTTCTAACCATGGAAACAATTTCTTGTGAACGTTAAGGGAGATATATGCCTGCACCAACCCCTTAGATGCTTTGAACCTTTTGCTCAGCCTCAGCAGCAAACACTTTTCTTCCATTCTTTACACTGGCAGAGAGGCTCTAGCATGGAGAAGCCTCAATCTCACCTGCAAATAATGAATACAATGAAGCATGCATTTTTATGAGCAGATTGCCTGTGTGCTGACGGGAAGAAGGCACTTCCACGTCAGGTTGTCAGGAAGACACGGAGCAAGCAGGGAGTTGGAGGAAATCATCGATCCCTTCCCCAGAGTCTCCAGTGTTACACCTCCACCATCCAAGCAATGCAACCCCTTGGAAGGCTCCAGTAAATCCCTTATGCTAGATACTGGTAATGAGCCCTGCAAGGGGGCGAAGTGTTAATTGAAAACAGACTCTCCTTCACAAGCAAAAGATTTAAAACCTGCAGATCACAGAGGTAACCGCCCAATTAATTCCCAGTGGGATGAAGGCAGCAGGGTGAACGTGCTGTGTAACTCATCACCAGTACTGGGGGAACTGACGTGCAGATCTGGAGAGCTAGGGACAGTGATGGGGTGGCTGGAGGCAAAACCAAGCAGGAATGAGGAGAGCTGGGCTGAGCAGTGATGTGAGGTAAGTGATGCAGACAGCCCGAGCAGCTTCCCGGGGGGGTGCGAGTTGCAGAAAGGTGCCACGTGCTGGGGCATTGAGAAGCTCTTGTGGCTCTTCAGCTTCCAGTGCTGCTGGCACCAGCCTTGCAGAGAAGAGAAATGGGAATTCGGGGGATGGACTCGCTCTGCATAGCTGTGTAGATGATGGGATGAACCCCGGGGGTCAAGGATTCACAAAGGTTTTGTGCTGCGGCTGACAGGAACGTCAAAAAGCAGTAGCATTTTGTATAAATGTTACATTTGAATCTCTTTGACATTTTCTCTGGGTGCTAATTATTCCCAGCAGCTTCTCACCATGCAGCAAATGCCTGGCACTCTGACAGTTATTAAAAACCTGTAAACAGGCTCTGGAGGAGACTGCCTGGAGTCACCTTGACTGGTTAAAGAGGACCTGTCAAATAAGTAAAAATAAATTGGATGTGAACCTCTGTTAGGCAGCTTCAGAGGCAAAGGCTCAGGGAGGATCTTATCAATAAGTATCTGATGGGAGGGTGTAGATTAGATGGAGCCCAAGTATTTTCAGCAGTGTCCAGTGAAACGGGCACAAACGGAAACACAAGGAAGTCCAATTAAACATAAGAAAACCCTTTTATACTGTGAGGAAGGTGAAATACTGGCCCAGGTTTCCTAGAGAGGTGGTGGGGTCTCCATCCTTGGACACGGTCCTGGGCAGCTGGCTCTAGGTGGTCCTGCTTGAGCAGGAGGGGCTGGACCAGGTGACCTCCAAAGCTGCCTGGGCTGTTCTTCAGTTCTCAGTTTTTGTGAAAATGTGTTGTTCTCTTGAGAAACAGCTCTGATGGGCAGTCCCTGAGGGGAGTAAAGTACGAGGGATCTGCTCACCCAGAAGCAGCTAGTACAGCACTGGCTCAAATCCTCTCAGGGACCGACTGTGATTAGTACTGACAGGAGTCAACACAATACTCACCTGGAGTAAGTATTTCAGCCCAGATAGAGCTGGGCTCCATCTTCTTCCTCTTTTCAAGCCAGGAAAAATGTCATGGCTCAGTCCACAGGTCTAGTGTTAAAGGGACTTTGCAGAATGTACAAAGCTAGAGTTTTTCCCATGCCCAAGTGAAAATATAGACAAGATCAAGCAGCGTCCTTGTTTGGAGCTTCAGCTTTCAAGCAGCAAGTCCCTGAGAGCAGGGTTTGGACGATGGTGGCACCGCACTGGCTCAAGGCTGTGTTTCCACACAGCTACTTCCCTCATCTCTCTGACGGTTTGCTGTGGTTTTAGTAATAAATTACTAACTTTAGAGACAAGCGGCAGCAGGAATTGCAGTGTATCAGAGGACACCACAGACCTTGGGGGGAAGATAGCACTTCTGAATTATTGGAGTTGGCTGAATGATAATTTACATGTAAATTTGTTTCTTATGGGCCCATGTGCTGTCCAGACCAGGAGCTGGTAGAAGTATTGCTCCATGGGTTACCTGTAGTAGATGCACAGGTCCCCTGATGACGTATTTGCCAGAGCTGTGCTGAGATTGCTGTTTGCATAAAGGTGTTCAAGAACATTTGGTCTCAACTGGATGTGTAGCCTAAAATGTCTGTTCCTTTTAACCTGCAAAGCCAAAAAAAACATGGTGTAGCAAAGTACAGGAGAGAAAAAGCAGCGGGTGGGGAAAGTGAGATGTGGATCTTTAAGTCTTAGAGAAGTTTCAAAGAACTGGTAAATCAAGGCTTCTTTCATCCTCAGATGGCCACCCAAACAACCTGACTTGTTTGCCAGACCTCACCAGGGTATCAGCAACCTGAAAGAAGACTATGCAGTCCCATAGAGAAGCTTTGCCAAGCCCAGCTTTGCCAAGCCCAGCCTGGTTCCTCCATACCTCTGGGCTGGCAAAGTGTCGGAGGAAGCAGTAGTTCCCACTAGCTCATCCAAGGACATCTGGAATTAAGGTGTGGCTTAGCAAGGCTATCAAAGTGACAACCGGGATATGTCCAAGAGGTTTGGCCCTGAGGATCAAAAAGGACAAAGCTTTCTTGGGATCCAGGGCACCCAGGATCTTAATCTTGATGGTGTGATGCCAAGGGAAACTAAACAGGTCATTTGAACACCTAGTTTAAAGGAAAACTATCATAAGCACAGGAAAAGCTTCAGATATCTGAAGGGGCACCCTACTGACGAAGAAGTTTGCTAAGGATGATCTGCCACCATTTTTAATATGTGCCCATCAGAAGCAGTGGCTATCAGCAGGTCATCTTCATGAGTAACTGGGGCAGTAAGTCATCCAAAAATTCAAAGGGGGCTGCTGTGACAGACATCAGTCCTTCTGAGGTGGGGCATCCTTCAGGAGAAAGCTTAACTAGGGCCCACAAAAAACCATGAGAGCTGTGGCATGTGGAAATCTTTAAAGAAGCTTTACTGGAAGGTGATCTTTGGAAATCGCCCACAAAGAACTGAGTCGATCACCCCTAGCAGACAGTACAAAATAATGGAGGTGAAAGTCACAAAAAGGAGAGCTGAACTTCCCAGGCAGCGGGAAGAGAGCACAGAGTCTGTTAGGCAGCCATGGCCAGGCCTCTGTTAGCTGCTGGCCAAAGATGAACATATTTGACCCAGCACCTACGCTGTGATGGAGGATGGGTTTGGATAGCGGGTCCTCTTTGAGTGCTCTGTGAGCAGCCTGGACAGGAGGAGAAGGGGCTTTGGGTTTCTCCCTGCCACATTAGGGAAAATGGGAAACAGAACTGTTTTGTCCAGGTGGAGGCATGCTGAGTTAGCTAGATGCTGAAGTCAGACAGATGAGGGAAAAGTATAAATTATTCCTCTGAAACACAGGATTTGGAAGGAATCCAGGTTCAGTCCTGCCTTCCACAGAATACCTGGCATTTCTTGTTAGACTTTGTAGCAGATTGACCTCAAATCACTTTTTCCTCAAGCATGATCCCTAGGAGATCAAACCCTAACTCCCATTTGTAACGCAGGTCTTAGAAGTGGTTGAGACCATCTCCCACAGCAATCAGGCCTCTTGATAAGGAGACTACTGACACAGGTCTGATGCCGTTGACATATCAGCTCTAAAGATAGTTCACTTCCTGATATGAAAAGTCACTCAGTTTCTCTGGGATCCTAAAATCATATTCAGCACAGAGAGCTTGGCTGGCTGCCCTGCAGAGCCCAAGCTTTGGGGTGTTGGTCTTTGGCATGTTTCTTGGCCCATAAGTTGTGGTGGACCAGCACTTAAGTTTACATGCACGCGTGGCCCATCGTCCAAGCCTTGACAATCATTTTCTTGTCTGGGGTTCTGAGACACTGTCACGGCAGAGGAAAGCAGGAGTTTGACAGATCCTTTGTTTTGATCCACTATCTCTGAGGGGGCTCTGGACTTGTACAACCACAGGATACCCTACAGGCACAGGAACTGAAGCACTAGCTGTAACAACCACTGGTAGGAAGCAAAAACTCCAAGTCTTCCCTCTGACCTGAACTTTGTGCACACCAGTATTACACAGGCAGAGTCATACTGAGTCAGGGCAAAGGCCCACTTAGCTCAGTGTACCTGCCCGGGGTCAGCTAGCAGTAATGCAGAGCTTTAGCTTGAAGACGTTTTTTGAAAACCATAGTGTTTATTAGCCATTTACGGACCTTTCTGCTGCGATTTTGTACAATCTGTTTTAAAGCCCTTTTGCACTTCCCAGCCTCTGCACAGCTTGTGCTGTCAGGTTCTGCAGTTCAGTTTTGTGCTACGGAAACTCATTTGCCTGTATTGAAACTACCCTGACAAGTTTGTTGTGTATCTCTCAGAGCCTGGGTTATGAAAGAGTGAAAAATTACTCCCTCTTCATCTGTCCCATACCATTCATTAGATGGACTTCTGCCCCTCTCACGCCTTTTCAAATGGAAACTTCTAGTGTACTTAGTCTCTCACCAAACAAAAAATGTTCCGTATTTTTACAGATCCTTATCACCCTTCACATTGTTTCTCACTATCCTTAGAAATAAAATTGAGGAAGTTCTGGAATGTGTTACTTCTTAATCTGAAAGGAAGGTATTTCCTACTTAGATGAGTGTTGACAAGCGAACAACTCCAGGGGCCGTAAGAATCTGACTCGCCCCACTGCATTAAATATTTTTGTTCAATATCTCTTCACAGGTGATGCAGGCAATGACAATGCAACAAGCCAGGCCACATTATTGCTTCTTGGGATCTATTCCGTCCCACAGTTGGGCTCTTCTGCAGCACAATCTTGCCTTTGTCAGCACACGGAGAGTTGAGGTACTTGAACAGAGCTTTCTGAGAAGAGCAGCACTTTTATTATGCTTGCCCATGCAGCCATGAGCTGCATTAGCTGTGCTGTTTAAAACTGGCTGAAATTTCAACTGTTTGGGGATCTTGATTGTGGACAGGTGGACATAAAGGTGGGAGTTAACTCACCCACTCAGAGTCCCCGTTCTGCAGAGGCTGGAGAACAACCCCAGGTTTATGCACAAGGAACCAAAGCAATGAACTGCAGCATGAGCTCATCCATCAAGGTAAATCCACCATCCTTTGTCCTAGCAGTCATGAGTACGATAGAGACTTCTCATAGAGGTTTGCCAAGACTGACTCAAATATGGAGATCGGTATCTAAATCTCCAGGCATATGGCTGCATGCACTAATGTGGGAATGTAAAAGCTGCACAGACTAGTATGTTTTTACAGCTTAACTTCAGTATCTCTTTCCTTTCCTTTCTGCATTTCTACAATCTCTACCCTCTCCACTGTAACCCATCCCACCTTCCAGGATATCCGTTGAAGAAACCAGAAAAATTTTAAGAACGAAGCAGCTGAATTGCTAACAAAGGTCATAAAACATTCATTCTAAGCAGCACTCATGATGATGCTGGAAAGGCAACAAATATTTTATCAGTTTTTGAAAGACTGGCAGGACAATTTCAGGCTTCTATAGCAAGCATTTGTGGAAGTGTTAATTATACTGCCTAGGTGAATAAGTGGCAATCCGTGACAGAGTTAAGTCAGGGCTTGTAAAACAAAATCATACCTTATTCTGATAGGACTTTTAATCTTTTTCAGACATTCAAACTGCACTTGACAGAGTTCCTCACAAGAAGATAATAACCTGGTAATTATGGGGTGATTATCCACATTTTATTTGGTTAAAAAATGTATTTCACTTTTTATTAAGTGTAAAGTAATTCCAGAACTAGAATTTGTAAGATCAGAAGCATTTTGGTTAACATACAATCCATCAACAAAAAAATTCTAGCCTGAACAAACCATAAGGGAAAGAGAAAGAACAAATGATTGACTTGGTTTGTTGGGACCAGAGATAGACAGAGAACTTCCCAGCAGAGCTACGTGAATGGGCAGAATGAGGCCACCGGGCCACAGCAGAGGCTGAATCAGAGCACTGCCCCTGGAGCAGAGCCTCTGATCTGCGCTGCGTGAAGGGCCACCACAAGGAAACGTCCCTGACGAACAGAGCATAGTTGTTTCCAAACGCAAACGGAGGCGGCTTGCAAACAAAACATGAGTAACTGTCCTGGGTTGAGTGAGTGGTGGAGTTTTTTGGTGGCAGGGGAGGGGGCTATCGGGGCAGCCCCCTGTGAGAAGCTTCTCGAAGCTCCCCCAGCTCCACGTCAGCTCCACTTCTGTTTGGGAAATTGAGCCCATCAGCTGCGCCTCTGCGATAACGTATTTAAGAAGGGACGTGGTGATGGGCAGTGGGACTGGTGAGGAGGAGTTGCTGCAGCTGCGTGAACACCAAGGTCAGTGGAGGAACGGAGGAAGAAAGGAGGGGGGAGGTGTGCTGGAGCAGAGATCCCCCTGTATCCTGTGGTGAGATGGCAGGGCGGCCCCCCCCTACCACCCATGGAGATCTACGGTGGAGCAGACATTGATTTATGGCCTGTTGTTCCTGCTCAGATGATCAAGGTGCTGTGCCCGAAGAAGGCCGGGGTCTCATGGGAAAAGGCAGCCCCGCTGCTGTAATTCAGCGCTGGGAGGATTGCAGCATGTGGGGGAGTCCCACACCGGAGCAGCTCAGGAAGGGCTGCAGCCGTGGGAGGGAATCCAGTCGGAGAAAGTTGGTGACCCATGACGGAGCAGTGTGGGGAACGCTGCGGCCCATGGGAGGGACTCATGTTGGAGAAAGTTTGTGACCCATGACGGAGCAGTGTGGGGAACGCTGCGGCCCATGGGAGGAACTCATGTTGGAGAAAGTTTGTGGAGGACTGTCTCCTGTGAGAGGGGGACCACGATGGAGCAGGAGGAACAAGTTCTGGACACTCCCCTCACCGAAGATGAAGAAAGTGGCAGCGCTGACTGTACCCCCCATTCCCTGCCCCTGCGCCACTGGGGGAGGAGGTAGAGATATTGGGAGCAGAGCTGAGCCCGGGAAGAAGGGAGGGGTGGGGGGAAGGTGTTCTCAAGATGTGGCAATGCTTCTCACTGTCTTACTCTGTTATGTGTTGTTAGTGTCTGTAATAAATGTATGCTTTTTTTTTCTTCCCCTAACGAGTCTGCCTTTTGCTCGTGATCATAAAGGGGAATTTTTCCCCATCCCAGTCCTATCTCGAACCCCAAGCCTGGCTCTCTGTCCCTTCTCATTGCCAGAGGGGAAGGGAGAGAGAGGTGCTGCATTGTGGTTGGCTGCCAATCAGGCCTAAACCACGACAGTAACATTAGTGAGAGTCTTAAGAAGTCTTTGGAAAAAAAGGCTGGTGGATTGGCCATCAGCACTTGTGATCAACTGTCCTTAAGCACAGAGCTACTAATGCCTCCTCCTGAGCTGTGACTGAGCTTGACCTGGCAGCGGCTGTTATTTCCCATTGTATTCTGTATCACTTACACTACCTTGCTAGCTAGGGAACAGTTAACTTGAAGCAGGACTAGTGAGAGCTCTCCTTAAGACAACCAAGGAACTCACGAGGTCTTCAGCCATACAATGTTCCCCTCCATCCTGAGGGACATGTGTGGTATTATCTGCCATTCTCCCAGGCTTTTGGGGAGCAGGTACCAGACCCTATCATGCAGCAGCACCCCTGTGAAGACGGGGTGCAGTGCTTGCCTGTAGAACCAGGGCTAACACAGGAGTTCCTGCTCTGAGGACATTGATGAGCTTCAGTATAAACAGGCTGATTAGGCCTCCATCTGGAGGCTGTCCCAGCTCAAATCCAACAAAACACCCAATGTGCTGTCCAAAGCCCCCATGGCCTAACCCCTTCGGTTTTGACCACGGTCCACAACTGTTACACTTCAAGAGGAATTTCAAGAGTAAAGAGCAAGGACACCTGAGAATTTGGGCTGTGATATTGGCTAGGGTTGGTGTTGACTTCTTATTTCAGCATGTTTTCTTTCCATTATTTAAGTGATTTTGAGTTAGATCTGAGTACACAGCTGAAACAAAAAAAAAAAAAAAAGGGGCCCAAACAACAGGCCTCAAACCAAAGTTGACTTCTGAGTGAATTCCCCGACCAGCAACCAGCATCTTCTCAGCAGCATGAAGCAACCAGCATCTTATCAGCGTGAAAATGCAACCCTGGGAACAATCCCTGAAAACTGTAAGTAAACAACAGGAAGTAACTATAAATCCCAAATGTAAAGAAAAACAGAAACTCCTCAGACGTGCCCCGATCCTGGCCAGATCCGGACATGCCTGAGTGAGGCATATCAATCTACTAGATATCTCCTATGCATTTTGTATAGATTTGTTTGTTAAACTGTACAAAAGCCGGGCCCTCTCCCAGCACAGACGCAGACCCCACCCACGAGCGGGCGCCCTGCGTGGGACTTCCCAGCTGCCGGGACAGGCTCTGCGACCCTTCGCTGGGACGGGGCTCCCCAGCTGGTGCACAGGGCGGGGGGGTGGGAAAGTAGGAGGGCAACTGGTGATGGGTCTTTCTTAATCACTATAGCCAGCTTTATGTAGCAATGACTAGGTGCATTGTCTTGCTTATTCTTTCTGCTGCTTTAAACTAAAGTAAAATAAGCCTATTTCTTTAGCTTGGTGTCTGTGTCCTTTGTGTTAACCCCGTCAATTGGCAAAACAACAGCAGACACACCAGCACACTTCATTACTCCTTTCACATGAAGAGAAGGCACCTTAACGCTTTGTCCCATGGCATCAGTGAGCAATGGATGTTCCTACGAAGTCACAGCTGTTGAAATACACACAGGAGAAGTGGGCACAAACTAGCTGATCGTGCACAATCATTTTCCCAGCAGAAAACTTTCTTTATTGGCTGTTTATTATGACAATTAACAGACTGCTTACACTCTAGATTTTTTTTTTTTAAGTTAAATTTGTAAATTATTAACAACCTGTTTTTTAGTTTTTTGAAGTTGTTCTGTGTAAGAGCTAATCTCTTAAGTCTTCAGACTTACAAAAACATTGCTTAAAAAATTTATTTCTCACAGGAATAGCTTAGCTTTGTTTTTTTAGCCTGCAAAAGGAGCATACCTACAGATTTTCCATAAAGAATGTTTCATGCTACTCCACTGATGTAATTTCCTATCACTCCTCTCCATAGACTGCTTTCCAAACCCGTTCTTCCTTTCTTTGATGGGGAATCCTTCAGGCCTCTGAATGCATTTGCATAATGTCTACTTACCTTTTCATCTTGAAATATTTTCCCCTAGTGCTCAGAACTAACCAGTATACAGAAACTCCACCAAAGCTGTTTCATTCCTGCCGTCCAAATGCAGCTCCTAGTTAATCTCATGAGATTTCCTCTGCTGATTTCAACGGAGGCACTGCTGCCTCCTGACTAATAGGGGCACAAATAAACATGTATGAGTCAAAGGAATCAGCAAAAGCAGCTAGATGCAGACAATTCACCTCTCTCTGCTTCCACTAGTCCCATGGATTATGAGCCCACATGGATTATGGCCCACAGGTCTATTCCTGTAAACCACAGACTGAGATTTGAAAAACATGAGCAGTTTTCTTCTCTGTACAGAATTTAAATGATCGAGTAGTAAGTTACATGACGGATACCACTGTAAAACTGTGTATTAACAAAGCTAGTCCATACATGCACGTAACATGCAACAAATTGAAACATTAACTACCTACAAAGCAATATTGCACCTATTTTTTGTTGAATTAAATGATTACTTAAGGATATCATCCTCAGTGTGACTGGAGAGGTGCATTTGTTCTCTACTGACAAGGCAGGTGTGTGGGTATTGCGAAGCAACCACGCGGCTGCGACCTAGGCCCTGAGAGCCAGAGCTGCACCAGGCAGCATTAATGGCAGAGATTCAAGTGCTCCTAGTTTTCTCAGCAAATTTATGATGAGGTGGCAACATCAGGGAGAATTTTGATCGTTATTCTAAATATCTCCTTTAGTTTTCTATTAACAATAAGCAGAAGCAATACAATTAAAGCAAACTCAAATATAGTCATTATCATGGAGTCCAATGAGCAAAAGCCTTCAGTTTTATGGTGCTGTAAAAAGCAAACCTCTCACTACTTTTCCAGGGTTTTTGGTAATGAAGTGGCATTACTGGCTTTGGAGGCACTTCACAGTAGCTGCTTACAGCAGTCCCTACCCAGCGTTGATCTTGCTTTCCGGGATTCTAATGGAGTGGTGTCTTGGGCCTCTGGCTGAGACATATTCTAGTTACAGGCACAATAACAAAAGTCCTAAACCATGAGAAGTATAGAAACTAAAAATAAAGTCATTTGGACTCCTCCCACCAGTCAGCAGTCATTAGAGATGATGTTAGGGCAAAGTTTTCCTGCACAAAACCAAAGTTACCCAGCTGGCAAGCTGCCTCGGACTCACCCATTTCCTTCTCACAGAGGAAGAGACAAAGATCAGTTCCTTTTGGGTTTCCCCAGGCCTGGGCCATCTGTAGATACTGGTTAATAAAAACAGATTCACAGTCCTCATTCTCCCTGGTGATCAAATAAGGGATTCAAATACTTCATCACTCATCATTTACATACCCAGTTATTTTGAAGGCACCAGTATTTCAAGGTATTTTTTGGCTCCTGAAAGCAGATTAACCAACCAAACAAATTACCAAGAGAATTCCATGAAAGGAATATCTTAATATATCATCAGTTTCTGTTATAAACATTAAAAACAGTCAATAATGATTCCCAGGTTTTCTTTTTCACACCACAATTCTTGAATGTTCCAGAAAAGGGAACTTCAAGCAGTCACTCAACTTTGCAGTCCTGTTCTAATCTGCCTGTTACAAAAGCGAGTTGTGAATTCCCCTTCTCTTGCTTTGCTTTAACCTTGTAACATTTATAATCCCCTTGATACTCCTTACAAACGTTAGTACTGTTCGGGCTCACTGACATGCAATTTTGTCTTCAGGTTTCAGACAGTAGCAGACTTGCTGAGTCTTCTAAAACTAAATTTAATATAGAAGGCTCCACATCTTGTTTTCAGAAACTCTCTGGGATCCTATGCTTGAAAAAAAATCATTAATTTTTTGGTTCATGGAATAAAAGGTCACTTTTGTCATGCTGCTGCTAGGGTTGCATATCATTAGTTATGTCTCAAAGGTCAGAGTTCTGGGGGCAGAATACTTGAGTAAATTCCTGCCTCACTGCTTTCAAAATTATGAAGGCTGGAGTCAGAAGACTAATGTTTACTAATATCCTTGCAGTAAAACCCAGAGCTAAGGCAAGAGAAAAGATGGACTTTAAGACGGCTACTACTACGTTTGTCAGGCCAGAAGTGTAAGTCTGAGTAAGCAAGCAATGAATGAGTCGAGACAGAAGCCCACAACGGCAACACAGTGTGGACCCAAAGCTAATTGTCTTTGCCTGACCTACCCTGCCTTTGCAGGGCCCAGTGAGCTGTGAAGTACTACCAGCTTGAAGTTGGAAGTGATCGGACTACG
This sequence comes from Tyto alba, assembly GCF_018691265.1. Taxonomy (NCBI): domain Eukaryota; kingdom Metazoa; phylum Chordata; class Aves; order Strigiformes; family Tytonidae; genus Tyto; species Tyto alba. The sequence goes on along the minus strand of NW_024881282.1, from coordinate 24,014,446 downwards.
CTGCAAGACCTCTGGAGAATCTGATTAATGACATATGTTTTGTGATAGCATCAAAATTCCCGATCACATGAAGTGTCCATTGCAAAAGCATTTTTAATTTGCATAAAACTAGAGACTTGAAAGTTAACCTAATCTGGGGAAGCATGTCAGGATAGAATATGAAGAAAAAAAAAAAAAAAAAGTTTAAGCTGCTTTTTTAGTACAACTGACCACAGAACACTGTTCAGGTGATAAAATTATGACACAGGTGCTTAAATAATCCTGTACTTGGTTTGCAAAGAGGAAAAAGGCACAAAAGGTTAAAGAAGAATGCTTTTATTCAGCTTTCAGTTCTCACAGTTCTAAACAGTAAACATAATTAACAATTCACCCACGGTATCGGAGAACATAGTCCTGGCATCAGTAAAATGTCTACTGTTTAAGGCACTGATAGTGGAAAAAAAAAAAAAGAAAAAAGACATAACATAGATTGCTCCTATTATTCAGATTTTGAATCTATTATGAATATATGCTTGCTATTCAAATGCTTAAAATTCCACAAGCTACATTCACAAACAATATTTATACAACTTCAGTGAATACTGAAACAGGAATCAGTGGCTCCCCTACTTTGACTTAAGAAAAAGTATTGCATTACTTTGGAGTGGGATCCATTTTTAACCTACTAAAAGAAAACAAAACACAAATTACTTCAGCAGTATGGCTTTAAGACCCTGTATTTGGTTACAATATAGCAAGCCAAGTTAAATAACAGCATACAAGTGCCATATAATGTCATCTTAAAAGGAGCAGTTTTACAATACAAAAATTAGTTTAGAACACACTAAAGAAAGTTTTTGTACAAACATTTTTACAAAACTGAATTACTCAAAGAAAAAAAATCAAGAACTTTTTAAATATGAATCACTCTTTACATGTTGTATACATAAAATTACTTATCTTGATGATATAAATTAGGGATACAACAAACTTTTTAAAGCTGGCACCCATTTACTATTGAAATGCACACATCAGAAATACTGAAGTGTTCGTTCTGCAAAAATCCTTAAGTCACATTTATACTTGCCAAATAGATACACAGTGGCTAAGGTTTCTAAAGGAGCCACAGTGACCTCCCGTGGCCACTTAAGAAATCCCTGTCCTTAACGTTCCGATTTTGAACATGACATTCCTCACAAACGCTAATAAACTTAACAGGTACAACAGTGGTTCATGCTTGGTCCATCTACCCCAATTCTATTTGAAATTAGTATAAAGGAACCTAGCCTTCACACAATCTAGCTCCTGGTCACAGAAACAAAGTTGTATCTCTGTTCTGATTTATCAAGAACCTGTTCCAGAACAGTTTAGAGAACTGTTTTCTGTACATCAGTGAGAGATGATGTTCAATAGTTGTTCAACACATCTTCAATATTAGGCTCCCAAATACATACCTTCAGCTTTTGAGACAACAAAGGAAAGAAAGGTAAAATGATGCTGACTGAAAGTCCAAACCAGAACACAGATAAAGTTGTATGAGACATTTTAAACGTGTCTCAAGTTTATTGGTATAGAAAGCCCAAAAACATTTTTAAAAGAATCCAAATGTAACAAGAGAATCGAAAAGTCAATTTAGGTGCCTTCTTCCATTGCTCTGAAGGAATGTAACAAACAGGAACAAAACACTGTCTTCTATGTCACCAACAGATGGACAACATGAGAACAACACAAAAATCACAGTAGTGACTGTCTCTCGATCTGCAGTACATTAATTAATACTTACATTCTTGTACTGCTTACAAATCCTCTCTGTGATATCCAACTTTCTTTCCATTAAGTGACTCTTCTGTGTTTGGTGCCAGCCATGTAAAATACACCTTCACTGGATCAATATTCCAATGCTTGTGAAATGAGACTGGAATTTGGTGAGAAAGGTAGCCTTTCGGGTAGTCCATTGGCCTTGCCTAAGATGGAAGAATAAAGCAAAACCACTGGTACTCAGTGATGAAGAATAATTTTAGAACATGGAAGTATCACCGTTCAATGGCCGCTGTATCACAAAAAAAGCAATGTAGCATCTACAAAACATACAAATTGATAACAAAGGGGGCTTCACATCATTCTATTAAATCAATTGACAGACATTAGTTTAGATCTTCAACTCGGGCTGCAGCCATCATGCTATGAATTACACTGACATTAAATATGCCCTATTTCTCAGGATGAAACGGTCACCATCTATGAAAGCAAGTGAAAAACACTGTAGTTCGTATTGCATCTTTTTGAATATACAGTTTTGGTTCAATAACGACAAAATGATTTTAACTAATCTTCTCTTGCTCCTTCTCTTAATGAGAGTTGCTAGCACTGCCACTGTGACTGGAAGACTCCAATAAGGTTGAAATATATGAAGTTTTGTGATGGGGAAAGGTTGCTAAACATAGGAAATATTGTGGTGCCAGAAAACTGCATCGTTAATTCCTTAACAGGTTATAGCAAAAGAGGTAGAATTACAATACAGCTACATGATGCAGCTGACTTCTTAATGCACCTAGCATATTTTATTTCCTCTGACAGTTTAATGGCATCTAAGTGCCTCATTGTATAAAAAAGCCCCACCTGTAGTGGTCCCTGGTAAAATAAGTAAATTTTGCTATTTTAAATAGAGTTTTTGTAAAGAAAAATGCATGGAAGACACACATTTGGGTTTTTTGAGATGTAAAACACAAGAAGAAAATTGAGTGATTGGGATACTGAATCAGTGATTTGATGCCTAAGCCAGTAACTGATTCAATACTGCACGCTACGCCTACTCATGGGGGTATTAATGAATTCTACATGCTGTGTGCTTTACGCAGTTCCATATACTCTCCTGTCATAAAATTATGCAACAGAATTTGACATTAAGAAATCTGAATATGTGGTGGTGCTGGGGTTTTTTATGTTGATATTTAAACCACTGAGTGCTTATTTTTAAAAAATTCCACTGGAGAAATCAAGAGGGACCTGTCTCCTTCAAGACTTTTGACAAAATCTTTAATGAACATTTAGGTTTCAAAAATCCGAATGATTTACTTTGGACAAAGGCAGTTTTTAGAAATCTGAGACGAAATATTTCTGCTGTTTGAAAATCAATCAACTTTTTATTGAGCTACTGAGACAAAATTTTGGTGTTTACATAATTCTAAAAGAATGAGATCTGCTCTAGCAACTATCATTTTTATTACATTGCTCTCTAAGAATCATACCACTTTATAGGTGGTTGACCTCAAGCTATAAATTTCCTGAATTTTTTATTCCTTACATTTTGTGGAATCAATTATTGTAACTTTTTTTTGGGGGGGGGGGGGTTGTTTTTGTTTTTGTTTTTTTGTGCTAGAATGTGTATTTTGTATCCTACAAAAGCCAAATACGTTGCTCTTGCCCAGATTTTATATTTAAGACCCCAATCCTGGCTGCTACTCAACAAGGTTCCTGTTCTCTTTAAGTGCCTCATCATGTCAAAAGCCTCTGGAACAGGTTACAGAGTATGTATCTACTTTAGCATTTAGCAAACAGGAAACCAGGAAGACCGAGCAAACACTGTAACATCAAAGACACTCTGAGGATGAAGATACCCCTGCTTTTGTTTCATAATATATACTCATTACAATTTTGCATTCGTGTACTTCAAGGAACATTGTACATCATAATATTTCATTGACGTCTTTAAAAAAAAAATTTTCTGGTTGACAGAAAATTCAGTTTTCGTCTTCTCATTTTTAAAATATTTGTTGCATGATAGTGAAATTTGTAGAATAAGCACACACAATTTTTACTCAGTAGCTTTCCCTCCAGCGTTAATTTTTGTTGAAGGTATGTTAAATTAGAATTTGTTACAAGGAACACCAAAGACAAATTACAATCCAGTGTCATTTTCTGCGTGGAAAATCAAACTGCTAGGATTTTACTTTCAAAGTGATTCAGTATCAAATGCACACCAGTAAAGACTACAAAGACATGCTTTGTTTTATTGTATAGAGGCCATTCCTACAAATCTGTAAAATGAGTTCTGTTCTTTCCAACTCCTTTAATTAGGTGGCTCTTTTAAAAAACACCTGCGCAAGCATAAATCAGTCAAAACCTGCTGATTTTATAAGATGCATTACTTGCTTTCTTTCTATACTGAAAGGAGTAAGCAATGATAAACACAACAGAAAAGTAAACAGATATGATTTTTTTTACATGGACAATGAATTAAAATATTGAATAGTGCATTCTCAGTCTTCCCATTTCTCTAAATAATAAATGTAATCAGAAAGAGAACCTTAATATAGGAAAACCTGATAATTTAAATAGCAATCTTTTTCCTCCCTCTTACAGCTGCTTTGAATTACATGTCAATTTACTAATTTTCAAGTAGTCTATTATCTTATTCTCAGTTCATATTCAGATACCCAGGTCTTCCCATTTTTTAAACTAGATTAACACCTGAAAAACATCAAACACTGCCCTGATTTAAATGCTGATTTTTTAAAAAGTTGAGCACTGTTTGGGAAAAATCTTAAGTGCTTCTTCTCTTTAATGCCATGGGAGGAAGGTAAAGTGTTTATTTGGTTTACAAGGCAGCAAATCTTTCTGGGACTCAATGCATCGTGTTTTCCACTGTGACACTACAGTTAGATTGTTAAATATTCTGGAAGACAGAAACAACGTTAAAATCTATTCCAACCCAATTCTCCCAGACTAGAGAATATACTCACAAGAAAATTATGTTTTGTGACCTCTTTTTCCCTTGTGCTAGCACAGGGCAATTTATCATATTTAAACCACCCTTCAGAATTAACCACGAAAGCAACAGTTCTGGGAATACTTTTACCTTTTATGTCTTCACTAATGAGATATTTCAGAATAGTAAACACTGAATTAATAGAGAGATTGGATAAGTAGAGAAGACAAATTTACTGAAAAATTTTGCAGTCAGTTCTCCATTATCTGAAGAAAAAAGTATTGTGGCGTGAGTTTTTTTGCTTGATCAGACTTGTTCTGGAGAGAAATAAGGTATAGCAGCAGCATCTTGGTTATCGTTATTACACATTGATCGAGTTTGCAGTATTTACGAGTCCTGTTTTATGTGTATACTTAAAAGAATGAAATACATTTTAAATACCAGTAAAAATAACTCTCTGACCTGATGGAAAAGTGGACTATGTGTTATAGGGATTCCTAAGCCACTGAAACACATCCCAAGGACCATATCATCAGGTGCATCCATGCTGTAACACCGGCATTTACTACCAAGTAGTTTCTGAACAGCTGTTCTGCTGAAAACCATCCTGAATAAAAAAAGCAAATGAAACGTGTAAGACAATAGCTACTCGAGAAGCCAAACAATTGTAATTAAATAATGCTAAAAAAAAACCAACTGCTAAATGATATAAAAGTTCAAGACAAAATGTAGCCCTCTGGTACAACATATCTGAAATTTTAAAATTTGAGGAGTCGGTACTGACAAGTAGTGTAAGAGGCATTTTCTGAAAGATAATTACTTTATGTAATGAAAATTAATTATATCAGTTATGCCAACTGTTGTTATTTCAACAATTAATTATTTAGCCACCATTTTTAATGCAGCTCATAATTCTTCCTAAATTTGGCTAGAACTTTAAAGGGATACTCTCCTCTGTCTTACTCAAATGGACTGTTCAGTTAGTTATCATGTAGCAATTAAATGAAAAGGACTCTAAACCTGAACTGTCAGTCCTTGAATCCTCTGTTATACAGAGTTCTCTCCATAAGTGAAAAATGTTCCTTGAAGCCATTGCAAGGCTCTTCTGTTCATCCTAACTTTCTTGCTTATCTAAATATCAACCAGGGCCTGGAGCTGTTAGATCATTATCGCTAATATAAGCCATCAATAGACCAAAAACATGATGATGTCTTAAATTCAACAGCTGAGGGAATATCCTCTTGTCTAGTATTCCACAGCTATCTTTTCTGAAGTTACATCATCCACCCAGTTCAATCAGAACACAGGGTACTCTAGCTACTGCAAGTTATACTAGAAAGATTCACACTCTGAAACCACTATATGACAATCCTTCGCTTGACAGTGGGACGTGGAAAAACTTCTGCAAGTACCAAATGCTAAGGCAAAAAGACTGACCTGAAAATACTGTGAGATTAAAGTTGTACAAGACTCCATCACTACCATTGCAACTGTGACGACTGCATGTATCATAAAAAGAAAAAAATAAAGGAAAGCACAATAGGAAGTCGTATCTCAGTACTCAGATCAAATAGAGAATGAATAATAAGCTAGAGACATGGGAAAAAAAAAAAACCAAAACAGAAAAACAAAACAAAAAATAAGAACAAAAGAGTTGGGACTTGTGACCAGCATGCGTTGCTCCACAGAAGGTGCGGTGTAAATTGCACACATTTGGGGGATATACTTGCTAAGTTGATTATCTGGACTGGGTACCTTCAGTTACATAGAATTCTTCACTTAAAATGAAGCTTCTCAAAATTAGGGTATGAAGCAAGATAGGTGCCTCTATCTGCTCACACCTAAGAATGAAAATAACCCCCAAATTTCCACATCTAGATGACAGAAGAGAAACTAAGAGACAAACACTAAAAAGATACAGAAGTGTAGGACTGGTAATCAACAAATATACCAGTACCAGTAGAAGGTTTGTTTCTCAATTCAAGCATAAACCCTACTTAAGTAAGACCTTATGGAACTATGCAAAACAATGAGGAGGCCAGTCAATTCATTTTTACTTACTTATAGATGGATAAGAATCTGGGAAGTTAGTACAGCCATTACTTATCACAGAGGAAGACACTAAGGACATTCAGCCATTCACACTACTTGCTTCAGACACACAAGATGGACAAAGCAGTCTTAAGATCATTCTTATTGCAATATGAGCCAGCCTGAAAGTTCATATATATGTTACTTGAAACCAAATTTTGCATACAATCACAGGGACCCATGTGTCTCATGCATGAGATCAACCCACAACAATCTCTTTCTCTGAGAAACTATTTTCCAGGACATCAACATCAAACGCCTTCCTCAGCTATCTCTCCATTAATCATTGCATGAAGTTCAAAACCAGAATGAGAATCGTGATCATTTTTCTCCTTGGACAAAGAAAGAGAACAGGAATGAATATTTTCATTGCAGCTATTCGTATCGCCAGGTGTGCTGCTTTGGGTTCTCCTGCAAACTTGACAACAGTTCAGATCATGAGGGTATTTTTTTAAGCAACTATCCCAATTGTCTCTGCTTACTACACTTTGAATCACATTGTAAGATGGGCTCTGAGTATGCGGAATGAATTCTATCAGATGAAACAAGGCTGCAAGATGTCTGTATTGGGAGGACATGTGGTGCAGATAGATAACTGATAACTCGCTTCACAGAACCAGTCAAGTTGAAATGACTCCTCCTGAAACACGCGTGGTCCTCAGCACCACCTGTTTCGCTCTACAGATCTGTTCCCAATGGGCACCACAACTTCTTACTAGTTAGCACATTTGGGTCTTTGAGCACCATTACATTTTAACTGCACTAGGAAACATTACTGGTTTTGTTGAAACTGATTTGTGTTGTAATTCAAAACATTTGCACTCAAAGCAGGGACTGGTGCAGATCTCAGTAGGACTTTAAACAAATTACCCTCCTCCGCCAGTGATATAACTATATCCTCCTGTTCCCAAGCCGTAACCGTAGCGCTCTCCAAGAAATACTGGTTCATTGGGATCATAGCAGCTGAGCAGTTTTCGGAGTCTGAAGATACTATAATATGAAAATCCATTTAATAAAAAATAAAATCACAAATCACGTAGACATTCATTTTGAAACAGACATCGCTAGCCTAAGTGATATTCTAGTAAATAGAGTAAAAATTACAGGAGAAATTCAGAAATTCTACAAAAAACAGAGATACCAACCGTTACACAAAAATTTATGCTGTGTTATTGGCTATGAGATATGACCGCTGAATTTGGTCAAATGATGAATCAATTAGCTTAAAATATTTTTCTGAAGCAGACAAAGCTTCTCAGCAAACCTGAGTCTCATCTCAGAGAAAACATTAAATTATTTTTTCCAAACAATGGTAAGTTCTCTGCAAACGATATTTTCTGCCCAGGAATTGAAAAACAAAAAACTAGATTTAGTTTTACAAATCCTGCTTTATCTACAGTTACAGCCTCTTCCAAATTTTTCTTCTGTCACATGATTTCATGTAAAGTATTGTCTTGAACCATTTCTTCTCATGTTCATGACCATGTGATCCTGCTGGTTAATCACTGTGTCTTATTTCACTTACACTGCAGTGCCAGTTTTCATGTGAATGGGATCTATTTTCTAACAAAGGCAAGTCCCTGGACACCGTTCTCACTCCAAAAACTGACCCTAGCTTATGGAACCTTTTCTGACACATTTATGTGAGGAATACATCTTAGAAAGTGTACTAGCAAATCACTAAAACCAATTAGCTCAGACATATCTACACTGAAGAATCACAATGTGTCATCATATTCAAACTATATAATTACATAATAACACCAATATGCATAGCTCTTATCAAGTTACAAGATTACGGGGGTTTTAACAGTCAAGGAATGCTGAAGGAAAGTGACAATTTTTTTCTTTAAAAGGAATATAAAGCTACATAACTAATAAAGCAGCTGTATCTCTTAAATACAGAAGAAGAGGTGAATATTTCTAAAACTTCTGTTGGCATGAACAGTGGTAATTCCTGAAGTATTGCAATGTATACCTTATTAGTGTGTCATCATCCACTACGACTAACCAAGGAGTTCTGGGAGAGGTATGATTCAAAAACCTTTCCAAAATGGCAAAAGTTTTCCCACAGTGACCTAAAGGAAGAGAAGTAACAGAATAAACATGTAAATAAAATTTAATTTTGTAATAAACAATTTTTCATTAATTAAGCAGTTTATTGCTCTATGCAAAACATTTTGGAAATGACCGGCAAAATATCTGAGATGCAAGTCTAAATTACATCCTTCATTGTGCTGACTGGTATTTGTTCCAACACAACCATTTCTTTCTATGCAGGAACATACTTTTGAAGGATGTTGAAGTATGGAAATTCTTTGAATTTTGAAAACTTGAAAAGTTAGCTTTATTCCAGCTAACCTGTTAAGCTGTTCAACAATACTGGGCAAACTGCTACTCTTAATTTCGAAAAAAGGTAAAATGAAGAGACTATGATAGAAACATGTTCTGCAAAATACTCCAAGATATTTTCATAGCATTTCATGACGCATCAGGTAGGTTTACTGCTTCTATGCAAATACTCAAGCCTACACTAAGCTGCCGTACTCATCACTGGCAACTCAGGTTCTGATAACTTCCTGCAAGGAAAGGTCTTAAAATTTATCACAAGACTATAATGAGGTTGAGAGGTAAACCACCTTCTACTAAGAGTTGAGAAATGAAACACCCCTGCTCACAATGAGAAGGACAAGAGAAACAAGAAGTTTCAGTTTTCTACTGAATCTTTAGATCTCAGAAGAAGCAGTCTTTATTCATCTAGATCACAAGCGAGTGCCTAAAGCAGTTATCACTATCAATATTACAATTACTAAACAATCATTACAAAATAAGGAAGCTTATTGAAGCTGCTTTCTGTTAAAACTATTTTTGAGAAAATGCAGTAACTCTATGCGTAAGAAATAAAGGAAGTCCTGTCTTTGCTGATTTTGTGAAACCGTGAACTTATTGCAGACTGATATATGAACACTTACAAAATTAAACCCAAGATATCTCTTTTATATTCCATCACAAAAAATGGACAAAAACAGTGTTAGAGCAAACTCAGCTCAATTTGTTTAATTTAGAACACCAGTAGCCCACAGGTCCCAAATGCCAAGTGCGGAAGGTCCCTTCCCCGTGGTGTGACTAGAACTACTGGGCACAGCTTCTGCAGATGATCCACCCATGCACAGCAGGTCTGCCACAGCCTGAGGACACTCACTGGTTGCACATGTCACACTGCACCTGTGCAAATGGCAATCCCTGCCTATTCGCCTCTAAAAGACCCTGTGGAGGACAAAAAAAAAAAAAAAAAAGGCAGCTGGGAAGCTGGAAATAATCCAGAGATCAAAACACCTGACCTAGTGGGCCAGATAAAGCTAACGGGCCACATCTTGGGCACTTCTAATTTAGAAGATGAGTAATAGCCTCTAGCAGAGACTATAAGCCTAAGAATGATAGCTCAAATAAAAAAAAACAAACAAACAAACTAAAATTAATAAACTCTTGTGCTTAAACCAAGACATACTAGGCACAAGCACGTAATATTTGAATACCATATGGCAAGTAGTTTATGCTCAATAACGAGTTGCCACTGTCTGAGGTCTTTTGAAATAAATCTATGACTCGTGCTACTACTGAAGATCTTATTCAAGGTTGACAATAACTCAGTACCTGTTACTCTTACCTCAACTAATAACACCAAATTTTGTCTCTTGGAGTGTATCAGTGTCCCACGCTTTCATACTCACAGTGTTCAGGTTTCTACTAAAAAGAACATTCTACCTACACAGGTGAAGACTGTACTCTCCACGCGTTTCCTGTGTGGCAAAGCATTTTTTTAGTTTATGCTGCCCAAATAGAAATGGTATAAAAATACAGAATTTCTAAATTATGTCCTATACATGAAATACACACATCATCCATAAAACTTACCATCTTTAGACAGTTATTTGTGTAAAACTGAGTACAACAGTCAATAACTCACCTCTGTCAGTATTAGGTACACCTAAATCTATAGTGGGAATGGAGATGTCTGCGTAATCACTGTAGTATTCAATAAGGGCAGCTTCTCTTTCCCAAGTCTGCTTTACAACTGGTACTGCAAAACAATCATTGACATTGAAACACAAGTAACTTGATTAAAATAAATACTTGATCAAAACATCTGTGCACCTTGTTAATTGACATATTCCTACACATGGTAATGAAAAAGCTGTTTCAAATACAGCATCATGGTTCTAAATGTTCTTTTTATTTTCCTACAATATTTGGAGAGAAACAATCTGACATTTTTATGAAAACCAGTCACAGCAGTTTTATTTATATAATAATAAATTTACTTTAAAAAATATGACTATAGTTTCATTCGTATTACATTGAAAATTGTGATGTTTACATTTATGCCAACCAAACTATGGAAATCATTTACTTTTACACTTGCTATGGTAGACTTTATAGCACACGTCAGCATGAACACCATCAGAGATCAATCATTCTTCCAGTATTGAAAATGTCTCATTTTAAAAACAGCATATCCAGCTGTACAGCACATAAAATATTCTGAATCAGAAAAAGAGCAAATGCACCTTTTGAAATGCTACATTTGTGTTATATGCATCATATCTGACAGCAATGTCATGTTAATGCTCAAAAGCACCTGTCTCTGGAGACATGCTCACAGAAGGACATTTATAAATATCATACAACCCATTTTGATCCAATGCAGATGCCATTCAAAGGAGGAGTGCTTAATGCTTCTCTACAAAAGCAATTCTTTTCTTATTTAATTTAAAATTGATCGTGCAAAATTCTAATAATGATGTTATGACTGTTTAAATTATATTCAGAAATAAATAAATTATGGGTAACACAAAAAAAGCCAAACACCAGCAGGGGGTTTGGAAGAAAACTATCAGATTAAAATAATGACCTTTTTCCATTTCAAAAAAATAAGTGGACTTAGATGAGCAACTACTCTGAAACACTGCATTCCACTGTCATTGTCTGCTTTACGATCTTTGACACCATCCAGTAGGTCTCACTGGTAGCAGCTAGTTCTTTAGCTTAAGGAAATATTTAAATAACTTCCCTTTGCTGCTATGTAACTCTGATGCTTGGGAACAACCCATTTTAGCCCCACGCTAGAATCATCCATCACCTAATTTGATGTTTGCTGCTATACTGGGTTTGTGTGGCAAGGTTTCGTTAGTGGGGGAGGCTACAGGGGTGGCATCTGTGAGAAGCTGCTAGAAGCTTCTCCCGTGTCTGACAGAGGCAGTGCCCGCCGGCTCCAAGAGGGACCCAGCACTGACCAAAGCTGAGCCCATCAGCGACAGTGGTAGCACCCCTGGGATAACATATTTAAGAAGAGGAAAAAAAAACCTGTGTGAAACAACAGCAGCAGGAGAGAGGAGTGAGAATATGTGAGAGGAACAGCTCTGCAGGCACCAAGGTCAGTGAAGAAGGAGGAGAGGAGATGCTCCAGGCACCAAAGCAGAGATCCCCCTGCAGCCCCTGGTGAAGACCGTGGTGAGGCAGGCTGTGCCCCTGCAGCCCATGGGGGTCCACGGGGGAGCAGATCTCCACCTGCAGACCCCACGCCAGAGCAGGTGGGTGCCTGAAGGAGGCTGTGACCCTGTGGGAAGCCCACGCCAGAGCAGGTTTGGTGGCAGGACCAGTGACCCCGTGGGGGACCCACGCTGGAGCAGCCTGTTCCTGAAGGACTGCACCCCGTGGGAGGGATCCATGCTGGAGCAGTTCATGAAAAACTGGTTGGAGAAGTTCATGTAGGACTGTCTCCCATGGCAGGGACCCCATGCTGGATCAGGGGACGAGTGTGAGGAGTCCTCCTCCCTGAGGAGGAAGGAGTGGCAGAAAAAACGTGTTTTGAACTGACCGCAATCCCCATTCCCTGTCCCCCTGCACCCCTGGAGGGGAGGAGGTAGAGAAATCGGGAGTAAAGTTAAGCCCGGGAATAAGGGAGAGGTGAGCAGAAGGTGTTTTAAGATTTGGTTTTATTTCTCATTATCCTACTCTGAGTTCTAATTGGCAATTAATTAAATTAATTTCCCCGAGTTAAGTCTGTTTTGCCTGTGAAGGTAATTGCTGAGGGATCTCCCCCTGTCCTTATTCAACCCGCAAGCCTTTGTTATATTTTCTCTCCTCTGTCCAATTGAGGAGGGGGAGAGTGATTGAACAGCTCTGGTGGGCACCCAGTGTCCAGCCAGGGTCAACTCACCAGTTCTTTAAATGAAGGAAATATGTACATAACTTCCCTTTGCTGCTTTGTAACTCCAATGTTTGTGAGTAACTCATTTTAGCCTCCTGATGGAATCATCCATCACCTGACTTGCTGTCTGCAGCCTACCTACTTGCTCACTTTCCTCTACTCTGATCACACAGGGACCTGAAGGATTTGTTATTTGTGACTGACCAACAGTCAGTTTGATAACACTAAAATTAATTGAAAGGTAACTGTTAAGACAGAGTAATACCAACTCAATGCACTAATGGAAACACTTTAATATTTGGAAAAAATATAACTTCACTTCTGTAGCATTGTGCAATGATCAATACTGCTTTTAAAAGTTTTCAGAGAAATGTAAAACTGCACTCAATTTTTGCATAGAGAATCCAAAGGGAATTGCATACAAAAAATTTGTTCATATGTTACAGTGGAGTTTTGAAATGCAAAGCCAGGAATTTCACAATGCATTAGCTCTATCTCTTATGTAATAAAAAGTCACATTACATCATATAACATTGCATAATCAGGCATCAATTGGCAGAGAATGCCACATAAACCTTTTTCCCCGCACCCCCAACTAGAGTAAGAAAACAAAGAGGCAGGAAATTATTTTCTTATTTTGTGGAACTGTTCTATTTAAAAAATGTTTCTAGAGAAAACAAAACCAGAAAGCTTTCAGAAAACAAGGCCCCAGTACAGAAGCATCATAGACATACAAAATGCTTCCAACCTTCACCTGGCAGAAGAGATGCACCTCTAAAGTCTGTTTTACCTTTCTCCAGCCAAGGACCTCAACCTCAGTAGGGTGCTTTAACATACAGAACTATTTGCTATTACAGACTGAGCTTCTCAATTTCTTCGGTGGCGTCCCCCTTCTTTATAGAAATGACAAAATGTTCACTGAAGCGAGGACTGGAGTCTCACCCCAGTTAAATGGTCTAACAAGGAGGCTACTAGCTGAACTGTCTTTCTCATTTCCTTGCTTGTTTTGACTGAAGTGTCACCATCCAGACTAACGTCTACTGTAAACTGAATCCCACAATACTTCAGAATTCCTAACAACCTGTATGTTCCCAAGAAAGAACAACCATATGAAATTTTGGACTAGCTATTGATGCAAATATTTATAAATTTGTGTTAATACTTGTGATCACATAGAAATTTTAATACCGCACTACAGAGATATTTATAGAAGGTCAGCTCTAAGCTCTTTATTATATTTTATCTGTGCTACCTCTAGAACCCTGATGTATGTTTGCAGTCTTGAAATTTTCTTTTATAACCATATATACTACGTGTAAGGAGAGTTGTATCTGAAGTAAATTCTTAAATAAAATTTAGCTGCTTTTGCACATCGAATTGCAAGCCTTAGTGTTGCACTAATGTAGTTTTTGGCATACAATAGAAAATGACTTACCAGGTAAAAAGAGCTCTCTGAAGCTGGCATCCATTAATCTTTCAAAATCTTGAGTAAGATTATCCTCTATTGTATAACACTGGAAGCTGTGAGGAAAGTTCAAGAATTTTCCTCAGTCTTCAACAGGTGTTTCTTGAAGGATGTTTACGCTATCTTTTTGAAACCTTATGTTCTTTTCTGACTTTCTAGATTTTTTGTTTATTTTAATTTTGATGTAAGAAAATAAGCATGGATCCAGAAAGGAGAACTCTTCAGCGAACTCCAATTACAGGACAGTCAATTTTGTTTTGTCAAAAGCTACTTTAAAGATAGACTAATGATTAGGTGATTAAAATACTAGAAACGTGCCTTCAACAAGTGCAGTAACATTAAGAATAAAATTCCATAAATCTTATTTTGAAGAAAAAAACAGCAACTGCCAAACAATCTAAATTTACAAGTGACAGAACTTAGTTTTGAATGCGTTAAAAAAGGGAGATTTAGTTAAGAAAAGAACTTATCTGAATCGTTTCCTCTGACTGTAGGTGTGGCAAAACATCCCCTCAAACTTGGTACAACTACTAGCCATTACTTCATTTTCAATTTTTTTTTGCCAGTAATAATCACTTTCAATTACTTTTATGACCAAACTAAGCCTAAGGGTGACAACATGATGTACCTTGAGTATTCAAGGAAACACAAAGCTCAAGTAAATTCCTGGAAATAAATCCCTTCCTGAATTTCCTTAATAACAAAATGTCTGGAAGTAAACTAGAATGAACTGGTAGGTGGCATCAAGTAGGCAGAATGTCTTCTGTTAAGTTAGTGGATTTGGAATTTTTCCTTCCAAATTTTGTAGACAATGGATCTACCTCAACTTAGCTGAGCCTTACTGTGTATTAGCTGAAGCTGAGTGTCAATCTGTGTCTTTATTTTCCATGCCTCTGAGAAGGAAGGTAATACTCACTGGACGTATCTTGTTGGGCTGTGCTAGTTTTTCTTGTTTGTTGTTTTTACCACGGATATCATGGTTGTACTTCCATGGTGACTAACATTACTCGTATAACACTACAATTTCCAGATGAAACATGCGATAGTGTTGCACGCTTGGGAAACTCTTGATCTGGGCTACAGTTTGGACAAAGTTCTACAGACGACCAGATTTCTATAAGAAACAAAACTTCCCATTCCAAGCATTATAAAACAGATGGGCACATCCAATTGCATAGGGTGACAACAGATAGAGGCAATATGACAGCATAAGCTGCTCGCTCTTTTACTGGAGGGGAGGGCAGGACAAAAGGGAGGAGGAGGGGAAAGACTTTTCAGCTTGTTCAAATTTCTAAATCAGCCACCATACAGCTGCACAACTGTCACTGCTAGTACAATGAACAGAAGTGAACCAATTAGCTGGGGGAAACACACTGAAGAATATTAATAGCTGCTATATTAATTAATATTGCAACAGCTCCAACTTACAATATAAGCTAACTTTATGCGTATTTTTAATTTAGATACTCCATTTTAAGATTTTTGCCAACCAATCGCTAGTGATGAAACATCAAACAACCACAACTTTTAAATGTTTTACAGCACTCTTGAAGAACTCTGAATAGCAAAAAAAAAATTCTACCCAAAAAATAAGCTGTTTACAATTCTGAAGCTTTCATGTTTCTCAGTGGATTCTGCACACAGTTAGTCCCAAGAGCAAAACAGACAGCATATATCAGCTTGTTTTTAAAACAGTAATTTCATAAACTATATTGTATAAAACTACTACCTCAACCAACCAACAACTTACTTCTGTCACCATGAAATTTCCGACATGTTTTTACAGCAACAAAAACGTCTTCCTTTTTCACTGGCTCTCCCTATATAAACAAAATAAAAATTAATGTTTTAATTGCAGGCTCTGCCTGTAACATTTTATAGGATATATATGTCCATACATCTATAATAAAAGAGAAAATACCTTTTCATTGTATAGCATACGAGGTAGAATAGTATACCAGTGATATATAAGAAAGTACATTTCTGTCTCTTGAAAAAAAGTCACTAGTGGTTTAAAATCCCTGAAATAACATTATTGAAATACTTTTTCCATTGACGTAGTATTCTAACGTGAACTAAATCACCTATCATTAGGAAAAGAGAATAAGTAGTAGAACCTGTTGAACTAAGAGTGACTCATCTGAAGAAGAACATTTTCTTAATTTCTTCTAAATTAATCACTATGTAAACATGTTGAACTGTATCCTACTTGGAAAAAGAAGCTTAAATGCTACACACTAGAAATCTCTGAGTTTCCTCAACTGTAATAAAATCATTTAAACACTTTTATTTGTTTTCCTTTTTGGCACCTAGAAATTTCCTCTCCTGGAAGCATGGAATACTTTTTGGCCTCTAGCAACACTTAACCCATAGTATCATATTCTCCGAGAAGTGAAAGAGATGGGTTGTACTTCAATGCAACAAATACTATCTTACATTTTATCTTTAGCCTCAACAAGTTTTAGATTCTCACCTGTGAAAAAAAGGTTATCTGTACTTCAGTATCTCAAAGAAATCTAAGGAGAAATACTTTATAGATCTTGGGCTGAACAAACATTGTGGTAGAAAGATCCTTTAAAGCATATGCAATATTTGTTTGCCAGGAAATATCCAGTGCCTCTGTAGGCTGAAAGCGTATACAAAGATAGATAATGCCAGAACAAACTTTTTTTTTTAACTTATTGAAAAATATTTTCTTAAGGTTTGAGATATTTAAAGTCAAGTATAATGCATTTGAGTAAGAGTCTTACCTTTACTAAGCAAGTGGTATTTAAAATATGGTACTTACACACAGTGGCAGAAAATTACTGAATGTAGTTGCACAATGATCAACCTTATAGGAATTCACATCATCTGTGCAGAACTCAGGCACTGGAGTAAGATGTGGTCCTTCCCCTTTCTGCCAAATATACAGGGCAATCTATGGAAATAAAACCCATTTATATCAGTAATGAAACTGGATAAAAATTCTCAGGGCATACAAAGAAATCATATTACAGGACAAACTTAGCAGAAAAACTGAAAAATAGGGGATGCTGCAGAAGATTTGTCCCTTAGTTGATTAACTAGCTGCATACCTTGCTGTCTCTGTAGATGGCTGAGCACCTGCCTGTCGATGGGAAGTGGTGAATGAATCCCTTGTTTTGCTTTGCTTGTGTGAGTGGCTTTTGCTTCGCCTATTAAACTCTCTTTATCACAGCCCGTGAGTTTTCTCACTTTTACTCTTCCGATTCTCTCTCCCATCCCACCAGTGGGGAGTGAGCGAGTGGCTGTGTGGGGCTTAGTTGCTGGCTGGGGTTAAACCACAATACCATCTCATTTAGGTTTCAACCTCCTCAGAAAATCCCAACTTATCTGCACACAGCCATTTCTGGAACCAGGGGGAATAGAATGGAAGTGCCGGTTTGTTACAGGCCCTTTTAGGACTGGATGCAAGGTTGAGAATACAATCGTATTTTTGAAACTTAGCTTCCAGATTTGAAAAACTTTTGATAGGGTACAGTCACATACTAGAACACAATTAGATGCTAACTTCTTAGCAAGTTCCTGATTGCAACTAGGCTGTCACAACTACACATATACTCTTAGACCACCTCAGCCGCAAAGTAAAAACATTTAGTTTGATTGCACTGAAAATTGTTTAAATTACTGCACTTTTCCTTGTAATTGAGAGGATGCAGACAACTGGGAGCTGTGAGTACAAACGCGGTCACTACCACTGCTCAGCTGATAGCGACTTGCTAAACCACTGTAACTCAGACACAGGTTCTTTCAATATGATGAGTTTTGTAGTTCAAAAGTTCTAATTTCTCCTTGCCTCCCCATTATTAAGTGGCCTGTTCATTTGCTGTTTTAGCAATGCTTCTGAAAACACAGGTGATCTTAGCATTACAGATGAGTTCAACAAAGTGCTAAAGGGAGAGGCCATTCTACAGGGAAGAAAATGCTTGAGCCTGAGTGGCAGTTAAGACAAATACCGTTGATAGTGCTGGGAGTGCAGGAGTATGAAAGTTACGTGTAACGCATGCATGCTCGTGGTAAGGAGCAGCCAAAAAACCCACACATACACATCTCCAAAGTTATCTTTTTGCTTTGTCTCTACATTCACATTAAGGGATGTAAGTGGTTCTTGACCCTGCCTTGCAGCTGGAAGACTACATAACAGCAAGGGATGGGATTTCTGAAGAGCTTCCAGTACATTTTAGGATCGTATTACTTCAGAATTCAGCTATTCAGAGTTAATGTCTATCACAGGAACCAACAAAGAAACCATGCCCCTGCAGCACAAAGAATATTTAACAACTGTAACTTAACATGAATTGTTTATGAAAGTTCATGATGTGCTAGGATTTCCCACTGAACAATGAAACCTTCAACAGAAAGCCATAGAATGGTGTGAAGCTATCATATTTCAGAAGTGAGGTTTGAGTGCTATTTTTGGATACAGAACTGGATGATGGACTGTTCGTAAATTTAAAGAAATGGATTTACAATACAAGGACAAAAAATAGTCTTAATCTTAGTCCCAGTTCAGTTCTTACGTTAGATATACAGAAAAGCCATTATTCACTTCCAGTTTTGAATAAGCATCAGGGAATATGCTATATATCGTGCAGTTACATAAAAGTCTAAAAAACAATCTACAAATAAACAGCAGCATGACAAAACCCTTTGCCATATTTGTAAGACAGGCCTTCCACATGGAAAGTGACATAAATGTTACAGATATAAGAAATAGGGACTTGGAAAGCAGTAGGATGAAAAAAACCTGATACAGAGCACAATACAACACCAAAGACTAGAGGCACATGTTATTAGGACTCTATCAAACTAAAACATTTCTTAAAACATTTATCATCCTTCATAAATTAAACATTACGCACAATCATTAAAGATAACAGCTTATATTCTTTGATTTGTTGTCAATCTTGATTCACACAAGAAGGATGTAGAGATAAAAATGATTTAAGAAGGAGAATATGGTGATTTATAAAATAAATGAGGGGGAATGGAACTGTCTCAAGGGAGACACAAGACTGTGCAGAAGGAATAACTACAGGGCCGAGGTAGGTTATCAATGGCAATAAATCTGAAATGAAACATATGCAAAGAACTGCTAACAGAATAATAAGTGCATGAAAGTAATTTTGCCAGTCGAGTGATCAACTGTTTTTCATTAAGCAATCTGTGGCACATAAAAGAAATGTCTGTTAATGATTTTTTTTTTTTTTTTTTAAATGACACTACTTTTAGAGGCTTTGTCAGTGCTGAGGTAGACTGGAATACTGGGAATATACGCAGGACTTTGAGGTAACTTATAAAAAGAAGATTAACAGTGTGAAGCCCCAAGGTCTTGCATTTAGAAAAATCAGAAGGAGGAAAGAAACAGTTTGTTGGCTTGTTTTATGTAGCAAAATGAAAGCTGAGAGGGATCCAGCTGCTTTTGAGAAATACATCAGTCAAAGAGGGGAAACTATATGAAAGAACAGCGTTGGCACAAAACCAAGTTCATTTAAATATGCTACCAGTTTATACTCTGCAAATACACTGTAGATTTCTGTTGGAATTGAGAAAGTTTATAACCATTACAGAATAAAGTAGTTTAAAGTAAAGTGTTTGCTTTGGTTTTGGTTTTGTTTTTTTCTAGGCCAGAACCATAATTGATAGCTGGCTTCCAGGAGTTTTAAAAAATTAAAATGAATTCAACATCACTTATAATTTCAGGCCAAAATCAGCAAGCTTATTCCAGATTCATCCTCCTGCCCCACCCTGGGAGTTCACTTTGGTGACAATACAGACATTCTGAAGGCAGAGAAATGAAAAACCTTCAGAAAAATTAGCACTGATACACTTTTAGATTCTCCCCCTCCCCTTAGTCTCATGTTCCTTTCAGTCAACTCACTTATTCTCTGAAAAACCTAGTAGCTATCGTTTAAAACTTGTGCAAAAGTTTAAAAAAAAAAAAGTTCAGACTTGCAAGTTGCAGAGCTGATTGTTCACACAACAGTGAGGTTCCTCAGACTGTTTAATCCAAACTCCATCACATTTAGCTCTTGGAGTCTGATTTAGAAAGGGAGCGAGGCTGGCTAGTATCTGAGATACTATTCAGGTCAGCTTACAATTCATGAATTAGAAGTTTCTCTCCTTCAGAGAGCAAGCCTGAGAAGACACCTTATTGTATACAACCACGTATGTACTCATACATGGATGCTACTTTATTCATGAATTCTTCTATGCTTGAAATATAAAGTATTACAATATTCTGAAGGAAGGGAAAGAAATTAAACATGCCATTGCAGTCAATTTAGCAATGTCTAAGAAAAATCTGTTATTTCCATTATAATTTATCACCATTCAAATATACAGATTTGAGACACTTTTTTCTTTCATCACATCACTGCTTACCTCATGCTTTAAATCTATTGTGAAGTCTGACTTGAGTGGTTGACTTTTCAACTTCTTTGCAAGCCTATATAATTAAAGATGAAGAAATTTACTCAAAAAAATATTTTAAAAAATAATCACTAGTATACGCAGCAAAGTGTGGCTGGTATTATTGGCCATCTTATAAGGAAAAAAAAAAAAAAATCACACTTCTATATGTATTGCCCCAAGAAGCAACTTATATTTCTTTTTATTTTTAATTTTTTTTTTAATCTGAGCACAGTGTGATGATGTTTTATTTAGTTTTCAGTACACACATTTTGATACATTCTTCCTGCCCATGAATCAAGTTCTCATCTGGTGTGCATGAAGAGTCTGGCATAACATTTTCAACAGATTATAAGCAGCGGCACAATTGAAGCTCAATATTGATCAGCATCTCGAATTTCAGGTAATATTCTCTTTTTATGTATTCCAAAGCACAGTATTTAGGCACCTTTGATTTATGAAAATATCAATCCTTGCTATAGGAAGATGCATTCAACTTATGAAATCTATGAACTTTTAAAATCTCATTTAAAAACTAAGCATCTGATCTGAAATATCTAGGTTGTCTCTATAGCATGAGAAACACTTCTAGAGGGCAATGCAATCACTGTAAGATACAGGAATAAAACTGCTGTCTGGTGGAGAATACATTTTTAAAATGGTAAGTGATGGTATTGAACTAATTGAATGACTAGTACTGGACAACTGTTAACTAGCTGACGTGACGTTAAATTTTAGACAGGCAGAGTGAAGCAAAATAAATCACACACAGAGCAATGATACAGAAATCTGTTTCTATACCCTTGCCTACTAATGAATTCTTAAGCGCTTATTTATAATAATTATGCTTGGAATGTGTAGAATAAGGAAGAAACGGAGTTTTATCACAGCAATATTTTCTGGGTAAGTTTACAGTGGGAGCACAAGTCTATGTATGCATACCCAGGGCGAGTTGTGCATTCCTGTGCCTGGCTGAACATCTTGCTATGCAACTTAGGTCCTCAAACTGAAGTAGCCTTACACGTATCAGCATGGGTGCTGATAATACAGGTGGCAGCAGCAAAAGCTCAGTGCAGGCTCCCAAGTCGACGCCGTGAGAGGCCAGCCTGCACTGGCTGGGTACATCCCAAGCTGTCTGCCATAGCCAAGCTGTAATCAGCAGCTTCAATTCAAAGACAGCTCAAAATTCAAACACGGCTTTGCATATCTACATGATCTGCAGTAAGACCTTCAACTGTATTGCATGAATACCTTCATCTTTTACAGAAAATATTATTTCATATTAAATCACAACTCATTAAAATAATATTGATTCGCACCTAGAAAAACTGTATAAATTAAACATTCTTCATTATCATCAGTAAGCAGGAAGTGATTAAAAATTCAATTCTTACTTGTTAACAAGTGGAATGCTAAGTGCCCAACCAGCTGCAAAATCTGGAAATTTAAAGACTGTAGGATTTTCAGCAAAGGCATAATGGTGAATTATTGTAGATTCTTCATCATACAATGCTTTACCTAAAAACCATTCCTGTAAAGGAATATAGGAAACAATTTTGTTCATCTACAGCATCCTCTTAGTGAAGATGACGACTGCATTCACGCTTAATAAAGCAAACCTGAAAACAAATACAAGGGAAGTGTATTGTTCACAATAGCCTGGACAAAAATTGTACTTGGTAAGAAATGAAACTAAAGGCAGTTCTCCGACTTCAAATACACACTGTATTTTCAAACTCCAGTATATGCCCTCTATTCCACCTGTTCAAAGAGCACTGAATCCCAGAATCTTAGAAGGGCTGAGGTTAGAAGGGGCCTTGAGGTTGTCTAGTGCAATCCCCCTGCTCAAGCAGGGTCAGCCAGAGCAGGCTGCCCAGGACTGAGCAGTCATGTTCTGAATACACTCCACAACCTCTCAAGGGCAACCTGTTCCAGTGTCTGACTGCCCAAACTGACTACTGACTAGACAAGACACTCAAAAGCATTGCATTCAGGAACTTGATATGTATTTCCATTTTGAATTTCCATCTGTCTAGCCTCTTTTACACTAGGGAACTTAAAAAGCAGATTCATTTTAAATACCTTGATCCTCAAAACGGTTAAATGAAGAAGGTCACAAGTATACATTTGTAAAGTAAAAAATTAAGTAGTAGTAGAAGTAGTGGAGTTTTAAACAACAGCATTTAAGAATTTACCACTGACTGCTGTATCTGAAAATAATTAACAGGCTTAAATACTATTTGTTTAACTTTACTATCATCTGTCGTAATCTTTTTGTTTAGGATGGGTATAAACTAAGTATACCACCAAATTTTTGCAGAATAAGGACTGTAACAAAGGGAAAAAAGAATATAAATGTATATATGTAATTTAAAAAAAAAATACATAAACTACTTTTCAGGCCTGTAAGTACAAACAACGAATCAGAATTCTGAATCACCTTATGAGTTATATTAAATCTTTAAAGTGTGAAGTTCTTTACATTATGAGAGTATCAGGTTTTTCTTTTTCTTTTTCTTTTTCCTGACAATTTCTCAATTCCTGACAATTCATCCCTAAACCAGATTCAAAGTTAGGGCAACTGATTTTTCGCAAAAGATTCTCTTTCTCCATACTCCCTGCAATATTTGATTTTTCCTCTCCTTTAAATGGGCAGCTATCAGCAACAATGAAAAATTCCTTCAAGGCATTAGCACGGTTTGCACACTTCACACGAGATAAGTAAGTAATTTACACAAAATTCAAGACAAAAGGGAAAACAACAATACTGTAGAAACATCTGGCAAAAGACCCACGGTCTAACCCCAAGAGGACCTTGCGTCCCAACAGCCATCATTCTAACCCCAAGCAGATGTGGCTGTACAGTGAGCTAAACGCCCCAGCTCCCTGGAGCTGATGAGGAGCAAGGGATGAGACTGGGCGAGGACACGGCAGAGTCAGCGGAGGAGAGGTCTGCACGCACCAGGAGACACCTCCAGCCCAAACCAACTGGCTGTGCCTGGCAGGAGCGCGCCAGAGTGGCTGCCCCGGAGGACACAGCCTGGCAACCCCCCCAAATCTTCCAGCCAGGACTCAGGCTGGCTCCCCAAGAGGCAGTAACAGGGCAGCCCTCAGGAGCTACCAGGGATCCTCGTCTTGCCGCGCACAGACTCAAAGCTGTTGACTGCTTGCCTGCTTCAAGAACCCCACCTCTGCAAGGATGGCCAGGACCCGTACAAGCAACCATGAGCCAAAGATACGGGATATGCCACCCCTGCCAGGGACACTGACCCTCCGAGGAACTGAAACAAGCGTAACATGGTGTGCACGTGCATCTACCCGTGAGGTGCTGAGTGCATTCCCCAGGAATTCCGCACATTTCTCCCCTCTACTTTGATCAGCTACTCTCGATACTACTAAACTGAATATACCTTGTGACTTCTTCAGAACACAAATGCTGAAAACTTGCTTGCTCCTATAATCCCCGTGTGCCTCCTGAGGCTGAGAAGTAGGTGTTCAGCAATCTGTTCAGGAAACAGCCAGTTAAACTGGCACTACCCAATCTATGGAGAATGTAAGGGTGGAGATTTTTTTCCCTACCATTTTTTTAACCACCTTCATAGGGGTTGCTACCAGGTGCCTACTTACTCACCCTTTGATTTATACCTTCCAATCACAACAGAGTCTCTTTTCTCCTTCCTTTACTGGAAGGATTCAATAGCGTTCACTGGAAGGTTTCAAAACCAAACAAAGTATCGGGAGCTAAAAGAAAATGGGCAAACATACTCATTTTTATGCACAAAGATGATTGTCTTGAAAGAATCAAAATAAATCTTTAGAGGCATTTGTGCACACCAATTTTTAACTCTTTGGGCCCCCAAGGCTTCAAAACATTCATAACACATGCACACTATTCCGTTTCAGAAACAGTTAATAAACAGTAACATTTTACTCTGACAGTACCACTTGCAGACAATTTTTTTCTGGACCTCCACTTTGTTACACTACAGAGCGAGGAAAAAATCTTTATTCACCCTAATTTTGCATGCTAATTTTTACACCAAAAAAATATATGGATTAAAATAAACAACCTTACTTTCCTTTCGCTATAAAGCAAAGAAAATTAAACCCATACATATACCCTCCTCAGGCATTCACATAATATTACTTCTGGCAATATTAAGCCACAAATCACAGTGAAGGCATTCCAAGTTACAGTCAATACTCTCCTAGCTTATTTGGCCATAACACTGTTTATTTACTACACTGATAAGTAGGACAAGTCAATTTGTGCAAGCTGGCTTTACAGGATTAGATTAGTTATATATGAAGGAATTTATAAAGTAATTTAAGAAATTATGGTAATCAAATCGCATATAGGCAAAAATGTGGATTAAAAAGAGAATGCAATTTACTGCATTATGGACTACTCCCATCAACCAGATCAGTTAATATATTGTGCTTCAAAAATGGCAAAAATCACCTACCTTTAGTAATAACATTCCAGAGTCTGTAGAACACTTTAACAGCTGAAGGAATGTGATGCAACAAAACTCAACAGGGTCATCAGGGAGGGCAGAGGTGACTTTACCTAACTTGATTAGCAAGTTGATTCTACCCACTCACTTTTGTATCCACTTACAAATACCAAGTCCACAGAATTCATCTGTTTGAGACTTGTGTCTGATACACAGGACCGGAGATTTCAGCTGTCACACCCTCACTGTGTCTTACTATGATATCTTATGTTTCTCAAAGACAAACTGTTCTTTAGACAGATCTTTTATACCCTTTAGGTATCAACAGTTACTAAGTCATTGCTGCCCATCAGCTTGGTTTACTGATTCTCCATATCTTTGGGGGCTGTATTCTATCACCCTGCTAGGATGACAGGAAGAGGAGTGGCACATACAAACTGGTTTAACCTTGCTGCCATCTTCCATTATGAAAGCATAGGCTGAATCAAGCTGCTTTTGAAACACAAAATCACAGCGGGGTTGAGGTTGGAAGGGACTTCTGGGGATCATCTGGTCTGACTTCCCCTGCTCAGGCAGGGCCACCCATACAACAGGTTGCTCAGGACCATGCCCAGACAGCTTCTGAGTTATCTCCAAGGATGGAGACTCCACAACCACTTTGGGTAACCTCTGGGTGCCAGTGCTCGGTCACCCTCACAGTGAAGAAAGTGTTTCCTGATGTTCAGATACAACTCACCATCTGAGTGCTTGCCTTGAGGTCTGTATGTAAATCAGATATTCCTCACTCTTTTTTTAGTTCTGCTGCAGTTAATAATGACCTTGGTTATCAATGCAGGTCATTCTCTTAACATAGTCTCTTTCACACAGCTGTTTTCACTCAATATTACATCCATATCCATCTCGGTAGTTCTGTTACTAATCTCTACATATCCAGATGGAAAAGCTGCGGATTCATCAACTATCCACATGCCCCTTGTAGACCTTTTATTGTGATTAATGTATAACAGCTTTTTATTATGCAGACTGCTGACATTTTAAAATGAATAATGAATGAACTCATGCCAGTCTAACTCACCTTAAATTTTGTGACTGATGGACTACTACTATACGTAAGGAATCAGTTATGGACTGTTACACTAAGATGATGATAGCTGTGTACAAAAGCAAACCAGTTTATTTTCCTTTTAGCGCAGACTGGAACATAGTTTATTATTGCAACAGACTTTACATGTAATGCAAAGGAGAGATCAAAACTGGCACAAGGGTACCATCTAGAACAAAAATTTTTATGTTACCATTTTGAGAATGCATCAATTAGGAGTAGGCGTTTCTGAAACAGAAATAAATGGGTATACCAAAGGCCTAAATATATTCAGTCAGCTAGTCTGAAGACACAGTGTTTAAAAATGCAAGACCTCTGAATTATTATTATTACCATTTTAGAAAAGAATTGCGAGAAATCACGACAAGGCCATGTGCCTCCAAAAGAAGTAAATATGCTAAAGTGAGACCTGAAGCAGAGTTCAATACTCAAAGTAACAACAAACAGGCAAAACATATTTCACACAGGATATTTTGGCTTCTTTAGGTCCAGGCAAAGGACAGTCATCAAGCTGAATTTTTTTCTGAATGCTGAGAATTCTAAACATTAACAGCTTTTGTGTCAGCTGCATTGCTGAATTCACTCTGTTCCTTGCTGACTGCATTTTCCTTTTGTTCTGCAAGTCTTTTGGTGTTGTTTCTTCTCCAGCTGGTAAAGAAAACTGTCATATCACCAAGACAGTTCAAAAACAGAATGCAAATAAAATACTCTAGTATATTAGATCAGAGACAGTTAGTCAAACTAACATCAGTCATTGTGTCTGATGATAATCAGAACTGATGACAGACAAGAAAATGGGGAGCGGGGACCACACAGCAGACTATATTCATCTTTTTACTGATGCTACATCATTTTCAGGCTGTCCACAGAAGGAATCTTTTCTCTGCTCAATTTTAACAGTTCTTCAACAGCTAGACAGGCGCTCATGCTGCTTCATGTTAAATACCTTGCTCACTCAGCTTCAGCAACAGAAATCTATCCCCCCTAATTTAAACTGTTTGGATACAGATTTTCCAATGTTTGGAGCTCTGAGCCATCCAGGCTGTGTTATAAAACTGAATTATGGACCACAGAAACTGTTCTGTAACTAGGAATTCCAAAATTCTACATTCATAATTTTGTACTTAAATTGATTCCACATGTTTAATCTAAAAACCCATTCAAGCACATTCAAAAGAAAGTTAAATATCTAAATTTTTATTTCACCTTAGACCCGTCAAATCTTCCAAGTGTTTCTAGCAGCTTTACAACTTGTATTCTTGTATCTTCTTCACAGAAGAAAATCCATGAGGAGTTGCTACCATAGGTAACAGACAAGCTAACAAAAGAAATTAACATTTTACTAATAAACTGGCTTATGAACAGAATGATTGTTTCAATCCACATTCCCCAAATATAAGTACTTTGCAACCAATTATACATTTACACAGAAACAGAAATTTTTACTACTAAATTAGAATTACGTATGAAATGACTACATTGAATGAATAAAGATACTGCTTCTGCTGCTATCTATTTATATAGCACCAGTTATTTCAGAAAGAAGGGAAAAGAGATACATAAAGAATGTCCACTCAGAAATGTATGGGTAGTACAGGTCTAACAGCCACCTATGAATTCAGAAGTTTACAGACAGCAGTTTAAGTTACCTTCCACTCTGTACCTTAACTTTCTTCCAAGGAGCCCCACTGCTGGGCATCTAACACCGTCGAACCAATCATGAAGATGCCTAATGACAGGTTTTCTCACTGCTGCTCCACACTGATCATCACCAACCTAAAAACTTTGTTAGCTTTTTCAGTACAGTGAAACTACACAGATTGAAGGGACTCACCTACCTTCCTCAAAACTAACAGTAATCTCAATGCAGGATTCTCAACTCCTTCAGAAAATTCTCATTCCTTATTTCTCTACTCCTCTCTGCTTAATTCTTCCACTACTTAATAAAACAAAGCCTTATTAATTCATGACAACGTAATGGGGGGGGAATCAATCTTTTTCTGTCCAGTTTCCTTTGCACAGCTTTTACGTTGATTTAATTAAACAAATCATCTGAAGAGAGGGATAAGAAAATGATCAGCTATAAACATCACAGATTTCTTCCTCTACAGCATTGTCTACTGATAAAATCAGCAATGAAAATAAACAGCAGAAATATAAGTCAGCAAAAATGAGTAAAAAAAAGGGCAATGGGCGCATTTATGTTTTAGAGAATGGTATTTGCCTAAAAAAAAAAAAAAAACCAAAAAAACCCTCCAAATATCAAACTCACTAGCTGAGAAATACTTATGCTATAACAAGTGATACCTGCCCCTGCAGGTCTTTTAATTACATGCTGGAAGCACCAGATGGTTGCCAGGTGCTAAACTAGTTCAGTCTTTTTTCATCTGGGACAAGTCATTGTGCTGGGTTTGGCCAGGATAGAGTTAATTTTCTTCACTGGGGCTTGTATGGGACTGTGTTTTGGGTTGTGATGACAACAGTGTTGATAACACAGAGATGTTTTTGTCACTGCTGGCACAGAGCCAAGGCCTTTTCTGCTTCTCACCCCACCCAACCAGCGAATGGGCTGGGGCTGCACGAAATGGTGGGAGAGGACAGAGCTGGGACAGCTGATCCCAACTGACCAGAGATATATTCCATAGCATATGAGGTTATGTTCAGCAATAAAAGCTTGGGGAGCAAGAAGAAGAAGAAGAAGAAGAAAGGTGGGTGGTTCATAGGGACAGTGTTTCTCTTCCCATGTAACCATTACACCTGATAGATCCCCACTGTCCTGGAGATGGCTGAGCACCTGCCTGCCGATGGGAAGTGGTAAATTAATTCCTTGTTTTGCTTTGCTTGCATGTGTGCAGCTTTTGCTTTACCTGTTAAACTGTCTTTATCTAAACCCATCAGTTTTCTTACTTTTACCCTTCTGATTCTCTCCCCCATCCCACCAGGGCTGGGGGGTTAAGCAAGCAGCTGTGTGGGGCTTAGTTGCTGTCTGGGGGTAAACCATGACAGTCATCTTCCTATAAATCTACCTTTCCTCTGTGTCTTGCAATGGTATTTGATTATTCACTGCTTTCTGCTTATGATACTTAATATGCTAAACTAAAATAGCCAGAAGAACTCACCCTTCTAGTTCATAAAAGCATATACTTGTTGCCTTCTCAACACTGAAATCTGGGCAACTCTTTGCCGTTCAGGCAAGCAAACAAGATACGATCAGCTGGGAAAGACACTTCCTAGCTGTTCCTTCTAAAACTTGACAAACAAGTACAGAAAGAGTATCAGATAACTGCAGGTTTTTAAATATGTACAGTATTCAGTGCCCTGTGAAGACTGAACACTTTTTTTCGCACGGTTTAGTGTTCAGCTTGAACTTTAGGAGAGAAATATCTGGATTTACATGAAATCAGGTGGGTGAAGGTCAAGAAGAAAACACTAGAATGACCCTCACAAAAAAGAATTACTCCATCTTGTGAATACAACACATACAAGTTCAAAACACCAAATGATCTGTTCATTTAGCTACTGACGGACAAACAGAGTGATTTTCAAGGCTAAGTATTTAAGGCCTGCAGAGAGTCTTATGTAGACCTTGTAGCACACAGGTTTGGAGTTCAGATTGCAAGGAGCCACTAGAGATACTCAGGTAAGATCCAGTTCTGGAGTCATAACTGAGAAAAGGGATTTATTCTCTGCTTAAGGAATGTGGTTACGAAGAAGAAATGTAGTGGACCTTCTGGAGACAGTAAGGGTACTGTGTCATAAGACTTCAATTGATGTCTTATGATTACATCTTCTGAAATGAAGTATTTTGTCCAAGTTAACCTGTGCCCAAGAACTACAAATTAAGAATTGTTATGACTGTTTAGAGGCTGCCTTAAAAATGCTGACAACTACAGAACTGAGGAAAGCCATCCTTCTGAAAGCAGTTTTCAGGTAAGAATGCATCTTGTATCACAACTCCCTTCCTCCTCTTCTGTCCATTGAGAAAACTAAACAGTACAAGCCTCACAACATTCAACATACTTCTAAACTACTCCACGTCTTCATTCTGCCAAAAGTGGTAAGTGAAACCGTAGACACAAGGGAATTCATATTCCAGAACTCTCAATATGAAAATCCTCTACCTGAGATTCCTCTTCTGATTTCTGATAAATTTTCTTCTGCTTTATCACACAAATGAGCATTCATATTTTTGGTTCTGAGTTCTGCTATCCTGTAAGAGTTGTATCTGTAAACCCTGCCACCAAGACATAAATAATTCAGAAGAGAAGCCACTAGGTCATTGAAATAGGAGCTAAGAAGGAAAAGCAATGATGATTGATAGTTGAAACATCATCTTTCAGTTTTTTAATTTACTTGAATTCTCCTTTTGCTTCTTTTCTTACATGTATCCCAAAGATAGCTACTATACAAACACTATTTTCATGTTTCTACACGTAAAGAAAGCAATGGAAAGCAGAAGGAAAAACATCCTGTCCTGCCATTACTCTGATGCAAAAACCTCAAACCAGAACAAAAATATCCTTCTGAGTAACTCTAATAAATTATATTAACTAAATTAAGCCTCAAGAGGCTGCAGAGCCTCTGGCATCAAATGCAAGTTTTAGGCAAAGGGTAGCCTTCAGCACCATGAAGGACTTTCTGAAACAAGAATCATTGCTTCCTGACAGTTTGCAACATACTACCATGTAAATGTAGCATGTCTTCCTTGGAGCAATTTGCATAAACTAAGAAAAGACATTTGAGATTACCTTTGTTCTCTAACCGCACTGAGATGAAAACTGGCCATATAAGCTTCTAAAAAGATACTGAAACCTACACCATTTCACTCTAGAGGCATGCCACTTCGCACAAACTCTGTAAGCAACAAAAGATACAAACCCCAAACAGATATTATTATCTACTTTTTAAAAATTATTTATCCACTTCATTCAGACAAGTAATCTGAAAGGTCAAAATACTGAAACACCTCACAATTTACACTGTGAGAAGTGGGGACCAAATAGGAAAACAGACATTTAAAAATGTTTTTTCTTTTGACTAGTTTACTTCCCTAATAATTTTAAAGTCCACAGTGGTTTGAAGAAGGCAGTCGCTCAGTTACATTATTCAGTAATATATTGTTCTTTTATTTAAAGTAGCTTGCTCTGATTTAATTAACAGAAAATTGCTTTGCAAAGACAAAACAGGAGTAATAAAGTGAAGAGATAAAGTTGCAACTCATTCAAAAACTTTGCTTCTGAAAAAAGAAGTCTGAGTAATTAATATTTATGTTTTTAGTTACAAAAAATTCTGAAAATAACTGGCATTCATTATACTTACTCTCTCATTAACGGTAGTATTGTCCATGAACCTTCATGCCCATCCATCTGATGAATAAGCAGAACCGTAGGTAATGCCTTTAAGAAAATAAAAATATTGCCATTAAACTTGAATTATATGCACTTTTTTTTCCTAAACACCATCTAATCTTAAAAAAATTATTCTGGAAAGACTACTTAGTTTTCTATTGCTTTTTACCACCAAGCAGCCCTGCAGAATAGATGATTTAGGATGATATGAAACAAGGTGACCTGCAATTTAGGGACAGTGCTTCTTCCAAATCATGATTTCTTAATTCTCTATTTGATATAAAGCTAATACACTTCAAGTGAAATGTTTTGTATGGGTCCTGTGTAATCAGTTAAGAAAAATGTCATACTCATTTCTTTACCATATCATAAAATCCCTTAATGTAAAGACTGGCTTACAAATACTGTAGGGTATTCCATGAAGGCTTCCATTGGACAATCATGTTACACAAAGCTTACGTGAGAGTTCTAACACTCTTCACTTTGCTGAGTTCACCTCTGACTTGTCACACTAACATCATGACAAAAACTCACAGGTTTATGCAAAAATCAAAATGAGGAGTTAGCATTTTTTCTTCTATCTTTGCTCTTTTGTTACTTGAACTCTCTCTGGTGTGGCAGACCCTGATGTCTAGAAAAAAAGCTATCATTCTGGGGTAGTTCCCAAGAAAACACCCTTTAAACATAGCCCTCTGATAACCAAACTGCAGGATTTATTTGCTAGTTCATACATGTAAAAAGTGGGAGATATATATCCCATAATATATAGACCATATCTTACTCCATTGATTTACTACATTTTCAAGTACAATTCTCTACTACAGCATCATTAGGGTCTCAACCACCTCACAAATATCTAAATCCTCTGGGTTAGGTAATTGTTCTAGTATGGAAGCAAAAATCTTCCTTCCAGAAAAGCCTAACCTTCCAGTTTATCTAGATTTCCTCAGCACCTAAATACATCCCATTGCAACAATTAACCTAAGAAGCACCGGTGGTGTCAATGCACATTCACACAAATTACTTAATACTAGCAGTAAACGATCCCACTTTTCTATTATACAAACTGTTAAGTTATGTGATTAAAGGCTCATCACCACAAGCACAAAGAAGCACAGAGAAACAGCAAAAGGGTAGGAACCCCGATAACGTAATTGGTGAAAACTGAGCACCCTGACCCAGCTCCCCCCAGGGCTGTCCCAGGGGAGCCATCAGCCTGTCCAGGTGTGACACCAGCTAAAGAGAAGGACGAGGCTTCCTGCTCGCCTTACAGGGAGTTACTGCCTACAGAGGCACGGGGCTTATTATGGGATTCAGGGGAAGAGCACTATGGAATGGTACAAAACTTATTAGGAGATGCTTAGGAAACATGAGAGGTCAGGAAACAAGGGATCGGGGTGCTTTGAAGAGGAACAACCACTGGTAAACACCGGGAAAAAAGGGGTTGGTCACTTGAAACAGGTTGCTGGTCAGGATGCTTGTCTGGCCATGCCTTGCACTGACCACTGCAGTCTGTCCTGTCTTAAATTCCTGTTGCAGCTCCTAGGCAGGAGGCTCTGCCTGCTTGTGTATCTGGAGGTCTGAGCGCCTGCAACCGGAGAGGGAACCATGAGTCATCGGGGTGCACATGTCTGTGCTGCCAGCAAAGGGGGAGAGTGGGGTGTATGCATGTTGTGGGGGTGTGTGTTTCAGTGTGTTGAACTGCTTATGAGCATTAAGCTGGACTAAGAGTAGAAGAGGCTTGGGAGCCAGGTATTAGAGCAGCCACAAGTCTGAGGCAGACACTACGGAGGCCAAGGGACCTGACAGCTGGTCACTGGAGGAACCAGGGGGTCCCAGCTACAGGAGAGACTCTGGGGTGCGAGGGTCAGCTACTGGTAGTGGTGTAAGTCTGCACCAGCTACCAGAAAGACTCATTTGCATGTGTGTGTCTGTGTGTGAGGCAACAGGGAGGACAGGGGTCAACTGCTGCATACACTGAGTGTCTAAAGCTACTGGGAGGATCCATAGTGTGGGCACGTGTGTGTGCAGGAGCAGGGCTGAGCACCACCAACTGCAACGGAGCTGTGAGCCACCCAGCAAGCCCCACGGGCCCACGTGCTGGCAACTGCAGAGACTGGGGATGAGACCAGAAACTGCACAGACCTGAGAGCCAAAGACCAGCCACTGGGGGCATACGTACTGTAGATATGTGTATTTATGTAGGTAGATATATATATATATATTCCACAAGCAGGCTTCTATACTGACCAGTCAAAAAAGGTAAAAAAAGGTCAGGCCATAGGTGCGGTTTGTGAGTGTGCCGTGGTTTCTGTGTTGATCCACGTGGATGACCACATATATATATGTACGTGTAGTGTGTATATGAGTTCACACATGACTGTTGGGAACACATGCTCAGCCTCACTGCAGGCTGGGCCTGGGGACACGGAGCTGCAGCAGCCTCGCCTCGGTCAGGCTAGCGGATTCAGCAGCTCCTAAAACAATCTTAATCTTTCAAGGGCCTAATTCCTTTCCAGTCACACCATGCATACGCGAAAGATTTTTGTCTGATGAATGCTTCTCAGGAATATAAGCCAATGCCATTAACATAAAATTCACATTTAAACACAAAAATAATTTATCCTCTAAGAAAAGCTGTAAGATAAAGTTCGCACTCCTTGCCGACTCTGTCAAGTTTACTTTAAATCCCTTTTAAGAACAGTTAAGCATAGCACCTAGAAATACATAAAACCTCCAGACTTTATACACTAAAGAAAATACCTCTATCACTCAAATAACTGTGTCTTTCAGGAGTGCATTAACCCTGTAAAAAATAATGATCTACTGCTTTTAAAAATATTTATGCTATGGCGAATGACCTAAATTGAAATGAAACAATGCCAAAACTCTAATTTGGAACAGGATATTCACCTGCATCTAAAATACTGGCAGTTCTGATTTATGGTTCTAGTTCAAGGCAATCTATCAAATATGTTTCTGGTTAGTTTCAATCTATTGCAAACCCGAAGAAATCCAGAGGTTTTTAGTGGAAGTGGCAAACCTTAGTAATAGTACGCTCAACATCTGGTATTTCACTAAAATGAAAAACCACTTCATGGTAAAACCATAAAAATATGTTTGCTTATGGGATTGCCGGTAGGAAGACAAAAGGGCAAACCTCTGTCTTTACAAGAACATTTGTTTTTACAAGCACACAAGCGCTGCAGTTATGCTAGTATTTGTACGTGACCACATCTTTCATATACAATAGAACCCAGACAGAAATAAAAGTAGTTAATAATACATTCAGTGTCTGTATCACACTAAAGGCTGAAGTTGTATTCATTTTAGAGACAAACAGCATTTGCCCATGCAACAGGTGTGAAGTAAATTACATAATCTAAGTAGCTGTACCGTATATTCAGGTAACTCCTCTTCAACGAAAAAACCCCAACTCTTTCCTTTGTGCACATCAAAGGAGTGTTGATAAAGAAAAAGCACTCTTTCTTGAGCTAATCTGATATTTTGCAAGGTATCTTTTCTTTCTGACATTCTCATAAGCCTGCTCTCTTTCTCTACCCAACTTCCTTTAAAACATGAAAATACATGTCCTGCATATGCCTTTCCTTCCACCCATCTTTAACAATGCATCAATTCTGATTTAATAAAGGACATGCTTAAAAAGCACTGTACATGTAAAGTAGCCTCTTCCAAAAATACAGAAGCATCTCTGTTGCTTTTCCTCCCTCATTTTATGTATTTTCACCCTGAATCTAGTGGAACTGGGCTGACCTATTCATTTTATTTATTTTATCTTCAGTACAAGACAGAAAAAAGGCAAAAAGTACCTGATGTCAGCTTTGGGGTGTGAAAGGGCATGTGCAGGCTAGCTCATCAGGGGGTGGCTAAATAGTTAAGGTAGTGGTAAGTAACTTACAAACTCTGTCTGTGTATCTCATAAAACTCTCCTACAAATGCATCCATATCCTGTACTGTATTCACTGCCATACCCTGTACTGTATTCACTGGTTATTTTATCTTGAAACTACTGTTTCCACAGTTAGAGAGCCCACATGCTTTCATGTATGTTAACACTACATACGACGCAAGTAAAATTTAATCTACATGAAATAATTTAATCACTTTTGAAGATCAAGAAACTACCCTCCCGACTTTCCCAGTTGAGCTGACTTTAAAAGGGCAAAACCAAACAAAGGAATCACTTGTGGTCTGAAATACAGTATAAGACACTTTTATCACAAATACCACCTACTGTATCAGCACATTGAGAGCAGTAATACCTGCCACAGAATACAACTGCAAACTCTACACAAACAAAAAAACTAAGTGTGAATTAAGAGGTTAAGTCTACGTCTTCAAAATAACTCAAAAGACACTGACACAGCCTCATATGTACCTTTAAAATAATTTAATGTTATTTATGCAAGTCAGAGAACAAATATGCTAGTGACATGCTCAGCTTCACAGCAAATCACCAACAGAACTGAAATAAAATTCTAGTTCTTGAATCTAAACATTTAAAGTCCCCTTCATTAACACGTGAAAAATCTGGGGGGAATAGCATATCCAGTGAGGAAAAAGATCATTCAGAATAAAAGAATTTTTAAGAAATAATTAAGAGAATTGCTAACCTGAAACAACCATCTGAAATCTTTCTGTACTGCATTCAATTTCATATTCATCTACCGAAACCTATATAAGAAATTCACAATTACATAAAAAAGAACAAAACAGTACAGTACCAAAAAAAAAAAAAAACGGCTAAGATTTCAGAGACTACAAGGTCAGAAGGGACCTCTGTAAGCACCCAGGATGGCAGAGATCATCCCCAGCTAAGATGGGATTTCCAGAGCCACAACTAGATCACATCTTCTAAGACCCCCTAGCAGATCTGTGTTTTCTTTGTTTTCCTGAAGAATGGAATCCACTGAATTTCCCCTAAGCATAACTAAACCTTGCCCTAAGTGTATGGTTTAATGAGAACATTCTTCTTAGAATGTAATTCAAACGATGTTGCTCACCAGTATTTATTATATGTTCCGTTATGTGAACAACATTCAGAGGTATTGACCCATTTCAAAATGATGATCATAAATCTTAATACCTAGAAAAAAAAGACTGAATTACTAAATAAAGGTCAAACCCAACTGCAAGACAGACCTAGACCAAAAGCAGCTCCTATTGCTTCCTAATACTGTTCATATATTCTGTTTAGGCTAGTCCATTTCTGTGCATTTTTTCCTACTCACTGCGCTGTCGTCCATCATAGTGTGCACAAACTGTGTTCCTTTGGGATGCAAGTAAAGCAAAGGATGTGCTACAACTGCTAACGGACCTCCAGGTCATACAACCACATCAGAACTAGTCCAAAGTAAAACCCTTTGAAACATCATGTAACATGAGTACTATTCCCTCAGCAACAACTGCACTCCTTTGCATGTTTGCTCTGACTGCACCACACTACTTGCTAGTGTGGAAATAGTCAAAATAAGCAGTATAGCATATCTGCTATACTTTCAGTTAACTGAGATTTAATAAAATAATATTAAAATAATTACTTGGATTTTAAGTCAATCTAGTATTTTGTTTGAGCAGCAGTCTGAATTTTGAAAACTAAGACTCTGAACTTGCTAATTAAAAAGTGTAGCTTTGGAGGAAGAAAATCAATATAAAAGTTCTCATCAATTTACTCTGCATTTAATTTTCTTTTTCCTCCCCTAGAATCCCCTATATTCCCTCTAGATATCCCTTATCTCCCCTGTTCTGTTCTTTTCAGAGTTAGTGACCACCAACATGCCAAAGCAAGTCTTATTTTGTAACAAGACAAAAAAGATGTGGAAAAACCTGGAAAAGTTTTGAGTGCTTATTATAATAAATGCTACCAGAGATACATATGAGACAGTAGCCTAGAATGACAGCAATATATTGCTGTAAAGTTCCGTTTGTTTGCTTACCACTTGTGAGGATAAAAGCAGTGAGGAATACTGTGTTCACAGCTCACAGCTTACAAAAATTCTAAATGAAAGCAATCATACAGAAGACAGACAGGTGGTATACGGTACACGGCTATTATTCATGCAAGTAAGTATAAACTGTGAACCGTAATTATGTTGCCAAATGATGTGAGTAAGAGTCTTTATTTTGAATGTGTTTAAGATAGGATTTTAGTATTGTGGCTGATAATATTACTATGTAAAGTGAGTTTTTATTTAAAAGTAAAATCTTTCTCAATCAGAGCTAAGACATAAAATAATCTTAAACAACAAAATTAAGCTATTTATGAGGTCCTGTTGATTCTTTTATTATTAGCAAATAGTCCTTTCAAAATTTATAGTCTATTCTAACATTGGATGGTATGCAAATTCCATGTGTCATACACACAAATAGATGATGGTTTACTTTTGTCTTCTGCTATTCTCTCTCTTTAGCCTAGGGAAACAATATAACTCATTAACCTTCAACTTTTTATTGCAATATCTATGGAAATTCTTAGCCTCACAGCAAGTTTTAAGTATTTCCACTTAGTAGATTTTTATATTCATAGACAGTAAGTCTGGAGCATCTTTCACTGACAGCGAGTTTGAGGCAGTCATCTGCCCAGCTAACACAATGTGATACGTGCGGTGGCAGATCCCTTACCTGCTCCCCCCAGTCTCTTACCAAGTAAATCTAAAAGAAGTTTTCTAACTAAGGAAGAAGAAAGAAAGAAGCTAAGGAACAGGAACAGCACAGCAGAAAGAAGCTTGCACAAGGCAAGAAATTTGGTAAATGAGTTTCAAGCACTAGTATGATGCCCAGGAGAACTTAAGAGAACAGTGTCAACAGGTACTGACTGGTTTTAAGGGTTTAAATCTGATGATTTAGAAACTCTAGTCTCATGCATACTTGAGAGCGGTGAATATGGCACTCTATTCAAAGATGACTGAGCAATTTTAACAGCAGACAGCAGCCACAGTGCAAGAGGAAACTTCAGCTCAATCTCTTATTCTTTGCTAATAAACCTTAGTGAAATGGATTCGATCAAATCCTATTACATATTCAGAGACTGCTGCAGAGGAGGCTGAGAGAGGCACCTTTGCCTAAAGCACTTTAAACTTCCCAATTTCATGTGTATATTTTGCCCTGACATGAGAATCCATCTCTGTGAGGTGTCAGGTCCTATTTGCTGCATTAAAAAGCCAATGCAGTTGCCACATATTTGATTGGGAAAAGCAGCTACATAAAACCAGTGTATGATTTGTAAGGCAGGCCTGAGAGGAGCCCATTCATCACTACTAAAACATTTAAAAGAACTCACTAGTGCAAAATTATCCAACTTCTACAAA
The DNA here is from genome assembly GCF_018691265.1 of Tyto alba. Taxonomy (NCBI): domain Eukaryota; kingdom Metazoa; phylum Chordata; class Aves; order Strigiformes; family Tytonidae; genus Tyto; species Tyto alba. Next base: position 23,975,325 of record NW_024881282.1, on the reverse strand, counting down.
CTCCTTCAAATCTACTGAGTACCTATTATGGGAAGATGATCCTATCCACCTTCTAGTATTACAGTGTAGGTAACTTTTACAGTTTCAGTAGTTAATGGGCTAGACATCAATTTTGCTGACAGTAAATCCTATTAATAGTCAAAAGGATTCTGGTACCTTTGCAGAATGAGAAACAAGGGCATATCAGAAAGTCAGAGATCCAACAAGTAAAACAAAAAGCCAAGAAAACAGCTGGAAGAAAGCAAAGATAAAACAAAAGCCAAATCTGTAAAGTTCTGCAACATGACTCTGAAGAGAAGAGATTCAAGACAACTCTGAAATACATTTTAAAAACTAAATAGTATTTTTGTACACTTTTCCTGAAACACATTCAAACGGTTTGATAATCAGAACTTAAAGGCACTTCATGCTTCAACAGATCCGAGTTCAGAAGCATTTCAAAAGTTGAGCACACATATATTGAGATCCCCAAATGAGCTGTTGCGTTTTAAAATGCAAATCCTAAAAGACATCAAGCATTATGAAGACAAACTATAGACTCAACAGGAAAGAAAACGAGCAAGAACATGCTGATATCAGATAATGCACGTAAGCAGAATAAGTAATACATCAGAAAACAAACAAATGCACATGTTAATATGGATAAGGAAAAGGAAATACGAACTTCATACACTGACCACTTAAATGCAGACTGTTACTAGAGGCAAGGTTGTTATTCTGCAAACTCTACCTACATAATAGAGGTGAAGTTTTATGAACAGACTTGGAAAGTAAGTATACATATGAAAGTTTTTGATGATGTTACAAGTAGAAGTCAGGCAAAATGAAAGCGAAGGGGGAGAGAAGAAAGGTTGGACAAAATGAAGGTCCGACTAAACTTTGTAGAGGAATCTGAAAATGAGAGCAAGTCTGAAATACTAAATTAATACATCAATTTTATTAATGTCTTTTAAACAAGAAATATAAATTATGCAAGGTACAAATATGCAAGTTTAGGAGAAATTTCAACTAGTATGGCAATATTTATGTGTTCATTCTCTAAATGCAAAATATTGTTTAAAGTGCGGGGGCCGGGGGAAGAAAAGGACAAAGAAATCTCGTTTTCATAATTTTCTATTCACAAACCGAGATTATACAAGGCTTTTAGTAGTTATTGGAACTATCATCTGATTCAAACAATACAGACAGAAAAAAGCCTCACAAGAGCAACACATACTGGGTACTATGATACTCAAAGCTTTTGGACAAGGATTTGTGTAGTTTCAGCAGGCCACCTCTCTTTCAGTGCAATACCATGTTCCCTAATTACTCTAATTTTTTAAGTCTGTGAGGGACCCCCTGCAGGAACTTCACTTCTTTGAGAAAGTAAGAGTGCCAGATGCTCCAGATACCCCAGAAGCAACTCTGCCCTCACCACAGAGAAGTGCAGGACTTGTCATCTCAGCAAGATATTTTCACAGTCTATTGCCAGTCATGTGCCAGATTCATTATTTTGCTGTGGAAAGAGTTCTGATGATCACTAAAAGACTTGCCAGACTTGGGCCAAGTAGAGTGACATACAAGATTAACATTACAGATGACATGACAATATCTTCCCCAAGAGCTCTGGTACAGACTGGTACCTGATCCTTGTTCTACAAAGAGGGAAAAACGATGGAAAGCTAATGAAGAAGGTATGCCAGAGAGCCCTGTATTTCATAAAGTCAACAGAAACTTTCCACTGCCTGGCAAGATAAACTCTTACATCTTAAGGAGTAAGCATTTTAAGAACTAAGATGATAAACACGTTTCATGAGGCTAGAGGATTTGACATGAATAAATCCTTACAGAAGAAAAGAAAGCTGTTGCCAGGATGGAAACAGATTGCACACTAACATTTTACTACCAAAAAACCCCCAAAAAACACTAGATCTAGTAACACTGGGAAATGGGAAATAATTTAAAGTTATGCATAAAGCATATCTGTTCTAATTTAAAAACCAGGGTTGATCTTGATCTTGTGGAAAACCTCGCCATAAAGACGAACTGTTGTAGACATGGAGATGGAGGTGCAGGACAGAATGTAGCCCAACACTTAAATATAATCAGTTAAACCTTGTTAAAACTGCAAGATCCAAAAATTAATCATTTGATCAGTCTCAGCTGGAAAGCAGCTTCCATGGCATGGGAAGCCATGGAAGGGAGGTGAGGAAACAGGGGTTTCAGAACAGAATCTAAAATTTGAGGAAGTAATCTAAAAGGTGAAGCAATAAACATAATATGGATTGCACTGCATTTATGGTATTAATTTTGAAAAGTCTGAAGCAAATTAAGTCTATGAACATTTCATCTAAATATACAGATCAGTTTAAAAATAACTCAGTTGCAGTGAATGAGGAATCCTTCCACTAAATTTTATAATCGCAACATTATTAACACACGTGAACTTTACAGTCATGGAACAGTTCAGGCCTACTCCATGAACCATTGGGAAATTTTAGCTATAGAGCTTGTTGTAGGTCAGGAAGATGAATTATGCCTGTTCATTTGTAGTACACATCTAACAAAGAATAAAATAAGGAAAGAACTACTACAGCCCAAGGAAAACATAGACACATTTTCAGAGTTGTTTCCATCCATACCCTGATAATATTTAAAAATCTCTTTCAGGTGAGATATGGATGTCAGAATCCATCGTGGGAATAGCATCAAACAATAACAGAGGAATATTTAAAGAGGTTTTTGGACAGCAGAACTCCAGCATCTGAAATCAGATGTGAAAGTAGAGCCAGGAAGAACTTCAGAAAACATTAATTCATGCAGAAAAGGAATGTATGTCTTGCTGGCAAATTAAGGAAAAAAAGATATAGTCTACAAATTGCCTGGAAGTAGTCTCCCACAGATGGCCAAAACATGAACAGGAACAACTTGGAGACATATCATTTCAGATAGGAATATGGTGATGTCTTAACAGATATACATTAAAATTCAAGCAAACTAATTATACTTTTTTTTCCTCCTCTCTCCAAAACTTTAACAAATAAATCCTTCATATTACTGAAATTGTGCAATGCTGCCATCAGTACAGCCTAGGCAATTAAAAATAACATTTTTAAGGCACATATGCCATGCTCAACAACAACTGGCGCTTTGGTAACAGATAATGTGGCCATGAATCTAATGATAAAATAGAGCTGAGATAGGCACCAAGTGGCTTTTCAACCTTATAGATGCAGCAGCTAAGATACTGAGGTACAAGTCAATTTGTGTTGGAAGCAGAAAAATAAAACCTTCTGTAGGCATGACTCCGTAACATAACAAAAAGACTGAACTTTGGAGGCACTGACCACTGGCACAGGCCTGCTGGGTTTCTGCTGGTTTTTGTTCCTGCTGTGCTTCAGGAAACAGGATGTTGAAAAATTGCTCTAAATAAACAAGAACACAACTATAGGATGTTCCTAACATTTGTCACCTATTTTCACGTTAGCAAAACTGGAAAGTGGGAGATTGACAAAGAAATAATATTATGAAAATTTAATGAAGCTGTTAATTAAAGCAAGTATTTACTTAAGCAACATAATATGGAGGTTTTCTATGTACAGTTCCATGCTTTTTACTGTACTTGTTTCTTTTAAACTGATGTTAATAATCATCACAGTTATAGATCTCAAACTCACAAATGAGCAATATTCCCCTTTATATGTGTGCATAGTTTAAATCTGTGAAACTTCATTTCTATGAGGTGGTACAAAATATCGGATTTTGCTCGAAACAAGGTAAGCCTGATAGTGCAAATACTGCAAATTATAATTGCAACGCTTCTATAAAATGGAGGGCATACTTCACATCATCTATTATTCATATGGAAGTATGTGATACTCATTTTCATTTTCCAGTAGTTCGTGGTATCAGTCTTAAAATCTCATTCTCGTATTCTCGGTTTGCTGGGTTTTTTTTAGCGCCACAATGAATAGTACTAATTTGTTATATTTCTTCTGAATCATATACATAGGATGCCATTTAATTTCTAGACTTTTCAGGAAAAATAAAAGGTTTCTTTTTTTTGAACTTGATTAATTGGCTGAGGGTGTACAATATAAAACCCTGAAGGGGGGGGAGGGGGGGGAGGCATACTCAGCCAGTCACAATGTCACAATCCCAGGTAATTAAATAGCATTAACTGCATCTAACCCAGTATTTGAGGAAAAATACTACCAGTATTCTAAAACCTCATTTTACTTGTTTTCTAGTCTTGAATGTAATAGCCAAAAAGGTAATCCTGGTTTTCAATTTTTAAGAAGATAGAAAGGGAACAGTCCCAATACTATCAGCTACCTTATTCTTACTTGGTGTTTCTTAGGAAGGTCTAGTTTACAGAGCTTCTTAAACGCTCAGAAATATCAGAAAATTGGTAAAAGTCTTCAGGAATTTTCTTCATTGCTTAAGAGTTTTGGTTAATATTCAATAAATCACTATGGAATATGATTTAAGCATGAACACAATACTGACATCTACTGCTGACCAGAATTATAGATTAGTTTCACATGAAGAACATGTTTTTAAGTACATAGTGAAAGAAAATAAGTGGACAAAATACTTGTAAAGATTAATGCATAGTAAATATGAATGTCAGTGAATTTAATCCATTTTAAAGCAATGAAGATACTCTAGTTTCATTAAAAAACACATATTTAGCAGCTAGCTTCCACTTCTCATTTTAAAAGAGCAGAAAATAATAACTAATGAATCCTTATGGACTAAACATCTATCACTTGGTTCTGTGACAACAGGCAAGTGAACCTGATGATTCAGTTGACCCAGTCCTTAGTTTCTATATAGTTGTCCTTTAAAATACAAGGATTTAACTTCCTTTGCCTGAAAATAATAATTTCACATATATTCATTTTAATGAAAAACGCGAACTCCAAATGTGCAGGATTTCAGAGAATTTCTCGCCCTTCTCCTTAATTAGCATTATTGGGTCATGCCCACAGTGGCCTACAGTGGAATTGTGAGCTGATAAAAACAAGACATACCAAGTACATGCTAGATATGCTCATTTTTTTCCTATAACATTGATGGCTTTCTCCTTTTGCCAGATTTCAGGTATGAGATTTTTGGTGTAATGTATTTCCATTGCTGCTTGTCTAAGATGCCATAAATGCTGTTTAAAAGGTACCTCTTAATATTGGAAAAGCATTACTATTTAAGCATTCCCATAAAGGAATCTCTTTAATTAGACAATGAAGTTTTTTAAAAGCCCATTCAGTTTGTTCAAGGCAGAAGTACTCACAGGCAGAACCCTTTGATTACAAAAAAGAATTTACCTCTCTCTTATAAAACATGTCTGTATCCCTGCCTCACTGAAACTATACTTCCACTTACTGGTCTTTTCATCATTCATATTTTGCAACATCAATTACAGAACTCAACTAAAAACCTTGGTTTTAACAACTGAAGCCATAATCCTCTCTGTACACGTTGTACCTCAACACTTGTCTCAATCCCAAAGAGGGCTCTGAAAGAGCAGAACACCTCAGAACAAAGGCTGAACACATGACTGATTTTATTAAGGGATTAAAAACTGAATTTAGAATGGATTTAATTACAACAGGTTTGAAAAGCTTGGATAAATGAAGCCTAAAATGTCCAGGAATCTGATTTAGGCACTCCAGATGCATAAGACAATTTAAATCGGATTTCTTTTTCACTACTACTTCTTTTACAACAAAGAACCTGGAATTGAAAAACAGGTCCAATAACCTCACAGCAAGCTATTTCATATCAGGGGACTTATGCCCCTCTTAATTTTCTTTTTTGTATTAAATACAGAGAAAATTAATCATTGCTTATGTACACTTAACTTTCAGTGTAAGTCTCTTAAAAACCTCTTCTCTCTAGGCTAAAGCTTTACAACTAAAATTTTGTGTTAGAGTGTTACGTCAAAACCAGAATTGTACAACACGCGGGTCCCAGGCCCGCATGGCCCACCAGCAGGTGAGAGGCAGAGAGCTCAGTCTGCAGTGGGGTGGCAGAGGAACAAGGAGTAGAGTTAGGGAAGGTACTGCACCAGGGAGGGAACTAATACCACTGTGGGCAAGAGCAGCATGGAGGACTAGTGCTGTCAGGAGTAGGGAATCCTGTGTTGGGAATGTCCACGCACATTGCTGCTCTACTGCCACAAGCTACAGTTGTGCAGTGAAATTCTGACAAAATCCACATTACTGCACCTTCATCGGCTCTAATAAAATGAAGTCCTCACCTAAAATCATTCTAACTATTACTTAAATGATTATGTTTTTCACTTGATAAATAAAGCATCTTACTTTTTTTTTAAACACACATTACAGTTGTATTAGAGAACTATATTCTTCAATGTCTTGTTATCACTTTTGCATCAAATTCCTTCCAAACAAAACCAGCTGTTATACAAAAAGGGAGGTAGTTCAAATTAAAATCATTTAGTGATAAATTACAGCATACAAACAGTAAATATCTACTGAAATAGTTTTCTTATAAACATACAGAGGACAATTAACAAAAGGAATAAAATGGATTTGAAAAAAGGCACAATAGAAAATGATTTTTTAGTAAAATGAAGTAAAAGCATACATAACAAGGTACAATCTATATTATGTAAACATACCTTTCCAAGATCTGCAGCCTGTTTTAAAATATCTCTTTTTAGATCTTCCGCTCTCTTGGAATGAAAAGAATTACTTTGACTTTGGATGATAAATACAATTTCTTTTAATTCTGTAAAACAGAAAATAAGAAGATTTAAAGACAAAAGAAGTTATTTCAAATTTTGTTCCAACACTAGTGAGAACCAAGGTGTGTGTGTGTGGGAATCGATTACATAGCAAACAATTTCTTTAGCTATACAAACATTTAATGAAATAGCAAAAAAGCATAATTTAACACACACACACACACAAACCCATCCAAAACAGTCCCTATAAGGATTAACATATAAAAAGCATGACATGACTAGAAGACCCGCAGCAGATCTTACTCCCACAGTTAACAGCAGCCACATTCATGAAGTAATTTTTTCTCCAATACACCAGCACTCCTTAAAACCAGTTCAAAGGTGTTAGTCATAGACCAGCATCTCCCCTCACTGGGCAATGCATGAATATGAAACGGAAAAGATGCTTCCTCAGTAAAGAGCTTTAAACCATACCCAGAAACAAACATCAGATGGAGAGAGACGCAGATGAGAACGATGAGATAATACTCTTATTTAATAAGACAGCATCAATATCTGACATGTGTCTTCATAGTGTTTAAAGGCACTATAGTTAAGAACTTTCAGTGGGAGGGCAGGCTGTGAGAAATCTAAAATAAAATAATGAAGTAGCTTTGCGAATATTATAGATAGAAAAAAGTGCTTATTAAAAAAATACGAGTAGGTGATGAAGTAGATAGCCAAATGTTCTTGATGATAGTAGATAGAATAACCCCACAGCACTTTGAAAGCAAAGAAAACCAGGCAGATTTGATCCCATTCAGAAGCAGAACACAGCAGAGGGCCAGCAGAGGACCAACAGAGGATGAGAAGGTGAAAAGGAGAGGACAAGATGCCCTTTCCAAAATTCTTAACAAGTTTGACCTATGTTGTAAAATTCACCCAAGACTGTAACTAAGTAACAGTCAAGGTATAAGATGAGGAAAACCACACAATATGACAGTTTCTGTTTGGCCAGAAAAGGCTGAACTTTACAGATACTATATAGAAAGTGCACAGACAAGGAAACTCGGAGTATAACAACTTAAGAGGTCCAAGTCAATTACCAACTCATTACTGTACAAGGAACAAAAAAAGTTAGTAATGCTGTTGTTCAGTGTTCAAGGAGATAAGTAGAGAACTTGTGGGGATAGAGGACATTGAGAACTGCATTTAAATTCTGTCACATAAGGTGACAGTCAGATCAAGCACAAGAGATAACAGATTCTAGTTAATTTGACGAGGGGCCAGCACAGAAAAGACTACTGAGTTAATGTTTACAGACGACAACACTCCAAGACAATACAGTACCAAAAGGAAAGAAATTAAAGTCCCATGGGATCTGTACAGAATGTCAAAAAATGTGGAGAAGGAACAAAGAGCACACCAAAAAAATTATACAGGTAACAAAAAAGACGTAGGAGTCAAGCTTCAGAAAAGCAGAACTTCAAGACCACCATCAGCAGCAACATTATGAAAGCTGACAGAGAAAACAAAGATATAAAACAGGTAGGAGAGCTTCCTAAGACTCTTTCTGGTATTCCGTTGAAACTGAACTTTCAGTGAGATACAGGAGATGTCAAACTGAAGACAGTCCAGGATGAAAGTTCAGTAGAGAACTGGAGAGTCATGGCTGACTGAAAGCTGCCAGATTTTACTATAAGCAATGTCTGTGAAGACAAAGAACTCAAGGACAGAGCACCTCAGAGGAAGCACATGAAGCTTCTTGTCAGGAAGCAGAGTATTTCAACACTTTAAATCTGCAGTTTCACTGCAGTATAAATTCAAGTTTTACATCATGCAATAGTCGTTGTTAAAGTGTACATTCTTGCATCATAGATCAAGTCAACCTAAAAGATCTTAGTATTGCATGAAGATCTTGACCTCTAGGTTAAAACTGATAACTTGGCAAACAGAGTAGAAAGAGTGAAGAGCAGTGAAACAAAGATTGAGAATAAATGTCCAAAAAAGGAAAGAAATAGTCTCAGGAAAAAAGAATAAAACTGAACACATGAAGAAAGATTGCAAGAAAATGATGGCAACAAAAAGAGCATTAATCCCAAATATCTTCGCTACATTGTGAGACTACCATGTCCAAGACCTGAGGATCAATTACATTTCTTTGTTCATTTGAAGTTACTTGTTAATTTAGACCTACAACAGCTCAAAGATGCAGTTAAATGCTTTTCTACTTTTCCCCCAATATTTTCCCTCTATTTATTAGCTTATTCATCAAAACAAACTCTGAAAATGTCAAACTGTGTGAGGTTTCTGATGATAAAGTTGCAGAGATGGCATAAGCATTGACATAGATACCAGTTCTGATTTCACATTTTTCCCACGCAGCGTTTCCTCACGCTCTGACCCACCAAATAAACTGCTTAAAAAAATCCCATGCAAAATGAAAGCTTTGATAGATTACCTGTGCCAAAATTAGAATTAGTGAAAAAATTAAAATTACACTTCACTGATGTTAGTGAGAGTCAACGGGCTAAATCTACATGCACAACACTGAAAATCCCCTCAGAGATAAAAAATAAAAACTACATTGCTTGATATAATTACTGTTTTAGTATCAGTACATTTACAGATATACAAGCATCTGAATTACACTCAGTTTCATTTATGGTACATTTAACAACAGCTGTGATATCCCACAACAGAATACTTTCTAGGAGTAATCTAACATCTACTTGGGTGTTACTGCTTTAATTGAATGGAAATAGTTTCCTCTACTATAGCACTTTAAAATAGTTCATAAAAAGAAGTATTCACTGTATTAAACTGTCAACAGGAAACAGGTATCATTTTAAACACCTAAATTGTTTCTCAAGTTGAGAAAGTCAACCAAGCAAGACAAAGAATGGAGTCTTTTGGAAGACTAATATCCAAAAGAGCTACTGATATGCAGATATTCTATTTCTCTTGTCTTCTTTCCTCTTTTATTTCCATAAGATATTTACGGAAAATATCTTCAATAATCTCAAAAGCTCACTGACTGGAAAGATACTGAAAACTCACATTAAAAAAAAAAATTGGAAAATAAAATAGGGAAACAGTAAGGCTGAAACTTCGTCACTCTTACCGCAATCATGGCTCACCGCTAAATAGAATGGAACCTTAATTAAGTTTTAACAAGCCTTTAATGATAATATGTGTTTTAGCAAGTATAACATGACAAAGGGAAGCAGAGACAGGTGACATTATAGTTGGTGTCTACCACAGGCCACCTGACCAGGAACACCGAGCAGATTAGGCCCTCTGCAAACAGACAGGAGCAGCCTCATGTTCACAAGCCCTGGTCCTCATGGGGGACCTTCAACCACCCCATTATCTGTTGGAGGGACAACACAGCAGGGCACAGGCAATCCAGGAGGTTCCTGGGAGGCACTGATGATAATTTCCTTCTCCAAGTGACAGAGGAGGCAACAAGGAGGGGTGCTATGCTGGACCTTGTTCTCACCAGCCAGGAGGGGCTGGCGGGCAGCCTTGGCTGCCATGACCATGACATAGTGGAGTTCAAGATCCTTGTCCCCTCTTGAAACTGCTGGTATGGTCTGCTTTCACAACCTCCTGTGGCAGCAAGTTTCTAAATTTTGCTACCTGCTGCATAAAATACTTTTGTTTATGTGCTTTAAAGTGATCTCTTACTGAAACAAACAATATATGACAGATGGTAGTTACATCACTAATGTACCACTGTAACATTCCTAAATATAACTTCCCTAAGTAATGAGATTATATGAAAATTTACGAAAACTGAGCATTGTCAAAAGCCAAAAATAAGTCTGTCATTGCCTCCCTGGGTGTTTTGTGAAGTGAGACACAGCAGGTCTGCTGGGAGTGATAAAAGCAGCAACCAGCACCTGGCTGTGCTATGAGATTCCACAGAAAGAGATGGAAGAACACAAAGAGGAAACGGACTTTGACACTGGATACAAAAGGGTGAACAGGGAAACAGAGTAATAAAGCTCCTGTAGAAAGGTCTTGACCTTTCAATGGTAAAATGGAAGATTAATGGGACAAGGGACTTAATTATTTTCCGCTAAAGGGGTCATCTGTGTTAGGACAGAGCTTGCAACTAAATAAAAAAACGCCAACAAACAAAAACCAGATCTTAGAACTACTCATAGTTCTGTTAGCAACTCCTAAAAGAAAGTTAAGCGTTCTGGGTGTTCAGCTTTGATGTCAGAATGAACTCACAACTACTCAGAAACTGCTACAACAGAGACATGGTTAAGCTGTCTCCTGTCAGAACAAGCAGATCCAAGTGCTCAGGGTTTAGAAGAGTGAGAAGTACCATAACAGCCCAAGTTGCTTTAAGAATTGAACAGCTATAGTATAGCAGAGGCAGCACTAGTTTACAGTGCAGAGATTGCAAGTCCTTATCTCAGGCCTGTAAACTTTTTTGCTGGAAGGACATCAGACTTGTTTTCAGAAAAGTCAGAAGCTTGCAGAATTTTTATTCTTATAATTTATCTCACATGTCCAGTAAAAAAATTATTTTACTACTCAGTATCCTCTTAATGTATGAAAAGTTTCTTAAATACCTGCTTCTAGATATCACAAATTTATTACAAGTTGTTACATGTAATTTATAATAACCCTAGTTATTACAAGCACCATGAGAGCCTAGGAGAATGGTAAAATTCAGTTTCATGTTAAATTTTTACAAGGACAGCTACTAAGTATCATGAAATTTTATTTTAAAATATTGTGTGCTGCAAAAAAAGCAATGCATCAGTTTCATAGTAAAAGTGCACATTTTCAGAAAAACACTTAACTACAAGAATTGCAAATACAAAGATCAAGAAGCTTCTGTTTGATCAGACTACATGAGCAAAAAAAAAAAAAAACCAAAGTATTTGGGAATTGGAAACTAATAATGCTGTTGAGCATTTAGGCACTGTTCATAGTCACTTTTCAAAGCATAACCATATTTTATTTATACTAAAAAGGCATCCACAAGTGAAAACAAATACAGACTATACAGTACTTACCTCTGCTTATTTTACTAATTGTTCCACTTTTTTGAGACTTCTAGAAGAAAGAAGAAAAAGCAAAATAAGGATAAATGCAAAAACTCAAGTATTTCTATAGAGACACACAGGGAATCAAAGCATTCATCGGACTGTAAATGCATACATAGAGGTTTTAACTCAAGAACTAACAAACAAACTAAAGTGAAAAACTTTTCATCATCAAGAAATGAAACAGATATTCTACATGTTTGTATACTGTTACTTAGACAACACAGTAAAAAATTAAAGGACAAAAAAAAGGAGAGAATACTTTTCCATGACTCAATTTATACCAAAGCTCTTTAAATTAATACTAACAATACTTTTGTTTTGTCTTTTAAATACATATCTCCTGAGCACAAAGTTTGGAATATGGAACTCTATAACACTGTCCTGGGTTGAGTGAGTGGTGGGGTTTTTTGGTGGCAGGGGAGGGGGCTGTCGGGGTGGCCCCCTGTGAGAAGCTTCTCGAAGCTCCCCCAGCTCCAAGTCAGCTCCACCTCTGTTTGGGAAATTGAGCCCATCAGCTGCGCCTCTGCGATAACGTATTTAAGAAGGGACATGGTGAGGAGCAGTGGGACTGGTGAGGAGGAGTTGCTGCAGCTGCGTGAACACCAAGGTCAGTGGAGGAACGGAGGAAGAAAGGAGGGGGGAGGTGTGCCGGAGCAGAGACCCCCCTGTATCCTGTGGGGAGACGGCAGGGCGGCCCCCCCCTGCCACCCATGGAGATCTACGGTGGAGCAGACACTGATTTATGGCCTGTTGTTCCTGCTCGGAATAATCAAGGTGCTGTGCCCGAAGAAGGCCGGGGTCTCATGGGAAAAGGCAGCCCCGCTGCTGTAATTCAGCGCTGGGAGGATTGCAGCATGTGGGGGAGTCCCACGCCAGAGCAGCTCGGGAAGGGCTGCAGCCGTGGGAGGGACTCCAGTCGGAGAAAGCTGGTGACTCACGCCAGAGCAGTATGGGGAACGCTGCGGCCCGTGGGAGGGACTCACATCAGAGAGTTTGTGGAGGACTGTCTCCTGTGAGAGGGGGACCACGATGGAGCAGGAGGAGCAAGTTTTGGACACTCCCCTCACCGAAGATGAAGAAAGTGGCAGCACTGACTGCACCCCCCATTCCCTGCCCCTGCGCCACTGGGGGAGGAGGTAGAGATATCGGGAGCAGAGCTGAGCCCGGGAAGAAGGGAGGGGTGGGGGGAAGGTGTTCTCAAGATGTGGCAATGCTTCTCACTGTCTTACTCTGTTATGTGTTGTTAGTGTCTGTAATAAATGTATGTTCTTTTTTTTCCCTTCCCCTAACGAGACTGCCTTTTGCTCGTGACCATAAAGGGGAATTTTGTCCCCATCCCAGTCCTATCTTGAACCCCAAGCCTGGCTCTCTGTCCCTTCTCATTGCCGGAGGGGAAGGGAGAGAGAGCTGCTGCATTGTGGTTGGCTGCCAACCAGGCCTAAACCACGACAAACACAAACACCCTGTTCATTGTGTAAAAAAAAAAAAAAAAAAACAACACACTCTTATTCATTTAATCCATCATCAAGCATCTATTGAAATACAATTCTTAAAAGAAGTCTCAACAGCAATTTATATCAAGACAAATGAATATGAAAAGTTTGTTGTACATAACGTGACTTCACTGTTTTTTACTCAGTTATTACATACATTTGTGATGGAATTTTAATGGAGTCCTGAGATACAGGTAACAGTGACATTGGATTTGCATCGTTAACCAGGAAACCAAGACACACACATTAAAACATCTTACGAAGATATTCAATTGCTTCTAAATAACAGGCTGGGTGGAAAGGTGTTGTTTAAGAACTGCTGACTGGTAGAGAGACAGGACTGGAAAAATAGTTCTGTGCTTCCTACAAAAATAGGAGGAAGGAAAATAGAGCCTTCATTTATTGCACAATTTCTCCCTGGTAACAGCACCTCAGTGCTTTGGTTTCTCCACATGTAAAATCAAGATCATCTTCACTAATGGCATAAGGATGTCATAGGATTTATCTCGGTTCAAGTGTTTTAAGACCTTCAGATAGAAATGCCATACAAGGTACTCCTCAGTAATAAGCTTGCACATAGTTTTCCTTGTAAGTTACCTTTGTAACTTAATTCCTGTTTATAAACACAATTTTTTTCTCCCTCTTTTTCTTTCTTTAAATATCATATCCATTCAATCCTTCTAGTCCCCACTTGCATTAGATGATCTCTCCGTCTGTCCTCGTCTGACTTTTACACTGAAATGCAAAAGCTCCAACTTCCCTGGTAGCCATCTGTATTCAAGAATAACTGCATTGCATCCACACTTATGACTCTTTTTTGCTGACTGCGTCAATAAAGTTTAAAAAAATTCTTATAAGATTAAGTTATTTTGATGACTATACACAGTATTGTCATCTTACAGCGTTAATATACACTACATTCTAAGTTAACCTATGTTATAAACAACGCGGGAAGATTAATTTTCTATGCAAACAAAAAAGTATGTGTTTTGTTGAATAAGAGTTGTATTTTACAACTACCTTTGTTAAAACACAAAACAAAACAACTGTTGTCTGTTACATTGCTTTTAACATAAAAAAAAAGGATTTTGGCCTGAAGAGTTCCAGGAGGCACCTTGGATTTCATCTGAGGGAAGGTTTTGAAACTCTAGAATAGTAGGAAAGACTTCATGAATTATATCCTATATAAGAAAGATAACATTAAACAGCTGGATTGAGACACTAATGGAATTTGACAAACAGCAACTTATACGTAATGAAAACAGAATGACATTATCTAGTCTCCCAGATACACTGCACCAGATCAGCATTTTTCAATAGGGATCTTCATTTATGAAAATTACTGTAGATAGAGCCACCATCATCAAAACTAAAAATTATTTAGAAGCACGTATCTCTGACCATACTTCCATTGCATTTGATATGAGGTCACTAAACTTAAACGGCAGTTACAGATTCTAACTCTTGATTCATTACAGTACTTTTATTTGATTTTCCTCCCTTTAATCTCTTCTATACGTACACAAATATCTGTTACAAATGTATACATATAAAAAAAAATATCGGTAGATAGAAGTCTGTTAAAGGACATACATGTATACACACCTAACACCAGTTATGCTGCTTAACGGTAGGGCTAGCTCTGACCATTAGTTCTTCTAATCTGTTAATTTGAAATTTCATACACAAGCTTTACCTGAGCTGATACTTGGGTAGCAATATGTAATAATGCTAATTTAGCAGAGAGGCAGCCGTTTCTCTCTCAATGTATTAACTAAACCAAATTTTTAACTAAACCAAGAAGAAAGAAAAACCTGCCTCTAAACTAATAAAGGTTATATACTCAAAAACTATTCTCAGCAGCAATAAAACTATCAACTTGCGGAAGCTAAGCAAAAATCACCAAGGTTTTTTTTCCTGTCAGTTTTTAATGCACTCTTCAGCTGATCCTGGAGAGAAGAAAACAGATTGTTTTCTAAATTTTAATTTTGTTCCACAAAGAAATCCAAAACACTAATTCTTTTAATATATATGTCAACATAAGTCAGAAACTCCAGTGTAAATCAGAAATCAAAAGTGCTAAGCATAAATTTATTCTAGTAATTCTAAGAAACCATAGGAAAAATTAAGAAGCCAGTAGTACTAGAAGAGTAGTGCTGCATGCAACCTGTGTCCCATTAAAGGTCTCTTATGTGCCTCATAGAACAGAAAGACAACATATGACATTTAGTACCACTGAAGCCAATGATCAAAATAATCAATGTCACAGATGTTAGGCTTTCAGCTCTGGTCTCTTCTAGATGATTTTATAGTGTCTGTAAAATGTTCCTGCTGTGGCAATTAAAATTTATTACCTGCAGCACTGGTAGTTCAGTCTCATCTTCTGTACCTTCAGGAACTACACTTACAGCAAAAGCTGAAAGAAAAAGCAGACTTTTTTCATATTATAGGAGCTCATTTTCACACTTGACAAAGTTCTGCAGCAAAAGAAAAAAAAACATTTAGGTAGATTTTCACATTAAATGACAGTATATTGGTAATAATCTTCATGAACATAAGACAGTCCGTTCTTACAGAATTTGTACTTGTGCTGCCTGACAATTCTATTCCCGTACATCACTGAAAAGATTACTCTTTGATGCGAAGCCAATTTATCTTGGCTTCAAGGCAAATAAATCCTATTAAAAAAAAAAATTAAATCTGTTCAGTCCAGTAGTTCACTTGACAACAGCATAATATGCTATCACGTAGGAGACCGGCATTCCACTTTATCTTTAGGTTATATTTTGGATTACCAAAGCTTCACTTGGAACCACAGGAACTGAGAGCAGCTGATGGAAATTTCTATCAAACTTGAAGATGGCTGTCATATGCTTTGAATGCCATCTTTGAAGAACAAACTTATTCATGTATAAGAGACCCAATTAAACATTTACAAAAAGAACAGACACCCAAAAGAGCTAATTTGCACAGACATAGCATTACCATAAACCTTTTATACTGACACCACCCTATGCATACACTTCTGGTTTGTATTAGAAAAATCATCATAAAAAAGTGGTTGTTTTTTTTTTCCTTGTTGATGTAGTCAACTAAGCAATTTGTCTCAGCTTGCCCATTTATAAAAGTAGTTCCATTTAACATAAGAAAGCTTTGCTAAGATTCTTCATGAGGAGTCTTTTTCTTAAAGGTACTGAAGACATCCAAATGAAAGTAAATTGCTGTAATTTGGAAGGAACTCAAGATACTACTCATCATGGTCAAATAGATGGTTTTCTTAAAAACTGGGGCAGAAAATAAAAATCAACAGATTCAAGTGGAGTGTCTCACTGCAAGTTTAAATTATGAAATTATATGAAATTGATTTCAAAGTGACTTGCTAGCAACTGTCAATTCCTTTGACACACTAGAAACCTGGAACGTAAGAAAGCAAGAAGACAAAATTGTCCAAAGCCTGTGGTGCTCCACCTCTCATCACCTATATCCCTATGCTCTTCCAGCTGGAGACAAATTTCATCAAGTGTCTAGGAGCTGAGTTTCACAATGACATCTTAGGTCCTGACTAACTTGAATCTCAAATCACACCACTAGATACAAACATCCCAAAATCATTCCAACATAGAAGCCCCATGCTGACCATTGCCACATTTCAATAAGGGATTTAGCCAGGAAGAAGAAAACAGAGTACAAGTAGGAGTGTCCCCTTCAATGTTGTCCTCAAGTAAATGCTTGGCACTCCTAGTTCAAAAGTGCAGAGGAAATACCTCAATCTGCCTATTTCATCCCTTGCCGATTGCATGTTATAATCATTTTCTTCCTTCTCTTCCAATATAACAGTACTTAGAGCCCTAGATAAGGAATATCTTCCCCTACACAAGCCAGATCCACATCATCTACTTGACACGATCCTAATTACAAGATCAACACAAAACACCCTTATTCTAGGAAATGTATTAATTACATAGTATTAAGCTGAAGAAGTATCACCTCATAAATTTGGCTTATTTGCAAAACTGAATGCAAGTAGAATTTTCACAACTTTCAGTTTTTAATATGCAGCTGAGGAATGCACACATGAGACCTGAAACAACTGTGATTGACAAGAGATGCTGCCTCTATCACCATAACATTCAACAACCCACGCCACCCTGCCTCTAAGATTTATAAAATATTAATACACATGATCCTTGAAACAAATCAAGCAATACTCAGATAACCTGGGGAAAAAAAAAAAAAAAAAAAAAAAGACCTATTTAATACTGTATCTTTAAGAGCACAGATAAAGCTCTTCAGGGAATTATTTTAACCACCTGCTTCACCTTCATATTATAGAACCATAGAATTGTTGAAGTTGGGAAGAATCCCTGAAGATCATCTAGTCCAACCCCCACCAGAGCAGGATGCTCAGGACCTTGTCCAGTCAGGTTTTGAGTATTTCCTAGGACAGACTCCACAGATTCTCTGAGTAACCTGTTCCAATGTTCAATCATTCAGAGTTAAAAGAAAAAAAAAAAAAAAAAGAAAATTTCTTATGATTAAATGGAATTTCCCGTATTTCAGTTTGTGCCAACCACCTCATGCCCAGTTAGGCACCCCAGAGTCTGGCTCTGTCTTCTTTACTGCACCCCATCAGATATTTACACATGTTGGTAAGATCCTCCCTGAACGTTCTCTCCTCCACACTGAACAGACTCAGCTCCTTCAGCTCCTCCTCACACGTCAGGTGCTCCAATCTATTAATAATCTTCATGGTCCTTTGCTGAGCTCACTCCAGTATGACCATGTCTCTCTTGTACTGGGGAGCCCAGAGCTGTACACAGCACCTCAGATGTGTCTCACTGGGACTGAGCAGAGAAGGATGATGACCTCCCATGACCTGTTGACAACATTCTTCCTAATGCAGCCCAGGAGGCTGCTTGCTGGCCATCATCGCCACAATGGCACACTGCTGGTTTGTGGTCACTTTGTTGCCCATCAGGACCCTCAAGTCCTTCTCTGCAAAGCTGCTTTCCAGACAGCGTGCCCCCTGTGCGCACTGGCGCATGGAGTGACTCCTCACCAGGGGCAGGACTTGGCATTTCCCTTTGCCCAACTTAGTTTTCCAAGTTTCCCGTTTGCCCACTTCTCCAACCCACAGAGGTCCCTCTGAATGGCAGCACAACCAGCTGGCCCAACAACCCCTCCTGCCCACTCTGTATCCTCTGCAAACTTGCAGAGGGTGCACTTTGTCCCACTGTCCAGGTCATTAATGAAGAGGCTAAACACTACTGGTGCCATTATCAACCCCTGGAACGTGCCATGCCACTGATCAGAGCCCGTGAGTCCAGCAAGTCAGACACTTTTCTATCCACCTCATTGTCTACATATCTAGCCCATACTTCATCAGTTTGTGTAAGACAACATAGCAGAAAGTATTGAACTTCTTGCCAAACTTGAAATAAA
Organism: Tyto alba; assembly: GCF_018691265.1. Taxonomy (NCBI): domain Eukaryota; kingdom Metazoa; phylum Chordata; class Aves; order Strigiformes; family Tytonidae; genus Tyto; species Tyto alba. The sequence continues at coordinate 23,956,648 of NW_024881282.1, read as the reverse complement.
CAACATCCACTGCTTTTGCCACATTCAGGAAGGCAGTCATCTCATCACAGAAGTCTTTTTGGCTGATTGAGCATGATCGCCCCTTCATAAAAACACGCTGACTTCTCCCAATCACCTCCTTGGCCTTGCTTATTTGGCAATGGTATCCAGGATTATTTGCTCCACCATCTCCTCAGGGATTGATGTGACACTGACCTATAGTTTCCCCAGATTCTTTTCCTTGCCATCCTTGAAGAGAGGGGTGACATTTCTCTCTTCTAGTCTTCAGGAATCTCCCCTAGTCACCATGACCTTTCAAAGATTATCAAGAGTGCCCTTGCATTGACGTAATTGAGCTCTGACAGCACTTGTGGGTGCCTCCAATCAGGTCCTGCTGATTCCTGTATGTTCAGTTTGTTTAAATGTTCCCTAAATTGGTCCTCCTCCAGTGAGAATACCTCTTCCTTGCTCCAGACATTCCCATGAATTTCAGGGGCCTGGAATTGATGAAGGTGGGTCTTACCAATACCATGCAAAGCAGAGAAGGTTTTGAATTCCTGGCCCTCTTCCATGTTCTTATAACCAAGTCTGTCCCTCCCCCCATTTGGAAGCAGGCCCACATTTTCCCTAGTCTCCCTTTTGCTGCTGATACACCTGTAGAAGCCCTTTTTCTTACCTTTCACAAATTTAATCCCTCGCCAGATCAAAGTCCAGGTGAGCCCTGGCTTTCCTAATGGCACACCTGCACTCTCAGTGTCTCCATATTACTCTCGGGGTGATCTGACCCGGTTTCCATCTTGTGTGCTTCCTTTTTACATCTGAGTTTTGTCAGGAGCTCCTTGTTCACACATGTGGGCCTCCTGCCATCTTACTTGCCTTTCTGCATGTGGCATTGGACTATTCTTGAGCTTGTAGGAGGTAAACCTTGAAAGTAAACTACCTTTCCTGGACCATCTCCCATATCAATATTTTTGTACTGTTGAGGACAGTGGTAGACCAAATATGCCTGGCTAAAACTGACTTTTGTAGCAGCTCTGAGATACAGTGCAACTTCATCACTCACACATACCATTTATTAAACGAACCAATATCTGTGATGAACACTAAAGTCTCTTTGTATACCATTATTCTTATTCCCAGTGATTTCAGATATGCAGCCTCCCTTTCTTTGCCAGCAAATAAACATATTAAAATGACTTGGTATCTTTTACATTAAATATTCCAGGAACACTTTTTCCAGATAATGCATTTTAATGATAAGACGAGAACTGCTCAGACTGTTTTTAAACTACTGAAGAACCATTCACTAAACAGACTATCAGACCCCTGAAGACACCACAAAAAAGCCTCAAGAATCTTCACTCAACAGTAACCAAGCTTTTCACTCAGGCAGACTGTATGAATTTATTTTAGCAATTAATATGCCATGGCCCCTCTATTACCTTATTAGCAAATCTGTTATGCACATATAATTCGATATGAGTAAAGCAGTCTTCACAAGTAAACTCGGATGCACCTGTGGGGTAAATTCAGATCTTACTAACATACAGACAAGACTGCTCTGGCGAAGCAACCTGATCTCTCAGCCTGGAAATAAATATCCTCTTCTAAGGATTTACTGGGAAAAGGGTGGCATGAGAAGAACATGGTAAATCTAGCTGGCATATGGCTTATCAACAAAGGGGTCACAGAGTAGGTAAGAAATACAGTGCCTGGGCACGAGTGGACATCTCCAAGATTAATTCATCCACCCACAATTCACTCCCAAGACATTTCTGAAAAAGGTGTGCCCAGGAGTGGATGACAGATAGAAAAATTCTAACTACACAGAGAGTTCATGGCTAGATCAGTTGTACAACACAGGTAAAAACTGTAAACTCTTTGTGGCAAGGATGTATTTTTGCTGTGTAAATTACACATGCACAAAGAAGGATGACCTATGTCTAGGAGCTATCAGATGCTACTATGCCAAAACAGTAACTTTTAATGTGCAAACATTATCAATTTAGACAACTGCAATAGATTTCTTTCAGTATAAAGCTCCCTAAGACACACATCAGTCTTTGGAGCTAGAGGTACCTTTGCTAAATCCCGCATGTCCTCTATTCCCTTTGAGTTTTTTGATGCAATGCAAGCATACCCGAGGTGGACCACTGACTCACCATAGAGCACAGAGAAAATATACTGCAAGAAGACACTGATTAGCTGGTAAAAGTTCACATTGTGTAGGCACCACAGTAACCAAAAAGGCTTGGGTGATTAACTGTACAACTTCTCGCAAAGTTATCTAAAGCAGAAAAAAAAGCAAGGCACTGTCTTAAATGCAACCCATAATTTTGTATTTGTCACTTCATTATTTGATGTATTGTGTACTTTGAAGTTTGTTAACACACGTAGCTGTTCACATCCTCAGCACAAGCAGAGAGAAGCTGAACATGTCAGTTGCCAGTCCTCCCCTCCTTTTGCTAAGTGCTCAAGGACTGAAGATAAGTAAGAAAATTAAAGAAATTTTAGAAAGACTTTATTGCTCCTTATTTTCATCAATCTTATCTTTATTTCTTTTGAAAGCGGGACTAATATCCACTGAAAAAGATAGACAACAGTTTTGGATCCATTCAAAACCTGGAAATTTAACTAGAGAATGTAATAAAAGCAGCTTTAATTCCTATCTATTTTTCTTAAGTTTTCCACTATTTCTATTAAAATTTAGGTAGGTAAATAGACTTGCTTATAACACTAGAAAGTAAAACTCAATCATCTATTTTCATTGTTCAGCAGATGACCTGCAGGAATACGTGTCAACATACGATTAGAAAAATGGTTGCAAATACTATAGTTTTTAAATACAACATACTGTATAAATATATAGAATACCACATTATAAACGTAGAAGTATTCCTTTCTTTAGTACTATCCTTTGGAGTGTAAGCAACTTCCAAATGTTTATCATTATATGTACTTTAAGTGCAAAGGATGTTAAAAACAGAGGAGTTAATTCCTTTGCTTTCACAGACAAAATCCATTTGAGGCAGAAAGCCAACACTCCTGTTACCTTCCTCTTCTACAGTCTGATTCAAAGCTGACTGACCCCAGAGTCATTCCAGTCACCTCACTGGGCTGTAGGTCAATTTAAATGAGCTACAAAAAAGTTATAATTCCATCACTTACGTCTGGCAAAACCATGACTAATAATAAAAGCTTCAGATAATGAAAGCCATTGATTATGTTGTACACAGCAGGGAAAACATTTAAAATAGAATTTCTTTATACTTCTAATTATAATTTAACGAAAGGCCTATTTTTGTTTTGCTTGGGGGTTGATTGGGTTTCCTCCCCCTCCCAAGTTTTCAAAGAACATAAGATTCTGTGGATTGACATGATTCCAGAGAAAATCTGCACCGACACTGTCAGTCAAAGAGACAGGATGGAAGATTATGGAAGCCATTATGGAAGATAATGAGACGGCCTGGGAGCACGAACAAGCAAAATAAATTAGTTTCATGTATTTATATGCAAGCTTGTATGATATTTCTTCATTGTTGCTATCCTGTCAGCATCAAAGACCCTGGTCTAGCCGTGTAAGAATGAAGACTTACTGATTTATCAACCCAAAATGGGGAGAGAGCAGGGGGGAAGAAGAAGAGGGCGTGATGCAAGAAAATTTCCAGCATCTGAAGCTTTTAATACAATAGAAGCAACTATTTTTATTTCTTTACTAAATTTATTTAAGCTAATGGCACATATGGGAAGAAGGCAACTGAAATCACCACTGTGAACCACTGACGTGTGTGCAGCACTCATTTAGACAAGTATCTTTATAAAAGGCAAGCAAAGAAAAACAGTAGAACAAACAGCATCATCATTATCCCTTCTGATTGTCTAGAAGTTAGACCAAACAAAAATATCTGAATATGTTTTCCCATCCTGCAAGCTGCCACCTGCAAGCTGGAGTTTATGAAATGACTTAACTACCAACCGACAAGCTGCTTTCTTCTGTGAAATGCAATCCAAATTATTTCTGTTTTCCAAGAGCAAAGCTGATTGTTTTGCAAACTTATTGTCCTGGCCATCTCAAAAGCACAGGGTATTTATGAAAGAAAGGACTTTAATATAAAAGAATACTTTAAAAAACTACAAGAAAGCCATAATACTGCAGAAGCTTCAAGTGAGCAAATTCTGTACAAGCATTAATCAAGACCTATTAAACAAGAGGTAATTGCACAAGCAAGAACCCGAATTTTTCCATTTCTGCCTTCTACCTGCATATATGTATGTAGGTATAATAAATATGCATACACACACAGGGAAAATCGAAGCTGCTATTCTCTGACTGTGATTACAATCTGTTCGAGGTTACAAGTGCTATAGTATGTTGCCAAAGCACTGTAGCAAAACTACTCATCCTAGAAAGAATGAAATACAGTTTTAGGAAAAGCAGTAGAGTATTAGGACTCCTCCAAAAACCAAGCTGCATAGGTGAAAAGTGCTTTACAAGAGAAAAAACAAAATATCACAGTTTTACTTTGCTGAAAACAGCATTTATTTGTACCAGGTTTCCCCTGCAGGATTTTGATTCACAAGCCATAGTAGTGACAGAGAATCAAATCCAAACGCTCAGAACAAACTGACAAGCCTATGCTGACAGCGATGGAAACATTCAGGAACAGAAATAATGAGAAACAGAATAGATATAAACATTTATTTCTCCCTCTCACACTCAAGGCAACAGCTCCTAACTCCAAGAGCCTGTAACGATCCAACTGCTGACATATTACTAGCCCTTCTCTTTTAATCTTCTCCCACCTGCCTAGACACATTAAAAACGCCTCTAAAACACAGTCGCAAGATTTTTTTTTTTCCCCTCTATGCTGACGTTTTAACCAGGCAGTATTACCTTTCCACCTCCCCTCAGCAACACCCAGTCAGTAAGGCGCTATTTCAAACACGAGCACAAGTGGCTTCGTGGTGGCTTTCTGCGAGTTATTCAACGGAGATTTTCTTGACCTGAGCGGCTGGCCCCGTGAGGGCCGGTTTCCACGGGGAGGGCTTCCCGCCGCCCCCTTGTCCCCACACACGGCCGCGGGGCCCGGAGGGCGCGGATCGGTCCCGGCACCGGCACCTCAGAGCCGGGGCCGCTGAGGGGAGCCCGCGCCGCCCCGTCCGCGCTCCCGCCCGCCTCACTAACAAACTTCGGGGGAAGGGGCAGCGCCCCTCTCCCCGCTCGCTTTCCCCTCCCGGGGCGGGACAGAGGGGTGACGGAGCGGCGGCGGCGGCTCCGGCACCCCCTGAAGCTCTCCGGCTCTGCCCCGTGCCCTCCTCCCCCTCACCACCTCCGCGGGGGCGCCGAACGTCCCGGCTCTCCTCCCTTCACCTCGCCATGGCGTCCCGGCCCGGCCCCCGGCCACTCACCCCGGGTGCGGAGCGGCGGGAGAAGGCAGAAGAGGTGGGCGCACGCAGCGAAAAGGAGCCAGCGGCTGCAGCCGGGCTCCCGAGACATCTTGGCAAGAGCCGCCGAGCCGCGCGGCGGGGTGGGGGGTAGGTTGGGGGGGGGGGGGGGAAAGGAGGAGGAGGAGCGGGGCACGGTGCGCCCGGCTGCCCGCCTCTGCCGCAGGAGCGCGGGCGAGCGGCCTCCGGCTTGTGGCGGTGCCGCCGGCAGCCCGCCCTCCTCCTCCCCCCCTCCCCTCCCCTCCCCTCCTTCCCTTCCCTTCCCTTCCCTCCCCCCCGCCAGGGCCCGGCAGGACCGGGCGCCAGCGCCGGCGGGAGGGGGAGGCGGAGCGGGGGCCTCGGCGCCCTCTGGCGGGCGGCAGCGGCAGCGGCGGCGCCCTGCGGCCCCGCGGTCCCCCGCCGGCCCCGGCCTCCCGCGGCCCGCAGCCCCCCTCAGGGACCCCGGCCCCCCTCAGGGACCCCGGCCCCCTCAGCGACCCCGCCCCCCCTCAGGGACCCCGGCCCCCTCAGGGACCCCGGCCCGCCTCAGAGACCCCGCCCCCCCTCAGAGACCCCGGCCCCCTCAGGGACCCCGGCCCCCTCAGGGACCCCGGCCCCCCTCGGGGAGCCCGGCCAGCGACTGGCAGCTTCTCGGGGGCACCCGGAGCTCCTACAGCCCTGTGTATAGTTATGGACTGTAGAGTCGACCCAAAATAATGCTAGCATGCACGGCTCTCCGTAGCCGTTATTGATCATCCAGCATCTGTTGCCGAAAGCAATCGTGTCTTCAAGGCTTAATGCTAAATTCCTAACTCCACAGAAAGTCCTCCAGCGAGGTTTCTAGGTTATCCAGTTCAGACAAAAGAGGGTTTTTTTGGTTATTAGCTTCATCCTTCTCCTCTCAAACAAACTTAAATATTGTCAGTCAAATAATACCCAGCACTCTGATAGGAACGTGGTCCACATTAGCAGTTGGCCTAGTTCATCTCTAGAACCACCCTCACAAACTGTTACCCCAAAAGAGCACAGTGCACCCCCAGACAGCCATTTCATAACTGCCTGTGTAACCAGGAGTGGAGACACGGGGTGCAGCATGCACCAAGAACAGGAACAGGACACGAGAGGAGCACAGCCTCGGCACTGCAGACTCCACAGCTACGAACAACTCACCCCATCGTCAGTTAAAGAAATTCAGAGCTGAAGCCACACAAAACTGGTTTTAGGAATAACATAGAGAACAAAGAAGTAGTATCTAACATGCATCAATATCACAATACAGACAGTAAATTTGGATGTAAGAGAGATGCAGACCAATGAAGAAAGATCATGAGTTTAACCTGGTTAGCAAACAAAAAATGTGGATCCTGGAGCAAGGAAAAATAAACCATCCACATGAACGTCAAATTTGTCCCAATGAAGCACTCCACATGCTGGTAGCCTGCTGTGACATCCCCTATACACCCCACAAAGAAAGTGCCAACCTTCAGACCCTGGGGAGCCACGGAAGAGTGAGCAGGAAAAGGAGTAGAAGCCCAGCAGTGTGTATAACATCTTCACTGCACTGTCATTCTTTCTTTTTCTGTGGCAATTAGATTTGTATTAATAATTATTATTCACATTTCAACTATAGTAACAAGAAATTCTTGACTTTACTTACATATAAGGCTTGCTTCCTCTTTGCCTTTAAACACAATTTTGAGTGTAACACCTGGTGCCCCTAGGTAATGATTCCTTACACACTGGGTACACATAGATGTGAATTCTGGCCAGATCTATACATACACATTTTCCCATCAAATACTTTCCACACAGACCCCTCCTACCAACCCAACTGTTCGGTATGCGCTGATCTCACTGAAGACAAATGGTACAATGTCCAGGTCAGCCATAAGATTCCCATGTTTTTAACCCAGTAAGGCCAACAGCATGTGACCCAAGTTGGACCTTTCCTCAAAACTCTGCAGCTGTTGGATCTACTGCATTCTTTTCCTGACAGATCAAGCAGTTACAATAGGGCACCTTAAGTATGCCAGAGAGGTGATTTTGAAGATGAATGGAAATCTTTTCACAGTGATAAACGCCCGCTCTCACTGCAAGTTCAGGCAAGCACATCTACATCACTGTAACTTGGTAGCAGACTTTACCCTTTCCTTTAAAACTACCTCAATACAAGTATATTAGCCAGACTTCCTTGGGGTATGAGACTTGCTTTATGTATTTGCTACCACCCCCTTATATTGCAGGGGATTGAAGAGAGAGGGGAAAAAAGGACACAGGTGTGAGCAACCACAGCTTGTTTCTTGCTTTACAGAACGACTGCTTTTGCTGACATTCTGATCCACTACATAAGTTACTGGCCTCAAGAATAATAATTCTGATGCAGATTAAATAGAAACTTCCATAGTACCTTTCTCTTTCTGATTCTGTGTGAGTGCTCATTACCAGCAAAAGCAATTGTGAAGTAATCTTTCCATTTCTATAACAATATAAAAGGAGTGAATACTTCTGCTTAGCATGTATATCTGCATTTGCTTGTTTTTCCTTACAAGTTGCATCAGCATTTCCTGCCCTTTCTCCCATTTCTCTGTTCTGTGCTGGTTTCTGTGAGTATTCACGTCACAGAGATCATGCCCACAACACTGGGATAAGCATAAAACCTTTCACTTTCCAAATGTTCAAATGTTTCCTCATGCAGCAAGTCAGTAAGGAAAAAAAAACAACAACCTTTTGCTGAGATGTAATCAGTGTTTTGGTTTCTCACAAATGTAAGAGAACTTTTATTGTAACAACCTCTCTAGAAATATGGAACTCTACCATGAAACCTAATGTTCTCCAACAGCTAAGAAAAATAGCACTTAAGTGTTTTAAATCTTATATTTGGGGCTGGAAGGAAGAAGGAGGAAATAAATCTTTTTCTTCAATTCTACTCTACATACAAACTCAGATTGTGTTTGCTTGTTGTTCCAACTATCCCACTGAGAATTTCCATCTCAGAAAGGATGAAAATAATGAACTTTATGGTAAGGAACACAGAGTTTCACAACACCACCGAGCTTCCTTTCCTTATAGTATTACATATATCTTACATTAGTAAATAATACAAATGTAGTATTGTTGCTGTCCCACCTCTCAGATTAACAAGGGGGGTTGCAAATACAAAGAAATCCTGTCAGATATGTATACATAAAGTTACGTATATCGAATTTATTTTGTCCTGGTAGGATATCCTTCACAGATATTAAATACAATTAAACATTTTAAATTAATTATTGATCACAGGTGAGATTTTTAGAAGGAAAAAAAAAGCAAAAAACCAATATTTTTTCCAGAACTAAAAGTAAACCTGGACTTCCTGGAAAAAGAGTAATTAAAATAATAAAGTAAATGACTATGTCCTTTGAAATAGTTATAATAGCATGTATGTTACAGCAATTTTGCATCCAAGTTCCTACATTTTAGTTAATAACATTCGTTATTTTATTGTAAATTGTGGGATTATGAGACCTGTAGAATGTCTGAGGTGGCTTTTTCTCACGGATTTGTGGAAGCTTTGCTAATTTACTTCAGCTTGACAATTTGATGTGAGAGACAAAGCAATGTCTCACTAATCAAAAATTGTGATTGGAGTGGGGACAACTTTTCACCTATGATTTTGGTCCTGAAAACATTTTATGTGCATAAGCAGTTAAGAGATCAGCAGGACCGTTCACATGCTAAATTTAAGTCCTTACACCTTTTCATAGACCCAATGTCACACTATTTTAACCTTTTCCATTAATCAAATGGTTAGAAGAAATCAAAAAATCTGGAGTCCCAATGGAGAAATAAGCTTGAAGTTATGGCAAGTGTTTATATTTTACCAAGCATAAAGATAAAGTTCCATGATATATACCAACCCTACTTGTATTCCAACTGTGTCATTTGGGCTAACGTGTTATTCACCCATCTCTTTACATAAACCAAGGGACAGCCAACCTTTCTAGCTCAGAAAAGAATGCTCAGATTGCCATGTCAGAGTAAAGAAACAGTGGGAGAAGTTGAGAGACAGATGACAACAGTGTCCATTTGCGACTGGCCAGGCTCAAGGGTGGTTTGCCCTTGTGCACAGGCAACCCAGCAGTAATTCAGGATACTCTGGTGGCTCTGTCATCTGTTCCTATAGAAAGACTATAATATGGGAGAAGAAGAGAAAAGCTATGAACCAGACACAATGGCAATTACTGAGTTAGGGAACTTGACTGGAACTACCTTGTTATATTAGCCATTTGAAAAATATTTAACTAATCCAGGAATGATAAGGTACTCGTATGGTTTCTTGCAATGGATGGGGTGGAAAGGCCTTTTCAGCAGAGACAGGCCTGTTAGCCACGAGTCGAGTTCTGTTCCAGCTCTTCCTCAGGCTGCTGCAGTTTCACTTCTCTGTCCTACTCAACAAATTACATAACACCCCCACATGCTGCAATCCTCCCAGCGCTGAACTACAACACAGGGACATAACTTTAAGCTATGACTAGTCCTGCAAAAAATCAGCAAAACCAATCCAAATGAGTTCAGAATCACACAATTACTTTTTGAATCACAACATGCATCTGGAAAGAGAGTTTGTCAGTTTTCAGATACTCAGGAAAGTAATTCAATGATAGTTCCTTTCCATTAACATCACAATGTCCAGCTAATACTCTGGAAGTACATCTGCATTTGCCAAATGCTAGGCAGTGAGTTTGAGCATGGCAGCTCTGTTAGCCTGAGTTGCTCGTCTCTTAGCTACACTCCTTTGTCCCATTTGGACCATTCTGTGTAGCTCTCCCTAAAAGAAATCTGCAGTAGCGGGGAAAATCCTGAGTGCTGTAGGCATGACTTGGTCAGTGAGGCTTGGCCTGGGACTTGCCCCATCTTGTTCAGAAGAATTGATAAAGTTGCAGTATTAGAGCACACGCATGCTGTAAGCTTAACAACCAAACTACTGAGGGAGACCAGCACTCCAGTTGACCCCTGTGGTAGCCCACAATGTATGCTGAGTTTAAATCTCTCTCCTTCCCGCGTTAATCTGGGAAACACTTGCTCTTAATTAAAATTTGAGGACTCCATCTTGAGGTAAGTCTTAGGGCATTCAAGCAAAGCTTTATAGAGAACTGGTCAGGGACTGTAGAAGAGAGTCCTGGGGACAAAGTTCAACGAAGCAGTCTCTCATGATAGAGACTGCTGTTATTAGAAAGGACCTGGAAAAACACTGGGCATGAAGTGATCGGTCACGAATTCTTAGAAGATTGTAAAGATGGATCAAAGACAATTCCTTTCCTATGGGGCAAATAAAGTCTGCTTTGAAGCTCCTGTCTGTCATTCAGCACAGACACACTGATAAAACCTTATGTAATGTATTTTCCAGAGCTCATGCTAGGATTGTCCAAGAGGAAGAGTATACACACTTGGGGATGGGGGGAGGACACAGGTATTTCAACACCTTTGAACCATTACAGACTAAGCCATGGGTGAGAAACAGGAGATCTAGCAAACATGGAACTTGACACAGATCCCCAGAGTGCCTTAAAACAGCCACACAGGTGTCAGTGCTTCAATCTCCCTTACAGACCACACCTTGAAATTTCTGATTGGATCATTCTCGTAGGCATCACTGAAAATCTGTTGCATCCAGACTGCCAGATCCCAAGTGTGGCTTACCTTCTGAAATGCATAATCTCAAAGAAACAGCATGAAAGAAACCTAAAATGGTTATGCTTATTATTCAGGTAGCATAAAGAATATAACTTACAGCTGCAGCTTTGTCGAGTTTGTATTTCTCAAATTTGTGGTTTAAAACACAAAGTAGTAGTAAATCAGCAGGTCTGTGGGAGAGATGCAAGCTTGGAATCTGGAATCCTTTGGCAAGTGAACTAAAGGGAACTAAACTCCCTCCCTCCTCACTACCCTGCTTTAAACCTTTCCCACTTCTTTTCCTCCACTTTAGTCAATAACTCTGCTACTCCACTTCCCAGAGGATTGTAGTTTAGTTGCAGAATCTAGTTCTTCTTTTTTTGCCATCTTGGTTCAGATATTAAGTCTCACTGACTAGATCTTAGAACATCCTCAGGTGTTCTCTACAGCTCTTTATTCTCCGTGCAAAGTCACCATGTTGGCTTTAGTCATTCTGTACTCATAAACTTCTACCTCCTCTTTGGCTTTGTTCTAACTACAGTATAGCTAATCTGTCAAAAACCTACTACAAGATTATCCAGTCTACCTGCAAATTGCTATACTAACCTATCATATCAGAGAAGGAATTCAGACTGCCATAGTCCTAAGGAAAGGACCTTATTATCCCTAAATTAGTATTAATGTTTTGTAACATTCAACTACTTGCGATTGTAAAGTTTTCCTTTTCTACTTTTGGAATCTTAGTGTTGTCTTCAGTTTTGCTGTACGAGATTCTTTTAAAATGAAATAATTTAATTATAAATTTATCTAGGTTCAGAACTGACTGAAATTATTTAATACCACATGATATTGACAGGAATATTCAGTTATGAATTATTTTTAGTACAATGTTCCTGAAAAGCTATAGTATAAACTCTTTTCAGAATCAGAATCTGCAGACAAATAGCTGCCAGGTTGAAATCAGGGGGAAAATGCATTATTTTGATTTCTTACAATTGTCGGGTGATGAGAGGGAGATGATTTACGTTCCTGTCTTTGTATTGCACACAGTCAAGGAGAAACAAGGGTAATACTTCTACAGGCAGATGTGGGGGACTGAAGCTTTTCAGTCTTGATTATAAGCCAAGGGCATATTGCCCACTCCCTGGTCAAATGAACAGCTTGCCTAAAAGAACTGTCAGACTTGATCCTCTTTCCAGTTTTGTCTCCTGCTGCTTCCATCTGACACAGAAGTGCCTCTACCAAGCGTATCTGAGCTCTTTATATTTTCTCTGCTGGAGTGCAGCTATTTGAAAATACAAAACATTAGTCCTAAACTACGCAATAGTATCCTTTTTACCAATATATGAAAATATTACCTTGTCAACTGAGAGTCAAAGTATAGATGAACAGCAAGGGATTTAATTGAGCAAAACCATGCAGGAACAGAATGCTTCCATATATTTTAAATATCTTAGTGGCCATATTGACCACTTTCCCCTGCTTCTATTCCTACAAGAAAAGAAATGGTGGTATAAAGAATCACCTATCGTTCTGCACTGTGGATTAAGTCATAGTGTCAAGGAAAAAAAAAAAAGTTAAATGCTCAAGGAACACTGAGGTGAATAGTCAAATAATGTCCTCTGAATTTGTCTTTAATCTGCTGTTTTGATGAGTTGGAAATAACATGATCACTCATGCATTGACTAACCTGCATCAGCTGTTGGGATTGTTGCCTCAAAATGTCCCATGTCTCACAAATGGCTTCCACATATGTTGTTTTACCTTATTACAGCTGCACTGTAAACTATGAGAGTTCAGGAACCAACTCAAAAGTTGTAATGACATTGCAGTTTGGCTGGAAAAAAAAAAAATCCTTAGAAGAGACAAGTAGTCACAGTAACATCCAGAGATGTTCAAACAGCGTGCAACATCTCAACTAGATTTTAGACCCTGGAAAAATCCATCCTGGTGACACCAAAGACTTTGGGGTATGTCTGTTTTACAGGTTTTAATGCCAGTAATCTCGAGAAGTGCAGGAGGTTTATACTTATATAAGAACACTCTAAGCAATGGCAGGAACATAAGAGCTAGTTTCTTTAGCTGAAGTAGCTCTCTTGTGAACCAACCCGGGTGTGCACAATAATCATGCCCCTGAACAAGTAAGGTTGGAAAATCCCCACTAGTTGGTAGGTGTCTGCATTTTATTTTAGTATAACTAGGTTAGGCATAGTTTTCTCATTTTGTCATCTGTGTCTCGATAGACCTTGGTAGCTACGTTAGGTATCACAAATTTTTTGTTCTTACCTTAATGACACTTGAGAGAAATCTCATTTCTAGCTGAGATATTAGAAATGCCAATGCCATCGCTATAGGAGTAGCTTTCAAACATGGATACTCCCACAGCATCTCAGCACACAGGGTATCAAAAACCTATGAAGTTGTATGGACTGATTAACAGAAGGCCAGTATGTTGATGAGTCACATTCTCATGACCGTCGTCAGCCAGGAACATTTTCTAGTGGAGAATAGGTAAACAGGAGGGAGTCATAGATCCAGAAAAAGCTTCTGACAATAATGTCATAGTGTTACATTCTGCCCTGATATCTGAAGCTACTTGGTACAGAGTGATAAAATACAGCAGCTCCCTTCACACCAACAACTGTGGACTCTACAGGCGGCTGCTGGCCTTTCTTATCACTGTCCCAAACGATTCCTGGGAGGCAGACCTTCAGCTTGCTTGCAGATGACACCAAGCTATCAGGGAACAGTCAAAACCCTGGAGGGCAGAGCTGCCCTTTGAAAAGGCCCCTCATAAGCTTTAAAAATGGCTTGATAGAAACCATATGTTGTTCAACAAAAACAAATGTAAAATTCTGCACCTGAGTCAGAATAACCTCATATAACACCAACAGGCCTGGGGCTGACTGGTTAGAAAGCAACTTTCCTGGAACAGGCCTGGGGGTCCTGTTGGTCAAGCTGAATGTGAAAAAGCAGTGCCCTTTTGTGATAGTGAAGGCCAGCTATGCAACAGGCTGCATTAGTAATAGCAGAGTCAGTAGGACAGAATAAGTGATTAATACTCTCTACTTGCTATTTGGAGGCAGCACATGCAGTACGCTACAATTTTAGGCCCACCAGCTCAAGAAAGACTGTCAAACTGAAGCAAATCCACTGGACAGTCACTAAGTTGGTTAAGGGCTTGGAACGGGTGGTGCACCAGGCAGGTCCGAGGTAACAGATTGTTCAAGATAGATGGAAAAAAAGACTGAAGGGGAATCTAATTGCTCCCAGCAATTACCTAGAGGAGGAAAGCTAGAGATTCTTCTCAGTAAGTGCACAGCAAGAGAGGAAGTGTTCACAAGTTGCAGTAAGGGAAATTCTAATTTAACAAAAAAGGCACAGAGATTAGACACTGAGACAAGTTTACCCAGAGAGGCTGAAGAATCTCCATCCTTGGAGACATTCAGAACTTACTGGGCAAGAGCCTGAGCGACTTCAGAGGTAGCCCTGCTTTGAGCTGGGTGTAGGATCAGATGACCTCATGAGGTACTTCCCATCTTAAATTATTCTCTTATTCTGACATGACACCTGTCTGGCACATACCTACAGACATAATCAATCTATAATTTTGGGTCTGTAAAATGTCTCCAAGCATAGAAGTTGGTATTTGCTGCTTACTGGGGCTCCCCACTTAGACAAAACAGTGGTTTAAAATAATTATTTCACGGACACGTCAGTTATTATTAAAGGTACAATGATTCAATTCTGAGCTTGCCAACCATCTTTGCTCATGAATAAAGTCACCTAACAACCATCTCTTGACATGAACAAAACCACAAAAACATCCTCTGTACAATAAAAATAGTTTTAATTATATCTGAAATAGACTCCTGCATTCTGATCTTCTTCGCTCAAAGGTGGGCATCTGCTTTGTCCTGCTGACTGCGATAATGGAAAACAAGGGCTGGGACACTTAACCAGATGAGGAGCTTATTGAGCAAAACTGACAGTAGGAACCAGAGCACTACTCATTCCAGAAATTTTCAGTTATGAAATGGCTCTTAAGAGCCATTGCAGCCTTATGTCACTTCAGAGCAACTGAACTCATTACAGTCTGTATCAACCTCTAAGCAATTTTAGATTATGTCCACCGACAATTGCTCCTTTAAGACTATTTCATTCTGCTTTCGATACAGAAAGTCAAATGGAACCGGATCAAAAAAACCACAGAATGTCACATGTGGTACAAAGCAATTAAAATACAGAAACATCAAGTGAACGTGAGACAGAGGAAATACAAAAGTGAAAAGTAGTTTAGGAGATTGATGTCAAAATCATAAAGAATAATATTACCAATCCCCCCAAAATATACAGTTCTAAACTAAAACCACTCAGTTAAGACTGGAAAAAACTGTTTTGTGGACATGCCCAGTCTGCTATACTGATTAACAGCAATGTAAATCTTTATATAGCTCTACAGAAAACACCACCAATTCTAAGAAAATATCTATAAGATACAGAGTTATCTGTATGCACAAAATTATCATCTACAAGTATAAAATTACAATGAGTTCTTATGCAGACACATCCTTTTCCAATAGATGTTTAGTTTCTATGGTTTCATTGGGATGTATTTCAAACTGACAGATATTTTGCTTGATATCTAAACATGTGTCTTGAGCTTCAATGGTATTACTTTCACAGATAAACCCTTGTTGTTCTCACACAATATGTGTCTACATCAACTGTTTGCCATCTATTTTCTTTTTGTTGGGTCCATACTCTGTGTTCTATTGAATAAAGTATGGTTCCTCCATGATTCAACCCTAATGCTACAATGGGATATATAGTAAGTACTGATACATTATATATTGTTAAAACAAAAACTGTGGCTTTTTGGGTGACAGAGTCATAAGTGAAATTCACTGGATACCACTATGGTTGGAATTCTCTTTCAAATTCATTTGCGTTATTTCAAATTACTTTTTGAATCTTGGGTAAAATGCCTTCTGCATCTTCTCTTATAATTGCTGCTACTGTAGAATTGCACATGTATATAGCTAAGCACTAATGAGATACTGTTTTGGACTATTCTGACTGTATCTATAATCAGCTGGTGGTCTTTTTCATTCTCTCCCATTGGGGCGTTATATCAGACAGGGGCCATTGATTAGTCCCTAATGCTAACAGAGAGGATCCGAAGGAGTGTTCCAGTTTGTCCAGCTCACTAGATGTCATGCTGAGTTTGCTTGCGAGTACTTCAGCATCTATACCATATAAGGACAATTAAGTCATGCTCCTAATCCTGAGAGGACACTAGTCATACTTCTTTTTGTTCGTTTGGCAGGGGACAGAGTTTGTCCATGTAGCCAAGCTAAGCCACACTGTGGAGGGTGGACTTATGAATGGTGCACAGGCCAATTTAATGGAGGAAATATTTATCTGCATTGACAACTCTACTCATCTTAACAACCATGAGGGATTAAACAATATTTGTTGCTGACCCACATTTTTGATAGCATATGGCCCAGTTTCAGATATTTGTGTTGTCAGCTTCCCCATTCACAAGGGAGCTGAAGTTGGTAATGTAGTAGTTGGGAGACAGTTGTCAATACTGGCATAGTAGTTCCACAAGTTACATTGACAAGTATCCTATTAACATTTAATCTAGGATTCTCCCACACACAAGACCTGGAGTCTAGCAGTAAACAGCAGCTGGCTTTATTAAAATACTATGATTTTTTCCTACTAGTCAGTTCTAGCAAAATTAAATTCAGAGCTGTATCCGTTTCACAGCAAAAGACAAGAGTTTTTCTTTCTGGTTCCCTAGTGACCGGAACAGCTACTCCCTTACAACCTAGGTAGACTCTCTTCCCTTTATTATCAAGAACTTCTGTCCACTTGGGATCACCCATCCGTTTTATATTTAGCCATGCTGCTGTGGTTGTCGGGGTTGTCATCATCAAGAGTAGTGAGATGTCTCTCTTCATTGTTACCGTTGCAAGTGTTCTTCAGAGTTCGATTATTTGTCAGCTGGTTGGCTATCCACCACTCATTTGACGTGTGAGTGGTGTATCCAATTTTGTTTTCCTGAAACTTTGACAGCAAAGTAAGAACATAGTGAGACAGTATATGGCCACTGCCATTTTGGTTCTAGCTTAGACTTTTGAGAAAATCTATCTGAACTTTTTCCACAGGCTGTATACCATATACCTGTACTTCAGACAGTATAGATTGGTACCACTGAGCATGTTTGACATGGTCTGCAAATTGCTTCTTGCATGCTTATACTGGATCAGTCATTCATCTCCATCTAGCAGGCTAGTCTTAGCTGGGATATAAGTCCCTGGTATGGCCAAATGTTTTCCAAAGAGAATTTCTGCTGGCATTAGTCCTATGGGTTGTCACAGGGCATTTTGCACATCCCATAGGGCTAAGTGCAATGTGTCTGCCCACCTTAAACCAGTGTTTGTGGATATTTTAGCTATCTTTTCTTTTAAAGTTCTGTTCATTCTTTCTACCTGTCCTGATGATTGCAGGTGATAGGGAGTGTGCAAATTACTCTCTACACCTAGCAATTTATACAGTTGACTAATTATAGTTGCTGTAAAATGGGTACCCCTGTCCAGTTCAATTGATTCAGGAACTCCATACCTGGGTATAATTTCCTTTAATAATGCTGTCACTACTCCTCCTGTGTCTACTTTTCTCCTGGGGAAAGCTGCTACCCAACCTGATAGCTGATCTACTATAACTAGTTTGTATCCACTGGCAGATGGCGTATCTGCATTATCTATTTATAATTGCTGAAAGGGGAAGTTGGCCTATGGTGGTCCCCCTAACTGAGCTCGGCTTGAAACTTGAAAACTTTTGACAGATCGGGCAGCTGCTGGTGATTCCTTTTGTGGCAGCATGAACTCCTGGTGCTGTCCATACTTTTCAAACCTGGTTAGCCACCACCTCTGCTCCTCCATGAGCTTTGTCATGAAACCACCTGGTCATGGTACTTAAATTTTTCTTTGGCAAAACCGGCTTTCCTCCAATTGTCCATATTCTGCTGTCATCTTGGTTTGCTTTTCACCTCTTCCACTGTTTCTTCTCTTCTGCTGAAGAGTCCTTTTCAGATATGGTTTTGGGGTTTGTTAAATTTGGCCATTCATTCTGATTTTTCATTGAAATTGCAACCACATGCTCTCTCAGAGGTTGCCGGGCTGCAGCCTTTGCAGCTGCATCAGCTAAGGCATTTCCTTTACTAATTTCTTGGTATGGGCTGGGCAGTGTATCACAGCAATTTCTTTGATTAGCTAAACTGATTTCAGCAAATTGCACATTTCCTCTTCACTGGATACCCTTTTCCCTGATGACGTGAAAAATCCTCATTCTTTCCATAATATTCCTGTTGCACAGCAAACCCTGAAGGCATACTGAGAGTCTTTGTAGATATTGTTTCCCTTTCCCTAGATGAGCCGCACACATCAAGGCTATCAGTTCTGTCCCTTGGTCCCTTGTGCGCTCAGCCTGGCTGGGAGTGGTTCAGCTTCCATCACCTGCCCTTAGCTGACCATGGCATACCCAGTCCCTTGTTTTCTGTGCAAGTAGTAGGATGAGTCACCTACAAACAGAGCTGGATCTGGATTCTGCAAAGGCACATCAGTTAAAGCTGTTTGTGGTTTGCTGGAAGTAAGCATTACCCGTTCGCAGAGATGATGTTCCTCCCCTTCACCAGACAGTAGTAACAATACTGTAGTGTTCAGAGTATGGCATCTCTTCACAATGACATTATCTGCCATTAGGAGAATTAGTTCATACCTATGTGCCCGTCGCGGTGACAATGCTCAGGCCGCATATTGCTTCAGTAGTATTTCTACTTCATGTGGGACATAAACTGTCACTGGATGTCCCAATATGAGCGGGTGACTCCTCTCCAATATAGCCACCGCTGCTGCTGCTGATTGAATACAGGCTGGCGCCCCTGCCTCCACTGGATCAAGCTGAGTTGAATAATAGGTGACTGGCCTGTGATGTGGGCCCAGTTTCTGCATTGTTACTTCACTTTCTATCCCTTTTCACTCATATACATGCAAATTAAAGGGTTTTGTATAGTCTGGCAGTGCTAGGGCTGGAGCTGATGCTAATGCTTCCCTTATTTCTTTAAAAGCCTCTTCCTTTTCTGGTCCCCATGTAATCCGCTCTACTTCTTCATCCTTTGTAGCCCCTGTTAAAGGTTGGGTCAATTCTCCTAATCCTGGGATCCACGGTCGATAGGACCCTGCTGTTCCCAGGAATCTTCATATCTGTCTCTTTGTGATAGGGCATGGGAGCTTAATTATGGTTTCTATTCTTTCAGGATCTATTTTTCGATGGCTCTCCTTTAGGATAAATCCTAAATATTTAACCTCTTTCTGACACAGTTGAAGCTTGGATAGAGATGCATGATGTCCCATTTCAGCTAAGGTTGTATATAAATGAACAGTGTCCATCATACAGGTACTGGGTCGCTTTTGCTTGCTAATAATAAGTCATCTCTGTGTTGTACAAGTGATGATTCTCCCATCAATTTTACATCTTTTAAATAATTTCCTAATATCCAGGAAAATACTGCAGTGCAACCCGCAAACAGTTGGGGGAGATGCATCCAGGTCATCTGCTGCCCTTTCCACATAAAAGCGAATAACAACTGACCTATTTCATCTATAGGAATGCTAAAAAATGCTGTGGTAAGATCAATAATGGTGAAGTATTTTTTGTCCAATGTGGTATTTGTAAAAGAATAGTTGAGGGGTCTGGTACTACAGGATGGGAGACTTCCACATGCTGGTTAATTGCTTGTAGAACTTGCACAAACCAGCATTCTGGGTTTCTGTCCTCATCTAACCTATTATTTTTTACTGGGAGTATCAGGGTATTGTAGGGTGACACACACAGCTTCACAATTCCTTGGGTCAAGTATCAATCTATTTGTTTCTGGATACTCTTTTCCGCTTCTTGTGGGATAGGATATTATTTATCACTGGCAGAGGCCCTTCCTTTGTTTTTATGTTTACCAGTTGTGCTGAGACCAACAACCCCACATCATTGCTTGCTTTACTCCATAATTTTGTTGGGACAGATTCTAATACCTTCAGCACTTGTAGATTCACTACTAATTATGCTTGATCCCTTTATTATTAGATCTACACTCTCTTGGGTTAGGGGTATCTCCACATCTAGGGATTGTAAGAGAGCTCTCCCCAGTGGGCTGGGGAGTTGTCCGCCAACACAAACCTTCCCCATGTGCTCATCTTCTACTGTTACTAACAAAGGTTTACTTACATTTTTTTTCCCTTCCCCCACGACCCATATATTAACACTTTGTCTGAAGACCTAGACCCCTGTTGCAGTCGAGACGGACAAAACTACAAGACAGATTCTTCTTTAAAGCAAGTTAATATCAAATCCCAAAGCAAAAAGCCAACAAAAGCCTTTATTGCTCTCCTCCTTTGTTCCTTTATACTTTTTCTACAGGGTGTACAGATTTTCCAGACCACCTACTGACACGCCCCTTCATGGATGTGTTCATACATCGCTGTTGTGGTTTGATGGAAATGAACCCTGGCTCTTGCCAGGGTGGAGAATTTAATATGCATAAGCTCATCACGCAAGCATAGTAAGATGAAAAGTTCAAAAGTTCAGGCTCCCAAGCCTTCTAGTATCGCTATCCACCTAAAACTAGTTCCAAGTACGGGGTTATCAGTTCTTCCAATGTGTCTCTTTTCTTACTGGTTCAGAGTTGTTATGCTCTCTTACTGCAGTTGATAAGCTCGCTCATCTTGCAGCTCCTCCTGTTCTTGTTTGCTCTCTCAGGGGTAGTTTGGAATCCTTTCAAGGTTGAAGTCTTTCTTTCCCAGGGCCTCAGTCCAGCTGAAGTCCCCCATAGATCCCTTTGGAATGAAGTTTAAAAGTAGTAATGTAGCTCCTGTATCTTCCAAAAATTCAACTTCTTGACCTCCCACCTTCCCAATAATATGTTTCTTTTGGTTTAATTGGGTTACCCACATATAAAGAATTTCCTGTTCCTCAAGCCCTCCCCCAAGATTCATAGGCAACCCTTCCTCCAGTCACTGTGACTGTGTATTCTCCTGAGTTAGTTCTTTTTGGTGATAGGTCCCTTCTCTTGCCCTTTCCTGGCATTCCCACCGTATGTGTCCTAACTTTCCACAATGATAGCACTCTCTCCCATCATTCCCTCCTATTCTTCTCTCTCTTTTCCAGAGTTTCAACCTGCTCCCTGTTTCCTGTCTCTTCTCCCCTTGGCCTCTCTCTGTCACTTGCAAATTTCTTGCTAATGCCGCAGCCAAAAGCTTTGCCTCTTGTTCTTTCACCTTTTTTGTCTCTTTAATCTGCTCAGCCTTTTGTCTCTCCTCAAGCCCATCCTATACGAATACATCAATACTCAAAATTTTCTGTAGATTCTCTCCTTGACACATGGGTATGTGGTCCTTAAAATATTTCCATGTATCTGGGGCCACCTGGCTCACAAAAATGCTAATCACAAGTGTGTCATTAAAGTTTTGTGGAGTCATTCCTCCATATTTCAACAGTGCTCGCCTTAGCCTTCCCCCAAAATCACAGGGATGCTCATCTGGCTTCTGTTTAATTCCTGCACCTCCATCCAGTTTACACCCATCTCTGATCATGCTCTTATGGCTTCTACCAGATTTTGCAGTCAGGTCTGACAAGCCACCCAATTTTCATCAACACTGTAATTCCAGCTTGGGTCATTTGCCGGCCATGGGGTTCAACCTCCCCCTGTCTGTCATGTTAATTCAGCATCTTTAACCATTATTTTTAATTTTTCATCAGGGTGAAAAAGTTCCTTTGATAGTATTTGAGTGTCTCTCCTATTTGAATTATGCCCTTTACATATATTTGCAAATAGTTGGCCACACCTCTCAGCATCTTCCCTGAGGTGGGGCATCTTACTTCCCCACAACGCTAAGTCACTAGGCTTCCCAGGCTGGTCCCTATAAAAGGTTAACACTGGTGGAGCCTCCACTGGGGCCCCAGGTTGCATAGCAGCAGGATTAGGAATGTGAATCAGTCATAGGAAAGAGCCCAGCGGCCAGAAGGTAAACAGGAGGAGAATAGGAAGAAGGTGGGAAAGGTGAAGACAACAGATAGGGTAGTGCTGACCCACTCACAGGATTTTCTGGTGTGGTATCTTCTGCTACTGTTACAATTACCCCCTTTTTCTTTTTTGACTTTTGTCCCAGATGTTCTCTCTCCAGACCATGCATGCCATAGATACCAGTAATCCATTTGGTATGGGTACCTATCCTCCAGCTGTCTTAAATACATTGATGTGTGTGGATCAAAGGTTTCCCAGGTTGGCTATAATTGTAGAGGGCTCCCTCCTGCCATTCTTGTAATAAATAGCCATTCATTTTGGCATAATCTGATTGCCTGCTTTTTAGATAATCCCACTGTATCATAAATTTTCTCCCAATTCAGTAAGACCTTGGCCAAGGACATCTCCTTTTCTACCCAGAGTACATTTCCCATTTCTTTTTCTTAGTATCAGGGCCTCACTTACGTGTATTTGACACCAGTCAGGCCACACACTAACCCTTTTTTTTTTCTTTCCTGCGGTTTATGCTGACCAGGCCACACACTAACTCTTTCTTCTTGTGCAGTCTGTACTGACCAGGCCATACGCTACCCAAATCTCTGGTCTTTAGTCTGCTTGGGGAATTTTAACACTCACCTTTTGGAGCCTCCCACTCCAAAAGTCCCGGGTGAGTTCACCCTCTGCCGGCAGTTGGATGTTTGGAGGCGAGAGGATCCAAGGGTGATGTCCTAGGGTCCTATCAACTGTTACAAGAGCGGCCACTGCCTGAGCTTTCACACACCTTTCAAGGAGTCACACAGACACCACCTGAGACTTTAACTGCTAGGATGGGGTCCCTTTGCACCAGGCGGCTGTGCCCCTTCCGACTCTCTGCACACACACGCTCTCAGGTGTTGCCTCTTCCCTCAGGCTCAACCCTTGGCCTCCCGAGGCAGTCAAAGCAGGATTCTTCGATGTTAAATCACTGATCCTCACTGGTTCTCGTAACACATATTTAAAGCTCCCATCCCACCTTTAAGCTCTGAAACTGGATTATCTGCTACTCCAAGTGTAGTTGTGAAGCTTTAAATGTTTGAAGAAGGAAGGATCTTGAACTTTCAGAGCTGCACCGTGATCAGTTCTAGAGCAGGATAAACAGAGCTGGTCAGATTATGCATTACAAACAGAAAATACAATAAAATTATTTTAATAAGCTGTTCTTCAATTCTGTAGTTGGTTCAGATTCTAGACAACACACTCCTTACAAGGCTTCACAGTGCAAACTTCTGCAAGTAGCAGGTTCAGAAGCGGTTTATAGCAGATACTACTGATACATGATTTGGTACTGTTTATAATAACTCAACTGGATGGCAACATTTTCAAAGGATAAGAAATACTTCTATGTAGATTTCTATTTATGCTAAAACTGTGGTATCTTTAGGTTGAACAGCCAACATATATGCAAATGGCAGGAGGCGAGGGGGACAGGGGGGTGTTAATCCAGAAAAGTCACTGTTACTCTTTTAGCTTTCATCGGAATGTTTTTGCTCAGGCAAGTCAGTCCTAACACTGATCTATATAACTCTGACATTGCTCTGCTATGAGACTTTCTGAAACAGCTTAAAAACTTAGTTCTGCACTTTCGCCACAAATACATCTATAGACTAAAAATTAACCAAAATACTATACTCCTTTTCACTGGCTCATTCAGTTCCACCATAGTAAACACTGTGTAACTGGTCAGTCAATTTTCAAAAAGCAGTCTCTGACAGTTTACTTTAATTAATCTAATGGCAAAATGCTATTAGTTATCTACTGTTATCTACTATGTGAGTATTTTGCTCTGTATGATAAATTTAATGGACCCCAGAAAAAAAAAAATACCAGTAGCTAAAACAGGTATTTGTCTTATGCTTTTATACCAGTAATACATGAAATTTCAAAGTGGCATACAAACAAATGTCTCCTGATCTGGAACAAACTTTGTACCTGCCAGCAAGGAGATCCGATTAAAAAGACCTAAATACATCTTAAAAGTAAACTTAGAGGAGAACTTGCACTTACAGAAACATATAACAGTATCTGATACGTCAGCCATGTCACCGATGCAAAACAGCTCTTAATTAAAAAATCATTTTACATTGAAGTTTTGTAGAGAATAAAACACACAGGTTCTATTCCTGGTTTTTACATTAGTGAACAGCTTCACGACAGACTGGCTGGGGCACACGAAAGCAGATTGGCTGTAAAGGGTATCTTTCTGTTTCAGTCAACAGCTTCACAGAAGATCTGTAGATCAGCCCTTGAAATCAAACAACAGTTCCTTAAACTAAGCAACATCAGTTCTTGGTCAAAAATCCATTACCATTTAAATCAAAATGGTTACTTAAAATCAAGCTAAAAAAAGAAAAGAAGGGTACTAGTTCTGATTTTGACTTGCCTTATACAGTTATGCTAAAGGAAAAAAGGGACCTGAGCCAACACTATAAAATTAAAGCTGGAAGGCATCTAATCGGTGGCTTGCATGAGGCAATGGTGCCACCCAATGTCCAGAAATTATACATAAACTTGATTTTCTTTGTTGATCCAGGAGCAAACAGGAAAAAAAGAAAAAAAACAAAACAAAACAAAACAACAAAAAAACCCTCAAAACAAAACAAACTCCCCCCCCAAAAAAACAAAACAAAAAACCCAATAAACTGTATGTAATGTTTATTTGTAATCATATCTGTATGGCAAAGCTTGGCTCAGACATAAGATTAACAGATGTGGTAAATTTCAAAACAGGCAAATATTTACTATTTCTTTTGTTTCAGCTTGAATTCTCTATAATGGATATTAGCATAGCCCAGGTAAATCCAGAAACAAGATGTCAAAACACACTTACCAGCATTTTCCTAAGGTCCTCATTATTTTGGTTTCTCACTTTCCAGGCCCACCCAGTTGGGGCCTCTCATAGGGAGGAGTCTTCAGCATGTTCCAAGCAGTGCATGGACTTTACTATGACACTGCTAAAACCAAATCTGTCGCACAACAATCTGGTTTTCAACCACAGAGCCCTGAATCTAGCCTGTGTTCAAAGGACAGTAACTTTTTAGAAAGGCTGCCATCCATAACAATAAAGAATTCAAACAAGTTATCATATTGGAAAACTTTACCAGATCAGTAATGACTGTCACTGTTAAAAGTGTACATCTCGGTTTTGTTTTGAATATTGCTCCCATCCTTCTACTAGAGGAACATTACATGACTATGTCTAAAATTAAAAACCACTTTGATAAGATTACACCTCTTTCTTGTATAAGTAATTCTAAATCTGTAAGTAAATCTAAGCAATGGATTATTTATACCCTTTTGCAAAACATGCTTTCTACACTATAAAGCATGCTGTCAGCCCTTTGAGCTGCCTTCAAATATTACAAATCATCAATAAATGTAAATACAAGAAACTACACACAGCAAGTCACTTATGTTTACACAAGCATCCACATCAAAAAAGTAATCTTCTGTTAAGATTTATATCCCTGTAGTAGAATTTTCTGATAGTTTTTCAAATATTCCCACTTGCTTGTCATTTATAAAACTATGTGTTTGTGCTGCCTTATTTTTACCATATTCATAATTGAATCTTATGGTCACCTAACAAATAAGCTCCCTTCATAGGCCCTTAATTTCCAGAATACACATAATGTTTCTTAGTCAAGCATATTCCTGGTTTTTTTTTTTTTTCCTTCAAAAGAATGATTTCCATAGCTTTGTATGTACCATCTTTGAGACATTTCTTGAGGGGAAGGGAGCAATTTGACCTGTTAATTATTCAGTCTGTCAATTTTTAACTTTCAATATTTGATATTCTATCTAACAGATTTTTGTAGCTTTAAATTTTCAAAATACATTTTATTAACAGATTTCCATGGCAGCATGTTTAAGATAGTCATATACCTGTAATAGCTTATTTATTCTGAGCATAACTATAGACATGCCATAAACACTCAAAGTAAACTTTTACAGTACTCCATTTGTGGCAATTGTTGACTTTGTGACAATGTAAGCAGAGAAATAACATATCAGCATTTATTTTTAGAAAAAAAATATACAGCTTTTGGATTTGTGTAGGCATAGGCACAATACCATGCACACACGCTTTTAAAAGGTGTTTTATTACATGCTTTTTCAAAGCATGCTTACTGTAACATGTAGTGTATATAAATCTATATAGTTAGTTATCTTTTCATGCTGTTCAGGCCTAACTGCTTACTCAGTTATTTGCAGTAAGTTACTGAGAGAAATTAGTTTCTTACTGTCTGTACAGAATATACTGATATTATGTTGGTTTTTGTTGTTTTTTTTTATGTAAGTCAAAATTTGAACAGTCTTTGAAGCGCTTGGGATATTTTCTAGTGAAAAAATAGCTTGGATTACTGTCAGAAATTCATAACAAGTACATGTCATACTAATATTGCAAGTGTTATTTTTAAAACATTCTACCAATGTTGAAAGCACAAGGAGTCTGCATAATCCATGCACATCTAATTAGCACTGAGTCACATAAATGATACATAATGATTTGGCAGCATATTGCCAGATGGTTTGCTATCAGATCAAGTAGTAATAATTTAGCTGCTTTTTCTCTATTCCCCCCCTCCCTGATTTTCATTTATACCCATTTTAATTTCTCTACTGAAAAATAACATTCAGTTCCTTTTATTTTATATTCAAAAAACAGTCAAACCCCACTGATTTATTTTTTTAAAATCCAGACTGCCTCCTTGCTTTCCAATCTTTCTGCTTTTACAACCACATTTATTTTATTAATTGCGCTTAGGCATCAGAAAGTTTATGCAATCTAATTCCATATTTACTTAAAAATCATTCTGCTCTTCACTACTTTGGGTTAGTGATGTGCAGCTAGTCACCTACACTAAATTTGTTTTATGTCATAATCCTATTGTCTAATTTTCTTATTCAAAACACTTCTTGAGTCTAAGCAACATGAAAAAAGGTTATGAGGGTATGAGGGGATTATAAACACATAATCACTCAAGTTAAAGTATTTGAGATTCATGAACACTTAAGATTTAATATTATTTGAATGTTCCTGAACTCCATAATTTTGTATCTTAAAGCATTTATAGTACACTTATGTTGCTGTAGTAAGTTTATTAAATACAAAGTAAATAAAGTGTAATTGTTCTTTTCCCTAAAATCTTCATATTTTCCAGTAGGTCAATCTGGTTGTTTTAAGTGAAAGGATGAAAACATTTGCACATCTAAGTGAATAGAATGGAGAAGTTTACAGTAACCTTGGCACCGTAACTTTTAACTTATTGTCTCTACCTTTGCATTATTTAATTTCAGTCTTAGTTTTGTGTTTTTCTAAATCCAAAGAATGCTTAATCAACATCAAACAGTAATGGTAGTTTTCCAGTAATCAAAGCAAACATTCACAATCACAATTTTTGAGGAATTCATGTTAACCTGAAAAGCAAAGCCTGCTCCATTTTAGTTCATGTTTTATAAGAACATAAATCTATTAATGGGTGTGAAAATTAAAAAAAAAAAAAAAAAGAAAAAAAAAGTCACAAGAAAAGGACACCCTTTTATTTGGATTAAGAATTTACTTTTGAGCTAAGTTTTATTCAGCGTGTCAGGAAGATAAAGCATCACCCCCTTGGTTACTCTGGGATTTGGATCCACGTTATGCTGTGCGGTAAAGTATGCTGATACATGGGCAGAGGCGTGAAGCGTCACATTAGAATGTGCCAAGTACTGAGGCTTTTATCAAGAAGCATGCAAAAAATCAATCAAGTCAGGTTTATTTGCCTTACCCGAGAGACTGTGCATTTTGTTTAAAGTGGATATTCCCCACAGTAGGGATGCTCTGAACCATACAGCTCAGATTTCAAACCTTCAGAAAGCAGTGCCTATTGGTTGCTATGCTTCAGACTGCTTACACTACAGTGTTGGTGACATACCCTCTTCATTCTTTCTTTCTTTCTCCAGGATAAGTATGCAGATTGAAGTATTAACAAAGATAATACTGTAGAACATTATCATTAACACTTCCTATACAGAAGAGACCAAAAAAAGGCCAAATGAAAATGCTTAGCTATTTTACAAGCATAATGTGTTACCTATTGCTTCATATAGTTGAATAAACATTTGGCATTTCATATTATTTTCCTTACTACTATCCTCTTTTTCACTTGATTTACAAAATGTTTATATACACAAAAATAAATAGCATACAGTGGTAACATAGTGGTATGAAAATCAGTGTAAAAATGGAGCTGCACTGCAGCATTGTACAGCAAGGGTGAAACTACTGGAGCTACCTAGTGAATAAATTCGTATTTCCAGAGAACCATAACTTGATAAGAGTATCAGTCTTTCTTTGGAATAAGCAATGATCTCAGATGCCCTTTTCCCTTTAAAACTTAGCCTGGAACCCAGGAACAAATGAACCCTAATCTCATTGGGTTTGCACTAAAGACCTTTTCAAATGATGAGAGACAGAAATGCTGCAGAAGCTTAGATTGGCCAGCATGCCCATCATGCAATACCATAAGAGCCAACTACTCATGGTGTCAGAATGCCAGCTGCAGCAAAGCTGGCCTAGGCAACCTCTAAATAGATTAGAATGATAACGTGAGCGGGAATGCAGTTCAACCCACAACTGGAAAGTGAGAACATACATCAGGTCCCCAGAGAAATGATAGAGAGCCCTATTTACTTGTAATGCAATGTTTAGACGTTGCCTGCCTATGCTGGGATGGGCTTTCCTGTTTTCTGTTTTAAATAAAATATGAAGATTATGTACAAAGAAGGCTGCCTCTACTGACCCAGCAGAGCCCCTGTATGTCTCTGCTTGGGCCCCTGGCAACACAGCAGAAATCCTAAGTACTCAGTAGATTCCTGTGTTCTGTTCTGTGATGCCTGGCCTTCCACAGGGACATTAGCCAGTCCTCTTTAGTTCACTTAGGTCATGTTTTATAATGGTAATATTCCCTGTATAGACACTAATGTCATTCTACCTCCAAACCCCGTGACAGCTTACCAGAATTGGGACTGGTTTAACAGATGAGATAACTCCTGTTTCCATGTCAAACTCAGTTTCTTAACACCCTTATTAATGCTCTGGTAGAGGCCACAACATACAACATCCAGTACTAAACATGAAAATAATTCTTTAAAGGCCTGACCAGCTACCATTTTAAAGCATTGCTTGCACTGATGAAGGCCAGATTTCTCTTTTCTCCAAGTCAGAATGTGGACATGTTTAAAGAAGCCCTTATCTGTCACAGACAATAAGAGCACTTACATAGCTGAACTCCCTGTGTGTGACGAAGAATAAAGGAAAATCCACAACAGATACTTTTTTGTGACCAAACCCCCTCCTTATTTACCATAAACTAAACACCTGAGTAGACAGAATATTTGGGTAGACTAAGCAACACTCATCCTAACTGTGCAAGGCAATCATAAAAATTTGAAAAACATGGGTCAATCATTACGTTCAGGTAAGAAGCTGCAATAGTTGGTGCATTGCAAAACCACAAAGGCTGAAATCAAGCAACTGTGTGTAAGAATCCAATATCCCACTGAACAATGAGAAAGCAGGAACCACAGTGCCTTCTGCTGCCCTTCCCAGCAGCATTAAGATCCCAGACTACTTGACAGGTACCAAGGAGAACATTACAGAAATTTCGCATCAGGCCAGCACGTCTATCCACATGGCCATCCAGTAAAGGCTGATGTGACAACCAAAGGGAAAGGCAGAACATCACTTTTTCTGTTTCTACACTGATAAGCTTTTCAATGCAAACCCCAGCAGAAGTTAGTTACAGTGTTTCCCCACCCCCTCATATGAGATAGTTAATTGTCCCTGTGCAACCCATACTATCTCTAGTTCAGAAAGGAGTGACACCCAGAGCCTCTGCATCATTGCAAGAAAGTACCAAGGGAGTTTTCTTCTGGACTTTTAAAATAAAGTTTCTCATCTCACCTTTACAGTCCTTGGTAAATGACAGTTTTAATGATTCTAATCCTGCCGGCTCTGTCCAGGGCATCAGTTTATCCAGATAGATGCGAGTCTTCTCACCGTCAGGCCTCACCAGCGTGTTAACCTGAGCCAGTAAATGCAGTATCATTTCTTGATGGCTCTTTGATCTTGCATTTGTTGGCCCTCATCAATAATGAAAACCAGGAGGTTCTTATTCACGTCGTAATGGTCAAACTTGTTCCTCCACAGAGGATTTCCTGCTGGTACAGGGGCCATGTCCACAGCCGCAGGGTGTCCAGCATACAGAATGCTGGCAACGAGCCGCACCGGCTGCCCTTTCAGAGCAGCCCTCACTGCTGTTTCAGCTGCCTCAGGCCCAGCCGTAGGGACCATCTCAAGGAAGCGTCTTAGTCCTCAGCAGTTCTCATCTCCCCCCTATTCCCTCCTATATCCTCTCAGCAGTTCTCATCCTCTCCCTATATCCCCTGATACCACTTCCAGTTCCACAACGGGAACTCGCCTCACAGAGAGCAAGTCACTATCACACGTGATTCTGCTCTAGGCCAAGTAAGAAAAACATTATTCCTATACTGGGATCCCAGTTCACCAAAGCTATAGCTCAACCACTGCACTGAACAACACTGTACTGCACCATCAGACAGATGGTGCCAGCAGAGTAACTTCCAAATTCACTGCTGAGCTTAACATTTTTCTCCCTTTAGAGACCAGCTGCAAATCTGGGCAAACAGTCAAGTTTTTCTTATTTCTATTCAAGGATAAACAATTTACAGCAAAGGAGAAAAAGCAAAAGGAATGTTTGGTATCTACTTTTATCATCTACGGTGACACTTGAACTAGCGGGTATGCTGTATATTCATCATTTGCCACAACAGGATTTTCTAAACAATCACTGAAAATGCTAGGCACCCAGCTTTTTGTCAGATAGGGCAACGGCTGACATACAGATAACTGGTAATAAAGGGGATGGATTTTAACTAGCTCGAGAAAAGTATTATCCAGGATGCAAGGACTCTAGATGCATATGAAGGTGGTGGGAGTATTTTGAGCATTTCAGTACCACCCAGGAAACAGCAGGATATTTAACCATCCAAAATACTCTGAAGAAGTCTACCTCCTCATTTAAAATTGGAAGTGCATTATCAGGAATACTTACCATGTCAAGTAGGGACAGGAAACTTCATTGACATACACATACGTCTTGGTGTTTGGCCAACCTGACAGCTTATCCCGAAGTTAAAAGTTGCACCCTCAGCTAGTCACACAATGGTCCCAATGGATTTTTCAGCTATGTGGCTCCTGAAAGAAGCAAGCATTATTTGAGGGGACCAATTCCTTCCTACATATATTCAGGAGGGTTTAAGATCCAACGCAGAGCTGTATGTTACTCAACTCTGAAACAAAGCTTTAGCAGAGATAGATTGCTACAGCACAGTACTTGGGATTACGGGCAAAATACTGACGTTTTGCCTCTTCTACACTGGGACACTCAGGACTCTGAATCCCTCCCTGCCCTTTGTAACAGCCAGGGCAGGATACGACAGATGTACCATCGACAACC
Organism: Tyto alba; assembly: GCF_018691265.1. NCBI lineage: Eukaryota > Metazoa > Chordata > Aves > Strigiformes > Tytonidae > Tyto > Tyto alba. Next base: position 23,924,944 of record NW_024881282.1, on the reverse strand, counting down.
AAAATCAAGACCTATGTACCTGCCATGCCTCCATACGGAGCGGGTGAGGCTAAGGCCTGCCTGTAGCAGGGTATGGGGTCCCGAACAAACAGCTAGAGCTAAACTGTGAGGAGGCAACAAGCATTTATATCATAGTGGGCTGTGGCACTGGACACAGAGAGAAAAGTCCTCCTAAGGAGAGCAAGATCTGTGGCACTGATACACTCAACCTGGGCTGTTAATTTTTGCTAGCCCTAAGAGCACCCCAACAGCACACAGGGGACATACCTGGGACAATGTGATAGCTGACTCTACAGGGAGGTTTCCCAGTGTGTTAGTGGCGTAAGGATACGGTCACAGACAGCTGCTTACTCCATTCTCCCCCACATAGAGGCTCAGCAAGGTGCAAGCTCCCCGACCGGCAGAGCACCGCTGCCCCCGGTTCCCTCACTCGGCCCCCGCAGCGCGCTGCCCCCGCGGTGGGCAGCCCCGCCGTTCCGCCCAGGCCGCCATAGCCGGAGCCTCCCGCCGCCGCCGGCTCGTCCCGCCCTGCGGCCGCCGAGGCGGGCACCACAGCGGCGCGCCGCCATTTGCAGCGCCTCAGCAAAGCCTCAGCGCCCACACGGCCGACCCCTACAAACCCTTTTATTTAATTTTCCTCGGTTTTTTTGTTTGTTGGTTTTTTTTTTGTTTGTTTTTTTGTTTTTTTTTTTTTTTTGTCAGAAAGCAGCAGCAGACCTCTCCCCGCTCCCCGCGCAGCGGAACCGTTTAACGGTCACCACCAGCCCGGCGCGAGACCCCGCCCACCCCCACCCAGCTCCCGCTTGCCCCCGCCCCTTCCCGCCTCGCCCCGCCCCCGCCCCGCCCCCGCCCCTCGCGGGGCTGGCGGCGTCCGCGGTCGCCGTGAGAACCGTCTGCGTCACCCGGCCCCGGCGCCGCTGATTGGCTGGAAATTGTTCGAGAACGCCGCCGAAGGCGGAAGCGGAAGCCGCACGTGGAGCCGGTGAGTGGTTGCCGCAGTTTCTGGAAACTTCGCCTCATTGTCATATTGAAAGCGGCGGGGCTGCCTTCCCCCCCCCCTTTCCCCCTCCTCTCCCGCCTGCGCACGGAGCCGCCGCGCTCTTGCACCGGGGCCGGCGGCCGCAGCGCCGGGAGGTTGCACCGGGGCCGGGCGGGGGCCTTCCCCCCGGCGGCGGGGCGGCCATGGCCGTGGTGGGCTTTGACCTGGGCTTCCAGAGCTGCTACATCGCCGTGGCGCGGGCCGGCGGCATCGAGACCGTCGCCAACGAGTTCAGCGACCGGTGCACGCCGTGAGTGAGGAGCGCGGGAGGCGGCGGGGTCCCCCACGGGCGGGGGATGCAGGAGCCGGGCGGCGGCTGGCGGAGGACCCACGCTGGAGGCTTCCGTGGGGTGGGGGGTATGCCCGGTGTGTGGGGCACTCGCCGCCTTTTCACGGGTCCCCCCGGGGGGTGCGGGGCCCCGCTGCGTGTCCCTCTGTGTCGCGTGTGTGTCCGTCCGTCCGTGTTTCCTCTCCCCCCCCCCCCGCCAAACCCGAGACGGGGTCGGAGCGTGTCCTGCGGGCACCGGCCGGGCGGCGGAGGCCAGCCCACGGCGGGGAGGTTTCTCGGCTCGTGGCGCGGCAGGCGGGGAAAGCCGGCGGCTGCGAGGTGGATCCTCGTGGGGGCAGCCGGGTTTAAATGGGACACGGGGACGCCCCACGCACACGCTCTCAGCGGTCGGGTGGTCTCCTGCATCTGGCCCGGGGTCGCACTTCTTTGACCTGAAATCAGGTTAGGGAGCCTCCGGCTCCAAGCAGGAGTTGTAAAGTTACGAGAAGCTAAACGCAGTTGGGGAGGATGGCAGCCTGGTTGCGAGCTCTTAATTGTAATCATCGTGTTCGGATAAAGCACCGTGAAAAGTCCTGGATTCAAGCCAAGACTTTTAAGATGGGTGAGAATCTTATTGCAGTGTTTTACCGCAAGCTGGAAGAATGGCACTTCAACAGAAAGACTCTGGTGTTTTAGCTGCAGTTGTAGAAAACGGATCCGTGACAATCCTCCGTCGCGTTTATTGTCAGTCCTGAGTTAATTAGCCTGTTCTTTTCAGATCGGTGGTTTCGTTTGGATCCAAAAACAGAGCTATTGGTGTCTCAGCTAAAAACCAGGTAGGTTGTTTCCTGACACTTGTGCAGAACAATAAATCAGCCAGTGCGAACTGTTCAGGTACCAGTGGGTGTAAAGAGTTGGCTTGCTGTAGTTAAAACCGAGAAACTTCATTTTCCTTGTCAAGTCTTTTATTTTAGAAATGCAGTGCTATGCTGCCATGCTTCCTTCAGAGAAATGCAGGATGTTTTTGCTAGAACGTTATTGCTCTCTCTTTCATTAATGGTAATATTTTCCAACTGAATGGGTTCTGACAACTTTAGGTCATTGGGTTTCTTTTCCTAATGGTTGTATGTAGGATTTTCCTTGTGCTTGAAGGAAATAATTTTAAATGCTGTGTATAGTTTCTTAAAATTAGATGTAAAGGGGAGAGTCTTGGCTCAGTTTCTTAAAGCTATTTAGGTATCCTACTACCTTTTGTTTCAATAAAAGGGAAAATTCTTTGTTTTTAAAGGTGTAAGTCCTTAGTTGTTTTTTTTTTTTTTATTTTCTTTCGTTGAGGTGCTCTGAAAGATTTAATGTTTAATGAAATAAAGTAGTATTTTCAGTTTAGAAGAGCTGAATTCTGACAAATCTCAGAGTTACTAAATGTAATGGTTAAATAAATCCTTAAGTATTGTGTTGTAGGTTGTTACATAACTGCTGCTGGTGGAGACCAAGCGTGCAGCCTTGGCTGGCCTGTGCGGATCTCATGTAGTAAAAGGACTGCAGTGGGTTTCCATGGAGAGAGCACTGAAGACTTTTTTTTTCCCCCACTGTAGTAGTTCCCCTCTTAATTTTGAACAGCTGAGGCAATACAAATAGGTTACATGTTCACAAGCACACATACACTTTCAGTTACAGGTTAATGTTTGGAGTAATAAAGTAAATACATATGTTTGTGTTTTTTCCTTAAAGTTAATTTTAGTATTGCTTTCGTTTATTTGACTGCTTCTACTGTTTCAAGTTGGAAACTACTATGATTATCAGTGTGCAAAGATGAGTTGTTACTCAAAACTGCAAGTGATCTGAATCTTGTGTACCCTTGAAAGTGTTTCAGTATTGTTAGATTATTCCAGTAAATGCTGTTGAAAATGTGAAGTAAGCTGAAAGTGAAGTAGATTCTGTCTCTTGATTTGCACTTAAAAGCATGTATTTGTAATGATGAACATCTGACTTCAGTTGCCTTCAGACTAAACTTTACAAGATGTTAATAAATTGAGTCTTTAATGCTTGGTTGTCCTAGCAGTTGAAACTAAGTATTTTTGCTAGAAGAAAATAATGTGATGCCTAAATGCTCTGAAATCTTTTATAATTTTATTTCTCTTGCTGTAAGTGGTCCAGTTTTGCTGACCACCTGAGATGCAAATCATGTTTCTTTTGTAAATGTAGAAGTTGCCTGACGTGGACAGCTGGCAGTTATATTTTCAGTGTCCTAGGGTGTAGTAGCTACTTAAATCAAGGAGTAAAATGATCCCTTTCATTTGAATGAGTTTCTTAGTTTAAAAGAAACAAAACCAAAGAACAACAACAACAACAAAAAAAACTCAAACCAAAAATAACAACCAAAAAAACCCCACCAAAAAACCCCACAAAACAAAAGGGGAAGAAAAAAAGATTTTGTCTGGTGACTTCAACAATGTGATTATGTGTGAGAGAGCTCATAATACTCAGAGGTGTGCTGTATTACTCTAACACTTGAGGAGCTGTTGGAGCAAATTTTCAGAGAATTCCTGTTTCCTTTAGCTAAGTCTGGTAGCATTGGAGATGAGAGCAGTATGCTAGTTAACAGACCATAATTCTCAGCTTTCTTAATTGTGACTAAGCAGGAAGATATTAAAACATGCTACAGACCTAATGGCATACAATTGCTCTAAAAATATCTTAAGATTGTTCTCTTAGAAAAGGCTCTGAGGTTAATTCTAAATTAGGCTATAAAAGCTACCAGAGTGTGTGTGCTGCTCTGCCCACTGTATGGTAATAATTTTTGCTTCTATGTTCTTCAGCAATATGGCTGTGAATTACGTAGCATTCAAGTACTCTGAAGTTCTGGCTAGTCAAATAAATGAGACCATGTCAGGAAATGATCTTGGACACAGCAACCTGAATACTCTATTGCATTAAAGTACTGGAATACTTCCTGGCATGATTTTTGGCCTGTACTAATTCATGCTCTTACTAAGAATTGCTGAGCACTATTTGGCGATTAGAATAAACCAAGGATGATTCCTGCTAGGGAATTTGGGTGTGACATTTTCCACACACAGCTTTCTAAAAGTTAGTTTAATATGGCCTGCTTCTTTGTCAGGGCCTGCTTTTTTTGTTGAACTGTCATAGTTGCATAGTTTTCTAATATAGGATGTAGCTCAAGTTCTTCAATTCCATGATGGAAAATTTTGCATGCAATAAGAAACTGATGCTTTCCTTGGAGAGTAGTGAATGCTAGAAATCTTTCTCTGTATGCTCATCATTTGAGTTATCATCCTGCAATCTGTTGGTGCCTGCCTGAATCTATTCTGGGGAGAACAATGCCCTTTTATCGTTTCTCTCCAATAGAATAGGATTCATTCTACTCTGAGATACTTGCAGTATCTCTTTTAGGCCTGTCTAGTTGTCTATTTTTTTCTGCTCTGCATTGCATTCCTGATAAAGAATGCTTCTCTAGGTCAGTTGGTTCCAGGGGGAGCTTGCACTGTAGTTTAGCATATACTTTAAGCTGGCATTGTTGCCAAAAAAGTTATAATTTCTTGCTGTTGTCGATGAACTGTGTCCTTTGGTGTGGTGCAAGAATTTGAGTGAGCAGGGAATAGCTGGGGGAAAACAAGTAAGTACTGAAATGTATGGGGAGATTTATCAGCCTGAAACTTAGTAACTGTGAAAACAGTTGTTTGCACTTAATGTAATGGTATTTAAAGTGAACAGCTGGAGGTGAGGTGGCTGGGATTGGAGTGCCAGTTTACAAGCATTGCAGCTATTTGTGAAGCTGGCTCCTATTTTTAATAGTTTGACTTCTGTCTAAATTAGCTGACTAAAGTGGTATGCACTATAGATCCTGTTATTGCTCACCTGATTGCTTCAAGGTTTTGGAGATACTTGTATAATCCTCGTAATACTTAACATATAATGGTCTGTAAGTATTTGTGTTCATCCCTGACTCACATAAACTTCTTTGGTAATGAGCTGATACAAAGTACCAGATAGTAATTACAGGTGTTACAGAAACAGATGTGACCAGTGAGCAGTTGTCTTGAAACTTAGCTGATGCTTGGGGACATACAGAGCAGTACTGAACATTGCAGATCGATTAAGTGTGGATTTCTAAATACCCTGTCTTTCTTCACAGCAAATTACTCATGCCCATAACACAGTGTCGAACTTCAAGAGATTCCATGGCCGTGCATTTAATGATTCTTTTGTTCAGAAGGAAAAAGAAAAGTTGAGCTATGATTTGGTTCCTATGAAGAATGGTGGAGTTGGAGTAAAGGTAAATTTGAAGTGTATTTGGGGGGGGGGTTAAAGCTAAATTTAAAAGCTTACATTTCAGCATCTAGTCATGAAAATATAGGTTTTATTTAGTTACCCTAAAGGTTTTCTTTAACCTTTCAGTTAAAATGGAGCTCTTCTCTGAATAGACAGCTTAATCTTTAAATAGTGGATGTTAACTATCAAATTAAGGTTCATTTGCAAGTAATTACTGGAGTGTAAGCTTCCCTTTTGGCACATTGCACATCAAGCTCAAACATCCCGGCAGAAAAACTGTTAAGATAATTACGAGGTCATATGGTTTTACTTCAAAGTATTAACCTTTCTGTCACTTGTGTGGAATGCATTGCAACAGTCTAATTATGAGGTTAGAAATTCCTTATAAAGTAGTAAGAACTCTTCTTTGGAATAATTGCTGTAGATGGGTGACATACTTGTCTTTAGTGGACTGCCTGGTGTAAATTACTATTGACAGATGACTCTTGCTTTCATTTCAAGCAGTTTGCTGATACAATGTCAGCTTTTCCTAGAATAGGTGCAGTTAATAATATTGTATTCGCTTACAGAAGTATATAAAAATACTGATACTGAAGCCTTGCTGATGTAACAGGTGATGCTGCTTCACTAATGAAAACCCTATCATAGGGCTGTGCATTTAATTTGTTGCTTTTCTTCATATCTTGAACTGGTGCCTTGAAATTTAGGTATAGATCAGGCCTAGGTAATGAATAGAGAACAGAAGAGATTATTCATTAGAAAGGATTCTGACTGGAAGGGTAATTAAGCATTACAAAAGAGGAGTTGCTTTTTCTGATGGTGTTTGTGACTTGTGAGGTTAACAGATAAATTCAGACAGAAATTAATGTTTTCCTTTAGTTACGGTGTGTGTAGGAGTCTTCCGGTATGAGAGTGTAGTATTGGGAGAACAGTGCTACTTTGTATTTCTCCTTTGTTCTCTGGCTGTTTGGAGAAAAAAATAAAGAAAATAGTGTTTTTTTTCTATTCAACTGTGGTTAAGTTTTAAGACTTTATTCAGTAAATAACATTCAGTAAAGGTGGGATGTTTAGAGAACAATTTTTCTATTAAAATTGAAATGTTTAATTTTTCCCCAAATTGGACTGATGTGAATAAAAGGAGAGTGCTGTTTTCAAGAATCCCTTGTAACATGTTCCTTCGCTTCATCATTGTCATTTATTCCATTACACAGGAAAATGGTGATTCAATAATAATTTCCTGGTAAAGGAACAACAAATAAACTTTTTGCTGAGATTCATCTTAAGCTTCTAGTTGTCTTATGTATATAGGTGAACTGTTGTTGCACAGTTCTTTCAGCAACTCTTCACATATTTGAGCAGAAGCAAAAAAGTGTTAGGGGAAAATAGCAAGTAATTCTGGACTTTTTTTGTAGTTGGCAGCAGTTTGAAAATTGTTAGCTATTTATACTTTTCTGGTATAATGCAGTGTGACCATGTCTAGCTTTGGTCACATTTTAGATGTGTGTCACTTCTTAAATCACTTCCTAGCCAAATCTTTCATCTATAGATTTGAAATGGTTATTGATGTTTTAAGTCAGTGAACATGGAATTACTGCTTCTGTAGACACTCAACTGGGAAATTGAATTGTAAAGTGAAGTTCTATAATGAAATTAAGCATGTTCTGATTGATAGAGTATTAGTCATCAGTGTATCAAAACCCATTAAATGTAAGTAATTTTTCCTCTAGTTGAAATAATGGAATTTTCACATACTTCTTCTATCCAGGTCATGTACATGGATGAGGAGCATATCTTCAGTGTGGAACAAATATCGGCTATGTTATTGACTAAATTAAAGGAGACTGCGGAGAGTAACCTGAAAAAGCCAGTAACAGACTGTGTTATTTCTGTAAGTAGTTGTAGTGCACAGGAACATTATGTCTTTTAACTTCAGCTATTGAGGGCATTTTGTTTCTATTCATGTAGTGTGAAAAAGAACACTGCACAAGCACTTACAAAGGGATTAATCCTAACTAGCTTTACAGCTTTTGACTTAAAGAAATCCCAGGACCACTTCATGACCTACTTCATGAACTCATTCTTTTGGGGATATCTGAACTTTTGGACCCAGAACACTTCTGGGATCCAGGTATATACCCTTCTGCTGTAGCTTGTTTCTGTGACCAAGTGCACTAATTACTCATGAAAGACACCTTTGCTTATCAAAGTTTGCCTTCTGGCAGCTGAAAATGTTAGTTTCTGTCTTGTCTATATTCATCCTCTCTAAGTTAGGGTTTTTTTTGTTTTTGTTTTTTTTTTTTTCCTATTTATGACGGCACAGAAAATGACCTCTGATAAAGAACAGTCATTCAACTTCAAAACCTGAGTATAAAATAACATCTGCCTCTGTTCTCAATGACTGTTTGAACGAGTCTGTCTCAGATTGCATCTAGGAATATTTAGTTCTGTTATTAGAGTTTGCTTTCCAGTTGATACCTGGAAAGTTAGTGTCTTCTGTTGTAGTTTCTGTCCCTGTGGACATCAGAGGTCACTGTCCAACACCAATGTTAGAGATCTGTAGCAAATTTTTACCCAAACAGATTCTCTTTATTTGTTAGCTCTTATTTCTTTGCATCTCTCATCTATAATATTGTTGTACCTCCTCCCTCCTCCCCGCCCCCTTTATTGGACAGGAGTACATCTACTAATTCTGATTAAAGTTTTTCCATGTCTCTGTCTCCATAACACCCAGTTTCATATTTTGCAGCAGTAATGAAGGTTCCTAGCATTTGTATACAAATAACTCATTCATTTCTTGCTAGTGTGTGCTCATGTAAGCTAGCTGATGCTCATTTAATTCCATCTTGGTTTGATTGAAAAGAATGTTTGAAGTCTCAATTCAGTACAGTAGTTGCATGTTAAAAGACTTGCAGTGAGCAAGTGTCTTCCTCAAAGAGGAGGAATAGATGCAATTTTAAAATTAATAATTTCAAATAGCGTGTCTCATTTTCTGGAAATAAATTCCCATTCTCACCTGCTTTCTTCAGGTTCCATCATTTTTCACAGATGCTGAAAGGAGGTCCCTTCTGGATGCAGCTCAGATTGTGGGATTAAATTGTCTTAGATTGATGAATGACATGACAGCAGGTAAGTAGGGTAAAATACCAGTTCCTGCATGTGAAATGTGTGCTAGAGGGTGCATTTAGTTACTTCAAGAAACAAGGTAGACTTGAAAAATCAGACATCAGACAAACATTATAAAAACTTGTCGTTCTCCTGATCTACAGTCTTTCATTTTAATGTCTTCTGTGTGAAGGGGTAGAAGAGATGAAGCTTTAGTGATAGTTATCTCCCTGAGTACTTATTTAAGAGTCACCATGTGTGCCTGGACTACTTCTCAGTTTAGTTTACAGTCCAGATTTCATGGAAGAAATGTTATGATGCATAGATAGTACAATAGTACGTATATAGTATATAGTACACATAGATAGTGTAGACACTCTTAAAGGAAGCTCCATAACTAAATATCAACACCTAGTAATTTCCAAGGCTACACATGTGCATGGGCACTCACTGTCTTACCCTGTCTTCCTGCATTTTTCTGTTTGTGTTGGTGAGAGAGCATTTGTTCCATGTTTTTAAATGGCATAATAACTAGCACTTGTTTCCTGGAGGAAGGATTGGGAAGTAGGGATCTGTACGAGAAGACAATAACTTTCCTGTTCCTGCTCCCCACACTAGGTAGATAAGTAGGGAAGAGTTTACTTTAGGAGAATGTTCCATGTGAGCATGTTTGGTCCACACTGGCTGGTTTCGTACCTTTTGAGGTTTTTATTTTATTTTTTTAAGGAGTAAAGCAGTGTTAAATACACATTGGAGTGGTATCTTAAAATGTTTTTCCACAATTAGTTTCAGATGAGTATCTATATGATAATGTATAGCAATTCTAGTAAACGTAGTAGTTTCATCAGTATTATGATCTTTACATTGAACGCTATAATTACACCTAATTGAAGAGCAAATCTGACAGTATTATTGCAAAAGCTATAGGTGCGTGTTTCTGCCATCTAGCTTTAGCTTAATTCTTTGTTTATATATCAGAGTGCCACAGAGAATGTGTGGTGGTGTGAATTTTTGAGCTGGGTAAGTGTGGACCCCACAGTAGGTACACTTTGTCCCATGTGTCTGGATTTTTCTGGGTTACAGGGCTTGTACATCTTCAGGGTGACTGTGGAGAGAGGAGGAGGTTTGAATATCCAACCCTTTATTTTTAAGCCTTTTGAAAATGGAATTTAAAGGTTATGAAGAAGCTTTGTATCCATAAAGGAAAAAAATAAGCTAACACTTATTTTTTAACATTTTTAATAAAAAAAAGTTTTCCAACCTTGGCAGTCAGAGTACCTTTCCAACCCCTTTCTGTATTGAAGCAAAAGTAATCCCTCACACATCATTCAGACATGACTTATGACCTCTCATGATGGGGTGACAGAAGCCAACTAAAGGCCTTGTCAGAAAAGACACTGTCACTTCCTTTTTGTTTGGCAGAACATGCCAGGGGCCAGTCTTTGGCCATGCAAGAACCTTGAAAGCTTTTCAGGAATTGGCAGGGATCTTTGGAATCTTTGCCATTGGGATGAACAGTCCCCAGAAAAGCAGATAGCTCTTTCATCCCCTTAGCAGCACCAGCAGCCTTTCTTTACTCTGTAGCACATAGCATTTCTAATTTTATTTTCCTTATCTTGCAAGGCTAATGAGTACTGTCTGAGAGTTTTTTAAATGTAAGAGTTTTTATTATATCTTTGGGGAAGGGGTCCTGAGGTGTAGTAGAGCAGAAAAGTAGTTTGGGGTGCTTTTTGTTTGTGGTTTTTTTTTTTTTTTTTAACAAAAAGCAAATTCTGCTGTGATTTATCAAGTTTTGTTCATAAATTTTTAGCTTGGAAACAAGGACAATGTGTGCAGTCTGCTCACATACAAATGTTATGTGAATGAACAGATCAATTTACAGTTTCTGCCAAATCTAGATCTCAAGGATATAACAGATACATTTTGTGAAATAGAGTTTTTTGTTTTAATTAACCACCTCTTACTGACTGCTTGTGAGAGAGACTAATGAGTGCTGGTATTGGGTTTTTATAGACCCCAAAGAATCCACACAGATGAGAATGAGTACACTAACTGCAGAGGAACTTTATTAGACACCAGAATCCATAAATCTCATGTCTCTGATCAGTGGGGAACTTGGCTGTCCTTGTTCCAGATGGTCTGGAACTACCGGTTTTGATGTGGGAGACCGAGTCGATGCCCCTTTCTCCTAAAGTGACAAAGTGTCAGTGTGACTATAAAACATTGCTCTTCAGAGCACGTGTTCACTGCCTTCCTCACCACCTTCTCTCGTGCTCTGATCCTGTTGCTTGATAATCTGTCTAGTATCCTGGCTGTTATCTTTATTTTGGAATTTTTTTTTTGTCATACACAAATGTATGCTCTTGCACATTCTATCTTGTGCTAAAATCTCGGCCTTTCCTACGTAATCATGTAGCCAAGACTCCCTGGGGTTTTATTTATCTTCAATTACTGCATCAGCTTCTTGCCTAGCTTTGACACTGCTATCCATCCAGAATGAATGCTGCTGCAAAACTGTGTTGTGTCCTTTGACTTCGTCATCCTGTGTTTACATGTTCCACTGTCTTCTCTTTTACACTTTTGATGCACTTCACAAACTGTCCCTGCCTGATACTCTGTATAGACTGAGGTTCTGCCCTCTTGCAGCCTCTGCTGACAATTTACACTGTTCTCAGACAAAACATTCATGCCTGGGAGATAGTCCTTGTAAATACAAAGCTGGGTTTGGGTTTTGTTCCAGAGGTGCTCTCTGATTTTGATTACTATGCAAAGCAAAAAAAAAAAAAAAAGAGCTGTTAATAAACAGATCAAAGTAGAAAATTCTTGAACAGTGTTGTTGCTTCTTATATTTGAGTGCTGCTTAAATGCTTAGAGAGCATATACGTGACTGAGGAAGTTTGTTTTGCTTCTTAGATCTTTACAGCATCTATTAATGGAATAAAGCTTGTATGTAGGTAAGACCTTCCATAGGTATAATACCTACATTGGTCTTGCTGCTCTCGATCCTACAGTTTAATATTAACAGGGATGTGATGGCATGCAGTTGGAGACCCACTAGAGATTACATTGATTATATTTGACACTTGATTTTGCAGTGGCTCTGAATTATGGAATTTATAAACAAGACCTTCCAGCTCCTGAAGAGAAGCCACGGATAGTTGTGTTTGTTGATATGGGACATTCTGCATTTCAAGTATCAGCCTGTGCATTCAACAAGAGCAAACTAAAGGTAGTAAGATTAAATGAAAATAAAAGGGTTTATCAGAAGTTAGAATCAAATATCCTGTAAACTTGCCCTGTTTTTAAAATTCTGAAATAATTTAATACATGGGAAGTGTCAGTGAGTCAAAAAGTGAAGATTTCTATCAGTGTCCTTCATTTCATTAGGATGGTTTCAAATAGAGGCTGTAAATTGCTTGCAATACACCAATAGAAGATACACAACACAACTGCTGTAATTTAGTTTGCTTTATCTGAGTGAATGTGTGCATGGATTAAAACTGTGAATGCTTAAGATTGTCACCTAGTTACTTAGTCTTACTTCCACTGTAGAAGTGAAGAGTAATTTTTGTCTGATGTGGTTGATTGAAGTACTTAAGCCTTGTGCATTGGGAGGTAGGCTGACTTGTTCCCAACCATTTTCTAAGCAAAGCCTTGCTGATATTGGAAGACTGCTATTCCATTTGATTTTTACTCAGTGTAAGACTAAATGATTGTGTTCTTTCAAACCAGGTACTTGGCACAGCATTTGACCCTTTTTTAGGTGGAAGAAACTTTGATGGAAAGCTAGTAGATTACTTCTGTGCAGAAATAAAATCAAAGTACAAACTGGATCCAAAAGCAAAAGTTCGAGCTCTTCTTCGTCTGTATCAGGAATGTGAGAAGCTGAAGAAACTAATGAGTTCAAATAGTACAGACATTCCTCTAAATATTGAGTGTTTCATGAATGATACCGATGTATCTGGAAAAATGAACAGGTGAGTTCTCTACAAGACAGGTAGTTGCTCTGGTGGCCATATATCTTAAACAAGTGTTTCTTTTTCCATGTTTGAAAGAAACTTATTGTGTTAAAATTAAGCGCAAGCGCTGAGTAGCTGTGGCATTTTTGTAATGCTGGCATATCTAAGGCTGTGAAATGTGATGTTCAGACACCTGAGCAATGTTTCAGTGTAATAATGTATCCATCAGAAGCTTGGATCCTTTGTAGAGTGACACATTCTTCAAACCATGAATTGATGCATGCAAACCAGACCCAGGGGGGTTGGCTGCATATTTAGGCCTCCTGCATATTTTAGGTAACCAAAATCCCATACTGCTCTCAAGATAGCAACAATTGAAGCTTTGTTCCTTTTTCTGTTCTTACTGTACTGTGGATGTTGGCAGAGAAATGGAGGACAAACTTTGCTTATGGGGGATGACTTGACATGGCCTGAGAATACATGAAGTCTGTGCAAGAGACAGCTCTTGCACACACTCACAACTTAATTTGTAGTCGCTGTTAGTCCTCTAACCACTGCAACAGAGCGGCGTGGGGTGTTTTTCTTTCACCCGGTATTTAGGGAACAGTTTTTCATCGTAAAGGAAGTATCAGTGTTTTCTGTATTCTTATCTGTAACCTCTGTGAGAGGCAAATATATAGCACCTGCCCAAGCAATAGCTTTTATCTTGCTTAACTGGATTGATAGCAGCACAGGAAAAATCTGTCAGCAGCTGTTGATGTACTACCTTGTCTATGGTTGTCACTTCAGCCTACTCAAAGGGGTTTGGCTTTTAAGTCTGTTTGCAGTGTAGTTAACAAACCTGGTCAGCATCAGTTTGGAAACAAGAATACCAGGAAATCTTAGTGGTGGGGCAGGCATTCTGTGGTTAATTCAGTTTCTTTCCTTAGGTCACAGTTTGAAGAATTGTGTGCTGACCTGCTGCAAAGGATAGAGATGCCTCTGCTTTCATTAATGGAACAAACACAACTGAAAGTGGAAGATGTAACTGCTGTAGAGATTGTGGGAGGAGCGACCCGCATTCCCGCTGTCAAAGAGAGGATTGCTAAATTCTTTGGCAAGGATGTCAGTACAACACTGAATGCAGACGAAGCCATAGCTAGAGGCTGTGCTCTGCAGGTATAGTACTGGCAACACTTGATGAACTTAAAAGTTATGCTTCTTGATAACACTTCTGTGAAGAATTAGCCAAGCAGTTATGAGAAATGACAGAAGTGATCCATTTCAAAGTACACAAGGGAATATACATGTTCACTGGGTCTTTTTGTGGGACTGTGCTGTTTAAAAAGTCCAGGGCACTCCTCTGGTGCAGTACTTTACTGACAGTGCTGATGCTGGATGTATTCTGTAAGCAGTCTACTCTTCAAAATAACAGGATCTTGAGATCTTTAGTGAGGAAAAAAATGAGTTGCTGTCAACCTGAGGGAAGAGATATTTTTAATCAATACACTGTATGAGAAGCATCTGTTGAGAGCCCAAAACACTGCAAGCTTCCATTTTTTGGTACCCAGCTTTCTATCAATGTAAAATGGACTTTTGTTCTATCTTGCTCCTCTTTTTACAGTTTCCAACTAAACTGTATTTTACAGGCAAACCACTCATTCTGCCTTCTTCCTTTTCTCCTTTAAATATTCTCTTATGTCACCCTCTTTTCTTTGACTTGTTTATTTACTCCAACTCACTAATGGCTTTCCATCACTAGCAGCCAGTTGTCTCTAGGGAAAGAAGCAGGACCAGCAAAATAAACACTACTTCTTTTAGGACTAATACAGCACTTCCATTCTTTACAACCCTGGTATTTGTTTAGAGTGCTAATTTTTCACAAGCTACAGTAAGAATAAGGCCAAAAGTCTCGCTAACCTACAGTGTATTTGAACGCTTCTGTATGAGATTTCTTATCATACTCCATTGAAATCAAGCAATTTGCCTAGCTCTGTTCTAGTAAAGTCAACATAGTTCTCTTTTTCTTCTTTAAAGATGTTTAGCTGTCTTGGCAGGTGGAGTAGAGCAGTTAACCAACTTTAATGCATGTCTTTTTTTTGTGTAGTGTGCAATTCTTTCTCCTGCTTTTAAAGTGAGAGAATTCTCTGTGACAGATGCTACACCATTTCCTATATCTCTGCTGTGGAACACAGAAGCAGAGGACACTGAAGGGTAAGTAGCTCAAACTACAGTTCTGTGAAGCTTTTGGCCTTCATAATTCACGGTTAATGTTCTTGGTTGCATTTAAATTAGGATTCTGGCATTCTGATGCAGAAAGCCTATAGGCCACGTACCAGGGATGGTTGACAGTCTTTGTCATTCAGCCTTTTCTTCTTTTGTTTCTCTTCTGCTGAGAGCAGCCTGTGGATTCACATTCTAGGTGAAGCTCTTAATATATTTAGGTTATTAGATGAGATCCTTCCATAGTTCGGAGACAAAACTTAGCTGGAAATTAGAATCAGACTGGCATAATAGCGGACAGACCCTAAAGGAAAAACATAAAATAAAGCTGGTTGTCTTTCTGTCATATCAAGGAATGAATAATAATCTGGTGTCAGGGTTTTCAAGTGAGCCACAGAAAGTAAATGAGTAAGGAATTAACAGGGCTATAATTAGCCCTTTGAGACTAACTGAGGAAGGGTGCAAATTATAATTTAAATTATGCTATTCCAAGCTCAGAATAATGTCTTTGCAGGAAACAAATTTTGGAGGTCTGCTGATAGTCTGTCACAGAATTGCCGCCTACAACTAAACTTATTTGCTTCTGAGACTCAAAATCAATGGAATAGGGCAATTTCCCATTAGAGTAGACAACAGTAACTTTTTTTCTCTCCTTATGGTGCAGTTGTGAAGTATCTTTTTGGGGATTGTTTAGAAGGGTAAATGTGTCAAAACATGGGGATGTTTCTCTGAAGAGTTTTTTGACCCTAGATCAAAGCCTTTCAGCTGAAACACTGATAAAAGTGATATTTTTCTCTTAATTACAGGGTTCATGAGGTCTTCAGCAGAAATCATGCAGCACCTTTCTCTAAGGTTCTTACTTTCTATAGGAAAGGTCCATTTGAGTTAGAAGCTTTTTATTCTGATCCTAATGGAGTCCCATATCCTGAGTCAAAAATTGGTAAGTAATTGTACTGGAAATGGTGTTGACTCATACTGGTCTTAAATCGGTTCTGTGACTGTGTTGTGTTACAGTATGGTTATATGATGTATATATTTAGGTCTTCGTCTCCGAAGGATTCAATTTTAAGTTCTACCATTCCATAGGTAACTGAATTTGGATTTTTTTATTTTTCTAGCTTCTAAACTTCAGTTCAATGAAGAATTAAGGGGAAACTATAGACAAATGCCCAGGACTAGAATGTGGCTATCACTGCAAAAGATGACTTTTAAACTTACTGCATTTTCTTTTCTGTTTATCACTAAAGCAAGCTAGGAATACTTGAAAATATCTCCTGCATATAAAAACCTTAAACATGTCTTGAGTAGCTAGTTGTTTTTTCCTATGCTTTTCTGTGTTTGACATAAAGCTGAATAAGTTTTAATCAAGGCAGCCTGAAATAGTGGCAGCTACAAGACTACAGTATTGATTTGAATTGTCTAGGTAATATTTATAAGAAGCTCTTTCATCCTTTTTGACAAATTACAGCATTGACAGTGTTGACACTTACAAAGAATTTACAATGTGGTTACTGAGAAAAAGATTGTGATGGTAAAGACAGGCCAATTAAATAATTGCTCTTGAGTTCTAAGCATGCAATTGTATGTTGTATGTTTGTGTGTAAAATTAAAATAAAGCCATTAGTAGTTGTCAAGGAATTGCTTGGTTTTGTTAAAAAGCTTAATAATAAGAAAAGTCAACTTTTCTTCTACTGCTCTGAAATAAAAAATTACTAATCTTAAGTATTTGACAATACAGCTGTCCTGTTGGTTAACAATGCATTTGAAATAAAGTATCACCAGAACTGTAGTGTTAAAGATAAGCTTTGTAAATGTTCTTAAAATGGGTGGGAGAATATATAGGGCAAAACCATCTCCCTCTGATTTACCAATATTTTAACTAATGCTTAATGCACTACAAAGTTACCAAAAACTATTATCCTAACATGAAACATCAGTTATTTTCTCTACTTTTGAAGCAAATTATGTCGTCATTTCACTGAGAGTCACAAAGTTCAAGTACCAAAAGTCTTAGAAACCAGCATATTATTTTGTAGTTACAGAAACAGCAGACTTCTTTCACGTTAACTCTTACCACAAAGACTGATAGTGGGATTTATGAGTGTTCAATTTATATGGCTTTAACAAACAAGATGATGTTTAACTGCTGTTCCACAAACTAGTAAGAACAGAACTGAAAATCAGATTGGTTTCAGCTCACTCACGATTAACTCTTTGCTCAGAACAGAATTGTTACAGTTCTGATGTGACCTGTCCTCCCTTTTGGTAGTCTCAACTCCAGTATTGGATTTACAAGAGAAGGGGGATTACATTCTTTAGCCTGTAAAGTAAGCAGGTAAAAGCTTCTATGCTTGTAGTTTAGATCTATTGATGAAGGAAGGGATGGTGTGAGTGAGCATGTGTATATCCTGCCTGTGATGAAATCAGTGAGCGCAATTGTACTTTGCAGCTGTACAAGCATCATAGTTTCCAGGTCACTGTTTGGTGATACGCATAAAACCATGCAGTAGGCAGGAAAAGTATATCTGCTGTTAATGTCAAGGAGATCCGATTCTTCATTTACTGTTAAACTAGTTGTCTGTCTGGTTCTTAGTTTCACAGTTGTTGTTTCAAGTATTACACGAGTTACAAAACTATTACATTCTACCCTAGAGTTAAAAGGTAATGGCAGACTTACATGGATGTTAAAAGCTGAAAAGGACACTTATGGAAATACTGTTTCTGTGTTGGGCAGTAAGTTGTATGAAAAAGAGATACCACTTAACATTGGCATTAGACTACATCTTTGTGTAGTTTTCTTTCATCCCACTATAGCACCACAGATAGCACAAGCAAGGAGGAGTGAGTGTGTTACTTTTTGTATTTACTCTGTGTTACTAGTGGCAGGAGAACCTACCCTATGGGATGAAAATAAGTGTTCTCCCTTTTGATTTGTAAGGTAAAGTCTGAAATGCAGCATACTTCGGTGGGGGGGGAGGGGTGTTGTAGTATTCATTTCATTTTGGGGACCATGAGATTAGCACAGAGGCTTCATCAAATATTTAGAAAATATGTCCTCTACGAAAAAAGGAGGTGTTTTCCTGGCTCTCTGGTATTACCTACTTAATTCCCCTGTGTGAGTATTGATTCTTTTGTTTTTAGGTAGGTATGTTATCCAGAATGTGGCAGCCCAGAAAGATGGAGAGAAGTCTAAAGTCAAAGTGAAAGTCCGTGTCAATACTCATGGCATTTTCAGTGTGTCCACTGCATCTGTGGTAGAACCAGTTAAAAGTGAAGAGAGTGAAGATGTTGGTGTTGAGACTGAAGTGGAATCTCAGGACCAGAGGCCTACTGAAAACTCCAGTGCTGTAAGTTGACCTTTCTTGTGTGTGAATGTCCTTACTGATGACAGTGTGTTCTGCTGCTGTGTAGTCTGGAAGAAAAATACCTTCTAAGGAAGCAAAATGAGGTTAATTTTGAGATGTGCATAGCTGTCAGGAAATATAATGTCTTTATAAGAACAGGAGAAAATTTGTGTTATCTTGAAAGTGTGTGGATTTCAAAATCAATTATTGGGCAGAGTGTCAAATAGCAGCAGGTGGATTGCTTGAGGGTGGGGTTCCTAACAGCTGCTGTAATTATCAGACCGTTCCAAATGGGAAAACTTGATTTGGATTATTAGTCATCCATGCCCTCTGTGTTAAGAGGATTTGTGTTTAATCCTTTGTATTAGTAAGTTTTTAGAAACTTTTTGTGAAAGGAAAAGCTGGACTGTTTTCTACAGCATCGAGAGGGAAGGGAACACTGGGGAATGATGCAGCATTGTTACGGTGTTACTTGATGTTTTAATAGTAATCTGAGGGGAGGAAAAACTTAAAAGCTAAGACTCAATAAATTAAAGACCACTCTTTGTAAGAGAGAGAGGTAGTATGCGCACACATGCACACAAGTGTTTCTGTGTGTGCACTGAGTGCTTTGTAGGGCACTTCGTGCAGTATGTTCATGTGAAGTGCCCCATAACTTTTATTACATACAAATACACATGCCTTCTACCTCCTTTGTGCCTGGGCTTTCATTTCAGAAAAATATCCAGCAAGAGAACAGTGAGGCTGGAACACAGTCCCAGGTACAAACTGATGCTCAGCAAATGTCACAGTCTGCCCCTTCATCAGAACCTCCCTCTGAAGAAAACAAAATCCCAGATATCAAGAAAGTGAGTGATGCTTTAACTGTTGAAAATGTTATACTCTGTAGTGGTGGCTTTTAAAACTGTAACGTATTGAAGGAAAAAGGAACTTGGTGCTCAGGACCTTTTTAATTTTTATACCTTTTTTACTGTGAAAAAATTAATGTGTGTATCATGATGATTTTCATACAGAGTTTACAAAAGAATTCCTGCAAGAAGCCTCTCTTTACCACTTTCCTGTCTTTATACAGTGTTGTACAGTTCATTTGTTTGGGTTGCAGATATTTCAGCTTAACAGCTGTTAGAGGCCAAGCTTATTAGGCCTGCTGTGCGAAGTTAGGATCAGGAATTCATAAACCTGAGAGAAAGTAATCTATGTGAAAAACATACACTGGCATGATATTACTAATAGTCTGCTCTTTCTTCTGTATATGATGAAAAATGTTTTGGGTTAAAATCTTACTACTGTCAGCATCACTACTGAAATGCTAAGCTACAGATGGGAACTTCTGGAAAACCTGAAAATACACCATATATCTGAGAAATGTCCTCAAATAGCTTAGTACTTACTGTCCATGAAATAAACTGTAAGGAGGCTAGGATAGGAGATGGAATTCCTGAAAGGAAAGTGCCTCACAAGTATACTTTGAAGATTCTGAAAGAACACGTAAAACCTTTGCAGATTTGTCCTGTGAATGTTCCTTTCGTCATAGTGCTACTTCATCAGAAGTGAGTCAGGAAAATGACCTTGTTTTTTCCTTCTCTCCAACTCAGACGAATGAGAAGAAAGGTGATCAGCCCCCAGAAGCTAAAAAACCCAAGATAAAAGTGAAGAATGTTGAACTACCTATTGAAGCTAACTTGGTTTGGCAGTTAGGAAAAGATCTCCTCAATATGTATATTGAAACAGAGGTGAGTTAGTGTGCTTTAGACTGCTTTCTCGATTGCAGTTATTAACCATTCATTTGCTTTTTAAGACAACATCTGATATTTTACTGTAACCCTGGGCCGTGGCCTCAAATAATGTACAACGAGTGAATATATAGTCCAGTTTTAACACATAACTGACCGATGTTAATCAAAGATTGAAGTGTTGTTTATAGCAATAGTATCAGAGTACTCATCCATGGAGTGATACCACAGATTGGTTCAAGATGTTGTAATCTAGAGAAGTGCAACTCATTTCTTCAGATGAGTCCACTGCATAGCTATGAGAATTCCAACAGTTACATAAACTGAGGCCTCTGGCAGATTACCATGTTTTACAGCAGCTGTGCTTTGTAGAATGCTGTTTGAACACAGTAGGCATCTCTTAAAAATGTTTTCTGTGTTTATACAGGGAAAGATGATTATGCAAGATAAACTGGAGAAAGAAAGAAATGATGCAAAGAATGCAGTGGAAGAATATGTATATGAGTTCAGGGACAAGTTGTCTGGACCCTATGAAAAGTTTGTTTGTGAAAAGGTAGGTTATGGTTTCAGCTTTTCTGAAAATATTGATACCAAAAAGCTATTTTGTATTCCTTGGTCAAGCTTTCTCATAGCCACTGTGGAGACAGCTGAAAACAGTAACTCATTTGAATGATGGCTGGGACTGACCTAGTATTAGGTTCAGGCTTAGAAAATAGTAGGTATCCCTGAAAGTAAATGTTGTCACAAATGGAGTAAAGTTTTGTTTCCAAATAAAGTTGGTGACTAAAAGGGGAATCTGTGTTGCTGTATCATAACCAAAAACATGAACTAAAGCTATACACCAGCGTTGGCCTAATCAAGGACCAAAGGCTATAAATGCTACCTATGTTGTAGATATGTGTTTCTCAGTTCAGAAGCTGGTGTGGTTTAAGTGACTTAATTAGGGAAAAGCTGCAGTAGGAATGTAATTTTTATGTAGGAGGCTAACAATGTGTATGTTTACCAGTGGCCTGTTACTGCCAGACAAACACAGTCAATTGGTGCATATTTTGATGATTGATATGTTGAATTATACTGCCACGTAGGACCTGCAGGGATTCTCTGCGCTCCTGACAGAGACAGAAGGCTGGCTGTATGAAGAGGGCGAGGATGAAGCTAAGCAGGTGTATGTAGACAAATTAGAGGATTTAAAGGTAGGTCTGTTAGTGTCCCCAAAAGGCAAAATTTCCGCGATACCACACAAAACAATGTTAATGAATGTTAATGAATCACATAACGCATAGGAATTGCTTTTTCTAGAAATTAGGTACTCCAATTGAAATGCGCTATCAAGAAGCAGAAGAACGGCCAAAGCTGTTAGAGGAATTGGAACACAGGCTCCAGCATTATGCTACAATAGCTGGGGAATTCAGGAATAAAGTAAGTGGCCTCAAAGTACCTTTTTTTTTTCCACATAGTGTTTCACTGAGGCTCACCAGCTGGCAGAGGCTTCAAATTCATTCTCAGATGAGCTGCAATCTGTGGTTATATAGGTCACAAATTTAACACCGCAAATGTTTCCCAGTACTCAAAAAGTCTCGCACAGTGTGTCATATCTTCAGTTGCGTGATACTTCTGGATGTTTTCAGGCCACAAAGGACATCCCTATAAAAAGTGAGGGTTAGACTGTGGTCTGGTTTTTGACCTTTTAAATGCTGATCTGACTTTTTTTAGAAGTGTGCCGCTCTTCCAGTTCTTTTGGGACCAAGAATTGTGCCATGTTGAGAAGCATTAGTGTAAAAGCTACTCAGGATAAACTTAAAACATCCAGTTTTATTATATATAGGTGTTTGGTGGTGTTTTGCCATTCATATTTGAAGATTTCTTTCTTGATAAGCATTCCTGCCTTTTGAAAATTTACTCCCTGTGCTTCAACTTAATAAGCTTTAATAAGGCAGCTCACAACATTCAAGCTAATTCAGTTTGAGACTTGCATCAGAAACTATGTCCTCACAACTACAGAGTACAAAATTGTCATTAAGTCATTCAGTAGTAATACAGTCTTGAATCATTGAAAATAATAGTACATTTAAGACTTGAATCTGTATTTAGAATTCTTAACTGAAATCATAGGTTTTGTTGTTGGTTAGGTCTTATTCCTGATATCAGCTGTTTGTGTAACCGGCATTGTAGGGAATGTCCTGAAGTTGAACAACTGATCCTTTCTCTTGCTGTGTGCAGTGAAATTGCATTGTCTAAACTATCTTGGGCCCATGTAGGACTCACCAGAAGAGAGGGGATTTTTTTTTTTTATCAGCCCTCTTAATGTTTTGTTTTATTGTGTAACCTGTTTGTGAAGCCTTTATTTCCTTTGTGAATTAGGTTTCTTGTTTGATTATTGGGGAAAGGAAGCTTTGTTTTGGCATCTGTATTTCTTCTTGTCCCTTGCTGTAACAAGATCTGGCTTGTTGCCAACTTCTATTTATTTTGGAGATCAATAAAGGTTAAAAGTTACAAATAATTGGGGTAGTCTTGTTGGCATAACTTGATGACAGTAAACTTGACATTATTAACTAATGCGAAATGTTTGTGTTTGGGCAGGATGAGAAATACATCCATATCGATGAAATGGAAATGATGAAAGTAGAGAAGTGTGTTAGTGAAGTGGTAGAATGGATGAATAATGCTGTGAGTGCACAGGCTAAGAAGAGCTTAGATCAGGATCCAGCTGTGCATTCCAGTGAAATTAAGGCAAAACTACAGGTAAGTACTGTAAGAGACTAATTTTAGAGGCTGGTGCTAAAGCTAGACGAGTATCTGTCTCCCTCCCTTCCCCAATTTCATCTTACTGCTCCAGTGTTCTTAAAAGGTAGTTAGAAAGTATGGACAGGAGGTGCAGTAAAAAGCAGAGGAGCTGTACAATACTGTATACAATTCTGTGGAGCTTATTGACATTTTACGTCTTTCATCCACCTTAAAAACTCAGGTTGTTTATCCATGTGAAATCCAAAATAGTACATTGAAGAACTTTGCCCACCAAACTTCAGAAAGTAGATATGTTAATTTATTTCGGGGTATAAAAATACCTGTCAGTTTGGACTCAGGAAAACAAATACAGAAGCAAGTTTCAAACAGTGTTTTGGGAACAGGACTCTTCACACTAGTGAAGCTGGTGTGTCCTTGAGATAGATATATAGATATGTTATGACCATATCTTTTCCCTTTCTTTTAAGGAGTTAAACGGTGTCTGTGAGCCTGTTGTGACACAACCAAAACCAAAAGTTGACTCTCCGAAGGAAGAAAACCCATTAAATGATCAGGGTGATTATAAAACTGAAGATACGGGAGAAGATGACAAAAATTCAGAAATGCCCCAACAAAATGGCGAATGTCATCCTTGTGATCAAAACACCATTAACATGGACTTGGACTAAACCCCTGCACTTGCAGCAAGTTATTTCATCCCATGACAGAAGATATTTTTGCTGTTGTATGTGATGGGGGTGGGAATGCATTGTTTTGGGAACTATTTATATTTTTTTCTTAAGACTTGTCTGGGATATGTTGTGTTATGGGAGGAAGAATAGTAATAGAGTTGGTCATGACTATCCTAAAAGGAAAATTGCCTTGGTAACTTCCAGATTCCTGTGGAATTGTGAGTTCATACTAAGCTTCTGTGCAGTATTTAACCATTTGCATCACTAAAGATGAAAAGAAGCCTTTGCTCTGAAATATACTGCTCCTTCAAAAGGTTGTAATCGAAACCTTCGTAGGCATTTGTAGATGCCAAGGTAGTTTTCTTTTGTCTGGACATCTAATTGGGTATGTCAATAAAAAGTCAGTGTCTGTCCCATTTGTAAGGACTTTCCAGAAGAAATCCTTCTGTTCTAAGGTTTTTGATTATTGCAGTCCAAAGCACTTACCAGATAATAAGATGGTGAAATGTGTTAGTAGCATGCAGAAACGCTTACGTTTCATCTCTTGCTAAACAATACATTTTTCATGTGGGGTACATAAAATGAAGGAAATGCTAATTCTGTTAGTGTTGTTGTGAAGCTTTATTTAATGAGCTTTAAAATAAAGTTCATTTTACTGGTATCTCCTGACTCCTTGGGTTTAGCTGTTTTCAGTACTTCTGGTGTAAGTGTTGCCCTTCTTGTGTCTTGTGACAGGTCATTGTTTTGTGTTCCTGTTCATGAGACTCATAAAAAGGCTTAAACCTCTCACACTTATCCCAGAACAGTTGTGCGGTGAGTTGAAAGTAACTCAGATGATTTGCCCAAAGGGTTGTACCCACTTAAAAGAACCCAGAAACCTGTCCGGGTTTTGCCTGGGAGAGTTAATTTTTCTTCTTAGTAGCTAGAATAGTGCTGTGTTTTGGATTCAGGATGGGATTTGGTATGAGAAGAATGCTGATAACACACCGATGTCTTCAGTAGTTGTTAAGAGATCACAGACTCTCCAACTCCCCATGTCCTGTCCGTGTGCAGGTGTGCAAGAAGCTGGGAGGGAGCACGGCCAGAGCACTGGACCCAAACTGGCCAAATATATATTCCATATCATGGAAGGTCATGCTCAGTATGTAATGGAGGGGCAGCTGGGAAGGAGGGGGATTCTCTCTTTCTTTTGGGATTGCGACTGTGGGATCTTGATATTTCAGGATCACTAGCCAGGAACGGGCTGGGTATTAGTCAGTGGGTGGTGGTGAGTGATTGTGTTGTGCATTACCCACTTGTACTTTATTTTTTTTTTCCTATTTTATTACAAGTATTACTGTTTTTTATCTTTACCTACAAGTTTCCTTTTACCCCTTGAATTCCCTCTCCCTTCTCCCCGGGCAGGGGGAGAGAGTGAGTGGCTGTGTGGTGTTTGGCTGACAGCTGGGTTTAAACCATGGCAAAATATCACAGATGTTAAGGCATAGGACAAAATTTGTAACGCTCGGAACCCTGTATCTCAGAAACAATAATCTGCAGTTCAGAAAAAGATGTCAAAACCTGACTGAATACTTGGGCTAGGCTCTGCTGCCTTTTGTCACAGACTAAACTGAAATGGTAAAATGAGATTTCAGCCCATTCTGCTGAGCAAGTGGCTCTGGTTAGACCTTGGTAAAGGCTTTGAAAAATTAAGAATTCCTCTCAGTGAATCTCTAGTCTATTGAAGAAGCTCAATTTTAGGTACTTGGAGCAGGGGAGGATGCTGAAAGAGATTGTTTGTATCTTTGGCTTTAGACATCAAATTACACTAGGAAATCAGGCACCTGAAGTACCAAGGGAAGCATATTCCAAAGGATATTATCTCTACTGATGCATTGGAGCACAGACCCCATATGTATGCATGACACCAGGTGCTGGAAGATCGGTGTCACTAAATGCAAAATGTTTTTTTAAAAGAGTTAGTGTGGATCCAGCAGTGTTTTGTCTGCAATAAAACTGAAAAGAGAAATTAGTCTCACTGGAGTTACTGAAGAGGGAGTACAGGTAAGAGGACTGGCGCTTTCCATGGCAAGTGTTTTTCTTCTAGTTGGTGTTTTTAGCAGCACCCTAAGTCTCACAGCCAGGGGCTGGAGCAATGCTACAGTTTGTGCAGCTTCCCACATTAGTGCCTGGTTTTCTGCATTGACTATTAACTGGATTATCAAAACGCAGATCCCTGTTACTGGCCGCTTTCAGCCGCCTGTTCTCTACCTCTGATGATCCATTAGACAGCTGTACAGTAAGCATCACTAAGAATACTTTGATTATTCCTCATCCTCTTCCTAGAGCTAAAGAATAGGAAGTCAGACCAGACTTCAAAACCATGTTTGGAGTGTGGAAAAGTACTTCTGTGGTGGTACCAGTTGAGTGGTAACATCAAGGGTTAAGTTTTGTAACGGGCTACTGCTTGCTTAGGTTATTGCTGAAATGGAAATTGTGGTTCTAGCACTAAAAGATATGAACTTGTGTTGCAAAATCAGTAGGATGCCATAGCAGGGAGCTTAGCCTGATCAGAGGAAAACTAGAAGTAGAATTCTGACAGAACATCGTCCTGGATCTACATAAAGAATTTTTGTTGGCCCTGGAGTGACGGATTGTCATTTGTTCAGTTACCTCTATAGAAGGTACTGCTCTAATTTTCCTTTAATGAACCTTTATAAAAGGAATCTGCACAGAGAACAGACAAATTGTTTTTTTTTCCGATTTCTGGAACATTAACTATTTCATAGCAGCTAATGGTGTGGTAAGTGATTGATCCCTTATGATTAAGTGGCTTATTTAAATTCTTGCAGCGCTTGTGCTTTAACCTGAGGGGTGGGGAGGAAATTAAAGCAGAAATCGGTGATTCAACCTTTCTTCTTCTCGCCTCCCCCCAGTGTAATGAATTTCTTGGCTTTCTAATCTACCTTTTACCAGACACGTGTGTGTGTTTCCACTTTGATCTCAGCATCAGTCATAGGGAGGTGTGGATGTTCAGGAGGGCAGTTTCCTTCATGCTGTGACATACTGGAAGAACAGGCAGCAGCGCAAGGCATAGACTGACGGCCACTTTAATCTTACTGGCACGGGCATGTAGTAGCCTTATTCTGTCACTGACTGACTACTGCACAAAGGTTTGAATTATTTTTTTTTTTTCTTCCAAAAGAAGAGAACTTGACTACTCTAAACCAAGCTTTTGAAATTCTTTTGGTGTATTTTGAATAGTGTGTGTTAAGTCGTTATATTTAATTACAATGTGCTTCTCTAAATTCCCAAGTTTACCAAAGTCTTTACAACTGTTTTGCTATTGTGGCATTACTAAAAGGGGGAGTTTACATCAGTATTCATTGCATTTTTTTATTTTTGAGGTATGCTTCTTTCAAGCTGTGTCCTGAGATTTTTTGGACTCTGCTTCTTTGAAAGATCCTAGAAAAGTGTCTAATAAATTCAAACATTTATTTCTTCTCTAGAAATCTGTGTGAAGTGTACGAGGAGGTCAAATCCCCACTAAAAATGTTTAAGGATGCGAGTGGAAAACACTCAAAAAGCACCTACTCAGACTGCCTTACTGGGTCATTATATTAACTTCAGTTACCTATAAAATTTTTCTTAACTGTCATTACCTTCCTGACATAAGATTTATGAATTAATTCTGTCTTAATTTTAAAGTTTATAAGCTTACAACACACATCAAATTGCCTGAGATTCAATCTTTCTGTAATTCTGAATCTTAGATAATTCAAACTTATGTAAAATACACGAGACTTACCGGAACTCTTGTATTTTACTTTGCCATTATGTTTTTTTCAAAAGGTTTAGTGGAATTAAAAATTATGAAATGATGCACAGCCTGAGAAATTACTTTTTAAAATCAAATTTTTAAGTATTTTAATCCACTAAGAACCACAAAAGGATAAAGGCAAAATAAATAATAAAGGTAAAATATTAAGTCTACTTTTGTCTACTCTATAACCTCTCTCATAAGGGTTTGATCTAGAATGTCTTGATAGACTAACAGTGCATAGACTGACTACTATTACAGTTCAAATTATGTATTTTAACATTTGGTTAGGTATCTTGACCCTCAGTGAAATGTTCCTTTTATTATTTACCTCTTCTCTCATTTTTGCAATAGGTTTTACTTCCTTCATAGATGTATGTGATGAAAACGATGGAGCCAAAATAAGATAATCTCTCTGGAATACCCAATACACTTGCTGCATGTATAACAAAGCTTCCATTTCTCACATGGTGGTCTACTACATCTCACACTGAATTTCATCCTTTTGTTCCCAGTGTTTCCAGGAAGCACGAGTGGGAAGCTCCCGAGCTCAGCCTGGCCAAAGGTCCGGGGGCTGGGGGGTGGGAGGGAAGGTAACCGTGCGAAGAGCTGCACAAGGAAGTCTCGTCTCAAAGCTCAGGGTAATACCAGCTCTAAAGTCTTTAGTTCTGGGGAGAGGAGGAGCAGAAAGCAGGGTCACAATATACACGTAACAGAAAAAAGTGTCACTGTTTTAAACAAGCTGTAATGGAAGGAGGGACTTATGAAGCTTTGCTATGACTGATCTTTGGCTCCTGGCTCTTCGTTCATGTGAATTAGGGCTACTGCTTCTTTTAACAGCGTAGATGAGAATACTGGACTGCCATGTGAGTTACTAAATTTGAGTGGAAGTTTTAACTCCTCTGTTTACCCTGGTAATCAGGTGCTCAGATGTATCTACTGCTCTGTTACAGATAATGTTTGTCATATGCATATATTTCTGTATTTTGTTTTTCCCTGTGATTAAGCAAAACTCTTTGAAGATTACATGAACATGTATATATTTTTGGAATATTTTTCTAAGACAGATGTTATTCTATGGACCTTGATTAATCCCCCAAACTGGTATTGATTTCAGCGGATGTTAATTCAGATAGTTTCAGCTGACTTTCAAAAGTGGTGAAGGAGACAAAACTACATAGGAGAAAATATGATTTAAGCATAACATTTCCACAGTAGTTTGGGTTTTTTGGTGGTGGGATTTTTTTTTGGTTAAAAAAGCATAACGAGCATCATAAAACTTCTTAACATGGGCATTTTCAGATTTAAAAGTGTCTTAAAAGCTGTCCTCTAGTTCTTCTGGCTGAAGTAAGTAAATTCTGAATATTGTTTGACCGTGTTCTTCCTCCTTAGAATGTAGGATGCGTATGGGAAAATAGAAAAAGCCCAAAGGCTCCAGAGAATGGGGAGGAGAGGGATCCCCCAAAGGGATTTTGAAAGGAAACCAAGGGGTCAGACTACATCGGAGCTGGGGGCACCAGGCTTTTCTGACCAAGGATCTCTGACTGCACATACCGTACCCCTGCCCAGGGGCACTGCTGTGACACAGCCCCTTGTTTTGAGGATTGAGGCTCCTGGGAGCATCAGAGAAATCCAAATGATGCTGAGGTAGAAATGGCATCATGAAACAGCGCTTCACGTGATTTGAGAAGTGATCACTGCTGGCAACCTCTGGACTGTGCCAGAGGGCAGAGCTGAGGTTTTCACTGCTGCCAGGAGGGCTGGTAATGAAGTAACCTAATCACATTGCCATTGAAGAGCAGCTGGCTCTAGGCCTGTGTACTTTGTGGGTATTTCCACAACCCAAACTGAGCTCTGTAAGACCACAGTTAAAATACAACTGTGTTTATGTATGCTCGCCAATGATACCTATCTATAGCCAAATAAAGAATAAACCTGCACTATCCCATTGAATTTGCAGTAATACACAGAGGTAGGTCAATAGTGATGAACGTGTCACTGAATGATGTTGCAAGGAGGACACGCCTTGTGCAGGGCTGAGCACAAAGCCCAACAGATGAAAACTAAGTCCATGCCTTAGTAGTACTGCTTCAATGCAACAAAATGTTAAAACAGTTTTCATGCCGAGCGTGAAACAGACCCATATGGGTAAATAGCTCCCACTAAACTGCCAGGGTGTGAGTGTCGCAGGATGCTATACCAAAGTCCTTGCTGAGATTTTGCTCAGTCCTTACCTCCTACTGAATTCAAAGTAGGTTTGTCAGCGTTTAGCCAATGGGCCATTAAATTGTTTTACTTGAAATGCTACACAGGGGCAAACCTAGCTGTGCTGAAAATAAGCCATGGCACTACCAAGGACAGATTTATGAGAACGTACAAGAGGAGAAGAGAGATTAACGTGGGGGAGGAGAGAGGATTCTGATTTGTTTGGGGTTTGTGGTTTTTTTTTTTTTTTTTTAATAGCCATAAATCATAGGCAGGACTTTGCTCGTTTAAATCCTTATTTTCTCTTATCATGTTTGCTCAGATGCACACGCATACATACAGCCACTCAAACAGTTTATCTAGGTAGGAACAATCCATATCACATGTGTTGTGGTGGCTCCCACTCCGGATTCCCAAGGGCATCACCCTTGGTGCTGTCAGCACAGGCACATCCCTCACCATCGGCCGTGCAGAGAACCTGCTCGTGGGGGGTGACAGCTGAGCTGTCGTTGTGCTCCAGACCAAGATGGACATCCAGGTTGCTTGTGTGATTAACCGGTAATTTACAGTCTGTGATGATACAACACGGCCTGTTTTAAGGGCCGTGCACTGCATCATGCAGCAGCCTGTAACAAACCCAAAGAAAAGATGCGTGTCTGCAGCAGCTCATCAGACAGAATGTGTTTTTTTTTTTTTTCCCTCTTCATGCACAATTTTTCTGGAGCTGCACAAATGGTGCCAAGCTCGGCTCTGCATGGTGAGCAGGTGCCGGTGGGCAAGTTTACAGGTGTGAACCCAAGAGGGCTCCAGGAGTAGAAAGAACCTGCAGAAAAACAAATGGTGATGGCAAAAATGTTTCTCAGTAATGGTGGAATATGAGTCTGGTGGGAGGGGAGTGCAGAGGGGATGAAATTAGAGTTAGAAGCAGTGGTCCCAAACCTTCCTCCACCGATCATCTTTTGCCTACCAGGTATTTATTCACCAGCATACTGTAATGCAACAGCTTTCTCTGTTTTATTATCCACCTCAGCTGTTCTCTGGATATTTGTCTTCTGAGCAAATGATTACTGTAATTCAAAACTTTAACATAAAGGAAGGGAGGAAACAAGAAAATATCCACATTTAATGAAAAAAACCCAACCCCAGAATAGTTCAAAAATATTAGAGCAAGTTATGCTATCAGGGAAAATCAGATCTCTCCCACAGGACGAATCACCGCCTCATGCAAGGGCCAGCGGTCCTGTAGATTTTACCCCACAGGAGAAGCGTGTTGTGCTGTCACCAATTTAAGGGATTTCTTTTAAGATGCTGAAAAATCAATAATCTGCATCTACAGACTCAGGGATTAAAAGCAGAGGGAGAGGGATGATTAGTTATGACTGCAAACTGAGAAATGACTAATTCATGTTTTTCCAAAAACACATAAGCATAGTCTTTTTTGTAAGTAAAACCCAAACTGACATTGTACAGATCATTTATAAAACCACCCTGTACAGCACAGAGCTGTGATGTGTGCTGGGGCGTTCATGACATCCCAGTGTTAACTCCTGCCTTGAGCCCCACTGGAAATGAGAGTTGCTGCTCCAGACCCCAGCCCAGCCATGTGAGCCTGTAGCAATACGGCTTTACGGCTTGTGGCTGCAGCTGAGAAAGCAAAAGGAAGAAAAAAAAAAAAAAATTACATGTTCACTGCAAGCTTGCTTAAATGCAAAAGAATTTAAGTATTACTTAAATGACACAGTTTGGTATTACTTTTCTGTAATGAGTAATGTTAAATGAATAAAATACATCACATTGACACAGCAAGATATCCCCCTGTTGCTGTGTTGAAATTATAAGCGCACCACCTTTGCCTTTTTCTTAGCCAGCTGTCATGTACCAATATGTATTTATTAGAGCTGCCCCTTTACAGCCTCTCAAGGTCGCTATTGGTATCAGATATCACCTCTGATGTCTTTCAGCACAGCTAGTCAAAGAAAGATGGAAACATTTTACACTGGAAAACTTGAGTCTACCGAAATGCAAAGCAGGCTGCTGAATGATGGCTTTTACTAAGGTTTCAGTTTGGAGCAGCGCTTTAGTAAAGAAGTCCAGCAAGTCTCTAAAAGAGGCTGTTTTAGCATTTTCAGAACAAAACCAGTTCTGTTTTCCTTTAGAAGAACACTTCAGATTATGTTTATAATCTGTAAAATAAGTATATGCCAGAAGTAACCCCATAAAAGTCAAAGCCAACCATTTCAATCTATCTTAAATACTTTTCCGATGCTCCTTTTGCAAAGATTTTGGAAAAGCTGGGGTATACTCGTTGTCTCTACGGTTTTCCCAAGCAGCACTTGCCTCCGCCGCCGGCGCAGTCGGTGGGATGCATCGTGTGAATCCTGCGGCAGACACAGCCAGAGGGCACGATCCAAACTACAGCGTCACCTCCGTAGCCAGCTGAGGCGAGGAGAGCCGGTGGACGGTGGCCAACACACAGGATATCTTCTTTTGACCGTGGGCATGGCTGGAAGGAGAGAAGAGCCACGAAAGGGAAAGCGTTCATCCTTCCCTCACATTCGGCAGGTCCTTTGGCTTGGTCAGACCATACACATAAGCCTGACCCTGCCACAGGCTTGGTGGCACCTGCTTTCCACCTCCCACCTCAGTTCACAACCATGCAGCCTAGCCCTCCCCATGTTCAGATCATTTCTGTCTCTGACTTCTCCTCCTAGACCATATGAAAACTACTGACCAAGAACCACGTGATGCTAAGAGTGAATTAAGTTTAACACGAAAATCTCATTTGCCTGAATTAAATCAAGACCAAGTCTTTATCTGTTGTGCCATGCTGACTTACATTATGCCATAACTTACTGCTTTAATTGAATAATGTATCTGAAATACAGACTTGAGGTGGATCCTTACTATGTCATCCTGTCAAAGGGCTGAAGTTTCTGAGTGTGGTGGACCTCGTCTGCTGAGTCCCAGACCAAGGAGACCAAAAAGGGGGAGGCTGGTTTGGCCACTGCCAGAAAAGGATTACCTTCCTTGGCCCCAGACATGTGCTCCCGGATCAGAGGATGGGAAGGTCAGTGCTACACAGGCTGTGTAGCCCTACTGGCAAAAGGAGCTGGCCAGAAAATGGGAAATTCACTGATGGTAAAGAGGTTTCTGACTTCTCCCCTTCCCCCCCTCCCCCAGTTTTGGATAAAATGAACTGTGTTTTCTTTTAAAGAGAAAGCAATCAGGAGGAGTGTCCCAGAATAGCCAGCAGCTAATTACAAGCTTTTTCTTTCCCATTCAGTCCCATTCTCCATGTTGCCCAGTTTGTTGAAGCCGTTTGGTTCCAACAAATGACCATTTCGTGATAATGAAAACATCTTTTGGGGGAAAATGCCTGCTGGTGTCTCCCAGGGGCTCCAAAGGGAATCCTGGACCTTGTAAGGAAAGAGCAGACCCTTCAAGCCAGCAGAAGTAACAAACATGCTTCCTCTCCACATTTAAAATCCAACTTTGGCTGTTGTCACCACAATTTGGCTACCCAACAGGAGGCAGCTGAACACTTCTCTGATCACTGGCAAATGCAGCTTTACACAGATTTTTTTGCTTGTTTGTTTTTTGTTTTGTTTTGTTTTGTTTTGTTTTGTTTTTCCCAACAAATGGTCCAAGACTGTGTTTAGAGGACAATAAAGCCTAGTAGCACTTCTGCAAAGACATACAGACATACCCGGCTCTCTGGGTTGATTAGTCAAGCTGAACTCAATGAAATTGCTCCCAGTTCCCAAAGTCAACCCACAGCCAAGCAACTGGGTGTTTCTCCAGGGTGAGGCAGAAGGGGTGGGCAGTTAGTGTAACACCACTTCCCCTGTGGAAAGATCCCCAAAGATTTGTCTTGGTCATAGTTTTGGTTTCAAGCTCAGACAGCAGGTTCTAGCGGTGGCAAAGTGATTTTTGTTCTGTTTTATTTTTTACCAAGACCTAAACACTGGCATCAGGTTTTCTTTTAAAACAATTTCCTATTATTTTATGCTAATAGACCATCTCTTTTAGATGAAGTCTTTCTACTTACAAAGCACACATTTATTCTTCTGTCCCACCCAACAGCCACAGTATACCTAGAAGAACATTCAGGACACTGCTCAGGATGTCTTTGATTTATCGACATACTTTTCCAAAATTAGAGAGAGATGTGTTATTTACACTTGGTTAGTTCAAATATTCAAACTTGGGCAAATTTACCTGCTGGTCTCCAGAAGGATGGAATAGTAATAATTTCCTGCTCTGGAATTACTATTCCTCTTAGAAACTACTGAACCTTTCATCGATGTGCTTGTACCTATGATGGGTGCCGAACGCTCTGGCTTGCGTGCGATGCTATATTACAAATAGCACCTGTGTGTTTTCTGTGGTGTAGGAGATCAGGGGCACAGATAACCTGGTTTTTCGAGCACCATCTGACTTGCACACACTCTGTGGGTGAGCAGACCCAGCCATGGACAGCCTGAGCCTGCTTGGCCAGGCTGGGCAGCTCCATCTGCTTGCACCACAGCTCTGCTTGGGTTTATTTTTGATCGTTTCTTTCCAGAAGCTGTAGTATATGTTTCTTTCGGAGGCATACGCATCTGACTAATCCCTCAGGAATGTCTCAGGGGAGGAACTTCCCACAGAAAAGCACGCTTACTTGCAGCATAAACTCCCACCCAATGCATCTGGCCCTGAGACAAGGCTCACTCAATGTCAGGGGAGACCTTACTTGCTCCTGTTCACCTCTGCATACATACAGTCACAGATCTCATCACACTTTCCTTCTGCAGGGGAAAAAAACCTCCACAATCTACTCTCATTTACTTCCTTTAAATATTTCCCAGTCTTCCAGAAATTTGCAAACGGCTTACCACTTTTCAGAGCATGCAGGCAATGCCTGTTGTGGTAACTCCCTATCATCTTCAGGCATCCACCTCTGCCTCCTGTAGCCAGCCTAGCACAGGACTCAAATGCAGAGCTCTTTGCTGCAGGCACTGGCAGTAATGCCTACAGAGATGTAACCGCTATAAAAAGAAATATAGCTTCTTCCACTGCTATCAAAAGTCAAGCAGGTGATTTCTGCCCCTCCGTGAAGCATCAGTGAACTCAAACAATTGCTTTCCCATTTCAAAATCCCATACTTCTGCTGTCTTTAAAGGAAAACAAACAAACAAAAAAAGACAAAGGAAATTTGGACTCTGAAAAGTAGCTCAAACTTGCCACTTACATTCCCACCTCTCATCCTCACCTTCATGCCCCAGCTTTCTTTTCTGTTGAACATCATGGAAGAGGCATGTCGTTAGCTCACCTTTACCAAGTTCTCAGGTATCTCACCAATACTACAGTGGGGGCCAGAGTGTGAGTTTGGGTGGGGTTTAGTGATGAAAGATTAACTGTTAAAACAAAGAAGAAACATTTCACAGGACAAGGCCTTGGGACGGGATGATAGACTCAAAGATAGTAGAGCCTTGCAAAGGGAAGAAGATAAAAGAACAGACAGAACCTTGAATTGAGGAACAAGGAAACCTCCCTTGGTCATGTGCTCAGAGATACCCTAAAGACTGTCCAAGTTGTGTCCTTTAGATGAATTTAGTTCATTATAATGTGAAAACCACACCTCTTGATGAGAAAAAGCCCCCTACTCAGATAAGACCCTCACCCTTTGAGTTTTTGCAGAACAATAAAAAGACACTGTAACTTTAAATCAAGACAAGGCATGTTCTTAAACAATGAGGAACAAAGTGATAAGAAAATAACCAGTGGTCATTACATTAAATGTGTATTCCTCTAGTTTGAAGAGTATGTGTGTGTCGCTTGACTGTGTGTGGTCTGCTAGCTTTATGGAATTACTACCTAGCACCCATCCCTGTACAGATATGGATTAAACAAATATCTTGGCTCTGTGCGTTTTTTGGCTCATTGCACATTGGGTAAAAGAACCCAGGGTTTTGGACAACACTAGTACTTAAAGTGCCTTTGAACAAACATAGATCTGGGTGTCCAGAGACTGCATTTAAGTCGCCACTGCCGGGTGGGCACACAGCTGCCCAGGTCCAGGCTGCATCACCCTGCACCCTGGTGGGAGTCACGGGAGAGGGCAGCCACCACCTCATTTGCAGGACCTGCCCCATGGCTGTGCTCAGAGCACATCCCACGCTCTTCCAGTGAGGGATGGAGACAGTATTTTTGCCAGCCATTTTTAACCCCATAACCAGTGCCTACCTACTGTCCCTCCTACAGAAAGTGCTGCTGTTTGTGGGAGAGGTGCTCAGAAGTTTCAGAGGGCTGGAAGTCGAGTGGTCTCAGGGCGAGGGACTGAGGCCAGCCTGCAGGGGCATGAAAGCCCAGTGAGCAGCATGCCAAGCCTTGGTTACTGGTCTTCCTTACTGGCTGTCTTCCAGAGTTAATTTAGTGGAAACTGCTGGGGCAGTATCCAGCACGGCTGCTGGGTCTTATTCCCACTTGAGTCACTCACCCGAGGGAAAACTCATCACAGGCTCTGGACCCACACAGTGGGAGCAGGAGAGGGAGCAGCATAAATAACGAAGTCGTGTTCCTGGGGGCAGCTGCCAAGAAGATGACCGGGATGTGCAGCCAAATACCGTGTAGAAAGTGGGGTGTTACACATACACAGCCTGTGCTCCCCACGCTCCCGAGGGATGGAGGGACTACCAGCCATGCTGTGCAAGCCCCAGGGAAGGCAGGAACACATGGAGCTGCTCTGCATCCATTTCCCGATACATCAGCTACACAGGGGAAAGAAAGACGCGGGGATTAAGTGGCTCTGAAAACCGAGATAAGGAGAATGAGACTTTTGGTCTTTGCAAGCAATGTGCTCCTTATTTGCCCCCGTTATGACACTCCTCTGGTCCTTCCTGAGCTGTGCTTCGATGGGCCTCACACCTGCCCATCCACATGCTTCGGGAAGAAAACAGCAGTGCAAAACCCCTTCTTTCTCCCCAGCTGTCCTTTTCCTCAATTTTAGGTAGAGAAGAGTAAGTATATCCGCAGTAACATAAAGGGGTTGCATGCTGGGTGCATAGAGGCAAGCAGAGAGCTCACTCCTGGTTGCTCCTGGGCAAGCCCAAACCCATCAGCTCTGGGCCTCAGTGTCCCAAATCCACAGGGAAAAGAAAAGGAAATAAAGCTCAGTCTGCCTGGGGAGGGTGGTGGGAAGTCGAGCAAGAAGTGTTCTGCGTCTTCAAAGCATTTCATGGAAATGACCTGAGGTACAACTACAGAGATAGCTTCAACTCTGGCATTTCCCAGTGCCTGAGTATTTGACTTCAGACTTGTAAACGTTCTTCTAATGACAGCAAAGGGCACATGTTCATTTTGCACAGATTATGTATGAGTTACACATTCAGAACTTAGACAATTTCAGCAAATTTGCACTGAAAGAATCAGAGTATTGTATCGGTAGCTTCTACAGACCTCAACAGTGGACATCACAGAAAATATTTTAACATCTTCAGATATAAGAAGGTAAAAGATCGGTGCTGTATGGCTTCTGGGCATGCCTGCACATTGACTGAAATTTAGATAAGAACAGCTCCATGTTAAGCAGTTTCCATCTGTGATTTTCTTATTATGCCAAGTCAAATGTAACGGGCCCAAATCTATTAACACTTGTGTTTTGGAGAGTGAAGTTGTGCGACTTTTCTCAGGAACGTTTAGCCAACAACAGCAGCTCTTCACTGCAAGTGAAGAGATGCTACAAGTGTTTGCCTAAAGAAAGTGGCTTTCCTTGCTAGCTATTATTGCTCCGTGGTTTCCCTGTGCCCTGTCTCTGCCCGCTGCCATCTCCCCTGCAGACCCTGAGTCAGCTGGGCTCCTGGCATCCCTTCTCTGAGCAGTACTCAGTAGCTTTGTAAGCGGGTTTGCGAGAGCCTTGGTGCTGTACAGTGATGTGGCAGGACCCTGCACAGGGCCGAAAGCCCTGCTCATCTGAAGGACATCTGTTTGGGCAGAATAGGATTGGGAGTTTAGGGATGAGGAACAGCTCCAGCCAAGCCTCCTGTTGAAAACAGTTTGTGTTTCTGCAGAGCATTTATTTACAGAAGTGATTTTTCTCTGGGGTTCGTATGGATGAAGGGATTGCAGTATTAAGAGCAACGAGCCACAGTGCTGTGCTCTCGGGTGTCCAGCTGTACCCGCAGCGATGCAATGGAGCCACGGTCCTGAGCTCGCAGTCACCAAAGACACCAGCAACTTGCTTCCCGCACCGGCAGCCGGGACACCATTAGCTGGTGGGAGCTGCTCGCCCTCCGCACCCAGCTCTGCGCCGGCACACACGGCAAAGGCTGCCACAGCAGCTCAGGGACCCACAGCTGGACCTACCCCCCCCCCCCCCCCCCCCCGGTCCCCTCCGCCTGTCACGGGCAGGTCACGCTTCTTACTGATCGCAAACACTTTTAGTCCCTGGTGGGCTGTGAACATCTCCTGGTTCCCTCCTGCTCTCCTTGGAGGAGCTCCCATGGCCAGCTGCCCTCTCCTTCCCCTCGAGGTGTCCCCCTGCCCCTCGAGGTTTCCCCCTGCCCCTTTCTCCCCTTCACCTGCAGCTCAACGTGAGCAGCACCAGTGGTGCCCCCTGGAAAAACATGGAACCCCCCCTCAGCGCAGCCGGGCAGCCGGGGGCTCCAAGCCCCTGCAGTACTGACCACCTTTCGTGAAGTCGGCGTTATGATCCAGAGTCACTTCCTTTTCCTCTTTTTTAATTTTAGAAGTAATTAACTCCGCTCCTTTTTATCACCTCAGTGTATTCCTCCTCCCATACCGACAAGATTTCCCAATCCTTGATGACAGTTACTGAGTTTCCTATTAACTGACCCAGAGCTCTTTAGCTCTTCTCTAATGTGTCACCACAACCCCAGCCCTCCGGCTATTTTTTTCACCTTTCCTCGAACTTTTTCCAGTTTGTTAGCAAACCTTTTCCTGAGGAGCAAGGTGGGCCGACTGCAGCTTCCCCAGTGTCGCTGTACGTGCTGCTTGCCCCATCGCACGGGCACAAACATGCCTGTGCCAGCCCCCTCGCAGGTCTGGGCAAGGGGGAGCAAACAAAAGCACCAGAGGAACCAGGAAAAGTTAGAAATTAATGTTATCTTCCTCCAAAACCAAAATTGTTTTCCTAATCCAGAGGAAGAAGAGTAAGAAAATCCCAGGACAGCTAGAAACCAGCACCACAGATGGAGTTGAGGTTCTCTCTTCCCCTTCAGTAGCAGATCTGGTATGGCTGTGATCTGCTGCTACCGAGAGGATCCCAGAAAACACTGACACAGAATTTCAGAACAGAATAATGGTCTATTACTAACTTTATAACCTTGAATTAAGCACATTTTCTACTTATGATCTGTGCAGGAAAAACGAACTTTGAGACTGAAAAGCAATGTTTATAGTTAGATCATGAAGTAAGAGCGTAGCTGTGATTGTGCTAGTGTCAGCTCTTTTAGATAACTTTATGCCTGCCTGCTGTCTGGTGAAAGGAAACCATAAACAATGTGATATCGGCCTTCTCTGCAGTTACCACATTTGGGCTGAAAAAAAAATAACCTTCATGACATTTATTTGGTCTGCAGCATAGATGGGCTGTTAACCTTGTGTACATTCTTGATACTACACCAGTAATAATATTTGACTAACTCACAGAGTTGCTGTAAGGTAACGACTGTACTTTGCATTGAGGTTACTGGAGGGAAGGTACTGTTCTGGCATATTATTACAAGAAGTGATTGGGGGTAACAAAACAGCTCCATTTTTATTTCTAAGTGCCTGGGAACAGAATGACATAGGGGTCTGAATTGGGAAGGGAAAGACTGAACTCCAGAGGTTTCACGTTCCTCGTGAAAATAATGATTTTTAAGAGACATTGCTCGTGTGGTTAGGCAGCAAAGAGGATCTTTAAGTAACCGAAACAAAAGGACAGTAGCCTCACCATAACTGTTGTTCTGGATGACAGTAAATGATAGATTAAGGGAAAAAATATAAGAAATATTGTACCAGCAGTTAATTTTCTCTGTTTCTGACAATTCAGCTAAGCCTAGAGAAAACAAATATATGGATTTAAAGACAGTTGCTATAGAAACCAGAAGAGATTTTATAGTTGCTTATGAGAGTAAAGGAGGTTCTGATTGATAAGACAATCACATTCAAATAGTCACTATGGAAACCCAAGGTGACCTGGAAGAGACGTGACTCCTCGTGCTCTGCTTCTGTGGGCAGATGAAGGCAGCCCGGGTGGGGGAAGGTCTGGGCTGGGTGATAAAGCACCCTGTAGCAAGGCAGCACAGCGCTCACCGTGATGCTAGAGATGCTCAGCGTTTCACATTGCAAAGCTGCGTGAGTGCTGATCTCTGTATCGGTGAAATACATTTATTTGCTTACCCTTGAAAGAGGGCTTTTCTCTCACTGAAATCGAGAGGAGCTCTGCAATTGACTTCTTTGGGAGGAAAGCAGATTTAGAGACCTTCCTATTTCTTCACTCCATCAAAGCAAAGCAGCCTATTTGCATGTCTGCCACGGAGCTCAGCGTTTGGCAGCTGCCTGTGCTTTGCTGAAATGGGGCCATGAAGTTGCTGAGCACTTTTCACCTTCAGTTACAAGACCTGTGCTCGCACCATGGTCCCAGAAATAGGACAGAAAGTGAACTGAATATGCAAGCCTTTTTCTTGTAGACTGGTTATTTAAGGATCAAGGTAAGTCAGCCTGCACATGACATAACCCAGAAATTAAGCAGCCTGATAATACTTCAGTAACCACTTAACATTTGTTTTCAATACCCATTTTTAAAGTTATTGATAGAAAGTTAGATTAAAGGGCAGGTGCTTGGCACTCCTGGACACAGATGAAAACTAAAACATTATTCCATATGTCTATTTTTATCTTGATTAATACAAAGTGTTAATGCCATGGATCTGAGCTCCAGGTATTTGAAATGCACTAAGTCGCCAGCAAGGGTTCAAACTGGGCCAAGCCCCTCCTGTTCTCTGACAAAACTAGACACGCTCTTCTGCTACATCACTTAGAAAATCTTTGATTCACACTACCCACACATGATCAAATCATACAGATATTAATCATCAGAGATTTTTATATTGCGTTATTTCCAGTGAAGTAAAAAAAACTAGTTGGCAGTCTCAGGAAAAGACCGATATTTCAGACTTCACAAAGTTTCCAGTATAACTGTGCAGAAAGGAGGAAACAATGTTGTCTGGAGAAAACCTGAGGATGCAAGAGTGCAGGAATGGAGTACCGAGCAGCATGGATTCCTTGCAATTCTCACTCCCCTGGGTTAGCTGCCAAAGCTGGTAAGAATGGCCAGGAAATTAGGCTAGCCCAGCTGCAGGGCTGCTGCTTTTTTTAATCAGCCTTGATGGGTTTAGAAATTGCCCTCCTATGTAGAAGATGTAGCTGTGCTTGTACAACAGATAATCCATTAAAAAACAAACAAACAAACAAACAAACAAAAAAACAAAAAAAAACCCCAAACCAAACAAAACAAACAAACAAACAAAAAAACCCAAACAAAAATCCAACCAAAAAAGAACCTAAAAAGAGAATACTGCTTCTGCTTCCATCATCAAAGGAAAAGTTTAAACCTCAGGCTACTCCTAGAGGAGGCATGTAGCACTGACACTGGCGGGGCTGGAAGCAGGGAGAGCTGGTTGGGCACACATTATCTTGAAAGAAATTCCAACCCTTTTTAAAGATAAGCAAAATTGTTACCTATTACTAAAGCTGTCGACTCATGGCTGGAGGTAGAAATCACTTCTGTAGCGGAGTCATAATAATTCAGCTACAAAGAACAAGAGAAAGAGAATACTGAATAAAAGATGTGCTCACAGGAAGGTGCAGTCTGCTGGGTGACTTTCTATTCTGGTTTCTTGGCTGTAGAAAGGAAACACATAATTAAATAAACAAGAAGAAGGTAAGCTCTTTGCATGGGAGTGAATGGTGTACATGTGAGTCTTTTATCTTCAGCACACTGCTGCTGACACTCTCCATCACAGAGTAGCTCTGATATATACTTTTTATTTTTAGGCTTTTTTAAATCCATGTAGCCCAGTCTCTGTGCACATTCCAGCAGATGTAAGTCACACTGGGAGAGAGAACAGCTGTAGTTGTTCTGAGAAAATATTCAAGGTGTAAAGGTCTCCCAAAGCACATGTGGGAACCCGACAGCTTTCTCCCCTTGGCAGTGAGGATGGATAGTACTTCTTTACCAGTGCTGGGAATGGATTGCAAAGATGCTTTTCTGAGAGTTTATCACCCTTTTCCTCTGGACTGAAGTGGTCTCAGAGCATCCTTCCTGGAAGCACACACTACTCAGTATTCCCTGCAAATCACCCCAACTTGCACAGGCTCCCCTGAGCCTTGGCAACCCCATACAAGAGGCATAATCTGTCTCTTACAAACCGTTTCTGCAAGCTCCACTTTGAATCCTGTCCAAGGAGGTGGTACAACTTGCTCTCCTCCCGCCTCCACCTTCCAATTTTAAAGAAAACCCCCCCCAAACAATTATGATGGCAGCAAAGCAGCACTTTGAGAAAACAGTCCATGAAAACAACCACACTCGTAGGGGTTTGAAATC
This sequence comes from Tyto alba, assembly GCF_018691265.1. Lineage (NCBI taxonomy): Eukaryota > Metazoa > Chordata > Aves > Strigiformes > Tytonidae > Tyto > Tyto alba. The sequence goes on along the minus strand of NW_024881282.1, from coordinate 23,882,995 downwards.
CTAAAGCTCTCAACACTGTGGGATGTGTTTTGCTTTCAGAGCCCAATCCTTCAGCTCTCTGAAAAGTGACAAGTAGCTGTAAGCCTTATAACTCTTCCCTGGTAAACACCATAAATAAACTAGGGAATAGTATAGGGTTTCTCCGAGAAGTGTGTAAAGGCAGTAAGCACCATCTGCTGGCTTCAGCATGAAAAAGGAAACCAGGAATTTTTCATCTGGTTGTATGTCTCTTCAGCTGTCCTGCCTCCGCTTTTAGGGCAAACTCAAAGAAACTGGTGCAACAATATCCAAATGGAGCAACCAGGGTGGGTGTTCCTAACCAGAGCTAGACTGCCTGGGGAACATCAGTTATCCTGCAAACAGACCAAGATAATACGGGACAAAAAGAAGAAAGTTAAATGCAGTGAAAATTCGCAAAAATTATGTCAGCGTTCAAACTGAACATCATTAAAGACCTTCATTTCTCACTTTGGTTTTACATTATATTTGAAGCATAAATGTTTACCTCCACAGAGGACATGAGCCAAATATTGACACAGCCTTAAAAAAAGAAACAGTCAAGAAACGTTTTGCAAGAAAATTGTACGCAGAGGCTCATTTTCCCCTCTCAGTCCCTGATCTCAAATAAGGATTTGGCACAGGTACAGCAGGGCAGCGTTTCGCAGATGGCTAATTCATGTCATAGATACTGGTTACCAAAAGACCAGCGATTAAGGCAGTGAGAGCTGAAGGCACACATCAGCTTTGCAAAGCTGCACAGCAGTTTGCAATAATTGAACCCAGAGCACCAATAAAAGTAACAAATTTGTGAGAATTACCAGGTCCCAAATAACCAGCAGAGCCAGCCCCAGCCTTTTGCATTCAGAGTAGGACAGAAAATGACACATTCCCAGTGAATTCATGGGATGGGCTAATCCTCCAGTGCTGGGACCCAAGACTTGGGCATGTCCCTGGCAGTGGGTGTGCGGAGCTCCCGGCCCTCCCTTGGCTTTGACCCATGTGGCAGCAGTGCCTCCCCCCAACCTGGGAATAGGGGAGGGAATTGGAGGGGTGAAGGGAGATTCGTAGGTTGAGATAGAAGCAGTTTAATAATGGTGATAAAATGAAGACAATGACTGTAATAGAAAATATAAATGGGCGATGCACAATGCACAATTCCATGACATGGAATATTTCACTGGCCAGTTTGGGTCTGGTGCTGTGGCCGTGCTCCCTCCCTTGCGCATGGGCAGGACATGGGGAGTCAGAGAGTCCTTGAAATCTCAGCAGCAGCCGAAAACAGCAGTGTGCTATCAGCATTCTTCTCATACCAAACCTCATGCTGAATCCAAAACGCAGCACTATTCTAGTTACCAAAAAGAAACATTAACTCTATTCCAGCCCCAACCAGGACAGTGCATCAGAGGGGAATTTTCCACTCCGTGCCTCCTAAGGGAGTGCTGGGGTCTGTGCTAGGAAGAGCTGAAGGAGGGAAGAAGGGAGAGATGGAGGGAGGGAGGCTTGCTCAGGTGCACCAAGACCAGGCTTCCTCCTCCCTTGCTCAGTCTGAGCGCTGTACACCCTGCTTATGCCAAGCAAGAATAAAAGGGACAAGATACCCATTTTGCTAGTTCTAACCTCAGAAGTAAGAATCCTCAGAAGATGCTTCAATAAGCATTTGAAGCTGTCTCCTCAGACGACATCTGTAATAGGAAAATGTTGAGGTTTGGTTGTTTTAAGCCTACTCTTGCTTGTGACTGCAAGACGAAGCCCAGCTCTTCCTGACTAGGCTTGTCCTGCCAAACATCCACGGGAAGTGGTGGTAGTGGCTGTTCTATGCTTCCACAGCAGAAACAAATAGGAGATGGCTTAGCACTCCGGATTGCTGTGATCAAGTCAGTGAACTAAGAGTGCTACATCTCTGCTCTCTGGTTAGGTCAGAACGCATCTCTAGCAGTTCCTTATATCCACAGCTTCAGGCTTGTTGAGAACGAGATGAATAGCAAGTGTTGGAGGTTTCACTTCAGCACAAACACTTCAGACATCTTCTTTTAGTTTCTGATCTGCAACTTAGACAACTTAATGATAAACGCTGGATATGTTCATGTGGCCGTAATCCACTAAGAATGCCTTACTCAGATCATGAGCCGCTATTTCAATGTTAATGACAGCGCTCAGGTCATCTGATGCATCATTAAGTACAGCTTGACTCTACCAGTATCTTTAAACATTATCTGTCAGCAAAGTCCACCTTCATTAAAGTCACTGCTAAAACATCCTCTTTACTCCATTACTGTGGCTCCACCATAACATTCTCATGCCTTGGAAGGTTTATTGCTTTATCATCCCACTAACCCAACTTTTTTTTTTTTGGCAGAGGTCCTACCCTTACACTTGTTTACAAACAGATAATACTAAGCTTCCCAGGAGCTTAATTGCTTTTGTTTGCCATACTACAGCTTAATATGGGCAGTTGTTTGTAGGTAATTATTATGTATCCTTGTAGTACCTGGTAATAAACTGTGAAACATCATGTGCAAAATTAACTGGAACACTGCTTGTTAATTATAAAAGGTGCCCTAAAGTACATGTTTCATCTAACAAAATGATTAGTTATAAATATTTTATTGCAACACCAGGCTGTTTGGTATGCTACACAGTAGTTAACAGGGACATTTTGTCGCATTGGGTCCAACCTTGCTTTTTATGACTTGAAAGGGAGCAGGATTAAATCTGTTTACCCAGTGCTTTCCTCTGGCAAATGGTCCCTAACTCCTGCAGCAAAAGGCAAAATGCCTTTCTCTGGGAGATATAATACATTTTCCCCCCATCCCCAGTGTAAAGCAGGGAATGGCTAGGTATGAGGAAGCATCGGGGTCACTGGCCAAGCTGGTGACTGCATGGCATTGTCAATTAGTGTCATCTCCCATTTGTACTGAACATTTCTTTGTACCAAATATTTTAGAGGCAGGTCCTCAACAGGAATTAGCTACATTTCATGTTCACTCACCATCAAGGGTAGGATGCACTCATATACTACCATTTATGTCTGACTTCAAGCCGAATAAACAGCCAGGCACATAGGGGATGGGGGGCAGAGATATAAAATTAAGACTATAATGAAGAGAGACAAAGTGACCTATTTAATGATATCATTTTGTACATCCAGCGGGACATAGTGTAGAAACATCACAAGGGACTCTAATTGCTGTCAAGGCCAAAGGGATCCAACAGTGCAGGTGGGAACCACTCAAACTCTTCTCAGGAGGAGTTTGCTGGACTGTGTCATGACTGTGAAATTCAACACCCACTTAGGTTTCTCCTTGATGAATTTCTAAAAAGCAAGCAAGGACGTTGACATCCCCACGCCCCTTGAGGAGACAAGGTGCTGCTGTCAAGTCTGGTTTCTGTGCATGGCTGCCTTCTGATGCCTCCAAGGACCTCAGACACCTTGCAGAGATTGAAGGCAAATATTATATGACTCCCATCAGGCTGAGTGCAGTGTAGGTTGCACCCGATTAAATATAATAGAGAATGAAGAGCCATCGAATCCCACCTAGAATGAGCCCCTTGCTCGTCACCTCCAGCACTAACGAATCAATTATGCCACAACACCCTTTTCTGTCAGTGGGGCTCACCTTTGCCTCACGTCTTCACAACGTATGGCTGCATTTGGGAGTGGTGTGGTGAGGCTCAGGTGGTTTTTAGAAGATTGTCCAGCACGTCCTTACTGCTGCCTGGGGAGAGGAGCAGGGGCAGCGGTGTGGAGCCTGCCTTTGGGTCAGCTCGAGCAGGATTAGGATATTAGGTTCATTTTCCTAACTTCTTGCTCAACTTGTACAAAACCCAATAAGGAAGCTTGGATCCTGTACTAAAAAAAAACGTCGTCTAAAATAGAACAAAAAAAGTGCATTTTACAGAAGAATTTTAATGTGAAAATCTTAATCTCATTTAATACTTCCTCTCTTTAATACACCATAAACCATGACTTAAATCCTATTGATGAACTTCTGAGGCTGCAGTTCTCACTCCTGGTTTTGGCCAAAAGACTTGTGAGAAAAAAACAAATTAAAGGACCCCAAAGCTGTCCCCCATGCACACTCACCCACTGAATTCTTCCTGTTGCAACACAGACTTTTTTAATGAAAAGTTTTTCAACTTGCTCATGACTCTGAAAAGTGCGTATGATATGACTTTGAGACAAACATGTTATGTGGAGAGTAACTGAATTAGTATGCTTTATTTTCAGAATGGATTTTTACTCAGTTGTAAACAATAGGGTTTTGCAGTCCCAGTTTCCATATTGGTTTCTGGGCAAGTATTGGAACTTGAGGAATAGCCTTTTCCAAATAGGGTTCAGATTAATCCAATTATGGGTTCATTTTACATGAAAATGCCAAATGCGTCATGACTGAGCAAAAATTAATGTGACCCAAATATTGTTCAGTTCTGTCTGCAGCGTTATCCTACAGTCCTACAGTTTTTACCTGAGGCAAACAACCCTCCTTCCCTCTTTGCATAATCATAAACAAGAACCACATGGAGAAAATATATGTTTAAAATATAGTTTTTCCATATTGCATATTTTTAAATTTCTAAAATTCTGGGTTTCAGAATATTCTGTGAAATTCAGTAGCTACAACAGCACAGAGGCTGTTGAAGGATCTCCTGTCTGCAGGATTAGGTGCATAGAGCTGTTTTATGCTTTAATAAAACGCAGTCTTGCTTTTCAGGCTTTTTAAAATTGTAGTTCACGTACTGTGTGATGTGGACTCACGAACTTCTTCATTATCCACTTGAACTTTCCTACACACAGTGATTTATTTCTCTTCTTTCCCAACTCTTGGGAGTGGAAAAAAACAACATAGCATTGCTGAGAAAGATTGTTTGGTTTGCTTAAAGATCATTAATTACCAAGTCTCTTAATGTGAGCCTACACTTCTGGAAAATTCTGTCTAAAAATGCAATTATTTTCTTAAATCCAACATGAATTTGTTATTCCAGTAGTTGAGAAAATCTAGTTTTGCGTTAGCACCTTGGGATGGATCTTGTCACCTGACTCCAGCATATCACTACAACTGGGCTTAAAGCTCTTGTAGTTTTTGCAGCCCGGCTACACTATTTAATAAAATGAAAACCTGTCTGGCTACTTTTTAGTCAACTGGATACAGTGGTATAATTATTATCAAATAATGAAGGAAAACAAAAGCCAGGAAATAAGCCCAGGGCTTTTTCTGTGCTACAAAACGAATTATGGTAATTTCAGGCTGTTTAGAAATATTTTGTTGAGAAAAACATAGTTTGCAGCTTGTGAAAAGTCTATGTAAGTACAGAAAAGTGCTTTAAAAATGTTATGGATCAGGTTAAATTACGGATTTTGTGTGTACCAAGTACAACTATGGGACAATTTTTCCTGGATACACAAAAGCAGTCCTCTTGCCACCTCCAGAACGGAGGCCTCCATCACTCCTTTCTGATGGACCAGAATAGATCTCTCTGAATGGCACTCAGGCCCAGGAGAGCAAGATTTTTGCTATAGACTTGGATTAAGACATCCTGGTCATCCATTCCCTGGTCTTGAGAAAGATGGAGCGTGTTTGGGCGGCCTGTCTGAACAGCAGAGGATGGAAAAGGGGACTGGGACGGAGGTGGCTGGCAGTGTTTGTCACCTGGCTGGGCAGTGGATGGGATGGCAAGACAGAAATTGCTCTGAAGCCAGAGATGGATATCCCCTTTGGCCTCCTGAGGCTTGCAAGGTGAAGGTGGAAAGCAGCTTTCGTGTAGTGGCCAGCAGGTAAACCATCTGCCAGGGGGGGAAACCAGTGTCCCCACTGCAGCCCCAGCTCCACTGCAGCTCCCCCCCACCTTTGAAAATGTGAAAATGTGCTTGCCAGGAGACTCTAACCCAAGCGTGGGCAACTTGTTCATGATTTTTCTCTCTCCTGCCATCTCTGAAATGTGCTGTCCGATTTGGGCTGATTTTCTTCCTTGCACATCTTCCTCAGCCTCTGACACTTCCTCCTCCCTGGCTGCTTGGGTTTGCTCCTTTCCCTGACCCTTCTGTTCCACTTTTTCCCCATTCAGGTCCTCATTTCCCCTCTCTTTTCCTTCCTGAGGCTCAACCTGTTGCAGAGTCCAGCCCACAGAGTAATTCCCATGAAAAAAGTGGAGAAGCTGGGCAAGCGCTGCATCTCCTCCCCACAGCCCTGCTCTCGTCCCAACCCATGTCACCTCCTCACACAGCTCTTGTCTTCTTTCTTTGCTGTCCCTTGTCCATCAGGGTAATCGGAGCCATGACTCAGTGGGGCAGATTTGAGAGGTGTGATCACATCAGGACATCTCAAAACCAGGGCTGTCTGTTTATTATTGTCTTGGGTTTGAGTGAGTGGTGGGGTTTTTTGGTGGCAGGGGAGGGGGCTACAGGGGCAGCCCCCTGTGAGAAGCTTCTCGAAGCTCCCCCAGCTCCATGTCAGCTCCACCTCTGCACCAAAACTGAGCCCATCAGCTGCGCCTCTGCGATAACTTGTTTAAGAAGGTACGTGGTGAGGAGCAGTGGGACTGGTGAGGAGGAGTTGCTGCAGCTGCGTGAACACCAAGGTCAGTGGAGGAACGGAGGAAGAAAGGAGGGGGGAGGTGTGCCGGAGCAGAGACCCCCCTGTATCCTGTGGGGAGACGGCAGGGCGGCCCCCCCTGCCACCCATGGAGATCTACAGTGGAACAGACATTGATTTATGGCCTGTGGCTTCCACCTGGTTGATCAAGGTGGCTGTGCCCGAAGAAGGCCGGGGTCTTGTGGGAAAAGGAAGCCCCGCTGCTGTAATTCAGCGCTGGGAGGATTGCAGCATGCGGGGGAGTCCCACGCCGGAGCAGCTCGGGAAGGGCTGCAGCCGTGGGAGGGAATCCAGTTGGAGAAAGTTGGTGACCCATGACGGAGCAGTGTGGGGAACTCTGCGGCCCGTGGGAGGGACTCATGTTGGAGAAAGTTTGTGGAGGACTGTCTGCTGTGAGAGGGGGACCACGATGGAGCAGGGGGAACAAGTTACAGAAGCTCCCCCCACTGAAGCTGGAAGAAGCGGCAGCACAGACTGCACCCCCCATTCCCTGCCCCTGCGCCACTGGGCGAGGAGGTAGAGATATCGGGAGCAGAGCTGAGCCCGGGAAGAAGGGAGGGGTGGGGGGAAGGTGTTCTCAAGATGTGACAATGCTTCTCACTGTCCTACTCTGTTATGTGTTCTTGTTAGTGTCTGTAATAAATGTATGTTCTTTTTTTCTTCCCCTAACGACTCTGCCTTTTGCTCGTGTCCATAAAGGGTGATTTTTTCCCCGACCCAGTCCTATCTTAAACCCCAAGCCTGGTTCTCTGTCCCTTCTAATTGGTGGAAGAGAAGGGAGAGAGAGTGGCTGCATGGTGTTAGGCTGCTGACCAGGCTCAAACCACAACAATTATTTAAAGGGTTGCAGCACTATTCCCAGGACTTGAACCCAGCCAGCCAGGAAGTTTTGCACTGTTGGCAGACTGCTTCATCCGCAGAGCCTCCCTCCTTCTTCAGCTGGACCCTTGACTACATGGCAAGCAATTTGCCAACCTAAAAAAACCTGCTCATTTCATTACTGCCAAAATTCCCATGCTGGATCAGCATCCTGAGCTGGAGCACATCTGGCAGCACAGGCAGAGATCTCAATGGCCCCTGCTCCCCACCACCCGTGGGCATGCTGAGCACCTCCTGGCATGACTCCAGTCTCTCATCTCATGAGCAGCAGCAGGAGAAATTATGTATTTAGCTGCCTGATTACAAACTTTCTGCCTCTTTCACTGTGCTGCAGCCCCCTTTGTGTAGGCTGCCCAACCTACATCTGCCTTTCTAAGAAGGCACCAGGTTTCCTCCTCCAGCAGAAAACACCTTTCCCTTCTGACAGCTCTTGGCTCATTCCCTGTTGCGAGCTCCCCAAAGCAGCTGGAGACTAATCCCGGAGCTCAGCTCCCTCTTCCCATCCTCTTCCTAAGCCGCTTCCTCCTCCAGAGCCAGACAGCAGAAAATCAGACTGAAGGAGAGTCAATTTATCACCAGCAAAAAGCATATGCTGCCAGCAACCACAAGCCCTGTGCTGAGGAGCTTTTCCTCACTCCACCTAAACCGTGTGCTGGTTAAGGAGATCCCCCCGGCCGAGGGGTCACGTCCCTCATGACCACTTGGCACAGTCCTGATGGTCTCAGTGGATCCAGTTGCTGGGAACATCGCTCTCGGCTTGCTCTGGGCGTTCATTCCCATGCTCACGTAGAGATAACAATTTCGCTGGCAAACCCATACCCGAAATGCAGAATTCGGTCTCTGAAGTTCTTCAAGAGTTATTTGTTGTTCAGTGTTGCAAAGTAACAGAAGGAAGCAGGTGTTAAAGAAAAGTCACCCACAGTGCTATTAGTCACATTCGCAGTAATGCTGTGCAGTGAATTGCCTAGGTGCCTGGAGAGTGTGCTTCTAGAAGGGGCAGGTCTGACTTAATTAGCAGACACATTTATTCTTTTCTTCTCAGATTATATTCTTAATTAAATTTACTGTATCTATGCAAACAAGATCCTATTTAAAAATATTCCCTAAATAAAAATCTTTCTACTGAAGACAATGAGGATTCATTCAACACTACTTCTGAAGAGAGCATCCTATTTTTAATCCACCAGTGTCTCCCCATTGCAAGCCGAGCGTCTTCTGATAGCTGCTGGGAGCTCACTATGTTTCTTAATTTGTATATGGTTCCTAGTAAAATCAAATATGGTGATGGAGAAGCAAAATATCTTCTGTACCTTTGCAGTCATCCAAGGAAAGTGCAGTTGTCTATTTTTCCCCCACCCTTTCTTCAGTTCAGGGAGACAGTGTTTGCTGCAAGTGCTTTGAGTACTATTATTCATTCAACAGAACAACAACAGTTTCAAATTTTCACAGAGCTGCATTCATCAATAATTTACTGCATAAATAATAGTCCTTGAGCAGCAGTAATTAACAAGATCCTGAAACGGTAAGCGATGGGACAGAGCAGCACATCACTTCTTTATCAATATACATACTCCTGATGGCATCAGTCAGGGACCGACCCAGAGCCATGCTGTCACACTACTGACACTGTACAAGCAGCCTAGAGCCAGGGTGTACCTGCTGAACTGGACACCGGGCAGATCCTACGAGAGAGGCAGTAGTGAGAGAGCGGCAAACAGAGCGGCTGCAGCAGACGTGTTTGTATGAAGCGCAGGAAAACTTTGGGAAGGGAATTGAGGAGAGCAGGAGGTAAGGAGGAAATACTGGAAGCGATGCAATTCAACTACCAGCTCTCCTCCTTCCAGAGGTAGCCCCAGCAGAGTCATACAGCCATCTCTGAGGGACCAGGGAGCCCAGCCCTGGCAGCTCCAGATGCTGCTGCTGTTAGTGGGGATCTCTAGCTGGCTTCCCCTTTTAGTCCCCACAGCCACATGAGATGGGAGAGGAACGAGGTGTGCCCTGGGTTCCCATTTCCCAGAGCATGGGGGGGATAGGAGTCTCCCCTGCATTGGGAGATCTCAGCCAGACTTGAATTTAACTCCATTTTAACCCCATGTTATATCCATCCTGGCCTTGTCTCCTTCTCTTGCTAGTGTGCTCCGGTGGAGTTGTTGCCTGGTTTCCTTACTGCTCTTTCTTGCACGGCCAGACTGTGGCAAAGCCAAAGGACGACCAGACAGACCCCCTACCCCAGCAGTGACAATGCATATTCATGCAGCCATCATAATAAAAGCGTGCAATACTTAGCATTTATATTGAGAATTTTGCCTCCCTAGAAGCAGACATAGATTAAAATTCTAATTCTGCTCCTGAATACCAATACCTGCTGCTAGTCTCTCTCTCTCCCCATCCTGCCTTCCTGGAAGTGAATAAATAACTGGCTGATGAGAGAGAAGGCATTTCTTTATTCAGAGTGATTTGGCTTGTGGAAATCTCTTAGTCACACCATGCACACTCAGGTCCTGCACACAGCCTCAGCATTGTCATTCCCCGAGAATCAGTTCATGTTGCTGTGTCCTCTCAGAGACCCAGCCCTACTCAGAAGACAACATTCACAGACAGAAATTTCCTCCAGTTAATTGAATCCCATGTTTATCCTACTCTTATCTATCTGTATCTGCTGCCAGATGTTTTGCATCCCATTAGCTTTTCTTTTCTTCAGGCAATCCTGTAGGCTCCAGCATCCCAACTTTTCTTTCTCAAAGTGATGTTTCCCACCTACCTATTCTTGTATTTTCTCTTTCAGCACTTGGAGGCTGAGCTCAGTCAGAAAAAAAGAGTTTTCCCTCAGCTCCATACTTGAGGGGTTTCACTGTCGGCTTGTGGCCTGACTGATGCATGCAGGTGTCTGGGAATGGCTTGCCAGAGCAGAAAATTTCAGTTTGGGCAGCTCACACTATAAAGATGAAAGGTTGGATTTCTCTGCCAGATCAGAACTGCCTGTTGTAGAGCCAGTAGCTAGGAATATTAGAAGTTTGAATTGCATAGCCACTCAGATCTGGTTTTGGCTGGCTCAAACCTTACACCTGAACAGCCACTTGTGTAATTCAGCATGCCGTAAACAGGGGGGGTTTTCCACATTACTGGGTAATTAGGGTCTCCCAATCTGTTACTGACAGTTCTGTGTCTGGCTGCCTAGCCAAATCCTACTCACAGCAGAGACATTTGGAAGTTGAGGGATGCATGCTGCAGTGTTCTTTGTACCTTTCCTTTCCAGAGGCTCTTTGCAGGGTCAAAGTGATGCGGAGCACTTGCACTCTCTGATATATCTACCTTGAACCTGAGGGATTTACCCCTTTGCTGCCCTCTCCACACTTGATTCGCCAGCCATTTGGAGAGGGGAGAGCCATCCTCCAGGGCTGCTTCTGTGAAGATGCTGGCAGAAGGGGATGCAGCTTGCAGCCTGAGGACTCCTAGCCAAGCTGGGGTGCCTCAAGGCACAGGGTGGCCCTGTGGCCTGTGGCACACGGAGCTCGGTCAGCACCCTGCCAGACCTGGCTGCAGGAGAGTGTGTGGGTCCATCCCCACCCTTCCTTTATTTAGTAGTAGGGAGATAATATGAGAGAAGAGATAGAAAACCTGAACACACCCCTTTGGGAGGCATATGATGGGGCAGATCACACCCTACATGAGCAGTTGGTGCCGCTGTGTCGCGGTCCTGTTTTGTCAGGAAAGTTACTTAGAATCTCTGGATGTAGGCAGACCGTGGCTGGAGGTTTGGAGATGTTGGCTGGAAGGGACGTCTGGAGGTGTCTGATCCAACCTCCTGCTCAAAGCATGACTATTACCAAAGCTAGGTCAGGCCAGCTTTTTGTCATCTAGCCAAGTCTTGAAAATCTCCAAGGATGGGGTTTCCCCTCTCTGGGTAACTGCTCCGGTAAAATGTTTACTCTTCTGGTAAACCTTTTATATCCTAACTAAAATTCCCAGACCACAATTCATGGCTGTTGCCCCTGCTTTTATTGTCTGGCATTACTGGGAAGAGTTTGACTCCAAGGTCTTTGCAGTAGCCCTTCAGGCAGTTGTAGGCAGTATTAGGCAGCTGTTAACTCAGCCCTTAACCTCCCCTTCTCCAGAGTAAACCAGCTCAGGTCCTTCAAGCTCTCCTCCTGGGTTGTGAGCTTTAGGTCCTGACCACCTTGGTAAGCCTCTGCTGGAAGTTATCCACTTGTTCCATAGCTCTTTTGAACCGGGAGGCCCCAAACTGGAGAATATTGAATATTATCCTGCAGCTGTTACTCAAGATACCAGCTCTCTTCACCCATCTACCTCCTCTTTTTTGCCCTTCCCATGGGAGGAAAGTTACAACCTGTGGAGCTGCTTCTATGCTCTTCTTTCCACTTGTTAGAAACTGTGGCTACACAGCACAAGCATAAAAAAAAAGGTTAATATGTCCAAAGAGCTCACATATTTTTGCACATCTTTACAAATCAACATTAATTTCCCACTATGATCTCACCCCACTTAAAAAAAAACCTTGATCAAAAACATTAGGCTGCTCATGTTCCAAGAACACTCTCTGCCATGTTCACTAAGATTGTCTTATTTATATTTCCTCCTTTACCATATTACACCGACTTCCTTGTACTTGAGTACTTCATATATACCTATTATATATACTTCAGCTGTAAACTTCCCTGGTGTAGCTCATCACTTTCCGGGTTTGTGGAGTCCCTAGCTCAGTGGGAACCTGCTCTAGAGTCAGGACTTCTGCCTATCGCAGCAGCTACTGTTAACAGGAACATGGTTAATACTGAAAGCAACAGAATGATACCCTGGTTGGCGCTTTCCAGCTCATGCTCTAGCTGCATCTGTGAAAAACACAGATGAAAGCTAATTTAAGAGAAGAAGAAAACTGTGGCATAAAACACAATCCTGAAAAAGTAATTTTCGAGTGACAACGATGCGCATGCTGTGAGATTGCAGAAAAGAATCAGTTTTGCCAGGAGAAGAGTCTGTGATTTCCAAAATGTTAGTAATCAAACACACTGTGTAACTGAGAACAATATGCATGTAGCTCAGATCTCTGTAATCAGAAACCAGCTTGTTTCTTCCAGGCTCCAGCATGCAGAAGAAAACCCCACCCCATCACTGATACACACTTGAGCAGAAATTACCACTATCAGAACATTAATGATCCCTGCCTCCTGTAAATCATGCCTGGGAGCACTCTCGTGAAATTGTGCGATGGAGCAGTGGTCCATATGGCAGGTGGTTCTCCAGGTCACCCGTGAGACCATCCTGCACCACAGTGTCATGGCTTGTCAGCATAGCTGAGCTTGAAGCGGTGAGGGGGTGCGTGGTTCATGCATTACTGAGATTTTTTTGTTATCTTTTGCAGCTACAGAGTGAGAATTATTTCTCCTAACACACCAGCAGCGGGGGAGGAGGTGGGGGAAGGCTGTACGTGACTGCCACACTGAGCTGTTAGCACGAAATGCATGCATAAAGCTACAAGCAGGCCAAAAATTATCAAGTCCTAAGCTCTTTTCACATCGGTCTGGAATTTGTGTCATGTCCAAGCAGAAGCCAGATAGCAGAGACTGCTGTAAACACAGCTGGGTGGTCACAGGTTGTCCTGTTTTTGGCTGGGATAGAGTTTTGTTCCTAGCAGCTAGTAGGGTGCTGTGTTTTGGATTTAGTATGAGAATAATGTTGATAATACACTGATGTTTTAGTTGTTGCTAAGTGGCACTTATCCTAAGTCAGGGACTTTTCAGTTTCCCTTGCTCTGCCAGTAGGGAGGTAGACAAGAAGCTGGGAGGGAGCATGGCCAGGACAGCTGACCCGAACTAGCCAAAGGGGAATATTCCATACCATAGGACATGATGCTCAGCATATAAACTGGGGGAGTTGGCTTGGAGGGGTTAATCGTTGCTGGGGAAATGACTGGGCATCAGTCAGCAGGTGGTGAGAAATTGCATTGTGCATTACTTGCATTCCTTGGGGTTTTATTACTATTTATTACTGTTACTGTTACTATTATTATTACTATTGCTATTACTAGTACTTTTACTTTTACTATTACTATTACCATTGCCATTGCCATTACTATTACTATTACTAGTACCAGTACCAGTACCAGCAATAGAAATAGTAACAACAATCTCAATAGTAATTGGAATAGGAATAGTATATTTTATTTCAATTATTAAGCTCTTCTTATCTCAACCCATGAGTTTTACTTTTTTTTTTATTCTCCTCCCCATCCCACTGCAGGGGGGGAGTGAGCAAGCGGCTTCATAGTGCTTAGTTGTTGGCTGGGGTTAAACCACAACACGGGTGTTTGTATTTTATCTTTAACAGTCTGTATTACTCCATTGCCTTAAGTGTTACAAAAAGCTTACAAGATAAAAACAAAGCAAGAGAGTAGGGACGAGAGCCCTGCTGGGGACAGGGAAGAGAGAAATAAAAAGGAGAACAGGGAAAATGTCTGCTGGCAGCAGCTAAGGACACTTCGGCCACACACTTCAGCCACCATGGCTTGGTAAGTCAGTCAGGTCACAGAAACGGTTGGAAAGGGCCAAATTCGGTTCCAGATTTGGACATCTTGGTTTTGTGGATGTACAATATAAGCTGGGTGTCCAATCTCCTCCTACAGCCTACTCAACACAGCCGTGCCCTGCACCCGGTGCATCACTCCACTGCCTGTGGGGTCTATCGTGTGCCCACCTACAGGTCCCTAATGCCACCTGAGACCCCCTGGGGGATCCCAGATGGTTGTTTGGGAAGGTAGGTATAGCAACAGACATGAATCAAGCCCCTGACAATGCAGGGAGTGAAACTAAGGAACAAATCAGCTTGCCCCAAAGTAGGCACCCCTGCTGACCAGCTGAGCCCCCTCCAGATGATGCTGGCCAGACCGAGTGGGTCTCCAAGGACTATAAAGAGAGCTTCAACACCCATTTCACATGGAGCCACCTGTACTCAACTATCCCAGCCCAACTCCACTTGTGGGACTGTGGAGCTGAATCCAACCCCATTTACACTCTCTTAGCACTCCCCAGTTGCTAGACAAGGTAATTTAGCTTAGACCACTCTCAGTGGCACATTTGAACACACCTGGGATAGGCTATAAGAGTGCAAATGCACAGTTATGACGTATTAGTTAATGGCTTGTAATTTGTTAAATTGCCATTACTTGAGTCTCCATCGGATCTACAAAGGAGAAAGAACCAGAACAAAGATCTCTTCTTGTGAAGTTGATTTCTTCTTCCTAGTTCTTCATGTCTAGTTTTAAATTCTACATTAAAAGGTCTATATTTGATTTAAAAAATACTTAAATAAATATGTCCACTACAAAAAATTACATTAACAACCATGCGTGTTTATAATTAGGTCTGTTCTCCCTGGTTAAAGGGAAGTGCTGACTTTTCCAGGCACTTTGAAACCCTGATTTTGTGACACTGCAATTGTCCTCAAGACCTGTCCCTCCCTGCCATTGAGCTGCATTCCTGGACAATCACAATGCTGTTCAGGTAAACAGCTGGCTTGTGATGGATGGTAAAATGACAAAACATTTCGGTATGTCCTGTCACCATATGACATTACTGAGACCCAATGAGCCAGAGATTAAATAACTTCTGGGACAAAATGATGCTTGTGTCACCACCGTATAATTTTCAACAGTTTTATCTTACTAACTAGCTACTAACCTACACTGTTACTAGGGTGTTTTTATTTCTATGCTCTTCCTTATGTCCCTGAGCCACTGAACTCTGGTTCTTTCTTTTTACTGTATTTATCAATTGCCTTCACTTGAGAGCTTCTAATTTATGCCAGTTTACATTTTTTACAATGTTTTCAATCCTATCTAATCTCTGCCCCTTTAGGACACAGGAACACACCCACACTATTCCTACTTCAGTCCAAAGCTTTCAGTTTCTCTTCCCACTCTCCTTGCTCATGGTTCATTTATTTTGTTTTGACTCTGCCCGCTTTCCTGGAAACCATTGCCACAGTGTGGCTGTCCAAGATATCTTCTTTCTTCCAGATGTCATGTAGTGGGGAATTTCTTCACTTAGGAACTGCATGTACGGTCCTGCTTGAGAGGCTGTTACGGATTTATAAAAACTTCCTTATCTTCTTCACTCCCTCATGAAGAGATGGACTTCTCAGCCCGCAATTTCAAGACAACTGCATGATAAAGGACCAAAACCCAACCCCTAGCCCTGAGACTAGGTGACACAGTTTGGGTTTATGGCCACTCTGGCTTAGGGCTAGCTCTGTCTACAGGTTCTTCTTGGAAAAAGGTAGTTGGAGTGGTCCCAAAGAGAGTCAGGGTATAAGCATTCATTCACGGCTGTAGGTGGGCAGGTGCTCTGACTGTCTTTTGTTTCACAACATGGGTGCAACCAGAGGTTGCAGAATCAAGAGGCAGGCAGCCCTTGCTGCACCTCCAGCAGATATGTCTCGCTAAGCCTGTTCAGCCACATGGAGAACAATCAAATCAACAGCAATAAAACATATTTAAAATGTTAGTCATTGGTTTCTTCTGCTTCCAAAGAATTTGTGCAGTTTTGGCCTCTAAAAGTCCTTTCTTGTCTGTTTCTGTTGCCCGATGGAAAATGGCATGTTTGGGAGGAAGAAACAGTGGCTTGCCAGTCACAACTTTTCCAGCAGAAATGTCCTTCCTGAGCTACGCTGTGTCACAGCTGGTCCAGGACATCCCAGAGGTCACAGGGACACATTCTGCTGAGTGACACAGGACCAGTTCTGTCACAAGCAGTCGAAACCTGCTCCATTTCCAGCCCTGACAGGAACAAATGGCCATGGCATGGAGGAGGGCAGCACATTATGCACAAATATATGTTGTCCTCTTTGTAACCCATCACCTCTAGTGAGTGTCACAGTCAGAAGAACGTGGCACTTGGATGACACGGGATATGGTCTGTGGCATGGAGCCTGTCACAGCTTGACTGATCTTGGTCAGGCTCCATTAAACATAAAGGCACTGGGGGCACATGGCAGCACATTGCCCACAGATGAGGTTTTGGATGAGGACACAATTCTCCAAGTGCTTCTAGTTAGTGAGAGGTGATCAGAGTTTATAATTATTAACAAACAAGCACTATTCCCTTGTTTGAACATTGCTAGCATGAGTTATTCTAACCTTTAGAATTTTTCTGAATTTGTAAAATTGGACAAGCCTTCTACAAGGAACTGGTACCACAGATGAGGAATGGATTGCAAGGATGAATTTAAGCTCTGTAAACAACTTGCCACCACTTATCTTTGCCAAGTGTTTACTCCTTCATTTAAAATCTCCTCCCTTGGCCATGAGCAGTGTGCAGCTTTTCAGTAATTTTTCTTAGAAACCAGACAAACTTTCATGTTGCAACCAATGCTCCAGGGAGAGACTAACTGCAAGAAAAGGAGCTCCAAAACAACAGCTGGTCTAACAAAACCAATCCCAAAATGTCATTTGCTACAGAATCTGCATTTATGTGCAAAAATGCACAGGCTGAGAGATGAACGTGCAAGGTCTCGCTTTCTTCCTTAGAGACATGGTGTCCTGAAAAGTCTCCAAGTAACTTTAAGACCTGAGCTGTCAGTCTCTGGGGATTTGAGGCAGCAGTTGCTGCCTGCTGGACCCCCAGCTGGGGCAGGTGGAGGCAGGTGTGTGGGGCAGGACCTTGCCATAGCTCTGACCACACATCTCCCCGCACCTCCCTCCTCTCTCAGCATCTCACAGGAAGGTGGGGATGCACGGGGCACATCGGCAGGGCAGCACCACCCACGCCACGGCCATCCTTCTGCCCCTGGCATGGCACCCAAATCCTGCTGTGGGGCTGAGCATTTCTACTCCTGGCTTGGGGAACGTGGTGTGAAGGAGTACAAGGGTCTTCTTGTAGCCCTGACCCCACCTCATCCTAACAAAAGAAAAGCCATAACCCACAGATCTACACCAGGGAAGGCAAATTGAAAAAGAAAATCAGTACAACTTGCTCCCATGGGAATTAATGGATTTTGAGGTGGTTTTGGTGTTAAATTCACTGGAGGAGCTGTAAGAGAGAGATTGTGCTTAAAGGATATTCTGTAGGTACTTATCCATGTGTGCAGTGTTCTAGAGAGTTGCCTGGGGTTTTCTATTAGTATATATCTCTATATAAATATGTGTTTATGTCCTTGAATTCTTCAACTTTTAATACAATCATTCTAAATTCAGAGAATTTTTGTGCCTTGATAAACTACCAGCCTGCGTTTGCAAGTGTATTGACTGCCTATGGTTAAACTATTTTCTTTGTTAAAAAAATAACTACAAAAATCTTCAAAACAGAGTCACTACCTTAAACTTAACATTTATTCTACTATACACTGTCATCAGTCATTTGCTGACGTTTACCAAACTGTTTTAATGTGTGACTTAGTCTGGTACAGGAGTTTTTATACTGCTAATGAGCAACTGTGATTTTTTGCTGCAAATACTTCATGAACTATTTTAGATATATGGAAAAAACACTGGTACAGGTTGCTCAAAAAAGCTGTAGAGTTGCCATCCCTGTAGATATTCAACACTCAACGGGACTCATCCCTGAGCAATTTGCTGTAGCTGGACCTGCTCTGAGCAGGGATCAAACTGGATGACCTCAAGAGGTCCTTTCTAACCTTCATGATTTTATTTTCTTTTAAAAATATAACCCATAGGAGATAATTTATTTTAACTGGATAATTTAGCAAAAGAAAAATAGAAAAGACACAAGTTGTGAGAGTCTCTAATTTAGGGAATTGAGAGCTCCTGGTGCTGCTGTATGCAAGAGAAGCAGACAGAATGTTTAGTCAGGGTGATTTATTTCAATTAAGGAAGAGTAGATATAGAATTTTTATTTTCCATGAAGGAAAAAAGTAAACCAAAATGCATTGTAGCAGTTTCTGGATCGGTGTCGTGGTTTGGGCTCTGCTCTGCATAAACTGAATGGCAGCTCCTCTTCCTGGTGGCAACATTTAGGGTGCAATTTCATGACCTCTGCCTCTTGCACATAAATGCAAGTGAAGGAACAGAGGTTTTCAGTTTTCAGTAATTGCATTTTACTTCCCCCACCAAGAGTATCTCTTTATTCTCAAAATTCTTTCTTTAAGCTATCAGCCCTAAATTCAAGCCTGGCCTAGTTCCCCTGTGACTGCTAGCAGTATTATTACATCTCCCATACTTCCTTGACCAGGATAGAACTGGAGGCTCCAGAAAGCCTCTGCATGGAAGGTATCTGAGAAGACTGTTTGCTGTTGGCTCAGAAACATCTCTTGGCTGAATTAGCCCCGGCCATCCTTTGGCTGTTCCTAAACCAGATGGTTTCTGGAGAAGATTTTTCTTAAAAAGTCATTATTAATTACTCTGAGGGCAGAAGCAGACCAGCAGCCTCACGTGGCCTGGTGGGGCTGGATCTCCTGGTCAGGCCACCCGTGCATTTCCAGGATCCCTCCACGTGTGCTGTGCCATAGAGGAGCTGAGGCTGCAGCACATACAGGGGAGAGAGGAGGGCTTTGCAGACACATCTGCCTGTTTTACAGTTCACAGCCTTGATAGCATCCTCTCTGAAGGCTTAGGGGCACCAGAAGACCAGGCTTTCCAGGGTGAAATCCTATTTCATTTATGACTTTATAAAGCAGGCAACACCCATTTAACTGCTCTTTGGCTGTTACGATGTTGTAACAATAACTCAGAACAACCTCCATCACCCAAACCTAAGCCTTCCTCTTGCTTATAGAAGAGCATTTACCTGCCTTAGTCAGATCATCCCATCCATGTGAGACCCAAGTAAAGTGCAGATAATTTCTTTATAATCCTTAATGATGATAGCTTGTTTAATGTGTGACTGAACCAAGCAGAGGATAGTCTCCCTTGCCAGATGTCTCAGCAAAAAATACAAATTATGAGTAGGCAAACTTTGGTGAGCTTCCAAAAAATCAAGTTAACTTGGTGCAGCTGATTAACAAACCTACTTCCTAAATTCCTACAGTCTTTGCAAGGAGCTTTCTTCTTAGGAGTCAGCCTGGATCATGGCGCACATTATCTCTAAATGCTCACTCACTGAAGTCTTTCCAAGATCAGGCCTGGGCTATATGTTTCATCAGCAAGAAACCCGACTACTGACAATGAAAAGGTTACTGGAAAAAGATCTGGAAATTAGCTCCAAGAGTGATCACGGGTTAGGCAGTACTCGTGAAGAGGCCAGCCTCAAACTGTGTGGAACTGGTTTTTAGAAGTCATCAAATATCCAGGTTTTGCTAAAATTCAAATTATAATAAAATCACATGAATTACTATAGAGGAAGAATGAGACTTCAGTACAATAAGACATTGTTTTGCATAGCAAAAATAGGACTGCTAAATCACTCAAAAGCAATTTCTTCTCCTGGAGACATCAGAAGCCCTTGCGGATTTGGGATTTTGAGGAACAGAGAAGGCTACTTAGAGTCTCTTCTACATGCTTTCCTTCAGCCCTTGTGCAGCACACTTCATTTCACAGCTCTTTAGTGTGATCATATGCAGCATAATGTTTTCATCTGAATAATTTACAAGCTAAAAGCACTCAAGAAGGGTATGACAACATTTATGAAAATACAGATGCAAAGATGTGTTTCATTAGGCCATTGCAAGGTACTTTTCTGTTGAAGTTTATTTCCGTGGGAAAGTACATCCTCCAGTGAACAGCTACTTTGAATATAAATCTGTTCAGTGAAATATGAAGTGTATTTTTATGATTGATTCGGAGATCCAAATCTGAGTTACTATTTGCTTGAATCTTAAGAACAAGGGAAAAATAGCTGGCAAAAATTGTGTAAAATAACTTCAGGTCAGGCAGTCAGCATTCATGACAGCTACCAGCAAATGGCAATAGCATCAGAGGGGAACACATTACTGCAATCCAAATAATCAACACAACACGCTCCTACTGGAACAGTTAGCACCCACTGAGCTCTTTATTTTTAATCGAAAGAGTTTTAAATACAGGGAGAAAAAAGACAGAATAGAAAATACATACTGCTTAAGGAGACATTTTTTATTTTGACATTTGTAAAGAATACTAATGGTCTGCTTAAGCTGATTTCTCTGCAGACTTCATACTCACCATGGGTGGTGAGTATTAGAGCCCTATTAAACAGAACATAATTAGTAATGCTATCAGTTATTATTTTGAAACAACATTTTTTCTGGTTTGAGTGTGTTTTTTAAAACAAGGAGAGCATATTTTATGAGAACAAAACCGACATATAGTTGAGTTTCTGTTACCCAAGCCATCCCTCAGCTGAAGTTACACAGAAATGGAGACGCTTAAGAAATCAATTAAGGATACGGCATGATTCTTTCTGATCATCGCTACAAGAGCTAGGTAGCTGAATAAAAGGCATTTGATGAAGCTGTTGTCCAGCTTTATCCACCAGCCTTTGAAAATTTTGAAAATACTATTAGTTTGTGCTCCCAACAGTCAGGATCTTATTGAAATATAATGTATTAGTTATTTATCCTCTAGAGTCAAAGGAAAATGGAAAAAACACTTCTTCCATTAGAAAGCAAGTTCCTTGTCCTTGTACTTACGAGGAAAAACCTGAAAGCACGATCTGGATTATTTAAAAAGGTAAGAGATTTTCAGATTCAAAGATTTAGAAGGAATTGGTTTTGATCTAATATTATGGTTTTGGGGAGCTAACTTATGTTGTAGATCAGCTGACACTGTCAATACCAGATTTATTTTCAGATAATCCCATCATTCTTTGCAAAAAAAGAAAATCAGCTGAAATGAGTAAAGAGTAGGAAAATTTTCTCTTTTCCCCCTCCCAGTAAACAAGATGCAAAAAGTAAATCAAGTAAGCAATGCTGTTACCATAAAAGATAGCATGGAGAAGAAAATGTTTGATCACTGAGGCCATTTAATATAATCCAATGTGTAACATTTTACTTGTAGCTTATGTTCATTATGAAAATATCCTGTAACAATTTCTCTCTACCATTCCTGCACAGTCTGGTATTGAAACCAAATGGAACAAAACCACAGAGAAAGCTTGTAAAAAAATACCCGTTCTAAAACAGTGTTCTGGATGTTCTCACTTTGAAACAACTGATACTGATAATTTAATATCCTGTATCATTTGTTCAACATTTTCCCAGCCGTATACAAACATTTCGTGCTAAGTGGTGATTATTATAATGGTATAGTTTATACGATAGAGGTCAAATAAAGATTCTTACCCATAAAATACAGATGTGGTGTTACATCTACACCTTTCATTGACAAACCTGTAAAAGTGCAACTGAAAAGATACACATTTCCTGTGCATCACTTTCAGACTGTCTCATTTTCAGTAATTCCTCATCGTTTCTCTGTAAGACCAATTTTTCAATGCAAGAAAATTTTTCAGTGGCGAAACTAAACCCCAAAATAACCTTGATTCTCAAAAAAGAGCAGCTTTGCCTATTGTTCTCATCTAGGGAAGGATAACTCTCTTAATGAGACACACTTTTAAAATTATTGTTATTTATTTTTAATTACTTTTGAATGATTGTAGAGTATTGACTCCTTTAAGAAGAAAAGCATGTTAATGGGCATGGGGCTACTCAACAGGGAAACTGAACATGTAAAAACTCCACTAATTATAGATCACACTTCTTGGCTACTTTGTTGTGAGTCTGTGGTTTTCCAGATTTAAAAAAATCAATTTAAGCTGTTGCATTTGTACGTGCAGATAAGGGGTCTCATGTTCAGGTCTGTTCAAGGGATGCTCACAGCTGCAGGATCCAGGAGTGCCTTTCAGGCCCAGGTGCCCATCGCCATGGCATCCTGGCTCTGTGCTGGAGCACGTCCCGTTGTCTGCCAACAAGTCCTGGGCAAAGGCACCACGGCACCTCACTTCAAGTCTCTGACTTCGATGATGGGAGACCCAGACCTCAGAGCACTCTTCTTCTCCATGGCATGACTTGTAGTCCGTTTAAAAAGTTACTTACTGCTCATTGTTGTCAGTTACAACCATGGGCTTGGTATCACCCTGTATATCTGCTGGACTAATAGAGGCAGATTCAAAACACAGCCTGCCAGGTTCCCTCCTTTACCACTCCTAACAGGAATCATTTTTTTGGAACACAAAGTTGCCCCTGCAGGACATGGGACACAGAGGAGAATGCTGGGATGGGTGGTGAAGCACAAGTTGTACACACATTTGCATGAGTACAAAATCTCTCTGACCAGCTGACAGAGGTAGGATCCATCCCGTAGAAAGCAATGATTTTTTTTTTCTTTGAAAGTTTAGGATCTTATTGCTTTCAAGGAACTGGTGCCGTATTTGTACCACGCAAGGTATAGATATACCATCTTTTTACCTAAACATATACACTGCAATCACAGCTATGAAAAGGCAGAGAGTCTGAGGTTTCATATAAGAGTGTTCAGATATTTTTTAGCAGGTTGAGGAAAACAAATCAACCCCCCCACAAAACTCTGTCCCTCTAGCCAGGATCCTAATGCCAAACAAAAGTGCTGAAGTACATCTTTAGGGGCCTGATTTTCAGAAGTGCTAAGAAGCCACAAATTCCATTAAGTCAGAGGTATGTAACAGCTTTGAAGATTAAGCTACTTGTATTTAAGAGCTTTAATAGAGATTTAGCAACCTAGCTTCGTGAAACTAACTTTGAAGGATTCATCTACATACCAAGGACAAATGCTATCCCATTTTCGGGAAGAGACAAGCCCAGACAGCAAGATGTTGAAGGTACTGCCAATTCCCTGAGCTGGGAAGATGGGGCCACCCCTGAAGGGCCCTCGCCTGCTCCCAGACATGGGGCTGCCTGCATGCACGTGTGTGGCTGCAGGAAGCAACGGGTCAACCCGGGTGCTCACCGGGAGAAGAGACAGGAGAGCAGCTCACCATCAATGAAAAAGGGCACTCAAGATGCCAGTGACAGCCCTGCATGTCTGAGCAGGTTGCAGCCAAGGTGCTCTGTTTCCCTCTACTGGTAAAATTTCAAGCGATTTTTTAAAAAACGTTTGTTTTCTGCTGGGGGTTTTCTGCTGGAGGTGTCCCAGGGCCACCATGTGCTGCTTTGCTTGGGAGCCCTACTCAGACCACTGTTGTTCTTTCCAGATCTGCCCCTCAGCTGAGTCCTTCTTTGCTGAGCCCTGTCATACGACCATGCCTGTTTAATGCCGTTGACTTCAGCAGGGTTGGGCACGAATTTAAATTGTTAAGAAATATTTCAAGGCGATTTATGGGTATTTGGAAAGGCTTCATTGATCTCTCAGCGTGAAAGTGATACCACAACACTGAAGCTATTCTAGGCAATTTAACAAGTTTTTAATGAATTGCTGCTATTTGGTTGCGTTCAAAAGCCAGAACAAAGGTTCTGTTGTTGGAAAGTCTCAAGATTATGAGCTGGTAAGAAGACGCGGTAATTGTACCCATTGCACTGAGTGCACTATCCAGGTATTTTAATTGCTCAGCTAAACCACAAGGCCTGCAGCCGGGTCCTGTAGGACTTCATGCATGATCCTCTATTTGCAGTTGCCAGGGAAAACATCAGTGTTCACATTCTTTAGTGGCCTCTAGATGTATGTATGCAATATTAATTTGAGAAGAAGCTTTCTGAGCTTTCACAGAGAGCATCTTAGAGAGACATGGGTTTCCCAGCTTACAAACTTCTGCTGTCTTGGAGCCTTTCAGATTTTTTTTCTTCCCTTTCATACAACCTCCCTGATGCCAGAGGTTTCCCATGTACCATTCCAGCAAGGGCAATTTTGATCTGTGGTAGCTGTAGCAGGGGTGACACTTTAAACTCAGAATACCTTTGAGTTTTTCCATATATAATAAGAACAAATAGAGGATTTTAACTCCAGAAAATGGAGTTATGGCTCTATTTACTCAGATACAGAAGTGCTAGGGCCGTTCTTGAAGCATCCAACCATTCACGCTCAGGTACTTCAATTTAATATGACTGAGAGATTAACTCAGCTACTGGATGTGTCTTGGCACAAAGTATGTTGTAACCAACCTCAGAAGAGCCTTTGGCAAACTGGCAGGTGCCCTGAGTACAACTATAGCTAGTGCCATACAACCTTGTGGGTCTTACAGTGAGTAGGAACTGAAATGAAATTACAGTTAAAGAAAATTATGGGAGAGGAAATTGAGTGCTATGGGGGAAAATTAGTCTGCAAATGCCTAAATACCCAATTACAACTTTCTTGCTCATGTGTGAGCATTTTTCTTTTACAGCAGCAGCTGGATATTTTAGAGATACCTTTACAGTTTTGTGTGCCTGCTGGTGTTCATAGTGTTTCATAGGCTTTAGGTTCCACTCATCAGACTCTTTTTGTTTTCCCATCAATTTGTAGCTAAAACTTTAGCTTTCCTTTTTAATGTAATGGGAATCTATATTCTAGGAGTGCAAAATACAAGCCCAGATGAAATAGCAGTTTAATCAAAAAAGGAGTTTGCCGATGACACCAAGCTGTGGTGCGGTCGACACGCTGGAGGGCAGAGATGCCATCCAGAGGGACCCGGGCAGGCTGGAGAGGTGGGTCCATGCAAACCTCATGAAGTTCAACAAGGCCAAGTTCAAGGTCCTGCACATGGGTTGGGGAAATCTCTAGCACAAATACAGTCTGGGTGATGAGTGGATTGAGAAGAGGCATGTGGAGAAGACCTTGGGAGTATTGGTGGATGAAAAGCTGAATATGACCTGGTAACGTGTGCTCACAGCCCTGAACGCCAGCCATATCCTGGGCTGCATCAAGAGAAGTGTGTCCAGCAGGTCAAGGAAGGGGATTCTCCCCCTCTACTCCACTCTTATAAGACCCCACCCAGAGTACTGCATCCAGCTCTGGGCCCCAACATAAGAAGGACGTGGACCTGCTCAATCAAGTCCAGAGGAGGCCATGAAGATGATCAGGGGGCTGGAGCACCTCCCTTATGAGGCCAGGCTGAGAGAGTTGGGGTTGTTCAGCCTGGAGAAGAGAAGGCTCCGGGGAGACCTTATGGTGGCCTTCCAGTGCTTAAAGGGGGCTACAGAAAAGATGGGGAGGGACTTTTTACAAGGACATGTAGTGATAGGACAAGGGGTAACAGCTTTAAACTGAAAGAGGGCAGACTGAAATTAGAAGTAAGGAAGAAGTTTTTCACTGTGACAGTAGTGAGAAACTGGCCCAGGGTGCCCAGAGCAGCTGTGGCTGCCCCCTCCCTGGAAGGGTTCCAGGCCAGGCTGGACGGGGCTGGGAGCACCCTGGGCTGGGGGAAGGGGGCCCTGCCCGGGGCAGGGGGGTTGGGACTGGATGACCTTGAAGGTCCCTTCCAACCTGAACCATTCTATGATTTTATGATCTTATTCAGCAATAAGCAGTGTATGCTTCCCTGTGACATCTCTAATGCTGTCCCAGGAGCTCTGTGGCCAGGGGCTGGGAGGTGCAGGCAGGTGGTGGGGGGGTGGGAAGCCTGCAGTCTCCATGTGTGTACCTGCATCCTTCATATCTGGAGTCACCTCCAGGGGTTGTTTGACACTGGGCAGGCTGGAGCACTGCACTCTTGCAGCCCTCATGAAGGACCAAGGTTGCATTTGGGCTACTCCCACTTTAACACCTAATATTTCTAGAAGAAAACTGTTCCAGGACCTCATTGTTCTGATGGTAAGAGCTCTAGTTTCTGGCCTTGTTAATGGTCAGTTTTGATCTGTTCAGTGATGGCTTATATTTACCATCTTTACACCGAAAAGTTATGTACTGCTAAAGTTACATGCAGATGAATTTTGTCTGCTTGCATGGCTCTCAACACCCCACTTTTTGAATACACATGTACACTGTAAGCGTAGCCAGGAAAATATGTGCTTTGTTGAAGCACTAAATCCAGGCTGTGTTGGAAAGTTACTAATACTGTATATTAGTCCCGCAAATTCAGTAAACGGTGGAGGAGGTTCTTAGTGGAAAATCGCTGCTTAATTCAGCCTAATCTCTACTGCTGAAGATAATGGGATTCCAGTGACATTACTCTGAGATTAGCTGGAAGACCATGACTGCCTGCAATAACTGTGGGCATAATTTAGCTTTCTTCTGCACTGTTGTTAATATGCAAGAAAACGTGAGCTCAGATGGATGAGCTGATCTCTGTCTGATTTGCAGGATAAGCCATTAGAAGAAAAAACAATCATTTCATAGTAAACTGAGCGCAATTAACAGGCATTTGGGGACAATAGACATTTTTCCAGAGACACTGCT
Organism: Tyto alba; assembly: GCF_018691265.1. Taxonomy (NCBI): domain Eukaryota; kingdom Metazoa; phylum Chordata; class Aves; order Strigiformes; family Tytonidae; genus Tyto; species Tyto alba. The sequence goes on along the minus strand of NW_024881282.1, from coordinate 23,856,298 downwards.
GAAAGTAGAAAAGGACCACAATGGCAAAATCACATGATCTATAAATTCTCTAGGGAGAAGAGTGTGAGAAAGAACGGATCTTTTTGTTAACCTTCAGTAAATGACATGAAAGTGGGCAATTTCAGATCACATTGCAATTTGGAAATGAGAAAGCGGAGTGATGCTGGATCATACATCTCATTGCTCACAATTTTTCAATATTCTGTAATAGAGTTTTCTTGACTGGAAGCCTCCACTTTTGTACTTTTGCCCCACCATGATCTTAATGAACATGAATGCTTTAAGCATGGCAGAAGGACTGGCCTCTTCTTGCCTGATTCTGCTCCACTTGGGGGGTCAAACATTCACACAAAGTGATCAAACCTTATGTATGAAAGAGGGAAAGGAGTCAACAAGGCTTTTCTATTTAACATGATGTGGTCTCAAACATATGTGAGTGAAGTGTCCAGAGCTGGAATCCCTGATAAGAAGTGCAAGACAGCAAAGATACTTTGAATACATACGGAGTAGATTAAAACTTCTAATTTTTCTCCATCTTTTTTTCTTTATTGCTTCTGGGGTTTGCTGCATGGAAATTTAATGCAGATTTCTATTAGATCAGCAAAAAGTTTAATTTGCAATTAAAATTTGTCACAGGTCAGCAAGACTCTGTGGGTGGATATGCTGAGAATCATATGGTCTTGTTTTCAGTTTTGCACTCATTTTCCACATATCTGGGAGCAAGTCTTATGTGTCTATTTCTGTGTCTGGAGAAAGGCATGATTACCTATCCCTATCTGTAAAGTGCTTGGTGACAAGGGGGAGAAAACAGTTAAGAGGACCTAATATTTTCCATTTGTCAATAACAGTACAATGAAATTAACCCAATGAAGAAACTTTGTGCCCAAGACTTGATGCCTTCTTCGATCTATGGGCAAAACTCTTCTTCTCCTACACCACTGAATGTCCAACAAAACAAATATGATTCAGCTGCTGACTAAGAGAGAATGTAGGGTCTATATGTGAGACAGGAATCTCAGTTCTTACTACAGTCAATGGAGATTACTTGGTACCATCAACATAATCTAGAGAATGATTCAGAGGATCAAATGGAGGTGCCTGCTAGGCTCCAGTGGATGCGTCGCCACAACACAGGCATCCAGTGCTAGTGTGGGAATACAACAGAAGATTGGCAAGGAGAATTGTAAACACACTCAAGTGACTTGCAGCTGGGGTGTTGAAAAACACATATAATCATGCTTACTGTTGTTGAGCTTTGAGTGCTTGGCGGGTAGAACCTCTGCGTTTAGATAACATAGGCCTGTGATAGACTCAGAGGCACCTTATTGAACATCCTTGCGATTCCTGCCCTGCTGTGGGAAAGACCAAAGCACAGTGGAAAGCTATGCCTGTGAAAATGTCTATTATATACAAGCAAAAGCAGCAGGTTTGAGATCTCTTCTTTCTTCTCCTCTTCCCGGCTAGCAAGGACAGAGCTCTGCCGTGCCTGCATCCCCGCTTGCATGCCCCTGCTGCAGAAATCCCCTGGGTCGTGAGGTAACGAGAATAAATTTGCTCTTTGCATTTCATCCGTGGTTTTGTGGTTGTTCCCGCATCCTGCCTGTGTCAGATCACACACCCGGGCACCCCAGTCAGAGTCTAGCTGCTTCTGCAGAAGGATTTGAGTGCCGCGTAACCTCTGCCACCCCCACACGTCTCACAGCCCCTATGAACCCTACGTTTTGACCTCTGAACTGAGCCCAGGGTTTCCACCAGCAATGGTGGCAAGAGCAGTGCACCACCGCTCCCCTTGGAGTCTGTGAGAGCTTTAGTGCTGACCGATGATAAATTCTTACCACCACTGGTAAGAGCAAAGAAGAACGAACACAGCCAGCACTCTCTGCTCGGAACACAAGCGTTGGGAAAGGTCCGTTAACAAGGAGGTGAGCTACTGTAATTGCCCAAGAGCAGGTCTAGCTCGTCCCCCCACTGCAAGGATGGCAGGAGCAGCGGTACCGATGTCACCCCCAGCAGACATCACACAACTGCAACCTGCCTTTTGTACCAGGCAGGTTTGCTGTGCGGGTGCCTGGTGCTGCTGTTGGGTTCCTCACGAAAGCACGCAACGGCCTTGAGTTCAGGACGGGTGGCAGATGTATTCCAGTCAATATATCCTCCCATTTGATGAGTTCATCTTTGGTAATCGCAGTCTGGTACACGATCTAATTATTTTTGCACCTTGCAGTCATAGTTTCATTTAGTTTGTGCTTCCCTGTTCTGCCAAGGAAAACATCGTGAAAGACAGTGGAAAGCTTGCTGAATTCTGGATGTGTAACTTCTGTTTCTTTTCTCTTACTCACAAAACTTATCGCCCAGAAGAGATGTGGGTTAATTTGACAGATTTTCCTTGACAAATGCATTTTATCTGTTACTCATTTTCACACTTACATATTGTTCATTTGTTCCAGAATTTTTTGTCCAGAAATCAAAGTTAAAAAAGTTATAATAATACACTGGCCTTTCTTTTTTGTTTTCTTTCAGTAACAAACCACTATAAATCAGCAGCCACTGTATCGAATAAATATAAATATTCTGTTATAAAACCTATGTAAGATTAGCGGAAACCAAGGCCATTTTTTTAGGGAACTGGTTGTACATTCTTATCATAATTACAGATACTGAAAAAAACTTCACATGAAAAGCAATTTACTGAGAAAAGCATGATCTGGAATATTTACAAGAAGCAGTAATATAAATGAGTTTGCTGTTTAACACGTTGGGAGCAATAAAAAATGTATAAGCTCAGCTGGTTCCTGTCCTACGGAGGCTGGAGTGTTTTTAACAGGAACAGTGTGAGTACAGAGCACTGGAAGAGCAAAACACAATTGGGCTTTCTTTGCCAGCCATTTTGCACCATATAATCCTCCAGTTAAAAACCCAAATAGTTTAATTCTCACAGATTGTACGGTGTACCGACAACAAGGCAACAGCTAGGATTACTTTGTGTATATAATGTGAGTTGACTCTGTGCAAAAATCACAGTTGCACCCCATGGTATTTTTGAGACTGATCCGTTCCAAGCCAGTGCGAAGCACAAGAGACTGTTTTTTTACCCCCTAATTTGGATGGATATTCTGTCCTTTACAATTTCCAGTGATTTGGGGAAAATGGCTCGAATTTCATTACTAGGAGTGTGAGGCCTTTGGGAGAAATGGTCCGTTTCCTCCAGTGGCTTGTACAGACCTTTGCACAGTGGGTCCTCGGCGCGAGAGGGGCCTCTGAGTGTTGCTGGCATCGCAATGGGGGGCAAAGCCCTGGCCCCCTTCAGGGGGCTTCCCAGTGCTCCGCTTGCTCAGAGCAGACTTACAGCCGCCACTCACTAGGGTATATAAACACATAAAATGCCACAATCTCCATCCTGGTAGGAACTATGTGAGAGATGTTTCTGTGTTAATCTTTCATAAGGGAAGGCTAAGAAAATACCATTCTCCAGCTCTGATAGCTCTTGTGTGGGTGAGTCTGCAGCAGTTTGTGTTAACGTATCCCTCCTGGAGAGTTTTCACTACATAGGAGCATGCTGATAACTTTTTGCAGGTGTACATATGAGAGGATAGTTTCTTTGCACATTCAGGGAGATTTTGTTTATACTGAATATTAAACCCCATGCTTTTACGTGTTTATGATTGTAAACTCAGCTTTGGGGAAAAAAAAAAATCACAAAATAAGAATGTTAGGGTATGGAGAAAATGTTGTCACATTTTTTTCAGACCACAGGAGTTTGTCACCATGGAGACCCTCCTGTTTTCTTCGAGAATGACTCAAATCTTACGGATGGAGCATATGTGGTAGAAGCAAAACAATATTGCCAAGAATTCACATTAAACATTTCAGAAAGGGGTTTCTGAGCACCAACCAACGTCCACGTACTGTTCATGCAGCAAAAATATGCTTCTACTTTTTTTTTTCCTTGTGCTTTTTTCTTTCTAATGTAAAATAACTGAAGGTTTTATTTCTAAAGCTAGATGGATTTTAAGGAACTTGTGATACATGAGACTGAAGGCTGGAGGACTTCATTGTTATGTTGTGGTTCTATACAATCAAGTACTCTTTCTAAGAGCTAAAGAACCTAAGTTTTAAGGACATAGTGAAGCTAAACCTCCTTTAAAATCTTGGTTTTAGTATTAATTATGTAAATACAGTTTTTAACTGAAGACAACTAAATAGTGCATGAGACAGAGCCAAGGACAGGACAAGGTGGTTTGTCAGCAAGCCCTTGGCTGCCCACGCAGTGGCTGGAGGCACCAAGCACGGGGAAGCTGAATTGTGCTCAGCTTAGGAGCTCTGGCACCTCTGGAGTTGTGTTCTGATGGCCGACAGCAAAACTGTGACTTCAGGAGCACCTCTGGGGAAGAAGAAATCCTGGGCACACTGCTGTTGTTGTACCTCACATGGCATATCAGACTGCCCTGCTCCACTTTAGTCACAGACCAGCCTGCATGAATGTATTTTTAAATGAGCGTGGAAGGCAATGCAATGGCAACCAAGGAGACCAAACCAAATTAGTCTCAAAATGCATGACAGACTTTCTCTCAAGCCTGCCTTTCTGCTATGCCACCCACCTGACGTTCTGGTCTGTGACCGAGGCAGAGCTAAGCCCTCTCCTTTGTTATTTTTCCCACCAGTATTTCTGTGATGCCAACCTGGGGCTCAGCTCTGTTACTGCCAGCAGCACCACAGGATGGTGAAGTGAGTGCAGAGAAAATGCTGCAAAATTCAGGGCAAAAAAGAGTGTGCTGTGCCTTGCAGGTGAGAATCATTGTTCTTTAATCAGACTCCTGAGAGAGGGGAACATCCTTCCCATCAAACACCATTGTGTGTTGGTGGGGAGGGAGAGAAAATGTGGCCCCGCACTGTGTTAATTAGACCAGCTCTAAGAGATGTAAATCTGGTTTTAGACAGCCCTGTAATGAATCAAAACTCCTGCAGCCATATGACACAAGGTGTAGAAGCAGTGCCCACCCACCCTTGCGAACGTACACACTCCACACCCATTGGAGTTTGCACACCAGAAAAAGGCATTGCTCGTCCTTCCACAACATGTCAGAAAATCAGATGAAGAATGAAGTCACAATAAATATCCTGATGTGCTCAGGCTAATCTGATAGAAGGGAAATTGGGTATTTACTCTTAATCAGGATCAGATTTGTCCTGCTGGACCATGTGGTATTAGTCAGTGTGGAGCCACATTTGGAAAGGATGGCAGCGAGAGCTACTGTCCCAGGCACAGGAGAAGCCTGGGCAAATCCATGGTCAATGGAGCTAAGCAGCCTCATGAAGAACAGGAAAAACATGAGGCACTGTACAAGTGGGACAGGCTTTTCTGCGATGCCTTTACCCTAGGAATATCCAGGACACAGTCTAGGTGCTGAGATGGGGCACTGCTTGTGTTTTTGACCTCCACAGTCATCCTGATAATAAGTAATGCAGAGGAAAGGTCCAAGGTATTTCCATTATCAGTGAACAAAATAATTGTTTGGAGAAACTAAATTACTTCAACTTCACAGTGTTGCAAATACTCTGTTGAGGACAACGAAGGAAACTTGAGCTGAAAACAACACTTGTACTTAGCACACGTAGACCTTGGAAAAATATGAACTAAAAAAATCACTGCAGTTAAGAGTTGCACTATGAAATTCATCAAACCAAAGCAATGCTTTCTGTAGTTTCAAGAGGTCATCTTCACGATAGTCAGTAATCAGTTTGTCCTGGGCATAGTGCATGATATCACTTAGATCTCTTTCAAGAGTCCAAGATTTTTTTGTGTTCTACTCCCTGGGTTGAAATACTTGAATAAAAACTTACCAACAAGATAGTCTATTTGACATGTAGTGAAAGAGTATAAGAGAGAATATAATGTTTCTTTTCTTGGAGCTGAACCTTCTTACAATTCATTTGTATAAGTTTCTTTCCTCTGATGATAACACTTGGTCTGTTGCAGCCAGTGCTCTGCACTTTCAGGCACCAGAAATATGCTGTCTATAGCGATGTCACCATCAGAGGTACTTTGAAAAGATAGGTAGGAGCCAGGCTCGGAATGACTTTACCTACTTCTCCGTACTACCTTTTCTCAAAAACTGCCACAGAACTCCTCTCCTCGATGAACTAAAGCTGTCCTCTGTTTTCCAGCCAGGACCCATCCGCAGCCAGTTTCCCATTTAGGAGAGCTCTTCGCTCTCTTTCGTACTTGTTCCACTTGAGATGCTCCCTGAAGTTGATCTATGGGAATTGTAGACTATATTCCAGACCATTTATCACAGGCCTATAAAAAGGTGTTAGTTTTGGGGGCTATACCTGGGCAATCTTTGATTTTTACCCTGTACTAATTGCAAGCAACCCTCTTTGCTCTAAGAGACTTTTTTTGCGCTTTTCTTATTTTGTTGTTCACTTTCTAACTCAGTCTGATATTTGACAACGTTTACTTTTTCCAAGTACTTCTTAACCAACAAAAAATGGTCTGCTTTGTTGCTCATGTCTTCCTTTCACTCTCAGTAGGCTCTTTCCTTGCTCCCGGTATTTTTTTAAATGGTAATTGTTCATCCAGTTGACCATGGAGACCTTCCCCTTTTGGTTAGAACACAAACTTAACATAGTTAATGTATATAGTTTTTATATCTTTTCAGTAAAGATACGCTCAGCCTTTTTCACAGTCAAGCCCTTTAGTTCTTAAAAGCTTTAAATAACTGTCCTCATTTTACCAAAACTTACCCTTTCGGAATAAGCAAAACTTTTATTCCATAAACCTACTTGTGTTCACATATCCTCAGAAATTCAGATTAATCAGTTCAAAGTTATTTTCTCTGCCCAGCTATCCTGAGAGGTCCCTCCTACTTTCCAAGTCCTCTGTCTGGTTGAAAAAAAAATCTGTTGACTAGCACATCTTGGAACATATATACCTGAGCATTGTTAGTATTTTTGCTCCAGACTATCACTAAGAACTTAGAGTTGTAGGAGACAGTGATTTCAGCTGTCCTATTGTGGCTTGGAGCAGAATAATACTGCTTTGTAGCATCAAAAAATAATTAGCTGTAATATCCTATTTCCTTCTAAACCCTGGTGTTATTGCTTGTGTGAATATTTAAACTCTTTCTCAGAAACCTTAAACAGTTTGGGATCTATCACTTTGCTTAGCATCTTGCAGAGAGTGCTGGGGTTTCAGAGGGATAAATATATAAATTGATTTTGTTGTCATGCTGCCACTCTTCCAGCTGAGACTGAAGGCATTGCAATGACATGTATTGACTCGTTTGCATGGATCCCCATCTCAGGCCAGTCAGAAATGACCCTACAAAGCGAGGGTCTGTTCTGAGGCTGTGGTGTGCCTTTTCCACGGCCTTCAGACACATGGGCTCTGCCAGCTCTTTGCAGTCTGTAGCTCATCAGTTTTGTATTCTGCCCAGTGTTGTCTGTGGGTGTTACCAGGGCTGCCAGCATCCCCACCCCACGGCTTTCAATGCTGTTGTGTCCGCCTGATCACAGCAGTCCCCCAGCTCTCTCCATGCTTTCTGCAGACGTGAGTTTGATACCTTTTTTTTCATAACAGCAATCTCTCTTCACCAGCTCTCTAAGTAACCATAACCATCCTTCTCCCAGTAATCCATGCTGGCATTCCTGACCTTTTCTGGTAAACCATACTTCCTTCTTGGAAACATCCTAGTGGTGTCTGGGAGCTGTTTCTAACTGACTTTAGTAAGGGAAGTGTTTCTTCTGCTGGCTTTTCCCTACCCTGACTTCCTGCTCATAGGCTCTATGATTCCCACTACTTTCCTTGTGCTGTAGCCATGCCATTTCCCAATTTCCCACCTCTAGCTGGGGCTTACCGTACAAGGGCATAGCTTGGTGATCAATCTTGGCTGCTGAACATGATGTTAGGGATAAGAACCTTGTACAATCATTTAAATCATTCCTGAAATATTTTGCTTCTGTGGAGTTCCTTAGGACATGAAGAGTTAGAATATCCTTCATTCTCTTCTGTTGGCTAAATTCTATTAAAATTTGTGGTGGAGATGATGTTCATTTGCACGCTAGAGCACGTGAACCACAGGAGCTGGAGCAGGGGCTTGGTCTATGAGCAGAGGTGAGTGGTCAGAGCACAGGCAGGAGGGGAACTGGTTTGGGGTCAGAAACAGTGAGGGCCACACGTGGGCAGGGTGGGGTGGAAACTTTAGCTGCTGGGGTGAGAAATGCAGATCATCAGTAGAGGCAGGCTGATTCCTGTGGACTAACAAAAACCTTTCCACTAAAACCTACCAAGCAAGAAGGGTGTCCATGGGATTTAGACAGCCTTAGGATGGGGCAGTGCAGGCACAGACACATCAGGGGATGTCTTCCTCTTCTCACACCATGCCCTCAGAGGCTCCAAGGGAGCATTCAGCTCCCACAGCTCAGCTGCACCCAGCTGACTTGAAAGACAGACTAGCAGTTTGGGGCTTTTTTCTATTACTAGAGAGGCAAATGGGGCTAAGGGAGGGGAAGCAGAAATCCCCCCCAGTCCATGGGTTGCTTTAGGCTGGAGAAGTGCCAGGGAGGCCAGGGCACTGACAGTTAGGAGACCTCTGGCTGTTTGCAGGACCTGAGCTGGTAGGTGGGTCTGGGGTAACAGGAAGGTGTAAGGCCCCATGTTTCTGCCCTGCAGCTGCTGGGGAGCCCGAGCTGGGTGTTTCCCAGCAGGGCATCTGCGAGCAGGACAGCACTGCCTTGGGAAAAGCCTACCTGGTTTCCTTCCTTTTCCAGGTGCTGTCTCTGTGTCCAGCGTCCCAACCCAGCGATGACCGGACTGTCCCAGGGGTAGTGTCAATTGTGGCTCAGGCTGAAGCACAACCAGCCTCCCGAGGAGCCCGCGGGGGCGGAATGTCACAGGCACGACCACCCTCTCTCTGTGAGCACAGCTTTTAGGACAAGCTGCAGTCTTTTTTCCCATTACCAGGGCTCTCCCTTCCTTGAGTAGGCGGTGGTGGCAGCTGTGCCCGCGTGGTTGGCACTCGGTGGGCATTAACAAGACTCTGCAGGCCTGGTGGCATTTTCTAGCCCTGGCAGAGCAGCATTCCTGGTGAAGAAGACCCCAAGGGTGGGGTTTCCAGGCGAGAAGTGAAGGTGTCTGCAGAGCCTGTTGCCAGGCTGAGAAGGGGCTGGTGGGGGCATCCTGGAAGCGAGCCTGGGGCTAGGCTGGGTGCGTGGTCAGCGTGGTTCCTCTCAGTGGGATGGATGAAGCCACAGGTAAGGGAGCTCAACAGGTACGGAGAAGTGGCTGTGTGCTAGGTGATGGGTAAAGCATAAAATGGATCGTCTTCACCACGCAGACCACTTGCAGCCAGGGTTAGAGAGTCTTAAAGGTCTGCTGATAGTCCAAGCAAATGCTCAGGGATAGTTGTCAAAGAAAAAAATACAAGGTGCTGTTAGGAGAAAGCAAGGTACTAGTTTATCAGTGTATGTCTCCCAGTGACTTATTTTCATACCATGCACAGACTTTAAAAAAAGCAGTAGAATTAAACCAGCATTTGAAGCTACCCTCTTGAGACTTTATTTGAATGTAATATATTTCAATTACTGTGTATTCAAAATTCCTGTGCTAATATACAATCTGCAGAGACTTATAATGTGTGTTGGTTGAAATCGGAGCTAAATTAATATAATCATTTCATTTAAAAAAAAAAAAAAAAAAAAAAGAGAGAAATAATCTACTTGGCTGCAATTGCCTCAAGGAATGTTGAGCAGAAAAGAGACAGTATATCGGGGGAGTGATTTTGAAAGCAGCTCTTACAGGCCAATTGCTCAGAGCCAGTGCCAGAAAATAAAGGAAACCTTCTTTTATTAAACATGATTGCTGTGACCTTCTCTGGTTAACCTACAGAAGGAAAAACGAGCTATGCACTGAGTATGATTTGTTGTTATTACAGCTGAGATGTTTTTCAGTGAACTTGAAATGTTTATTTTGATTTATTTTTGCTTTGCTTTTGCTCAAAAGAGCAAAACCAAATGAAACATCTTCTAGGGCTGCACATGTGTACCCATTTCCCTTTGAGCACTGTGACTGCGAGCCCTGCTCTCACCTCCTTTCTCTCTGTGAACATCACAGGCATTGCACGTCCCTATCTCCCTTATTCCATGCGTAGAGAGTCTTTGCAACGGGTATTGAGTGTTGTCCTCCTCTCAGTGCAGAGACCACAGCTGTACCTGACCCTTGAGTGAGGGCTGACAAGGTAATCTTTCTCTTATCCATCTTCTTCTGAGGCAAGCACCACTAACGCTCCCCTGAGGATTGCATGAATGAGATGGAGAGCAGCAATTTGATATATTTACGTGCAGCAGAGTCAAGAGGGCCCCACTGTGCCTGGGATACACACAAGCAGAGCCCCAGAGAGCTCCCGCTGCGGGGGCACCACGGGGACGAAACACCGACCAGCGGTAAGACTGGAGGGACAAGGACAGTGCAATCACGTGTGTGCTCGGGTATTCTTGTCAGCCTCCGAGGTGTTTTGCAGAGGTACACTAATGTATGCAGCATAATCAAGAGCATAAGAAAATCCCCACAGAACCCAGACTCGGTGAGCTAATTGTGGATTAGGTCATTTTCTATGTGCCTTCCAAGATGACTGCATATACCTAATTAAGATGCCTAATGTATTCTGTTTAGCCCAAATGGTGATGGAGGAGGAAGGTTATCGGTCTGGTGTCTGGGGTATTTTCAGGACTAATTTTTATGTGCATTGGAATTCAGCAGGCTTTCTGTTTCCGAGGAATAAAGTTATCGACAAGGCTTAATCACACAATTACTTTAAGGAACAGTCAAATCTCTAAAAACATTTTCTAAAATCATAAGATTCCACTGATTCATCTTTCTGTGTAATTTCTTGGCCTCAGCTTTCACTTCAGGAAAAATATGCATTTGACTTCTATCAAAAACAAGGTTATGTAAAGAATGCAACAATCACGGAATGGCTGAGGTTGGAAGGCACTTGGAATTTATCTAGTCCAAACCCCTGCTCAAGCAAGGCCACCTAAAACTGGTTGCCCAGGACCATGTCCAGCTGGGTTTCTAATATCTCCAGGGATGGAGACTCCACAACCTCTCTGAGCAACCCTGTTTCAGTGTTCAGTCACTTGTAGAGTAAAAAAAAAAAAATGTATTTCTTACGTTTAAATGAAATCTCCTGTGTTTCCATTTGTGCCTATTGTCTCACAACCTTCTGTTGGGCACCAAGAAGAAGAGTCTGGGTCTGTTTTCCTTACTCTCTCCCAACATCAGGTACTATATACATTGATAAGATCTCCCTGAGCCTTCCCTTCTCTGATCTGAGTCCCATCTTCCTTAGCCTTTCCTCATACATCAGGTACTTCAGTCCCTTAATGATCTTCATGGTCCTTCAAGCGACTCTCTCCAGTATGTCTATGTCTCTCTTGTACTGGGGATCCCAGACCAGGGACACAGCACCCCAGATGTGTCTCACCAGGGCTGAAAGGGGAGGAAGGATCACCTCCCTTGACCTGCAGACAGCACTATTCATAATGCAGCCCAGGAGGCAGTGGCTGGCCATCTTTATCGTGAGAGTACATTGCTGGCTCATGTCCCCCAGGACCCCCATATCCTTCTCTGCAAAACTCCTTCCAGCTGGTTGGTCCCCAGTGTGTACTGGTGCTTATGGTTATTCCTCCCAAGGGTCAAAGCTTAGAATTCCTCTTTGTTGAGCTTGGTGAGACCTCTGCCATCCCTATTTTCCAGCTGTTGAGGTCCCCCTGAATGGCAGCACAACCTGCTGGTGCATCAAACCCTCCTCCCCATCTGTATCCTCTGCAAACTTGCTGAGGATGCATTCTGTCCCATCATCAAGCTAATTAATGATGTTGTTAAACAATGTTGGACCCAGTATGAACCCTGGAGTATTCCACTAGTGCTTGGCCTTCTGCAGGACTTGTGATGTCTATGATCACAGTGCCACTGATCATAGTCCTCCAAACTCAGCAGTTCAGTTAGTTTTCAGTCCACCTTACCATCCACATACCTAGCCTGTACTTCATCAGTTTGTGAAAACAGACTTGACTAAAATCAGGGTAAAAAAAGGCCACACCTCTCTCCTCATCCACTAGTCATCTCATCTTAGAAGTCTATTGGGCTGACCAAACATGATTTCACCTTCATAACCCTCATAAATTCATACTGACTTCTTCCAGTCACCTTGTTCTTCCTCGTATATTTGGAAATGGTTTCCAGGATTACTTGCTACATCATCTTTCTGGGGATTAAGGTGAGGCTGACTAGCCAGTAGTTCCCAAGATGTTTCTTCTTGTTTTTCTTGAAGATAGGAGTCACATTTACTTTCTCCCCATCCTTAGGAACTTCCCCTGATCACCGCAATCTTTCAAAGATGCTTGAAAGTGGTCTTGTAACTACATTGGCCAGCTCCCTTAGCACTCGTGGGTGTCTCCCATCCAGTCCCATGGACTTCTATGTCTAGTTGGTTTGAATGTTCCCTAAACTGGTCATCAACCAGTGACAATAAGTCTTCCTTGTTCCAGACGTTCCCATGAGTCTTGAGGACCCGGGATTGCTGAAGGTAGGCCTTACCAGATTGACCAAGACAAAGGTGGCATTGAGCACATCAGTCTCACATCCTTTGTCACCAGATCCCCTCTGTCCTTCATCAGCAAGCCCACAGTTTCCCTTTTGTTACTGTTACATCCGTAGAAATCCTTCTTGTTGTCCTTCACATCCCTCATCAGATTCAACTCCAGATGGGCTTTGACTTTCCTAATCCCATCCCTGTACGCTCCAACAGTGTCTCGGTATTCCTCATGGGTGATCTGCCCCTGATTCCACCTCTTGTGTGCTTCTTTTTTGTGTTTGGTTTTTCTCAGGACCTCCTTGCTCTTCCATGCAGGCCTCCTGCTGTCTTTGCTTTATGTCCTGCATGTGAGGATGAACAATTCTTGAGCTTGCAGGAGATGATCCTTGAAAATCAACTAGATCCTCTGGACCCCTCTTTCCAGGACTGTAACCCATGGGATCCTTCCAAGCAGCAATCTGAAAAGGTTAAAGTCTGCTTTTCTGAAGCCCAGGGTTGTGGTCCTGCTCCTTTCCCTGCTCACTCCTCTCAGGATCCTGAACTCCACAATCTCATAGTTGCTGCAGCCAAGGCTCCACATCCCTGTCCATTTTTATCTTGTTTGCGATTCTGAGGCCCAGTAGATTGTGTCCTCTTGTCGTCTCTTCAGTCACCTGTTTCAGGAGTTTATCATCAGTGTATTCCAGAGACCTTGTGACCTGCTGTGTTTCCCATCAAGCAGAAATTGGGGTAGCTGAAATTTCCCACAAGGAGTAGGGTCTGTGAATGGTACTTCTTTTTTTTTTTTTTTTGCTATTTTGGTAGAGTAGCAACTATTTAAGTAAGGGTGTTGTATTAAGAAATTACTATATCCATTCTGCTTTACTTTCAGTTATTTAATGTAATTTTCCAGATCTTTCATCTTCAATGCTGAAGTTCTCCAGAAAGGAAGGGATTTGGAAAATTTGAGTAAAATTGGGTTATTCATGCATGAGAATCGAGAGCACACACCATCCCCACCACACAAGTTCATCTGAACCTTCCCCTGAACTATCTCACAGCAGAAAGGAGAGACAGTTGAAATCTGGCAAATACCCAGAGAAGATGCATCTTCCAGTAGCCCAGTAAGAGTCGGATTCAGCAGTGCCCAGTTGTGTGCCCACCAGGAAGCCACTGTCTTTATTTTGCACAGGCTTTTCTTTCAGCACCTCTCACGCTAAGGCTGTTGTGGTTTGAACCCAGTGACAACTGAGCACCACGCACCCCTTCCCCCCCAGTGCTGGGAAGGAGAAAATGAAGCAAAATGGTTCAGGTATGGAGATGACTCAGCCATAACGGTAACAGGCAAAAGACAGACTCATTAGGGGAAGAAAAAGAAACATCACTTTAATTCAAACACTAACAAAGACAACACTTGACAGACAAGGTGGGACAGTAAGAAGTGCCACCAGATCCAAAAAACACCTTGCCCCACCCCTCCCTTCTCCCCAGGCTCAGCTCTGCTCCCCATCTCTCCCCCTCCTCCCCCAGCAGCGCAGGGGCAGGGGATGGGGGTCACAGTCAGCTCACTGCTCCTTCCTTCTCGGGAGGTGGGGTGAGCACCGCACATCCCTCCCCTGCTCCCCGGGGCTCCCCTCTCACTGCAGTCAGTCCTCCAGGAACCTTCTCTGCAGTGAGTCCTCCCCACGGGCCACAGCCATTCCCGAGCTGCCCCGGCGTGGGTCACCCCCGCGTGTTCCAGTCCTCCCAGTGCTGAACCACCACAGCGGGGGCTGCTTCTCCCCTCAGAGTCCCGGCCTCCTTTAAGCACAGACGTCTGTCCTGGTGTGGGCTCCTTCACAGGCTTCAGGTGAGCTTCTACTCCACCGAGGACCTCCACGTGGGCGGCCCTGCCATCTCCCCACGGGATACAGGGGTCTCTGCTCTGGCGCATCTCCCCCCCTTCCTCCTCCTTCCTTCCACTGAGCTGGGTGTTCTCATAGGTGTCCTTCTTGTAATTCCTCTTCAGAAGTCCCAACCCTCTCCCAGGTTCCCCTTACTAAACACGTTATCATAGAGGCACAGCCACTGTCGCTCACTGGCTCAGCCTTGGCCAGAGGTGGGTCCAACTTGGAGCCAGGGCAGCTTTTGAGAAGCTGCTCACAGAGGCCACCACTGTAGCCTCCTCTCCCACTGCCAAAAACCCCACCAAACAAGCCCAGCCCAGAGGTACACCTGTACTGTATGGGTGGTGGACAAAGAGGTTTGGACGCAGCCAGCAAATCTGCCATCTCTCCAGATTTTCCCTTCCTCTGCTTTATGGAATCACTGCTCACTCGCTTGAGGCCTTGGTTCAAATTAGGAGAGTACCGATGGTGGGGGGGCAGGTAACTCCAGCCTAACTTGACGTCTGTTCCTGTGCCTGCTCTCCCATGTGTCCTGTCTTCTCTTCAGTACCTCCCAGCTACATTTTTCCTCTTCATCCCCAAGCTTCCCCTTGCACCATGAGATGTCCAGCACCAGCTAAGCAATGACCAGTGCCCAAGAGAGGCAGATGACCATCACGGTGGCACTGGGAAGAAGAAAGAAAATTCTGCAACTCCCTCCTGCTTCTCAAATCCACGGAGTCCCTCCTCCAATGATGTGGTAGGCCAAGGCAATTTTTTGTCAGGCCCTGTCTAGCCCTGGAGCTACACATTGCACATACAGCAAAATGGGTATAAGATAAGTGGGGAGCCTGTTGGATGTCCACACAAAAATGGAATTTATACCATTGTTGTGCATGACCGACTTAACTGTACATTTAAAATAAAGGGTGGATGTAAAATTTAAGTGCTGGCTGAGAAAGAAAACTTTTATATGAGGAGATTGAATTCAAGTGGTTTGTCAGAGGGAAAAGCCTGTGGCTGTCTGTGGATGGCCAAATGCCTTTACAGGACAGGTGGCAAAGAGCCAGGAGAAGTGAGAGTTTCCTGTGGTGTTTGACCAAAACAACCACCTACGTGTGCTTTGTGCCAAGTGCTGTTCCGCAAACGGGGTGGAGGCAGTGGATAAATAAATGAGTTACATAAAACACGCAGAGTTCATGTATGAAAACCTGGCCATGCTGAATGGCCAGCTGCCATGCAGTAGGGCTGTGGTGTTTGATGGCTCTGGTAGGACTCAGCCATGCCTTCTGGGGCATCTGCAGCCTCATTTATGCCATCCTGTCCCCAAGAATGCAATGGAGACTGGAGCCAGTGGAGACTCTTTGTGTTTCACAGCCATTTGCTCTGTTACAGGGACATTTCTGGTGTCCTTCTGACTGTAGGCTCATCAGTGAGGTCTGAAGCATCCCAGGGAACCCAGCAACTACATGCCTTGATGAGAACAAAAATCGCAGCGGTAGTGCCATTAGGAATAGGGTTGCTGCCATCTGTTGGTTGAAATCTCATGGGGAGCTGGAAGAATCCTTGAATTGATGATGCCATCTAAGATGTAGATCTACTGAGAAAGGATATTTTGTTTTTAATGACAAGTGTGACGTGATCATGTTTTAGAAATCAGAAGGAGGGGACAAAATTATTTGTCAGCATTATTATATTACACACTTGCTGTCCTGTATATCATCTAAGTCCTTTGCTGAAGTACTGGCCAGAGTTTTAACTTTTCAAGCTGTGGGTCTACAAACATTTCTCTTTGTAGCAGGGCCAGCTTCAGCAGCTTGTTCTGCTAATTGCTCATGGCCACTCCACAGCTGAACATTTATTAACTACCATTTCTGGAACAGCACCCAAACAAGCAAACTGATATGGCCTAGAAATAACCCCTCCTCCTTTTTTTTTTTTTTTTTTTTTTTTTTTTTTTCAAGATTATTTGAAAGCTGCATAAGTTTCCAGGACCTCTCTGTATGTCCTCCCACAAACAGCACAGCTGAGGGAGGAGGGCACCCACAGGACCTGCTGAAAGCTGCCCTGCTGCTGTGAGGAAGTCCTGTCTGTGTCATCAGGGCTTTCAGTGGAACAGAAATCTGTAGCCACTACACAAATTTGTGAAAGTTTGGGACCAGCCTATAAAATGGCTGTTCCACAGGTCTCTCCAAAGGCTGTAACTATCCAGATTTCTGCCTCTCATCCTCCCAAACCCAGAGCAGCTCAGGATTCACACTCACTGCCCAAAGCTCTGCCCTATTCTCTGGCTGAAAGTCACAGCTACAAACTAACTGCTAAAAGTAAATCCTATAGATTGAGCAGCCCTGAGAGGTGATAGACGTTCACCCTTCAGCTTTCTCCACAGGTCTGTTAAACAAATCTACACGCACCAAACATTTCCAGAGTGAAGGGTTTCCACAGTGAGTAAAATTGACCCTGCAATCTTCCTGTGTCCCAAATGATGTGGGTATTTGGTGTTAACACTCACATTAAACATTCCCAGCTGTACAGCAATACCTTGTTGTGTTTGCTGGGCTCTCTCCATCCTCTCCTCCCCTCTTTGCTATGCCAGGATCCACTGGCTGCTACATGCAACCTGCCTGGTAGCTCACCCATTCTTGCAAGGTTCAGAAGTAGCTACTGAGCATGTTGTAAAGGCATGATGCATACTTTAGGATATTTCTGGGCCCTTTCATTGGAAACGCATATGGGCAGAAGCACCAAAATTTCTAGTTAAAAAACATATCTCCTACAGGATTGCCAAAGTTTGGGTTTGATCTACAGTGGGAGTGGGGCAGTTGGCAGTTTCCAGATTTCTTTCCATCTGGGTTGAATGGAAAGTGAAGCCCCCAAACCTCTCCTTGTGGCTCCCACTGACTTTGGTGGATGAAGAATTCTTCCTCATACACGACCTAGCAGTTGTTGTTCCTCACGATGCTCCAGTCGCACTGCAGCCGGAGGTTAAGTTTATTCCGCAGTGCAACCTTGCTTGTAGGTTATTATACCAAAGTTTTCCACTAACTTCCAATGGCTGCAGCATATTTTGAAATTTTAGGAAGTTCACTTCAATTTTTGTGTGATCTTTGCAGAACTGGTGGTATCCAGATGGAGAAGAGCCAATTTCCCCCAGTAATTTAGAACTCCAGCTGAACTCTTATTCAAATTGTAGGAAACACTGAAGAAAGGCTCACATGCTGGAAGCCTGCCTGTGCCTTTCAGCAGAGATTTAAAGGAGAATTAGCTGGCTAGGTTAAACACCGCCTTACTCATTCTTGTAAATCACAGCTCTTAATACTTAGTTTTATTTTGCTTTTTGTGTAAGAATTACAGGCTGAGGATGTGTTCTTGTAATAAAACAAATAGATGAGTGCCTACAAGACTTACCTCAAAACTGTTGATGAATATAGGCTGGAGACCTGTACATAATAGTTATGATGACAGTGATAAACAAAAGAGGAGATACTGGACCCTGGTCATCCTTGACTGATCCACTGTTCAGTTTCTGGCTCATTTCTTCCTTCCATTTTGCATGTGCTCCATCTAGCTCTTTCCAAGACGGAGCCCAGGTAGGGCTCTGAGGAGGGGTCATTACCCATTACGTGAAGAACTGTCATCTGTCTTAAACTAATATGCTACTAATTTGATCATTCTCCCCCTAGTTCTAGCATGTGGGATAGGCTGAATAACCATTCTGCATTCACCTCATCCACTGCCTTCGTGGTTTTGCAAATGTCAGTCATAAACCCCAGCCTCCTCCTCTCCAAAGACTTTTTAATCTCTTCTTGCAAGTTGTTTCATTACCTTGATCATTTTAGTTGTCCCTCTCTGCCCTTTCTCTAACACCAGCACATCCTGGAGTGGAAATAGCTTAGCATGGGTGAGAACATCTTCTGAGCGAGCTATGCAGTGCAACTCCCTGACTCCAGACACGGGAGCCCCATGTGAAACGTGCTCCGGTCTCTCAGTCCCCCCATCAGAGAAAAGCCTGGCTCTTCTCACCATGCTTCCCTGATTACATCTTACTGCACAGGTCTCCGTGGGCCAGCGTGGACCCTAGACAGAAAGTCCTTCTAATTAAGTGGAAGTTTATGACAAACATAGGTGAGTTGATCCCCCTCATTCCCTTCTACGTACAGAGCAAAGTGACGCACGAAGGCACCTAATTGCGTAAAGAGCAGATTGATATTTTTACGGTGCCACTGACCTTCTAAGAGGACAGATGGGTGCAGGGCAGCGGCTGAGGTGTCTGGATGCTCTTTGGGGGATGCTGCCCAGGCGGCTTCGCTCAGGGCTGGGCAGCAGCGGAGCAGCCGTGCTGACTGCAGGGCGGTGGGGAAGGTCGCCCGGCTCGCGAGGCAGAGGACAGGCTCAGCTGCTAGGGGCATTGGTTCTCCAGGGCATTTCACAAGGTAATAGCAAAAATAAAACCCAACAGGCCAAAGAAAACAACCCCCTCCTAGGATCAGGAGAACACTTGGTGGTTACTGAAGACTTTTCTGCTAAATAGTACGACTAATGTCTTTCCTGAAATTCCTAGCCCCCCTTCCAGCTGCCGGCCACTTACTCTCACCACTTGACAGCCCTGACATGGCTGGGGGGGAGCAGCTGCTCCCCAACACCCCTCAGCAAAAGCCAGGAGCAATTAAACCTCTTTCCAGCTAGAAAAATCAAAACGTTACATTTTTCAGTCCTTGGGGCTCCTCTTAGACCAACCCCTACATGGGGCATGAGCAGAACACACGCAGGGAAGCAGCTGGTCTGGACCCCAGCAAATGTGCCCATGCGAGCCCATGCCGAGGAGGTCTCCCGAGGTCTGGAGATAAAGCACAGTGTGTGGTTGGGGTTCTGGGAAGGGGGAAAGGAGCAGCCAAACCAGCTGGCTGGCTCCACAGCCCCCTCGCTTTGGGTGGAATTCCAGCAGAATCACACCCTGTGCATTTGTAAAAGTGTTCCTATGGCCCTTGCAGCAAGGCAAGACTGATGGAGAAAAGGAAAATATGGGCATGAGGAAACAGTAATGAGTTCTTACAGACTGTTTTTGTTTGACTGAACCCATTACAGTTCAGCTTTTACAACTGTGTGAGGCAAAATCTGTCCATCCTTAGAATAAAAATAGAAAAAGCAATGTTTATCTACCTACTTTACTACTGGTACTCGCTGGTGTTGTGCCAAAGGTCTCCAAGTGGACAGAAAGAAATCAGTGTCACTAAGAAATATCACTTGCACATAGTCTGTCACCTTTGCCCAGGGTCAGAGCTGAGGCATGAAACGATGGGCCAGTGTCTTTACTTGCTCTTGTGTACCAGTGCAGCCGTGAACTCAAGCTGATGGACACAAAAACGAGCCCAGTTTTCACTAACAAGGGCAGGTGGGCTCAGGTCCATGTTGGCTATACCCAGCCTTTGCCGTGGGGTTCAGGAACAGTCGCAGGTCTTCCCTGTCCCACTTGCTCACAACACCACACAGACAGCATAAAACGGGAAGAGAATTAAGTGCAGAGAAAACAGAGGTTTGGGGATCTTTGGTTCTTCTGAGTTAACATTTCTGTTTATGTAGGAGTCAGTGTACTCCTGGTCAGCTTTTGCCTTGCTTGGTCCCCCCTGATCACATCCCTCCAAGGAGATGCTAATTCCTGTGGGCTGCAGACTGCGTTCCCTAAATTGGAAGAGAGATTTCATCTAACTCGGGAGAAGAGTGAAGACAGGGAGAGGGGACAAAGACACACAAGGGACTGACAGCAGGGGAAGTTAAAATGGGGCCAGATACAGCTGCGGTAGTGGTGAGGGGCAGCAGAGCCCCACTGACATGATGCACAGCATGTGCCGCACCGGGCAGCCGCCCGGGGGGGGGACAGCAACAGCCCCGTCGGCCTCCCCCATCCTCCCTCCCATAAATCTGCCTCCAGCTGACGAAAAGCAACGTGCTCATCTATTCCCAGTGCTGAGGGTGCCTGTCCTTTTATAAATCTAACCTGATATCTATTTTCCTGTCCTTGACTCTAAGTAGTCGTGCAACTTTTGGGCGCATCGAGAATGAAATGGGAGCAGTGTACATTTCCGAGAGGTGAATATATTGCTAATGCTGCTGTTTCTGTTTTCTTTATCCCTCACTTTCTTAGGTGCTTAATACATACCAGCTAACATCAGGTCCCACGAGAGCTCAGCACTGCAATAGCTCTCTCTGCTTTCTTAATCTTCCCCTTCCTAGAAGGATCTTCTGAAGGTATTTCTAGTCATTAGCCAACAATTCCTCTGCAGGGTATGAGTTTATTGCTGGGAGTCCCTGCTCTTTCTTCAGAGTGCTCCTTCAGTGGGTCAGCATGCTCTGCCATAGCTCTGCCATAGCTCTGCCCTATCTCAGCGTTCACTCTGGGCAATCAGCTGCAATTTAGGAAGGCTCCATCAGTCCGTGATGGGTTTCTGCCTTGTGCTGGCCCGCTTCTCTGAAACCCTTTGTGCATGTGTGTGTGTGTATGTGAATAATCTCCAACATAGTGCTATTCACCTACACGCATAGAATAGATGTGTTTCTGATGAAAGACAGGTCTGATAATTGCATAAATAAAAGAGTACAGATAATGGAAATAAAATCAATGTACCCAGGCAGGAAATAAGCGAGTCACCGATATGAAATGCACATTACACCACTGACAGGTGTTGTAATATAGCTTGTGAATAAGGGATTTATTTATAAGGAAAAAGCTAAGACAAAACCTCAGAGTCTAATTATTTATCCAGCTATGCAATTATTAGTTATAAATCTCTAAAATGGCTGAGAAAGTGTTTGGGGAAATGCCAAGTCTGGCTCTGTGTGAAATGCTATTGCTAGGAACTGTGTTATTCCTACCAATATATTATGGCCAAAGACGCCAGAGACTTTCAATTTTCTGGGAGCTCTGCCTTTTTGCAGCAAGAAATGTGCTTTCAGTGACGCCTTTAATATCATATTACAGGCTCTGGCCACACAGGGGAGGAGGAATGGAGGTAGTTGGGCCTTTCTGGATTAAATGTCTATTATATGGTTGCCAGGGACAACAGGGGACTGGGTTTAATGACCCAGGTGGTCCCTTCATATTCCATACTCATATCCTCTGCTATTCAAATGGTTCCTTGGGGATCTGCCTGATCAAATATGAACTGCACTAAATCCTGAGACCTGTTGGAAGAGCATTGGCCTAAGTGATATAATACGTGCTGAGGCAGAAGACGAGCGTGTGAGTTAGCCAGGCTCAGCTTATCCCGTCCCGGTCCCAGGGCTACAGTGTTTGAGACACAGGACAGTGACAAGCCTTCAGGAGCAGGGGACACAGCTCTGCTTCCCTCCCAGACACTGCGCAGAGGGGTCCTTTGCTAGAAGCTGGCACTGGCTCTGTTTCAGTGCTTCAGCACCTTCCATCCAAGGCACACCTAATCCTGGAAGGTTCCTCTCCCCAAAATTTCGGTGTTACTAGACATTTGTCAATGCTAGAGTAATAAACTCCATAATGTAATCAGTAGGGTCTCCTGGCATAACAAGCAGGGTACCAGTGCAAGAACTTTGGATACGTGCCATAATTTTAGCTTTACACACATAAAGAATGAGTTATGTACCCTTGTATAGTTTCCACAGGGCTATACCATGATTCTACACTTACGGTAGGGATATCTTAGGCAAACCTCCCACAAATTTCCACTGTGGTTTATAATGAAAGACCAAGAAACTGGACCAGTAATGGACTTCAGATCCCTTGTTAGTGTAAAATATATTACAGTAGTCAAGCTTAGGAAAAAGCCAATTAGCATTTGCCATCTGGGTTGGAAAACCCCAGACAGCAACAGTAAAGAACACTGCCATGTTAGGTATGGAACTTTTATGAAACCTTGTCCAACTGACATTTGCCAAGGCCCATCACAGACTGGTTTGAACTAGGTTTCAGAAGTTGTCCACATATAGATGTTTCTTGGGACATGTAGCCTTCCCAGGCTTGCTACGCCTCCACTGTAAAATGAAGAGCCGCAGCACCGACTGTGCTGAAGAAATGATTGCTGCATCACCCTCTGTGTTTTCTCAGCCCAGAAGGGAGGGAGGGAAGCACGAAGGACCCTGCCAAATGTTGCCCTGAGCCACAGCTGCTGGCACTGTATTTGTGCTGGCTCTTCTGGCAGCATACATCTGATCTAGGTCTGCCCTGAGCCTGCATTCAGTGGCGTGTTTGCTGAAGGAGGCCGAGCACGGGATGCAGAGGGTGCAACAGTGCAGGCTTCAGGTGCTTTGGGTGGCACTGCAGGGTGCATGCACCCTGCCTTTCATGCCTTCTGCATGGCTCCCTCTGGGGCTGCTCCTGCCACACTTGTATGACAAAACCCTGGGTGAAGGCAGCACATCAGTCCTAGGATGATGATTCTTCCATAAGCGAGGGCTCCAGCCTGCCACCCCCACCACCTGATGAGCGCCTTGTTCAAGCTGCGGTGGGTCCAGCAGCGTGGGCTGGCACGTGCCGTAAGTCCTACAAGTGGCAGTTCAGACACAACTTGGCTTCCTCCTCACTCCAGCCAGCCATGTAACACGACAGACTTGGAGCAGAGCTCCTGCCACTGGCTGCATCGCTAAGTTTCTCATTGATAACAAAGATGTGGAGGGGCAGCACCATGCCTGATGGGGGCTAGCTCCAGGAAAAGGGTGCTGAGCACCAGCAGTGATATGCAGCAGCGGTGGAGGGACCTCAGGACGGGAGCAGTGGTGTTCGGCTGTGTGGAATCACCTTTCTGTGTCATGGAGGACGGAGTGATGAGAACCCGGTCGCTGGAAGCTGGCAAGCTCTGCCCACAGCCAGCAGGGTGACTCAGGAGATGGCAAGCTGCATCCCCGGGGGTCTTGCCCCATGTCGCTTTCAGGTGATGGTAATCCAGGAGGTCGGGGCAGGTTTTGCTCGCGTGAGCTTCCCTGGGTGGGGATTTGGGATGCCAATAGGATGCTCCCTCGGTGGGGTGCTGCTCGGCATCAGCGTGGACCCCAGGACCTGTCTCCTCACCCAAGCCACAAGGACCGTTCACACCCACCTCAGCGTTGTTACTGCCCTTGGGGCTGCAGCCGTGTAGAGCTCCAACACAAGGACCACGCCGTGCCCTGGGCCAGCAGAGAGGTCTCCTCCCCTGGAAAAAGATAGGAGGAGGCTACTTCTCCACTGCAAGCCCTGGAGCAGGTTGGTGACATCCATGCTTGAGGTTTACGTGTGACTGATGGTCATCTGCTGGTGGAGGGAGACAGCAAGCCCTGCCTATCTACAGTCTTGAGGGCCTGTGGACTAATCTTTCTTTCATTTACAATGCTGAATTTGTCATGATACACTAATAAAACCCACTTGTACCATCCTGTAGTGATTTGCTGAATAGTTTGACAAAGGAACAGATTTGGCAGGGTGTCTCTTAATTGATTTGCAGCATGCATCACCGCTCTGTTCCCCTTGCCTTGGTGGAAAGCCATGGTGCGTTTTGCAAAAGTAGCTGGGAGCAGAAATTCAGCAAAATGTAAGATCAGCTGTACTGAGTCAAACCAAAAATTCTTGTCGACATGATCCTGCCTCTGTTGGTGGCTGAGAGCAGATCCCTGTGTATGGGTGTAAGCACAGGGCAGGCACAGCAATCCTCCCCGCGCCTCCTATGATTTCTGGTTGCATTTAAGAGAAGCATTTGAACCTGCATGGGGTGACACTATTGATCTCAAGTCCAACACTGTAACTCCCCAGGCATCTTCAGGTCCAACGCCGTAACTCCCCAGACATCATCCAAGGGCAACCTGAGCTACACCAAGGCGAACACAACTCACAGCCATAGGCAGAGGCTGCACCCTTTGCTTCCCACCCTTCAGTTAGTCTTGCAGCAGCTCTGGCCTCTCAGACTCTTTCTGCAGACCACTGGAACCCACAGAAAGGAGAGGTCTTCTACCATTTGAGGGGGTGAAGTGGCTCAAGGAAAGACCTGCTGGGTGCTGTAGCTGAAGCAAAAGTGGGTATGAAACACCAAGAGCAGGACTGGGAAAGCAAGATTTGGGAAAAGCACAGGGGGTTGTGAAGGATCTCCTTCCAGCGCCTGCAAGCTGTCAGATGTGCTCAGTGGTGTGTGAGACCGCAGCCTTGCCATGTGATGTGCAACCTCACACCTTGACCTTCACTTGCCGCTCATTATTTGCACGGTGGGAGCACGTGGGAGAGCCAGCCAGGTCCCCTCACACCCGCTCAGCGGTGAGAAAGGTTAACCTGGGGCAGCCCTGCGTGTCCCGCAGCCACCAGTGGGTCTGGACCCGCCCACGGCCCCGTGCGTGAGCATCTCCACGTCCCCCCGGTGAGCAAACACCCAGCACGTTGCGTCCTGTGCCTGATGAGTGCTGGGAACGTGGCCCCGGTGGGGTCCCACTGTTTCCGATTAGGACGTTGAACACACTGCTGGCTGGCAGCTCCTCCGACCACACAGCGCGGGGGCAAACCCAGAATGTGTTGCAGGGGATCTGGGGGTGCAGAGGGAAGAGAGGCGAGGGGTGATCCAGCCTGCTGCGGAGTGAGAGGCGATGCAGGATACTCAGCACCTCCGAGGTCAGGGCAGCCTCTTGCAAACGTGTTTTACAGTGAAGTACTGAAGCTAGGTACTGCTGAGGTGCAAACGTGGTAAGCCTTGAGCTCCGGGCTTGCAGCATCTGAGAAATCAGGGGGGTGCTTGCAGTCACACAGGGAAGCAGTGGCGCCGGTGGGACAGGGACTTGCTGGTACCTCCCGGGAGCAGGCAGCCCACTGACCCAGGGCACCTCCCCGGGGACACGGGGCTGCGAAAGAGTGAAAGTGTATCACTCTTTATCTACCTTTCTGCTTTGCATTTCTCCCTTTTCATAAAAGACTGTTTCCAAGGCAGTGTGGCTTGTGTATGAACAGGAAAAGTTCCGCTGAATTTTTGGCAGGGAGCTGGAGCTGATGTTTTATTAGCAACCTCTTTAAACTTGAGCCGGGACTACGCTGCTGCCACTGGAGCCCCGTGTATGGGTTACATCCTCCTACTTTAGTCAAAAAAAAAAAAAAAATACAGCAGCCCAGTAGCCATTAAACCAACAGTGGGTGGGACAAGCAACGACTGGCAGGGGTTTGGTCCCCATAACATGCCTGGACAGAGTTT
The DNA here is from genome assembly GCF_018691265.1 of Tyto alba. NCBI lineage: Eukaryota > Metazoa > Chordata > Aves > Strigiformes > Tytonidae > Tyto > Tyto alba. The sequence continues at coordinate 23,830,696 of NW_024881282.1, read as the reverse complement.
CCTGTTGCTTTTTTCCATTTGTGAGCTGTGTCACTAGTATGTCATGGGCAGGGCCTGTGCTATCAGAGATCTGCAGCAGAGGTTGCAAGCTTGGCAGAATCCAGGTACAATCATGTTTTCTGCTCTGCATGGGGTGCCCTGTCAGTCCTACGGACAGTATGAGGTGAGGGAAGGAGGGGCTCGGCCTCTGGGTGACTCTGCAATAACTTGGTGTGAATTAGGGGAAGGAAACCTCACCCACGTAGGAGTGCCTCAAGACTAATACGTCAGCACAGCATTTACACCACACAGAGGGGAAACCCCGTAAGCTCCACAAGTATTTCTGCTGAGGTCCCCACCTGCGGCAATGGGGATCAGGGAGCCGAAATGGGTGAAAAACAAGCCAATAAAGGGAAAAAAAAAAAAAAAAAGGGTTTTCAGCCAGATGAGCTCCCTGCACTGGGTCACCAGGCAGCTCCACCAACAGGCGTATTGGCTGGCTGGAGGGATGTGGAAGGGGCAACAAACATGGAGAGGGATGAGCAAGTGGGGCTGGTGCTGGAGGGGACGGTTGGGAAGCCTGATGGGAGCAGGGAGAGGAGGCACATGAGATTTGGGGAATGAGGTCAGACCTGGGCTGAGCAGTGGGGTTATGCCATGTAAACTATTATTTTCTGTTCTTCAGCACTGCCTCTGCTGAAAGCATGTGGAGCGAGAGACGCTTCAAGAAACCACAGCGTTGTTAAACGTAGCTCAGGACCGAGGTGTAACTTAAACTCTGAGAAAAGGCCGCCTGCTTTGGTTTATGGCTGAAGCTGTCTTGTCTGGGAGAAGGAAGTAAATCTGTCCACCAGCATCTGTCCACTGGCAAGGGCAGGCGTTCCCCGTGGAGGTGGGAGAGCTCAGGACCGTGCACCATCCCCTCGCGTCTGCTGAGGGCAGGGGGAAGGCTGGCACTGCCTTTTGAAAGGAAATTCCTTTGCTGCAGCACGAGCAAAAAACGTGAAGCGTGAGGCAGGGCCAGGAGACATCGTGCTGCTCTGCTTAGTCCCAGACCACTGAGGGGTCTCTTGCTGGGTCAGACTGTCCCCCTCTGAAGTGCTGTGCCAAAAGCACAGAAAGCATTGTTTGGGGGTGAAGGCAGTGGTGGCACTCTCTCAGGAAAACACAGGAACAATAAATCAACCCTATGCTTATATGAGTGGTGGCAAATAGCAGCGCAGCAGAGGGGATCCCCTCTCCTAAGCCTCCCGAAGCATCCCCTGGCCTTGCAAGAGGTCACGGTGTACAAGCCAGTTCCCATGTGGCAGAAACTGCACTGCTGTAACTGTGAGTTTAACCCCACTGCAGTGCCATCACACCTTTATTTTTTTTTTAGGTGAGAAACACACCCCGTTTGCTCTCAGCACCCCACGTCACGGCTGGCCCTTTGGTGCCTGCTCCCCCTCCCCTGGGGACGAGCCCGAAGCACCCAGCGGACAGCATCCGAGCAGCTCAGGAGGCAGCCAGCACGATGCCCTGGGAGCTTTTCCCTCTGCTGAAATCACCTCGCAGTATGAAGACCCTCACAGCTGAAATCGAAAAGTTATTCATCTCTCCTCTAAAGGGGAAAACCAGCTCACCGTGAAGGCTGTTTTCCCTTTGGGGCAGGAGTCTCGCTTTTGTCAGCTTTCGCGTGTCCGGGCGCTGGCTGGAGGCAGCGAGATGCTCTGGCAGGCAGGGTGGATGGCGCAGCACCGATGCCCTCCTCCGCCGGCGCAGGTACGCCGAGGGGCAGAGGTCAGGCACCGCCTGGAGCTGTTCCTCTCCACGGAACGTGTCTTCCTGGCATTCACAGCAGTGCTGCTAAAAGCAGCTCTGTCTCTGCTGCAGCCAGTTAGCCGTACAGAGGATGCTTCTCCATCCTAATCCCTCGAGCACCGAACCGCCTTGGGAGGAGCCACGGCCGAGGTGTCCTGCGCCCTCCCTGACAGCCCCAGGGACAGCGGTTTTCGTTACCCAAAATGGGGGGGGGGTGAAGCTCCTACGGCTGCCTCGAAGGGATGTCACAGTCTCCGAGGCTTCTTCCCCCCTCCCGGGTGTCAGCATGTCCTCTGCAAGGACGCCGGGCAGGCGCTGCTGGGCTCTGCAGCTCACCGAGGGGCTTCTCCGCGGGAATGCTCACCCTGCCCGCTCTGGATGAGATGAATCCAAAAATCACCCAGGGAATGGTTTCACCGCTGTTCTCGTTCTGTACTGCCCTTTCACATATTGAGGGGGGACTGTTTCCAAGCATTCCCTGCATGGCCGAATTCTGCTCCCACTGAGATCTGCAAAAGGCACACCGCCGACTTGGGCCAGTGCTCCGTGCTTCGCAGCATCGCACCCCGACAGGATATTTGAAAGGTTTCTGTGAACGTTAAACCAGCTGCTCTGCCAGAAGAAAGTAATCTCGGAGCAGGTGAGAGTTGAAGAAGCTGCCCAAGGCCAGCCTTTGCTACACACCAGCAGGACTGCTCTCAAGATCCTCAGATACTAATTTGGAAACTTGACTTGGCATCGGTGTGACTCATAGCAAGCTGATACTGTACAGGCTCATTTTGCGAGTTCTGGGAAACCGGGAATCTGGGAAATACTGCAGGAAACCCTTGTGGGTGGTGCACATGGATTTCTTGTCCAACTTGGATATTACCTGTTTGCTTGGACCCCGTGCTAAGCGATACTGCTTGCTTTGAGATGGGTAGGATGGGGGGTCCAGCTTCAGAACCAGGGATCCTACATGCCAGAATAATAAAAAATAGTATTAAATAGCAACAGAGCATCTGTTCAGAAGTGTGGACGCCGTGGCATCGCCGTAAGGCTTCAGACCTCAGTGGAACAGCAGATTCCGTGGCCAGCAGCACTGGTGTGCCAATAGGGCCGAGTTTCCACTAGAGGGTTGTAGTGCTGTGCAGAAGCAGATGCGGTTACCGTGGCAGGGATGTTGTATGTACTCTAGGGCTTTGTCAGCAGATCAAAAGCATCCTGCCATAGCCCAGCTTCCAGCAGTCTCCACAGCCTCTGATGTACACAGCCTGCAAGCTGCGAGAGGGCTGGTGCCTGAGCAGCACGCTTCCCTGCCTTCCCTGAAAACCTCTAGCATTCACATGACTCAGCACCTACTATATATATATATATACACACACACACACACACAGATATAGTTAGTAAACACAGTGCCTCTATGCGTGTACACACACAGACAATGTGTTTATTTGTGTCCCTGGTATTGTGATGCACGAACAGCCGTGGGGGGGGGGGGGGTGGTGGCACGTCACTGCAAGGAGCCTGGTGGACCAGAGCCCCCAGGCTGGCAACGCGGCCAACAGGGCAATGAGCAGCGCCGGCGCAATCAGCAGGAGGGGAAAGAGATAGCTGTTCACCCCAGCTCCAGGAGAGGAGCTGCCCTGCCCTGGGCTGCACCCAACGTCGGTGCTGGCCCCCAGAGCTCTCGAGCCAGCCTTGAGCGGGAGCCGTCGGAGGGGACTGCCACTTCTGCCACCAGTCACGCCCCCGTGTCCAGCGCAGCTCAGTAGGTGCCGGCGACATCGTGTGTATGCGCCCGTGCATTTTCGTACAGTAACATATCTATTTTTGCATGTCGATCTCTAGAATCAGAACCATGGAAGGGTTTGGGTTGGAAAGGGCTTTTAAAGGTCATCTAGTCCAACCGTCCCCTGCGGTGAGCCTGTGTCTGCAGCTTTCCGAGTAGCTGGTGTGCAAAGTGCTGTCAACTCTATCGCCCAGATCAGGGTGGTTTTACTGCTGAAAACAAACACTGGAGTTGTCTAACCCAGTGGGGAAAGCCCAAATACCACCGACGCTGCCTTCCTTCCACAGGATGAGTGGGAAGGCAAACGCAACCTCAAGGCTTGCCTGTAACGTGGAAAACAGAGTGTGACGTTCACAGAGAATTTACATACACACGATTTATGTACCACCTGTTTGCCTGATACTATCACCATTTCCATTTATAGCTAGATGGAAAATAGATTTTGCCTACATTTTCATCTCTTTTGTTACCAGAAAGGCTCTGAGGAAATAAGCGGGAGATATCCTTGCAAAATAAATGATTGCAGCAAAAGATGGGCCTTAGTTCACTTGGAAGGTGACCTGATGTCGCCTAAATACAGCTGTGTGGAAACCATCGAGGCAACAGAGAGGCCTGAGGATGCTGGGGTGGATAAATTGACCCAAAACAGACTTTTGAATCTTTTGCTCTTTATAGCTGGCTGGCAGAGCTGCTCTTCCCGTGCTAGCAAAAAAACATCAGAAGGAGGTCAAGTGAGCTGCTTTTTGCTCTAGGGGCCAAAAAGGCACCAGGGGAGACTCATCCAGCTGGGGAGATCTGCAAGGTGGACGCCCAGGGTTGGGAGAGCCACCCGCCCCACGTGATGGTCTCCACAACCAAGTGTGAGACCTCGGGGAGACCAGACTGGCTGGAGAGCGGGGACTGTGGCGCTGAGGAAGCGTCGCCTCCTCCGAACCGGGTGACAGCGGTGGCCAGCGTGAGCTTTTGCTGATCCCAGCAGTGTGGAAGAGCTCTGCAACTGCGGGCCACGGGGGGGTTACCCCTCTCCTCCTGAGGTGCCGCCATCCCTCGGTGGGCTGGAGGGGTGCTGGGTCACCACGAAGGACGGGCAGCTGCCAGTGAGCTGCGGAGGGAGGGGGTGTCAGAGAACCATGGTGTGAAGCAGGGTTTGGAGTGTGTTAATGGTCATTTGAGAAGGAGGGGAGGGAAAGAATGTAAGTGCTGTGCTGGAAATGAGGTGCCTCAGCAGCTATAGGTTAGGAGGTTAAACTATATTTTTCGAATTACCTATTCTAACCAGTGAGAACATTTATTAGCTAATCATCGTGCAATAAATATGTTTATTACTAATCCTCCATGTCTAAAACTTGTGTAGAAGATAAAAAAAAAAAAAAAAAAAAAGATGTATGTTATTTTGGCGGTGTGAATGGTCAGGTGCAGAGCAGAGCAGCCGTGCACGAGCTCCTCTGCCCCATTGGGCAGCAGCAGGACCCGCCAGCCTCGGTGTGCTACAAAGGCAGGCAGCTTTCCGCGCCCGCTTTCGCGAACAGCTCTGCAAACCCTCTTCTCACACAGCAAGGAGCCTCTGTCCCTCCCAAAGGAGTCATAAAATACAGCTTTATCCACCCTGCATGCGGTAATCAGACAGGCTTAAGAGCTTAAGCACTCATAGGATAGCAATGTTGAAAAAGACTGCACCGGCCCGTTTGCCTATCTCAGCCCGTTTCTCTAATCAAACCGCTCCTCTGTAGGGACTTGTAGGGGCACATTGTTAGTGGCAGAGGCAGAAAATTGAACTTGCTAATAGAGAGGGAGTTGTCAAATGCGCGTCCTTGCGAGGCCGGCCATGCTCAGGGCGATTAGCAGCTCGCACAAAGAGCCCGGTGCTGCTCCCCTTGCTCCTCTCACCGGCCAGCTGCCAAGCCGTGAAGCATCGGGATCATGCACCAGGCGAAGAAGATGGGAGCAAACAGATTTCATCCTTTTAGACTGCTTTATTAAACAAAGCCAAGCGAAACAAAACCAACCCCACCGTCAATACACCAGGTCCTCCTTTACGCAAGACCCCTTTCCACAGCTCTGGGAGAACAAAAAGGCTGAAGTGTAAATGAGATCAGTGTCGGGAGTGTTACGCACATGAATATTTATCAAGGAAGACCAGACAGGGGCCAATTTGCTGCCCTCCTGCAGCAGCAGGAGCTCAGCCATCAACAAGTGGGCGGGAAAGGGCAGGCGAAGAGGCTGGTCCATGCTTTTGCGTGGGCAGGGGCGTGCGGGATGCTGGCGCAAGGCTGTGCCTGTGAGTGAGGGTAACTGTGGGAGCCATCGGTCAGGAACAACGCTGAGAGGCTCCTGGGTTTGGGGACAAAAGCTAAGTACAATACAGTTACGAAGCAAGCATACAATGTCCCTTCCAGTTAGGCAGTCAGCTTGCAGTTTAGGGGAAAAAACTCTGAAGAATTAACTGGAAGTTGTTACCATTCATTGGGCATGCCAAGTGCTCACAATAAATCTTTTTCCTGAAGGAAAAAGCAAGGTTAGATCAAACCACGAAGCCCATCAAGCATGAGATTTACAGCAATCTAAAAGGGTTACGGGTTCATTTCTTAAACAGTTGAATTACGGCTGCTTCTGGGTATCAATATATTAAGCACGCTGACCCTCTCAGTGCTGCAGAGAGCTAGGGTATGAGCAGCAGCGGAGAGATTGCACTGGTTATCGTTTTTATGTGCATTTCAAAGTCACTTCCAAAAAAGAAGATGAGATAGTAGTTGAGTATTCCAGCCACGGACATAAGGAACAGGAACAAAATGATGCGCTTTCCAAACAAGTAACCAGGAGTGCTGAGGAGACAGAAAGGAGGGGGAAGCAATTTGTTCACGTATGTTACCTCATGCAAGAAGTCCTCAGATTTCAGACTCTGCTGTTAAGACCACCTGAAAGACCTCGGGGGCTGAGAGGGAGGGGACAAATTCCTGCTCTGTCTTGCATTGCAAAGCAGCTGAGAGCTCTTAAATGCCATTTTCAAGATCCGTTTGGGTCTGGATTTGGCCTCCTGTGCTCTGCGTAGGCTGCTGCTTCCAGAAGTGGCTGTTCAGAGGGACTTGGGTGTCTCCTCAGCCATCACAGGCTATGAGACACGAGCTCTATTATTACGCCACCTGTGCGTAATGAGCTTGACTAATATAAAAAAGGACGGTCTTGTGCAAATAGTGGCACAAACATGCAAACGTGTGGGTTTGGCAGCGGCTGTGAGCAGGAGCTGCTGAAGCAGATGCTCTATTCCTGCAGCTCCCCTGACCCTGGTGCTGCTGCACCTCCCGTGTCTCCCTCCCATGCACCCAGAAGAAGGGGGGGGGGCTTTCCTGCACCACCCCGTGCAAGCAGCCGTCGCGGGCAGCACCATGAGCTGTGCCTGTGGAAGTGGCAGCGTCTGGCTGCGCTGCCGACCCGTCCCGGATTTTGTAAAGAGGCTCTGCGAGTCCTTACCTCTGAGTCCTTTCCCCGAGGTATCCCACAAAGTACTTCTGCCTCACAAACAAGTACATCAGGCCAGCAAAGGCGGCAGGGGCTGGGGAAAGGGTAAAACAAGGCGTTACAAACACCAGCCTGGGTCTTGTGCTGTCCCCATCTGCTGCCTGGGCTGGACCGGGAGATGGGAACCTGCATGCAGACTTCAGCTGTGGGCTGAGCGCTGGAAGCAGGACAGAGGCCTTTGAGTGGGAAAAAGATCATTTGCCTTACCCTCACACTAGCTGTTTGGAAGACTTTGTGGGTGGAATCCTGCCCGTGGCTGCAGAAACCTGGTGTGGGTCATGCTGGGCTCAGGAAGGAGGGTGCCAACTTTCCTTGCACTGTTTTCACCAGAAATAAAAGGCAGCCCATAGATGCACTTCTCTATGTGCAGATGGAGGACTATACTATGGCCTAAAATTCATTTCTGAGCACATAAAAAGGTGCTTTTTCTCTTTTCCCCCTAATTCTAGCTTTCCCCACATCTGTGGGCAAAAGCCTCTCTTCTGGTCAAGAAACTCCTCTCTGGCAGAAAGAATTGCCACAAAGCCTGGGAAATTACTCAACTTTAGGACAACACAAACTGCATGGAAGGGGATTGTATTTAGAAACACGGGTGCATACTCCTGGGCTGCCCTCAGTGCTGGGAGGAGCCGGCAGCTCTGACAATTTAATCAAATGAGCCCAGTCCCGAGGGTGGATAACGTGGCACTTAGCATCCAAGTACTAAACCCTCCACTCAAAACAGAGGGATCTCATCCGTAACGCCTTTATGGGAAATGTGTCTGGCCTGGACTGTCCTGAATGGTGTCTGGGAACGTGTCTGTTGGCATAAACTGTGCAAGCGAGCGTGCTGCTAATTAAACAGCATCAGTAGCTGCAGGGCAGCCGGGTGAGACTGGTCCCCCCACGGCAGAAGAATTTGATCCCTGGAAATGTAACCACCAAAGCGTTTGCCATCCCTTGCTGCAAGTGGTGCAAGGTTGTAGGGGAAAAAAAAAAACCTGTGTGTTACCTGGGCTGCAGAGAATGCCAGCACACCAAAGCACGGCCAGAAACGTAGGGTATGCATGTCCACAGTTCTGGCTAGAAAGGAATTTATCAAGAGAGAAATCAGAACACGGGGAAATAGAAACAAAATCAACATGCTTCATCAGCAGAGGATGGCGGGGTGTGAATTTGGGCTGTGCTAACACTGCTGTGAGTGGGCTTTTACCCCAGGGGGAGGTCCAGGGGCTGGCTGGACTGTCCGAGCCCCAACGCTGCGGCTGTGTCGCCCACAGGTCTGCTTCCCCGTGTCCTCAGTGGGATAACGGGCGCCTGTGTCCCGCCTGATGAGGAGAAAAGCAAAGTGCCCCACACACACGCCTGGCGCCTGTGAAAGCTGCTTTCCTCCTCTAACCTGTTTGATGGTGGTGCGTGTATTAATAGATGCCGTGTGCTTTATTGGCTTGGAAAATCCTTGTAATCAAGTCATATTAATCAAGTTATTGGCACTGAAAGCTGCATGAAACCAACAAAAGGAGAATCACACTACAAATAGGAGTGCTTCACAGAGTTAACAAGTGTCTTTGCAAGGGAACAGGAATGATTCCCAAGTGCCCCTTCCAGCCAGGAATGCTTCCCGAGGGGAAAGCACTCTGCCCGTGGCAGAGGTGGCGCACCTGTGAAGGGCAGCACTCGGATGTCCCATCCAGTTCCAAGCACATCGTCAGTACTTCACCGGTACTAAAAATTATTTTATGTTCTTTTCTCTTCTGGTTTGGAATTGATTTCCCCCTCTGCTCTCTCTGAAGGGATGTCAAAGACAAGAGGTATGGATGTGGTGGAGAAGCGGGGAGCTGTGTGCTGAGGGAGCTGCCAGGGACCGAGGAGCTTGTATGAGCTCTGCCACCAACCTGCTCCTCAGCAAGTTGGCATCTCTCCGCTGGCTCTCTCCTTTTGAGCTGCAGTGCCCTTGGGACACCAGCTGTGCTTCTACCACACTTCCAGCTTTAGTTACTGCCAGGTGAATGGGCTCCCAAACGAAGGGACGTAACACACAAAAGGGCTGCAAGTCCAATATAAATACAGCCCCCGGTGCCCAGAAAGGAGCTGGGTTCACCAGCAGACACACTGCAGAAGTGGGGGTCTAAATGCCGCCGCAGTGCACACGGCAGTGGGACTGCAGGGCAAAGTCTGGACCATAAAAGAGTTTGGATTAAACCCGAATGAAGGCAGAGACAAGCCCTGCTCTGCCCCCACCAGCTCCTCAGAGCTTGCTTACTCACTTGGCAGTGTAGACACGGTCGAAGGCAGAAGATCCCAGCCGCTGGAACCCCTTGCCATTGCAGTGTTTGCTTTCATGCTCCACTTTGCTAGCAAAAAAAGCTGTTAAAAAAAAAAAAAACAAACAAAAAACTCAAGGTGTTCAATCTGAGCTGTCATTAGGAGATATTGCAGAAACTGGGCTTTGAGGGCTCAGCTCTGTTCTCGCAACCATCCAGGCTGGACGGCAGGAGAGGATGTGTGTGGAGGTGCAGGATGTGGCCAGCGTGCTCGCTCTGTCACCGGGGTATAACCAAACCCACTGTGCAAGGGCACGGTGTGATGCGACCTCAGACATCCCCCACGTCTCCAGATGTGACTGGTAGCAGACTCTCACCTCTGAACCCTGCTTCATCCCTGCACTGCGCTTCTGGCAGCCTGCACCTCTGTCTGCTGCACGAGTACAGCCCTGACTCGGTCCTTCGAGCCCGCAGTGGGAAAAAGCTTTCCAGTCAGAGCTGCCAGACCCAAATCTCACTCTCTAACAGAGCAGGGAAATAAGGGAGTTTATTCTCTTTTAGTGATCCCCATTTATGAAACCAGGGACATCCTGCAGGGCTGGTTCATTTTCCAGGAAGGCCCACTGAAAACCTAGTCCTGATGGCGGGCTATGTGTCCATCTTGTGGGTATCTTCCTTTTAAGCAAGTGTTGTGTCAGGGTGTTAGCTGCTGCAAAAATGCAGCACCTCGAGATAATGTATCACGCGCTTGACAAACACATTTTATCTGATGACACTAAACCAGAGACCATCAATCATGTGTCTAAATACACCAGACAGAGCCCTGACAGGCTACAAGCTGCAAGCTTTGTATTATCATGCATCCCATCTCAGTGTATCCAAATAACTCTAGGGTTTAGAAGATTAGCCAAAGATACTTATAAAAGATAACTAATCAGGAAAGACATTACTATAACAAACAAAGTGTAACTTGATAAACTGCAGGATTTCATCCCTGGAATCTGAAGAGGTGATTTTTTTTCCCACTCACTGTTGCTGTAAGTCTGTCTTTTCTACTTCCATTGCCTTCACTAAAAGCTACCGAGCTTTTTGCCTTCCAATATTGAGTGAGTCCCTGGGTACATACAGCCTTCCTCCAGAAAAACCCTAAGTCCTGTAAGTCAGTGTCCCCCACTCTGAGCCAGGCTGCAGACCCTCCCACTGCCACCAGCACGGTGCTTTGGCTGGTTGCTGGAGGAGCTGACCCTGGGGGTCCCAGAGCAGACAGCAAGTGCTCCTGGCATCTGCATGCCACCCCAGCCCTGGGCGTGGGGTTATTAACCTGCCTATAACCGGGGTCTAAGAAGATCAAGTGGGAGAGGACTAGGTTAGATGGCAATTTTTTGTCCAGTGCAAAGCTGCTGTGATGGGAAACCACTTCCTGCAGGTCTGGGACTGCATGTGCTCGCTGGGATATGTACCATATCTCCTCCCTTCCTTTTAGCATGTACGTGAAATCACCAGAAGGTGCCACAGCTTCAGAGAAAGCCAGAAGTGATATATATATATATATATATATATATATATCTCCCTCTCCGCTGCCGCAGGTGCTGCCATTTCCCAAATGCCAACGTGCTGCTGCCGAGAGGCTCCACAATGTCAAGAGCCATCAGGCTGAACACAGCCTTGTCCAACGTGATGGTGATCACTGAGGACAAGAACTTGGGGGTGCCAGTGGTGACCACTCCTGGCGCACAGTCTCTGGGATCAGGGCTGGGTAAGCATGGGGGTGCTGGGTGTCCTGGGAAGGATCTGGCTGTAGAGGTCCAGGCATCTGTCCTGGAAGCTCTTTCCATCTCCAACATGGTGTATGGATCCTGGATCAATGGACCGGGCATTAGGGCAAGGGACAGAGGCACGGTTATCATGCAGACCCACACCATGGATGAGGAGCAGGTTTTGTCTCACCTCACTTCAGAGATATTGAGAAACGTTGGGGAAATAGTTGTTTTCCTTATGTAAACAGTGGGTGATGGAGGGAAACAGAGGAAAGGCACCTCCAGAGGTCAATCCATCCCTCAGAGAGCTACTGGCATGAGAGAAACCACCCCACTGAAGTGCTGATCTTTCTCTATTCCCTCAGGAAAGAGCTCACACAAGATGTCCATCTCTTTGCTAAAGAAAAGGCCTTGGTTGATCACCTCCAACCCACTCGGCAGCTGTATTTCCTCAGGGCCACACGCACCCCCAGGGTGAGGGCAGTGAATCAGAAGGGACCCCAGCATCTCACGGTCATACGGAGAGCCTCCTGCTTCAAATGAGCTTTTCACCCTGGAATTGGCTCCCCCAGTTCTGTGGCTCCTTAGCCCTGTCAACCTCACACACCCTGCAGGCTCCCAAAATCTCCCCGGAAGGCAGCCCAAGAGGTGGGTCCCAGCTGCCTGAGGCTCAGCTGGGCTGAAGTTCTGGAAGGGATTGGAGAAGAGCTGACAGATCATATCCAGGGGTAGACCTCGCCACAGGTGTGCACTCACATCTCAGCAGCATTGGGCTGCTGTTAACCAACCTGACATCAGGGCAATGGAGGACTACAGAGTGAAATAGCTTGCAACACCATGGTTATATTTCCTGCTCTTTACTCTGAACCTCAAGGCGAGAGGGTGGTTTCACAAGCCTGCATGAGATAAATGAGGGGCCGGGCTGGATTGGAGGGGTTTAATTCATCTCAGCTTCACCAGGAGATGATGCCCTGAGGCTACAGGGCTGCACAGGCTGCCCTGAGCCTGAAACACTGCAGTCCCACTCAGGGCAAGTTCAATCCAAGTTTGGTTGTTTCACAAATTCACACCAACAGAAGGAGGCACTGAAGCTCCAACCTAACGAGTGCTGGCAAACAGGCAGGTTGTCCCTTTCCACTGACCTCACTTTGTTTCCTCCATCCCGATCTGCTCAGTGGTGACCACTGATTTGCCCTGTAAGCTGCTAAATCACAACATCTCTCTGACACAAGAACAAAACCTAAAAGCTACGTGCGTGACTGGCTCAGTGATATCCGGCCACATGAGTTATTCTGTAGGATATGGAGATTCCCAACAGGAACAAGGTGACAGTAAATGGACATCAGACTGGGGCAGCACCACAGCCCACCTCCAGCTTTGGGAATAACAGCATTCACCCGAATTGCTTTCCAGTCCTGCACCAGATGCAGAAAAGCATATAAAACTGAATTTACACGGTAATGATTTCACGTTCTTAAAGACAGTCAAGCAGATGCCCAGCTGCTTCGCTGAACCAGAGCCATAGCAAGAGTTCAGTACAACTGATATCCCTTGACAAGCATTTCTACTACCTTAACTATTGCATTTGTTGCAGGACTGGTTATCAGTCCGGACTTTCTAGAAGAAAGCCTGAGAGGAGGAAATCAGATGACACAAGGTCTGACATCACTCTTTAGGGTTGTGTGCCACTCGTGTTTGGCATGCTAAGTCTTCTGTGAAGCATCACGCTTCCCATTTGCAGCAGTTGGGTCAATAATCTCACAGACAGATTTCCATGAGATGACAGTGCGTGTCAGGCTGGAAGGCCTGAGTTTCAGAGTGAGAGGAAAAACCCCTATATATAAAGTAATTTGGTTAAATAGCAAGAAAAGTGTATTTGACACTTTTTTAAATTTAGTATGTGCTCTGATCTCAATGTGCCATATTCTGGTGATGTCACATACTGAGCATTTACCAGAAAACAGCATTGGGTTAAACAATGTGTCATTTAGTGCCTATGTCGAAACTAAACCAGCCCGCATCTCTTCTTTTTTTTTGCTCTCTGGCAGCCAGTCTTATGCTGAGGCTCCCACCACTTCCCCTCTCTGCAGCAGCCCAAGAATAACCCATTTCCTGGGACCAAATGAGGGGTTTGCACTCAGTGGGAATCTCGCATTTGTACCAATAAGCTTTCACAGGAGATTTCTAGTGTTTGCATCAGCCCCTCATCCCACTGCTGACTCTCCTTAAACCTAGGTTATCTTGGTGCAGCTGGGAAAAAACTCACTCCTTTCTCTGTATTCTGAGTAGAATTTCCTGCTAAAATAATTAAGCATTTGTAAGAGATGATGATCAAGTCAAAATCAGATTTGCACAAGAGAGAAAGTTGTTGTTTTATTTAAAAAATCCTGAAGTGTAGTAGGGACTACAGAGGTCTGAAAAAGACCTAAAAAAGGAAACTTCTCCATTGCAGGAAATGCGCATTTTTCTTGGGACTGCAGTTAGTCAAGATTAGCTGGATTATACGAGCTGGAGATGCAGTAAAGCATGAGAGCTGTATGCCCACAAATAACCCAAACAGACTCCTCTGATGAGTTGGTGAAATTTTGCCCCCTTTGCTCAGCTCCATGCAGAGATCTGACCCATCACAGCCCTCTGGAGCCCCAGCCCCTGCCCACGGCAGCAGGGCTCCGGCTGGCGAGCAGCCCTGGCTGCCCATGTTAGGGACATTAGCCAGGAAAGGAGGTCTCAGTCATCTAAATCAAAATGCATATTGCCACAGGGTAGACCAGCATATTAGGCCTTTCATTAGCTAATGTATATATAACAAACACCCTAGAATATCACCGAGTAGGACCATGGGACTGTCAAGATACTGCAACAATGGCATGCAAAATTATATGCTTAAAAGACCATTTCCAAAGCCCAAGTCATGCCTAGGCACACACACACCTATAACCACAGATTATCTATCCAAAGAGCAGACCAGCATATGCCATCCTGAATATTTCTCAGCTCCTTTTTAACCCTCAGATAAATGATTATTTTTATCTTACCGTTCTGGACAACACTTATCAAAGTGATGATCGCGAGCAGGGCAACACTTCCCAGGGTTTCCTGGTCCATTTTGCGAGCGGGCTGTCAGGGTGGATGGTGCAGCCTCGGCAGCAGCTCAGCCCTACAAGCACGGAAGGAGGAAATGAAGGCCCTTCTTATCTTGAGTCGTGAAATACTTCCTATGGCTTCACAGGAGAGTGACAGCACCCTGCACTTGGGTGCCTGTCAGAGCAGCACAGCCACAGACTCATTCACTCACCCACTTATCATATACAAAGGAAGCCCAGAGAAATAAGAGCTTATACATCTGTGATCTAAGAGGATATATAAGGTGGAAAGATATCTAGTTCCCTTCCTGCATAGGAGCGAAACGGCAACCTTGATATCTAAAGTATGTCTGAGCGTTTGGCTAGCTGTGTGGAATAGTGGAAAGGCTAGAAGAGACTAGCCAGGCTATCATGTAATTGTCTGCAAGTGCCCAACCACCCCACAAGTAGCAGGGAGAAGAAATAATGTTGGTGAGTCTCAATAACACTGCTGCTCTCAGATGTGTGCCCTTCCTGGTCACATCTCCATCAGCCTCACCACATCTCCACATCTCCAGGTCATGAGCAAAAGCTCCTGATCCATCTGGCGTATTTGAATAGGCAGTACACAAATGCTGTGAGCTTTGTGGGTGGGCACGAAAATGTCTTTCTTTACCAGGGATGGATCCTGTATTCTTTCCCCTACAAATAACTCTGCGAGACGGTGACTGCTGCCAACATTTTACACGCTCAGATTTCACAACTGTACCCCAAATTTAGCAGTCCAAGCCCAATACAGCTGAACATGATTGCTGCAGCACGTTCGTGCCTTGGCTTCAACCCCGTGATAGAGATGGCAGGGAAGCACAGGCTGAGGTGTTGCACAGCTACAGAAAGTCCCACAGCTTCTGTCAGATAGCTGGAAAGCATCCTCATCCAACATGCACATCACTCGCCAGCCGTAACCACTCTGCTCCTGTTCGCCCGTGTTCTGCTGGAGAAAAGCCTTATGAAAAATCCTTACCTTTAGTATGGATTTAACGCTAATAAAAGTAACATTTTCACCGGACTGAGCCCTGGACAACTTTTGCTCCGTCTGTCTGTACTCTACAACATGCTCTCCAGAACGTTTGAGTGCTGCCCAGCATCCAAAGCACAGCTGGGTAACTGGTTACCTCCCTCCGGATGGGACACAGCCTGGTAGAACTTCCCAGCAGGTGCCAAGCTATGAAATCCATCTTCTTCAATGGGGACACATTTACCTACAACAGTGTTTTTATCCAGTCTCACTATCATGCAAATTAATATCATCTGTACTATTAGATATGGAAAACTCTCAGGTGCTTTGGATACAAGCAAATATATAGAAACAAGCTGGCTGTGAGGTACATGATTAACATTGTGAGCTGTGACCTTCTGTTAAATTAATAGTAGGTGGCTGTCTTTCTAGGATACTTTCCCTACAGTCCACACAGGCACAACTGTGTGAGTAGCAAGGCCATAAACAGTATCTAGGTTGAGAGTTGGCCTTTTATTAGGCCAAATGTTTTTATTAGGACTGAAGTTCTCTTTTTTTTTTCCCACAAAACAGCCTTTTCTTACTGGAGCATCAAAGTTTATGTTCCGTGGTCTACTGAGCACAGGATCATAGCTGGTATTTCAGGATGATATTTAATGCTAAGCTTCTACTAATCTCCTGAAGAGAAAAACCCATCACCTAAAAGCGATTACTGAATTAAGTCAAAAGAGGAATATTGTCCAAGTGGAGACCAGTACCGTGACAGTGAGGGAAGGACCTGTGCGTGGACACGGGCAGGCGTGGGGGAGCTGCCGACCAGAGAAGGTGAAGGAGACAGCACAGGTCCTCAGAGCATCTGCGGCAGGACAACTCCCGGCCGTCCTCCAGCAGCAGGCACCAATCCTTCCCTTTCTTCTGCCTGTTTCACACCAGAGTAAATCTAACAGGCAGCTTGAGGCTTGCTTTTACAAGGGGCACTAAAAGCAGATGAGCCTGCTCTGAGATCTCCTCCAACTTGCCACGAAAGAGCACACGCTTCCCTGCTTTCAAAGTCTTCCCATAGGTGACTTCAGTTTGGCAGAAGTCTCATATTAAACAGGGTAGGGATCAGGCTGCTGAGATCTGAAGTTGTCATAATGCCCCCCAAAAATAAAAAATGCCCCCCCTGTCCAGGCCAGGTTGCGCGGGCTGGCCTGCCAATGCCATCACTTTCTTCTCAGTCCACTCTTTGTTTTCCACCTCTTTGCTTTCCTGCTGCTCAGTGCCTCTCACCGCATCCTCACGCCTGCTCTGCTCTTCTGCTCTGCCCCTTCCGACTCCCGCTTGTCCCCTGGCACCTCTCAGCACTGCAGGACCCGCCGGCAGCACCGACACTTCGCTGGAAACCCAGCGGGCTACCTCCTCTTGCTGAGGCTCCCGCCAAAGCCGCCCCTCACCCATCCATGGAGGAAAACAGGGCTCCAGCCTCCTCCCTGAAGGAAAAAAACAAACCACCATGACATCAACTCCAGGGCTCGCCAAGCTGATTTCTGGATGTGCAAGGAGAGAAAAGCTTTGCCAGCAAGAATCTGTTTGGTATGGCTGCCTTAAATAAGAACTGCAGGTATTTGGGGGGTTTTTTGGTTTTGTTGGGTTTTGTTGTTGTTGGTTGGTTTTCGGGTTTGTTGGGTTTTGTTGTTGTTTGTTTTTTGGTTCTGGGTTTTTTTATAAGTGTAACATCACTCTGAGGGCTCTGTTTAAGGAAAATCAGAAGAAATCAAGAGGGTATGAGACATGAAGGAAGAAGTCTCATCCCTTTACTGTGGCAGATCAACACTGATGTAAACATAGTTGGACAGAGCAGAAACTCCTTGCCAGGGGGAATATTATCTTTTTGTACTCCTCGACACTGGAATAGCTGCAGGACAGAAGGAGGTTCTGGCATATTTTTTTTACAATTTGGGGAATTGCCTTGGCAAGGGAGGGCTAAGGTGAGGTCAGAAAGACTCTGCAGATAGCTTCTGCCATATCTACACATTAAATTGTTCCCTCTCCCTGAGAGCTAAACATCTGGGTGGCTCTTGCCTCCCCTTCTTTTGTGGGAGATACACAGGATCACTGTCTGGGTCAAGCAAAGTTGGCACCACTGGAAAACCCTGTCCGCCTGGGAGAAAGATTGATGTGAGACATCTTCATGATATCCCAACTGGCCATTTGAAATAGGGGATTTTCTCAAGTAGGCAAAAAAAAAAAGGGGGTGGGGGGGAGGGATGGACACATTGGGGGACAGTGCCTGCACCCCTGTAACCCCCAGCTGTGGTCAGTGCTCTCCAGGCCCAGGTAATTCTGCACTCCAGCAGCTGCTGTCAGACCCCAGCCCTCCCGCTTGCTGCATTGTTATTTGACATCCACATCTTCCTGCCTAAGGAAGATAACCTCGACACAGTGAGCCATGAAGCTCATGAAAATCTGCAAAGCCAGCGGAGCTTTTTCAGTTGCGCTGCGAGGCTTCCCGCACATTAATCTCCTCCTCTGGAAATCTTGAACAGCCAGTCAAAATAATCCTTTCGTAGAATTGCTTTTATACTGAAGAGGAAAGGACTGGGAACACAGACCTATAAATATCTTTTGGAATGTTCAGCTCTCTTCTCCTCTCATGCACTCTGCTCAGTGCTCGGCTGCAAAGACTCCAATTAAAGTGTATGTCCTAATAAAATAAAAGCTGCTTCTGTGATGTTGCTATATATAATGTCAGATGACACACAGCCATCATGCTTTATCATAAATGCAACAGGACAGAAGCCCCTTGGACTGGTTGGTTAATATCAGCACTGTACTTTGCAAACTTAAAGCACCACAGACCCACCAAATATATAGTACATATGTGTGTGTGTGTGTGACCACCTGCCGTCACATCAGTCTGCTTCACCATTGCATCCTTTCCGAAGCCTGACAAAACCCCAAAGGAGAGCATGAACAGGGCTGGAAACGTGAAGTGCAACACAAAGAAAAGGGCAATGCTGCAGTTTTTTAAATGCTGCCTTCATTTTGTGCGGCCAAGAGAATGACACCATGGGACCGGTCAGAGCACAGCCTCAAAAACCTTCTCCACATTTCCCAGACTTCTTCCTTTTCATTACTGTCTCCATACTCCATTTGTCCAAATTCAGCTCTAAACACACCACTTGAAGATGGAGCCCATAGTCCGCCGGGCTCCTCGGTACAGCCTCCTCCTCACCATCCGTGTCTCACCCACTGCTCTTCCGAGTAAAATTTGCTTTTTTGTAGGAGTGCTGCACCACTGACTTCCCTGCAGCTGCACTTCACCCTTGGGTCCATTGCTGCAGAGCTCCTGCCTCGCCAGCGAGCCCCACATAATGGAGTTTGTGCGCCAGGGCTCGCCTTCCCCACAGCAGTGGTTTGGGTTTATCTTTATTAAAGTTGAGCAGATTGAGCCTGGAGTGCTGCTGCAATGTAGGGAGACCAGTTTGAATCCAAGCCCCTCCACCGGGATTCTGGAAACTCGCCTCCAGCCTGGGCATATCTGTAGATTTGATATTTTCTCTGCCACTGGGAGACCAGAGAATTGAGTGGGACCCAAAACAATCTTCTGAGACATTTTTGGCAAATCTCCTCTGATTTCCCAGGAAGCTATTGATGAGTAGGGTTTAAGCAATGCCCAATGAGTGGCAGAGCTGCCTCGCTGGGATTTCCTCTCTGTTGTCTCTCCCTCCCTTGCTCCCTAGAAGCAGCTTCTCAGCAGCCATTGTGATACCATGTGGTGTCATCATGGTGGCCCCCCAGCAGGCCCACAGCCAGCCACCCTGTCACAGGAGGAAATTCACGGAATCATAGAATGGTTTGGGGTGGAAAGGACCTTCAAGATCATCTAGTTCCAGCCCCCCTGCCATGGGCGGGGACATGTCCATGTCTACACTTTGCATCTTCCACTAGATCAGGTTACTCAAAGCCCCATCCAACCTGGCCTTGAGCCCTTCCAGGGAGGGGGGCAGCCACAGCTTCTCTGGCCAACCTGTTTCAGTGCCTCACCGCCCTCACAGGAAATAATTTCTTCCTTATATCTAATCTGAATCTACCCTCTTTCAGTTTAAAGCCATTACCCCTTGTCCTATCACTACATGCCCTTGTAAAAAGTCCCTCCCCATCTTTCTTGTAACCCCCTTTCAGTACTGGAAGGCCACTGTAAGGTCTCCCCAGAGCCTTCTCTTCTCCAGGCTGAACAACCCCAACTCTCTCAGCCTGGCCTCATGGGGGAAGTGCTCCAGCCCCCCGATCATCTTTGTGGCCTCCTCTGGACCCTCTTGAGCAGGTCCATGTCCTTCTCACGTTGGGGGCCCCAGAGCTGAACTCCAGACAGGGTCTCATGAGAGTAGAGTAGAGGAGGAGAATCCCTCCCTTGTCCGCTGCTCGTACTTCTTTTGATGCACCCCAGGATACAGTTGGATTTCTGGGCTGCAAGTACATATTACCAGGTTATGTTCAGTTTTCCATCCACCAATACCCCCAAGGCCTTCTTCACAGGGCTGCTCTCAATCCACTCATCACCCAGCCTGTGTTTGTGCTGAGGATTGCCCTGACCCATGTGCAGGACCTTGCACTTGGCCTTGTTGAACTTCATAAGGTTTGCATGGACCCACCTCTCCAGCCTGTCAAGGTCTATCTGGATGGCATCCCTGCCCTCTAGCATGTTGACCGCACCACACAGCTTGGTTTTTTCAGCAAACTTGTTGAGGGTGCACTCAATCCCACTGTCCATGTCACCAACAAAGATGTTAAACAGCGCCGGTCCCAACACTGACCCTGAGGAACACCG
The DNA here is from genome assembly GCF_018691265.1 of Tyto alba. NCBI lineage: Eukaryota > Metazoa > Chordata > Aves > Strigiformes > Tytonidae > Tyto > Tyto alba. Next base: position 23,810,737 of record NW_024881282.1, on the reverse strand, counting down.
CTTGTCACTGCTCTCCACTTGGACATCGAGCCCTTGACCGCAACTCTTTGAGTGCAACTATCCAGTCCATTCTTTACCCACCAAGTTGTCCATCCATCAAATCCATGTCTCTCCAATTTAGAGACAAGGATGTCATGTGGGACAGTGTCACTTACTTTGCACAAGTCCAGGTAGATGAAGTCAGTTGCTCTTCCCTTTTCCACCAATGCTGTAACCTCATAGTAGAAGGCCATCAAATTTATCAGGCATGATTTGCCTTCAGTGAAGCCATGCTGGCTGACATCAGTCACCTCCTTATTTTCCACGTGCCCTAGCATAGCTTCCAGAAGGATCTGCTCCATGATCTTGCCAGGCACAGAAGTGATACTGACTGTCCTGTCGTTCCCTGGGTCTTTTTTTTTTTTTTTCATATTCAAAAACAGGCGTTATGTTTCCCCTTTTCCAGTCAGTGGGAACTTCACCAGACTGCCATGACTTCTCATATACAATGGATAGTCGCTTAGCCACTTCATCCATCAGTTCCCTCAGGATCTGCAGATGTATCTCATCAAGTCCCATGGACTTGTGTACCTTCAGGTTCCTTAGATGGTCTCAAACCTGATCTTCTCCTACAGCGGGTGGTTCTTCATTCTCCCAGTCCCTGTCTTTGTGTTCTGCATCTTGGGCAGTGTAGCTGGAGCACTTATTGGTGAAGACTGAGGCAAAAAAGTTGTTGAGTACCTCAACCTTCTTCATATCCCGGATAACCAGGGATCCCATTTCCTTCCTGAGAGGGCTCACATTTTCCCTAGTTTTCCTTTTATCACTGATCTACCTATAGAAGCTTTTCTCATTGCTCTCGACATCCCTGGCCAGATTTGTTTCTATTAGGGCACCGGCCTTCCTACCTGATCCCTGGCTGCTGGGACATTTTCTCTGTATTCCTCCCAGGCTACCCGTCTTTGCTTCCACCCTCTGTAGGCTTCCTTTTTGTGTGTCCAGGAGCTCGTTGTTCATCCATGCAGGTCTCCTGGTGTTGCATCACTCCTGAGCTTGAAGGAGGTGATCCTTGAATATTAACCAGCTTTCTTGGGCCTCTTTTCCCTCCAGAGCTTTATCCCATGCTACTGTGCTAAGCAGATACCCAAAATGGCCAAAGTCTGCTCCCCTGAAGTCCAGGGTAGAGAGTTTGTTGTGCCCCCTACTCACTGCCCTAAGGATCTTGAACTCCACTATTTCCTCATCACAGCAGCCAAGGCTTCCCTTGAGCTTCACCCTCCCCACCAGCTCCTCCTTGTTGGTGAGAACAAGGTCCAGCATAGCAACTCTCCTCATTGGCTCCTCTGTCACTTAGAGAAGGAAGTTATCATCAATGTATTCCAGGAACCTCCTGGATTGCTTATGCCTTGTTGTGTTGTCCTTCCAATAGATATCAGGGTGGTTGAAGTCCCTTGTGAGGACCAGGGCTTGTGAACGCAAGGCTGCTCCTGTCTGTGTATAATGGGCCTCATCCACTTGGTCTTCCTGGTCAGGTGTCCTGTAGCAGACCTCCACTATAATGTCACCTGTCCCAGCTCTCCCTTCAATCCTGATCCATAAGCTCTCAGTCAGCTCCTCACCCATCCCCAGACAGGGCTCTGTGCACTCCAGCCGGTCACTGACATAGAGGGTGACACCCCCACCTCAGCTCCCCTGCCTGTCCTTCCTAAAGAGCCTGTACCCTTCCATTTCAACACTCCAGTCATGGGAGTCATCCCACCACATCTCTGTGATGTCAACAAGATCACAGCCCTGCAGGCATGTGCACGTCTCCAGCTCCTCTTGTTTATTCCCCATGCTATGTACATTTGCATGGAGGCATCTAAGTTGGGACCCCGATGAAGCAGACTTACTGACTGGAATTCCTCTGTGCTGCTCTTCATGTGCTCTCCTGCTGACCCGTGACCCCTCTCCAGGCTCTGGGCATCTATTGCTGGCACTGGCACTGAGCTGGTAGGAGTGGGATGGATTGAGGTTCCCCTCCCCTGGTAACTTTGGTTTAAAGCCCTCTTCACCAGCTTGGCAACTGGTGGACGAAGTGGCTAAGCCAAAGATGCTCTTCCCTTTCTCTGACAGATGGACCTCATCAGCCCCCATTAGACCAAGTTTCTCAGAGCAAGTTCCATGGTTTAAGTAGCCAAACCCCTGGCTGTAGCACCAGTCCTGTAATCAACTGTTGATTTGCCCGACCTGACTGGCCCTTTCAACCCCCTTCCCTTTGACCGGGAGGACTGATGAAAAAACTAACTAGAATCACGGAACAGCTGTGGTTGGGAAGGACCTCTGGAGGTCTTCTGGTCCAACCTCCCCTGCTCAAGCAGGGCCACCCAGAGCTGTTTGCCCAGGAACATGTCCAGTGAGCTTTTGAATATCTTCAAGGAAGAAGAGTCTACAACCTCTCTGGGCAACCTGTGGCAGTGCTCAGCCACGCTCACAGTGAAAAAGTACTTTGTGATGTTCAGAGGAAACTTCCTGTGTTCCAGTTTGTGCCCATTGCCTCTGGTCCTGTTACTGGCCACCGCTGAGAAAAGCCCAGCTCCATTCTCTTTGCATCTTATGTACATTGATGAGATCCCCTTGAACCTTATTTTATCTAGGTTGAACAGCCCCAGCTCTCCTCGCCTTTCCTCATAGGAGAGATGCTCTAGTCCTTTCATCATTTTCACAGCCCTTTGCTGGACTTTGTCCAGTATGTCCATGTGTCTCTTGTACTGGGGAGCCCATAACTGGACAGAGCACTTCAGGTGTGGCTCCAACAGTGCTGAGTAGAGAGAAACGATCGCTTCTCTTGACCTGCTGGCAATGCTTTGTCTAATGCAGCCCAGGATGCCACTTGCCTTCTTTGCCACAAAGGCCCATTGCTGGCTTCTGTTCAACTCAAAGTGTCAAAATTCCTTTCCAACAAGCTGGGTGCCTCCAGCATGTACTGGTTCATGGGGTTGTTTGTCCCTGGATGCAGGACTTTGCAATACTCCTTGTTGAACTTCATGACGTACCTGTCAGCCCTTTTCTTCAGCCTATCAAGGTTCCTCTGGATAGCAGCATGACCTTCTGGTGTATCAGCCACTCCTCTGAGTTTGGTGTCATCTGCAAACTTGCTGAGGGTACATGCTGCTCCATCAACCTGATCATTAATGGAGACATTGAACAGTATTTATCCCTGGAGTACACCGCTAGTTACTGGCCCCCAACTAGATCATGCCACTGATCACCACCCCCTGGGCCCAACTGTTCAGCCAGTGTTCAATCCACTCCACTATCTGCTTATCCAATCCATACATCCACAGCTTCTCTGGGAGGATCTTACAGGAGACATTGTCAAAGGCCTTACTGAAGTCCCTGTAGACAACAGCCACTGCCCTCCCCTCACCCACCAGGCCAACCACTTCACCGTGGAAGTTGGCCAAGCATGACTTCGCATCGATGAAGACACGCTGACGACTCCTGATGATTTCTTTATTCTTGATGTGCCTGAAGATGATTTCCAGGATTAGCTGATCCATCACCTTCCCATGAATCGAGGTGAAGCTGACTGGCCTGGAGTCCCCCAGGTCATCCTTCCTGCCCTTCCTGAAGATGGGGGTGATGTGTGCTTTCTTCCAGTCTTTGGGCACTTCTCCCAGTTGCCGTGATTGATCAAAGATGATTGAGAGTGACCTTGCAACGCCATCTGCCAGCTCCCTCAGCACTTGTGGGCACATCCCACCCAGGGCACACGGACTTATGTATGTGCAGGTTGCTTAAGGATCTGTTAACCTGACCTTCATCCACCAAGCCTACCCCTTCCTCGCTCCAGACTTTCTCCTCTGCCTCTGGGACCTGGGATTCCTGAAGAAAAATTACACTCCTTTGGCACAAATTAGTCTTCACAACTCACGTGAGCTGTCATTATCACCCTACTACCTTTTAGGTGCCTGCAGATTGTTTAACAATATAATTTTATAGACTTTTTAGAGCTGAAGCAAGGCTGCCTGGGCAGCAGATTCCCGGGTCTTCCCCTCCGCTTCCCTTTGAAATGTTTCTTTTGACCTGACGCGTTTCTGTCTGTCTCCACTTCCCATCAGCGCCTGCAAATAATTGTCAAAGGTCCTTGAATATTGTGGGATGAATTCTGCCTTCTGCTCCTCAAGTTTCTGGTCATAACTAGTCCTTTTGGCACTGAAATACTCCGAAAACAAGACTCCGGCGGGGCAGCGCGGCCGCGGCCTTCCCGCCCAGGCCGGCCCCGGCCTCAGGAGCGGCTCGGCGGGCGCGTTTCCCAGCGTGTCTCTGTGGCGCAATCGGTTAGCGCGTTCGGCTGTTAACCGAAAGGTTGGTGGTTCGAGCCCACCCAGGGACGGCAGCGTAGCTTTTGGGGAGCGGGTTTTTTTTCCCTCCCCCGCGGGGCGGGTTCCGCGGTGATCGGATCCGGCCCGCGCCGCATTTTTGCCGCCGGGAGGTGCCTGAGACCCGGTTATATCCCCGGGGCCTCGCTCTCCGCCGGGAGGAACGTCCCGCTCGGCCGGTGCTGGTGCCGGGGCTCGGTGTCGCGCCGCTCCCCGGTCCCAGCCAAGAGCGACGGCGGCTACACTGATTTCCAGCGGCAGTTTCCGTAGTGTAGTGGTTATCACGTTCGCCTAACACGCGAAAGGTCCCCGGTTCGAAACCGGGCGGAAACACTAAAATCTTTTTCTTTCTTTCTTCTTTTCCTCCTCTCGTTTTGTTTAGTTTTCCCTTCCCGTGGCACCGCGGGACGTCAGTTTTTCTTCCGCTAAAACCCGCCTGCGGTGATGAGGCGGTACCAGGCACATCCCCCACCTCGGCCGCGGGCGGGGAGAAGGTGGCTCGGGCTTTGCCGGGCAGCGGGGGAGGCGCAAGAGCCGGGCCCGGGGGTTTAGTGTGAAGATTCGGGTCATTCCCCCGCACAAGCTTCCCAGAGGTTTAATGTGAAGATTCGGGTCATTCCCCTGCACAAGCTTCCCCTCTGCAAACAGACTTTGGCCCCGTCTGCTTGGAAGGATGACCTAAAGGAGGAGAAATGAGCCTCAGCTGAAATGGTCTGAATATCATCAGAAAACTCTGGACAAAAACTTCAAAAATAGTATGATTCTACCACCAAATGATACTATTTTCACTGCTTGTCCCAGAACGGTCATATGAGTAGATACTTGGTTAATTAGCTGAAGTTTTGGGTGGAGATAAAGCCAGCTAATGGTAACATTTGTGGTGCTGTGACACAAAGCATTTAAAAATCTCATCTTCCCCTGACAAAGCAAGGCTTAAAGGCAGAGGGAAGAAAAATAAAAAAAGAGATGCATACTCACAGAAATAGTTTGAAATGCTGTCTCAGAAAATTCAAATGCACAACAACTTCTTTCAGCTTTCCCTATTACTTAAATCTCTTGCCCTGCTACACTAATAGAAAGAGTCAGACAGTGAAAATACAGTTACAGAAAAATAAAACCACCTACACAAAATGTTGAGTTACAGTATGGAACAACTGTAAAACACTGTTTAAAGCCTCAAATATGTATTCCATACACAAAAATTATGGGCCATCCTCTCTAAGCCAAAGGGGTTGAACACACAGTCCACTAACAGAGGGATATAAAATAATTCGGGGTTCTCCTACTCTTCGACTCTCCATCTCTGGCATTTGCATTGAAAGGTTCTGCAACAGGACCAGTGCTCATTTTTCTCAAGAGGAAAGGGGAGATGCCTCTTCACCAGGTATTTCTGTAGCAGGTTTCCCAGAAGACTGCCAACCCTTACAGCTCACAGATTATTTGAACATGTTGCCTACTTGCCCTGTTTCTAAATTGAACAGGATTACAGCTAGCCCAAACCCTGTCTCGGGCATCATTATAGAAGCCCCTTTAAATTGTTAATCACGTAAAAGAATAACACATAGCCACATCCAGGGAGAGACAGCTCCTGTGGGTTTCTTTGCCTCTCTCCAGAAAATGTAAGCTGGAGGTACCTGGGCCCCAAGAGGTTACTCTTCCAGACCCTACATTAAAAAAGGGCCAAGCCTACTTCTTTACACTCCTTTCCCAGCATTCAGGCTCCTTTGTGAGCCCCGTGGCTTCAGCACCTCCCGCGTCAACAACTACCCTGTGCTTGTGCACAGCGGTGCAAAACTAAGCACGCTGCAAACTTCATCAGCCTTATAATCCTGTTAACCTCCTTCCCTCTCCTGCTCTGTCTGCACGCTGTCTTAGAGCTATACTTAGACTGTAAGCTCTTCCACCCCGAGACTGAATCCCGGTGGGTTTTGAAGCACAGCGCACACTTAGAGCTGCATAATCTGCGTAACATGCTTTGCTCTGAGCACGAAGGGGCTCACACAGCGAACAGCAGCTGTTTGGCTTTGCAAAAGGAACACAGGGAAGGCACAGTCACTCTCACAGTAACATTGTCAGGATGGGAATAATTATTTAAAGCAAAAACCAATGCTGGAAGAAGAAGAAAAGTCAATAGCCAGCCATGAAAAACATCAAGATCAAAATCAGATTTTGTAATCAGCACCATAATGAGTTTTTAGAACAGTGCTTTAGCAGGTATACAGCTAAAAATCCATCCAGGCAGCTCCTTTGCAGGTGGGCTGGTTTATTGTAGGCAGGATGTGAGAAGGCAGCTGTTTTTTTTCCCCCTGTACTCTTTGATAAAAAAGAGTTTGAATATATCATGAAGTGGCAAGATCTGAATCATAGTGCTACCTCCACCACAGAGCTGACTCTGAACTAAAAGCTGTAAATCTGTAAGTGCCACAATGGTGCCTTTCCCAAATCAGACGACACAGACTGACAAGATTATGTGATGGAAGAGGTGAACAAACATGAAAAAAAATAATCCCTTCAACTGCTCAAAGCCATTAGACTTTTGGAAATTTACTCTGTAACACCGATAAAAACTCCAAAATGCAGTGTCTAACTTCTGCTCTCTAATCCTATTTGCTATATGCCCACCCAGTGTATTTATAATTGACAGAAAACTAATACAATACTTCATGTTCTCCTTATAGCAAATAAAAGCTGCATTTTAAAACTAGTCTCAAAAGTCCAGTAACCACCAAATTCCAAACGGTTTCACTGGTCATGGGGTTTTCATTCAATCTTATCTGAATTCTCACTTGCAGAGCATCGGAGGCAGAAAAACATTTATGGAAAGGACAAATCTGCACAGTGTCATCTTCAGTTAACTATTTCAGAAAAAAAGGCAGCAAAGAACTTGCAGTACTAACAGATTTAGTTTCATACTTACCTTAATCTCAAGCTCTATTTATTTGCTCTTTGAGCTTCTATACCTATGTGTACCCACGTTGTATCACACGCAGCTGCAGGCCCAGGACTCCTAACATCAGTTTGCGGTGGTGCTGCCAGTGGCGACCAGGTGACCCTGGGTCCATGTCACGTCCTGAGCCACTGGTGAAGGAGTTCCCACTTCACAGTTGCAGGTAGCTGCAATCCAGCTGCTCACAGATGGTCTCTACCTTGAAGGCTTCTCCCCACTGCTTGGGAAATCCTCTGCAACAAGTAGTCGGAGCTGGGAGACACACCTCTGTTTTAGTGGTTTGCATATATAGAAACCACTAGTTGGAAAAAGCCACATGAAAATCCTATCACCCCCCTCAAGTCTTGCAGAGGCATATTTTTTATTCATTGATAAATCAAACTCTAATTTTGGTCAGCATTTTTTTTTTTTTTTTAATAAGAGAATTCACAAACAGGCAAATATTTCACCAGCAGTACACCAGCATTTTACATTCAGAATCGATTGATTTGTTTTCTATTGTAACATCACCAATTACAACACTTAAAGGAGTGCAAGTTCTTTACAAAGACTTCTATCTCAAGAATGAAATCATTCATTGTCTGAAGTGCTAGGTTGATAAACATATACGTAATTGCAACAGAAATAGCTTGGCAAGGTGAGTTCAGTGCCATTGACAGTTTTTCAAACAGTTCTTGAACCTGGTTCAAGCAATCCAAGACCATTTAAATCTATAGCCATGTCATGTAATAACAATTGCGTTCAGCTGCACCTTTTGGAAGAGCAAGACTGTGGACTTCATGTTTTGAACTTGAGATTTAAAACAATGAAAAAAATGCAGAATACCTCTAAAAAGGGCTGAAATAAAGTCTTGCTGATAAAATCCTTGTTATTTCCGAGTACAAGAAAAATGTACAGCTAATCTAATTTAGCATATAATACCCTTACCTCTGTGCCTATGAATTTAAAAAAAGACTCCCATCTAGCAAAACGAAAGCTATACAAGTCCAGAAACACCAAGATGTGAATCCCTCTGCTTACACACTGCTGTCTTGCCACATTTTCCATTGCTTTCTTCCCATTAACATTGCCTCTCCTTGTCACTCTCACATACGGACTGGGGTGCACTGCTCTAGCTAGCCATGAAAAACTCCTAGTGACAACAGTAATGGCTGATAAGTTACAGTTAACTTTAATTCTTAGAAACCATTATTTTATTAGTGAATTTGCAGCTAGGAATAACTGAAAGTTATATCTGATAGTCTTTTAGTGCTGCAAACTCTTATCCCAATCTTATTAATTTTACTTAAAAAATAATCTGGCTCAGAAAAATATTCTGCCAAATTATATTTTCAGTTACCCAGGATGAAAACTCAGTACGTGCCACAACTTTAAATAGGAAAATTTCTACCACGTATCCATCCTTTCTTGGATCCAAGGGTAAGCTTGTAGAACAGTAATTCTGAAAAGAGTAGAGTTCCTAACAGAATACCAGCCTCGAGATTAGTGTTGCAAATGATCTTCGTATCAAAGGATGCAAACATCCCCGATTACAAAGGTACTTTTTTTTTTTTTTTTTAAAAAATGTCAGACAAAATAACCTCACGAGTTGGGTGATCCGGTAAAATAAATCACTACTACCTAAATAGTATTTCTTATATCATTACATCATCAAGAGTATTGAAGTTTATTATTTCTCAAACTCAGTAGAATATGGATAAGTTTTCCATATTAAAAGCAGCAAAAATGAAGACTCACAGGAGCTTTTAATTAAAAATCACATCAGATCTGACAGCTAAAATAACTGCTTCTCAGAAAAATAAAATGCATTAAAACCTTGTCTGTTACAATAAAATTTTAAGAAAAAAAATACCTCAAATGTAAATTGTTCAAGTACAGCCAGTGTGCAATTAAACTAGTTAGAAAATATAATTTAACAGTGCTTTGCTTCAAAATATACATAATACTGAAAAACACTTTAAACCAAGAAACCAAGTATTTACCAAGTTTCAAACAGAGTTTCATCAAAGTGAGGTAAATCTATGTCACCTGCCATTGAGCTTGGTGCTGAAATGGAGAACAGGTCTTCAAGGATATCTTCCCTTGTAGGACTTTCAAACGCAAGTTTTTTTACACTGGGTTTGTTTACTGTATGAGGTTCCGAATTACTGTCCTTTACAGGACTGTAGTAATTGTGGTCCTCGCTTGTCATTGCTGCGCGTGGCACACTGGTCTTCTCATCGGACGCCATCATTGCAACACTGCTATCCACCATTTCCATATACATACATTCATCTTCACTTTTTGGAGCTTCTAAGGAAGCAACGGTTGAAGTAGGGGACAGTAATTCTGCCAGTATTTCATCACTGTTGTTATGGCTAGTGCACCCTGATACAGAGCTTGCATTAAATTCAGATTCATTATCTGCACCATCAATCTGATACTGCAGTTCCCTTAAAAAGCTTTGCAATAATTCACTGTCGTTGTGAGAGTCAGTTTGTGACAGGGTGCTTACATCTCCACTCACAGGTTTTTCAAGTTTCATCTGTTCCACTGCTAGCCTATCCAGTGAAGCCAACTTCTTCTTTTTAGCATTAAGTTTTTTTAACAGTTTTAGGCGAAGTTTTTTTGTTTTGTCACTATCTGACTCTTCTGCCTTCCCAGAGTTACAGCTAGGTGACTGGAACTGAGTCACTTTACCTGAGATACCCGATGTACTTCCTGGCTTATTCCAAGTTGTACCTGTAATAGTGGTATGACTTGCTGTTGGAAGACAAGTGCGAGAAAATCCTTTGAAATTCGATAAAGGATGAGCATTATTACTCTGAGGAACCACTGACTTTGGGGTCTCACTTGCTTTGTTTGTACTTCTGCTTTGAAATCCACCAAAGTTACTTGCTCTCTTAACTGGCAACCGCACTTCACTCATTTTTTGCATTGAGGGAGTTTTGCAACTTCTCTCATTCTTAAGAGCTGAGGCACTTGAAGGCATAAAAGAAGTATTTTTGCTTAATAATTTCTTTACCCAGCTTCCTACAAATCCTCTTTTTTGGTCTTTGTGTGAAGGCTGAAAGGAATTATTGGCAGCAGAAGAATTGGCAACCTGAGAATTAACTACAGTTTTGCTTGCATCTTTCAAGCCAGGTGACTTTTGTATAATATCCTCTACTGGTGACAACTTCTTGTTTAGCTGTAGTTCTGAATTTAATCCATGTTCTCTGTTAGGTAACTTCGTTCTGTCATCTGTTCTCTGAGCATGAGCAAACGATGAGTCAGATGGGTCAGGGTTGTGGGTTTTGGGCACAGGAGGAGTAGTATTTGCTAGGTTCAACTCTTCTAGAGGTAAGCAAATGCTGGAATTTTCATATAACATGCACGTACTGTTCATAGCTAGACTAGTTCCAGAACACTCTCCTGTATACAGGGTGTTAGGTGAAGAAGCTGATTCCTGCTGTTGCGGTGTGCCCATTTCAACAACAAGGTTATTTCCCACCATCTGTCCATTCAGCAACGATTTCTCTTCTGAGTCAACTTGAATTTCTTCAAGCATCAGTGTTACAAGATCATTATGTGCGAGATTTTCTAAACCATAATCAACAACACTTTCATCCTCACCTACTCGCTGCTGTTTCTTATCTGGAGTTCTCACAGAATCCTCTTTGTGATGTTCTGCAGGTATATTGTCTACAGTGTTATCAAAACCACAGTTTAACACCGTGGAATTTGACTGTACATTATTAAGAGGAAAGTCTTCAATATTTTTACCCTGGAACTGTGAATTCAATTTTTCTGGCACATGGGAAGTTTTCTTTTCCCAGATAACAATATGAATCTCTGAAGGAAGAACTTCAAATCTTTTATGTCTCTTGCAGTATGGTCCCTTTAAATCATCACATTCAAGCCAAGTTCCTGAAAAATAAGTATCAGCCACTGTAGAGACTCAGAGACTTTTAAAATTGAAATCACTATGCTCAGACACTTGTTAAATATTTTTACTAACCCATTCCCCTGACAAGCAGAAAATAAAGGTTTTTTTCCCCTCTATTACGTCAGAGAAAACTGGGATATTTCCACTGTAAAAAGATCAACCACCAGCAGAATTTGCAGCAATATCATTACAGGTCAGAATAGGTCAACCAGAAAACAAAGCTAAGGTTTTCTTTGCCTGAGCAAATGATGCTGACATCTTGTCTGAAAACACCCACAGAGCTCTGAGGAAAGAACTACCTCTCTACTTAATTTTCTCTGTAGAGCTTTGCATTGCCTGGGTAGGAGCCATGGTGGTTTAAGAGAAGCTGCTCATTCTAATAATCTGCCTCATAGTCTGCAAATTGTTCATACACCATGAGCAAGTATTTTACAGCTTTAAGAATTTAAAAATTGATATATATGATGTATAGGATGTTCCTAACTAGGCACTTCCCAGCTGTTTCCTCTTCCTATTTCTTCTTAAACTCTGGCAGTATGCTTTAAACAATTTTCATGTTGTCACAACACTTGAGAAGACTGCACTCCATTCTCTCTACAGAAGCATGAGAATCAAAATATCAACTTTCATCTTCTCCGATTATAGAGTTCCTGGCAATGGTACAACCATCATACCAATAGTAATGTTTCTAACATGGATGGATTTGTGCCTCCCACCCCTCAGGTGCAGTAAAGTTCAGAAATCAAAAGAAACTTCATTAATACCAGTAGTTCCATGGGTTCCCTCGCTTCCAGCCAAGAATGGATTAAAAACTGGCTTCAAAATAACCAAAACCATTTATCCCACAGCCATGCTCAGGCTGTATTTTTTAACTTTTACAAAGTTATAAAGGGAAACAACTCTACCCAGATAACTTTTGTCAGTGAGTGCAGTCTAGAACAGAATACTGCTGAACATATCAGTTAAAACAAACTGAAACCTACACCCTGAGTAACAAAGTTCCCACAATTACTTATAGAATTTTAATACAAAGTTTAGAGTACAGACAAAATAAATCATTGTTATTATATATGGGCTGTTAAGACTATTGCAGTAACCCATAAAACAGCTCATGAAGCATTATAATAGAATTTATGGTTCTTACCATCAGGATTCAAAGACCAGGTTATGAAGTGCTTCTTATCTGTTTGATACTGAACAATAGATGTTATTTGGTAGGTGTCTTCTTCAAACTGAAATGAATAGTTCTTCAGGTTGTTATGTGGCAAGCCTTCTACGAAATGGAACATTAATATTGAGGGCACTCTAATAAAGAAACAACAAAGAACCAGTTTATTACAACAAAATAGTGACAGAAGTTCCTAATGAAAAAATAAGGCATCTCAAAAGAGTATGTAGTTCTGCCCTTACTACTCTACTTCCACACAGGACTCTTCAGATTGCACAGCAGTCAAGGGATAAGAATATTGCAACTGGATATTCCATTTTGTTATAGGTTAGGGGGAAAAAACACCACCACGTAAGGGATTTGGGGAGTGGGGAAAATGTGAAAAAAAATAGGAGACAGCTGTGCCAGAACCACAGTAGGAAGGGACATTGTTCCCAAGTCAAACTAGTAAAGAGATGATCAAACAAGTTTTATCCACCAATGGCAGGGGCTGTGCAAAGGCTGACACTGGGTATCAGTTGTCTGTATTTACTACTTGGTAGTAAGTATCTATGACCTGGCTCAAACACACATGCCGGCCAGCATGTTAAACACTGCTCTATGTTTCATGTTCATTAAACACTATTTGCCATTTCAGCATTTAAGACTGATCTAAAATCTTAAAAAGTGAGTATTTATCAGAGTTTAAAGTTTAGGATTTCTGTAAACCCAAGATAATAGTTTCGTTTTGAAAGTGATACTATCAATAAATGGAGTGTCAGAATTTTGCGTACTTTATTTTCAAGTTCACATAATCAAACTTACTTTTCCAAAATCATCTGTCGTCTTTGAGATCTATCACCACAGTTATTACATGGTCCAACATGAATAGCATTAAGTGGATGCCAACCAGGGATTATATTCGTGAACGTTGTTAGTGTTTTCCTAGATCTGGACACACACATTAAAAAAAAAAAAAAAAAAGTTGAGTGGCTGATCAGAAAACAAGAAATATACACACTATACCAGGAGGAAAAAAGTTATAAAAATATTATGACAAAGACAAATTCTATTCATATTTATGCCATTTGTGTGAATTCCCCTGTGACTGCATTACATCCATGTCAGCGCTGAATTCAGTTCTGCCAAACAGCATCAGTCGCCATTTCTTTTCAGCAGCAATGCGGCCTTCAGTTTCACATTATTTGCTTTCTCCCTTAGCATGTTATCTCTGTTTCTTTTCCAAAATAAGACAGAGCTTGGACCAGGTTCCAAATAATTTACTAGCTAATACAGAATCTCAGGGAGAGAAGGAAGTGATAACAAATTACCTCAGAATCCATGTTATACAAGGTCTTGTTTTCAAAAACCAATACATTCAAAGCAGAGATTACACATAGGTTATATTGTATGAAAATACAATGTACGGGATATTAAAGTGAAATAACATAGTTTATTGATTCATTAGCCACAGAACGGACTTCGTTTATATTCAAACTAACCTAGATTTTTGAACTTTTTGAAAAACAACAGAATGTAACAGGGGCTCTTGAACACATCCTATTAACCAGGACTACACATTAGCTGGCAGTGTAACAGATAGCATTAATCTCATCTCGCTTGGGGATCTGGAATTTTATTGTATAAACCTAAGGTAGTGGAGAGAAACAGGTATTTTTCAAGTAAAGTGAGATGTCTTCTGAAGGTGTATCTCTGCTGACTATTCTGTACTATTCTGCTGACTCTAAAAGGAGCCTAAATTACTAACTTGTACCTGCAGCTACAGATAACTAAATCAATTCTCAAGAAATTACTTCCCTGTAATACTATTTTAAAATGGATAAATTATGTGAGGGAAATCTGATTCTTCATAACCCAAATGAATATTACAGGTATCCACAACAATTTGTATACTCTTAGCAAAATATCAGTGAGCATGGCCAGGAACTCGGAGAGTTACATATTATTTCTTTCTTAATTAAGTGATAACATGGTTTCATAAGACATGACAGAGCAGTAAACTATTTGTGAAAGCTAGCCTAAAAAAGTGGATCACATAAAACTTTACCAACAAGCTTAAGCTGTACAAAACCTGGAGATCTAAAGAAAATCAACTACTATATGCAGATTTTAAAAGGTGAGGTAGAACAGTTATACAGAAGCTACTTAAATTAAAATCTTACCGTTCCTGGTATTTGTAGCCACAACATACACATTCAAACTTCCATGAAAATGAATGCAAGAACAGTTTCTCAGCCTGTTGATCCAGTTTTAAGATTAGAGGGAGTGCAAACACTGGACTCTCCTTCATACCTTCAGAGATGGGGCAGAAAAAACTGTCACTGAATATCTGAAATCAGCTTTCAGTACTCCAAAACAGAAGTCGACAAGCTTATTTCTATGATTGTAATTCCAGTTACCCCTTCAAGGCTGTATTTCTCATCCTCACAGGAAAGGGATTCATCCATGTTATTAGGTTGGTATCTGTGACAATTTAATGACTACAGCATAGTTACAAAGATAAGAATACACTCTCTAAAAAGTAAAAAACAGTCAAGGGACAAACCAGCTGATCACACTGTAAAGTATGTGTGTGTCACCAATAAAAACAAATGTATTTTCAAACTGTTTTGTATGCAAACAGACATACATATTTTTATGTAGTGGCATACAAGGTTTTACATGTAGAGTTTCCTGAAAGTAAATACTGGGATGCTACGCTAATTACTTACCCAGTTCACACTTAAGCTGAGGCTGAAGCTGTGTAAACATTCTGTTTCTTATTTCATTGAGATGAGATTCTGCTTTTGGAAGAACATCTAAAGAAAAAAATACGTATATCTTAATGTATTTATGTGTAACACCCCTACCCTTTCACACACAGTTGTACCCCTAATATGTACTCATTCTCTGCAAACTGATGCCTTTCATACTGATCCATACTTGCCTAAAACTGTTGGTAAAATAGCCAGTGCTTGGTATTAATTGATTTTAAAATTAGAGAAGAATTTACACAAGTTATACACATTTCCCTGCAGTCTGATAACTAGAAATTACTTGACCTTACTTAAAGTATGTCTAGGAGTGTGTACCAACAGGTAGATAGTAACAACATTTAAGGACAGTGTAACCAGATATTACAAAACCTGGAGATTCGGAGATTAAGAGTAGATTTTAAAACCTAAACATTAAGATCAAAAGCACAAAAATTTGCTTACATGCTTTCTAACGATGTTATACAATTCATAATAAAACATTCAAATGTGTTGTTGCAAATTAAATACTAATTTCCTAAATCAGCCCTTAAAATAGTAAAAATAATTTTCAAGTGTACTTTATAGATCTTAGCATGTATTTTAAATTTTCAAGTTCCATTTTCTCTACACAACCACATTCTTTAAGCACAAGCAAGTACATAACTTCTGCTACACAATCAGGATCATAATCTGCACAAATTAAAGGATTTAGAATAGTTGTTGAAACCCGTTATTACTTATAAAATCTATGTATACAAAAAAAGTAAAAAGAAGTTTCTTGCAACTCTGTTGCTTTTGATTGTTTTTAAAAACAACTGTATGTAAAAGATGCTGAAAAATTACACAGAAGGGCAGAATAAATACTACACCTATTCTCCACAGAAATACTTTTCATCCAACCCCCTCTCCACCGTTGCCCAAATAAACTAATCTGTTTTGCAGCAGTTCCTGGAAATGAAAAGGTTTAAGTTATCTCAAACGACACCGTATTCCAACACCTAACATCCCCATTTAAAAGTTCTTGCACACCAGAGCTTCTTTGCAAACACAGCACAACAGAGGGGAAAGAAAAACATCTCAGACAGGTTCTGTGATTGTAGAGGGCTTCCAGGTAATAGCTGAAAACCTAAAACCAAGCAGCCTGACATTCTGGCAAGCAGAACATACAAATTACTTCAGAATCTTTTTGTATTTTTTCCTTCTGTAAAATAGTATGTTTTCTCTGTCACGGTGGATTAAACCATTTTTGATACACCTATTATTTTTCCCAGGAAAGATATTACATTCTTCAAGTTATCTAATATTATTCAGGGACTACAGTCTATATATTCAAACACAAACTTTTCCTGGAATGTCAGCTGAAAAAAAAAAAAAAAATCATGAAAGGTACTGGCTAAACAGAGATCTGTATTAATTCCCTGACAGATGATCTCTTAGAAGTTCAGACTCATTACAGTAATGGATCAGTTCAAGAGGACTAATCACAGAATCATGGAATGGTTTGGGTTGGAAGAAACCTTAAAGATCATCCAGCTCCACCCACCCTGCCCCAGGCAAGGCCCCCTTCCCCCAGCCCAGGGGGCTCCCAGCCCCGTCCAACCTGGCCTTGAACCCTTCCAGGGAGGGGGCAGCCACAGCTGCTCTGGGCACCCTGGGCCAGCGCCTCAACACCCTCATAGTGAAGAATTCCTTCCTTACATCTAATCTAAACTTACCCTCTTTACTTTTAAAACTGTTGCACCTTGTCCTGTCACTACATGCCCTTGTAAAAAGTCCCTCTCCAGCTTTCTTGCAGGGCTCCTTTCAGTACTGGGAAGCTGCTACAAGGTCTCCCCGGAGCCTTCTCTTCTCCAGGCTGAACAACCCCAACTCTCTCAGCCTGGCCTCATAAGGGAGGTGCTCCAGCCCTCTGAGCATCTTTGCGGCCTCCTCTGGATCCACTTGAGCAGGTCTATGTCCTTCTTATGTTGAGGGTCCCAGAGCTGGATGCAGTACCCCAGGTCTCATGAGAACAGAGTAGAGGTGGAAAATCACCTCCCTTGACCTGCTGGCCATGCTTCTCTTGGTGTAGCCCAGGATATGGTTGGATTTCTGGGCTGTGAGCGCACATTGACAGGTCATGTTGAGCTTCTTGTCAACCAACACTCCTAAGTCCTTCTTAGGAAAACCAGATCTTAGTTTAAGAGCCTTAAACTGAATCCACAGCACAGAAAATTATCAAAGGCCATACTAGTAGATTACAGTGACACATCCTCCTCTGACCCTCGCTGTGCTGCCTAGAAGGTTGCCCCCAGATGCCTATCGCTGCCCCTGTGCTTGGAGGTTACAGTCCTCGAACCCGTTAAGCTGCACGTGTGAGTACTCACTAACCCTTTCCAGGCAGTATGAACCAGGTTAATGTGTTTGACCAATTTTGACTAAAGCAGGTTAGGAAACACTATCATCCCCAGCACAGCTTGCAGACCTCAGGGGAAGCGTTCCTTCTATAACCACAGCTGGGGCCAGAAAAGAACATATGCTCCCAGCTTTACTATTTTTGGTGTTACAAGGCAACTGCCCGTTTATACAAGGATATAAACCACAACAGAAATTATTTGGAAGATTAAGATTAGAAGAGCATCCTAATAGGTTAACCAACAGAGGGGAAGGAAACAAATTAAGGCTTAGTTACACAAACGATTCACAAATTCTCTACATGGTATATGACAAAAAATTTCAAGAGATGCTTAGTGTTCAGTGCTTTCAAAGTGTGCATGTTTGCCCCAAGAGAAACAACTTCAGAGGTTACCGTGAATCTGCTACATAAAGCATGCTACTCTGCAAATGTAATGAATTATAACTCATTCTTTTGTGATCTTGAAATAGAACAGAGGCATAATTGAGTGCACTGTACTAAATTCCACATCTTCGTAGCAGATCAGATCAGTCCAAATATGAAGAAATAGCAGTTAAATTTACTCACCTTTTACTTTACTCCTTTTACAGGTATTCAGAAGCACAGTTGCTTGATTATATTTTGTTAACAGTTTCTGGAGTAAACATTTTCCATTATTATATTCTTCTGCTAGAGCAAATTTTAATGTTTCTAAGCGTACCAGTGCTGACAAAATACAATCTAACCAACAAAGGTTATGCACATTTCTCCACTGAAGACAGAAATCTGTGTTACTAGTTGAATCTTCACCATCTCTGAGCAAAATTTCAGATGTTGTTGAGCAAAGTTCAGAATTTGGCAAGAGTTGTATTGCGGGACTAGAGGTCTTAGGTGGACTTTCTTGATAGCTATTGGTGTTGGGGGTTGTTTCAAAATCCAACTTCTGCATGCAGGACTTGACACCATTAATAGGTTTTTGCTGGTCATTTTGTAACACATCATGTAGGCTCGACCTGGGAATACATAAGCTATTCTGAGAGCATTTGACAACAGAGTCTGCATCAACAGTGTGCTCAACACTGACCACATTATTAGTTCTTGATTTTTTTGGGTGGGATTCAACAGCAGAGAAGTCACCGATATCACACAATTTCCTTTTCTTCTGGGTAGATGGAACTTGATGATTTTCTGAATCAGCAGAAGTAATTATGCTGTTTAATGGTTTATAACCAAGTGGGTAGATACACTAAAGGAAAGAAAGTTACAGTGAAATCCACAAAGCAATCTCAGGTGAACAAGAGCTTAAAAAAGTACAAATCATACTCTTAAAATGGAACGTAGGCCTTCTGTAAGGTGATATTTTAATAAAATCAATATATAAATTCAACATATGTATGACAGGAAGGGTCTTTTATCCAACCACTGTCTTATAAGCAACTGGGAAGTAAATATATCAGTACCAATAGTTAACACTACTTTTCCACTAAATGCTTCCAACCCCTGAAAACAACATAATTTTTCTAAGGAGAGTCCTCTTTTCTTATTCTGCTAAATTCATTCATTTAGGGTACAGATTTGGCATTATTATCTCATGCCTAAGACACTACGGGTGCCAAAACTGGCAAGGTATCTTTCAGGCTAGCCCAATGCATTACACCAGGTGTTGATAAGGTCTTACATATATAGCTATTCTGCAACCAGAATATAGTAAAATTGCTATTACCAATCTCCAGAACAATACTATGATTATTGAAAAGCAGGGAAGGCAGGAAAAAGCAACTGAGACACCCATATCTAGTCTAGTCTGTACTAGTTAAAGGGCACCAGTTCACAGGGGATTGCTATACCCTCCCCACATATATGGAGCAGTGGAGAAGGGAGAGGCAGCAAAATCACAACTCAAATATTAAGCAGCACAGAAATTCAGCTAAGGTTAAACTTAAAATGGAAAATGAAAAACAACACTGTAATTATAATTACAAACCTATTTGCATTACCCAGACTTGAAGAAGGGAAAATGGAGACTCACATCTGCAAGAGTTGTGTATTAGTTACATGGATCATCACATTTTCACCTTGTATTCTGATTTGTACAAAGATTTATTTAGTATCACTTGTGTTCCCTTGTTACATATGCAAAACTCTCCTTTACTAATTTTAACCTACTCTTTGTCATTCATTAGGGTAGCTAGCTATGCCTAAACACTGCATGTACACAGGTTAGTTATGCTTTTGTCTATATACAGGCAAACATCATCCAGCATATGGACTCAAAGGGGCTGTATTTCAACAGTCTGCCTATCACCAACAAAATCTTGAACTTAAAGAGGTGCAGTTGCTGAAGATAAAGGCCTCTACACAACCAAACAAAACTGTTAATAATACCTGAGGATTTTCACAAAGAAAAATGGACTCTTGAAAATTAATGCGGTAAGTCCGTAAAAGTTGGATCTGGCCCTTCTCTTTGCAGACTGGACAACACCCATGTGCAGTTGCTTCCACAGGATTGCAGTTCTGGGAGGGGAAAAAAAAAAAAAAAAAGGTGAAAAAGCAGCATATATTTATGTATTTCATATATTATCCCAAGGTAAGACATACATACATACCAAGATAGAAAACCAATGTGCAACTTCTAAATATAATACCTAATACAATATAAAAAAAGTAAACTAGATCTAAAAAAAGTATTTATAAGATATATATTTGTACAGTAGAATGTTCTAAATAAGTTTATCTTTTGATTTAAACATTCAAATATTTAATATGATATATTTAACAACACAATTATGCAACATTTCATTCTACTTGAAC
The DNA here is from genome assembly GCF_018691265.1 of Tyto alba. Classification (NCBI taxonomy): domain Eukaryota; kingdom Metazoa; phylum Chordata; class Aves; order Strigiformes; family Tytonidae; genus Tyto; species Tyto alba. Next base: position 23,790,452 of record NW_024881282.1, on the reverse strand, counting down.
TAAACCACAGGATACTTATTGCCAGGGAACACAAGCTCAGATCTTTGAAAGACAAATCAATTTGCATAGGAATGCAAACAGTGGTAAAAATAGTGCCAGTAAATAAATCAAAGGCACAGATTTACTTAGAATAATCTTTCGCCATTGTTATAGATTTCCGTGGAAAATAATTTTGAGAATTTTTTTTTGTAAAATTAAGACCAATTAAAAATCTCTCAAAGCAGAGAAAAATATGAACTTTGCACACATGTAAAACAAGTTTCAACTGACTTTTCCCAAATACCCCACCATGTGGAGTGTCGATTTCCCTATACCAGTCCCTTCTCCAATCACTTGCAAACCATTTGTAGTCTTCTGGGTATCCATCATTCTGAGCCACTGGCTAATTTATGTCACTTGTGACAATGTCATGACCACTAAGGATTTTTCAAAGACTCCTGAAAAATAAGAAGTGAATAAAACAATTAAAGAAAAATTAGATTAAATTTTGGGAAAAAAAAAATATACCAACAATGCAGCCTGTATATTCTGTGGAAATTAACTCAGAAGAGTAGTTTCTTAACTGAAAATACTTATTTTCTAGTGCAGATTATGAACTCGAAACTTTAAATTAAGTCACATAATAGCTTTAGGGCCTGAATTTGCAAGCTTATGTATTCTTTACACTCTGCAAGGTCTCACATATTTTCCAAGTACACTACACTTTGCAGAAATGTAGATGTCTTGCCTGGACATCTCAGATTACTGTATCTAACCTTCAGAAAGAACGAACTCCTTTAAAAATGGCTACAGTAAGATCCCATATGTTTATAGATGGCTGCTGAGGAACATCTAAAAAAAACTAACCAACCAAAAAAAGCCACTGTTGCATCTTTCAAAACAGTGAATTTATTGCATAATAAACTACTAAAAGTTTATCCTGCAAATGTACCAATTTTTAACTACAGAAGGGCATCCTGCTGCTACCCCCACTTTTCTGAAACTTCTCCTACTGTTAAGGTTACAGACTTCCTAGCAAACTGAAGTTCTTCCACAGTTACTGCTATATAACTCCATTGCATATTTTACCAGTGACACTGAATATTCTACTTCAAATGATTTCTCACATTCAGGGCCAAATTTTGCCTTTCTCACATATCACACAGACACATTTGTGGAGGACAACTTCAGTATGAACCAAGTGCACATTAGAAGGCAGCTCCTTAAGCCCATTCCTTCACTGGCCCTGAGGCTAACTACACCTTAAATCAGCCAGAAAACCACGGAGGTTTAGAACTACAGGGACCCAATTCTGCTCCTGTTGACTTCAAATGGAACTAACTAGAATAAATGCATATCTCTTTGAGATGCATGAGATAGTTAAGGTAACCTGAATTGCAAAGTCAGTGTGATATCTTTCCTTCAGCCACGACTGTTCCCTTTTCATTACTTCCACTGAGTAACATCCTCTCCCACCCCATGATGTCCTTTCAACCCCTTCTTAAACCACAGCACCAACTCAGATTATAGTTCGTTTCAAAAAAAGAAATTTCCCAAGGCATTCTTGGAGACCTGTGTAAACACCAGTTCAACCCAAAACCATTTATAATACTGGGCAAGGAGAGACCCTACAGAACTGGACAGAATGCTAAAAAACAACAGAACACGAATTAAAAAAGTGCAGTAGGAGAATGTAACAAGTCATTTCAAATCAGTCGCCAATGGCAACTTAAGAGAGGGTCAAAATGAGATGATGGTGTGTCCTATTGACACTTCCAACGCGTTCAGCAGCACTTTTCAGAATTACCGGGCTGCAGCATGCAAAGGCAGTATACCCTGACTTATAAATCTAACGGTTGTAATGGAAGGTAAGAACATAAAACTGTCAACTCATGTGCCTTAGAACACATGCTTAGTTTTCAAAGTAGAGTTGGAAGGTGTACAAGAAGCAGCACGGCCCCAGGCTCACTCAAGGCAAAAATTAATGAATTCACTCAACGTATAGAAGTTTGTTGGACTGTAAAGGAAAGGCAAACTCTCAAATTTTTCACAGTGGCAATAGCACTATCAGGCTGTGACTCAATGCTATTATCATTTATTTAGTCTATCCAGAAGCTTTTTTTTTTTTTTTTTTTATGCAAGCTGTGCAGATATCAACCACACATAACAACTTTATTCTCCATGCTAAAGCTAGTAAGAATACATCTCTAACTTGTTCAGGGGACTTTTAGTTAATTCCTTGGCCTGAAGCACTGTCAGGTCTCCAGAGCAAGTAAAATACATCGATCGCATGACTGGAACTTTAGACAATTTCTCACCACATAAATACGACACGCACTCAACAAGGTTAGTAACACTAACAACCTGCAAGTTAATCCTTTTTAAGCACGCCTTGGTTTTCTAAAACATATAAAACATATTTATTTCTTTGCAAGTCCTTGTTTTTCCTGTCAGCCCTCTCGAAAGGGAAGCAAGTATTTTTTTCAGTTATGTTCTGTTCCTTCTGTTCTTTTTAAAGCTTAAATTCTGTTCTGAGATGTACAATACCTCCCCTAACTACAATCACCCAGCAATAGTATTATAGTACTGGAGTCCAAGACTTTTATTGCCCTTATAGATATAATAAACATTTAAAAAAAAAGATTAATTGTCCTTTTATTTCAAAGACATGAACACAAAAAGCAAATAAAATGGGTCGGTCAGTAGTAGATATGCAGAGTGGTACCAAATGGCCCGCCTGTACTTTTCATTATTTGTAATGTTACAGCAAGTTATTAGTGATCCTTGCACAAGGTACAAAAATTGGGCATCAGATCAACAGTTACCAAGAAAAACAGCCAATTAAAAGACTGCTGTAGCAAATACTGAAACAACCCATTGTGGTAATGTGTAATATCCACATTACAGATGGAAAAGTACACAGGAATGCTCTTTCAAGCTTACTGGGTCATGTTTTAAACAATTTATACTAGTTCTTTTATCCTGGATACTTAAAAAATGTAATGCAAAATATGCTGTGGGCCTGGTATATGGAGGCTATGGTTATGCCTCCTTGAGTAGATGAGCTGATCTAAAGGCTCACTGCTGCAGAGTAGGGAGGTCCCTCTTCTTTCTCCCCCTCACCTTCCCTGACAGCTAACCCTCATCAGACTTTCCACAAGCTAACTGAACTCACAAAACAGCAGAAAACTCAGTAAAGCACAAGTTTTTCTGCTATTCTAGTGAGTTAAATTGGCCTAGAAAAAGGCCCAATAAGCTACAGTGTTGATGGGGCAGAAGACAGAAAACAAGGAAAAGGTAAAGGACTGGAATGATACAGATTTGACGGACAGACTGTTAGATGGATGAGGAACTGGCTGGATGGCAGCATCCAAAGAGTTGTGGTCAACAGCTTGGTGTACCAAGTAGAAACCAGTAATGAGTGGTATTGCTCAGGGGTCTCTACTGGGACCAATACTAATTAATGTCTTCATCTATGTCAGAGACAGTGGGATTGAGTGCACCCTCATCAAGTTTGTGGATGACACCAAGCCAAGTGGTGCAGGGACACGCTGGGGGCAGGGATGGCATCCAGAGGGACCTGGACAGGCTGGAGAGGTGGGCCTGTGCAAACCTCATGGGGTTCAACAAGGCCAAGTGCAAGGTCCTGCACATGAGTCCTGGCAATTCCTGGTATCAAAACAGACTGGGAGAGAAAGGGATTGAGAGCATCCCTGCCAAAAAGGACTTAGGGGTGCTGGTGGATGAAAAGCTGGACGCGAGCCAGCAATGTGCACTCACAGCCCAGAAAGCCAACTGTATCCTGAGCTACATCGAGAGAAGTGTGGCCAGTGGGTCAAGGGAGGGGATTCTCCACCTCGACTCGGCTCTCGTGAGACCCCACCTGGAGTACTGTGTCCAGCTCTGGGGCCCCCAGAACAGGAAGGACATGGAACTGTTAGAGCAGCTCCAGATGATGGCCACAGAAATGGTCAGGGAGCTGGAGCACCTCCCCTATGTGGACAGGCTGACAGAGTTGGGGTTGTTTAGCCTGGAAAAGAGAAGGCTCAGGGGAGACCTTATAGTGGCCTTCCAGTACCTAAAAGGGGTTTATAAGAAAGATGGAAAGACAAGGGCCTGTAGTGAGAGGACAAGGTGCAACAGTTTTAAACTCAAAGAGGGTAGGTTTATATTGGATGCAAAGAAGAAGTTCTTCCCAGTGCGGGGGGTGAGGTGCTGGCCCAGGGTGCCCAGAGCAGCTGTGGGTGCCCCCTCCCTGGAAGGGTTCAAGGCCAGGTTGGACGGGGCTGGGAGCACCCTGGGCTGGGGGAAGGGGGCCTTGCCCGGGGCAGGGGGGTTTGGAATAGATGATCTTTAGATGTCCCTCCCAGTCCAAACCACTGCATGATTCTATGGTAAAAGGGACCTAGACCTTTTGATAATAGGGAGCTTTATCTTAGAAAACAGTACCTTATAAATAAAAATCAGTTACAAATTGCAGTAAGCAGGTGACAGAACACCGATTACATTACAGTGAGGAGAACACCTCCTTGTTTAAAGGCGAAAGGGACACTTAAAAATGACCTTCCTGTAAATCACCTTATAAGTCTTCTTTCCTTCATCGAGGGGATATTGAAGAGATGAAAAGAAACAAAAGTGAAAAATAAAAAAAACCCTTCCATTGTGTTATTAGTTACCTCTCTATTCTTTATGCAAGAAGAAATCAGAGTATTATGTTTTTTCTTTATCTGAGGTCGTAAATATAAATATTCAACTCACAGCCCCCTCCCCCCCAAATTAATATTTTGTCTACAAAATGTATGCCATTAATTGAAACAGTAACAAGACCTCATGGCTATCACAAAGTAACTCTCTCTACAGTGCAGCCTACAAATGCTGGGCAGAACTAAAGATCTCCCTTACATGGAAGCAAACACAGATTTCTTCCCTGCAAGAAACCTAACACAGACAAAGTCAAATAAAGATAACACTACTGAAGTTGCAGAATAAATCAGCATGCAGCGTCATTACTCTGCTGTTCTAAAAGTTTCTTCTACAGTCAGATTTCTCTTAAAACTCCTCATATTAAATGCTTTTATGGGTATATGACAAGGGACAGGTACTACATGTTTTGTTGACAAATTGTTCAGTCCTTCTGAAAAAAAAAATGTGAGTTAGCGTGGGAAAAATATAGCTTAAACTCGTTATTACAGCTGCAGTTAAGAGACGAGGGATTTCAGGAAGGCATTTAGCGCAGGCAGAGCCTCAGTCTCTGACCCAAGGCAGTGGCAGTGAGGGGCACAGGGGTGGGATGCCAGCTAACTAGTCACCGGGCTGCGCTGGCCCACTGCGCCCGTCGCTGCCCTTCCTTCAACACCAAAAGGTGCTCGGTTGTTCCAGACAGATCTACGGTTAAACAGCCTCCGTAGTTCTTAATCCACCTCCAGAGTGATCCATACGCTACGGAACGACTGTAGAAGGAAAACGTGTTTACAGAGCGAGTTGTTAGGACGTTAGAAAACTGTGCAAGGGGACTATATGTATATACACACACGCACTAGCACCTCGCCGAGCCCATCTTTTATCGAGCGGCCCTTGCGCGAGCAGAGGGAACGCACACCTCCACCGCGCGGCTCAAGACATGAAATACTCAGTCGGCATTTGGAGACCCGTCGGACAAACCGCCCCGCCGCCGAACGGACACACACACACACACCCCGAGCCCGCCACCGGGCTCGGCGTGACCCGCCGAGCGCCGGGCCCCGCTCTCACCTGCTGCCCGCCGCCGGGCCTCGGCTCCCCGCGCCTCCGCGGCCCGAGAGAGACCCGGAGCTCCCTCAGCGCCGGCGGGGCCGCGCGCCTCCCCTCAGCGGCCTGCCCGCGCGCCCGGCCGTTAACCCGCCGCCTCGGGGCCGGCCGGCAACGTCACGCGCGGGCCACGCCGCCGCTCCCCCGGCCGCTGCGCAGCTTCCGGCCCGCCCCCGCCGCCATGCCGGCCCGGCCCGCCCCGCTCCCGGCGAGGCGGAGCCGCTGACCCGGCGGCCGCGCTCCGCTCTCGGAGCGGCCCGGAGCGCCGAGGCGCGGCAGCCCGGCGGGTTGCGGCAGCCCCCGCCAGCCCTCAGGCCCCGCCACGGTGACGGGAGGGACCGCGCCGCCCCTGGCAACGCCACCATCGCGCGTTGCTCGGGGCGGGGAGTCGGGGATTAATCAGCAGTTCATTGAGCACCTGCTTAAAATCACGCCGGGGGGGGATGCGGTTTAACCTTTTGTCCGAGGTGCGGTACCTCGGGCCTTGCCTGTCCCTCCCAGCATCGGGATGCTGGTTCTGCCGGCTCTGCGGAAGCGCTGCGGTGATGGGCAGACTCCCTTTTGAAAATCTCTTAAGCAGCCTCAAGTTTGCCTTGCAGTCTTTTTTTTGTTTGTTTTTGTTTGTTTGTTTGTTTGTTTGTTTGGTTTTTTTTCTATTTTGGAGGTTTCAGTCTCAAGAGGTTGAGGTGGTGGTGGAGGGGTTTCTCGGTCCCCAGGAGTATTCCTGCACTAGCAGTGCCAGGCTGAGACAGCTCGAGTACTCGATGCTAGCTTTTCAATCCGTCTTGGCCCCTTTTCCTCGAGCGTGAGCTGCAAGGAGCTCAGCAGCGACGGCATTTAGGTCAGTGCTCCGCTTCAGTTGCGTCAAGGCTGTCGGGGTGGACCAAGCCAGCCTGGTCCCCGGGGCTGGAGGATGGAATGAGCCAGGAAATTGTTCTAGTCATAGCGCAGAAAATTCCTTCTCTCTTACTGCCTGCTTCTGCTTTGCTGACACTTTCCTCTTGGTTGCATTTTTAAAAAAACGTTTAGCTTTGTATCATTTGCATTGTGAAATAATCTATTAGGATGATGGCTCCATCGTAGCACCCATAACCTGGCTTTGTGCTGTAGTTAGTCCTTTAACTGGTACAGCAATGTTTTGAAGTTTCAATTAATGTTTGAGGGTATTTTGATCTATTGGAGGAAGTTGTTTGCCTGACTGGAGAAAGATTGTAATGAAACTCGGTAATAATTTTGTGAGGAGTACTTATTTTTAGATTGATCTTGGGTTTTGATTCATCAGTGCTTTCATTGTGGAGAATGTATTTTTTCTCTGTACTTTCATAAAAAGTAAAGCGCTTTTTGATATGTTGAGTAGGAGAAGAGAATGATTAACTCTACAGGCATTGAGACTGGTGTTTCTACATACGTGTCAAATGCAGCATGTGTATTTAATCTCACTTTCAATTGCTCTATTTGACTGTTAGACCTGGCCGAATAATACAATCTAATGAATAATGTTGTTAAGTAGTTTCATTAGGTTGTTGCACGTATGCAATGATTTTTCTCATGCTGTTTTAGGACTCTGAGTATTTTGGTTTTAGCCCTAGTAATACTTACTTATGGTTAAAATACAGTACCTGAATGTATGAATGTTAATATATGATCTGTTTATTAATTTCATTAATAAATTTTTAGCTTGTTTTCATTGTAGCTTTTTACTTTTTCTAGGAGTGACTAGGGTCTGTTGTTTAGTTTTGGGCTTCCACCAAACGTAAGCTTGTGTATACAGCCTAACAGATGGTGTGGTAAAAGGTGTTTGCTTGTGTGTGTGTGTGTGTGCTCTAGAATGATTAAGTAGACATTCTTCTTGCTTTTTAGCATGGACTGGCTTTGAAAAAGCTCCAGTAGAGATTCCAGTTCTCTTATCAGTTAGAATTCATTACTTGATGCTGTTAAGATTTTTAAAGCTACCTAATGCCTCCATTTTCTGTTTTGTCTCCCTTCGCCTCCTCCCCCCCTCCAGCTTTTCTTGGTAAGTTAACTTATATTTGGGGACAGACTTTTTAATAGGGCCTGTAGCGGTAGGACAAAGGATAACAGTTTTAAACTAAAAGAGGGTAGATTCAAACTAGATGTAAGGAAGACATTTTTTCTGACAACTGTGGTAAAACACACTGGAACAGGTTACCTAGGGAGGTGGTAGGTGTCCCACCCCTGGAAGTGTTTGAGACAGGGCTCTGAGCAACCTGATGTTGTTGAAGATGTCCCTGCTCATTGCAGGGAGGTTGGACTAGCTGACCTTTAAAGGTCCCTTCCAACCCAAACCATTCTATGATTTCAGGTATTTTCTATATACTGTTAAGTACCACAGTATAATTTACTGGCATCCCTCTTTTTTTTCCTCCCCGACATTCAAGCTGAATAAAGGAATGGGCCAAAGAAAGAATCCAGACCTGAGTTTTCCCATGGGCTTGAGAAAAAAAGTTTTCGTGTTGGCAAAGAAAAGAAAATGAGGTTTTTCATCTTACAATACAATAGAACTTCATCTGGCCTAAACAAAACCATCCTAAACTAATAATTACTACATGGTGCAAACTCCAGAGGCATCAGGAATTGGTTTGGGTGTTCCAGATGTGGACTGGTAATGACTTTGGGATCTAGTTAGACTGCTATTTGTTCAAGCATTGTTTTCTCTGACATGTTGTATCAGTTTGACTAGATTTGGCTTAGAATTAACTAACAATGTATGAGCGCATGGCTTACTCCTGGGTTTATTGACTTCCATCTTTACCTTATTTAACTCTTTTTCTCAACATAGGAAGAGCAGAAGGGTTTTCTCATAAAATTTTTGAAGGCGCTTTGGTTCAGTGAAGTGAACATATATATCTGAATTAGCTTTCTGAATCAGGGTGTCCTTTGTTTTCAAGCATAATTTGCCAACTTTGCGATTACATTGACAGTAAAGACTAAAACAGTTTAAGTATTAATTAATTTTAATTTATTACAGTACTTCTAAAAGGCATATCTGGAATGGGCACTTTCCGTGTCTGAAGCCTCTTGGCATGTAGTGTAACAGGAAAAAAACCTCTTTTTCTGTTAACATGTTCAGCTATGGAGGAGAAAAATTAAACAGTACAGTCTCCCCTCAGCCCCCGAGGTGAACTCTAAAATGAGTGTTGTTTAAGGCTTGATATATATATATATTGTTTTAAAGGAGTAACATAACTGTACCAGGAATTATTATCTGGAAAATAATTACAAATGTTGGAGAAATAATATACAATGCATATATTTAGAAGATTGTACTTGGGCTGAGAACATATGCTATTCATGTGTGTCTTCTAAAAATATTTTCACATGCAAATTACACACCCGTTGGCTGCTTACTTCTAACCAGATTGCTGCTGCATGGTGGTCCCTGAGAAACTGAATATGGAGTGGGAGGTACCAACTGAAAATTTTTGCTCTAAAGGTTTTGTTTCTCAGGTTTTATGTTTCCTTGACTTTACTTCTTCTTTTTCCAAAAGCTAACAAAAAAACATTAAAATTTAAACTTGCAAAGGGCCATTTTGGAAATGTAAGAAGAATAAGATAAATAGTTATATGTATAAATCTTTTTTTCTGTTTAATGCTTAAATACAATATTCATGTTCTTTTGTTAAATATATACCACAAGAAAACTTCATCACAATAATCTCAATTTTGGTAATTTTTGTGCATATAAAGTCCAGATTACTGTGATGGCAAACTTTCTTGCATTTCATAACTATTTTTAAGTCCACAGTCTACTAACATTACTGATTTAATGTATACATGTAGTACATTGTAGTATTTTAACCAAAGAGAAGATCTTTTTTAAGACAGAGGTTGTAAAATCAGGAGTTAAAACATGAGGCCAGGGTCTTTTCTGTCAGCTGCTACCTGTTTAAACCCTTTTTTTTCTGGAGTAAAAACCTCTTATAAGATATTTTTATGACTTTTTTTTTTTTTTCTTCCCTATACTTTTGAAAATAAGTGCTACATTGTTTCCCTACTATGGTGTCTGTAAGCCTTTGCAGAGCCAGAGAAATCTGGTCACTGTTTTGAGCTAAAGGTAAATTCTTTTCTCTTGGTTCTTAAGAGTAGCTCCTATGTTGTCATCTTTAACAGGAGCATATTCTTTGCTCCATAGCAAAGAGAGAAACTGAACACTTTTGGCCTGATACAGTGTTCTCAGGAATCGTTGCAAAGATTTCCATTTCGGAATTGCAGCTGGCCTTCAAAATACTTTTTCTTAATTTTCATTCTATTCTTTCAGTTATTTTACCCCCCTGTCCTACAGCTTGTATGCTTCTGACTCTATTCCAGTAGAGAACAATAGCCAAAGCTTAGTAGCTTTTGTGTTTGCAGAAATTATTTATTTTCAGGAATATTTCTAGTGGGAAACTATCAAGGATTAAATGTTACCTCAGAAACCTGTGTAAAATGGGTGATGTTTGGTATGATCATTGTCACTGTGTTATGCACTTGTGTCCTTAGGATGCTTCCAGTAGTTAGGTTACATTCCTGTGGCATCATGGTGTAAGATCGCTACTCTTAGTGCAGGCCAGCATAAATAGAAAATACATTTTGATGTGGATGGAAGAAATTGAATGGGACCCAGCATGAGGTAATATAACAATAGTCAAACAAAATTCATGTCTTTGTAAGGGCAAAGATCTTGGCTAGCTTGGTTATGATGGTAAGGGCTTTAAAAACTGATGTGAAAGTTTTATTGTGTATTGGTTACATGATGTACAAAATAAAAACAATCAGAACAAGCAAAGTGTTTTGAAATTAGGTGAACAAATCATAGAATAGTGTTTGATGCCCAAATATGATGTGTTGGTTTCTGGTCTCATACTGCTTTTTCTTTAATTGGTGTTGCTCTTTAAAGGCAGGTTATATTTAACTCTCCTTTTTGTTTGGCCTTTATACTGGCTTTCTATCCTTCTGCAAGAAAGTCTGAGATTTCTAAGGTGTGTGGGGTTTTCTTATTTTGCTTTGTGTTTTTTTTTTTTTTTCTTAGTTGTGATTATAGTAGTAAGTGATTGACTTGTGGCATTCAAAGGCATTTTATCAGTAAGGTAATTCATTTTATCAGTAAGGTAATTTTGAGAATGGTGATTTGCAGCAATAGCAGCTGAAGGCAGTGTTTTATAGGACTTAGGAAAATTCAGATAATGTAAAATGTGCTGTTTCTCTTTTGTGTGTATTTATAAAAGGGAAATCAACTCCAAATTCTCTCTATGCAAGTATGCAGTATTTGATATGACATGACTCTTTAACAAAGTATTTAATTGTTTCATTCTGTTTTCAAAGTAGCTTTGAAGGCTAGCTGTTTTGGTTTTTTTGAAAATAAGTGATAATCAAGCATATTAATTAAAGTCAAACCCTTGTGACTCTTGGAAAAAGTTTCTAAATATCTTGCCTGCAGAACTTGGTTCAGATGTTAGCAGAACAAAGAATATTAACACCCTTGCTGTCAAAGAAATTAACTGGTTCTTGTTTCACTCTACAACATGCCCTATGATATTCTTCATGTATTCCAGTTTCTGGTACTTTCAAAAGGAAGGAATCTCTTCAGGTAAACTGATTCTGTGCTGGTAAGATAGCAATCCATACTGAGAAAGATGGAGTAATGATATATTTTGTGAAAAGTTTAAAAGTGACAGATTATCCATTCTTACTTATCTAGTTAAACTTATACTGGCATATTGTTACCTATCCATTAGAGACTTTTCTCTCTGGTACTTAAAGACACTTAAGCTAAATTTTATCACCATTATCTTGTGCTCCTTTTCTTGTTTAGTCTTGGATTTTTTTGCTTTCTACAATCCCATTTAGGAAAACATCCTGTGTAAGGCTGCTAGTACTGTTATAGCCACTGACACTATGTGTGAGCAGAGGCTCCAGTTGCTGGCATCTCTCTCTGGTGAGGGCTATATAAATGCAAAGAAAGACTAATGCTAATGAAGGGTTTAAAAATACCTGTCCCATCTCCTCTTTATTGAATTGCCAGCATATTGCATACTTCCCTGATTTTGCACACAATTGCATGAGTCTAGATAGCTTGTTAAACTTGATGGGACTAATTCTGTGTGAACTCGAAGCCTTTGCAAAATCTTTCCCGTTTTTCATGGGCTTATCCTTTGGTGTTTGGTTTTTCTTAATGCCTGAAAACGTAGTACCAGGCTTGGTGTTGATGTATATTTCTGAAACAACTAGTAAATCTGATGGTATGAATTAATTCCTTAGTTACAGTTAATCAAATAAAATATTTGTCTTTATTAAGTGTAGAACATGGATATTTTTATATGTCAGTTTTTATTTTGTGGTAGTGCTGAAAGGCCACATCATGATTGAGTTTTGTTATGCTGGTTGTTGTAAGAATACATGTGGTTCTTCACCCTCAAAAAACAAACAGTTTGGGCCTGGAGACCATTATCCTTCTCAAAATAAATAAATGTTTAAAAAAAAAAAATCCCCAAATTGTTTGTAGAGCATTTTTCTATAATTCTTATGCCTAAGTCTGTGTTGGCGGGGGATGTGGGGAGTAGACGGCAGGAATGATGGTGGTGACAAAAAAAATATTACCTTTTTTACCCTGGAGCTGAAAATATCAATAGTTCAACTTCTAGCTGAAACCGAATATAACTACCTTCTTGTTTGCTGATGTAAATTTACCACCTCTCTCGTTCCCATGTGTTGCAACTTAACTGGCCTGTTAAATGCATTTAATTGTCTGCCCTCTTCCCTGTCAATCTCTCAACCTTTCTTTATGCTTTAAAATTAGAGATTGTATGTTCCAAAGCTGTGATAATGTTCAGTAATTGTTCTACATAACACATAATTTCTACCTTTGCCTTTAGAACAGAAGGGAATGGCTGTAATTGTCCTTTTCAGTCTAATAGTGCTTTTTCCTTACATCAGAAATGTTATTAACTAGCTACACTGGTAATTTTCACATAACCTGTGGTGTGTTAGTGCACAAGTTTTTGAGGTGTCCTGATCTCACGTCATCTGCATACTGAGGTCATTCTCTGTATATAATACAGTATAATTGACATTCACAAGTTTTTTCTTTTTGCTCTTTTCTTGTTTGTTTTCTAGTCAAAGTTGTCAGGAAAGTAGCTTCACACCTTGGGCAAAACCCAGAATCACCTACCTGCTTTTTATATGGCAGCAGCACCTAACAAGGCTTGGGCATATCTGTCTTTGTAAGCTACCATGAGAGCTTCTCCTTGAAATTTGTTCACTCTTCCCTCAGACAAGGTGCCAGGACAGTGACTTGTTACTTGGTAGTCAGGTATTGAACTTTCTGTCTCAACTAGAATGCCAAACACCCTACCACTATACAAGGTTACCACAAACATGGAAATGCAGTTAGTTTTGTTGCAAACGAGTATTCTTTAGTAAAATTTTGTTTTCTAAAATACAAAAGCAATATAGTTTGGTATTAAAAGGGAACTTAAATATTTAGTAGAATCAATTGTTCAGCTTTTAATTAGAAAAATATTAAAGGTTTCTTGACAGAACTATAAAATAAAGATATTTAAGGTGGAAATTCTGCTGGTGAAGATATTCTTTCAGTTTGGGGATCTGTCTGATCTCTCATTTTTGGCTTTAGAATTGCTTGCTTGATTCCTGCCTCTTGGTGCTTCCTACCTACATCTTTCAAACATGTTCCTTTCATGATTGTGTGGTTGATGCATGTGCACCGTCACGTGAACTGCCTTCTGCCACCTATATGCTGGTGGGAGAGTTTGCTGAGAGGTCCAAATTCAACTATTTTTTGTGGATAATTAAGAGTCAAATTCTTGGAGTACCCTGTACTGTAAGAGCTAGTATATCAGGTCAAATAGGGACAGGCCCTCTGTGCAACCTAGCAGACTGTAGTGGCTGTTAATGAATGCTTGGGGAAAGCATGTAAATAGTGTCTTGAATGGTAGCATTCAAAAGGCTTCCAGTGTATTTTTTTAAAATACTGGTGTTTAAAAATGCCTTTCCAACAGGCCTAAGACCAAAGTTATCAAAGCTGCTAAAGTCAATTTCTTTCTATATATCCTGCTGTTGTTTATTTCTTGTTACTGTTACTTAAATAGCATTTTTATGGTTTACAGTAAAGCATCCACAGTAAAGAAAAATGACCATGAAATCCTAATAAATTAACAAAGTAAATAAAGTATTAGGTTCTCTTTCAGTTGTTTTAAACAGACCTAATTTTAGTTAAGTTTTATTAATAGCAGAAGTTAATTACAATAACAGGTAATAAATGTTTAAATAAAATCATTCTTTAGAAGATGAGTTCTTCTTCTCTCTTTGGTTAGTGTGGCAGAGTTCACATATCACCACACAGCACAGATGAACTGCTACTGTTTCATGCTTCAGAACAGAGGAATGTCACTGAACTAATTTAAGGCAAATTTATTCTCTAATTCAGCTTGTGTTGTTGGGTAATCATGGTTTTAGAAAACATATCAACTTTTTTCTTTTTATGTTTGGATTGTTTCAGTGATTTTTTTTTTTTGTTTGTTTTGTTATTATTAGCAATGCTGTACCATATTAAATCACTTCTTCATGCATGAAAGAAAGGTGTAAACTTAAGGATCTCCATTTTGGATTTGTATTCATCAGAGCTAAATTGGAAGAACAAAATAAAACTGTAGTACTTAAGGAGAGGTTCCAAAACTTTGCTGAAGTTCAGTCACTGGCATTGATGATTAAAGGACTGTTGATGCCAATTGCATTAATTTCTCTGGTTTTGTAGGTATCTCTCAGAGCAGGAGCTCTATCCTATATTCACCAACCTGTGAAACACCTGCAACCAGGACCCAACTCTGTGCTTCCTGCCTCACGTACTGGTTTATCACCCCCCACTTCACTACATTCTATTCTTATATATCACAATCTACTCATGCACATGCGCTGGTTTTGGCTGGGATAGAGTTAATTTTCTTCATAGTAGCTAGTATAGGGCTGTGTTTCGGCTTTGTGCTGGGAACAGTGTTGATAATTCAGGGATGTTTTCCTTCTTGCTGAGCAGCGCTCACACAGCGTCAAGGCCTTTTTTGCTTCTCCTGCCGCCCCGCCGGCCGGTGGGCTGGGGCTGCACAAGCAGTTGGGAGGGGACACAGCCGGGACAGCTGACCCCAACTGACCAAAGGGATATCCCGTGCCATGTGGTGTCACGCTCAGCATATAAAGCTGGGGGGAGGAGGAGGAGCTGGGAGGACACTCGGAGCGATGGCGTTTGTCCCCCCAAGTAACTGTTACAAGTGATGTGGCCCCGCTGTCCTGGAGATGGCTGAGCCCCTGCCTGCCAATGGGAAGTGGTGAATGAATTCCTCGTTTTGCTTTGTTTGCATGCATGGCTTTTGCTTTACCTATTAAACTGTCTTTATCTCAACCCATGAGTTTTCTTACTTTTACTCTTCTGACTCTCTCCCCCCGTCCCACTAGAAGGGAGTGAGTGAGCGGCTGGGTGGGGCTGAGCTGCTGGCTGGGATTAAACCACAACAGTCCCACAGGCCCACTTCAGAAGTTGCTCTCAAAACAGTACCTGCCCAAAAGACATTGCAAGTGAAATGGAAGTGTGATACTGGTTACAGGTGTAGCTGGGAAGTACTATAATGTGCCATGTTTAGGAGTAATGTACGGCAAGTAACTGGTCCCACAAACCCTTCTGCAGATAAGTAATCCTATCAAAGGCAGTTGAGTGCATTTGATTAAGGATTACATGAGATTAGTGGTCTGCAAGGTTAAGAGTACGACCTATATCATTAACAAGTATTCACATATTAATGTAGCTTTGAACAGGAGGTTGAACTAGATGACCTCTGAGGCCTGTTCCAACTAGAATGATCTTATGATTATCACACTTGTATTATGCAAAAAGATATCTCACTTCTAAAAAACATATTAATTGAATAAGATAAGCTCTAGCAAATCACTGCAGTTATTTTACCTGTTGCATAATGTTGTAGCATGGAGTTACAATTTTGACCCAAGTTGAAGATTGAAAACAGTAAGAGATGCACACATGCCTTTTTGTGTATTACATCAAATTCATTGTATACAGTTTTATATCAGATAGAATTCTTTGTATAGGAATTCCTTCCTAGCATACAGTTGACTCTCTGGTTCTAGTTCTGGAACTAGTCCAGAGCAGAGTGCCTGAATACTTGATGGTTTATGTGCAGCTGGGCTGTGTGAATGGACTTATCTTACCCTGCCTAATTCAGGTACCACTAGCACTGAGACAATGGTAACAAAGCCATCACTGCAGGTTAGCAGTCTAAGAAAGGCTCGAGGCCCTAAAAACTTTCCAAAGCAAGGACCCAGAATGTAAGAGGGCATTCTTATGTTTAGAAAATAAACAAAGAAACCCATCACCATGCCCCAAAAAATCCCCACTGTTAAAATATACTGTGTAGATTCTGAATATGTGTAGATGTCGAGGCACAACTGGTTGAGTTTAATAAACAGTACATGTTAAGTGACTATTAAGCTGAACAGTTTTTATCATTATTTAATAAATTGTATTTTGATTAACTGTAGTATGATCCTTCTCATTAATATGTGCAGGGAATTCATACAAATTCCTTTCCTGTGGGTAAAATTTGTACGTACTGATAGCTCTTCAACTGTTCTCATTTAGAATTGTTAATTATTTACTCTTCAGCAAGAAGTTGGTGATGAGGGAGGAAATCTCAAAATTGCAGGCTGTAAAAGGCCAATCACTTTCACATGCGTGTGACTAGAAATGTTTTTATATAACATTTAACCCTTCCAAATATGTGAATTAACCACAGCAACATAATACAGTTGTCATGTCTTGTTGGTAGCAGCATATTTCATGAAAATACTTGGTTGTTTGTGTATGCTTTTATTTAAAAAGAAAAGGAGGATGATAACATAGTAAGTAATGTGTTAAGGACTTGTCAGGCCTCCTGGACCTTTAGGGTGTATAGAAAGCAAATAAAAGGCATAAGAAGCACTAGGAAGGAGCAGAGTGATTTCTTTTTATGCTACTCTTCACCACAGAGATGTTGAGGACTTTTTATTCTTTTCAAATAATGTTGATGGGACATTATCTGATTATCTGTTTAGAGAATTAAAAGACTGAATTCTAGAATAAAGTGCTAGGGACCCCTAAGTCATGAGGACTCAATGAGATTCATTCATTCAGTGGTTCTAAAGGATGAAGGGGCTGATCTGGGAAGAAGAGTGCATCTCATTAGGGTGAGAGGCTGTGCTGGGAGACCAGAAGCTATCAAGTGTTGTACCTACTGTACTTTTAAACTGAACACAAGGAGCAGATCTGGAACTTGCAGACCAAGGACTTGTATTTTAACGCCACGTAAGGAGATTTGAATAGTAAATGGATAGTCAAGTAGTTCTCTGAGCACAAGATCTAACAGTGCCTAGTTTCCTATGTGGTTGTATCTTAGAGGTAATGAAAAGTACCAGCTGCAGCTGGGGCATTTATAAGGTGTGTTTCTTATGTATGTGTCTGTTCTCTAGTTACATGGGCATATGCTGCAGCCTCTCCTTCAGTTTGTGGGTCAACCTGCCCAGTATGTGGAATTCTGAAATCTCTGAATTCTTATTAAACTGTAACGGAACTGTTTCAAACCAGGTAGTGGATTCAAGAGTTAGAAAGGGTCAGGCATAACCTTGTCAGACACTTTAAACAGCATTAATTTCTTCTGCCTTTAGCAGTCTGAACAGTGATCTAGGTTGGTTCTGTTGTTAGTGGAAAAGAGAGATGCACCCACGTACATATTCATATACTCATGTGCCATGTGTAGTTCATCCCACCTGCTTAAATTTGCAACGTGTGGCCTCTGGTAGGAAAGTGTAACCCAAGCAATTTTGGTGTGGCCCTACAAGCACCAATTTTTGGTGCAATTGTGGGGACAGTGAACTGTGACGCAGAGATGGAAATGAAAGATAAAGCAGTCCAAGAATATCCTATACTGCTTTCAGTGGCAAAGCTGGGATCTATCTACCTTGTAATTTACACTTGGGTGACAACAGTAGTTTCTGAAGTGCTGACATTTGTAGCTGCAATTAGCTATGTGCTCTTGTTTTCTCATTTTCCCTCCTGTTGTATTAACACAGTCATTTGTGTCGTCATGCAGTGACTTGGATCAGAAAATTGATCCTAACTTTAAGTGAAGTTTATGGCAAGCAGCAATTTTGAACCCAAGTTAGTTCCTCAATATGGTGTAGCGAGTGGCTCCACCAGCAGATCCCTCTGCACAAATGAGGTTGTGGCACAAGGATGAGAATAAACAGCAAGAGGGTTACCTCTGTTTGAACTGGCACTTTTATCAAAATAGATGTTCATCAAATTATGCCTCTAGAATCTGTCTTAGAAGTAATTAATCTTGTCTTCAAATAAGCATCCAAAATAGAATGCTATACACATTCTCTAAAATCAGAGAAAGTTGAAAGGAATTTGCGGGAAATCTTCTAAGGCTGGATATTTTAGCATAACAATGGTAGATGTCATTCAGTATTTGCAGTTAAAAAGTAATTCACACTGGAAGGAATAACTTGAACTACTTGAAGATAATTCTTAATTACAAGTAAGTGTTCTGCAAATATACATGTATCATTATAGATGCCCTGGTGAAAACTTATTTGCAATGTGCCCACTGTAAAAGAAACAGCTGTAAAAATTATTGATATGGGGCTCCACAGTAGCATTACATGGAAGTTCTTTACCTGGGTATTTCTGCTCAAATGAACTGTCCTTCCAGTTTAGTTAATTCATTTATCAACTTACTTTATCAATCAGTGCATATACATATCCTCCATGCGTTTTTAAATACTACTGATAAATAACAAGTTCTTGAAAACTAAGTAAAGTCTTTCCAGTAAGTTTACACAAAATAAAGACACTGTATTTTTTGCTTTCAGTTCAATTTCTTCAGATTATCTGTAAATTTTCAATAATGGCAATACATTCATTCTACCATTTGGAGGAGCCTGTGCCACAGAATAATGATCTGAAGAAAGCTCACTTATTTGCAAGGAAGAGCCTTCATTTGGGAAACAGTACCGATGCAGCCAAGAGGTGCTTTGTCAAGTTCAGGTAAGTACTTTTTCTTTGTTATTTTTAAAATAATATTTATTTGGTTTTGGTAGGCTGGTATTTTGTTTAAATTAGCATACATGCAGGGTCATGTCAGAACCTGGCAGCCTTTGTGTTGGTCATTTGACACGTAAAGGATCTTGAAATGAAAAGGCACATGCAGTAGCATGCATACTTACAAGATGCATGGAGGGAAATTGTTGTCTAGAAAATTTATTATCTCTGAAGTAGCTGTTGAGGATGGAGATTATGATGATCGTAATGACACAATGCCCCTTCTGCTAAGAGTTCTTTTTCAGAGTTTTCTTATGTGTTTATTTTCCGAATTCAGTATTTTGCTAAGCCAGAGTTGTTGTTCTGGATGTAAGTGTTAATTACTAAGTCTCAAATTATTGAGGGGAAAGGAACAGGAAGCCACTGTCAGGCTTTCACAACTTGGAATAACTTCAAATTTTCTATTTAAAAAAAAAAAAAAAAAATCAATCAGCTTTTGAATCTTCTGCCAGTCAGAATTTTTTTCCTAAAATGGATCTTCAAATCTTGGCATGGTAACACTGGATCAGGATTTAGTTTTAGATGAATGGTTATTGTACGTTGTGTTTATTTTTTTCTAGACATCCAATTATTTTTCTAACATAATAATGCCTTCACAGCAGAAGTTGGTTTACAGTTATTTTCTGCATGCGAACTGTACGCAATGTATGTTCAATAAGAAGTGTTAGCAGCAGAGTAATAAAATAATTATTAATATTTAAACAGGTACTTGAGTTTCTTTTCCTGTGTTCTCATTGCAAACTGCAGGGGTTCTCTCACTAGTTATGGGTTTGGTGTTCCAACCAGTAGTCAAACACATGGTAATTTGAGAAAAAGCCCAAACAACCAGATTGCTTCATATCAGAAAGGCAGAGTACAGTTTGTCAGCTTTTTCAGTGGTGCATGCAAATCTATAACCTTTTAATGATACCTGTCTACTTTGTTGCTAATACATGTATGAATTGAGAAGCCTTAACCATACCATTTGTCTTGCTAAAAATCCTACAGAATGAAAAGTATGAGATTTAAAAAATTTAATACTATTGTATCTTTTGGGTCCAGAAACAGTGGCTCCTGTTCTGCATGTTTTTGTGCACGTGCTTAACTTTTTATCAATGCCATCCTGGTATGGTACTGATGCCTAAGAACTTCAGTGATATAGAAAACCCAGTACTTTTTTTGTGTAAGCCTTTACTTTAGTCCCCTTATACTTAGAGAAAACATGAAAATATTGTTTGAAATAAATGCTTTATAAATGTAACAGATAACTAAGAATCAGAAACGCTTTTGAACTGTTAAGGTACTCTAAATCAGGATAGTTCTAATGAAAAGGAGGACGTTGCTTCAGTGAAGTTCCAAAAGTTGGAACACATTTCAATGAAATCATCACAACAGAGAATTTATTCTGGAGATACTTCTTAAATTTTCTGGTTTTATTTTGAAGTATGAACACTATGAATAGTGTCTACCAGATACCAATTTTAAAATGCTTTTTTATAAATGTTACAGAATTATAAAATTTGAGAGCTTTCATGAATCTGACTTTATTTTTAACATGTTTAAAGAACAATATTCTTAAGCGTATTAGGTTTTCTTGTTGGTGAGAATGGATTCTGGCTGTACGTGAAGTCAAACTTTTATTAAACACACTTCCACAGAAGCCAAAGTAGGACAAGAGTAGAACATAAAACAAGTTCAGTATTATTCAGTATGGATATTGAGAGCAGTGAGTGTATTTTTCTTCTTAATCTTTCAGCAGAACTATTATTGTTTCTAGCACAATCTCCTGTACATGGACAAAATCGGGTTTTCCTCAAAGAACAGAGTTCTGTATCTGAAGAGTAAGAAGGTAAGGTATTTGAGGTTATAACATTTCATCGAGCGGTTAAAAGTAATTTCAATTACTTGTAATACACACGAATCTACAAAAATACTTGATTTATCATGCATCTAGAAGTCTCAAATGGTTTATATCAGTTTCTGTTTGTTGGGTTTTTTGTCCTTTTTATCTCATGGGTGGAATTTCTGAAAATACTCAGCTCTGCTTTCTAAATGTGTTTTCCGTGAAATCAATGAGCTGACCTGAGTGGGAATAAAGGTTGGTTTATCTTTAGTGAGACAAAGTTAAGTCATCACTAAGTGATTTTGAAATCCTATCCTTGAAATACTGGGTCCTTGACATTCAGTGGGATGAGAATCTCAGAACAGACTGACTACTGGGGACTCCCAAGCTACAGTTCAGGTAAATAAATTCTTTGGAGGAGGAACTCAAAGGTTTCTTCTTTTTTAAATTATGGTAATTAAGTAGCAAAGGGTACAACTTAAACTATAAATATTTTCCACTTAACATTTACATTTAAAATAGATTTGCCTATATTTGTGAGAGAATTTGTTAGTTACAGTTTGAGCATTATATAGTTATCTAACATTTCAGCAGTACTGTTTCTAAAGAGGACTTCTTCACTGGCACAGAACATGAATGTCTAGTTCTATTCCCAGCCACATTTTTATCTTGTTTTCCAACATGTAGCTATGAGTGTGTAGCTAGTTCAGCTACTGCAATTTCCATTTTGCAAAGACAGAGATGTCTTTTGGTAATGCATGCATAATTTAGAAGTAACAGCTTCTATATTAGAATAAGTGTTAGGGGCTCTGTTCAGATCATGGGATTAACATGGTTTGTTTCCTGCTCCAGCTGGGTCCCACTTTCTCCAGGGAGAGGATAGCTCAGTTGTCTGTCTTGCAACAGCTCAAAGTAGTTTGTAACCTAGAGCCTTAAAGTCACCCGGAAGTTGTGCTGCTTTACATTATTTCTGCTCTTGGAAAGGACAGTGGTGCAGCAGGTACTGCTGCCTCAGTAACGGAGGCAGGAAACTGGGAGAGGAACAGGGTGCACAATGGGAACAGGAACTGTTATGGCCATCTCCAGTAATCTGTCCTAGTTTATCACCCAGGGTCCTCTTTCACTCTCTGTTTTGGGGGAGAGGGAGAAGAAAAGGTAGAAAATAGTTCTGTAATTGGTAGAAAAAAGAGCAAGAATCCTGTTTAAAAAACAAAAAGTTTTTCTTCTGCATGATAGTGTTTCAAAGAGAAAACATTAAAGCTTTGGGGATTTTTTTTTTTTTTTAAGACTTACACAATTTCTATTATAGACTTACTTCCTTGCCTTCTTCAAAACCAGAAAGACACTGTAAAAGATCAGTATTTGAGATCAGTAATAAAAATGGAGAGTATTTTAAGAGAAAAGATTACAGCAAATCAAAGAAACACATGTATTACCTTTTTAAAATATTTAACTTCTATGAACCATTAACATCAACATTTAGGGTTTTCTATGTTCAGTTCTATAGGCAATATAGACTGTGAGAAAAACAGGTGCATCTGAAGTAGATCATCTGGTTTAAGAAAGTAAGCAACTATTCCTGCCAAGCAATTGGTTAAACAAAAATATTAAAATACAAGTGTTTTCATAGTAGCTCTCTAATTAATTTAAGTACGTGGAAGAAATATCCCATGCTTGTAGTAAGTTGCATGTTTCTTCAGGGGTGATGAAAAATGCAGATTTTTTTTTTTTGCCCTAGACAATTCAGTAATCCCTGTAATTCTTGTCACAGGTATACTACACAATTGTGGGCAAACTTCTGCACCTCTTGACTTTGTAAAGTTATGTAAAATCTAAGCAACAGTTACTAAGAGTTCTTAATAATAATAAAAAAAAAATCACATAGAAGACAGCACATTCAATCTCAGAGAAGTGACGTGTTTTAAGAGACACTCCGTATCACTATAGGTAAGTATGTGCCATTAGCACTATAAATTGGAAGCACAGTATCTGAGCAATATAAGAGTACACGTACCTCTTTTTGTGCTGAACACATTGATGTATTAGTATTATGGAATATCTCTGTTCCGTTCCTCTTTGGAACACAATTAGCTTCCTCTCCACTGTCTCAGAGAGACATACTTAACTTGTTCTTGGAGCTTGTGATCCAAGAATGTCTGAGAGATGGTTCGTTGGCTGTGAGAGCTGATGTACAGCTTACCTTAGGGCTTAACGACGATAGCAAGGCTGGATACCACCCAACACACTATGTCAGTTTTGTTGACCAGCATCACGACATTCTTTTGAGACCAGGCCCAGAAATTTGTTGTCCTGATAATCAACATCCAGCTTAAATACTCTCCTCATGGATCCCACCATTTTAATGTTGTCACATTGAGCTGGTTGGTTACATTTTTGAAGAAGGAGCCTCTTCTGCCTTATCTGCAATACAGCTATGCAAGCTTCAGGGTCTTCCAAGAGAGGATGTCTCATTCCTGACATGCTCACTAAGAAGAGGTGCTGAAGACTGTAGCACCTTGAAGATTAACTTCATTATCTTACTGAGGAATGAGTAATTGTGTATGTTGTGGAATACCATCTTACAGTATACAAATACTGTACTAGGTATCAAATGAGGACTGCAGTCATTACATCAGAGAGAGATAGTCAGTGACCTGAATTTCATTTTATGTAGCACTGTGAATACAGCAGTGATTTAGAGACCCGGCTTTGGGGCTCCAGATACTTCGAAAGGACAGTGGTTCAGTTGAAGACACCCTTAAACTAAGGGGCAAAGTATTTCAGTTTGTAGATGGATGAAGTGCCCTCTGCTTTGGTTTAAATTAAGACCATGGTTGGAGACTTATCTTTTTGCTAAGTTCTACCAGCTGTTTGCATGACTGCTTCCAGAAATTATTTACTCTCTCTCTCATTGATGAACATGACTGTAATTCTTTAAGCAGTGTCTGTCTTGGCATAGCCTTCTGCTGCTAAACACCAGGTGAGGGTATTTACTTTAGAGTCTGACCTGTCTCTGCTACTGCTTCTTCTCTCCTCCATTTTTAGAGACTGTGTCTTTCATTGCCACTTGCTGTGGACTAACTTCCTACTGGATCATTTAATCCTGAAGACATCGGTCATATATGTTCCCACCCTCTAACCTTGTTTATCTGACTATCCTTCACATAACAAAGGGTAATGAATTGAGTCTTACACCTCTTAGGGGCACAGCGCGGGCAGAAGAGGCAAGTGCTGTGTGGAGCAAATTTCCTAGCCATGTTTTATTTAGCAGAATATATATATCCAAGATTAATCTCACCTTAGTAATAAAGAAAGGTGGAGCTCTGAGGATTGGAAAGAGAATCTTGGCTAAGGGATCTGGGGGAAAAAGCTTTAGAATCTCTAGGAAAAAAGAATGATTTTCCTCATTTTTTCCCCCTGAGCCTATTGAAAAAAATAGCCCACCATCACAAAAATTTTGTGTATGTCAAAATGAGCAGTGAAGTTGATTTAAACATAACTTAATTGTATTGTATCCTTCAAAAAGCTTTCTGTAAGTAACAAATATTTTAGATGAAGTTACTTTATTACAGAATTTCATAGCATTGAAAAATTACAATTCCTATTTATAATAGACTACATTTACTGGCAGATCCTTAAAGTGCTCTGTTAACTATTTGTAATGAGATAATCTTTCTATATAGAGATGTCCTGTTTGTTTGACAAGATTTTCTGTGTAAGTATGCCCTACCCCTTTATAAGACAGGATGCTACTATTACAAGGATTGTATTATTGATTTTTATTTTCAATTTTTTTGTTCTTCCTGAGGCTGACCAACTAGTAAACAAAAAAAGCATTTTTTAAATACCTCAGTTTGCAACACAGATCCATCCCTAAGATTAGAACAAGTTTAAGTTATTAAAAAAAAAAAAACAAAACCTTTTTTTTTAAATAACTGATATCAGTACTTTCTATGTGCTAGCTAGGTTACAGTTGATACAGTTCGTAACGAAGCACATACAGTTCACCTTTGATAAGCAAGTTACTATTGTAGATATTTCACTTTATCCAAAGATTTCTGGGAGCAGGGTTCTCACTTTGGGGGGAGAGGGAGATAGGGAGACAAAAATATGCGTATACGCATTTATCTTGATTCTGTTTTGGAAGCTGTTGTAAAACAAGTCATAAGTAAGGAGGAAAATACATTCTTGTTTTATCAGGTGATTCTAGTGTCTTAACTCAGTTGTCTGGGAGACACCATTCATAGTGTCCTAAGGGGAACACACTCGTTAAAACATTTTATTATTTTTTAGCTCTATTCTCCTTTAAGGAATACTTGGTGAAGTAACTAAAGTTCATTCCTTTAGAAGCAAAAAAGTTGTTTGTTTTTTTTTTTTTTAACAGCACAGCCTGAAATTGCAGATGCTGTTTCAAACAACCAAATAAAGTATAGACAGTGGTGGAAGTACTATTGTGCAGCTGAACTAGAGGGATTTTGCTGGGTAACTACTTGCCTGTTATTGTCTTTGGCAAGTCAGAGATAATTTCCAAAACTGTAGTCTGGCTGAGGAGAAGTAATTGCATTTATGTGTATTTTTCAAGCCAAAACACACATTGTTTTTACTACTGTTTTTACTAAGATTCATAATTATCACAGCATTGTCGCTGAAAAAAAAAAAAAATTTAAAAGAAAAAGTATTATGAAAAGAGTGACACCTGAGTGGCACACAGAAAACCCTTGTCAGCTGAACTCCTGACAGAATCTGGCAGAAACTCAAAGTCTGTTTTTTCTCTAGTAATTCCATTGACATTTCAAAGGTTGACGATGTTCTGGGAATTACACAGGAGGGATTATTTTTTAAGTTAAGAATTAGTACTCTAAAGCCTTGCCTGCACCAGGAATATTGCAACTATCTTGCAATAGGTAAAGAGACTATATCTGAGACACTAAGTTCTCTATCAGACATTTTGCTACCTTATCTGTACTAGCGTAACTAAAGTATCTTTCCCCATAGCGTGAATAAAGCTGTTTCAGTATAAAACTATATATTAAGAGCCTATTTCTGCATAGAAAGAAACAACCTAGGAGGGCTGTCCCAATTCCAGAAATTGTTTTTAATTATATTGCAGTTACTGTGCCTGCATAAACTATTTGTATTGGAGACCTTATACCAGAAGAAAGTGACCTCATTCTGGTTTATTTGCCCTTATCCATAGAGCCCCATAAAAAGTTACACCAATTCAGTTTCATAGGTTTGATTTGCCTTTGTGGGCAAACTTGCACTGACTTACCTCCATCTATGCTAGAGGATATAAATGATGAGTGTTTTGACAATAAAAATGCATCCTCCTGTCTAATATAAACCTAATCTATTCAGTTAATACTAGAATAAGTACATTTTACTGTGAATGGTTAGAATATTTTCATTTGGCTGCATGCACCAGAGCCTCTAGAGCAACTGTCCCCACCCCAAATCCTAGCTTAACTCTCTTGTTCAGTATGAAACACAATGTTTTACATACTCTGATCAAGCTTTCAACTGCTGTTTTAATGGATCGGTGTCTTGCCTCGCTTTTCTGCTGTGTAAATGAATCGTGTCAAGTATGTGTTACCTAAGAAACAATTAAGAAAGTTGAAGTCAGAATATCAGAATTTGGATCACTTGTGAATAAGGATGATCTGCATGTGCTCCTTCCATAAAGAACATGTTGAACAGATTCAGATGATTTTTGTTTTAAAGCTACAGGTGAGGGAGAGACCTTGATCCCATATTAAAAGGTGGGGAGGGGATCATGATGGGGACAAGACTGAAAATCAGTATAACCCTTCTGCTCTAAGCCTGGGAGCAGTAAAGAAAGGACCTAGTCAGAGACTAACTAGCAGGAACAGAAAGCCAAAAGCCCAGGGACCTTTGACCATTCAGAGAACAGTGACTGGATTAAATGAGCCGTTCTCTGTCCTATGCTCATGGGCTGTTTGTTCCACCCTCTTTCTGTCCATTTTGCCTCTTTACATCTGCTTCAATCCTGCTTACTTCATGTTTCACCTCACCCAGTCTGCCCTCCTTACTCTGTATCTCCTTCCATTTTCTTTCCAAGCAAAAGCCACCCCCAAAATAGAGCTACTGTTACATTTACTACAATCATGCTGTTTGTGCTGCGTGTGAACTTTCCCCCCATGCTGCCTTATCTGTTTAGACTGTCGTTTTTTATATGATCGGGGGAACTTTTACTGTTCTGTTTATGCGCTGTCCAGCATAATGGAACTTCAGTTTTCATTAGTCCTTAGAAGACCCTAAATATGATTAAGAATAATATTCTTTCTACCTGCTTTTTTTATAAGAAATCACTTCTAGGCAAATGACTACCTCTAATGAGATGAAGTATATGAGATTTAACAGGGTAAGACGAACTTTGCTCTTGCAGTTTTTCTATAGGTGAACTAGTGATTTAAAAGTACAATAACTGTAGTTATATTACAGTCCAGCATAATATGATGAGCGTTTCAAAATGAATTTTATATTGACTGTGTTTGCATTGCATTTGCAGTGCTTTGTAAATTGTTGGTTTGTTTTCCATGTTTTACAGCTTTTAAATTTGCTTTCTAGAAACCATTTTGGTAGGTGCGAGTTGCTTGTCAGAAATCCATTCTGAAGCTTAAGTGCAAAATGAGCAGGATACTAATGATGGATATGAATGGATATCTTAAGGATAACAATGGCTATGGCATCTTCAAAAGCAGTGGCATTCTGGTAAGAATTTGCATGTAATTTATGAAACAGTACATGGTAGTTCTCAGTAAAATGGTTTTTTCTATCTCTCTGAAGATGTGTCTGTTTCATTAAAATTTTCTTCTGAAATGTGAAAAGTAGAAGGATTGCTCTATATCGTGCAGTATTTTAAATTCTGAAACAGTGTACAACAACTTTAGTTTACTTAGCAGTGATCTCTGAAATAAAAAGATACTTTAACTGTTCTTATATGCAAGAAAAGTAGTTAGTGGCCATGGATGGCTTCCTGTTTGTGAGCCTGTTTCTCTGAACATTTAGAACTGAATATTTTTGAACTGTCATTTAAAAAAACAGCTTTTTTTTTTCCACTCAGAGTATACTTAGAGTATGTTATAACTAACCTCTTGTGGCATATTTCATCACTACTCGTGTAACTGTTCTAACAGGCACTGCCTCCAACTTTGCAGGAGAAACAAAACACTTATGTAATTATTGACAAATTAATGACAAATTAATCACAGCTGGAAACTTTTAATCCTTGTATAGGTTTAAAAAAAAAAAAAAAGTAGAAGAACAGCAGCATGCTAAGTTACTACACTAGTACTACTTTGTTGGAAGTTTCATACTATATAAATAATGTACACAATTAGAAAATGCAAGCAGAAACACCAGTGGAAGTTTTACTGTAACTACAGTATAGTAGAAGTGGTTCCTTTAAATTTAGTCTTTGAAATAGCTTAGGCCAACAACTCCTTAAGCAAAAATTCTTGTTTTCACCAAAAGTAATTATGTTCTTATCTGTGTACATACTGACTTCTTGAAATTCACAAAGAATTTGTGCCTCCCTTTTAGCTCCTACACTTTGAATCCCACTGGTGTTTGGTATTGCAGTGGAATTGTTCTGGTAATAGCTGGCAGTTCTCAAAACTTTTTCTTAAGGGTATTTTGAGGTCCTGGGTATGTATATACTACGTAAAAAAGAGCAGCACAGAGACTGAGTGTTTTTCTGATGAACTAGTTTCATAGCTGAGGTAGCTGCTCCAGCAGCATGCTACTTCCAGTGAAATTAGGGGTTTGACACACCTCAAGAATTCTTAATTTTCCCATGCCATGCTGAAAGCTGTGGTGGCTCAGGAAGCTGATTCCCAAGCAGATTAGGCATTAATCAGACGGATAATGTTGGTCAGAGGGGTGGTGGTTAATGTCTGAGAGTAGTAACAGCGTTTGCTCCACTGCGTGCCTGTCAGAGGCCTTAGCCCCCTTGAGAGGCAAGGATAGGGAGCTCAGACTCATCGCTGTGCTAACACGGATACCTCCTACGGGCACCCGATGAGAGCAGCAAGACTGTAGTGTGTCTTGGTGGGGAGGAGTACCAGCCTAGCTGACAGAATCCAGCTGCACTGTACTCAGTTGCACCATAACTTAACAGGTACCTAAGGCAGCATTAATTAAACCAGAATATCCTCACGAAGGTACTGGGAGAGGAAGTACAGAGAGTGACTAGTAGATGAACTCCTGAGAGGTCTGCGGCCAGACTCCAAAGGCCCCCTAAAAGTGTACAAGTTAGACCTGAAAAGATTAATGTAAGCAGTCTCCTCATTTGAAATTAGATTGGTATGGAAGTGACTATTAGTGACTTCTATTTCATATCCCTTTCTGCAACATTCAGCTTTTCGTTTTTGCTTTCTAGGTGGGTGGGAGATAAAATCTGGCCCTCAAAGTGCTATGCACTCATTCCAGTGCCAAAATGCAAAACACAAATCAGCAACTGTAAACTGTAATGTAAAGGCATACTAGATTCTTCTAGCTGCAGTGGACAAGTATGCATGCTAGATATATGGATACAAGCTTAGATATCTGCTTAGATATATTTACAAGTGGTTTTTTTAAACTGCTGTGATTCTGTAGGCTATCGCGGTAACTTGGGATGAGGAAGTTAGGCTGCTCATAACTTTTTTTGCCAGGCTAATCTTTCACTCTGGTCCATTGCATGGCAAGTGTTTTGTTATTTATTTGATCTGTTTGTATTTTAAACCAACTTTTCGGAAGGGGGGAGGGGAGGAGTGAGCTCTTAGTTTTAAAACCCCTCAACTTCTGAAGGACGGTATCAGTGAAGAAAAAACTAGTTTGCAATTTCCATGTCATAGAGGTATCTTATCTGTAGTTGCAGCAGTTATAAAAATCTAGCCTGGCGTGTCTTTTTCTGTTGACCTTTTCTAAGGTGACTGTACTGACTGGTATTGCTTCAAATAAACACAGTTAAAAGAAGTGATTGACTTGTAAAAGAGTGGACTGTCATTTAGTGTTTAATTCCTCTTTTGCTAAATCATTTTTCTGATATTAACTTTATTTGTGACACTTTAGTAGGTGGAAGCCTGAGGGGGAAAATGTTATAGTTCTTTCACAATTCATTAGTTTGTGGATGTTTCTGTTATGTTGTCTCCACATTGAATGACTCATATGTTAAATGAACATGCCTGCCTAAAGGCATGCCCTCAATATTGCAGCCCACAGTGAAACTTGATGCCATTACATATAAAAATGTGCAAGACACTCATGCCTGTTTGAATCCTTGAGAAGTTTTATGCACATTGGACGTGTGTGCTATCAATTACTTACTGAATGTATTTTCTTTTAAAAAGCTGTGTTTTACCATGTCTGATTGCTCTTTTTCACACTGTTGATTTGCTGAGTTTGTAGGCTACATCTGCCTTGTGAGCGTAAGTTGGAACTGAGAAACTAATTTTTTTTTTTTTTTCCCTTGTAAAGTGGCACAGTTTCAGCATATTCATTTCTGGACTATCTGATGAGAGACTATAGAAGTATTTGCTTTCCATTGCCACCTGTGTATTTTTTTAATAATTTAGACAGATTCAGAAATGCTTTTATTTGGGAAGTTGATAGCACAAATCTAATGCTCTCCACGTTGTGAAAATGCTCATCAGAGTGAACCAGTTGGCCTCTGGTGCTCTTGGCTCTCCTTTAATTTTGGCTTTCCTACCAATTTAATTTTTCCTTGTTTAATAAAAATGTGAAAGACAAAACAGATTTACCTATTGACAACATGTGACACAAATTATCACTTATGTTACAGAAGCTTCATACTGGAACACTGCAAGAAGCAGGTCTAAAACTGGCCCAGGGTTCTAGTCCTACACATCTTTAGTATCTGTAATATGGAGATAAAATGTACACTCACAGCAACAAGGTGATAGGCAGGGTTTTGAAAAGTACATGAAGTAAACTTTTTCCAATATTGTTAGGATGTTTTGTTTTGGTTTGATTTGGTTTTGTTTTTTTTTTTTTCATGTGCTATGTAGTAGTATTAACTCTAAGCCTGCACTGATTTGTATATTGAAAATATGTATATAGCTCCAGAATGTTTGTTCTCTGGACAACAGACTTGTGGTTTTGGAAGGAGTAAGACAGAATGCTGTGGTAGAATAGATACAACGTATCATGAGTCAGGTATTTTGGCTTTTAAATAACATTCCTGTTGTACAATTCATAATATGTAGTGGAGGAGTTTATGCCAAAGTGAACAGGTATATTTATATTAAAGAGTGGTCTTCCCATCAATTTTTCACTTAACACTACTCGTAGCTGTACACTGTGTGTGAGTTTTTCTGTCTATGTCCCTGTTCTTTTTCAGAAGGAGATTGTCGATGCTCACCTAACTCTGCTTCCACTGATGTGGAGCTTGTCTGGCCATCTCTTGTCTGGTTTGGGCTGCAAGACTGTAGACACATTAATGAAAACTATGTGCAACTATTAACAAAATTGATCACAATTTCCGGAGGAGACACTGGAAGGCAATAAAAGTAGCCATTTCAATCCTGTTTCTAATTCTAGCACCCCAGACCAAGTCATCTTGGGTCACTTAAGGATGTCTCACTAAAAGAGTGTAAAATGTATAAGGATAAAACAACACTACTGTTTCATCTTCAAGTGGTGGGCAAGGAGAGGGAGGAGGTAGCAAAGTGAAAAGACATCAGGAATCGGCGCTCAGGCCAGATGGATGTGTGAGAGAAGGGTCTGTAGATGCAGAGGGCAGTGCCTCCGCCTCGCTTTTCATGAACCTCAGAGCAACAGCAAGCCAGAAGCTGGGTGTGCTGTGTGTTCCACATCCACAGGTGTAAAAGCCGCCCCACCAGACTGCTGTTCCTGCAGTTTTCTCTGTTCCGAGTCTTTGGCTTGTCAAGATCCTTCATTTGCTAGGAGTGAACCTGGAATCCTACTAGTGTGTGCTAGAGCGTGTACAGTTTTAGTCCTGCTCTCACTTCCCCACCCGCCTTAATGATTTTTTCCTCTCCTGTACTGCGTGATGAAGATGCGCAAGCTCTAAGGTTAAGTTTAGGGCCGACTTTGAGGATCTAATTGGGGTTTCCTATAAGCGGAGGCAGGTTTGATGCCAGGTGCTGCAGGTACTGACCTTTCCCTTTGCCCGTTGAAGCTTTCAGTCCTTTTCTCCCGGGGCGGCGGAACCCAGCACAGGGGGGTGTTGCACAGCAGCACGTTCAAGCGCTCTTCGGTTCTTTAGGAGAGCGATACCGGGAGTCAGACGGTCGCCGGGGCCCAGCTGCCCGCGCCACCGGGGCACTGTCTCCGTCAGAACGAGCAGGGCCCGGCCTCGGCGGCACTAGGACCCCGGGCGGCTCCTCCCGCCCCGGCCCTGAGGGGCGGTTGAGGCGGGGGACGGGACAGCCGGCGGAGGGGGGCGGGGGCGGCGGCGCGCGGACATTTTCCCGCCGCCCATTGGCTGCCCGCGGCGCGCGCGGGGCCGGGCCCGCGCCGCCGGGCTTTTCCCTCAGCTCCTCCCGCCTCCCCGGGCGGCAGGCGCGGTGCTGCCCGCCTTGGCGGTGGTGATTTACACCCCTCGCAGTGCCTTTAGCTAACAGGCCCGCGGTCGGGGTCCTCTGGCGCTGCTGTAGTGTTGTGGTTTTTTTTGTTTTTTTTTTTTTTTTCCTGCTGCTAGAGGGAAACGGTGCGTTTTTCTAACGCAGGTGAGAGCGCCCTGTGAGCCTTGTGGTGCCGGGATCGTGCCTTCCTACGCGGTCCTGGGCCTCGTACGGGAACGGAGACTCTCCCGGCTAGAGCTTCTGTGTACCGTGGAGAAAGGAGTGTAAATAATTATAGATGAAAGCATTTAAAATGGCAAGAAATACCTTGTTCATTTCAGGAAAATAATTTGCACAGCACACAGACCAAAGGATAAGTACAACTTGAAAGTTTACCATGTGAGTTGAAGTAACTTTTTTGCTTCGTTAATGTCAGTTTTCTTCTGTGCATATGTAGCATAAACGTAGGTCTTCCTTTAGTGGATATACAGCAGATTGTGGCAAATGTTTATGTTTTAAAATATGCTTTGTCTCATACTAAGATATCTTCTGTATCATGTCTACATGATACACTAAAAGGCAGGTGTTCTACTCTTACGGTAACTACTGTATGCCCTGCTGAACTCTTTGCAGTTTAATATTTAAAACAAGACATTAAGAAGAGACTTCTGATCATTAAATTAGAATTAAAGTGGAGCAGAAGCTGATATATTATCTGACACTTGGCTTCTATAGCGCCAGTCACAAAGTAATGGCTCTCTTAAACTGTACATTGATCATCAACAAGAAGCTCAGAAATGTCTGTTTCAGGCCAAAAGCTTTTATTACCAAATAAATAGCTTTCATACTATCGGAATGAGCGAAGAAATGCCTTTAAGAAGAAATTTCTTCACATCTAAATGAAGTTAGTTTATACCTTTTCCCCCATGAGTTGAGTTTATTGCAGTTGCCTACTCAAAAAGAAAAAAGTGTGTGGTACAGCTTTGCAGGTAAACATACAGTGAAGTGTATTTCAAGTTATGTATATTCAGTACATATTTTCAGGCATGTAATACAATAGCTTTAGAAAAGCAAAATGTCCCTTTTATTTTAGAAAATGATCAATATTTGTCAATGGAGTATGTTATTAAGATGGTCACAAGCAAAAGCTATACAACTAAAAGGCAAATCTGGCAAGCGACAATTCTTTGACTCACAAATTCCCAGCCTATGTCATCTGCAAAACAGAGTAACTTAAAGAAGGGGAATAAATTTTATGTTGCAATTTCCTGGTGGTGAATGGTCTGCTGTTTTCAGAACACAGGTGAAAGGTATGTTGCCTTGTGGGTTCAGAAATTGTATATTGCCTTTCTGCAACTTGTTGGCTTGCTTTTATGTTTTTTACCTTGCAGACAGTAAGGTCTTCTCAGACCCACAGCTGTACATCGACTGAAATTTCCTTCTCTAACAGAACCAGTACCTGTACCTACATTCAAGTGTGACTGCACAAAGTTTAGGTAGCTCTTTAAATTTCTCAGTTTCTCTCGTCCTGGTACCTGCTGCATTCTCTCTCTCCAAGAAGGAGTTCCTGGGTGATCTTTCAGTTTCTTTGTGCTGTCTATATTATTGACCTTTTGAGTCTTCATTTGTACCCTCTATTGTCCTATGTGATGCTTCAGCCATTGATTTTTGCCCTGTTTACCTGACCCAGCCACTGACTAACCCATGAAGTCCATTCCTTGCTTTGGCAGTGCTGGCAATCTCTCCTTCCTGTTCCCCCGCTATCCCCTGGCCCCCAGACAATACTATGTTCTCTTTACCGTCCCAGACACAGTATAAAAAACTCAAACAAAATACATGAAGCTCTATCCTTACACTCTCTCTTGTTTTTTTTTTTTTTTTTTTTCCCTTGCCTATCTTAATAAAATTAAGACTCTCTGCTCTTTGAGAAAGAACTACGATTTTCTGTGTCTTTGTAATGACATAGCAGGTTAATAATACAGTGGGATAATGTGTTTTCTAGTATGTGCTGTGGCAGTATGGATTTCAAACTAAACCAGGATGATCTAATCAAGATAACCCAGCAGTATAGTGGTGGCATACTAAGGAACTAGTCCTTAAGGTATTTCTAGCTACCTTGTTTGTGGGTCATCAGTAAGTGGTCACTTCTGGGTGCTTTTTAGCAAGATCTGTGATGACAATCCTTGTTAAAATGACCCTTAAAAAAAAAAAAAAAGAAAAAATTGGTAGGGGGGAAAATGTTCAATTTCAGGTCTTTGAAAAATAGACAAACTTCTAATAAACTGGCTGTGATTGGAAATGAGCGAAAACACACTTTAGATAGAACCTGCAGTGATGGAGAAAATGAGTTTATAGTCATGCTGATTTTCATTTTTAATGTGTTTGCCTTTATTTCTGACATAAGAGCTTAATGTGTCCAAACTTTAGTTGTTTCAAAATCTTCTATGACTATACTGTTGTGATTGAGCAATTAATAGCATTTAAAGCAAACTTTTATAAAAGTTACTGCGAGATTGTGAATAAAAGTTCAATAGTGAAATCAAGTTGCTATTCCCTTTTTTTAATTGATGTTTTTACATAGGAGTTACCATATTGGCTTAAACCATAATACAGTTTTCTGTTTCACTAGTAAATGTATCCCAGTGCTTCGGTTGATGTTAACTCCAAATAAGTTTCTTCCCTATTTCTTTACATAGTAACCATTTTGATCTATACTGTTGTTGATAGGGACATTGTATATACAGTAATAACTGAATTTCCTTAATAATCAATATGAATAAATTACATATGATGTGAAAACCACTTTTGATCAGTTTTGAATTTTCCTCACTTTGGATGTTTCTCTGTATTTTTTTTCTTGTGTTGTAAGTTAGCAAGCATAGAAATGTCTGATCTGACCTCTCTAGAGCAGTTATTATTTTATCTGTCCACGCATAATACTCTTGATTTTAAACTTCCTAATTTCTCCTCATAGAATATTTTCAGTGTTTATCATTGCTCACATTTGAACCCTTTCCAGTTCTTTAGTATCCTTTTGGAGCAGGGGTGACCTGTACCTTGTGGGTTTTTTTCTGGTAAGGTCACAACACTGATTTTTGTAATCCTATTACACAGGCTTTCTTCTAATTCTCTTCAGTTGTTTAAGCAGCCTGTTTTATTATTTTTGTTTTGATTGTAGTAGCATATTGAGCGGAGGTTTTTCACTAAGCTGCTGAAGTGGTGCCCTGGTTCCTTCCTGAAGCCAAAGCATCTGGTGTTCTTTCCCGTTACGGCACAGCTGATCTGATGAACGACTTCCATTAAAGAGAGGCAGTCCTACCACCTCCCTTGCGCCTGACACTGGCATTCATCTGCCCCAGGGATCCAGTGCATGCAACTACACTGTTAAAAAGCAATCCCAGTCTTACCAGTAAGAGGTTGATTTTTCTCTTGGTTTGTTCCCTGAGCAGGCTTACCAGTGACAGCTGTTGCTGTTGTTGCAGGGGGAATAGAGGAGCACATGGCAAAAGAAGGAGGAGGCAGAAGTATGAACGTGTCCTCTCTGCAGTGGCCTTCATCAGATCACTTTAAGTAGCATGAAACTATGCAGCATTGCAACAGAAGTATTAAGACTGGCATAAATGCTGCATGGATGGAAATGTATGTGTAAGCATAAGGTGAAATAGTGAAACAAAGGGTTAAAGAAATGGCCTGTACTGATAACGAAGGATGCTGTTTCCAGGACACCATTTCCAGCAGTATCTGTGTGCCACAGCCCAGATGACTTGCCAGCGGAAGACCTTACATCCTAACAGCAGGAGGATGGCAGCAAGGCTGTAGTATATCACATACACAGTTCTTTTTCCTGTTAGCCAAACAGAAGAGATTGCAGGCATACATTTCAGACATATGTCTAACAAGGAGGACCAGATAATGGGCAGCAATATGGCCTAAAATTTATGGAAGGCTAGGTAAGCAGGATCCTGAGGCAAAGGACTGTCTTGTCACAGCTGATGATTCCTGAAGGATATCCTAAAGGATCTGCTCAAAAAACTAGGTTTTGACTGCTAATTAAGAACAACCCCTGAAACAGGGTGAAGACTTAATAGCTGATGGCCCTTGTCTCCTGCTTTGCTTATAAGTGATCTTGGCCAGACCATTTGGAGAGAGAAGTCTCAGTGCTTGTGAGTAATGAGCATAAGAGTGTGAGTGAATTAAATCTGTGGAAGGATAAATTTCTGTGAGTAATGTCAACTTATCTGGAGATTTTGTAGGTAACTTACCTTCTCCTTGCCTAACACATTGAGTTTTATTACACTAAGTTCCCTACTGTTGCACCTTTAATTTGAAACCTCATAAAACAGAGGCTGTTTTCTCTTGGGCTTATTTTAGTATGTGTTTGTTATCTATCATCAATTAAACCTGATTTGGCATTTTTGGGGTCTGCTTAATAATTTTAGTTAGACTAGCAGTTTTCCATGATTCCAAGTAACCTAAATAATAGCAGGTTTTATGACATGGTACTCGCCTCAGTTTCTAGATGATTAACAACTATACCATAACATAGGACCAAATACATTCTTTTGATCCACTTTGCAATTAACTCTTTGCCATTAATGAAATTTATTATAATGAAATTGATCATTTAATCCAATATTTTGCCTTGTTTATTCTCATCAGGTTTTGATCTGTGACTGTCTGTGTCTTAGATGTTTTTTTTGTTTGATTGCTTCAGGAGTAATTCTTCTTCAGCCTTTAAAAGAACTTCTGTTACCTGGATGAATAAATCCGAAGCAAGAACTAGATCATCAGCAGTAGTAGTCGCTCTGTTCTGTTTCTTTTGTACATGCTGACTGCTATGACTTTTGCTTATTGTTTGTACTAGAATTAGATTTCCAAATTTGTATGAGACTCCTATTAGATTCAAGTAACTTCTTGAAGCTCATTGTTTCTTCATAATGTTTTATTATCTTTCCCAGCAACAAGCATGTTTTTGTAGACTTGGAGATTTTCTTGGCATGTAAGATATATCTAGTGGGTTTGCTTCCTTATTTTGGGCTCTAGGGACTTTCTTCATGTTACTGAAATCTCCTTTTTATTAGGGTATATTTAAAGTTCAGTAAATTTAACAGGGAGAAGCATGCATTATGGGGCATGAACTCTTCTCGTATGTGAAGGAGCTCCATATATTTCTTACTTTTACCTTACCAGTTTTACATTTTACCATTTACTCATAGATTGTTTCAGAAAATATCTTATGACATCTGTCCCACACATGACAAGGGTTTCCATGGTTTGTTTCCCCCCCACACCATGCTTCCTCTGCCAAAAATTCTGTATCCATCCTGGATCCACGTATACCTTCCCATCACTCTTATTCTCCCTTCTCTTTCACTGTGTTGAATTGTTTTGAGGATTTGCCCATCCTTCAGACTGGGGAGAAAAGCAACTGGTGCCAGCCATGAACACATTTCAGCTCTTTGTTATAGGATTAAGAAATTTAGAAAATAAGACAGTTGATGCATAGTTGTGTATCTTCTACCTGGCATGTGTGCATAATTGTATGATACTTACATGATCAGGTATTGTTAAATGAAATGCTGTATAGCAGTTTAAGATTGTTTTTGTATTATTGTAAGATAGTGTTGGGCACTGAAGTTCTTGTGATGCTAAAGCACCACACAAACACGGGCTGAAAAGATTATCTACAATCCTAATATTTGCAGTGTAAATATAATACTATTGCAAAGAGAAAATACACACAGATGAGAAGGGAGATAATAGGAGTTGAGGGGGGACATTCATACTTCAGGTGTATAACTCATGTACCTGAATCAAAAGACTGATCTCCCTAGGCCATTTCCACAGCTTATCCAGAGACTCCTTTAGAGGACAGCTTTGAATGTTTTAGGAGTTCCTTCATCAAAATCACTCTCAACAGGAACCTCTCTCCATTTAGTGTATAGGAGGATCTATCCCCCAACATCCCACGCTTGCCTACTTTAGATACTTAAGAATAAGTGGTGTGTATATACCTTCTTATTGCATATTTTGCTTGTAGGGGCTGTAGGGGCATCTTAGTAAGCTGAATTTCAGAGAAAGCTTTGAAGAACAGCAATGAAGTATGTTTTCAAATCTTTAAGGGAGTTTCCCCAAAGTGTAAGATGTAAAACAGGAAAAGGCATAAGAGGTTCACTTGAAAATATAATGTGGGTGAGAGAGGAGCTGGAAGCTGGACTCCTGACACTGAATGACAGGTGGGAGATAGGAAGGGAAAAAATACAAGAAGAATCTCTGATTATTTATTTATTTATTTTCAGTAAAAAGTTGGGGGGTTTTGAAAGTGTTTTAGCCAAACACTAAAATAAAGAAATTGGACAGTATGATCTAACGGTCTTTTCAGCTTTATGTTTCATGAAAATTGGCCTGGCTTCAAATGCTAGCAAACCACAGCTGGCTTCCTGACGGTGATTAAGGAACAATAGGTGTGGCGGTGATAAGTGAGGAAGGGCCTTGAAAATGAATACAAGTAACAAATATTACAGGAGAAGTCAGGGAGAGCTTTGGAGACAGTGGTGAGTTCTCCAAGTGATCGACTAGGAGAAGGTTCTTTGCAGCAGTTTTCTGAATGCATGTGAGTGATACTAGGTTGCGTTTCTCAAAAGCAGAGAGAAAAATGTTGCTGAATCAAAATGCAATGGTGATGATAACCTGATTGAATGCTTCAGATGATTGGAAGGATTAAGAAAAATACCATCTTGGAAATGTTGCACTGAAAGTATCTGCATATTATGAATATGAATTTTAGGATTTGGAGTAAATTTGGGATCTGAGGTGGACACTGGAGTTATATGTCTGAACAGTAGACAGGATGATGGTGTAGCTATGCAGCTTTGTATGTGTCACCAGCAATTAAGTCACTCATATGAAAACCTTACAGATTTGTCCTCAAACATAATTGTATTGTTTATTATTTGGAGCTTTTCATACCTACAATTGCTTCCCAAGTAATAGCGTTTAGAGTATTTCCCCACCTGCCACCAAGGACTGGACGTTAATTGTTCGGTTTGATTTGCTATGCTGCAGTGGGATGGCTAGCAAGAAAAGGTGTGTTTTGCGTTTGCTGGGAAGGCACTGATGTTTTTATTTGGTTTATAGTAATAATGAACACTGGGTACAGTAATTTCTTTACAAATAAGTTATTAAGTCTTCTAATAACTATATAGTACTTCAATAATATAATTCATTGATGCAGTTCCTTTTTCTGACCCTGCCTGATGTTGTAAGAATTCTCCCCAGCAGGAGGAAGCTTCCAGTTTGCTCGAGGCTTTCATAGGCAGGCCCTGTACCAGCCACAGTCATCCTTTCCTTCCCACTTCACCATGTCCCAGAACTCACAGGTTGAGAAGGGGGACTGGAGAAAGGACAGAGGAAATAACATGTGCTCTTGGCTAATTTTCCACTGGCATATTGTTGTACGGGCACGGTAGCAAACAGGTGTGAATTAGAATTGTTTCTAGGCTTTTCTCACTTAAACCAGAGATGAGGCAACTTCAGTATCAGGGAGGCATAACCCCAAGAAAAACACCGAAAGGCTTTATATTTTCTTTCTTGTTACTGGTATAATAGATACATTTCTACCAGGTGTGGAAATATAAACAATGCGTTTTCCCAAGAGCAAGAAGAAATATTGTCTTAGGTGTCTAGTAGTTAGGTGTCTGCGTTTAAATATTAACGTATGTAGTATGCTCAGGGAAAAGAAATGTAAAAGTTGCCTTTCCTCAGAATAGTAACTCTCTAGAAAATAATTTGATATTAATAGCCTTTCAAAAGTTTCAGGTTATTTAGAGAAAGACCAGTGATGGTTAGGTAAGGCAGTAAATGACCTTTTGCTTGCTAAAAATTTGTGAATTCATAAATTTGTGAGCAAACGCACTTCATGGCATGCCAGACATCTGCAGGCAAAAAGTGCAAGAAAAAAGTCTGCGGGATCCGGGCGGCTGGGTGCTGGCAGGTCAGGCATCCCCCTGCACGCAGCGCGGCGCAGCCCTGCTGGGGTGTGTGTCCTGCCCCCCGGCACGCTACTGAGCAGCAGACAGGTTTTAGTCTGTAACTGTCTTGAGATGAAAGCGTTGCCTTCTCCTGCAGATTTGGGGAATCAGATCTGTCTTGCATATCTATGAGTTTCCTCATACATGAAGTAGTCTAAGTCAAGTCAGTGTCATACTTTGGCAAAAAGGGCATCTTAATGTCCATGTGCATAGTGAACAGACAGTGTACATAGCATTTTTTCACCTAGAAAAAAAAACAATTCAAGTCCTTACCTCTCCATTAGTGCTGTAGATAAATCAGCATCTCTTTCAGTGAATTTCAGGTGTTCGTGTCCTCGCTTATCTTGGAATAATTTTTGAACTAATTTATCTCATATAAAGGATCTTGCTGCATCTTAAGCCATGAAGTAGGGGAAGTAATCAGAGATAGTTGATTCTCTTTAACCTTTTTTTTTTTTTTTTTTTTGACAGAAAATGTGTTTATATTGATTTGTCTGGTTACATGCTGATCTCTGAAGGTGTAACTCTACTATATTAAAAGGAAGAACAATATAGTTCTGGGCAACCTCATACTGTCTTTGGTCTGTCTGTCTCAAAGAGGTAGTACTGGTGAAGGTGTAAGGTGCAGTGACAGAAAAAGAAGGTGCAAGGTGCAGCAGAAGGCACGGACCCCTTCCTGAGGTGGACGATAAGTGCTGCTGCTGAAGTTCAGATGACACGATACTCCACGGTGTAGCCCGTGGCTCTATGTGCTTGCTCTGCCATAAACCTGATATTCCTGTAGCATCTTCACTGCTGCTGTCATACATTCCTGTTGTATTAAAGCCTGTATTTCAGTAGGCAAACCTCCTTACAAAGTAGACTATTTTTGGAGACTGTATGTTTTCTCACTGGTAATGTTTTCTCATGTGTATGATACTAGGTGTATGCCACCCTGAGATTTTTATTAGTATGTTAGGGAGAAACATCAGCATATAACAGTGACTTCATCTAACACACTGCCAAGCTAGAACTTCTCACAACCTTCAGATGGGCATAACAGTGAATGTTTTTATAGAAATAGTATTACTTTCTGTCAGTTTTACAGTATTTTAAAATATGGTAAGATTATCTCATTTTAGTTTTTGCCTCCATGTTACTAAGAGACTAAAAATCTATATGTCTAGAAATGAAGAGTTGATGAAGATAAAAATATCCCCTTTATTGATTTTACACCACTCTTATTTAAAATAATAAAACAAATTATATGTAAATATGAAAGAGCAGCAGCACGCAGGAGATGAGCAAACACACTGTAGATACTTGTGCTTGCCTGAAGGGGAGTATGCTGTGATCAATTAATGCTACATAAACCTCTTGATATAAGATACCACTGTAGCCTTTCCTGTAGCTGCATCATGTTGTGGTAAAAATGTAAATCTTGTAATCATCTAGACACTCAGATTATTTTCCTGGGACTAGTTTGATGTCTCTTTAATTAGAGTTGTGCGCTATGGTACCTGATTTCATCCTTTTTCTGTTTACATATTTAGGCTGTAATCCTGCCACTGGATTTGTTCAAATGGACCTTGATAGCCTTGATAGTTAATGGGAGTCTGGATGACCACAAGTTTCTACTCTGAAGATCTGATTGTAGGCCTGAACCTAAATTTCTGTTTTATTCCTCTGACTGTTTGCTTCTAATTCATGAAAATCATCCTACAAAACAGTATTTTCTTTGAGTCTCACGCACATCTACTTCAGTAGCATTCAGACACCGTGTGCTTGGGATATTGTCAGGCATTGTTAAAATATTTCTGTTGTGTCATGTGCCAAAACCTCATGATTGCCTTGATTATTGTGTTATATTTTTATATTCAGTGGTTTCCTACCTAAAATGGAGATCATCACCTGCATTTTCAGTCATTGTGGTATTTGTCCCAACTCAGATTTTGAAGTCAGAGTAAATGTGGGAACTATATTCAGGTCATTTTTAAAGATGCTGGTAGGTTTGCTTTTTATTCATTTGACACAGAGTACATCTATTTTATTTTATTTTTCAATGTGCTATTTTCTTAGTAGCCTACTATTACTGAAAGCTTTCAATATGATGATACACTGTGATGTAGAACAATAAAATAAGTAGGAAAAGACACTAACTTTTAGTAGTTCTCTTGTTGCTTTTCTATTTCTGTGGCTGTTGTTACATGACACACTATACAGCTGAGAGTGAGGATATTTTTATTTTTGTGAACCAAAGAATATCTTTTGTTTACACTGAGTGCTGGTCCCTGTCCTGTTCCTTATGACTATGTTGCAGTTTCACTGAGCACCAAGTAGAAGCTGGAAAGGACTTTGCAAAATCACATTAAAAATAGAGTTTGAGGGGAAAAATGGATATGCTCCATCTCTATGCATGTTACTATTTATATTTTATAGACTTTTTAAAGCAAGTATGTAGCAATATAGGATAATTAACGGATTAAAAGATCCAAAACTTTCTCTGTATGTAGTGACTCAGAAATACCTTCATTTTTTTTCCTTTGTAGGCTTATTACAATGGTATCTAAGAGCTTCACAGTATTTGATGAATTTTTGCATATTCCCAGAACAGCAGAAAAGCACAGCTGTCCTGTTTGACCAAGGAGAAAACCAAACCACTCAGTCAGTAGTAAAGTCAGTGTTATTCACTGGGTTCTCCTGCCTTTTAACCTTGTGCCTCCAGCTCCATTTCTCCCTCAAAAGCCAAAGCTTCCATTATAATCAGCTGCTTTGCATTTCTACGTGAAAGGCCCAAGGTGTTTTGGTTCGGACTCCCAGAAAATGAGGAAGACCAGGTCGGTGGCCGTCTGCCAAGGTGCCGGGTCTGACTCGCTCCTCGTTCACAGAAGCTGATGGTGAAGGCAGAGGCAGAACTGAGTGTTCCTGTGTGGCGTTCAACTGCCTTAACCACATGCCCATCTCACTCTTCCTGTAGTTGTCTGTCTTGTTCTCTGCACGACTTCTAGAGCAAACACATATACCAACCTATAAATACTCCGATTCGATACACAACCCTGATTCATTTCCTGAGCAGCGTGTGTCCTGCACACACAGGGCAGCTGTGGTCCTGTGGAAAAGTTTAGCAGAGTGGATAAGTCCAAATATTAAGACTATTAAGTATTTAAACTTTGCAGGTAAATAATATTCTTTTAATGGAGCTTATTATAGCTATAGCTTGAAGTGTTTTTATCAAGGAGCAGGAAAAAATGAATGCTTTCCTATCTGTTTGTAACCGTTTCCCTGTCTAGCATCGGAACTTGAATATTTCAGCTCCAGCGAAATCCAGGATATTAGCTGGTCAGAGATGGCTGGCCAGCTCTTGGGAGGAAGGGAGGGAAGAAGGCTGGGTAGTAAAGGCCATGGGTATGCCCAGTTTGCCTTCAGTCTCGGGGACCATTTGTGGGAAGTTTACCCTAGCCTTTGTTTTCGGTATTCCTAACCCAAGAAATGAGCTCTTCTGGAGTTTCTCCGTAAAACAGATGTTGGGGGTACGCCATGTGTTGCTGTAGTCTGCTAAGGGTGTAAATAAAGAAATGAAAAACAAAGGTGGGTTGTTTTCCTATCCATGTTTTTCTGTTGGCAAATAAGAGGAGGCATTCCTCAGGTCTCCGGCTTTCTCCCAGATTAATTTCAGGGGCAATCCATGTGATTCTTGATCTCAAAAATATGTAGCAAAAACTTTTATAATAGAAAAATTTTGCTCTCATCTTCCCCCTTTAGTCTTCTTCCCGGTCAAACTGTAGTGGCCTGTTGTGTTTGTAAACTACCAAGGACGGTGTGTAGACCCCAGTGGTGTTGGGAATTGCACACTCATCTCTTTATCTTTTCTGTTAGACTTGATTAGGATGGCAAGTTTTTTCCAAAGAAATCTTGCCACACTGTGGAGTAGGTTTCAGTTTTTGTTAATGTTCTACCATATCCATGAATGACACTTGAGATTTGGTGACCAGGCTAGTGATTTGCTATGAGGAAAACAAAGCAAACCCATGGTTTGCTTTTGCATATTTTTCTCTGGGTTATACAGTCTTCCCACAAGCAATACAGCAAATTCAGATGTCCTGCAAACAGTGCCAGAGATGATACTGGGATATATAGGTAGTTAGGAAAATTTTGGTCAAGCCATTCTCTGAAATTCATAAAAATCAAAATGCTTGCAAAAGTACGTCAGTTCTACTGGAATTTTGTTGTAAAGAAAAAATTAAACCCCTGCTTTTAACACTTGGTGTTTTGTTTTTGGTTTTTTTTTGTTATTTTTTGTAATAAGGATCAGTTTTCAAAGTTTCACAGCTGCAGAGAAGTTGTGGGAACAGGAGGAATGAGTCTTGATAGGGCAGAATCACCTTAAGCCAGTATTTCAACACAACATTTTATATCGTGAAACCGTGGCCTGAAACTGCTGCCTGTCATATCAGATATATTATCACTGATTTATTATCCTTCTTCATCTTACGCATTGTAACCTTTTGGTTGGGATTGTTTTTCTTTTCTGAGGCTTTTTTTTTTTGTTGGCTTTGTTTTTGGGGGGGTTGGTTTGTTGGTGTTTTTTTTTTTACCAGCATCGAGTGTTAGGGAGCCCTGATCCATGACTTGGCTTCCAGGTACTAGGATAACACAAGTAGTA
The DNA here is from genome assembly GCF_018691265.1 of Tyto alba. Lineage (NCBI taxonomy): Eukaryota > Metazoa > Chordata > Aves > Strigiformes > Tytonidae > Tyto > Tyto alba. The sequence continues at coordinate 23,745,484 of NW_024881282.1, read as the reverse complement.
ATCATGCATGCTGCTAAAAATTTTCTACCTTATTTCCATTTGCATTTGTTTACCTTCAGCTTCCAGTCATTGATTCTTGTTACGCCTTTCTCTGATGGATTAAAGAGCTCTTTAGTACTCACTGTTTTCTCCCCAGGAAGGTGCTTTTACCCTGTAATCAAGTTACTTCTCAATCTTCTTTTTTTTTTCTTAAGCTAAACAGAATGAGTTTTTTATGATTTCATTATTTTTGTGGCTTTTTTTCTATTCCTTCTCTAATTTTTCTATTAAAAAGAGAGACATAAACCTGTATTTTCCTAGTCACATACACAAAAATAAAATTACTTCACTAGTTACTCCTTAATTCGTATGGTCAAAAATGGATGATTTTGCAAGGCCAGATAAAATACACAATTATTTAATATGACTTCAACACATCTGAGTATGTAATTATTAGAGGACAGAAAAGGATCATTTTAAAAACATTTAAATGCTTCATAAATTTACACAGGGCTATCTAATCAGCAAGAGTGGGTGTGCAGGAGAGGTTGCAAAAGTATTTCTGTTTGTGTTGAGGCTTTTAAGGAGACCGAAGTGAAAATAAGTTATTGGCTTAATTGTAAAGCAACAATAACACCTGAAAACATTAAGTGCTATGGATAACACGGTAATATGTACTTGCCAAAATTCTGTAGGATTGAATGCAAAACCTTTGTTAGTAACAGACTACCTGGGCCACTGGAAATGGAGACTGTGAATGGACGTGAATATATGCACCCCTTACATCCATTTAATCCCGTGCGTAACCACTTGCTTACATTTGGAAACCCTAGAACAGCTATGTAATCTGTTATGCTCTAATAAAAGAAATGATATAGTATCAAGAATTACTTTTGTAATGGCTATCTCCATTAAGTCATACAAGAGTTCAAACAGTCAAAATCCACAGCTTCAGAGAAGCTCTCGAAAGTCTTACTACTTCAGCATTTCATACCAAAGGAATGGGTACTCATTTTGATTTTTATCTGTACTTTAGGACAAGGTTGAGTTAAATTTACTCTAAGGAGACTAAGACTAAGACTGTCAAAGCATCTCGGCCTACCCAGTGGCTTTTATGAATATCATGCATACCAGCATCTGAAATCCACACGGCCAGATCCACACTTATCCCTCACGGAAACCATCAGATTTTATTAAATTGAACTACAGATTTTTTAAACTCCCAGTGCTGCAGATCAATTTAATGCAAGTTTATCTAACGTTGTGTCTTACACAAATTTGAGGTCAACATGTTGCCTTTCTGTCCACACCAGCTTCTTGCTTTTTGACTTCATAAAGCGTACGCCTTTCTGTTGTGGCAGAATGCCCTCAGTGAAATATGGGGCATATTCAATAAGGGACTTAATGTGTTTCAGCAGAATTAAAGTTCATGGAAACATGGTAAATGAGAAAAAAAGGGGAACTAAAATAATGTAAAAGACTTAAAATCCTCTAAAACTCCTGAAAAAGGAGTAAAGGCAAATAAGGACAAAATAGAAAGACAAATGGCCTCTAGTTAAGAAAGTACTAATCTAAATAGTTTTAGACTACCAGTGTGTGTTAATGAAAATGTTAATACGAACATTTTGGTACCACTGAGTGACTTGGGGTAGAAGTTGTCCCCCTGTGATGATGAGCTCACAGAGCCCTTTTCAAAACAACTATCTGTTGGAAAGAGATGAGAGAAGTGAGCATTCCCTAGAAAGCCTTTTGGTATCCCAGGCTTAGTTGATATAAAGTGTATCATTTCTTACACCCTAGGTTGCCTCAGTTTCTCCTCCTGAGTCTCTCAAGTCCTGGAAAAGAACCCTTAAATAAAGGGAGATGATGGCACTGGGAAAGAAGATCGTAGAAGAAACAGGACAATTGTGATAGAGACTGGAGACAGTCCCTGTAAGAATACTAGCACGACTCCATTTCTCTGAACAGCCATTTGATAGGTGATCCTCCTTCCTGAACCAGTAATAAATTGGTATGGCTGCATGTAACGGTAGGTGTTTGACCAATGCAGCACCCACTGGAGTATAATATATACTGGATAACCAGTATATTATTAGTGCATTATTATATATTATATAGTGGGGGGAGAGGGGTGGTTGCTAGAAAATTACTTTCCCATTAAATAGTGCTACTGATGGGTATTTGGTGAGCAGGTGCAGCTGCCACAGTGCCTTTTCCATCTTATCTTTGCACAGGAGTGTGAGGGCAAGAAGAGGAGAGAAAGGGGACAGAAAGCAGAGAGGTGGAGAAAGGATAGCAGTTTTTTGAGGCTTCCGCTCTTCCAGGATATGTTCTTTGCCCTCCTTAAGTGATGCACTCTGATAACCTGTAGAGCACCATATCTCGTTGGGAAGTTAGTAAGTTAATGAAGTTGCTGAATGTGTGGACAATTCCTCAAATGAATGAGAAATGCTCCATTGTCTACCATTGCGTTGTCAGGGATGAGACGGATGCTACTCAGTGACAGCCATCTACACTTGGCTGTGTTCAGTGAGAGGGCAAGACTGTCCTGTCAAAGTCTTCAAGGCCCTTTTTGAAGCTGGAAGCTAATGGTTATTTCCTCCAGCAGTTCCTGTGACTGCTTGTATGCAGTGTAGACATCACAGCAGATCCCGTGTCATTACCGGATGCTGATGTGTGCTTCATCCCCCGTTTCTTCGGATATCAGCATCCCATAAATTCACATTATTTTCCTGTTTTGTGGAGATAATACTGTGCTAGGATTTTGAATATCAGGGACTCTCTTGTTGTTAAGGCGAGTTCTGCATATTCAGAAGCAGATGGTTTAGCCTGTGTTGCAGATACAGAGAGAGTCCTGTATAAAGGATCAGAGTACAGGTCAGAGTGATATTTGTATATTGTGTATTTTCAGAAGGATATAGATAAGGGAATAGTAGCTCTGTTCCAGCACTGTACCTGGCTCAAGGAATCTTTCCAATTTGACATGTAGCATTGAGGGCTATGTAAAGGAGTCCCAGACGTGAGGGAGCATATCTTGTTGAATCTGCTGGGCTGGGTAAAACAGGAAGGAAGGGAATCTCGGATATTTTTTGTCACCTTAGGCCTGGTTGGATTCTGCCTATTCAGGTGTAGAAGCCTAGTAGTGGTGTCATCGTCAGAGACTTACCTGCCTCTAGATGGGAGTGAGGGAGGCTGAGTACTAATACCTTTAGAGGAGAGTGTCTGTGAAGGTGGACAGCAGCGTTATGGGTTTCTTAGAAGCAAATGATAACTCTATCTTGGTGGTGGACTTGAGCGTACAGTCACATAAATGGTCTGGAGATTTTGGAGAGGAATTGAATATTTCATGCAGTGTTTCCAGAAAGTTGAAGAGATAAGTGGTTGTTGCACTGCATGTTGTGCTCTCAGCAAAGCAAACATCTCAACAGGTCAGTGATTTCAGAAATAGTGCGGTTCTAGAAGAACATCTCTTGAACACCTTTTTGCTGTTGAAGCTGAACACAGTTCCTGTCTCTCTGAAACTCTCCATTGAGAGCTTCACAGAAGCAATTGAAGAAGTTATGTTCTTATACATAAGGAGTAAGATGCCAAAGGAATCACATGTCATAATAGTAAATAATTTGCATTACTGATACCGTGGAATGGTTACTTTCCATACACATTTTCACTGCGAAAAAAATGTTCATGGTATACTGATCGTCAGCAGAAAAGTCCATACTGATGTATCTTCATCAGTCTTGCCCACTTTGTGAGCTGACCGGTGTGGCTATACGCTTTCTCTACAAAATATCTTTTCTTGGTTACTTTACTGTATATCTGTTAATTCCTCAAGAAGCGTCCAAATCTTAATGTCATCCGTTCTATTCGCACTGTGTAAGTACTGACCCTGATTCAAGAACGTATCAGCTCTAGAAACAACGGGATTGTCTGCAGGCCTCCCATGTCAACAAAAATCAGCTGGTTCACACGTGAAGCCTGGCGAGGAAATGACTGCAGCGGCACCGGTGCCATCCCTGCTCCCTGCCTGCCTCTCCCAGACCACTTCCTTCGGTCAGCCGAGGTTACCTTGTCTGGCTGCTACTTCTCCTAGTTACCAACTACTCGCACATCTAGAGTAGCCGGCCACACAGAAAGGACGAACAGCTTTCTGAAACCCTGTTCTCTAGATAATGCTCACTAACCGAAGAGAGCCAGCAATATATGCAGATTACTTGATGCAATCTGAGCAAATCCAGTCGGAAAGGTAAAGCAAAGCACATTCCATGCAGTGTTATTATTTGTAGCCATGCTAACTCTCCTTTCTTTGAATGGAGTCTTTTTCTTTCAGAAATTATTTTGGGGAAATACTTGAAGCATCTCCTGAAGATTTCAAATAAGATACCAGAGGAAAAAAATCATTATAAGTCTGCATCCAATAAGCAACTGAGGATTGTGTTCATCTGGGTTGCAACCATGCTGGCATCGCAGCCCCCAGGAAAAGGGCAAATATGACCAGTGCTTTTTCCAAGTGCACTGCAAACAACCTACCCACTGTATGGCGTGGAAGTGTTAAAAGCAACAGTGACAATTTAAATCACCAACAGCTCCATCATAAGTGCATGTGTCCAGGTGCCCTGTCTCTGCAGATGTCTTGCTTTTGAGCTGAAAATGTAACATTTTTGTTGAGAAAAGCTTTCAGATCGTGTTAAAAATAGCCTAATAGTAGCTTTGGATTTGACTGACAAGCTAGTCTTTGTTGTGTCATTTTCACTGTAATATTGTCTTAATTTTGACCCGAAGAAACAATGATCTCATTCCTCGGGAGGGAGGACAGAGTGACAAAATCCGGAGGTCCAGTGATGACACTGAATCTCTTCATTGTCAAAGTGTGCTATGAAATCATCTGCCTTCTAGCCAAAACCACTGGGGAGTGAGCAGTGTCCTTCACAGAAAGCAAAATTTGCGTGAGAAGGTGGTGGCATGGAACAGCAACCTTCTTGCCCCCGGGGAGGTGTGCTGCCCCCCGTCCCGTGTTTCTTGCCTCTCCTGGAGTTTGAGGCAAGTTCCTTTTCTTACCTCTGTCAGCAACCACAGCGCTTGAGTGGCCGGAGACTTTCTACGGTCTAGTTCTTTCTATACCGAGACTTCCACGAAAATTCTGCTGGAGGAGTCTCCAACACCAAGGTGTTTCACAGAGTTATTTCGGGAGCTGGGGAGAATGAAATCCCCACTCTGCGTCCCTCTCCTGAACAGGCTTCACTGCCAACCGGGTGGTCTGTACTTCCTGGGATTCTCCATCCTTGCCTGTCTTTGCTAGAAGCCTCCAGTTGGGAGCTGCGTGGGGGATGATCTGATTTAAATAAACAAAACAAAGTTCTCTTTTCATCATTCAGTTGGAACTTTTCTGTTCCTACTCAGCAACACATTGTTTAGAAAAACAGTTCTGTCTTTGGAGAGGCCTTTCTCTGTTATCACTAAAGAAAACGGAAAACAAAAGGATATTTAAAAATAAAGGTTGAGAATATATAGCCGGTGTTTCCATCCAAGTTCAGCTAGCCCTGCATGGAAAAGAAGTTGAACCAAAAGGCTCCTTACAAACATTGCTACTAGTTTTCAAGTAAGTAGCTACAAAAGATGCCATAAAAATTGAGCTATTTGAAAACACATATCTAATAGAAACTGGGGTCTTACTCTTGCTTTCCAATATGACATCCAATCCGTGTGACTTTTCCCAAAGCATACTCTAGTTTGCAAAACACCAAAATTACTTAATAAGGGTTTTGAAACTTCCTGTGCGGCTACATACTTCTTTTTCCAGAGCAGTCATATTGAGCTGTTATGACCCAGATATTCTGTGGGCAAAGCCTCAGTGTGTGAAGTCAAAGGTGGCTCTTGTTATCCAAGTGATCTCAGTGACTGCACCTGTCATGTGGAGTGTAATTGGAAACAGATTTGGACTTCAGTAAGGTTTGCAGAAGAAGGCATGTTTGTAAAGTACCAGAAGGGATGTGGCACAGCATGAACAAGCGAAGAAACATATACTGCTTCCGTAAAAAATGCTGCTGTCTGCAACTGATGAGCAAATTCTTTTTATTTCTGTCATCAAGGGCTGCAGGAGAAACCCACTGGACTATGGAAATCTCTACAGGTCTTAGCATATAGCTAGCAGAGATGAAGAAAAACCTTTACAGGAATATGTCATGTAATCAGAACCCCTTCATCGCTCGCCTTTTACTAAATTGCTGGCTCTAGACAACAGCTGGGAATAAATGTCTTCCTTTCCTTCCTTTCAGGTCTGGTTTTCACGGAAGAAACTTTAAAGAAGTTCAGCATGTGGAAAGCTATCAGCTCCATCACACTAGGCCACATGTCCTCTTTACGGTTTTACTCTGCTCCATATTCTGTGCAAAGGATTAAACCTTAAGAAACAAACCAGCCAAAGAAAGACTTTCCTCGAGACAGAAACATTAGTGTTCCTTAACGGTTCATGTATTTTCACATTTCAGGTAGCAGACCCACTCTCTTCATGCGTCCATCAGCACTGCTTCACAAATGAGGCAGTTTTAGAATTAGGGTCATTACTTCGAAGGGCCTTTGACTTCCATAAAGCACCCCGCCTTGCCAAATGATTGATAACTGTGATAGAAGATTTGGAATTTGATTGCCTTCTCATCAGCAATGTCTTGAAAGAAGCACCAGCTCTAGGAGGAGAGATGTTAGGAAGTAACAGTCATAACCAAGCAGCAGCAACTGGCTCGGGCACTGGATCCAGAAGAGAAACTACTAGAATCTGGATTAACTAGGGGGATCAGATGAATAACCAGTATAAACATTCCATCAGCAGATGTGTAAAAATGTGTGTGATTTGTGGGGCCTGTGAGGAGCCCCGTTAACTTAGGAAGACTTTGAGGAGAGATCAATGTTTCCTTGGATGGGTGAATCACCAGAGGGCAAGGGTAGAGCGTGTGAACGACGCTCAGAAGCAGCCCTGGTATAAACTTCTTGAATGATAAAGTTGCCCTGCTGCATATTCAGATGCTCATTGGGAGGCAGTTTACATCTTGCGAGGCTGAACAGCTCTCAGCTTGACATATCTTAACACATGCTGCCAATTTCTTAAACATCCTATATAGAACCTATATATTGCTTCCATGGGACTTAATGGTACAGTGGACAAAAGCGCATTGAAAGGAGTAAGCCAGTGAGGAAAAAAAATGCAAGTTTTGCTTCTCATTGTCCCATGTGGCACAAATGTCGATGCTGAGACGGGTGTGTAGCACTCCAGGCTGAGACTTAGTGTAAAGAGTTTTGTTGCACTTCATCTGCTATGATAACTCCTTCCAGCAGATCAGCACCCATGGCCTCTGCTAGGGCATCTGCTCATTTGCGAATTACTTTGGTTGTAACAGTGTCTTACAAACATTCTAGAAATACCACCCTACTTAAAGAAGGAAGAATGAGCACAAAGATTTGTCTGAGATCGTCAAACAGTAAGCCTGTAGCAAAGCCAATCTCTTGCAGCCTCTTCTGTGGCTTAAGTCCTAGAGACGAGCTGTGCAAAGTGACCACTCGGATGCATCTTCACAGGATTTTAGCGTGACACTTCTACTGATACAATTAAAATGATTCAATCCGCCTAACTTGGATGCAAGCAAGTAGAGAATTGAGACATCCCAGCATAAAAGTGCCCACAGTGAGCTAATACTAGTATAATTATATTGGTTTCTTTTTTAATCACATTCGTGTCTAACGAAAGAGGAAGCTATCTTATTGAACTTAGGCCTGGCTGCACTGGAAATGGGTACAATTATGACTTTAAGATGTGAGTTTGGGGCTTTTTTTTTAATTCTCAGTATTTGTACACCTTTCCCTTTGCATAGGCCTAAAGTTAATAGACTAGTATTCTCTAAGTTTCTCCCTTACAAAGAGCTAAGCAAGCAGTGTTGGGCTAAATGAAAAGGTACGTGGTATTATCATTCTTGGATTTAGAGGCTGGTTTTGCTTAGGACCTTAAGCACGACTTCCTAGGATTCACTTTTCACTGTAGTTAATTCCTGATACTGAATGCGATTAGCCATGGCCCCACCAAAGAAAAGATAGACTTTATCAACTATTTTATTTTGTCAGACGATAATACTTGAAATTTTATTATTGATCACAAATGTCCACATGTAAATAGTTGATTTTGACTATCTATCTACTTAATTATCATGTTCTCTTAAATCCTACCCCATGAAATTTCGGAAGGTTTGTGGGTTGGCACATGAGGATTTGTCCTATTTTGTGTTTAGGTGGCCTACAAAACTTTCAAGGATCGTGCAGACCATCTCTTAATGTTACCTGCTACTTTACTGCCAGCGTAACAAGTTACAAGGTAAGAATGGTTTTTAAAACGTACAGTTCGATACAGCTCTCTTCATTCAAGTTTCTGTTCCTTCCTTCAGTAAGTGTACTGATAACGCCTTTCAGGGGAGGGCAGTGGTTTGGGATATTATCACAGCAGTGCTCCTCCCAACGTTGTCTGCACCAGTAAAGTAGATATAAACAGCGAAGCAGATGTGAGGGGGTATTCTGTGTGTTCTACAGATGATTCGTACAGGGCAAAGGACTACAAAAAAGTTGGGAGAGGAGCGGCAAGGAAGGACAGGGGAGATGTGGCCCAGGCGGCCGTTTCCACCAGCTCGGCCTGCCCCTGCATCGCTGAGCGCCGGGGGGTCTGCCCGGTCACCCCGGCCTGCTCCTCGTCACCCAGGGGGTTACGGAGAGAACCGACACCTTCCCGTTCCGTGCTCTTACTGAGGATTTACCCATTTCTGGAAAAAAACAACAACAAAAAAAAAGCAAAGCAAAGCACCCCCAAACTACTACGGAACGCAGCAGCGGAAGGCAGCGCCTGTGTGCCAGCCAGCGCCGTACGACGGCTGGAGCCGGGCGAGGGGCGACGGAAAACGCGGGCTCGCCGCTCCGAGCCCGGCGTCGCCCCGCGCCTCAGTTTGCGCGTCTGTGAAATGGGGCGGCGCGACCCGCCGGGGAGGTGCCGGGGGGTGGTGAGCGTGGGTGTGGGTGGGTGGGTGGGTGTGTGTGACCAGCGGCGCCGCCGCTACCGGGAGCGTCGCGGGAGTCGCCCACGGCGCCGGCACCCCTGACGCCGCGGTCCCCGCGCTCCGGGGCGGGTGTGGGGGGGGCACCCCCGGAGCGGCGGGGAGGGGGGGCGGCCCCGGTTGGGGGTGTGGGGGGGAGGTGGGCGGCAGCGCGCGCTCCTGGCGGGCGGCGGCGCGGCACGAGCCGCCGCCTCGGAACTCCGCCGCCCGCCCGGCTCCCTCCGCTCACTTTTATATTTGCGCGCCCTTTCAATCCTCAGTGACGTGTCCCGCGGCGCAGCCAATCGGCGGGGTTCTCTGGTCAGGACAATGGAAGGGCCCCGGCCAATCGGCGAGGCGGCTGGCTTGGCGGCAGCCAATGGGGACGGGGCTGTGTTGAGAGTAATGTTACCAGCGCTGAGAGTGTGAGGAGGCTGCGTATCGATCCCGCTCTCACAGCCATTGCGGTGCACCGGGCTACACAGGGACCCAGGCAGCGCTGGGGCCGGGCGGGCGGCCGGGGTAGCGTCTCTGGGGCTCGGGGCCGAGCGAGGGCTGCTGTGCGGATTCTGACACGGGTGAGTACGCGCCGGGGGCCGGCCGGGTCGGCCGGGCGCGCTCGCCCCGCTCGCTCGCAGCCGGGCGACGAGCCGGCACTGCCCGCCGTGCCGCCGCGGCTGCCTGGCCGCGGAGCGCGGGGCAGCGCGGGCTGGGGCGCCGGCACACAAAGGCAAGCCGGGCTGCGCTTGGGAGACCCTTCCTGGGCGGTGAGCCCCCCCCCCCCCCCTCCGCCTCCCCCCTTCCCACCGGCCGGGGCGGGGCGGGGGCGCCGGGGGGGCGCGGGCGGCGGGCGACTTCGGGAGCGGGGCGGCGGGAGGGAAACGGGCGAAGGAAGCCCGCCCGGGCGCGGGGAGGTGGGCGGCTGGGGGGTCGCCCGCTTCGGGGGTGGGGGGGGGGGGGGCGCGGGCCGCGCCGTCCCTCGCTGTAAGCCGCTTTACGGTGCCTCGCCGTAGCCATCGCTGCGGCGGCGGCGGCGGGGCAGCCGGCGGGCACGGGCGCGGCGAGGCGGCGGGGGGCTCCGGGCGGGCCGCGCCGCGCTGCTGGGCTGCGAGGAGCGGCGGCGGCAGCGGGGCGCGGGCCGGGGAGCCGCTGGCCCCGCGGCCGCCCGGCTGTAACATGGCTGACGGGAGCCGCGAGCGAGAAAACAAGGCGAGCGGCGGCGGCGGAGCAGGGAAGGCGCTCGGGCGGGCGGGGGCGCAGTTCGGGGGAACTTTTTTCTCCAGCCGCTGCCGCTCGCCCGGGCGCGGGGCCCGCGGCCCGAGGGGCTGCACAACTCGGCGGGGCGCGGGAGCAAGCGGGGGGTCCCCGCCGGGGCTCTGCCCGTTCCGCCGGGGCTCGGGCAGGCGCTGGAAGCGCGCCGGCCCCCCCCCCCCCTCACCCACCCACCCACCCACCTCCCCCCCGTCTCCCTCCCGCCCGCCCGCCCGCCCTCCCCCGGCTGCAATGGCTGAGCGTGTGCGCCAGGGTAGCGGGCGCGCTCAACACAAAGGGAAGGGAAAGGGAGGAAGGAGCCATGTTCTCTGCGCGGCGGCGGGCGCGGGCGACGCCAGCAGCGGCCATTCCGCGCCCGCCCAGCTGCCGCCGCTCCCCCGCGGGCCGGGGAAGGGGGGGGGGGGGGGGGTCGCCGCCCGGCCTCGCCGCGGCCCCTCGGCGGGGGTCCCGCGGCCTGGCCGCCCCGCCCGCGGAGGGGGGGGGGGGGGGCGGGGGTGTGGTGGCGGGGGTGTGGGGGAGCGGCTGGCTCTCTTCAGCGCACAAAATGGAAGGAGCCTCGGCGGCGGGTGACCTCCTCCGCCAGGAGCCTGCGCCATGGCGGCCGCTCCCGCCGCTGCGGCGGCGCAGGCCGTGCGGGCGGGCAGGCCGCGCCGCGCCTCGCCTCGCCGGGCAGGCCTGATGGCGGCGGGGGAGCGGGGGAGGCCTGGGCACGGCGCGCCCCGCCGCGGGGGGACCGGGGCGGCGGCCCCGAGGGCGCTTTGTCCCGGGGCTGCGAGCGGCGGCCGGGACCGGGGGTCGCCGCCTGCGGGAAGCCGCAGCCCCGGTGGCCGGCTCCTGGCATGTACTTGCTGCCCTCGCGTGAACACAAAATAAAACTTGCACAGTTTTTTCCCCTAATAACGGGACTCTATTTTTTTTTAATTTTTATTTCTTCCCCTCCTCCTCACCACCCTCCAGCAGGCCTCTTAGGGGACTTCTGAAGTTTTCCTCTGCCCCCCCACACCCCTCACAGGGGAAACGTCCAAAATGGCGGGAAGGAGGCTTTTAAACGCCAGCGCTTGGGTCGCGGTGCCTAATCCTCCCCGCAGTCGTTCCGCGCCCCTGGAGCACCCCTGCCCTGTCCCCCCCAGCCCTCTCCGCCTTCCCCCCCGCAGCCAGCGGGAAGTGCCGCAGCCTCTAGCCGAGCCTCGGGTGCCGCCTGGCCCTGGGAACGTCTCCATGGCAGGCAGGAGCAGCTCCTGGTTCCTCAGCCCTCTTGTTTACTTGATAGAAACTTCAAACCGGACGTGTTTAGTCACAGAGCAGAAATCTGTTTCTGTCTGTCCGCCAAACCGATAGGAAATACTGCTTCTGTGGCAATACGGGCAGGCGGTGCTTGCGCTTTTTTTTATTTTTTTTTTTTCAATTCCTGCTGAAGAGCAGAGTTTGTCAGGGTGCAAGTGGCTTTTTCCAGGGAGCTATGAAGAAATACTCTGAATGTCTGACTTGGGTGTGAAAGTTCCAGGAAGGTATTTTTCATTCCCTCTCAGTCCATGAAAGAGTCAGTCCTTGCGCAGAGCACAGCTTTGCTAGTCATATGTAAATGTCATACTTTTAGCGTCCCTGGCTTGGTTATAACATGTTTGACCGAGTGGGGTGTTTCATTCCTGTATTTCTAGACATACCTACAAAGAGAGTGTAGGGTTTTGCAGTACACGTAAAGGAGAGTGATAATATATGTCATATACAAATAGTAATAAAATAAATACCTTTTGCAAATGAGCACCCAAGGCCTACAGGGGTGGGGGATAGAAATAGGGACTTCAGGAAGAAAAAAAAATAGTAACCCATAAAGCCAGCTGAGACAGGATACTCGGGTACGTTTTTTTCCTCCTTCTCTCAGTATAATTTATTCCTTCCAAACAGGATTGGTACACTAGGAGTAATCAAGGAGTGCAGTTTCCACTGCATTGACGTTAGTACTTGCTTTCTGATTGCTTGGAAGGGACATTTTTGTTTGCAGGAGACTAGAACTGCATGTTTTGAAGGCCCTTTGAGATTTCAGGTTGCTTGTGTCCAGGTCACCTCAAACAGCAATGGTAGAAATCTTCAGTAAGTTTTCCCAAAGACAAACTTCTTCCTGTTCTATAATTTTGGAATACTGCTCCAGCAGCTATTGTTTGGCATTATCTGTCATCATGGTTTACTTCCCACATTGCTTTGTAAAAAGCAAAAGTTTTAAAACTTTTTTTTTTTTTTTTTTGCCTTGTTACAGAAAATCGTCAAAAATGGGCAAAGGTGATCCTAAGAAGCCGAGAGGTAAAATGTCTTCATACGCCTTCTTTGTGCAAACCTGCCGGGAGGAGCACAAGAAGAAACATCCAGATGCTTCAGTGAACTTTTCAGAGTTCTCAAAAAAATGCTCAGAACGATGGAAGGTAGGAATAACCACTTAAAAGAACCACAAAACCTTAAACGATCTCTTTGTGTGAAATACTGTTTGAGACGGTAAATTGTTTCTTTAGAAGTTTGAATTTTAGATAAGTATGAAGTGCAGTTGTAAACTTAGTGCTAACTATGTGTTGTTCTTGCCTTACCTTTAGCTCCCCCAACTGAAATTTTGGAATGGATTTGGTTATGATTTTGAATCTTAAAATACCATTTTGATCCTTAAGGGTCCTGTCCAACTTGAGATATTCTGTGATTCTAATTGCCTTCCAGACTATGTCTTCTAAGGAGAAAGGGAAGTTTGAAGATATGGCAAAGGCTGACAAGCTTCGTTACGAAAAAGAAATGAAAAACTATGTACCGCCTAAGGGTGAAACAAAAAAGAAGTTCAAGGATCCAAATGCACCGAAGAGGCCTCCGTAAGTAGATTTCTACTTAGTTTATCCTGTTCGGGACCGTCATACTGGATTGTATCTATAAAATGATAATTTCATCCTGGTTTAGGAGCTTCAGAAATACAAGACTGCCTGATTTTCCTGACCAGTGGTGTAACGATAGGTTAAAATTTTAGTTACAAATTACAGGTTTGTGTTTTCAGGTTGGCCCTCTTGATCCAAGTTGCAATAATGTCAGCCTTTAAAAGTGGATGCAGCAGTCGGCGACATGCAGTTCTGGTTCATGTTCCCAATTCCTGTTAAGAGGGTAATTCTAGTGTAAAATGGCAGTAAAATATTTCAGTCCCTGCTCTCCCCATCTGTTGGCTCAAGCAGAAATTTTGATTAACAGTCCATTTAAAATTAAGAGGCTTTTGCACAGAACAGGTTAGAGGGATGATCTTGCACAAAAAACAGCTCGGAGAATTGAAACTTTAGCCACTAAGTAAAGACTGCGGACTTCAGGTTCACCTGGCACTGGACACTAGTACTTTGTAGTGATCCGTTTTTGTGTGGAGCTAAAGCTGAAAGGGATGGGGAAGTTCCTGTACAAGTGAATGTTCATATTTGGGCTGATGCTGTCATCTGGAAACACTAATTTTCATAATAAATATTGCAGCTTCTCTGCCTTTAGCAGTTCTGACGTAATGTTTGCTCCCCTGGTATCGTTCACTCATTCTCCTTTTTTAAGATTTTTCTCTGCATATGGTATATAAAACTTGCCCTTCTGGGGGTCCGGCCAAAAATAGGACCAGATGTGCGGCATCTTAAATCCTTACTTAAAAGACAAGGATGTGTTAAGTTTCTGAAGTTCTTTCTTCAGTTCTAATACCTTCCATTGTAATTAATGTTTAGGTGCTTTTCCAAAGTGTTCCTAAGAAACAGTAAGAAAGGTCATAAAACTTTCCGTTAAAGTCTAAAATTAAATGATCTTCTCTTTCTATGTTGTTTGGTTTTTGTTTTTTTTTTTTCCCCCCCCCCTCTGTAGTTCGGCTTTTTTCTTATTTTGCTCTGAGTTTCGTCCAAAAATCAAAGGGGAACATCCTGGTCTGTCCATTGGGGATGTCGCAAAGAAACTGGGAGAGATGTGGAACAACACCGCTGCAGATGATAAACAGCCTTATGAAAAAAAGGCTGCTAAACTGAAGGAGAAGTATGAAAAGGTAATGTCAACATTTGTGGAGATGGTTTGGGGAGGTCAAGCCTCAGCTGAGATGTTTTTTTCCTTCTTGTGTACTCTGATACCTGGTGTTAGCAAACTATAATATGCTCATGACAAATTTCATTATAGTTGTTGGAAAACATCGTGTAAGGGAGCATGCGGTTTATTACTGTAACACTAAATTGCAGCCCTTTGTGTTGAACTATTTGCATTAATCTGTAATTCAGGACCATCAATGATGGTTTAATAGATACCGTGGTGTCTGTATTGTTATTAAAACAATAGGTCACAGGAGTATCTGCGTTAAATTGGTAGTATTAAGTAATGCCACTAAAGAATTAAGTCGGTTCTCCCTAACTTTGGAGCTATTGACGAGCATCCCTGAACATTAGGGTAATGGATACACAGAGATGCTTTTTTTAATTTAGTCTCGGGATAATGTCAGAACACTAACGAAGTGCTCTCTTTAGACATGTGTTTTTCCTGTCCCTATTTTGTGTCCTTCTCCTTTCTAGTAATTAACATAGTTAATAATACATAAGAAGCCGCATGTCATGTAATTTCTTGAATTATTAAAGCTAAATCCCATCGTCATAATTGGAGCTCTAGAAATGTGTTGCACACACAGGGCAGTGCTACCTGTGTTTTTATTTCCAGAGGCAGGTTCCTATCCCAATAAGAGGAAAGTAAGGGAGGAGGGGGACATATGTTAGCCTCCCCTGATGATGCTTTTACAATGGGTCAGCAACCACCTCTAGCTAACGTGTACCATGTATATCCGTTTGTGTGCCGTGACCTTCCTTGGTGTGTTTCTCCTGCTGGCAGACAAAAAAACCACTTCAAAATTGTAGCATTGTAGTGAGCAAGGTGGCCCCTTTGGGTCCTAATTATGTCCTGGAGGGGATCTGCAGGTCTAGAAGCTTTCCCATGTTGCAGCTTAAATTCTTCAGCATGGTAATTGTTTGTACATACAGCCAAGACAACTCATAAGAGACTTCTAAAGTGGCAGAATTACTACTCTTTATTCCCAGATATTTTAACCTTCACCAGTAGTGTTTTTACTTGTTGTGCTTACAAATGGGGCTTTAAGGTGCAGTAATTTAAGTATTTCACTGTGTGGCCTTTGACTCAGTGGATATCATATCTTCTGAAAATTTCATGTTAAGTGTTAAGGGAGTCTGAGGGAACTGTAAGATTAGTGGTGTGATGTTTACTGGGTGGGGAATATTTGAAGATTTGGACCATCTGTGTCAAGGTGTTGACGTTTCTCTGTAGCTGGTATGTTTAAGTCTTGCAGCTCAATTCTGTTACGTAGTTGTTTTTATTATTTTGGCACAAAGTTGGGAAGTCTAACTGTTTTTTTTGACCTGGTCTTCCAGGTACAGTTTTGACTTCCCTATAACAGGAACTGATTTTGTGCGTTATAAACGACTAGAATAAATTTATTGCATGCAGAAGGTGGCACTGTCTACCCTTTAATCAAGTTCTTATACCTTTTATTTTGTAAACTTCAGTTAGGCAGAGTTCTGTATGATTGCTCTTCGCTGAGGCATAGCATTGCAGGTATTAGGCCATGTCGTTCCTAATGTGTTTGGGATGGCTAATTACAGTTTTGTGCTTCAGACAAGGGTTTTCCTGTGCGTTTCTTCAGGCATTGTAGAAGGTAGGGCTAGAAAGGGTCCTTAGGAATCTCCCTGCCTCATTTCCTTATGGGTGTCCACGGCTCAGCTGTGCCTTTACCATCCAAGGCAGCAGTTTTTCCAGCCTGTTCCCAGAAGCCTAATGGCAGAGATTCCTCAACAGCCGTAAGCAGCGTGTTCCGATGCGCCGGTATCGTTACTGTGTCGGAGGGTTCCCCTTTCTTTGGCATTGGGCCTCAGTTCACCTTGTAACTGAAGCCAGAGCTCCCGCTCCTACCCCCGAGGACGCGGAGAAGGGGCAGGTACTGGGGTGGCTCTGGTTTCACCTTTGGAAGTTGCTCAGAGCTCGTAGCTGGTTAAATCTTTGAGAGATTCTTCCTGCTTTTCTCCTCCAAGGATATTGCTGCATACCGGGCCAAAGGGAAGGTTGATGCAGGCAAAAAAGTAGTTGCCAAGGCTGAGAAGAGCAAGAAGAAGAAGGAGGAGGAGGAAGATGAGGATGAAGATGAAGAGGATGAAGATGATGAAGAGGAGGAAGAGGAGGAGGATGAAGATGATGATGATGATGAATAAGTCTCTTTTAGAGAAATTTCTTTCTGTCTATAAAGCATTTAACCCCCCTGTACACAACTCACTCCTTTTAAAGAAAAAAAAATTGAAATGTAAGGCTGTGTAAGATTTGTTTTTAAACTGTACAGTGTCTCTTTTTTTGTATAGTTAACACACTACCGAATGTGTCTTTAGATAGCCCTGTCCTTAGTGGTATTTCAATGGCCACTAACCTTGCCTGGTACAGTGTGGGGGTTGTAAATTGGCATGGGAGTTTTAAAGCAGGTTCTTGTTGGTGCACAGCACAAATTAGTTATATATTGGGGATGTAGTTCATTTTTCATCTTCAGTTGTCTCTGATGCATCATAAAAATAATTGTTGTTATGTTAACTGAATACCACTCTGTAATTGCAAAAAGGAAAAAAAAAAAAGTTGCAGCTGTTTTGTTGACATTCTGAATGCTTCTAAGTAAATACAATTTTTTTTTTTATTAGTATTGTTGTCCTTTTAATAGGTGCCCTTGAAAAATCATACTTTTTCTTTTCTCTCTCTTTTTTTTTTTTTTTTTTTTTTTTTTTTTTTTTTTTTTTTGAGGGGAACTCATCTTTTGCTTTATTGAATGCCCGTATGGGATCACGGGAATATTACAGTTTTCATCTTTCATATAACCAGCTGATAAACAAAGCTTTGATCTGCATACCCTGCATAATCATGATAGGGTAAGAAAAGAAATATATAGGCATATGATGAAAGAATATTCTTCCGTAACTGGAAACAAAACAAAAAATTCAATCTCAACAAGCTGATATTTGTTCAGATTTTTGTGAAATGTAATATTCTATTGAGTTGCATGAGTTTACCAGTCTTGGAGAGTTGAGAAGTATAGAGTTCAATTTTACAGAAATTAAATACTTGGGGGGGGTGGGGTGGGGTCGGGGAGGGTGGGGAGGGGGAGATGGGGGCAGGGAGGGAGGGAATGTTAAATTTTGTCCTAGAAGGACCCATAGGAAGAGTGTATGTCCATCCGGTGTGGAGAAATTTACAGGTGTGACTCCGTTACCATGTAATGGAAGTTGTATTTGTAAATCTCTGAACACTTGTGAGCGATGAGCGTACCTAAAATGTGTAAAGTTAAAAGCATGAATTTACCATATTATTTTTTGGTGACAGGTCTGGTGATGGCCACGGGCTTTATACCATGAAACTCTCCTGGTAGCAAATGGCCCACGAGAAATGATTTTTCTTTCTAAGATTTCTATAAATGGTACCATTATTATTTGTTAAATCTATGTAAATTCATATTTGTATTCTTGAAATTCTAGTTTTAGCCCTTTAAACAAAGTTGTATATTGTCTCAAATTGAAAATGAGATAAGATGTATTTTTCCTGTTAGGTTTTATACCGCACTCTTGATGTTTGCCCATTTTTAAGTTAAATATAGCTGTATGGAAAAGTACATTTTATTAAATTTTGCATTAAAAAGTGAAATGTTTATGGTATACCAACAATGTCTAATTTGGTCAAATATAGTTCTCTTCCAAAACCAAAGCTAAGGGGTTTTTTTGCATATTTAGTAAAACTTCAAGTGCTGGCAACTGTAACTATTTTCACATATACCTGCTTACCAGTTTGGGGGACAATTTGGCAATTTTGTGGTTACAAAGTTATGGTTCTCTTAAGTGCCAGTGTTTTAAAAAAAAAAAAAAAAAAAAAAAGCATTCTTGTAATTTTACACGCTTTTGTGATGGAGTATTGTTTTGTTATACAATTTTGACTTTCAGATTCTTATTTCAATTTGCATTTATGTATAACTTCAGGAGAAATATTGAACATCTGAATCCTGGATGATACTAATAAACTAATAATTGCAGAGGTTTTAAATACTTAGTTAAATGGCTCACTTAATATCCTAAGGGTTTGGGGGCTTTTTTCGTGTGTTGGTGTTTTCAGGTATGTACATCCCTGCTTTCTGTTTCAAACAGAACGATGGTGCTTCACAAGGTCTAGATCTAGAAAGCTTAGGACAGATAGATTTTCTTTATTTTTTTTTTTTATTATTATTTCTTAAACTGGATATTACCCATTCTAAATGCTCGTAACCGATTACAGATAAATTTTCTGTGCTGAAGGGTTTTTCTGTTTCCCCAGGTCATCAGAGGAGAGTAGACACAGTTCTTGTTCTTGGAACAAACATGCTTAATGAGATCCCTATAATCTTGCGCCTTTGTTGTCGGTGCTTGGTGCTGACAGAAGTAACCTAGAGGATTCAGCTGATCTTAAAAGATGAGCAGCGAGCACTTGCCCCGGCAGCCAGGCACGGCCTTTGCCTTTATCTGTGGGGTTAGCACGTTGCTAACAAACAGAGCGTGCTGGAGGCTGGAGAGGGTATGTAATTCGGTAATTATCAGCGCTGCTTTCTGAGGAGGAGCCGCCCTGGTCCAGCGGCTGGTGGTGGCTGGGCGGGGCGCTGGAGCTCCCCGGGGCGGCTGGCGCTTTCGCGAGCACTTGGGCACGTGCCTGTAAATCCCAGGAGCTTGCACACGCGGATCCGACCGAGGTCTTCGCTCGTGTCTTCTAGAAAACTTAGAAACAAACCGCTGTTTCTGGAGGGCAGTACCGGAGCTGGGTTAGATTCATTCTCCTTTTAAGAGAAAATGAGCTTCTAAGAGTAGTTGCTGGAAAGGATCTCCCCATTCCCTGGCTGAGGTCCCCTGGGAGCTCCAGCAGTTAAACAATCCTCTCGGTCAGAACTCTTGATTCTCAACGTCAGTAGGTCAGACTTGACTACCACAAGATTGCTTATTCTGAGGTCAGTTATTGCCAGCGCTTTTGCTTGAAGCTGCCCCCCCCGTGATCTTTAAAAGTTGTTGCTTGCTGAGGGACAATGGTAAAATTGCAAGCGTTGGGGCACTGGTTCCCCACAAGGGAACTGGACAGCACTGGCATCGCTGTTGAAACAAAAATCATTTCCTAAGGGCTTTAACCTTCACGTAAATGCTTGATGTAGAGGAAAAAAGGCTTTTCCTGTTCCAAACCAAAAACCAGGATTGGTTTGGAGGGAGTGTGAATGTTAGTAAGCGGTAGTTACGGTATCCTGAATGCTAAATGAAGCCGTACAGATCGGACAGTTGTTTATCACAAGTTGTGTCTGAAAGGAGCTGCAGTTGCAGCCACCTGCTTTCTAGGCATGCTCTAATTTTAAACCGGTATAACTAAATGTACGGACAGCGTTCATCCCTTCTGCTGTGCTTCTCAGTGATCGTACTGACTCTAGCAAAAAAAAAGTTAGGCTTATTTAACACAACATTTCTGCCCGGGCCCCTAGAAATCTGAAGTCACCAGTATCAAGTGGCTGTAAAAGATTCTGCAGCTTAATGAGGGTGACAGTGGCACTGCTGGCACTGAGCCCCTTTACAGCTCCTTTTATCGGTGTGATGAGCCCATCCCGAAGGAGAAAGGGCTGAGTCACAGCTGGGTTTAGGCTTGCTAGAAAGCGGGAAGATGGGTTGGAAGGACTCGGCTGGAAGAGGAGCCGGGCGGACGGCAGTGGCACTACGTTCTCTAGATGGGTGACAAGCTGAGCTTGGGAAAAAAAAAAAAACCACAACTTTCCCAATTCTTGCTAGCTTAAGGGTTAAATCTGCTAGTTAAAATAAACATTCCCATTCTGCTTTCCCAGCTACAGCTGACAGGAGATTAAAGGAATAAAGCCGCTGTGCTGTGTTGGGTTATAAGACGTTATTCAATACCAAGTCTGTAACAGAGACATGACAGAATACAAAGATAGTATTTAATACAAGAGACGGTTAATTTTCACCATTTCCAGGCTCTGCCAGTAGGAGCTGGCCAGCTACAAGCTTTTAGGACACAAACGTACCAATCGTTTCATTAATAACAGTAAAATGCTAAGTATTTTCAAACAAAGTTTCTTCGTGACATTCTTTAGCTTACCATCAGGCTATACTTGACTACAGAACACATCTTTTTGGGGCTGCTTTAGAAGAAAATAACAGTGTGTGACATTTTCCTTTGGCAGGCTATGATAGACATTATTTTAGCTCCTGAAATACGTTAAGGGACGTTCTACAAACGTGCTAGTCCAATGCGGTGCCTAAACGTGGGTGTTTATCAAACTTTTCTCCAGACTTTGCTACTGGATTGTACCCTACATCTGAAAAACACTTTGAGATTATATTAATCTAGGCTAGAATAGGTTTGCTTTAAATTAACACCAGCCTTTATTCCAAAATAATATAGACAAGCTGTCAGACTTTCTTCCAATGTTTGAGGGAAAAAATAGGAAAAGTACATCTCTGAGAGTTTTATATCCTTCTGCAGAAGTTGTCTTATATTTTTATTTTGTGTATGTTGTGCCTCGGCTTTTCTTTTGACAGTGCTTCAAGCAGAAAAACAAAGATGGATTTTTTTTTCCCCCAATGAATTTATTATTAAGAATGAAGGTCAGATCGCTCTTACGGCTGCGTTGTGCTGTTGAAAAACACAGCGTGGCTTCTGCTTTGAGAGCACCTAATTTTGAAATCCATCTTGCTGAAGCAATTGCTGTTAGAGGTGACCTGCAAGAGAGACAAGCCTTCCCTTTTGCCACTTCACGACGGAATAAAAGACTTAAGCTGTAAATTAACTTAGTCTACCTGTTTGCTACCTCAGAAGCTCAAGCCTTCCCTGCAGCAAGGAGGGCTCGAGATCCAGCGAAGCGGTGAGACGCCGGAGCAGCGAGGAGCGAGCAAAATGGGCAGGTGTGGGTTGTTTAGCTACACCTTTTCAAATCTTGCTTATACTGTTAAAACGCGTTTGACTTAAATGACGGGCGTTCGGCACAAAGGGAGCTCATCCGAATGCTTCCAGCAGCCTTTTGTCTATTAAGGCGGCAAAAGCTCAAATCGCCCATTTCTGACCTTCCAAAAGTTCTTCAGTAAAAAAACAGGAAAGACCAAACGCTACAGCCTGTGTGGCTGGAAAGGACCCAGCTCCCCGCACACCTTACAGCAGCAAGAGGTCATTCAGAAAGCCAGGCTTATCGAGGGGAAAGGGAGGACACGTTCTGTGATGTTTGGCGAGTGCATTTGTTACCGAGGCTAAAAAGCACATTTTCGAAGCAATGTCTGGGAAGAAATTCCAGCTGAGGCGTGACGTCCCTGACACCCCCCTCTGCTCCTTCGCAAACCGAACCGCGGGAAAGCAACACCAGCAATGCCCTTCTGGGAATAAATTCTCCCTTGCCGAAGTGCTGGGGTTGATCACGTTCTTCCTCAGCCTTCCCCAGGGGGGGAAATGCCTGTTCCCTGAAGAAAACCCACTCCAGGTGACGCAGGCTCGCAGCAGCGTGGTGGTACCGACGGCAGCCCCCCCTCCTCGGTGTTGGGAAGATGTTGTGCGTGGAAGCTGCCGGGGGGAAGGACGGCGTGGGGAGGCCGAGCAGGCTCCTGCCCACGGCCACGCCGTGCAAGAGCGTTAAGGGACGGGTCGCGCCGGGCTCTCGTGCCCGGGCTTGAAATGGGACACGCAGGGGGAGCGGCGCGCCGGGCTGCAGGTGGGGATCGCGGGCACCAGCCCTGCGAAGCCTCAGCTACGCAGTAAAAAGCAAAATCACAGTGCTGCTTTTTTTTTTTTTTTTTTTAAAAAAAAAAAACAACCCCAAAACCTCTCAATTTTGTGATTCCTAGAAGAGATAGCTTTCTCGCAAAATGTGCTTCAGTAAATGATTGAATACAGTGACTCACGTTTTATTATCAGGCTTGACTGTAGCCGAGCTTACCCTCGTTTTAGTTCTGTTGACACACGTTTCTGCTGACGCCTTCCAATAAGACGCTGTGAACAAACACTTGTGAAGCTGATGCTGGAAAAGGCGGTGAGGGTTGATCACAGCTCGAGCCTTCGGCACGGGAGCAGCTTTTACCGCAGGTTCTGTGCACGGGAGGGTTCGGTTTTGCTGTACCAGCCACCGATGGCAAAGTGCTGGTGGGATTCTGCTCGGGGGGGGGGGGCTGGCAGGTGCAGCACCCACCCGGGTGCCGGGGTGTTTTGCAGGACTGACCCATCCTGCTTGGGGCTGGTGGCTTCTCCCAGAGCCAGAGGCCGAGATGTGTGAGAGGCTGCCGGAGAACCCGCCTGCGAGCGAGCCTCCTTCCAACGCCGTTTCCTTTGAGGTGGAAGAAGGAAATGATCTGTTTTGGGGGAAAACGTTTGTACCAGATGTTCGGCGACGGCAACGCCACCTCGGGTGTTGCAGGATCTGCCTCCTTGCCTGGGGGTCTCCCGGCAGTGCCCCTGCCCCCCTTGCCCTCCTCGGCATCCCCTGCTCCGGGGAGGGGGGTAGGAGCGAGTCTGCCTCCCCCCTCCCCGGCTGCTGGGAGCTGGATCCCTGCTCCCCAGGTCGGACGGGAGGGTCGTCCTGCTGCCCGGCCACCCCCAGGCCATCAATGCTATTCCTGTGGTGCCAGGGTTGCTCGGGGACACCCCACCACGGCATCCCTAATGCCAGCAGCGGCTCCCCCCTTCCACAGACCCAGAAAATGGGGGGAAAAACCATAATGCTGGTGGTGCCACAGCGTGCAGCATCCTCGGGATGTGCTACAGCTCAGGACTGGTGTCCCTGGTCCACCAGCCTCGGCGCTTCTCTGAGTCCCCTCTCCCTACTGCCACGGGTTTTTCTTTCCATCTGAACTATTTAATGTGACTTTGGAGCACAATGGAGCTGTGATTTTTTTTCGAAGCCGCCAGCCTGCAGGAAACAGAAGGTCTCTGAATAAAAGGGAGGCTCTTGTTACAACTTCCCTCTTATTTACTGTTCCCAGTAGCAGCGAAGTAAAAAGACAATGAATGAAATGGAGGATTAATCACGCGTAGCGCTGAAATATAAACAGAGACTGCAAGTCCCAGAGCACCGCTCCGAGCGATGGCTCATACCCACGGCGTGCAGAAGCCTTGCAGCACCGAGACATCCTGGGTTTAATGAGAACAGGCAAAAGGCAGAAGAGACTCAACAGGAGGTTTGTCAAAGGCAAACATGCAAAATGAGAATTTTACGTGGACTTTGTCTGTTCAAGCGCGGTCAAAACTTGAGTTCAAGTTGATATCCCCAACGCTTAATCATCAGCCCATGACTTTTCCAGAGGAAACTCCCTTTTTTCATATTTTTCTGGATTAATTTTAAAACAATAAAAGTTCAGGACAACTTCACCACCTCACAGAAGACTTTTAAAAATGCTTCAGAGAGAAACAACAGCGCTGCACGGTGTTCAGCTTTGCTCCTAAAGGGGTTGTGGGCATTGGGCTCGCTCCTTTTTTCTCTTGCTTTTGGGCTGGTATCCAAGCGCTGATAGAGAACTAATCATGTTCCTTATTTATTTTTATTTTTTTTTTTTAACCAGACATTCTACCTGTGTTTGGTTTCCAGCTGTAGATTTAGAGTATTCACGCCAGCCTTTGCAAAGATGTTGAGCACCTCAAGTTAATTGGTAATAAATTAACCTTGGGAGAAGCTGTGACAGAGCCACGGCCTCGAGCAGGCTGTTTGTGTGAGGCAGACTATGTGCATACAGCTTTGTGAAGGTCTTTAGTGAAGCAAAACATAGGAAAGAAACGTGAAAACAGGGATGCATAACGCAGTTTAAATTGCCTGAAATGTCTTTAATAAACAGTTGGTTTGTGTACCTGAGTATCTGCACCTGTCAGATAAGTACTGTTGATTTTTCTGGCCTTTGGATACCGCATTTAATGTGAGGGTTGAGGTGAAATGGAGAACATAATTGTAAATCTGACAGGGAATTTGCTCCCGATCCTTAGTCAGAAACTCAAGCAAAACTCTAAACTGTTCCTTTTACAGTTCTCTTTAGAAAACACATGAAAAAGTTAATGAAAATTTATTTGGGCCACCTGCGGTAATAAAATTGAAGTGACCTCAGTCTGAAAAAAACACAATACGCCTGGTAAGTGAATATAAAAAGCCAGAGCATGTGATATAATGAAGCCAAAAACCAGCCCAACCTAGGTAGGTTAATACAACACTTGGAGGATTGTGTGAATAAAAGTCTAGAGAGCCAAAGCCGCGGTGCTGCTTAACTATTCCCTGCTATAAGCCGGGCTCCAAGCCTGGGATTTGTTTCGCTTTCTCTTTCTGCTGCGCAGGACAGAGTTGCGGCTACCTCCGTCGATTACTCACACTGTTTGCATGGAAAGAATGCTAAAAAAAAAAGAAAAAAAAATTCTTTTTAATATTAGAAGGCTTTTAATACTACTTCTAAGCCCATGTTGGTGCTGCGTCAAATTAGTCGGTGATATCCTTTTAAATGCCTCTTTCTAAATACTTTTTAAAAGGGGAAAGAGGTGCGTGTACCAACCCCTCCGCTGCAGCTCCCGTGTTTACACCCAGCAAAGGCCCCGGGTGGCCCCGCCGGGAGGGGAGGGTGACCCCCGCGGGTCCCACCACCCAGAGCCCCCAGCACTTGCAGCCTCCAGGTGATTCCTCTCCAGAAGCTTGATTTGCCAGTGATTCCCCGGTGAGGAAGAAGAGGGTGGGGAAGAGCATCCTGGGGATGCTGGTCATGGCATGAGTGCTTCCCAGATGGGCCCTTCATTGCTTGCTTTTGATTGTATTTATTTTAGGGTAATTAGTAATAGAGAGCTCCCGAGCAACCCGGATTTGGACAGTCTTTGGAGATCCAGATGACAAAATCGGGGGAGAGTCCGTTTTTTTTCTCCTTCCACCCACTACATGAGATGCTGGAGGACCTCACGTCGGGATGGGGGTTTGCCACTGTGCCCCGCTGGGTCCCCTCTGCAGCCGAGCTGCTGTGACATCCCCTGAACCGGGGAGACTGGTCCTGTCTCAGCGTCATCCCATGAGGATGCACACCGCCGACACAGCCAGCTGCCAACGCAGTTAAAAGGATGTTTTTCCCACAAGCTGCGGTTCCTCAAGGCAGGGAAATACCGAGTAGTTCATCCCTATAAAAAAAAAAAAAAAAAAAAAAAAAAAAAGCCTCCGTTCCTCTAATAAGACTTACATCCTACAAAAGTGATTTTCGTCGCGTGCCAGTGACTGGCTGCGTTCGGGAGGAGCCGTGATCGCGCTGGAGCCGCCGGGGAGCCGGGTGCTGTGGGACCGGGGGGTGCAAAACGCTCCCTAAACCAGCGGCGCTGCCGGCGGCGGGGCTGGGCTCAGGCAGAAGTGAGGCTGCCTGGAGTTTTTGCACTAAAAGCGTGATGAAAGTCCTTCGGTTTCGTATTTCATTGCCGGAACCGTGCTGCCAGATTGAAGGTATTCCATCTCTGGCAGGTGATGGAAACTGCAGGGATGTTCCTGGTGCCGGATACCGAGGGAATTGTAAAGAAACGACCATCTGAGATGAGCTGGGCCTTGGCCCCCCCCGCCTCCCTGCCAGCCCCACGGCCCCAGCGTCCCCGTGTCTCTGTGGGTGGCAAGTGGGGAAATGGGCTCTTGGCATCCACGGGGCTCTATTTGGAAGCCTGGGATGCGCTGCCTGCCCACTTGCTGCTCATCCCAGTGTTAGGGGTTTGTCGCAGACTTGTGACATCCCGCTGCCGGGAAATGCTGCTGGGTCCCATGGTTTTGGACCTCCCAGACAGACATCCCAGTGCTCTTACAGGCATTTCCCCTGGGGCTGCTTGAATTCACGAGAATCAGGAGATGTTAAATGAGCTCTGAGTATGAACCGAAATACTTCCGTAAAATGCTAATAAAGTGTGCTGGATTTTTTTTCCTCCTTCCACCCCCAACTTTCTAGTTTCAGCACATTGCTAGCAGAAATCTGATGAATCTTCATGCTAAGAAGATTCTCAAAGTCTACAGGGCTTTGCCTGCTTTTGGACTCAGTCGTGACTGCTCCAGCAAGCCCCCTGGAAGTTCATCTAATTGCCATAATACAAGAGATTTTTAAAAAATAGATTATATCTTGTTATAAAGCCTGGGGGTCTGTCCCTGCTGGGGTCTTCGTGGGCTTTAGTCTCTCTGCCGAGGCTGCTGGTCACAGGATGCCCACCCAGGCGCCGTAAACCTCACCCCTCAAAACGAAGGGGACCTTTTCCTCCCGCGGGTAACGCGAGCCGCGCGCGGCCGTGGTGACTCCCCGGCATTCCGGGTGTTTGATCCGAGGAAATCGCCAGTGAGCCAGGAAATGTCAAGATTACATCACAGGCAGAATTTTTTTTTTTTTTTTTTTTTTTAAAGCCCTGAAAAAGGACTTGTTAAAGCCCATTTCTCTGCAGCGTGATCCCAGCTGCTTTTCGTTTTTGCTTTGCATTTCAATTTTACGGGAACAGGCAAGCAAATCCTTTCCCCCCCCACCCCACCCCCCCCCCGCAAGATATCGCTTTACTTTTCCCTCCCTTTGATTTACAGCGCTTTTGCTCACCATGGCCTCGGCGCTCGCTGGGGCTGGAGGAGCGAGTCCCTGTTTCGCTGGGCCTCTCCTGAAGGGGACATGCGTGGGATGCCCGTGGGCCACATCCTGCAGCCGGAGCACCCCAGCGCCCCAGCACCCGAGGCCCCCCGGGCAAGTTCTTCACCCAAAAGCCCCACGGGGGAGGCTGGCCAGAGCCCAGCTTGCCCACACCAGGAAAGTACGGAGGGGGAGGTGGGAGCGGAGCCACCGGCCCCTTCCCCGAGTGTTTGCTCGTGTTCCGGGTGGGCGCCCTGGGCAGCTACAAGGAGGTACCAAAACTTCATGGCAAAACTGCACCTCGTTATTCCGCTCATTTTGCACCACTGTTAAGGAGCATCCAGCAGAGTATGTGACCCACACATGTTTAATTTCTTTTACAGTCTCTGTTTTGATATATGCTGGATGTGTTTTCATAAAACGAAGATTTATTGAAACCTGGAATTTTATGGCTTTAAGGTTCAATTGAGTCCAGATTGCGAGTTTCTCCTTTTGGAAGAGGAGGAGAAGGTTTAAAAGAGCCCGAAGAGGCGTGTTCCGCCTGTGGCACTCGTGAAACTCTAGGCCAAGGCTGACACCTTTTCACTTAACTTCTACTATAATGTCAAAGCAAAAATTTACCATCAAATATTATTTCTTCCATATGTGATGCCCTGCTGTAGATACAGATCACAGCAATTGTGTTGGGCTTCCTTCTTTCAAGTTATTATCTGTGCCATAAGAAAGGCAAGACTTGGTGCAGGATCCAAGGAAGAACGGCAAGTCAGCATGAACTCAAACCATGCATAATTAATGTGTCTTCACTTACAAACACGGGCTTGCGCTCTTGATTTTTCTTGTAAAAGCACAGAGATGCCTTTGCTGCCTACAATGCTCAGGAAAGCGATGTATTTTTAAAACACATTTAGAGCTGCAGGAGTATCTATTAAACACATTCCACACATTTCTGTAACATTAAGCATAAACCGAAGCATTTTCTTGGATGCTAAGCATAGCTCAGTACAGAATAACATCGGCTCAGAAGAAAACTCGGCTCCCGTTTTGTACCCGAGAGTTTTGTGCCCAGAGAGGTGGTGGATGCCCCATCCCTGGAAACGTTCAAGGTCAGGATGGACGGGGCTCTGAGCGACACAATCTAATTGAAGATGTCCCCGCTCATTGCAGGGGGTTGGGCTAGGTGACCTTTAAAGGTCCCTTCCAACCCAAACCATTCTGTGATTCTATGAAGTAACTCCATTGCCTCCTGCAGAGATATTTTGCCTGTACATCAGGCTAGGCACGAGCAGGGCTGGGGATCCTTGTGCCGTGGGGTTTAAGGAAAAGTCTTACGGGCTCCCTCTCAGTGGCCTGCAGAAACCAAAGTGTTCATCAACCACAAGAAAATAGTGAAACGCCAGTTTTCTGCTTTGCTACCTGTGTCAGATGGCCCTGAGGGCTCTGGTAGGAAACAACCAGCATTTGAGGAAGCAGAGCCTGAGTCCAGCTCTGCAGTTACCATGGCGTAAGTAAACAAACAAGTTTATCACAAGTGATGAGGGCATCGTGCCAGGTTCAGTTAAAATAATAAAATAAAAAAAAAAAAAAAAAAAAAAAACAAACAGCCCCAAACCAACAAATTATTACAGCATGAGGAAAGTCCTGAATGAAAATGATTGTTCATGCGAATACCAGAAATATATCTTGTCATAAACTCAGGCCTCCACATCTGCTTCACCACCAGAGGATTCTTTATAAACAGCCTCTTTAATTTTATCTAACAGCCTGTTCGCAGACATGCAGTCCAAAAATACATCTCCTTTTCCTCCTCGCACTATCCTGAGCTTGGCAGGGCACCAAACATGAGGTTCAGCTCCTAGTTCAAAAAAGCCCTTCTTTAAGCATTGACTCTGAGCTTGATTTAATAAAAGCTCTGCCCGGCTTCCTCCGGGCAGCCCTAATGGGATGCAGAGCCCTGCGCCTCTCAGGGCTGCTCCAGACCTGCTCTGCCTTGGGCAGTGGGATCGTTTCATGGTGTAACGAACTTGCTCTGCCGCGGAGTTGGGGAACAGGCTGGTGTTTTCCAGAGCGTCTTCTCCGAGGGGGGCAAGGGCTTCGCTTTGCCATCCTCCAAAAAGGGGAGCGAGCGGGCAGCGTGTGAAAAGCAGAGCAGAAGCCACAGTGAGGGATGTCCCAGCGCCACAGGGATGCCCTGGTGCTACTGGTAGGCAGGACCCCCCACCCCCACTCACGCCAGCCCTGCCTTCCCCACGGGAACCGAAGGAAAAGCATCAAAGCCCCTAAACCAGCTTCCGACCCTCGAGTGCCCAGGCAGAAGATGCATCTGCCTCATCCCCCGCCTGCTACTGCACTGCCAAACACTTGTAGGTGCTCCTGAAGGAAAGACCGGGCATTTTCCAAAATAGAGGGGTGTTACAGTGGGGCTTGTTCCCAAAAAGTCCCCCCCCGACACCAGCAGCAGAACCTTCGCACCTCCTGACACTGATGTTCCCAAGCGCAGCACCGATTTTTCTGGCTGTTCATTGCCTGGGAAAGCTGGAAGGGGTATTGGCTGCCTTTCAAAGCCAGGGCAAAAATGGGTGATGTCGCCCTAAAAGACAAAAAACCTGCCCGCTGCGAGGGCTGTGCCAGGTGGTGGGCCCCACCTTCCAAAGAAATCAGTACCAGAAACACCGCGTCACGTAGCATTCGCTGCAACGCAGGATTTAGTGCTAATTAGTTGGGTAATTGAAAACGTTGAAGAATTATCCCGTTTGACAAACTGAGTGGATTTTAAGCATTGAAATTTGCAGTGATAAAGAAATATTAATGGCCTGGCACATCTTGATGTCCGGTGGAAAAGGATGTTTAATAGTTTCTCCTTATGGTTCAGTTGTTTATTTAAATGACTTGGAAGCTAAGCCAGCAGCAAACATAACTACTACTGTTGGGGGGGGGGGCTGTGTGTTAATAATAAGTAGATTTTATTTAGCATTGCATCAAAGGATTAAATGGAGTAAAATAAAGGAGGGGGGAGTTTCCTGAGTGTTCAGCGAGGCAGGTCCCATTGCCAAGGTGCGGAGGAGAATCAGCAGAAATCCCCTGGAGCCCATCCAGTCACTTGGTCACACTAATGGAGGCAAATTAGCAGCGCAGGTGTGAACGAAAGGGAACCGCTGCTTGTGGCAAGGGAGGCTCCAGGTCTCTGGTGGTGGAGGGACTCTCTTGGCTGCTGCGGGGGGGATGCTGGTGGCACGCTGGGCTTTGCTGTCATCTCCTGGCAGGGATTTTCCGACCAGTCCCTGAACCAGGGCGGCTCGAGAGCTGTGTTCTTCTCAGCTGCCGGTCCCCAGTGGCATGTCCCCACAGGCTTGTCCTCTGTGATAGGGAGGGAATCGGGGTTTGATGGAGGGGACCCCTGCCACCTCGTGCTGCAGCAGCCCCTGGGCATCCCCCCCTCCAGCCGGGTACCAAATTTCACTGTACAAGGAGCACTGGCATTCATCTGACAACACCTTACTGGCCTGAGCTTGGCCGATGCCTTTCAGCTGAATTTCAGCTGAATATTTAGGAGAAACAAATAGAAGACTGTTAATTGAGAGGGAGAAGCAGGTTTAGCTGACATGCTGCCCAGCTGTGAGCTGCAGTACACTGATCCTTCCTTTAACGTACCACAACAGGAGTGTAATTCGGTTGTAAATTAGACGGCGTATATTGGAAATCTTGCCATTTTGTTCATCACGTTTCAGAAGGTATTTTATTTATACAAGCATCCACTCACTACCGGTACCAAAATGCTAATGGTACCTGTGCGCGCTCTGCGGGAGTTCCTGACGTAACTGCATGTCACCTCTCCCTAGCACAGGTTCAGATAACCCCAGCTGGGGGGTACACATGGATTTTCCTGCCATCTCTTTTTTCGGCCAGTCCCATGGCCAGTGGGGGCAAACGGAAAAGCCACTTTCGGGTGAAGAGGCTCGGAGGGGAGCAGGATGCAGGCGAGCACAGGCACAGTTGCCCAGGTGGGTGGTGGATCCACCGTCTTTGGAGAATTCCCAAAGTTGGCTGGTCGAGGCCCTGGAAAACCTCATCCCTCTCCAAAGCCCTTTCAGCCTCAGTTGCTGCACCTGGAGCTTGCAGGCAGTGACAACCCGGCTCCGAGCATCCCCGCTCTCACCTTACGGGATGTGAGCCCCCAGAGATGTTAAGAGCTTTCTCCTGCCAAAGCCTGGAGGAGCCAGCTCACCCCATCTTAGCTGATGGCTGCGGTAAGAAGGAGGGTAAGAAGAAGGCTTGAAAAGGTCACACTAAGGCTGCAATTTCCAAACCAGTGTGAAGGAACTGGATGCCTTAAACGCCCTCCAGTTTAAACACCGGGTCTTGGCTGTTAATGGAGGATGCTGTAAATGTAGCATTTCCTTTTACCTAATAAAGGACGATTAGAGGGAGGGACTTGTTAATAGCCAGGGAAGAGCCTTTAGTCTGTGTCAGCCTTCTTCCCCATGGGTTGCCGGTGGATGAGAGCAGCTTGTGGGCAACCTAAGGCAACGTGGCCCCAACAGCAGCAAAAGTGGAGCGAGGGAGAGGTGAAGCTGAGACAGGGAAATAACAGTTCTGAAACATCCATAGATTCCCTAGATTAATTTCCATCCTTCCCCAGCGTTTTGCTGAGCACTACAGGATTCAAGCCATTATTATTTTAAGAAGTTTTTTGGCTTATCTGCCTGCAAAAATAGTCATCACTGATAAATTGAAGGCATGGCTGTCTTATCTGGTCTGCAGCCAGAGGGGCTGGAAGCAATAGAAGAAGTGTGAACTTTCTCCTTCATCTCAGAGAACATTAACTTCAAAGCCCAGCCATAAACTTTCAGATGTAATGACTATTTGTCCAAAGGAGAAACACATCAGCTTGATCAATGACTGAAAGGTATAAAACACAGAGATTACATTTGCTAAACACTTGTGAAAAATACGTGGTTATGGTTGGGCATGTGGCGGGGGGGGGGGGGGGGGGGGCGGTGGAAATGATGACTGAATTATTTGGGCAGACAGGCCTTAGGGGCAGAGCCAAGGTTGTGGTGGGTTGCTGTAGGTCCAGCTTTGAGTGGTTTCTGCCCCCAGGGAGGCTGGGCAAGCCCCAGCGCGCTGTTGGGTGCAAACCTTCGTCACCGAGCGGGGACCTTGCGGCCCCGTTGGCAGCCGCACTGCCCCGACGCTTTTCCCAATAAACCGTGGGAGAAAACTTCTCTTTCAGCTGCTCAGGCAAAGTGTTTGAGGGACCACCAGCACTTTCTCTTGTGTCCTCGCTCGAGCTGTGTGAGCACTGACCAGAGAAAAAGCCACCCTGGGCGCAGCCGCCTTGGCCCCTGAGCATCTCTGAGCTCCAGGCTGAGCCCAGGCAACCCAGCAGTGCAAACACAGCTGGGCAGGCGCATTCAGACATTTCAGACGATTTTGGTAAGATTCCCCACATCCTTCTTTTTTTTTTTTTTAAAAAAAAAAAAAGCATTTAAAAAAAAAAATGCTTTCCATTCTTCTGTCGAAAATTCCCTGGAAAAAGAGAGTAAGGATGTATTTTTGTTTCTGTGGCTTGCATATGAGGAATCTGGAGGGAAGAAAATTTATATTATGTGACTTTTTTCCCCAGAGTAACCATTGCATGTGCCTCTCCTGAGAACATCTCTTCTCCCCTCAGCCGTTAGGGCTTGAGTGAGGAGGCCAGACCCCATCTTCTTCCTGGGCGGTGGGTTCACCGTCCTTGTCCACAGCACACAGCGCTCAGGGAGACCGCTCTGTAGGATTAATCCACTATTTGGTGGAAGCGTTTTTAAAAGAAGTAACTGGAAGGACTTGCTGCTAGGCACTGGCTCCTGCTTCCTGGGGCTCTGGGGCCGGGGGATGCAGTCCAGACCTGTGCGATTCCTGCCCGGGGACGGAGAGAAGGAAGTGCCAGAGTATGAAGAGAGATTTTGAAAGGTCTGTAACATCTTTTGCCAACATCTTTTTTGAATCAGCCCTGCGTGAACAAGTGAGAGCCCAGGAGAGCCGTGTCATCCTCGCAGGAGATCTGGGCTCACTGCGGGGGCAGCTCTGCATGGGGTGGGGGCTGGAAGGTTGCCACTGCCAAAGGAATGTCACCTTGCTTTCCGTCTGTCCTGTGTTGGCCCGTCCCCTCATCCCTCTGCGAGGCATTGAAATACCTCCCTAGGGAACCAAGGAGCAAAACTGAGCCCACCTTCCTCGGCATACATGCTTGGGTCCCCAAATCCCTAGCCCCAAAGAAAACCTCGGGCAAAAAGGCGAGAAGCAAAGGCAGAAACTCCTTTCTTTACACCAGTTTGCGTCTCCCAAAATGCGGCAGGATCAGGAGCCAGCTGGGCAGCAGGAGGCACTGGCAGGGGAGGCAGCCCCACCGCAGCGCCCTGAAGGGTGACGGCAGTGACGTGCCCCCTGACGCAGGCAGAAAGCAAGAGAAACAGGTAATCGTCTGGAAAAAAAATTAGCCGATTTAACACGTCTTGCTTCTCGAGATTTGGTACACCCTCTTGGCTCTATTCAGTGTCCCGGCCACGGGTGTCCTCTGCAGGGGGGATTTTCGGAGCGGATGGAGCTGGTGGGGTGCCCCCCGCTCCCTGGCCACGCAGGTGGTGTTGGGAGGAGAGAGTGGCTCAGCTGGAGCAGACCCTACCCGCCCCTGGACATGCTCTGACCTCCAGAAGGTGAGTTACCAAAAGTGATCTTCTCCAGGCCACCGCCTCTCCCCGCTCTGTCATCCCAAACCCAGTTACTCCCAGCGCTCTGGGGAACAAGCTGCGGGGACAGCCGCAAAGGGCTAGAGCTGGGGGTGGCGGTGGGGGCTGAGACAGCATGCTGGAAATGTAAAGCACAACCACGTGCTGCATCCATCTGGTCACCCTCCTCTTCGCAGCACATCACCTTCTGTCCCCCGGCCTCGGTCCCGGCGGAGACCTCAGGGGCAAGGACAGCTAATGGGGGGGCAGTGGCAGGGCAAGAGGGGCAACGGGAGGCAGACAAGTAATTTCTTTTAAGGGTCAGCTGGCTTTACCCAGGTAAAACCAGTGCAATGCCAGCAGATCCCACATTCAATAGATCCTCAAGGGTGTTGCTGGAGCACAGTGCTCAGCTGCCCCTGTAACGCTGCTGTTTGAGGGAGGGCAGCTGGCTGCTTGGCTCCTTTCCCCCCATAAAGCCGTACCTGCGCTTTGTAGGTGTGTTGTGTATTTAAGTCTGGTCTTTGCAAAGTGATCCACTATAGCAATCCCCTTCCCGTGCACGCAGCCCATTTTTCTACCTCCACTGGATCAGGTCCTGGACTTCAAAGCGCACGGGGAGCAGTGACCCGTTTTATTACACAGTGATAAAGCAATGGCCCTTCTCTGGTTCCGTATAAATAATAAATAGTAGTTATATTTGTAGATGGAGGCCTGCCAAAGACTTTGAGTACGAGACGTGAGATTTCCTCTGAAAAAGGAAGAAGAAAACAAGAATCCTGACAGCTTTCTATTTGGTTGTGCAGCTGCGCTGAAAAAGGTGCCCCGCAGATCAAAGGGAACCTGCTCCTGTTCTCCCCAGGTGCCGCGGCGCTTTGCCTGTTAGACCAGATATTACTTATCAGGCAGCAACGCTATGAACAGCACAAATGTGCACTTTGCTCTTCAGATGCTTTGAAAGCCAGAAGGATGCCAGGTTAGATTTAGGGAAGCACATATGGATGCGTTGCCTTCTCCAGCCTCGCGCTATTCCTTACAACCCTCTGCTGCTCTGGATGAGGACAGACAGCACGGCTGTGGACAATCACAGCTGTAGAAGCATAATTGCAATTGCTGTCTGAGAGCTGCTCGGTGCTTCTGATAACCCTTGAGGCCTGCAGCGAGTGACTACAGTACAAATGGAGAGTGTTTTGGGGCAGGGATATACTATGTGAGCAACTCTGCAGCAGGATTGGGGAAAAAAAAAAAAACAACAAAAAACCAAAACACCTCTAACCTTTCAGTGTTTACAACTCACTGAAGGAAAAGATGCTCTGAGGCACAAGCACAAGTCCAGACTGAAGCCCAGATTTCCCTACTCTGGGATTTCAGGCACTTGGAAAGCATCTCTGGGGCAAAGCCCTATACCATGGCTTACCCTAAAGGCTGAGATGCTCAGCTCTCAACCTAGTCACTGGCCAGAATCACACCACCAGTCCACTGACGACAAATCCCACCAGTTCTCTGGGTTCAAAGGGCTGCTCAACTTCTGGGGACGTAATGGGAAAGTGACAGTAGTGAAGTCTCGTGTCAGTGCTGGGAACAACTGTGTTTCAGCACAACCTCCCTCTAAACCCCATACACTGTGTAACAGATGGTACATCTGTTTCTCTTTCCAGCATGATCTCACTAATCACTTTTTAAGAATCTAGCATTCAGGGTTAATCAACATGAGCTGAATTACAGTAAAGGTCCCTACAGCAACGGAAAAATCCCATGCAACTCCCTTTCCCCAAGTTATCCTCTTGGATAGCAGGGTTTATCCTCTGCCTGAATTCTGCCCAAAGCCCTGTGATCCCTGCAAAGCCAGGGCTTCTCTCCGAAGAGCTTCTGCCTCTTCTGGGTCTTTGTCTATTTGACAAGGCAGATTTGCCAATAGCTGATTTTTCTGTTCAGCAGTCAAACATACATGATATAGGTCAACCCCGAAACCCTCACAGGAATGAAAGGGTGGATTCCCAAGGAGAACGATGTCCTCAGCTGCAAGGCTTATAAGGAAAAGCTATCGTCCACTGTAATCCACTGCCTACGACTTCATAGGCTCACAGCACATACGATGCAAGTTCAAAACCCTTCTGTTTCTCATACAGGGAAAGATTTGAAAAAAGGTTTCCTAGAAGCAGTATCACACCCAGTGTGCCAGGCAGCACCAGAGGTGCGTTGGGGCTGGAGCACAGCAAGGCAGGAGACTGGCTTAGCCTGGCTGTGCCTACGCTGCTCAGTAAAAGCAGGCCAGGGCAGCGTGGCACTGCTGGGCTCCCAGGCACGGCACCTAGAGCTCGCTCCCTGAGGAGGAAAATTGTCCTGGAAACAGCTACTTGGAATGATCCAAACCGGAGCCTCAGAGTTAGCGGAGAGTCCAGAGGAGCGTGAGCAGAAGCTCCGGGCTGGAGTCCATCCCGTCTTTGCTGGCGATGCAGACGTGGTCATCAGGAACAACTCTCCAGCCGACTCATGGGCCCTCATCCTTGACTTTCCCCATCGTGCCGGTTAACACATGCCCATGCTCTGCTCTGGAGTTGGACAAGCAGCTCCCTCCAACCCCCAAGCAGCACAGCACACGTCCCCAAACTCTGGGCATAGCTACTCCCTTTCATCATGATGCTCCTCCAGCATGGTCCTACCAGCCTTTCCATCCTCCAGCTCTTCTGAGCACTCATGCCTCAGTCCAGGGCACGCAACACCCAATGACTCTTTTACACTACGGAAACCCAACACCAGTGAGCTACAGCATCATCTTCATTATCCTGGGCATTTTGAGCTGGGATTAAAAACAAAACAAACAAACCTACAAAAATACTAGTTCTCTCTTAGGTCCATAGTCACTACGCACAGGGCCAAGCTGAGCTGGAGTCAAGTGCCATACCACGGAGCCAAGGCCAACCTACTTTTTGTGGGCTGGCCCTGAGCAGTGTGGACACAACCGCTCCCAACCATGACCTCCTGGCTCCCAGGCCAGCTCTCTGGGGCAGCCGGTTTAGCCTTATAGATATTCATGCTCTGTCTGGACCAATAGGCAGTGTCAAGAATTTATACACCATTATACCCTGAGCAGGAGGATTAGGAGAGCCCTGTTGCAGGCTGCCCCACAGCCTGTGGTTTGGCCACAGTCTTAACATGTCAGTAAAATCCTCACTCCGGCTGAGGCAGAGAGGGTGTTTCAAACCTCTCTCCCCAGTGCGACATGTCCAGACTTTCTTGTGAGATTAGCTTCAAAAAAAGTCAAACCCCTTCTCTTCAGAAATATCAAAGCAAGCTATTTCGATGTTTCTAATTTTGTAGGTTAAATCTGATTAATGGCTTGCACACCACTTTGCGGGTAGTTTTGGTCAACCAGAAATTGCGCTTTTCAGCGAATAAGCTGTTCTTCAGAAATCATTGGCACTACTTGGGCCCCCCTTCCCACTGCCACAGGAGAGGGCAGGGACCTTGTAGGTGATGCTCAGCGTACGGATCAGCTCTGCTCTGGCTCTAAAATCGTCACCAGCTGGTCTCACCTTCTGCCAACTCTTCTGCTTGGAGACACTGAGGACCTTCAGTACGCTCCATCTCTCGCTGTGGGCAGCTTCTTCCCCGGCTGCACCTTTCCCGCTGCGGTCAGAACGGCCGTGTAAAGATTTCGTTACCTAATTTAATTTCCATATTGAGAATTTTTAGCTACTATCATCGGTGTTTCTATGTCTTTCCTTTCAGGACATAGATCTTTATGATCCCACCAGGTTATACTATTTATTGTCTGTGATATTTTAAATGCCTTCTTAGGGACAGGTATAAACATGGTAATGATAATTTTTGATATCAGGACACAGCAATGGGCTTCCATGGATGGCTTAGCTGAGAATGGCCACACGTCCTCTAAGGACGTGCTACTTGGCCCTGATTTT
The DNA here is from genome assembly GCF_018691265.1 of Tyto alba. Classification (NCBI taxonomy): domain Eukaryota; kingdom Metazoa; phylum Chordata; class Aves; order Strigiformes; family Tytonidae; genus Tyto; species Tyto alba. The sequence goes on along the minus strand of NW_024881282.1, from coordinate 23,707,910 downwards.
TTGCCGCCTCCATCTCTGTACACACCAGCATCAGTCAGGAGGTCTCGCAAAGCCCACCGGAGCCATTACAGGCCATTAAAGCGGTGGCCTTGGCACTTGTAGGGCTAGCACTGCCTGCAGGGTGTGAAAGCCATGCGTTCCCAGTTGTGTTCCTTTTAAAGCTGATGCAAGTGGAATTTCACAGCACGCCGCTGGCAGCGGCGGCCAGCAGACACGACAGTATCCAGGCTCCGCTTCAAGATCTCCAAGAAGCCTCTGGGGATGGCGGGGGGCTCTCAGAACCCTTTGGGGACACCTGAACGCTGCTGTGGTTGGGGATGCTGCAGCCTCCAATGGGGTTTGGTGAGCTCCTGTGGTGCCAGCGGCCTCGGCCCAGGTTGGATTCCTGAAGGAGGGTGCAGTGCCACAAAGTTGGGGCTGAGGGACACTGTGAACCTCTCGCCAGGGTCAGGGAAATGCTCAGCTGCCCCAGACCCCCAGCAGCACTGGGAGGAGGTGGCGAGTGGCAGCAGTGGGAGAGACTCAGCTGACACAGCCCAGCATCTAAGGATTTTTGCTGCTTGCTGGGGCTCTGGTTCTGCTTTTCCACGAGGCCACCAATGAAGTGGCCACGGGAGACTGGGATCGCATCAAGCATGGCTACGTTTCTCTGGGGGTGAGGGCCAAGGGTGTGAGGTTCCTGCTGTTTTCCTCCTCAGTCCTGCTGTTGATGGGGAAGGGCTTCAGGAGGAGTCGATGGATCCTGTGGTGCAACTACTGGTTGTGCAGCTACTGTTGACAACAAGGATTTGATTTTTATGACTGTGGGACCCTCTTTGAGGATTGAGGACTGCTGGGAAGGGATGAGAACCACCTCACCAAATGGGATAAAAGTGGGCCAGCAGGCTGGACAACCTGCCGGGAAATAACTTCAACATAGGAACAACGGGGGAGGGAATTGGCAACCCACCATCAAGTAAGGAAGAGCTGGACCAAGTTGGCAAGGAAAGGATTCAGTGTGATGTGGACAGGAGACACATCACAGTCAACAAAACAGGGCTGAAGGGGTCAAACCACAAGAGTATGCATATAGATGAGGAAGTACCTATCAGAGAACTTTATGGTGGAAGCTCTCATACCTCTTCTGGGAAATCAGCATGACTGGGTGCCTCTCTGAAGTGCCTGTACACTAACGCACATGGCATGGGAAACAAACAGGAGAAATTAGAGATCCGTGTGCCACTGCATGGTTACAATCTCATTGCAACCATGAGTTGTGGTGGAATAGCTCACTGCTGTGGATGCTGCAAGGGATGGATACAGGCTCTACAAGAAGGATAGGCTGGGAAGAAAAAGAGGGGGATTCTCTTGGTTTGAGGGAACAGTGGGAATGCATAGAGTTCTGTCTTGGATGGATGAGGAGCCAGCTGAGAGTTTATGGGCCAGGATAAGTGGGCAGACAAACATGGGTGACATTGTTGTGGAAGTCTGCTGTGGACCCCCTGATCAGGAAGAAGTAGTTGAGGCCTTCTTGAGGCGGGTGGCGGAAGCCTGATGTTTGCAGGCCAAGGAGGATATCAGTGACTTCAGCCACCCCAATATCTGCTGGAAGGGCAACACACCAAGGCACAAGCAATCCAGGAGGTCTCTGGAGTACGTTGATGATAACTTGCTGTTGGAGGTGATTGAAGAGACAACAAGAGGAGACAATCTGCTGGACCTCAGAATCACAAACAAGGAAGAAATGGTCAGGAATGTGAAGGCTGAGGTGGCCTTGGCTGCAGTGACCATGAGACTGTGGAGTTCGGGATCCTGAGAGGAGGGAGCATGGCAAAGAGCAGGACCACAGCCCTGGATTTCAGGAGACCAGACTCTAACCTCTTCTGATTGTTGCTTCTAAGAATCCCAGGAGATAAATTCCTGGAAAGAAGAAAGGTCCAGGGATGTTGGTTGATGTTCAGGGATCCCCTTCTACAAGGTCAGGTACGGTCTATGCCTTGATTCAGGACATTGAACAAAGGTGGCAGGAGGCCTGCATGGATGAACAAGGAGGTCCTGGCAAAACTCAACCACACAAAACCACACAAGGGTGGAAACAGAGTCAAGTAACCCTAGGAATAATATAAAGACACTGTTGGAATGTGCAGGGATGGGGTGAGGATAGCCAAAGCCCACTTGGAGTTGAATCTGGTGAGGGACATGAAGGGTCTTCTATAGCTAGAAAATGTGGGCCTGCTGCTGGATGGGGAAGAGGGAATCTGGTCATGCAGGACATGCAGAAGTCTCAGGTAGTGAAGTCAAGAAGGTGAGTGGGAGATGTCATCATGTTTTTATGCAGGGAAATCCATGCTTAACCAATTACATAGCCTTCTATGATGAGATGACTGGCTTAGTGGACGAGGGAACAGCAGTGGATGTTGTTTATTTCAACTTTAGCAAGGCTTTTGACACTATCTCCCCTGACATCTGCATAAGGAAAATGATGAAGTATGGGCTAGATATGTGGAAAGTGAGGTGGATGGAAAACTGGCTGAATTGTCAGGCTCAAAGGGTGGTGATGAGTGGCATGAAGTCCAGCTGGAGGCCAGGCACTAGAGGACAACCCCAGAGTCAACAATGGGTCCAATACTGTTTAACATCCTCATTAATGACCTGGATAATGAGACAGACTGCAACCGTAGCAAGTTTGCAGAGGAGGAAGGAAGTGGGGGGGGGGGGGTGTTGATGCACCAGTTGCTTGTGCCACCGTTCAGGGGGACCTCAGCTGGCTGTAGAAATGGGATGACAGCAATCTCATCAAGTTCAATGAAGGGAAAAGTCCTGCCCCTCAGAAGGAATAAACTCATGCACGGGTCCACACTGGGAGCTGACTGGGCTGACAAGCAGCTTTGCAGAGATGACCTGGGGCTCCTGATGGACAAGCTGGCCATGAGCCAACAATATGTCCTTGTAAAGCTGGCCAGCAGCCTCCTCGGCTGCATTAGGAAGAGTGTCACTAGCAGGTCAAGGGAGGTTATCCCTCCCATCTGCTCATCACTAGTGAGATGCATCTGGGGTGCTGTGTCCAGGTCTGAGCTCACCAGTACAACAGACACCTGGACATACTGGAGTGAGTCCCTCAGCGATTAAATGCCTGGGGCAACTGACATGAGGAAAAGCTCAGAGAACTGGGGTTGTTGACCCCTGGGAAAGGAAGGCCCGGGGAGGATATTAACAGTGTGTTTAAATACCTGATTTGGGGAGAGAGTAAAAAAGATGGAGCTAGGGTCTTCTCAGTGGTGCCCAGTGACATGACAAAAGACAATGAGCACAAGCTGAAATACTTTTTTACTGTGAGGGTGGCTGATCAGCAGAAAAGGTTGCCCAGAGAGGTTGTGAAGTCTTCCTTCCTTGGCAGTAATCAAAACCTCCCTAGACTCAACCCCGGTCAGCCTGCTTTGGCTGACCCTGCTTGAGCAGGGGCTTGGCCGAGGTGATCTCCAGAGGTCCCTTCCAACCTCAACCATGCTGTGATTCCGTGAGATTCATTTAAATCTCCAGCGTAAAGCACAGTTATTTTCAAGTATTCCATCAGTTCTCACCTCAGTACAGGAAATTTGGACTTCAAGCCCAACAGCACATTTAACCTTTACTAAACCTGTGGGGTCGGAGTTCCAGGAGAGCTTTAACAACGCAACAAGCCAAGGAAGTACAAAACGTGCCATGCCAGCCAGATGTTTCTACTGCAACAACCATATGATCAGAAGTTTCTCAAATAAAACCATTTGCTGTCAGGACAGAGTGGAGCCAAGTCAGTGTGATTCAAGTTTTTAGAGTCAATTTTGTAAAATGTCAGAAGGAGTTACTTAGTGCCACCCAGTGTTGGCAGCTAGAAAAAGGAAGGTTAAATATGGTTACAACTGGGTGTAGCCTAGTGAAACAGGAAAAAAAAAAAAAAAAAATCCCTGCTCTTGCTTTCTGTATCAAGGGGTGAGTAATTCCAAAGAAGCTGTGCAGCACTGAGGTCCAGGAGATAGCTGTTCTGCAGCCAAAATGTGGTTTAGTTGTCTTGTTAAAAAAAAAAATAAAATAAAATAAAATCTTTCACCTTTTATGTTCACTTTTCAAAGCAGGCAATCAGTTTGAGATGTAGATGGCCCCTTTTGCCACAAGACTCACTCCTCTAGTCTGGCATCAGTCTAGAGAGAAATTTGTGCTGATTTTTCTGGTTAGATGTTCAGGAATTTAGATAAGAGACAACTACATAACAGGTGTCTCTTTCCTAGGATGAATATAGTTAAAACATTGCCTTTTTCCACCTTTTTCTCAGATGCTGCACATGACCTGCTTTTTCCTTGAAGTCTTCTAAATTATACAGGATCTCACATATAACAGACATGGAAATAAATACTCTCCCGGTTATGATCTTTGGATGACTGAATAATTGCACTTAGGCTTTTGTCCTTCAAAGGATTATATAAAGCCGGTTAAGTGTCACAGTCCCATTTAACAGACACGGAAAGTGAGGTGCTGAGCAGGCACTGTCCTCCCCATCACAGCAGAGAGCTGGGTCCTGGCCAGGAGGGGATGGAAGGGACCTGGAGAACTCAAGTGGGATAGAGAAGAACGGGAAAGGAAAGCACTGAGATGCCTCCAACCCACCAGATGTTGGGGGTCAAAGGGGTCCCAGGGTTGTGGTTTCACCTAGAGCGGCCACGGCAGAGAAACCCTCCTAGCATTTTGGGCTCCTTTACTCTGCCCTGAAGGATTCTTGTTGCCCAGATGAAAAAAAAAAAAAAAAAGAAAAGAAAGACAGCAGCGGTTTGAGCAGTTCTCTGGCATTTATTTCAGAGCCTAGAAGACAGAGGTCCAAAGAAAGACTGACACAGGAGTTTATCTCAGATTGACAGAACAAAAAAAAAAAACAACACAAAGTGAAGGGTGGTTGCCCTCTGAAGCAACCTCACTTCCATGAGGTGCCACGCTGGTTATCCATGTTTCTGGGCGGGAGAGCTCTCTCCTGATATTTTTGCTTTTTTTCTCCCACCCGTGGAGCCATCTCCCAGTCACACAGCCAATTCCTTGGATTTGTGCCTGCTGACAACAAGCTTCTTTTCTCACTTACCTTTCACCGAGTGCTGGGAAAGAGGCCAGGCAGTGCGGCCGCAGGTCACGTGCTGAAAACTCCTCTTCTGGGGCCAACACACTCGGGGTGGTTTTTCTTTCCCTGCCAGTCCCACGAGGTTCCTGGAGGACCTGGGAGCTGGGCTGGCTCGGCTGGCTCCCGTAGGAAGACCTCCATGGTCATTAATTACATCTGCATGTTTCACTAGCACCCCACACGTCCTAGGTGCTCTCCCACAGAGCTCACAGTTTAAAACCCAAGGCGGAAAATCACTAATTCCTGTGACGACTGCTCAGCCTATGCCTCAGGAATTCATGAAAAAGAGAATTTTCCCGAAGAGGGGGCCACAGGACACAGTGAACGCAGAAAGAATTGGGTGGAGGAAGGAGACCAGACAAATACAGCGTTCATGGAAAAAATATATCCGTGTGTATCCCCCTAGTAAGGAAGGTTTACAATGAGAGACAGTCCCTGCTCCAGAGGTTTTACAGTCGCAGAGACGAGGATGAAATAGCAGGAAGGGGAAAGGCAGAAGTAGGGGACCGGGGAGTCCCTGCGTTACACAGAGCAATTCTGCTCAGTTTGCAGGTCCGAGGCTTTTTTAAGCCTATAAATAAACTGGGGACGTTAATGATGCCATTAATCTCCGCTGGCTGCCGTCCCAGCTATTTTCAGTGGCGAGGTTACCTTGCCTCTCCCAGCAAAAGTAGGTCTCGAGGGGAGGGAGGGTCGGGCAAGCGGCGGGGACGGATGCTGAGTGCCCGGGGCCGGGGAGCCACCACCCTCAGAGGGAGGACATTGCCACCGTCCTTGGCAGCGTACCAGGAGGAGGTGTCCCAAGCGCCAGCCCTCCTGGCTCCCAGCCTGGAGGGAAACACACAAAACCAGTTGTCAGGTAATAAATGACGGGAAAAATTAGAGTGCTGCCAGCTGCAGAGGGAAGCGCATGACTGCTCCTGCCTGCAGCAACCCCCCCCCCCCCCCCCCCGGTGGAGACCCCTTCTTCATCCCCTGCAAGGAGATAGCCCCGATGGAGACCCTCTGCTCTTCTGGACCCCCCCAGGGAGCCTGCTTTTTCAAAGACAGAAAGTGGCAGGGCTCAAAAGTACGGGAGAGGGGACCTCAGAAAGGAACAGGCCAGGGGTTCCCAGCCTAGGGCAGGGAGTGGCTGGGGTGCAGGTCCCTGGGGAGAGCAAGGTCTGCCCTGAGAGAGTGTCCTGCCCATCACTCACACCAATAGGCAGTGCTTCCCTCATAGGCAGAGAGAGAGAAAAGGCCCCTTTCCACCCAGGGGGAGCAGGAATGTCATAAACTCAGGCAGTAAAAGGTGCTTTTCCTCCTTCCCGCAAACACCAAAAGAAAGAAAAAAAAAACAAACCACAAAACAATAAGGAGGTGGGTACCCATTGCTCTTCCATTCTTACACAAAGCCAATCTGAGGTGGGTCAATATAGAGGTGCTCCAACGCAACCTTGCGTTGTCATGTGTGGTGTGACACGAGAAAAGCTCTGTCTCTGCTCTTTGCTAAGGTCTCGCTATGGGATCCTGTGAGGAGAGAAACCCCAGGACCACATCTGCCAGGGACAAGAGCGGCCCAACATCTGCCCTCAGTGCTCACACTGCCCCCCAGAGCTGGTTTGGCCGTAGACGGGATGGTCCTGAGGTTCATCATATAAGTATACCATGCTTTTGTTTATTTCTGTTACAGTATGCCAGGAAAACTGAGCTCCTAAAAGAAAATGAAGTTCATGCTTACTGGAAATAGGTGGCTTTGAAAACCAAGTCTGCACACTGCTTTCCTCTGACCTGCCTGCTCAGATATCCAAGACGGGTCAGATACTACCACACGTGGTTAGAGAAAGGAATGTTCCTGCACCATCAGATAATAATGCTGGCCAAGCTTTTCTTTTATCTTCTGCAACAAGCTCAAGAAGTTGAGACATTCACTAAATAATATCACAGAAGAGTTGTTCACACTCTGGTCCCAGATGACATTTGGCTGCTGTAGCTATTAGGATTTATTCTCCTGGAGCATTCAGCGGCACAGGACTCAATTTCCCTCTCTTCTCAGAATACACCCACTGTTTTTTGTTCTTTGTGTTGCTTAGCGTTGTTTCCCAAATTCTTAATACCTATAGTGGTCTGGATGACACTTCCTTATAACGTATCAACTAGGAAAAATTAAGAAATATTTGGATGTTTTTCTTACCTTAACAATGACATTTTGGGGCCAATGTCAGCAATTTCTCTGTCCAGCCCTCTTGACCTGGTTTGCAGTTCACAAGCTATGAGATCTGCTCTCCCTCAGGAACTGCTATGAAATGTGTTTAATTTCCTTGGGTTTTGCTCTTTTGCCTCAATTATATCCAGTGACCAATCTGAAAGCACTGTTACTGCTACAGCTTCTGTGCCGCAACTGCTGTCTACCCTCTTTTAGGGGTCATGCAGAATATGACCAGGTGGAAGTCTCTGGAGGCCTGGGCAGCATGTGCATGGCATAAGGAGGCAAGGTTTGGTGCCCTGTATAGATGCTTTGGCAAGCAGAGCCACGACTGGATCCCACACTGTGCATTGGGTCTGTGAAGGGGAGCGATGGACTCAACATGTTGATGGCAAGATCTGAGACACCAGCCCCAGCGATGCCCTACCATACAGTGGAGAGGAAGTTTTTCTCACCTTAATGAGCCTACAGAGTGTTAAGCCGTTTTTGCAACGCTTTTGCAAAGGCTCCTTTCTGTTCCCTGCTGTCCGTAACTGGAACGCTGGGGAGCCCGTGAGCCCCACCACTCACCCAGGACACTGCCGTTTTGGATGCGCAGCAGGGAGCAGGCACTGCAACAATTCTTTGGCTCCACGGAGGTGCCTGTTAGTCACATCTCCAGCAGCTTTGGCAGACTTGGTGCAGTTATTATTAACGCCTAATCGCTACTTGCCGACTTTGCTGGGTGGTTGCCAGGATGGGAATTTTCTTTATCAATGGAATTTCATCAGTTGGGTTTGCTTGCCATGCACGAGTTTGTCACATTTAGAGATACAGCCATCCAAATCCTATTGGTATAAACTGGAGCAACATCAATCTCAGTAAGGAAGTGCTGAAAAAAGCCCCGCAAAATCCTGGTTTTACTCCTGGTATTCTGTGTCTGGAGAAACTGCACGTCCAATAAGAAACCACCTTGCAATTGCAATCTGGCACAAGACGCACAGCGATACTCCAGAAAGACTTAATGCTCATCTTGACAAAGTAATCAACTTGTCAAGCAAAGGAAGTCATCGTGGCCAGCGTGGTGACGGAAGGTAACTAATACTCTCCATCTGCAGCATCAGGCAATTAAGGGTTTAAAATATTACAAGAGAGGAGAACTGAAATGTTAGAGAAGAAAACATATATACAGGAGTGGAGACATTAGCAACATGCAAGGGCCAGAAAAATGGGAAAAAAATGCCAGAAATGTTTCATATTCAAATGAATAACAGCCTTAAATGAAGTGGTTAAGGCTTGTTGCATATGGTAAAAATACAGGCTAAGCCAAGCAAATGGTCTCAGGCTAGTAGCACAGAAGAAATTATCTCCCTAGAGCAAAAAGGCATCTGTTCATTTATCTTGGTTATGAAAATGTCCTTGTCAGATGTTAGCAATGCTGAGCTCTCTCTGGGTAGGTCACTTACCTCTTCCCAGCTCCAGAGGAGACTGGTAAGCCACTGTCCCCAGTACACAATGCATCTACCCATCCCGAGCAGTCACCGGCGCTCCTCCCAGGAGCGCTCAGCTCTCCGAGCAGCCGCAGAAGGCACAGCCCTCCCTACGCCGGGAAAATCCTGCTACAGAAAAACGTGGCTGCTAGTAGTAGTGACACTGGAAGGGATCCCTGCACTCTCCTCAAGCCTCGCCTGCACAGAATCACTCTGCAGGGACAGGGTTACTTAAAAAATGACTTTGCTGGCAATATCAGCTAAAATAATTCCTTCCTGCTGACCTCGCTGCTCACTTACTCCAGACCATGGCTCCCGCCCGTTCAGCCCTTCCCGGCACCAGGAGGGGAGTGTTGAGGTCCAGGGCCCAGAACAGACCAGTCTGAAATAAAATCCAGCAAAGACTTGTTGCTGCTTAGAAAAAAAAAAAGTACCAAACAAAGAAAAACCCTAACTTCAGGAGTTCTCTGCTCAGCACACCGACGGAGAGGTGATGCACTGCAGCTCAGAGTTAAGAGGGAACAGCCAGGGCAGGGCTGGGCATTGCTGCCAAAGGTTAGCCTCAAGCTACGGCCAGTGCTTCCACATTTCCAAAAGGAGGGAAAGAAGGGTGACAGTGTCTCAGGCGGGCAATAGCTGGAGCGAGGCAGGAGAGCTGAGCCCTGCACCAAGGCTTAAGGGAACCGATGCACGCAACCACTGACTGACAGCACTGGCATCTCCAGGAAGGCCCGAGGACCCACACCTGATCTGCACATTTCAGAGACCAACAAAAGCAGCGATTCATCACATCCGTCACAGAAACATGAAATTCTCTCTTGTTGACAATTAACTCTTAGGTTTGCCTAGGAAAACGGGTCCTGGTACCTTTCCTCCAGGAGGCTTGGGTACACAGCAGTGGGAGCTCCGTTGTTGCCTTCTGTAGGACCAAGATGATGCCGTCCTGGCCAGGCAAGAGAATGAAGTTGCTCCCCTGGTCCTAAGTGACCACTGAACAGACTACAGGATTCAAGAACACTGGAAATGACCTCCAGCTACATAAAACTGGCATTTCAGTGTGCCCCTGAAGCAGCAGAGCCTCCTGCTGCTGCCGGTCTGAACAGACCGCTGTAGCTGGTTTGGGTTTCTCAGTGTACTGGAGGAGACATTAGACAGTTGTGAGATTCAGTCTCTAATTAAGTCCCTGCAGTGGCAAGATCGCTTCCTTTATAATCACCCAGTGGAAACTGGTACTTTATCCTCTGTACTCAAATTTTTATTTCTTTTACTCTCATTTTCTCTCCAAAGTCTGGAGTCTCCCATTCCACTGGATGACAGCTGCAAAAGCCTTTGACATTCACTTTAAGGACGTTTCTTTTCAGCTGCTTCACATTTCCTTTTGACAAGCTCTTCTAGCAATATTTACCGCAACTAATGAATTAACTCGTGGCTGGACCACTCGCTAGTCTTTTCAGTTCGGCGTTGGTTTAAATCTTGATTAGCTGGCTTGATTTTTACATCTCATAGAACTGCCAAGCCCAAGCCGTCCTGTCACACACGGTGATCCAGAGATGGTTCCTGGTTACGCAGAGCAGCAGCCCTGGGCAGTACACAGGCATCAGGCATTCGGGGGCACCCCGCTTCTCCAGCATGTAGCAAACTGGTGTATTATCCAGAGGAAGAAGTTCAGCTCACAGGGAACATTATTTGGATAGCTGGAAAAGAAAGAGTCTTACTAATTTAAGTGTATGTGAAAAATGATGCAATGCAGCACGCACCACATTTCACAAACATCTTGCACAAGTGATATTACACAAATGCACCTTTCTCCACATTTTTTGCAGATCCTCTTTTCTGTTTCTAGCTTCTCAGCACATCCTCAGCAATGAACAGCAGTCCAGAGTTTCAAATTAGGATCCTTATTTGAGTTCCTACATATAATTAGTCTGATTTGTATAGATTCTGTCCTCTCAAGTCCCAAGATACTGACAGGGTTTGCAGGTGTTCAACCGCTGAGACAGTCAGGTCATTTTTATTTTGGCAACTAATTGTGGGCGTAGCCACCTGATTTTCAGCAATTTGGCTTTCAATTCTAAAATTTTGTTCTGAAGGTAAGCAGAAAACTGGCATTTGTAGCCCAGAGCCTGGGAACACACCAGTCCTTTAGTTGCTTAAGTTCAGGACGAAAAGCCAACACACATGGAGGCTCTTCACTTGTCAGAAGACTCACAACAAAACAGGAAGTTATTAATATCAGAGGCTGAACTGACTTGAGAGTCAAACAATATCAAACAGAAGGTGTCTCCTCTTTTTCCTGTTTATCTCTTGCTATTTTAGAAGCCAGGAGAGACAAAAAGTCAAAGAGTTTCTCAACTGGTGCTATAAGGCAGTGAAATCAAACCGGCAGACTGTACATCATCCCAGTAAAGATACGGCTTGTCTCTCCTCAGGACTTTAAAGCTTTTGCTGCCGTTTTAAACAAGTAGGCAACCTACTTTGAAATGATGGGGTGGAACATGACAAAATAATGCAGTGCAATGGCATGCAGGAATTTAGGCATATTGAACAATAAATGAAACTATGGGGCTGGTAATAGGCTGGCTTGGTATAATTAGGAAAACACTGGAACTAAAGATCTTTCTCCTGAGAAAGTGTCACTTGATTTTTAATTAACACAGGCCATTAGGACTACAGTTCCACGTCGTGTCTGCGTGATGGTTTATCAAAGCACAGTCAAATTACTGGCAGGGTCCTGGGAGGAAGTTCTAGGGTAAAGGAAAAATGCTGTATATGCTGGCTTACCACGACACAGTATAGAAATGAGCAAAACTTGCTGGGCTCATGGCAAAGCCCCATCACATCAGCGCAGCACACGCCAGAGAGCACTTCGCTGCTGCTGAACACAGTATTTTCTTTCAGACAAGGACAATTTGAAAAATTGCTTTTTCTGAAAGGGAACTGGACACAGTCCCTTCTTGAAAGGTGAGACTGAGCAGGAAACCCTGCGCTGGGAGCAGCTGGCGGGGGCAGAAACAGAGAGCCAGCCTGCCGGGATACAGGCTCGTCGGCTGCTAGAGCTCTTCGGTGTTTCATCAGCCACCGTGGAGGCAATGGGGCCAGGGAGCTGCCTTCCTGGCCCCCAGCTTCTCAGAGCATTTCACAGATGACCCATGTCAGTCCCAGGAAAACTGGCACTGGACAGGAAATTAAAGGCAAACCCTAGACTATTTATTCGTTTCAACTTAAAGTTGGGCAGGTGACACTTTGTAGTGTAACCTGGCTTTTCTTTAAAAAACAAACCACAAAATGCTTAACGTTGGCAGTAGATATATCAGGTCTCTTGGAAAGGTTTTCATTCTGCTGGGGAAGCAGGAGATGTGAGGACTCATTTGCTGGGCTCTTTTTCAGTTATTTGGAGGTTTGGGTCTGTTTCTTTTTTCCCATCCTATCTTGCTGAGCCACTCAAAGCCATGTGAAATAAATTCCTAGAAGCGAATCACTCCCACAGAGCCCTATGCCTCTCAATTCATGCCAGAAAAACACTGTTTGTAGCTGCAGAAGACAAAAAAAAAAAAAAAAAAAAAAAAAAAAGAGAGATGCTTCTTCTTTTCTGTCCTTGAGAAAGCTTCAGCTGCAAATGCAAGGCAAGAGTCACACTGTTTTCTTTCCACGAGGGTTGCAGATGCCAAACAAAAACATCACGGATTTCATCGCTACCTCAAGGAAATCTGCTGTAAATGACTTGCAGGGCCTGGCACCTCTGACAAGATTTGTTACCTACAGCACTGATGGAAGCAGCATGTTTCTCCCAGGAAGGCACGGCAGTCAGCTGTCCCCCAGAATGGCATCTTTTCTCCCACTCAGGCCACTTTGGGGGGTGTTGGGTAAAGAGGGGCACGGCAAGCAGCTGCCTGGGTCCTAGGCAGGCACTTTTGTCATCATTGCTACAGTCCTTACTAGACTCTTTCATCATCCCAAGCTTCATCCCTACAAGGGAAGAAAAAAAAATGTTCTCTCTTAACAAGAGGGCACAGGAGCACAGGCAAAACCAAACGGCTGGCCCCACTGGCTGGCAGATGCAATTTCATGTTACAGCTGAGTCAAACAGCTTCTTGCTGCAGATGAGGACGGGCTCCTCTCTGGCTCTGATCCCGTGCTCCCACTCCTGCCTTTGCCACTTTGCTGACTCCACTCTGAGGACACTGTTTCAGGGATCTAAACCAAAGAAAATTAACTCTGCAAACCAACTAAACTAAGTCTCCTGAGTCCCGTGGTAATATCTTAGCCGCTGGATCTCCTTTCTTGCAAGTAGGGAAAAGAAAAAAGGTAAGGAGAGGGCAAAGACAGCACCTTTGAAGGCTTGCATCCACAAGGATCTTATACTCTTTTTTTTTTTTTTTCTTTTTCTTTTTTTTTTTTTTTTTTTTCCCTTTCTCTCTCCAGCTATCACTCCAGCAAGCTCCTGTTTTGCACCGCAGTGCTCCTCAGAGGCCAAGCCCGTTGAGGACCCAAGCTGTTCCCCAGCTCCTGGCTCAGCACACGCCAATCTCTCCCGCACATGGTGAGCACGCAGCAGAAGGAAGGAATAACCACTCATCTCAGCCTCACCCAGGCACCAAACGGGATGCAGGAACTGGGATGCACGTCCCTCTTGCAATATACCCTGCGGCCAGCCCTAGCCAGCCACCTCTTGCTGCAAAGGGTCTGTAAATCCCAGGATTTACCCGCCTGCACGGTCCTAGCAAGTATCCCAGCGATGGGTGGCTCCTGCCTGAGCTCATGGATGAGGAGGAGGAAGAAGGGAGTAAGAACAGTTTCAGATTAAGTGGAATTAAGCAAGGCAAAAAAAGTGGTCACTAGGAAAAGAAAATGAATGATATAAAAATAGATATGAATAGTTTTCATGTTTTAAGCAAGAAATGCAAGAGACAGGTGAAATGAGGCAGAGTGGAGGGAAAGCATTCTGCAGAATGAATTAGAGAGATTTACAGCAGAACATTAGTTCCCTGTGTAGATCAGGTCAAACATTGCTTTGCATTTTAAAGTCAGATGCCCTGAGTGCTCTGATGGACTCCCTTTGCTGTCCAGAGCGTACAGTCAAAAGGTAATGCAGAGTGAAACTCTTCAGGGCCTGATATGGCAATCTCTCCTACCATCCCTGAATGCCTCACAGGCTCTGAAGTATTATTCTCATATGCCTTGGGGTTATGGAAGCGCTGTTTTCCCTTGGAGAACGAGGGGCAAAAGGCAGAGGGAATGGGAGCATCTTACCCAAGGGAGTCACTGGCAGGGCAGAAACCTGGACACAGATCATCTAAGTCCCAAGGTACCACCTGAACTTCCCGACACACCCTCCTCTCCCCCAAAACGTGAGAAAAGAAGAAAGAAAACCAAAGCCATACCGCAGTGGTTTGAGTCGTTTGAGAGTCCTGGCTGCAACCTCCCACACAGCAATCACCGCACAATCCTGGCTGGTTTCACCACTACCATCTTACCTTTCCCCTCTCAGGTTTTCGGTTGCATCTTGACAGAAATTGGGAGCTGCCTGAGGCAGAGGCTGTTTAACCTTCCCCATTGCTTTGCGTGTGGCATGCAGTATCATGGGGTATCTCGCAGGTTTTGACTCTGAATCGAGTTTTTGACTCTGAGAGTTAAATTATTTAATGCCACTTCTGTCTGCCTTATAAAGCCTTTTCATCCCTGTGATCAGCTAGGAGAAGCAATACACATGAGCAAGAGCCATCCACGCACGCTGCTCGGGTTTTACTATCCCTGTTCATTTTGAGATTTTTGATAGTAGGGAGGTTATTTAGGTTGCAGGCAATAGCTCTTGAGGGTGACGCGAATCTGGCTCGTGAGTCAAAACAAGCCTAAAAGACCTGCACACAGCAGAGATTGCTTTATAGGAATGAGGCCCGGCAAATTTATGAAAACTGACGCCCAAAGTACTGATGTGAAGGATTTACGTGATAGAGATGTGAGTATGTGTTCCTGTTCCCCTACTGACTATTCCTATGTATCTCCTCTCTCCCTGCCCTTCAAGGCTTTGCTCTGAATATAGTGGTGTATACTATTCCCGAGGAGTCTTGGGAGAGAATTTAGAGGGTAAAGATTTGCTTCAAAGCAGATCTTCAAACATCTGTTTGTACTTATGGCACAAATATTTAGCACACTACAGCACAGAGCTGCCTGTAGCTTCAAGGCAAACGCAAATGCTAAGCGGTATTAAACACTCATAAACATAAACAACATAGCCTGGAGCAGCTTATCGGTTAGGTGGTGATGGGTGGGGAAAGATGCGTTGTGTATTTAAGGCCCAGTCTTTTTCCCGCCGATTTTTTCCGTGTTAGTAATGAGCCAGGGAGAGAAAAACTCTCATGCGTTTTAGCCTGGCGATATTGCTGAGGTCAGCCAGTCCCGAATCCCCCCTGCAGTGGCTCCTGCTTGCCGCTGCACCAGGGTGCAAGGGCAGCCTCTGGCTAGCCACCCTCCGAGTCAGGAGAGGGAGGAGGCGACGGCTAACGGCAGCTCCACATCTCGCAGCAGTGCCACCTGCCACAGCGGGCTACGCCTGTGGCGGAGTGGAGAGTACAGCTGAAGGGCAAGGGGCAACCTCCCTGGTATCAGAGGCCTTACTAATTGGCCATACAGAAGCATCAGAGGGAGCCCCTAGCCTCAGGAGACCTTTTGGTTGGAAAACAGATGAGCAGATGAAGACATTATAACCTGCTGCTGCTTGACACCGCTCTGCCACCAAAGGCTAGTGTGGAGCTGAGACACCCGAAGGACGCTGGTACCTTTGTCTGAGAGAGAGGTATGATTAAACTGATAGAAGCTGGTGGTGTTTCAGTCCCCCATACTCCTTCTAGGTGAATGAGGAGATCATTTGGCTGGTTGAAGTCTCCGAATCGTCTCCTATTAGGATCAGACAACCGCCACTTCTGGTGCAAAGAGGGGACAGAAGCATGGGGCAGAAGCTGGAAGGACCTGAAGCATGGCAGCAGTGCTGGTCTTGATGGGCATAAACCATTATGGACGATATCTCAGTATCTCTAGTTCCCAGTCTTCTATCTAGTCTAATCCCATCTCCTTGGAGATTTCAACTCAAATGCCATTTGCGGCAGCCCTGCCCTGGACATATGCTGTCTTCTGCCAACTCCGCTGCAGGGATAGCAATCTGTGCCAGCAGAGAAGGAATAAACAGCTGGGTGGGTCACCTCTTCACTCACCTCACCATCATTCACTAGAGCTCATTTGTCAGAACCCTAAATCACAACACAAACACTAAAAATCAGTCCAAAATGGATATGCCTAGACCACAAAACCTGCAAATTCTCTGAAAACGTGCAGTCTAGCCCAATAAATAGCGTCTTCCCCAGGAGAGCCAATTTTGGTTCTCCAAGCAGAACAGCATCAACAAGAAAAGTACTTTAACACCAATATTTTTGGCAGTATGAAAACATCCCTGTATATTACAAGGCACTTGTAATACGGGCAGAGGTTTTCCAATGTAGATCCACATTCACTTCTGCGTTTCTGGACATGAGGAGGGCTTTTCAGTCATGTTGAGCTAATGCGACTGAGCCAACAGGAATTAAAGCTATGCCCTCTTCTGCCTGTTGAGACATGGTGAAAGAAAGCAGCCACCTTAAATCAAAGGGTCGAGGTTCAGGGAGGTGCTCCAGCTAGAAATCAGAAGGCAGTTTATAGATACTTTGATAACTTGAGCTTTTATCATTCCACAGGCCCCCAAGATCAGTTGGTGAGGGCTGAGTGAGTTTCCTCATATGGTGTTTGAAGGCAAAGTCAATCTACATTTGCTTCCCAACAGGCAAGCCCAGGCAGCTAGAGCATGTTATAAAAAGAGGAGATTAAATGCAAGTTTTGCAGTGCTACTGTCTGAAAAGATACAATCGGTTCTATCGTTAGGAGTTGGGATTTTAAACCTGATGTAGGCAGCTCTGAAGCACCAGTTTTGTCAAGAACATCCCATGCGTTGTCCTATCTTGAAAATGGAATTGTTTAGCTATTAAGAGATTAACGTAATCTCTGCGTCTATGAAATTGGATTTTGAAACCGCTTGCTCACTGCACTATCCCCAGTGCAGGGAATGAAACCCCTGCTCCTGTTCTCATTGCTACAAATTACGGGTCACACCTTGTTTGGGCCTGGGGTGTGCTGGCGTGGCCGACGGGACAAAGTACCTGGCAGGCTGTGGGAGGAATCTGGCAGGACGAGAGAAACTGTTATTCCTTGGAGGCTGCTGGTGATGTACCATGTCACTCTGGACCTCTTGGTGCGGGCTGGCCCAGTGAGAGGGATACTGAGATGGTCGGGACAGAGCACACAGGCTATGAGAAGGGCTTGTTTGGGTTTAGCCCAACACCTCCTGCGCATGGTGGATGGAAAAATAAGGGGCAACAAGCCCAGGCTGGAGCTTGGGAGATGAGAATGGACATTAGGGAAAACATCTCCCAGAGAGTGGGACTCTCCATCCTTGGAGGTTTTCAATACTTGGCTAGACAACACCAAGGCTGACGTGACCTAGTGTGATAGTCCCGTGTTAAGAGGGAGTCTGGACAAGCTCGGGCCTTCAGAGATCCCTTCCAACCAATGTTTCTGTGTTTCTGTGCTTCTCCTAGCGAAGGAGCCAAACGTTGTTCAGCTCTGTGGATCCATGTCCTTTTATGCTAGCTAAGGATCTGGCACTGCGGTCTGAAAGGCCTGAAAGAGTGTTTAGAAATCGCTTCAGAAAATTGGTTTGGAAACCTTTTTTCTTCTGCTCACGCATTCAGACGTGGTCTGAAACAGAAAGCTCTGGAAACAGAAATTGTCTCAAATATCTGGCTTCACAAAAAACTAAAAGCAAGAGCAGGATTTTCTCAGCTGTGAACACCACCTCCTTGGGGGTGCAAGTTCTCAGTCACCCAGGACTGCACAGTCTCTCCCATTTGGGGCAGTAATAATTCTCAGAACGATCCCACGTCTTGTGTGGGGCCACAGTGGCCACAGTTTTGAACTCCACCGGGTCAGTCTGGGCTTCAGGGAGATAAACATAGTTACACAGGAGATGTGCACGTGCACAAGCTGAAGCCCTGTGCCTCCACTTAGAGCAAGAGGATCTCCTAACCTCCTAACTGTACACCCAGCTTTGTGAGTACCAGATTGTAAAGAAAGCTGAAGTGCACAAGCTGGATGAAAAGCAGCACCAAGTCAAGCAAAGGACCTCTGACAGCTGAATCACCACCTTGTCCCATGGCACAAATATTCTCCAACATCCTCTGTTCCTCCTGTAGGATGGAATGTGCTGCCAGAGGTGGGGACAACCAACCACCCCAGTCTCATTACAGACTCCTTGCAAGGTATGTCATGGGATCCCCAAAATAGCATCTCCGAGCTGCACACTGAGGAGGATGCTGGGACACAGGTGAGAAGTACAAAGAAGACTGCTGGCCCTACACATGCCTTGGGAAACTGGGGAGTTTAGAAAAGCTGCCTTTGAAATCTGGGAAACCAAAGCTGAGTCTGGTTCTAGTGAATGGGGGGCAGCAAGGAACGCCAAAGCAGCTCTGCTGAGTGCTGCATGCTTCGCCTCCTGCTCTTCCACCACATTTTTCTTTCTTTGGCATACTCCCTTGCCTTTCTAAGGAGGGTAATTTAAAATGGGTGTCATTATCATGCATAGAGGGGAAAAAAAAAAAAAAAAACAAGCAAGGTTTCCTCTGCTGGTTTAATAAGCTGCCAGCTTCCAACAAACTAACAGTCAAGGTTAAGAAATCCAAGCCCCTCCTCTACGCTGCTTCCCCCTCCCACAGCCAGCAGCAGCATGCTGTGCTCTCCTCCAACCCACGGAGGAGACTCCTCCAAATGTGGCTTGTGGTCCTGGGAGCACGGTCTGGACATGAGTGTTGACAGTCCTGTTGCTTCACTTAGAGGTAAATGGTAGAAGAAGAGGTATCCCAGGGCAGGAGGCAATTGCTGCAGGGATTTCTGCTTGTCGTTGACTAACCCAGACCATGCCTCCCTGCAGCATCTTCTGTTCACTTGAGTTTCCTGGCCATAGTGACTCTCTTACTGCTTCCACCATGGTGTACCCATGCACACCACTCCACAGGCACTTCAGCTGGCTCCTCTTCTGGTAACAGACAGACCATGAAGCATCCTCTGCCTGTCTGAAGCAACTCTTTGGCCCTTGGGTATCCTTAGCCAGAGAATATCAGCTCCATGCCCCAAACTTTGTAAAGTTTGCTAGCCCTTTGCATCCTCTGGATGTCCCCTGCCAAGTTCCCCTCTCTTGGGAAAAGGGAATCTATTTGCAGAGTGAATTCCTTATGGCAGCACTGGCTACAGCCTGTGACAAGCCATCCCTCTGCAGTGCTACGGCCCTACAGTGCTGTCCCAGGTGGGTTGTGGGTAAAAATAAAACCACGGGGGTTTTAAATGGTTATTTACCCTTTTCTGCAGCAGCTGAAAAACAAAATTAGTTTTCAGTCTTTCCCAGAAGTATCCTTGGCTGTATAGGCTTGAGCAGCACCCTGGCAGTAGCAAGGTTGTTGTTAATGACTGATTGCTCCAGGGTAGTGGAGGATTTCGTGCTCCTGATACAGAGAAAAGATCAGAAGAGAAAGAAGTCAAATGAGTGGGTGCCTGTGTTTGGTTACGCTTCTGCTGATGCATCTGGCAGAGACTGCAGAAATGGCTAGATAACTGGTGGAAGTGCTTGGATAATATGGGGAGCCCCGGCACCTCAGAAGAGAGACAGGCCATGCCACCACCAGCAGCAAACTGCCCAACAGTGGTGGAAGGGACAAAGAACCAGAGCCTGTGTCCTCTGCTTTCAGGCAGGAAAAAAAAAAAAAATCTTTCGTACTTTCTCTTTCTTTTGGACTTTGTAAACATTTTTAGAGACTGTTTATACACGACTTGTTTTGCCCGGTTGGATGCATCTGGGTTACTTGGTCTGTCTGTCTGTTCTCTCCAGTTTTAATTACACTACAGCAATTAATAACGCTAATTGCTGTTTTGACTAAAAGCTATATTTTTCCCCTCTGAATTCCATATTGAATTGACAGCACACACACACACAAAGCCCCAATACCACCCACAATGCCTCCCAGGGCTCCTGAGATGCCCCTAAGACCAGATCTGAACCTCAAAATGAAGACATGGCACAAAAGTGCTGCCTCAGGGCTTCTCGCCACCCAAGAGCATGCTGGAAGCCCAGGTGCCTGCGCTAGACTTCTCACCCCAAACTATATTCAGCCCGTGACGACTTGCCCCTGGCAAGTTCTCCTCACCCAGCAGACAGCAGCCCCGCAACCTCTGCTCACCGTCCCAGTACCACGACTGGGCCAGTCGTTCTGGGGAGCTCTTTGCAGCAGTGGTACCGTGGTAGCTGTGATGGTCCTAACTAAACCAGACTGAACGGAGACAAAAGGAATGGCAAAGGTGGCATCACAGGAGGATGACACGGAGCAGCTACAGTCCCCCTCAGGGTTGCACCGGCACCACATACTGCACCTCGCTGGGACGTGCTGCAATTCGAAAGCCCACCTGCACGTACCGTACTTCCAGCTGGCAGGGAGACGGGCATGAGGGCTGGGGAGAGCTGCTGTACGCACTGGGCTGTATGGATGCTCTGGAGCCAGAGGAGTACCCAGTCAGCGCTGGCGACTGACAGCATTTTATACATACGCACAGCTTTGCATGGTCTTATTGGGATCCGAACATCTGCTACTGCTTAAAAGACAACTCAGTCCTGACCCACCTACAGAGAAGATCTTGGGTATTGTTTTTTAAAGCAGTGGATAGGTCAGAATGCAATGCTACCAGGAAAAAGCCCAAGTGGGCACTATATGTTACATTCGGCTCTACATGCTCCTGGTGGCACTATCCTGCCCATATCCATCTATTATTTCTTAGAGCCAGCTCCTCTGGAACACGTGTGTTTTGTTCCTTCCTCGTTCAGGGTCCAATGCAGCATGATCCTGGTTGTGAGTACTGGCTCCTGGGGACCACAGGAGTGACATTACCAAAGTTAGTAGAATCCCTCTAACAAAACACCTGGTAATATTATTAACAAAAGCCATCCACATATCTCCTGAATTATTAGTTAATGATGCTCTCTCTTTTGCTATTCTAGCACAACTAGGATATAATGACAGATGTGTATTGATAGGGCTTCTAGAGTGAAGAGTTAAATTATATTTGCTGTCAGCAATGTGGTGTTAAATGTATGAACTGAAAACTCACTAGTCACCAACCAACAACATTGTCTAAGCACCAGAAAACATGGAAAAGAAAAGTTCTTGACTCTGTCCCAGTAGGGCTGCCACTTAGATATTTTTGAAATTTAATTAAGCAAATGTCATCATTCCTAACACAAACCATCTTGCGGTGAGCATGCTTTTGAATGCAAAAAAGAGAAAAGCAGAAAGGAGTACTGGAACCCCAAGGAGTTAGGAATTATTCCCATATTAGGTACTATTTCCACAGTGAGCTGCGTTCCCAGTTTATCCATTTTCATTATGCCAATTTATTGCATATTATGTACTAGGGATGTGTGTTTAGATTAAAAACTCATTTTTGTAGGTGCTACATGAACAAGCCACGAGACAGCTCCTGCTCCTGCAGACTCCAATGTAATGTCACAGTGACCTGGAAGCAGAGGATAAAGGATATGGACAATGGGGAGATGGTGCGAATGGATGCATCCAGAAAAAAAGCACATTCTTCAGAGTAGGCAAAATCCTGCTTTTCAGGAGAAAAACTGTATGACGTGAAAGTGTACGTGGGCTATGCAGACATCTCATTTATATTTAAGGGTGGATGTTGTGTTTATGAAACGAGACACATAAATAGCCTAAGAAATTTCGGTCCTCTCCATCTAGAGGACAAATGTTCCTCCAGTGACCTGCCAAGCCTAAACTTAAAAGGATTGGGGAAGGAGAGGGCAGATCAGGCTCTGCACCCATCGCAGACTGAGCTCTCTGTTCCCACTGTCATCAATAGCAGCATCTTCCCCACTGTGATCTCCCCATCCTCTGCAAAAAGGGCCTAAAAGAACTAACACTAGCAGATCCCAGGTGTGCCAATAAATCCACACACTGCCTCCAGCGATTTATAACAGTGACTTGCATTTTTCAAAGAGATTTTGACGTGGAGGAGCCTGAATGTTACATGAAGCGTGTGGAAGTCTCAAGTAAATGAGTCTGTTTTGAAAACAGGGCCCAACCATGCAGCTAGAAAGCCATGAAGGACTTCAAGAAGCGCCGACACCGTACCAAGCGAGTGCGCCCTGCAGAGCCCACGCTGCCCCTGAGGCTGGAATCAGCACAGCCTGCCTGCACAAGCTTTGCTCTTCTGCTGCTATATAACCCAGGGTTAATGCAAACTTCGGGCCCTTCCTACCCTGGGCAGCAGCTCTGCATGGCACTGCGCAGCAGCCCGTGGCCACACCGGCTGGAAAGGGCTGTTGCAGGGTGCACTGCGGACACATCTCAAGAGCTTACACCACCCCATCTATGCTGGGACCTCTGTCACGCCTTACTTCACAGAGATGGCCTGAGGATCCGTTTTAAAGAAACTGGTAGGGCCCCAGGGGGCAGGTGGGACAACTAAAATAGCTTTAAATCCAGCGAGGTGGCGTGGGGCGGGGGGCAGGGAAAGACAGCTGAGACAGCAAGCAGAGGTAAGACCCAACACTGGAATCTGAAGGTATAAGGCAACTGATTATTAAAGAAGAGACTTCTTTAAGTGTCTTGGTAATTTGGCAATGAGAAACCTCATGTTACTGCTTCATCAAACAGTGCATACATAACATGGCATTGTGAAATCTTGAAATCTTTGTACACAAATACAGTTAGGAGAAGAAAAAAGGAAAACTTGGCTGTATTTCTGAATATACTCTCTTCTTTGGGAAATAATGTTGACACAGCCAGAACAGGCCTGCTATATCCAACTCTCATGCACATGTCCTCATTCCTACCGCTTAATAATCATAATGAACTATGAGGGGAAGGTAAATAGTCTTCATTCCACATCTCTGAGGATAATAATAAGAAGGAAGAGATTTCAAACATTGGTAATGACTTGTAGAGCTGCACATTGCTTAAAACATCAACCACGAGCCAAGAAATACCCCTCAAGGCTGCAAGCAAAAACTGTTTTTGGCTCTGCACTGTGAACAGAAATTTTATTTGATCAACAGAGTTATTGCAACAGACTTGCTGTTTAGAGTCTGGAAGATCATCTCTAAAGCAGCCCCCCTCACTGCAGCTGAAGCCTTCTGCATGGCAAACATTTGGACTTTTGAAATGCAGCTCTGGCTAACAGCTTCAGCTTAATCGTGATCATGACTACGGAGCGTCTTCGATGCTTCTCCCTTTTCTAGCTTAGAAGTCTGTGTGACTTTTCATGGGGAAATAGGAGAGACCTGCGAGTGGCAAGAATACTCCTCCCCTCTCTTTTGCTTTGGGAGAATTAAATCATCTGAACTATTTGTGAAAAGGTTCAGCCTTCTGCTCTCAGTAGCTGTACAAGTATAGGGGCAATCCCTGGCCTGTAGGCTTTGCAGGCTGAGAAAAAAACAGACATGTATGTGTGTCCCCCTCCAGAAAAAAAAAAAAAAACGCCTGCCAGAGAATACTGGCAGGGAGGAAAGGGAGGAACTGAAAATTGTTTTTTAACAGAGTTTCTCAGAAAATGACAGATCTTCTCAAAATATTTTAGATATCTTTTTTTGTTGAAAGGTGAAAAGTAGACAACGTTAAAGTTGAAATTTGGAAAACTGAAGGTCCGTTATTCAGATATATATCTGCCATAATAAATGTGTCTCCCGCTGGTATTGCTAAAGAAAAGTAAGAGTTTTGAGAAGAGAGATGGTTGTCAGGAGCAGAAAGTTATTTTCGACAAGAGAAAGCCAAAGAACGATACTGACTGCTCCCGAAGACAGCACACTGAACCCTATCCAGCTAATTACTTAGGGACATATGGATAACTGGCATCTCCATGCTGACAGTTTGTTGATCTGGCAAAACAGAACCTTCTCCAACCACGGGAATAAGATTTAAAAAACCAATAAATCCACAGGCTCCTGTTCAGCAGAAAGAAACCAGTGGGGCACAGACCCCCTTACCTGTGTCAGAGACACAAGTGCTCTGACGTAAACCAGACATGATCTGCCTGACATCCTCGGGACAGAAGGAATTTCAGAAAAATATGCCATAGGAGAGAGCTCTAGAGCTCAGAGAAGCAACTGGGTCCTCACACAGTCCGTACAGCCCATAAGCAAAAAGGGCCAGAATACAGCAAAACTAAACAAGCTAGAAATAGACATATTTTGGGGGTGTGATGTATGCTGACTGACACCCCAACACCAGAATAGGTTGCCTAGAGAAGTTGTGGATGCCCCATCATTGGAAACGTTCAAAGTCAGGTTGGATCATCCAGTGAAAGATGTCCCTGCCCCACAGCAGGGGCAGGGTGGACCAGATGATTTTTGAAGGTCTCTTCCAACCCAAGCAACTCTATGGCTCTATGATTTCCTACTTAAGCACTGACATAAGAAGCCTGAAATATGCTGGTTCTGACAGTTTGAACTACCATTAAAAGCAATGTGGCTTTTCCAAATATCATCTCTGATTTCTGATTTTTTTTTTTAAAACAGAAAAGCACTAACACCACGTTGGGTTTTTTTTGTTTTGTTTGGTTTGTTTTGGGTTTTTTTTTTTTTTTTACAACGAGTGGGGCCATTCAAGGTGTTTGCAGTGAGTTTCAGAGTCTGTGACTTTCTTATTCAAATCCAAGCAGTATGAAAAGAGGCTATGATAAATTGTTATGATCAAAGATTTACCTTTCTAAGAAGATGGAAGATAGAATGGCAAAGTACAGAAGAGGGGAAACAGAGAGGAAGAGTAAAAACAAGCACTTTGTCCACTGTTGCCTCCAGGGTTTATGTCTGACAGACACAAACCAAACCACCTCTAGGAAAATAGTATGTTTATTTCCAGTGAGAAATACACAGCTTAACATCCCAACTAAAGCCACGTGGCAATGGGAGAGCACCACAGTAGTTTGTATCCTTGTCATATGGCCAAGGTGAGCATTTGCTTTCTGCCGGGTGGCCTTGGATGGGCAGAGAGACATTTTCTGTGCATCAGCGATACAGATCACAATCATTGTAGGGCTGTTACACTCGATCTCTACTTCAAAACCCACGTAGTGTCTCCACAGTGCGGTGGTGTCTGCAGGTACAAGCACCACCAGCAAGCCAACAGCACTGAGCCCTGGAGAAAGAGTGGAGAGGCCACCCCAGGCTGCTGGGAACAGCGGCATGAGGAGATGAAGCCTGTAAGAAAGGTTGGCACCTACTATTGTGAACAAAAAGCATGTCTGTAATTAAAGCCAAACCCCAGGAAGGTTGCGCGTTGCACCACTTGGAAGCACACGGGGATTTGGGGCAAACTGAGGAGATCGGTAGTGTTGGCAACGTATCTTTCATCTTCCGCCGCAATAAGCAGCAGAGGTAGTAACCGATAATTACCACCAAGGTAAACACGGGCATTTCACACCTCTGGTGCTTCCTCACCTGCACGTTGAGGACAGTGTCTCAATACTGGTTCCCATTCATGCCTCTGTGTAACCATGGACCTGTGGCTGGGCTCCAGGATCATAAATACTTCACCTGAGATCATCTAGCAGCTGAGGGCTGGGAAGGGATCTCAGAGGCTCGCCCCTTCTCTTGCAGCAAAGGTGGTCCCTGAAGGAGGGGCTCCCCTCATTGCTCATAGGAACTATTGAGACCTGAGAAGCAGCTGGGACTTGGCCCAACCCAGCGCACGCTGGTCACAGAAGGACATCGCAAGCAGGGTCACAGTGATTCCTACTCCTTCAGTAAGTGTGTCCCCTCGCGAAGACCCGCTCTCCTGCAAAGGCTCTGCCTGCCCCTCCTGCGTCCTGTGGAGCTCCTGCCTGCCAGGGAGGGAAGGGGCCCCATTACAACGTGGTGGCCCCCCAGCACGAGTAACATTGGATCATTCAGCAGAGCTGGGAACAAACACCGGTCCTGACGCAAACAGCCCCATCCAGTCCAGCCGTGCAACGTGACGAAACAGATCTGCCCAGGCAGAGCCGTGCAGACTGCGAAGGGAAGTCAAGCGCCAAGCACGCTGCAGGTTGGCAAGCCCGGTCTTTTTTTTTTTTTGTTTTTGAGTGGAGGCTCGTCCTTTCCTTTTATTTAAGCAACACTTCCAGGGGGAGGAAAGGCTGGAAGAAATACTGCCTCGTCACAGGGGCCTCTCACCAAGCTCCAACAGTGCAGCTAAGAGGAATTCTGCCCGTTTTCCCAAAAATGAGTACAGCCGATGCCTTTACAAAAGGACGGCGAGGAGGAGCCATGCGGAAAGGGAGAAGGCAGAGATAGGTAGGATACCCTGGGGCAGGGAGAAGCTCCCCGGCTTGTGTAACTTGCCAGGGTAGAGAGTTGCTCTAACAAGTTACGCAGGCTTCTACAGCAGCTATGAATTTGATCCTATAAAAAAAAAAAAAAAATCAACAACTTAATCACATGCTTGGGTCACATGGCAGCAAGGGCAACACACAGTAGCAAATGTTGATTTTTATTTTGGTTTTGTTTGGTTTTAATATAAAGTGGGAGTGAGGAGTGAAACTTGGGTGGGGCTTTCTACTACTCACTGGGAGGCAAAGTAAGGTCTTCGCAACAGCTCCTGCCTTGGTTTTGCTCTCCCTCAAGAGCAGGGTGCTCTCTGGGCTCCCCCAGGGCTGGTAACGCCGCAGTTTTTTTCCAGGGCTCGCAGACCCTGGGCTGTTCCGCGGCGCGGGGCCAGCTTTGCTATGTCTCAGCAGGACCCGTCGGCTGAGCGTGGTTGGAGCGGGCTGGTGGCGGGAGCGCCTGGCACAACCCTGAGGGGCAAGCAGGTCCTCGGCAGGGCCGTCTCGGGGGGAAAAGATGAAGGTGTCAGGAGTGGGAGGTGTGGAGATGGCGGGGCAGGGCGGGAGGCTGCGTGGCCGGGAACCTGAGCCATGCAGCCTTCCTAACCTCCCTGCAGCCGGGAGCACGGGCGTGCCGAGCGGGCACGGCAGCTGACAGGGCTCCCATCAACACCCACCTCTTCCCAGCGGCGGGAGGAAAGAAATTCTGGCTGGTGTTGGGCGTCCTGCAGCCAGCGGTGAGGCAGGCCGCCCTGGAGAGAGGGGAGGCCTCGCTGGCAGCTCTGCATCAAACCCAGAGCACTCGCTGCCGGGGTCAGATTTTGCTGGTCACAATTGGTTATTTTTTTCCAAAGGCACGTGTCAAAACCATCTGGTCTGAAAGTGTCTCAAAGTGAAACAGTTTGTTTTAACTCACAGAAGCCTCTGGGTTTTGCACTGCTCCGTCTCCACCTCTCTTCATTTTCTGTGGTGGCAGAGACCCCGAAGTCACAAATCAACCAACACACCACTTTGTTGTTTTGGCAATTTTCAGATGAAAACCCTGTCTTTTCTTTACCCACTTCTCTGATGCGGTATCTAGTTATAGATCTGCAGGCCTTACATTTGGGGGTTCATTTTCAATAACCCTGTTCACATCAGACACAGATTATTGCAACGGGCCAAAATAACAGAAGGTGAGTGAACGGTCTGCTGGCCTGTTCCATCACAGGGAGCGCGGCAAACCAGCCTCCCCAGAGAGAAAGCAGTCAAAGCTTTGCTGTCTTGCACCATGAGGTCCTCACGGAGATGCAGCTTTTCCTGTCAAAGCGAAGCTTTACTGATGAATCTTGTGTGCACACATGTAAAACAGCATGAGCGTGCATACCCGAAGCTGGAAGAGCTGCAGGGGGGCCGGGGTCCTGCCTCCTCACACCCCAGCCCACACGGCTCGGCCAGCAGCCGGCTGCGGGACACGCTTGGCTCAGCTCTTTCCTTTTAACTCCTTTGGTGCAATTAAAGCAGCACAGACTCAAATGTGGCTGCAGGGATGCTGCTGTACAAATACAGGAAGGGAAACCAGATTTAACGGAGTATGGCACCTTCGTACTAGCGTAACTGTTCACACTGGTAGTTGTACCAGCATCAATCTCCTTGTGAAAATATAAATTATCTCCTCAGCTGGAAGTCCTGTACAGGCACGGGCACTGTGGGGAGATAAGAGCCCTGTGCTGCTTGGCAGGAACAGTCTGTGTCTTGCAAAGTATCCTTCTGGCTTAGAGGAACCAGAAATGTAAAGGAGAATATTTGTTTTCCTTTTAAAAATAGCTTGTTCTAAGGAATGCCTTTTTCAACCACAAGAGGATACGCGATGGAAGGGATACAGGATCTAATAACCCACCTGGAAATACTTTGTATGGAAAAGCAGTTCAGCGAGTTTGGGGATTGTGCCAAAGAATTATCAGACAGGCCTTGCTTGATACGATTTGGTTTTGTGGGCAGGTTTTACAGCCCAGCAGGATCTCCCAAAGCTGAGATGCTTTTAAGCTGCCCGTGTATGTGCCTGGCCCTTATTGCAGTCCTGGCTGTTGGCCAGAGTGATTCTGTTTGTGAGAGAGTGAACAAGTGAGGATCATTACGACTTGGAAGGAGCTCAGATCTTGCTCACTGAGGACTCTGGAGACACAGAATGGGACAAAAAACGTAGAGAAATGTATCAGGACATGGGAACCTGTAAGGAGATGGCATGCTCCTGCAAATTTCAGCTATTCAGGACACGGTCTGCAGGCTGTGGGACATCTCATACGCAGAAGTAGGTGAGCCTGGATGCAGGAAAAGAAGAGGCTTCCCGCAAGATCTGTATGTATCTCCTACTCTGAGGCAATCGCACGTCAGCAGATATTTATTCTGATGATGGAATGGTGGATCCAGTGGCTTCTCCAGAGCTGTGACTCTGCTCCTCGTCCTTCATGGTCATGAGCGACCGTGTGGCCTCAGGAACAGCAGCATAGTATTAAACAGTGGGAGTTTTCAGAGGTCTACGGCAGAGCCTCCACTGCACTTTCTTCAAGAGGAGGGAAAAACAATTCAAGGAAAAGGTAAAGATGGGGACACACCCCTACACCCCACACCCCACCCCGTATTTTTTCAAGGTAAAAAAGGACTACTAAAGAAACCATCCAACTTCCTGCAGAACGGAACAATTGAACTCTGACAACCATGGGGCCCCCAAGGAGCACTTCCAAATGAAAATTTATGGACTTTCTAGCAATTTTTTTGTTTTGTTTTGAGGGGTGGGGGGGAGAAAGAGGGAAAGAAGTAAAGAAAAGTAAGTTCCATGGAAAGCTGCCATTCTTCATTGAATCAAAAATAGAACTTCTTGGAAGTTTACCAACCAGGCATTTTTGTGTGGAAAACACTAACTCTGCAGATTGGGCACTGTCCAAGGAAAAATACACACCAGTTTTGGACAGGAATAGAGTTAGAGGTCTAGATGTGTTCACTCTAAAATACCTGCCAAGCAGTCCCTGCTATGGCAGGACGTGAGAAGCTCGCAACGCCTGCTATTTTTCTGTAGCACGTTAGAGGTCTGGCTTTTGGTCTCTGACTGTGTATCCACAGGGTTTTGGGGAGGTGTCAGTGAGTCCTGGAGCGCAGCTTGCCCGTTACAGTTAGCGGAGATCCAGTCAGTACACTTACTGGAGTCTTGGGAGATTTTTATCTGAGTTTGACACCTGCACTTGGACAGATGACTTATGCCTCGCACCGCGCTGCAGCGAGGGGACTGAAGGGAAGGGATATTGGAGTGTGGTTTTCCAGGGGTGGTAACGGGACTGTTTTGTTTAGTCCAAGTGTCTGAAGAATAAATCCACGTTTAGTATGAGGTATAGCACGGAAGGAGCAGGAAACAAGCTGGGAGACTGGCCACCCCCTGAGCTGTGATAGGATTTGGTGTTTGCTTGAATTGGGGGATTGCTCGGTTGAAATCCACTAAGGATGGAGTTCCACACCTGATACTGCTGCTTGCCATGAGTCTTTGGGCAGTGGATGGGGATGGGAAATGGGAGCACAGTTTTTAGCTTGAGGGGCTTCCTCCTCCCATTGAAAAGTTGCAGACCTACCCTTGCTCTATATTTGATCTCATGCACGGTAAGAAGAATTCTGAGTTGTTTTTTTTTTTTTTTTTTTCTAGCCTTCTTCAACCTCTCCCTCTTTCTTCTTATGCCTGCCATAACAGTATTGGAGCACCTACCTTTTCCATCTGCTTGTCTGCATACACCTGCCCACGCAGTTCCTCTGCCCTGTGCTTCACCTTGTGCTGGGTGCGATGCTGTTCTTGGTGAGTCAAATCCAGCGAGAGGCATCCAGACAACCTAACATTGCCTAGGGAAGGCACGGTGCTGAAGCTCCTCTTCGGTTCTGCACCATGAGGAAACCCTTTGCCTGGATGGGTTTATGTTCCCTTGCCCCACCTGTCCCCAGTCCCAGGTCACATCATCACCCGTGGGGGCCACACGCTGCGCGCACCCCCAGCGAGCAGGGCCTTCCACCCAGGGCTGTGCTGAGAATACCTCATTGTTTCACTTCTATTTGGAGGGAGAAACCTGGGATGGTATTCTAGCCTGGGGCACAGCACAGCTCTTGAGCAGGACTCGTATTTCTTGTTTCTTCACAATACCAACTTTATCACCCAGAAGAAAGCTGAACTCTTGAGTTTTTCCAAAGAGGGTCACAAGCTTGGCTAGAGCCTTGTGCCAGTTGGCTGTGTCCTCTGGGTGCCCGGGGCTGGGACTGCACCGAAGAACACGGCCACTGGTGCAGGTAGTCTCTCTCACTCATAGACACATAGAGCATCTCAGTGCCTTCTTCCTTGCCCTTTCATGGTCCAGTTGCTCAGAAGGATGCCAGAAATTGGACAGGATTCAGTGGAGCCAATATATGAATGTCTGTATGTGTACCTAGGTAGGTATGTATCTGTATATGAAAGGTGGACTAAACACAGTTCTTCCTTTTGAATAGTATAAAGCTAGCATTTTCGCTGGTGGTAACTTCCACAGGGTAAAGAGAAGGTACAGCAGAGCTGACCCCGCGTGGTGTCATCACTGATGGGGCCGGAGAACCGGTTTAAAGTCGTGCCCTTATCAGCTCAAAGCTGCATTCCCTGGTGGAAGGTTATGTGCCTGCCTGGCAGCCTGTCACTTAGATAGGGATAAGCTCAAGGAAGACTAACCCAGAAGCTAATGAGAAGGAGGAGACTGGGAATGCACTGAGAAATGTCCTGAGAAGGCAGGAAGAGGACACAGAAGAGCCAAGCCTGCCCTCCAAGGGTTGAAGTATTCAAGTTTGCAGGGCTGGGGAGTCAAGAGATTGGTGCAGGAGTGCAGGCACCTCTCCTGCAGAGAGGGCAGATGCTGCACTAAGTTGGAACATTGCATGGTGAGGCTGAGTGCAGGGAGAAGGATGGGAGGCGTCCAAGGAGGAGTACAGCCCATAGCTCTGAGAGCCTGGTTCTGGCATGAAGGTGTGAGCAGACTGGGATTTTAGTTGCTCTGGAAGAGGTAGGACATAATGACTGAGCAGAAAAGTTAAACTAAGTGGTTTTTTTATCATCTGGGAAAGCACTGAAAGGCAGTGGCTGACCCTTAGGAATAAGGTGAGCCAGAAAGGAGCTGTGATAAAAGGGTGGAGGTGTCATTAGTGTGTCCTGTCAAGGCCTGGCACATGCTCCCTCGTGTCTGGGTGTCTAAAGCTTAGGGAGCTGGTTCCCTCTTCTTTTTTTAGGCTGGCAACTTACACTGGTGTAGGCAGGCCTGTCTCAATGTTGTGGTAATGGCAGAGGAATTTTGGGGAAAAATGGGGGGTAGGAAGAAGTTTTGTGAAGCGGCCAATGTATTTCTGAGGTGTGAGGGTAATCGAGAGTAACCTGGGAATAGGTGATATGGTCTTGGGGACCCTGGGTGAGTAGAAGGTCAGGAGGACATCAGTGGGGTTTTTAATGATTCTAGGCAGGTAAAGGCAAATCCAGACATACAGGGATTTCGATAGCCTTGGCATTTGGCTGGAAATAGGGATTCTCTGTATGCTTCTCTCCTTCCCTGCCTCTCCCAACCCTTGCTTGATGCCAATTTCCTTAATACAAGATTTCCATTCCAACCTGCACGTCCTTCCCATCCCTCTTCTCCAGCAAGTTCACTCCTTTTCTCTTTCCTCCTCCCCACATAGTGGCTCTTTCTGCCCTCCATGGGCTGCTGAGAATAGGCAAGGTGCCGGGCTCCTTTCCTTCAGCCGAGGGCAGTAGGCACATATGAGGTGTTTACATCAGAAACATCCATTTTTATCTCTCCGGGCATAAGCAAAATAGGAAGTCTGCCATCTCAGGAGGTGACTTCATCTGTGCCTGGAGCCAGCTCTGGGTGAAGGAAAGGGAGACCTGCTTTTGGGCGTTCCTGCTGGGGTTGCTCCTGTGGCTGCAAAGGCACCATTATGCTCGTGGACCCGGCTGAAGCCAGTGAAAGCTCGTGACAGCCATGTGCAGAGGACCCTGAGAGTCAGGAGGCCACGACAAGAGCTGTACAAAAGCTCTCGGTAAGACCAGCTTTCCCCCAGCACGCCTGACGTCCAGGAAGACGGTAATCAAGAGTTTGTTCATTTGAAGTGCAACAGTATGGGACTGCTCCAAAGAGGGTTGGGAAGCTTGGGACTTCGGCTGGGATCCACCAGACACGAGTGGGGCATGCCCGCGGCAGGGCTAATGGCACCGGTGCCGTTATCTGCTGGTGGAAAGGGGTTTTGCTGCCTGGCCAACAG
This sequence comes from Tyto alba, assembly GCF_018691265.1. Lineage (NCBI taxonomy): Eukaryota > Metazoa > Chordata > Aves > Strigiformes > Tytonidae > Tyto > Tyto alba. The sequence goes on along the minus strand of NW_024881282.1, from coordinate 23,675,422 downwards.
CCTCTCACCAGCGTGGGGCGTGGGGGTGCCCGTGCAAGGTGATCTCGCGACACTGCGGGGGCAGAGATGACCAAGAAGCCTGAGGTAGGTGTGAAGTAAGGCATCACAGGGTAGCGGTGAGATGGTCTGGCACATGCCTACACAACCTCCAAAACCAGCAAACTCTCTACCCAATGGAGTTACTGTAGCTCAGAGGAGGATTATTTACTAAGACCACCTTTTTTTCCCTTTTTAAAGGAAAAAGTGGTGCCTCAACAAAAGGCAAGCAAACCCAATGCAGTAAAGCTGCTGTGTCAGGAAGTACAAAACAAACCCACATCCCATCAGAACTAACCCGCTTGTAGCTTTGCATCCAAAAATATTAGTCCATTTATTGCCCATTAAAAATTCCCTTTGTCTCTTCTGAGTTGTGGTGCATGCTTGAGATGTTAAAGCTGGCACTGTCAGTCTTTAAAGAAATGTTTGAGATCTATTTACTCATTAACTTTCAAATGCAGGACACTTTCAAAACCTTTTCCTGAGGGCATCCCTGTGTTCTGTTTGAGAGAGTTACTGTTGTTTTCCCACCTACCCTGAAGGGCTGTTTACGATACCATCTCTCCCTTTTAATCCTCTTTTCCTTTCATGTCTAACAAACAGTGTTAAACAGAACACAGGGGGAAATGGCAGCTCTCACACATTATAATCATCTATACTTAACCGAAGAAAAGAAATGCTTCACGATCAGAGGTCTCATTTTGTAAATTAATGCTCAAGAAGCTTTTTCCTCCATAGTTTCCAGATAAAACCTCTGTTCTTCCAAGCCTTAGGTTTGTATGGATAGTAACTTGGATAAAGAGTTTCTAGAATTGATCCTGTGAGTCAACGTGCACTCTATACAGTGACTGGGCTGCCACAAAAAGGATTTTTCTTAGGCCACCCTACACAGAGGGATGTCTTGAGATGTACACAGAGGAACGTGGGTAATATTGAGATGTTGAACTATGACAGAAAATGTTACATTTCAAAACTGGCCACGGTTTCTGGCGTTTTTTATTTTTACAAGACATCTTGATTTCTCTAGCTCTTTCTGCCCTATATCTGAGCACTTTAAGGCTGTGAATATATTTATGTTCACAACTTTTCCATGGGACTCCACGTTATACAGATCAAAGAGGCTGAGAATTTCTTGCAGCAGCGCCAACATGAGCATCTCCCTGATTTCCCCTTCCCCTCTCCCACCACTCACTCACCCCTCAGCTGTGCCAGTTTCAATGCTGTGTGGGAAACAAATCGCAGAACACATCCAGGTTAATAATAGCTGAAAAAGAGAGAGAGAGAAAAATTAATTCCAGAACCTGGACTGATGTCCTACATGTACATCCAAAGCCAATACAACAGAACCTTTTCAGCTCAAATTCAATCTGTCTGGCTCCATCAATAATTTTTACCTGATTTCACATAGGACAGAAAGGTAGACGTTTCAAGAGCTATTGATTTCTTTTCTAAATTTTGTGCAAATTGATGGCTGGGTGAGGGATAGACCTTAATTAGAGAAATACAGCCAGCAGCCAACTGACTAGTGAGTGTGTGCATGCTGGCTGACTGTGTATGCATTAGCTGGTCAGCCAATATACACGTACCTGACTGCTGCCCAATGAGGAGTCTTAGAGCATATAGGGAGGGAAGAATTGGGCTTGTTGCAGCTATTTTATTTTAGGAAGAGAGGGGAGAAGGGAGGCAACTATGAAGCAAGGGTCACAGACCCACAGGAAACCGAGAGCCATTAGTTCCACTGCTCACAAAGCAATTTGTTTAAAAAAAAAACCCAAATTCTATAAAAGAAGTCCTCTTCTGCCAGTGAGCCTGTAAATCAAGTGAATAGTTTCTCATCCAATTTGGGAGGAAGCTGAGAGCTCAGCCTCAGAATCCTATTCAGACTCCAGCAACCACTTCTGCTTTTAGCACTCTGAACACCGAAGGAAACCACGGATACTGATTTCTTTCCCATACTAAAATGTCACTTAAAGCCCTTGTTTCTCCCGAATAACTCTTTTAAGTACTTGCTTCATCTCTGTTCCTACCTGCCTCCTTTCTAGTCTACAACAGCTTGCCAAGAGCTCTGCTCCATTCTCTTCTTTCATATCCTTTGTGCCTCCTCTCTGGCCAATCAGTGGCCTCAAACGTCGGTACAGGGCACTACATGAAATATTGAGCGTATTGTATCTGAAAATGGCGAGTATTTCGGTGCAAATGGAAATTGGCTCTACCTGCCCACCTCTTCTCAGGGGAAAGAGACCTTGGGTCTCCTTGCCACTTTTGCTGACCTGCAGAGGGGACTGGGTGGGATGGGAACCACTGGGTGGAACAGGAGCCATGAGACACCCTATGACCCATGGCTGCAGTCCATGGACACAAGTGGAAGGGTCTTTATGTTCCTGTGCTCATGTCTTCTTTCCATCAGCCCTCCCAAATCAGGCTCTTGCCATCAGCTTTCCAGCACTTCAGGGTGTGCCCTCTGCCTTGCCCAGGGGACCAAGTGCCAGGCACACAGCGTCTGGTTGTACATGGGGGAAGCAAGCTGAGCTGTGTGGCTGCCTGCCTCTCGGGAAGGGAGGAGCAGACCGTCTCTGTGTCAGAAGCAGACACCATCTTTGGTAGGGAAGGCTTTAATCAGAACAAGACCGGGTCTATTCCTACCTTTTGTGGGTTCCTGTAGCCTTTGCTTTCCCCCGTGGCAGAAATTATCATCACCATAGGCAGGTCTTGGGCTTCTCCAGGTGGGAAACCAGAGGGTTTGGGCAGCCGGTGATTTTCCTGGTGGAGGAAATCCCTGTGTGGCAATAATTCAGTCTAATGGGCTCTGTGCCATCCCCACTGCAGACACCCAGGAACATTACTGGGAGCTGTGCTCAGTGTGATCTGTTTGCAGATACTCCAGTCTCACCACAGGTACGAGGAAAGCTGTGATGGGAAAGACCTGAGCCAACTCCCAGGGGATCTGCCTGCGTTAATGCCCGTGTCGCTGCACACCTCTGGCTCTGCTCCAGTCAATGCACTGGGGCAGCTGCTAGAGGTCAGCTCAGCTCCTGCAAGAAAAGTGTCTTCACAGACCTTCCTAGAACTGATTTCACTTCCAGAATGACTTTCTGTAGTGATATACATATATATATATATATTTTTTTTTTTTCAATTCCCCCCAAATGGAGTAATATAGTGATTTTGGAGAGGTGCCACTGGGGATCTGTAAAGGAGATGTAAAGCAGAAGCTAGGGCTGCCTTGCTGGAAGGGAGTGCTAGGAGGTCCCATCCCCTGTCCTCACCACACACAGGAACGTAGGAGGTTCTGGTGAATCCTCACCAACATGGAGCAGCCTCATGCAGTGGCTTTATCCTTGGGCAACTACAGAATTTGGGGAAGTGGTGGCAGGGGGGAATGATCAGAAAGCTGGCAGAAATTGTGTAATTGGTGTATCAAAGGCCCTTCTCCTGTCCTCCAGTCACATTTTAATAGTACCCTATTTTATTCTATGTCTCAGTAAACAACAAAATCATTACTGATAAAACTTGCCTTAAGCAACAAGACACATGTGAACAATAAAGCACTAAGAGCCACATTTTCAAAAGTGTGTGTGCAGAAATGTCTATTGTACAATGTATAAGCAGCATGCGGTCTGGATGTGGCAAGCAGCAACGGGAGAGGAAAAGGGGAACAGATGGAACCTGTACATGAGTGACAAGAGCGGACGTAGGCTCAGATCGAGTTTTGTACTGTGCAGAAGCTGAGCTTTTGAAAAGCCTTAAATAATGACCACATTTTAAGGAGGACTGCACTAATGGGGCATGCAGATAAGCACGCTGAATGGTGAAACTGCAGAGGACACAGCAGTGGAGACAGTGATATATACAGAGTGTATGAAAAAGTTCGGTCTGACATGCCAGCCATGCGTACAATCAAAGGTGTGCACATTTTAGAAACATCAGCCTCCCTGAAACCTCAATGACTTAGCAATAAAACATCGGGAAACGGTAAGTCAGGGTCAGAAAGGTCTGAGAATTCCACGCAGCTGAAATAAAGATTGAGCAAGAGGAATTAGCATCAAGAAATGAGATTCAGATGTTTAAAGCTGATTGTCTGAACCAAGTTAATATAATGCACCATGTTTCACTTCAAAACATTTGGATTGTGCAGCTGGAAAGCCCTTCCCATGATTGTGAAACGCAGCAGCTCGCTGGATCTGAGAGGGCTGGGATAGACGTGTCTGCCTGGGCACACGCAGGCTATACGTGATGAGTTGGGATTACAGCCTTCACTGTCCCAGTCCAGTTTTACCAATTCCCGTGGCCACTAGCACAGAAAACAAGCCCAGCAGCAAGGCTATATGAAGCTCCTACCTTCACATATTCTGGACTTGTCGTCTCTTTCCATCCATTTCCATGCACTGAAATGATCACTCTTTTTTCTGACTGCGAAGCGCTCTGATGATCAGTGTCCCTTGCTCCCTTTCAGCATATACAAGAGAAGACCTATCCAGCCATCCAAACTTTCCAAGGGAAATTATCCTCCCTCCATCCTTTCCACCAAGTCTAGTGGTGCAGTTAGCGGCTCTAGAAAATTGTTTTTACAAACCTACAAGGGTATGGGACAATCACATTTTCACTTCTCTTCGCACACGCGTAGAAGGAAGCCTTTACCCGTATTAATGCAGTCCAGCACCACGATCACCTGTGTGGGACACTGCAAGTCTGCAAAGCTTGCACGCTTTCAGTGCTAAACTTTTTATTCAGGAGAATCTCAGGTGGGTTGATATCCATTTACAGATACAGATGTATTGCATAAGCTCCTTCAGCCTAGCAAAGGGATCCGAGAGTCCGAAAGCGCCCACCCGAAAACCACACCTCGCAGAGAATGAAAATCACATAGGTATGAGGGTTTTGTAGGCTGGCAACTCATTTGGTTTGTAGCTTTGTTAAATTATATTGCTGGTGGGAGCGGCTCTCTCTTGGGATGAGATAACACAGCAGTCCTTGGATAAGAAACTAACTGGAGATGAGTTTCGATTCTGTAACCATACTCCTCCATGCACTATCTGCTCATGGCGACCAGTTCTTGACTGGGGTGATGGTGTACTGAAAAATTAGACAATACAGATATTAAGCTCTCGTATCATAGATTTTTTCCCCTGCTCTATTCACATGTGTTTTCAAGGCAGCTGGACATGAATAATGCCGTTACGGGCCAAAACTCTCTCTGATACATCTCTAGTGAAGCTAAAACCAAATTTGACACTGTGATTTATGCTGTGAGCAAAACACACCAGGGCGTGTTCCCTTGCCTGTCAGCAAGGGGCACAGCAGAGCCCTCCCACAGCCACCCCCCAAGCAAAAAAGGGTGTTCAGCTGCGGGGAACAGCATCTCAGGTTGGGCACAGAGGCAAGGGGCAGGGCTGTGCCCGGGGATGCTCGAACCTTGCCTAAGCCTCTCCTCTCTCCTGGGGCAGATACAGCCAGGACAAAGTCACTTCTTTCACAGTATTTCCAGAACTTTCTGATTTCAGAAGACTCCATGTAAAGTTCAGTGTCTCCTGTTCCTTGGAGCTGAAGTGCACCGCCTGGGGTTTTCCACTTATGCTATGGGAAGTTTTTTGGGGTTTGCTCTGTTGCTGACAGCTTGGAATTTCCATTTGCATCTCCTTCCCATTTCCTTCTCAGACATGCATCATACAGACCCCACAAATTTTAAAAAACGGTGAGAAGAGAGGGCATTTCTTCCCACAGTGAAGCTTTTAATGTGCCTAGTCAACACTGAAGCAGCAGAGGTAGACCTAGGCAAGCTCTCCCTCATGGTCTGTCAGGTGCCTGTACCCAGATCCTGCAGATACAAACCTTGGTGTTGATGGCTACCTGACGTCCATGTCCACAGCTCCCATCCCTCCTGGGATGCCAGCCAGCAAACTCAGACTTCGGGGCTGGGAAGCATGCTGGGGCATTTTTTGATTTAAAATTTGCAGCACCGCTCCTGCCTCGCAGAGAGTTGGGTCATTTACTGATAACGGTGAAAGGGACTGCGTGCGTGCCGGGGCGGCATACATCCCCGTGTGTCCCCAGCACAGGGCGAGACCTCTAAGAAAGAGCATGTGGATGTAGACCAAATACATCCCTGATATAAACAGCTCTACTCCCGCTTCATATGTGGGACACGTGGGAAGGCAGGACTTGCTGCCTGGGCCCATACCTGCCCACGAGCCTCATCGTCCTGAGACCTCCTAGCCATATGGCACCTGTGTCTGGGGACCTCCCAGCCATACGGTGCCCAACGGTACCCGGCAGAGAGCTGGGGGAACCCCTGGCACTGTCCCACCTCGCTGCAGCTAGGCACAAGAGCTTTAGTTGTCTCCAGTAGCTCCTCTCAGCCCAGCCCATCAGCACAGAGAGTGAGTGGTGCCAGCCACATCACAGAGGAGCACAAGGTGAGGTATCCAAAACAAGGGAGGGATTTTAACCTCCCTTTGCTTTCCCCTTGCCCCCCCTGTATTGCACCTGCCATGAGAATGACCAAAATTGTCCAGTGACGTCACTCATCAGCCATAGAAAAGCTCAAAACAGGCAAGTTCCCTGTGGAAATCACCTGAGGAAACAGGCTTGTACCAACGCTTAAAACAACATCCCTGACCAGTTCCTTCTCTCCCAGGCCTGTGATTCACTCCGCACTCAGAACTGGCTGACTGCACTTTGGGTGCCTTGGGATAAGAATCATGTTATTCTTTCCTCGTGTCCAGGAAGGCTCTGATGTGCATTGGAAGGTCTCTGGCTTGTTACAATTAAAATTATCGCTAATTTCATGGGGGAGGCATTTTCGTGCACCGCCTTTTTATAGAAGGCTTCAACGGGGTCCACCCAAACCACACTAAGAAATCAATAAGCACCTTGGCATGGTGCTTTCCTGGCCTAAATTTGCATCAGGCTTGTTTACAGCCAGCAGGCCAGGAGAAAAGGGTCATTCATAACATGCGCCGTGGCATTGCTTGCCTGAATTTTAGAGTCAGCAACTTTGCTTGCAGACACAGTTAAGAATGTTCTCTTCCGCCTACTGCAGGAAGCTGGTCACTGTATCAAAGATCAAAGTTGCTCACACCAACGCAGGAAGGTTATATACAAGCAAAAAGGAACTACAAATGCTCGTATTTAGCTATGGAGTTTTGCTGCTGTGCACGTATTGGTCTCCACATTTGACTATAAACCGCTTGAATCAGTTCAGAAAAAAACAGACACTTGCTGCATCACCACCCAGATTACTCACAGGCTAATCCTCCTGTTGCAGAGACAAGATACTCTGATATCAAGATGTTTGATATGACTTTGGAAAGTTTGGTTTATCGAAAATTGTATTAGAGACTTATTTAGAGAGTGTAATGACCTTAAGTGGCTGTGCTTTAAAAAGGCCAACAAAAGAGTATGCAACCTGCAATGGGTATATATCGCAGGGAAGTAATTTCCCTCTGTTACACATACAGCATCTGCAGAACAGGCAAATGTTTATCGGGAACTGAAGCTCATCAAATCAGTTAATCGTTTCATGAGAAATAAGCTGAGAGACGGCTTTTTAGAAATTCAAAAAAAATCACAAAGGTAGACAGGACCTTTTCAGAAGTTGATCCTGAAATCAGGTGTCCCTGGGATAAAACACAGCTAGGAATTACCAATTACCGTTAAGAAACTTTTGGCTAGCTCCAGCAGTTCTGATGCAAACCTAACTGCTGCTGGAGTCACATGCCCAGCGGCTGCAGGACTGCCACAGGAGAAAAGACTGGCAGGGGAATCCGACCAAGTGTGTCATCCCTCTCTTCTCCTCTCTCCTCCCCTCCACTACAGGATAGGAAATCTGAGAAAAGGCAAACCAGATTTTTAAATTGTTTCGGTGGCTCTGTCAGGCTCTTGAACACAAACAGGATTCATGGGCATTTTGGGTTGATTTCCTTTCATATCTGCTCTGTCTGCATCGCTGCTCAGTTCTGGTTTACTATTCTCCAGCTCCCTGTACAAACAGGATCTTTCCTCAACAATGTTCTGCCACATCATCTTCCTTCCTTTGTATACAGGCTGATACTGCATGTTACACACCACGCGGCTTCCTAAGGCACCACGTTTCTCAATGCTAGCAAAAAACAGGAACCAAAAGCAAAGCAGCAATAAAACACTAAATTCTCGCCGTAGTTTAAAACTGAACCCTTGAATGTTTCCGATTCAAGATGACTTTTCAGTTAACGGATTTTTTCTAGTTTAGTGCTCTGGGTGCCGCGCTGCATAATATGTGCAAATGAGGCACTCATACTTTTTATCAGATTGAAATGCCTCTCCGGCAAGGTCTGCAACACTGACCCATGGTTTTCCTCCTTTTTTTTTTTTTTTTTTGGTGTTGAAAAGTGAAGGCAGCTGAGCAAAGTGCACATTGCTTTACTGTTCACCTCTTTCCTCCTGTCTTGTAAGGCTTGCTGTCTGATTTTTTGCTCCGGGGAGATTAGATAGCATGCCTTCAGGGAGAAGAGAAAACCACAGGGTGCACTGCACATTGCACAAACGCTCATGTTATTCTGAGGCCTGAAGAAATGAGGAAGGAAGCTTGAGGCTGGTGGTTTGGCAGGTGTGGGGCCTTTTTTACACAGACATCTGTTTTAAGTGGTAGCTCTGGGCTCGGGGATGAGCAGGGAACGCTTGTCACTCCCACCCCTTCTCTGTGTCACGGCACAAGGGGTTTGGGGCTCCCGAAGAAGCAAGGTCAACCGCTTGCTCAGGCTGTGCTTTGGGGCTCCGCTGTCCCATATTTGTGGGGCAGGGCTGCAAAGTGAGATGATTCCTCCCTGCAAAGCGACGAGTGGGTAACGCAGCTGCTCCTCTGCCGCCAGAGACAGAGGTGCTAATGGACGGGGTTAGCGCACGAAATGGGTGAACGACAACACGTACACCGCATCGAAACAAACGTTTGTCATCCCCCTAGATCATTTCTGGCCGTTTAGGTAACACTACTAGTGATCCCGGTACAGTTTGGAATGAACTGCTTCCTTCGGCGGGATGTTATGGCACACTGTCTGCCAAGCCTTGCACCACGTTTGAAGGAATTCATCAGCGCTTGGTGGTTAGTTATCTGTGGAATAAGAGATCTGGGATCCCCACCTTAGAAACAATCTAGCAAGAAACAGCAGTTTTTAGGGCTGGATCCTGCTCTGCTAAAACACACGTGTGCAGAGGAAAAAAAAGGGTTTGCATAATTCCCTCCTGGTGGGGATTCTCTGGGGCAAGTAAGTGTTGAGCCATATTGTTATTTTAAATGACAATAAGTTCTTTCTCTGGTAGTTCACTGCCAACTTTAATGAACATTTAGCAACTTAATTATCTTTAAGACCGCTACTCCTCTGTTACAGATTGCTGAAATTGGTCAGTGCGCTCAGAAGTTACTGGGGGAAGGGCAGATAGGCAGAAAAGCACAGACTGAGCCATCCGTATACAGATGCCCGTGTGATCACAGACCCTCATTTCCATAAGAAATCAAGCTGAAGCCATTTCAAGGTGAGGGGCTGTGGTTAATCCCTCCCAACACACTCATTAATACACCCCAAAACGCGCTTCCTTGTCCACGGACAAGGAGAGTCAGTCAGGTACTGCTTTAGTCTGGGTAGGAGAGGAGCCACAGTTTCTGAGATGGGCTTCGTGGGGGACTGCTGGGCTTTATGGCTTCTTTGGAGGTTTTAAGCCGTCGTTCAGAGCTGGCAAAGGGGTAGGCAACACAGTGGGAGAACTCAGCTCCCGTCTTTGCTTCACGTTGCAAAGGATAGAATAAAGTCTGCTGCTGTCCACACCAGAATGGGCAAAATCCTGACAAAATGAAGGTCTGGGCAGCATTTTGACACTTCTGGAAAGGAAGACAGAATTTCTGATGTGAAGTATCCTGCTGCCATGTTTAATGTGATCTCTGGAACCACCATGCCATTTGTGTTGGTCACCTGTGAGGTGCATTACTGCAGTGCTCACAGAAATCTAATAATCTCTGGAGTTGGGCTCCAAAATAAAACTGTTTTATTCTGAGGATTAAAAGAAAAGCAAGCCACACAAGGAAGCCTGATGTTCCAGCGTTGGTATCTTTTTTTTTTTTTTTTTTTTTTCCTATCTGACAAATATCAGCATGACAGCAAACAGAACCTTCCCAGTTCACATGGCAGCACCACTTAACTGTGCTGGTAAGTGGTGAATCGAGGCCTCGCTCTAGCATGGCCCTAAATTGTACCATTAACATGTGGTTGTAGTCAAAGAACACATTCGGTGGGAAATGGCACCTTGTTACTTCCCAGATTATCTGCTCCCTATGGGGTAAATATTTTAAACATCGCCCAGGGTTTTAGCAGCAACATTCCTATTAAAGTAAATGGGATTTGAGTAAATCCAAGCGCGCAGTGCTGGGACGTTACACCTATAAATCTCCTGTGTCTTACGCTCTCTGCTCTGTTCGCTGACAAAACCCAAGTGTTTGCTGCCTTTGTGAGGTTCGTACAGCACAACGGGCGGGTGTGTGCTCAGCGTTGCTTCCTGTAGCACTGGCTGCAGCTACGGCGCCCGAAGCGGGAAGGACTCGCGGGGATTCCTCAGCTCCACGGCGCGGGCGGCAGCCCTGCCAACCGGAGGAACCCGGCTTTCGGGAGCAGGGAGTCCAGTTCTCTTCTGTGCTGCAGTTACAGAGTGATAAAGCTCCTTTTGTAACAGCAGCTACCTGTAGCCAGGAAGTATTTTAGGCAACAGCTACCTTACAGGCCCCTTCAAGGTTGTTGAACATGTATTAAGCAATTTTTCTTTAAATTTTGTCTTTTGCTTCTATCTACCCCATCACGGTAGTGGTTTATAAGTGCCCCGGCTTACATAACAACAAAAGCTGGGAAAGGCCCTCTCCTTAGGATAGTTACCTTAAAACAAATAACTTGAATTTGGAAAAAAAAAAAAAAAAGCTTGCTCTCCAACAGGCATCGCTTCATGGCTTAATATGATAAATGTAACCTACATGAGCACATATGTCAGGCAGCATTCTTTGTTACTTCACTAGATGGCGTGTGGCCGTGCCTGGTAGGGGGGAGAGAGCGGAGAATTAATTCAGTGTGTAACTGGCTGCGCTGCGCTCCTGACCCTGATGTGCCTTTAACAATGTGGATCTACGAGTTAACGTTTCAAGGGTGAGAACTGAAATTCCTGAATGAGGAATAGGATGCCCAGCTGAAAACAGCTTCATGTTCAATAAGCTGCAACTTCTGCCTGAAGATTACCCTTAGGTGAGCAGTGGGGCAAGGTGATTGGGGGAAAAGAGGTTTATTTGACCAACCTACTTCCTAGGCACAACATGCTTTCAGAGACACAAGTTCTTCATATCTGAAACAAGCCTGAAGAAGGGCTTATGTGTCTGGAAGGGTGCCTGCTTGCTACAATGTGGTTAGCTGGTCTCATAAAAGACCTTACCTCTTCCTATAAATTCTGCCTTCCTTATAGCCTGACACCATCACTGTTGCAACACTACTGGCAAAACGTCCAAAACTTTATGTCCTTCTTGAAAAGGCAAGCCATAAGGTTAATCTGTGTTCTCACTTTCCCTGGTGTAAACCGAGGCATAGCTGTCCTCTTTTGTTCTTCCATTCACTATTTATGTGTCCGGCTTTGGAGGGGAACAAGACCCAGCTCTGCCTGGAGGCACTTACTCTCAGGGGATAACATTAAATCACCCTCACGGGGTGTTTGCAGCGCTCCTGCAGTAAGAATCTGCTCCTTTCTTGCCTGGGAAAGCGGGCATTAACTCTTCAGAGCCTCATCCGTGAATTGCAGAAGGACCTAGGGCCACTAAAGATGTTACGGGTTCCCCAGCACGCACACCAACAGCGAAAGCTTGCCACGGCGAGGTCTGGAGGGGCTGGGTGGCCGGCTGGCAGGGGCACAGCAGCTCAGGGCCTGGGTCAATGTGCAGTTTCACAACTGGCCTAAGCTGACCTACAGCTGGGCTCCTGCCAAAAGGCAGCTCCCCCCTCTCTGCTGACACTTGTGCTCCTTTGGCCGTAGGGTCAGCAGTGCCAGGGGCTGATTGGTCTCAGGACAATCCTCCCCTCCTATTTTTTTTTTATTTTATTTTTATTTATTTATTTTTTTTAAATCTATCCCCCCTCCTTTCGGTAGGGTTAATTTTCAGTCGGCCGAATAGGGTGGCCCAAGTGGCTGGGTGGATGCTGGGGCTGGGACAAGGAGACGGTGGGGGTGGTGGGGGGATGCTGAGAGGGAAAGTAAAAGACCGGCCTTCCTGACAGCAGTCTGCTGGCAGGAGTCAGGGAGGGCTGTGCCCCCACAGTGGGCTTCTGCAGTACCCTGCAAACCTCCCAAATGCCGCGGGGGATCAGGGCAGTCAGCTGCCTTGGGATGGGATGCTAACGTTCCTCTGCTCCTTTGAACACAGAGAAAAGGGGTTTAACAAGCATCTGTTAAAGAATGGTGCCATGAGGAAAACACATCGGATACACATCAGTGAGGGGTTTTTCCTGTGGTATTTAGGCCTAAGGTGTTTGCTGTTTTACCATCCAGCTATGCACTCAACCTTCAGAGGTGTTCAGTGCAACACAGGCACTAGGTTTAACACCTGCTACGCCCTGGTTACAGCTACAAAAGCAGCTTATGTCCTGGTTGTGTTGGCCACCAGTGCCACAACATGGGCAACACTCTCTCCGAAGAACAGCATGACGCCCCAAATCAAGCAGCTTTCCTTGTTTAGGGCTGATGGCTGTTTCTGATGGGAGAGTGCATCTGTGGTAGGTGTCTGGCTTGGGGGGAGCGCGTCTGGTGAAGTGCCAGTGCTGCAGCTGCACGGGGAGCTGTGGGGAAGAGGACCTAGTGCTCACACCGTGGTGTGGGAAAATGGGGGGCAAACACTGGCAACCGGCTGAAGAAGAGCCCCCCCCCCCCCCCCCCCCCCATTCCCCAAAGAGAGAGCTCGTTCCTCCCTTGTGTGTCAGGTTTGTGCGGCCACTGTAAGATGAAGCGACGTGGTAAGACAAGTTCTGCCAGGGTTAACCCACAGCAGCCTCTCCACTAACCTTCCCCCGAAGCAAAGGAGGATTAGAGATAAGATGTTAATGGGCGAGGAAAATCAGGGCCATAGGATGGCTTATAATCAGTTCTGTAGGAGAGGCAGGTGGCTACCTAACTTTCTTATTATGTATCTTCATGAAATGCACCTTCATGTCTTCGATCAGCTCACTCAGCTACCTTGGCCTCCAAGTGCAGTTGTCTCAGCTCACTCATTTGGTTCCCATTTCCCCATGCCATCACTCAAATTTAGTAAGTCGAAACATCTGGACGAACTCAGAAAAAGCTGCAAGTGATGTCCTTACTGTATCTATTTGAAACAGCCTATGCTTTGAAAATCACCGTCCGTACAAACACTTCTCTGCACCTAGCCACCCTTTTCCCCTCAGCCCGGGCTCTTGGTTCTTGGTCCTGCTTTGCTGTTCTTTCACTCGGTTGCTATTGGGCCTCCAGGGTTTAAACCTCTCTTACTGTCAGTATTATTTTGTTTGAATTCCAAAACTGTTCATATACTTCTCTCCCTCTAGTAAACTTACAGCAATGAGCAAAGATCCCATTAAGACAGAACTCTTTGGGCTATAGAGAAATGCTGCCAACTACTGTAACAGGAAAACATTACAGCTCCCTTTTGCCCAAAAATAACATTTTCTTGCTGTGGGTAAATAGCTACCCCAGTTCTGCTGGGAGCAATCATCTCTTTCTCCAAAGGGAGCATGCAGTCCTCTGTCGCGGAGGGAAGTTCATTGCCATCAGGCATGTCCAGGCAGCACTGGCCTCTGCGCGGGAGTGGGGGGAGCAGAGGATGAGGAGACCTGCAGAGAGGAAGCCGAGGGGGACGATCTGAGGAAGCTGCTCCTGCAAGAGGATCACACGACAGAAGCTAAAAAAGCGTTCCCCACTGGAACGGGACTCCAGGCACTTTGTCTGGGCTTCTCTCTGCCCTTGAAGGGATCTTACTTGGTTTCTTCTCCCTCTACTCCATGCCCTGGAAGCTGTAATTCTGAAAGTGAGTCCATCCATGTCCATGTCTGTGGGAAGGCAGATGGTGTTCCAGGATCCGGAGACCTGGGCTGTGTGTCATGTGCTGCCATCTCATTTCTGCATCTTGAGGCAAGTCCTCTTGCCTCTGCCATCTCCTTGCCTAGGTTTATGGCATCTGCTGCTCAGGAATATCACAGGGCCCTGGAATATTCACTGGGTTTTCAGAGCACCCAGTGAACAACAGGTTCATTTTAGCTGGCGTTTCCAGGTACAAAATAAAGCAATTGCAAAACAAGCAAAGTAACGCCATTTATCAAACTCAGTTATACCATCGAGAGCAGACAAAGAGATACCCTAATCAGAAGTTAGCTCTTCAGCTATAATCTGGTTTTAGTTTGTGTGAGTTTTGCCCATAGGTTCTCTTTCCTCCCCAAAAATGCACAGTTCTTGATCTTCCTGACTTTATTGATGTGTCAACCTGTAGTAATTTCAAAGCAGCTACTCAAGTTCTATTAGTATTGACCTATTTTGAGATGAACATTCGCCTCATTAGGCCTTACTTTGCTTCCTGCCCCACGGTTCATCAGCTAAGGGTTGGCTGAGATAAAACCTGAGAAACAACGCTAGTACTTAGAGCAAAAAATCAGAACACGTGAATCCAATCCCAGCTCTGCCACTGACAAGAGATGAATCCCTGCCCTTTTTCTTTTTCTTTTTCATTTTCCTATCCATCATGTGAGTAGTACTGATATCTCTTATGGCAGAGGCACAACTGCTATTTCAGTTTGTAGAACACTTTGAGATGGTCAAAGCACATCTCAACAAAAGTACAAAGCACTACTGGTGTTTCTAAAGTGTGTGATGCATGCACTAAACTAACTCTTTCTGACCTGACACTTTGCATATCTGCTTCCCTGTCACATCTCTACTATAAAATAAGCTGTGTAATGGGTGAACAAATTATTAAACGTGCAACTTTAAAATAGTAATAATAATAAAAAAAAAAAGACTTTTGAAAGAGTCTGCTTGTTTTTAAATTGCTGTATATCGCAGGTTTGGGCTAATCTGAGAACACCAGATGTATGGCCATAAGCAGAGCTCATGGAAGCCTCTCTGACCTTTCTATAGTTATGCCTCATGTTTAGTGCAATGTAGCCCAGATCCTTAGTGCTTCCGAAGGCCAAGAAGCTGTGTAAGGTCTTTTGACAGGAAAAACTATTCGTAGATCAGGACAACAGCATGAATGAGCAGGTTACATAACTGACAAGCTACTCACATTTTGATAGGCATAAAAACATTTATTTTCTTGTCACCTAGAACTATGACAATGGATTATACCTGCTTCTTTCCAGTCTTGCTGCAAAATGTGCTTTGTCTATGGATGTTCTTCCAGCAACAAAGCGTGTCCTGTAGAAGGGCGCATGGCTCTGGATTCCTACTGTAAGGCCCTGACTCTGAGGCTGCAGATTGCTGCTGTCAGCAGTAAAACTCACTGAAGGTGTACCCACCTCCCTTCAGAGCCCAGGCTGCGCATTCCCACGTACAGCTGAACCCGACCTCCACCATACTTTCTCCTCTGCATCACCTTAGCGCAGCGACAGGATCTCCAAGTCAAAGTAGGTCAACTGGTCAAGTCCGAGATGGGTGTATTTGGGCAGGTCCTCAGCACCATCTCCTCATCAGCATCACGGGGGGGGGGACTGTGCAGTCTGCATCGCCGCTCAGCACCGACACGGCAGTGGCCATGCAGTGCTTCCACACCGGTCCTGGGCAAAGGGTCTGAGCTCTCCTCCCCCGCAGATGTGACTGCCTTTACATGAGGTCTTTTGGGCGTATAGAAAGTACGTATCGCGTTCCTAGCAGACACTGCTGAAGCAGGAAATGCCTTAAATATATATATCTGGCCTTGCCGCATGCAATAGCAGAGCCCCGGCTGTCTGCAGCACAGGGAGATACACACGCATGTTCTCTGCTCATCCAGAACTGCTCCACGCTGTCTGTGCACATTACAGCTCAGCCTCTCCAGGGAACGCTGTGTTTGCTGTTACATTTGCACACACCAGCCAGCGCTTTGCTTTCTGGTCTATGAATGGTGTAGCCAGAAATTGGCTGCTACGCTGGTACGCTTCAGAGAGAATAATGCTGTCCTTCTCCCTGCTGTTTATTGTTTACCAGAGGTGCCTAATTTCTGACAAACAAAAGAGATGGATTCTGGGCAATTTAGCAATAATCAAGAGCAGGATGGCTTTCCAGTATGTACAGCGCTGTGTACAGGGCTCAACAAAGGCCCGCAATATTGGGCAGCTTGCTGACGCCGGGCTCTTGCACTGCCGCGTTAATGGTAACAGCAACAACCTTGTCTGCCTGGCAAATCACAGTCAGAGAGCACAGAAACCTCCAAACTAGCCACAGAACAGCCAAATGGGAAGCCTAGGACAGTAAATACACGAAAGGGAAGCCTTGGGATTATGAGAAGGAACTGAGTACGTTCAGCACAGAACGGATACTCCTCAGGGGACTATGTAAAAATAATTGACTAGTTTTGCCTGCTAGTGTACCTCTGTCAGAGTCAACAGAGACATTGAAAGTTTGTGCAGATGAAGTTTACTCAGGTACAGAAGAGCAGAGCAAGACTTTCCACTTTGATCAGTCTCCTGTCTCTGCCCCTTGGTGCAGAAGTCCTGCAGAGAACTTCTGGGGTTTGCCGCTTGATGAGCTTGCCTCTGACATATGAAATCATGTGAGCGGAGCTGTACAACTGAGGCAGAACAGTAATACTAGGCGCAGTTAGGATGTATGTGGCAGGGTTTATTTCATGCCAGAGTCGGTGCATCCTACCTACAGTGCAGCCCCGGGTGCTCTTGCTGCTGGTCCCAGGGGGGGAGAACCCGGGTGATGTGTCCCTTAGCCGCGTCACACGCGCAGAGCTCAGGACTGTGAACTGCACCGCCCTGCAGATGCCCGAGATGCAGAACTGGGCTGCTGGCACTTACCCCAGCACATAAAGCATCCCGGCACTCCCTCTCTCTGCATGCTTCCTTCCCTCCGCCAGCCGCCTCCGCTCCCGTTCTGTGGTGTCCCCCGTCCCTCTGTCCTTACAGACAGCCGCTCCTCAGCCCCCAAATCCGGCTGGAGCGGTGATATGGAAGGGCTGTCAGCATAGCGAGGAGGAATGGTGGCATGGAAGGGAAGAGGCTCCAATAAGGTAAATACGCTGCACCCTCTAGCCCTCTTGTTACTGTTGAGACATGAGCTAAACCGTTTCACCTAATCCGTCTTAGTCCTAGATGTGGGGGGCATGAAGGCATAGCCTGAACACCGAAGAGAAACCTCTAATATATAGTGTGCACCAGCGTAACGCTAGTTGTGTGGGTAGAGTTCACTGAGCGAACATAGATGTTTAAACTGTAGGTGTCCATTTGTGAATTAGTCACCTTAGGACGCCGTTTGAAGTCACAGAGAAATAGGCACTCTTGGCATACGCTGAAAATTTTCACTCAGTTGCGCTAAATCGTGCCTTGGAAGCTCCTGCCGCTCCCCGCCGACAATACGGGGAGTCAGGCACGACGAGCTCACAGGTAAATGTCTGTCCGACACACATCAAATGACGGGCAAGATAAATCACGCTTTTCGTGGCTTTGTTTTGACACGGGGGTGCCCCATGCTCCGGGGCTGGTAGGAGGAGGCTTCATGGGGTGCCTGGTGGGGCACGCTCCGGCACGGAACCGCAGAGGCCAGGGAGCCAGATTCAGAGGAGTCGCAGTGACAGACACAGCAAACCCCTTTGGGAACGTGGCTGCTGAAGCAACCGTGACTTCATTAGACTTGCTCAAGATGCCCTCTAGCCTAGACCTTTCACCTCATTTAATGGTTTCTTGGCCTCAATCTCTTATAATTCTGAAATGAAAAAAAAAAAAAAAAAAAAAATCTCTTTTGACTCCTGTTTTCAAGCCAGGGCTGTTTGATTTGGAACACTGCATTGAAGTCTGTGCTACTGATTGATTTCAGGTTTATTATATTCTCCCCTTTGAAACATGCTACAGGAAAAAAAAAAAATCTGTACACTTTGTCGTTTTTCATGTAGCCCCCTTCCCCCCCCCCTTTTTTTTTTTTTTTTTTCAATCTTAGCAAATGCTCAGTCTTTTCCACTTCAATAGCTTGAAATTCTCCCCTGGGAGCCCTAAGCTCTTTAAATATTTTTAGGTTGCCAGATTTCTTATGTTCTCTCTCCAGGAAGCCAATTTTGTTTCTAAGCTCTTGAGAGTAGTCCAGCTTCATCTTTTGCGCACTCACTGCATCACAATAAAATGCTGCCTAATTGCTGCCTCAGCTGAGTCCCAAAGGTGCTGGAGTTTGTCTCTAGGCTACAGTTGTGGACAATAAACTCTTCTCAGACTGGAGTTAAGCCTTTTTATTATTTAAATCTGAGTCATGTAAAATTAGTTTACTAGCAAGTAACCCACAAAGATCTAGTATGGAAAGAAACTCCCACGTATTGTTTTCCAAGACGATGAGAGAATGATCAGATATAAAGATTTGCAAGCAGCTCATAATACAAGATGTAATAGAAAGACCAACAGTTAATTCAGCCAAAAAGACATGAGAATATTTCTGTGAGCCTAGGAGTTACTCTCAGACCTTGGCTGTTTGGTGTCCTTTAGCTTCAAATTGAAACTGGCAGTATGAAAAACTCTCTTTTTTCCTCTAGCTTATCCATAACCTGAAATACCTATGAAAGAGGAAAGGCAGCTGTAGATAACAAATACCAGATGAGCAAGAGCTTTCTGTTCTAAATTGAGTACAAGAGTCAGAGGATTCAGTGAGCATTTTGCTAGAAAACCATCAAGAATATACTAAGACTGGGTGGCTGTACCTCCATCAAGCTCGGGAAGACCCCTGCAGCAAGGCACAAATGGACAATACAGGGAGTGAGAATGAACAGATCCTCTGTTTCTCACCAGGCCCATAGTCAGCCATCCTCAACAGCAGAAGAAGACACCTGTATACTGCATACACAGGCGTTTTTTTCCCTTCATGTTCCTTTTCTAAATCTGCATTTTAAAGTGCTTATATTTTTGTTATGGTAGCGCATACTCCACGGACACTATAGTAGAAAGATTTATTGATCATTTCTCGAGATTCTTAATTCCTTAAGACAACACTTGCTTTGGGTGCATTTGGTGCCATGTGCCCAAATCCCCGGTCTTAATTAAGCAAAAAATTAAGCTGGAAGAGACCTCTGGATTTTCTCAAAGCGGTTAGATTGTCCTTCGATTCGAAAAAGGTCGGACGTGCGAGCGGAGACCTGACAGAGTCTTTGCGGTGGTGTTGGCAGCGCACTCGCAAGCTGGGACACTCGTGAGTGAGGACGGCGCACGTCCGTGCCAGGGCAAGCCGACTCCAACGGCTCTTGGTGTGGCTCCTTTTGTTAGCACAGTGTGTGCCTAACAGCCAGATGGATCCGCCTGCAAGGACTGCGAGGAGACTGTGAACCACACACCATACGCTCACTGCGCAGAGACCCCTCCTGTTGCTGGGGTCTCTCATTCCTCATTTAGGTTTGTCTTGATCACTTCTTGAGAACGTAACGGCAGACGCAGCGTGGACCGCAGGAACTTCATTACTAATGGTGACGCATAAGACAGGAAGGATGCACAGGTCTCGAGTCGATTTTGGCAGGCAGCCCTTAGAAAAGCCAGGACGCAATTTCAGCCTTATACAGATCAGTGGAAATTTTGCCACTGATGTCAGTGGGATGAAGACTTCTCTCCACGTCTGCCTGTAATCTGAGAACATGTATTCTTTAAGTCCTGGAGACTCAGTGAAAACGGGACCCCACAGAGTTCATCTTAGATTCAGTGTTTGAAATAAAACTATGTGGATTCTTTGTGCCTTTTTTAGTTATCTGTAAAACAAGTATGATAATGCTTTGAGTGCTAAACAATACAAGGTGTGTAGGAAGACATAATATCTTTTATTAGGCCAACTGAAATAGTTGGGGAAAAACAGACAAGCTTTCAGGCTTGTCTGAAATGCTTTGAGATGCTCTGATGAAAGGTGTTCGAGCTGTGCAAGGGATCATTAAATTACATTCTTCCTCTCTCTGGAAATCATTTAGTGATATTTCAAAGGAAAGATGCTGTACAGAAATAACTGATTTCTATTGCAAGTGCTGTCTGGAGCTAAATATCTTCCTTCCTCTCTCTTTATGAACTAATCTAAAGAAAAATATGTTTTAAATTAACATGTTAAGAGTAATTTTGTGGTATAATGTATAGTCCTGTGAAATGTTCTGTGTTAAGGGTAACTCACCAGATCCTTGAGCATATTTCAGTATACACAAACAAAATGGCTGGATTTCTGTTAAATGCATTGCAAAAATTATGAAGGCATCACCATAAAGAAATTAGAAAGCATAGAAACTGTGAAAATGGCAAGTCAAAAAAAAAAACAAAAACAAACCAGATATGAGTCAAAAACTACATTACACTTGTAATCACTGCCTAAGAAGCCCCCAGATTTTCAGTATTGAGTGTGGGCACCAT
This sequence comes from Tyto alba, assembly GCF_018691265.1. Lineage (NCBI taxonomy): Eukaryota > Metazoa > Chordata > Aves > Strigiformes > Tytonidae > Tyto > Tyto alba. The sequence goes on along the minus strand of NW_024881282.1, from coordinate 23,654,819 downwards.
GCCTTCAAAACCCGTGAAGCTGTTAGTGTCCATAAAAGAGTGACAGAAACAACCAAACACTTAACCCCCTCCTGTCCCCGATTTCCCACAAAGGACAGAACAAAGTGGGAGCGCTCAGTTGAAGTTAGCCAGGGGTGACAGATGAACGGCGTTGAGGTATTGCAACTGTGAGTGCAGCAAGATCTGTCAGTGCCGTCAGGGAGTCAGTGGGCCACTGAGGTTACTGGGGGCCAGGAAGGAGTAGGTGGGGGAAGGTTTGAACTGTACCTAAATCTTACTAGTATCACTTCAGTTCAGTGCCAAGACACAATGATATCAAGAACAGAGAAATCTTTAAATATGTAAAAAGTAGTTGCGAAGAAGGATGAAGAAACCTGTTGTTTGTGTCTATTGGAACAACAAACAATAGGGATAAATTGCAGCAAAGGAGCTTTACATGAAACCACTAGACAACTGTCCAGGATTAAGGAAAATTGAGTATTGGTAGAGACTGTCTAGAGAAATGGTAAAACTTTCATCAGTGGAAATTGTCAAAAATGGCTTAAATAAACATCCACAAAAGTTTCACTACTGATGATCATCCACTGAAGCGGAGAATAGCCTTGGAGATTCATCTGAGAAAAGTTACAATGTGTGACCAGGTTTTCCTGCATGTATTCTTTTTTCCCCCTGGAAGATGTTCAAGATTTGCGGTTTGTGTGAGATTTTGAGATGCATTCCTCAGAAAATATCTGTCGAAGACCAGAGAGGCCATTTATCTTCTGAAGTGCCTGTTCCCCTCCACTCATCACAGATGCAGTCACAGATGACTGGCTTGGTGTGGACACCTTCTTATTGAATCCGTGAAGTCAGATGAGACAATTACCATCATTAATGACGAACTGTGTCCTTTCTAATATATTCCTAGATACCACACTCAAATCTTCATTATTCATTCCAACTATAATTACTTGTTGTGCACGTACGAGTTGGAACCCACAACATATAATCATAGTTATTTATTGACCTGTATTAGTAATTTTATCCCATTATACTTAGATGCCATATGGTGTGATGAAGAATGTAATGAAAGTTTCCTATGCAGTGGATAGAAAGCTTCTAGACAACAATTAACACAATCTATTCCAATTTTGCATTCCATTCCTTCTGAGAATATCACTGAAGTGTATGGTATCTCAGGAAGGAATATTTTATTTTTAGATCTAAGAACCAGCCAAAGCTCTGCTGAGTTGCAGGTAGAGCTACTAACTAGGAACGTAAGCGGCTTTATTCCAGTATGAAACACTAAGGTACTTCTGATACATGGTATTAACCACTTCTATTTTCAAAGTCTGGATACAATTAACATATGTACTCATCTAACCTGTGTGAACCTATGTGTTTCTGTTGTAGTCATCCTACCACAGGACTAAAACTGGGCACTTAAGACAAATCTACACCGTGTCCTACCCTGAGGTCAAGGGAAAAAAGCCTGAGTACCCAGTTGTCTTCTCTGCTTAATTGCTAGCTCTCTCCTTGAGGCCCCATTTAGGTACAAGATAAGGTGCAAATCTTGGGTAGTTTGCTCTCAGGATTCCCCCAGACGTAGTAGCCCTAAGCAGGCTGGATGTGAGGCAGCACGCACCACTGAGCCTTGGGATGGATGGAAAACTGCTCCCTGACTTGTGTGGGTTCACACTTTGGAGCCACTTGCAAGTAACGGCACAGGGAGTCCGATCATATCAGCCAGCACTGCACTGACCAGCGGTGCTGGAGGCGGCTTTCCTAGTGTAGAAAGGTCCCAAGGACTCTCTCAGTAGGAGGGGGGATTTTTTCTGGTATCTCAGCAAAACAGAAACCCCACAACACAAACGGCAAAGGTGACCAGGAGATATAGCACAGGATCACCCTCCCCATCTTGAGAAAACTGTAGACTATTATTCTACTGTGCTTTTGGAACATTTTTTTTTTTTAATAACGGTTGTTCTTCTTTTGTAATCTGTAATTATGGAAACCCCAATCTCATGTCTTCTCACGTACAAGTACCCTCATCATACATGTATTTCCCCACTGTAAAAGGATGTGAAGAGTTAAGGCTCTGTACTGGTTTTGTTAATTTTCTTCATAGGAGCTTGTACAGGGCTGTGTTTTGGATTGTGACTAAACCAGTGCTGATAGTACAGGGATGTTTTCTTTATTGCTGAGCAGCGCTTACACAGAGTCAAGGCCTTTTTTGCTCCTCACCCCACCAGTGAGTGGGCTGGGAGTGCACGAGAAGTTGGGAGGGGACACAGCCGGGACAGCTGACCCCAGGGATATTCTATATCATATGGTGACATGCTCAGCAAGAAAAGCTGGGGAAAGAAGGAGGAAGGGGGAACATCCGGAGTGATGGTGTTTTGTCTTCCCAAGTAACCGCTACACGCGATGGATCCCCGCTCTCCTGGAGGTGGCCGAGCACCTGCCTGCCGGTGGGAAGTGATGAATGAGTTCCTTGTCTTCCTTTGCTTGTGTGTCTGGCTTTTGCTTTACCTCTTAAATTGTCTTTATCTCAACCCACGAGTTTTCTCACTTTAACCCTCCCAATTCTCCCCCTGCATCCCACCGGGCAGGGAGTGAGTGGCTGTGGGGGGCTGAGCTGCTGGTCAGGGTTAAACCACAACAGGCTCATTTTGTAATTTCATTACTTTTAAAAATGCATTGAGCATGAAAGTTAAGCACAACACTTTCCCCTCTCCGATTTTGTTTTTTCTTTTAAGGGGAAAAATAATTTGAATGAGGAAATGCATACAAGAAAACAGCAGCATATATAGGTTAAACTCCAGCTTAGCAAGTGGAAGTTTAACTTCAGTTATACTTCCCTGTGGATTTTATCTTCTTCCTTACTTGATATTTTAAGAATGTTTTCATTCTTACTTTCATGGAGAAGGACCAGAAAGAAGTATTTCGTCTAAAAGAGGCAATTAGCTGGGTTGAACTATGGAAGGTCACAGATAAATACAATTAAACAATCTTTTCACAGGTTATTAAGAAACCTACCTCATGACTACTGAACTTTAAAAAGGAGCACAAGATGCCATGTAAAAATTAATAACTATTAAAAACTGTTAATGGTTCTCTCACCTCACTGGGTTTGTGGCCAGCATTCCTAATACATATTTACTTTAAAAGAATACTGTTTTAAAACAGGATAGTTAATTCTGTAACAACATGAAATATCTTAACTGCCAGAGACTGGAAAAGTGTCCTAGTGGTGGTCACTAGTGGCACCAAATCTCCCTGAACCGGAATGGCTTTTAATGATCAGAAAATTAAGTTTTAGGCTCTCACATGCGCAGCTGAGTGCGAGTACTTTTAGAGGTTAGTACACAAGGCAACCGAACCTAGCTTGTTGTAGTCTGCCACGCAGCCTGTGGGTGGGATTCAGCTGGCCAAATGCATATATTTCACCTCTAATATGAATATCTCATACAGTTCATATGAAGCACCATCTAAAAGGCCAGATTTTCCAATGATTTTTAAAAGAATCTAAGGCAACTAGCTCATGTGCAGATGTCTGCACTGTAAGCCATTCAAGTTAGGTAAATTGCATCCAGTGTGTCTGTTGAAACATTAGCAGCTCTTGCTGGGGAACTTCTTAAGCTACTCAGACTTGATTGCATTTGCTTTATGTTAGTGTCAACACCATGCTTTTAGGCTTATTTATAGTTTAGCATACCTTTTCATGGTACATTTGTAAATCCTCTAAGTTATTTTGCTTACATTATGACCATTTTTACATGGATAAAAGAGCTGTAGGGCTAGATTATATGTTTCTTAGTGATGCAGAACATAATAAGCTTCCCTGATATTTGTGAAACCGTAATGGTATAAACATCACGCACTTGAACAGAACGATGCTTAGATACAAGACTCAATCTCCTTAACTTACTCGCCAAAGTTGAATGTGTCTTTTTCTTGGCAGCACACTAGGCAAACAGGTCCCCCGAATGAGTTCAACTCATTTCTGTCTCTTGCTAAAGCTCATCACTTCCTCAGGCATGCAGGTGTAACTGTGTAGAAGGTCATGCGATAAGCCAGGTAAGAGATGGGACCTAGGTTAAAAATAACACCTTTCTGTCTCCGGGTTCCTTTCAACCCAGGTGATGTCACCGACCGAGCTGTCAGTGCCACCACATCAACAGCTGCACTAGTACAAGCAACAGTGTGATGCTCAAAAGCAGAGGGCAAGAAGTGCTGAGGGGAAGCGACCAGTTAAGTCAGTTTTGTTGCCAAGGAAAAGATGCAAAGAATAGCACAGAACAGCATTCAAAGTTGAAGAGGCTCCTCCAGATGATAATTTAGAGCAGAAGCCTAACTAAGATAGTCTGGATTGCTCTCTGGAGGATCCTCTCTCACTCCTTCAACTATGCAAGGCATCTAGGGAGACAAGCCTCCTAATTCAGGCATCTAAGTTAGATGTTCAAATGTAGGCAGTGAATATTTCCTCCCGTCCCGAGAATGTGAATGGGATGTTATAATAATTTTAAATATTAAAGTATTTAATATTTAAAATATTAAAAATTAAAAGCTGTGATACCAATGTCTGTTCTTTTAGGAGATACTGTTCTTTGTGGCACTGACCCTCTACTGACACAATCGTGTTTCTCATTTATTAGATAAATGAATGTTAACAAAACGCACATCAATCAAATACAGTCCAAATTTTTAAGTTAAAAAAAGATTCAAAATTTTACTCTCAAAATATGAACCAGATTAAGCTGTTCACATGGCAGCCACTGTATGTTCCCTATAGTAATTGCATTAGGGGGCCAGAAAAGGAAAAAGAGATTCTTTACAATGTTCACCAGCACATCGTACTTAAGTTTCTTTCTCTCCTTAAACATTTTTTTTAAGTTTTCAATGAGGAACTTTGGCTAAACTTTCATCTGTAGTTACATCTTGCCATTTACTACATTGCTCCTACCTACTCCGAACTTTTTACGCATTCAGTGATGGGAATTTAAGAAGTTATTGAAAAATGACAGAAGTTGTTCTTCCAATGCAGATGCATGGTCTCTGGTGTGCTTACCTCCTGCCCTGCAGGATCTTGATACTTAGGCACACACCAGAACACAAATTTTCAGTGCATCTTTCTCCAACATAAACACCTTCATTACCATTGATCACAGCGCTATTCAAAGGACTGTTTTAGACAGTCCTGGAAAGAACTACCAATACGTTAAAGAATGCTCTTTAAATGTAGCTATCTTCTGTTCTGGATGAATGTGTTTACAGGAGTGGATTGTTAAAGCCAGTTCATCTTCTAATATCTCATACTGCAGAACTGGAGTTAACATGCCTAAGAAATCAAAAATGCTGGGAAAGCCATTAATATGTATTAGACTGTGTTTTGTTTATTCTAGTGGTTTGGGCATCTAAACAGTGTGTGCAAAAAGCTACCCAACAGCTCCCTTATTTGAAACCGCCACTTTTGAGTCAGAGAAATATCTACAGGGCAAGGAGAATAACATATATACCAGCACGAATTAAAATTAATGGCTGTGCCTGAGTTAACGGGCTCAACTGATGTAACTGTTTGGTTCAAACTACCAAAGCCTAGTATCCTATGGGTTTGTATCCGTTTCCACTTAGCCCTCATCACTTCAATAAAACAGCTGCCTTTGGGTCATACACGGTATTGCAGGGGTGCACAGAAGGTGCTGCACGTAGCACTAAGTGTGGAGCCGTCCGTCCCTTTAGCCATGCAGACTGGGCAGCTTGCCACCAGAGGAAATCTTTATCAGCTAAGTTCTGCCTACCTTGTGCTCAGCAGAAGCACCAGCTGAGCCCATCTTTTCTACTGTGCTACTTACTGCAAAACTAAAAGGAACTCAGTCACCATTAAGACCTCCACCCTGTAGTTGAAATTGGCCGACGAGGTTCAAAATAACTGCAGTGGGACAGAGAGTCTGCAACTCCAGCAGTGTCACATCTTTAGCAAACCAGCCTAAAATTTACACCCTACCATGAAAGAGTTATACTGCCAAATGTTTTTTTTTTTTTTTTGTTTAACTGTGCATCACGGGAGATTTCCTCTCAGTTGTTAACCCTAGCAGACAGATGAAGGGAACTCTGCCACTCGATACTGTCTAGTGGTCTGCCACAGGACTGAGATGATGTGAATAAACTTTTCTTTCCCTGTCCTGGTTTTCACTTACCAGTTGCTGACACACAGCTCTCTGGGCCTGACTCTACTTTCTCTGAGGTTTCTGTCCAAGTCTTCCTGTCTCTTTGTTTTGACTATTGTAAGCTACCTACTTATTCCTTCTCCACAGAGTACTGCTCCAACATATGCAAAATGCTTCTTCATGTTAAGTATACACAGAAAAGAAACACAATATCCTAGATCATGTTAATTCTTTAATTCTTCTAATTTCTGTCCACAGACTCAAAGCCAAACTGTTTTTTTTTTCAACCTACTGCGGGCTTGCTTCAACCCATCTCAAAGATCTTACCTTTTACCTGTATTTTTCATTAATCTGAACATTGGCTCGTTCTTCACCATTTTAATCAACCTAGTCATAACTGCCAGGACAGCTTTCTCTCTCCATGGCTCTAACAATGCAACAAACACATTAGGTGGGACTCCTCTCACCTGCTTTTAGGCATGTACAGTGCAAACACTTATATTTATGCTGATCAGCTAAGTCTGCTATAAGCACTGGAAAAAACTGAACACATTCAGCGCACAGTCCATCTTGGTCAGAGCAGGAATTATATCCCTGAAGCACCCCTCTCTCTCTCTCTACCAGGAAAAAACTTAGAGGAAAGCTAACTCAGAGGCAAAGGTTTACAAGACAGTTGTCTACATTTGACCAGATAAATACAAACACTCAGGTCCATTCCTACTCTCACATTCTGGCTAAACTGAAATCTCATTTGAAAATCAACTGGTTTCGCTTGAACTGTTCTCTATTAACAATTCACATAATTTTGAGATGTATCTCGTGTGAAAGATATTGACTAAATCCTTCTGTGTTGCCACTCCATCACAATTTCTCAAGGTTCAGACTCTGAGGTTCTTTCCTAGGAGACAAATTGGTGGATGTGTCATACTGATAAATATCGTACCATAAAAATATCTATGCAGAAGAACAATTACTATGTGTGCATGAAAATTAAGTGTGTGTCTACTGATGCCTTTACCGAGTTGTGCATAACTTCCTTTGGAAGGTTAATGCTATGAATATGTAACGTGCACCTTCTTTTCCCTGTTGTTTTTCACCTTCCATTATTACAGCATTTCTGAATGTAGCCTGTAAGACCTTTGGTAAAGAGTTATGTTTGCATGCGAGTATTAAAGATTATTATGAAAGCACAATAATTCCTGCAGTCTAGTTAAATGTAATTGCAAGGGGAAGGGAAGACAAAAGCAAAGGGCAGTTCATAATTCATTGACATCTCATGTGTTTCCAACCTTCTCCTACAGAACTTGGTGCGTGGGAGGAGGTTACAAATGAAGCTCTCTGCTACTTTGTGCTAAAAGCCTGTGCCAGCCATCTGAGTTAGACACTGTCTATGGAATTTATGTAATGATAACCAAATCAATTCAGAAGCCAGTTTTGCTAATCTGACACAGACCCTAAGACCGGATAGCTTTAAACTTATCTGCCACTATGTGCAATTACTCTAGCTGAAGAGACACTTTTGAACCAAATCAAATGTTCACGGCAGAAGAGTTACATTAATTTGTATCAGCTTCTGATTGAACTGACTAGAATGAATCAGAGAGAGAGGGCACACAATCAGCTCTGCTGGCAGATTTGCAGATGGCTGCGAAGGGGCATGATAAGTCTCTGGGGTTTGGCTGTGAGTAATGCTGTCCTCCACCAACACAGCTGGAGCCTGCCTAACCACAGCTGCCAACACCCACCAATATCATGTCTTATCCAGAACTGCTAGGTTTATAGCCTCCATAAAAAAATAAAAAGATGTAAGCTGTGAGAATACACTCATAGCAGAACAAGTTTCAGTGGCTTAAAGTGTCGCATTCCCCTCCCAGCAATTTCTTACCTTCCCTTTGCATGAGATTACTGCCTCACTGCAGAGTCTGTGGAATGAAACACATGCACTAGTCCCAGATGCTTCAATACAAGGTCCAGCAAATTAGCTTAAACTGCTGATAAAGATAACTTTAATTTCAGTATTAAAATGGATTAGAAACATTAATGTTTTCCAATCCAGGGACTGTTGTGGAGGCAGGAACCTTCAGTGAGGAGGCAGAATAGATGGTCAGGGAAGCAGTAATTCCCGCATCACTCCAGCCAGATTTGCTGGAGTTTGTTTGGCTGCGGCCATAGGAAGGGCTATGAAATTTCACACTCACGGCTACCGTTCTTTTGCCTTATCAACAAGCTTATGAGCTTCGGATTGTCTGGCTGGACTAGATGACCTCCTGAGGTCCCTTCCAACCTTAATTATCTATCCTATGATCCTTACATATACCTAGCATGCAGGGTTAGGAACCTGGAGATGTGGTTCTCTTCCTGCCGACTCAGTCGCTTAGCAGACCTTGGTAAACCGTGTAGACCAATGCTTACCAAACCCTCCCTCGGAGGGGTCCACCTAGGGTGACACTGGTATTGCTCTGGCGTTGAACAACTCATTTTCAAAGGGAGATCAGCGGTAGTATGGGTACCCTCTGCCACTAGGAAGCAGACCCACTCGACTTGAAGCATTACTAAAAAAAGGGATGGGGAAAAAAAAAATCTTAAACCAAACAAATTGAGACTATGTCTACATGACCAACCTTCTCTGTGTCACAGTTTCCTAGCTGGGGGATACGATCCACAGACAAAGCAGCTAATGTGTTGCCTAATGTGATAAGAAGTATATAGTCTTGTGAGAAGGGGTATGGTGGTGCTAGGAGCAGGCTGCTTATGATCTGCTCTCCCCAAGAAGTGTTGGGCTCTGTTAGGTCTGCACAGCATTTACGCTTTTGGGTATGCGAAAAACCAGCAGGAATTGATGTCACGGGCAGGCAAATTCGAAGAAATCTGGAAAAAGGGGAAGCCAGAGTTGCAGCTGGTATGAATTCATCACGATTTTGGCTCCAGTTCTAAAATACTCACAAAGGCATAAGAATCTCCACATGATTTTGAGGGAAGCAAGATCTGTAGATGTACGAGTGACACATTCACACATGCTGTATTGTTTAAGAGGCATACTGAGCTTTTAGTTTCAATCCCTGCTCTTTCACTTGTGTCAGTTAACATTTCTGAGAACCTTATTGTGAGATACAACCTCATGCTGCTACCTTAAGGTAACTACAATTGTTATTTTCCAGAGAAATCACGTGTCATTATTGGGAGCAATCACAAGATCATCATCAGTGGGACACTCTCAGAGCTGTCACAAGGCAGTTCCAGCAGGCAGGAGTCAGTGCAGCGGTGCAGCTGTACACAGAAACACAGCTCCGATCCACCAGGATCTCAGCGGGCTGCTCCTGCCTCCACGTCTCCTCCACCTTCTTGCGCCTGCAGCAGCTCCGCAGGGTCAGCTAGTTCAGGAACTTGATCCAGCTGAACACTGGTAATTTTTCTGGAGGGGCATAACTGGCTTTCCACTGGATCAGATCGCAGGCTTGCCTTGCCAGACGGCAACATAAGCATTATTGCCGTGTAAATAACAAAGAGGAAAGCATAGCCATGATGAAAGAGGAAGGCAGGACTCTCCCTTTTGGTGGCAATTCAGACATAGGCTGGCTTGCATTAACTGTGAAATGACATCCTTAGAGAGGCTTATAACCGCACTGTTCCCCTCGCTGGGACCAGGCTGTTCATATTAACTGTGAGTTTCACGGTTCAGAAATGCTTGATAACATCACTCACCCTCATCAAACGCTACAAACTGGGTGGTGCTATCCTGCGAGGCTGCCTGGGATCACTGCGGTCCAAAGAACAGGCAAATCCCCGAATCTGTTCCTTTCCCGTTACGCAAAAGCAATGAAACCCGCTAGGGAAGATGGTGTGAAGTCCCCTTCTGCGCGCCCGTGCAGGACAAACCCACATTTTGCCTTTCCTAGGCACTCCCTCGGCTGAAGTGGCAGCAGACGAGGTTTGCGTTCGGAGTGTGCTCCTCCAGTAAACCCTAAACACGGGTGGAAGCGCACAGAGGAGCAGGGGAAGCCGCAGAGCCGGCGCTCAGCAGCCGGCCAGGACCTCGTGGCGTTTCGCTCTTGCGCTCCCACCCTCCTCCCTCGCCAGGGACTGCGCCACTTCGGCTCCTGCTCCTGCCGTAGCGGGAAAAAAAAAAAGGCGGGGGAGGCTCTCTGGTCTATCACGCTTAATACAAGACATCTGCCAAAACGCGGGCTGGGCGGGGGCAGGCAGCACCCGCCGCCGCCCCCGGCCATGCAGCGGGGATGCTTCTCCCTTTGTTTGTGAGCTCGCCGGGAAAACCCCACCCTTTCCCCCCCCCTCCCCGTTCCCTGCGCCGGGCGAGCCCGCGGGCTCTGCGGAGCGGCCGCCGCCCGCCCGTTCCGGCCTGAGGGCCCGGCGGCGGGGGCGGGGTGCGGCGCCCTCCCCCTCCCCGCGCCCCGCCGCCGCCATGGCAACCACCCGTCGCCGCGCGCGCGCGCACCCTCTTCCCCCCCCCCCCCACCCCGTCACACCACTCCAACACCCCCCCCCCCAACACATACCCCGGCCGTTTCCCCCGTCCCCCGCTCACCCCCACCCCACGCCTCTTCCCCCCCGTTCCCCCCACCTCTCTCTTTCCCCGGTCCGACAGAGCAGAAGGACTGCGCGCCCCCCCCCCCTCCCCTCCCCGCGCCGCTCCCGTCCGCGGACACGCACCCCGGCTCTCCCAGGTAACGGCAGGGCCCGGCTAACGGGGGCGGCCCCTCACGGCGCTGCCCGGGGCGGACGGCGGCTCGGCCCAACGGCCGCCCTGCCGCCGCTGCCCGTCCCGCCGCGCTGAGGGAGGCGGCAGCGGGGGGGGGGGGAGGGGGGGGGGGATGATGAAGAATGGGGGGGGTAGCAGCGGGAAAGGCTGGAGGAGGGCAGCCCCCCCCTTCCGCGGAGCTTGCTGGGAAATGTAGTCCGCGCCCCCCCCCAGACGCTGGGGCTGAGGGGCGAGGAGGCGGGTGGGAACTACAAACCCCAGCGTGCTCGGCGAGGCGGGGTGGGGTGGGAGATGGGTACTGCGGGTTTGCCCCCTCAGAGGGGACCGACTTGTGAGGAGGGGGAGGCTCGCTTTGAAGGAGGGCGTTGTGGCGACTCGTCTCTCCGGAGCCGCCTCTGAGGGGATGATGGGGTCGGAGCGCTGTGGACGGGGCTCGAGGGTGCCCCGTTACTGGGGTGTGTGTGTGTGTGTGTGTGTGTGTGTGTGGAGGGAGGGGCAGTGCGGAAGGGGAGCACGGTGTCTGCGGGGGGCACTGGAGGAAGGGCGGGATGCGGTGCGAGGGGTGGGCTGTGCCGCGCAGGGAGGGGTATGCGGCAGGCCGGGGGGTGGGTGGCTGCAGGAGGGGAGGCGTGTTGCTGGATGAGGGTATGCAGAGATGGGGGGGGGCGTGCGGGAGAAACCCGGGCGGGTGGGTGACGTTAGGAAGGTGCGCTGAGGGGAGGGTGGGGTTGGATGGCGTGTGGATGCAAGTGGAGGGCTCTACTGGAGGCTGAGGAAAGAAAGAGCGCAAGGAAAGGGTCACAGGGGAGCACAGGTAGATGGATGAAAGGGGGAGAGATCAGCTGGAGGAGGAGTGGCTGAGCAGATGCGAGGGGAGGGCTGTGCAGCAGGCAGAGAAGATTTGAGGCTGGGTAGATGGGTACGGAGAAGGCAGTGGTCGAAGGGAGCCAGGAGCTGGTGGCCCTGGAAAGTTTTCCCAACCCGTTTACTTTAGAGTTTGTAGTTTCGTGCGTCCTACCACACTTGGGCTCTGTTGAGCTTGTTGTGCTTGGTGATCTCTACATGAGACACGGTGTTACTTTTTGAAATAATTTTGCTTCATTTCTGTTGTGCCCACATTTCTGTCACGGTCAGTATTGGCATTTATCTCTTTTCTCTCTCCGTTTCCTCTGATGACAGCATTAGTCTTACCCTTTATCTTGTATTCTCCAGCAGGCATAAAGGGGAATAACGGTTTCTGTTCCATATCATATTTAAAATATGCATATTTATGATCGGTATATTAGAATGATTTTTTTTTTCTGAAAATCTGTATCTTAAAAGCATCAGTGCATTAGCAACCCCTTGTATATGAATATTGAATATCTATTCCTAATACAGTTTCCGATGTCACAGAGATGGGTTTCTTTCCAATGGGTGATTGATTTTTACCGCAGCTGAAGGTTTTTGGGCAATTTTTTTTTTTTTTCTTTCCCTCCAACCCCGTATCAGATACATCCTAGGCAGGCTTAGGCTTCTTGCAGCCTCTGGTACTTCTCGGACTGCAGAAGTGAACATCGCTCCTGCAGCATGCTTCCAAGGTGCTTTGCCCTTGGAGACTTGGGCTTTTGAGCAGGTAAGGGAGAGGAATGGATCCTGCCCTGAGCTAATCACAGTGCCAAGATAGAAAAGTAAATGGAAGACCAGGAAACAGCAATAGGCCTTTATCTGTTTTTCTGTGTAAATAATTGCAAAACAAAAAATGAAAGCTGATTCTTCTGGGGATGAGCTCTGAGACATCTGAAGACCTGATGTCTGTAGCACTAACAGCAATATGCTTATAAATGTATATTTTGAAGAATATATACTATTCTTTAGAACAGCTTAAAAAGCAAAATTCTAATTAAAAAAAAATATGCATTCATAGTTCTAAAGAGCCAATTCTTTGGAATTCAGAGGGGAATTCAAAAGGTGGAAGAGTATTCAGGCCTAAATTCTGACCTTATGAGTCAGGGTTATAAACACATGTGTGAGTCCATTAAACCTGCAATTATTCATGGAAAGTTTATCTGGGTTGCAGATTGGCTGCGCTAGGAATGTAGCAGCACCAGAACTGAATCTTTGTGGAGCTGCCTATGGTCTGGCACGGCTCATGAGCTGCAGCGCTGTGGGAACATGGAGATGCTGGATCCAGGGCCAGGTGCAGAAGCAGTTTCACAGCCTTTCTTGGCACAGAGCCCGACCTAATAAACAACTTGAACCCAAGCTGGCTCTGCACAGACCCATCTTGGGAGTCTGATGGCATGTTTGCTCTGCCAGAAGTGCTTACGCATGTGATGTGCAGAGAAGCAGCTGGCTCCACAAAGGGCCAGAGGGATTTTTGACTTGGGCCGATTTCCACTTTGTTGAGCTCTGGACAGGCCCTGCAGAAACCTTCAGGTATCTGAGCCCTGCATCCTGTCAGAGGAGGGATGGTCCCTTCAGGGCTGGTGCCACTTGAACACTGGCTTGGGTTTGATGTGGTGCTAATGCCAGAAGCCCTGGAGACTGTGCTGGAGAGGAGAGTGATGTGTGGAGCCAGCCTGGGCCCATCAGAGCTAAGATGGAGAAGGAGGTAGCAGGCCTCTTGCTGCCTAAACTGTGTGTGTATGGAGTTAGGCTCCCTAGTGTGCCCCACAGTGTTTGTGTTAGTTGCTTTCCTCTCTGTTCCCCAGCCTAACTGATGAACACCTCATTACCCTGAGTAATGGTGATGCGACTGTATGGATATGCCTGAAGCTGGTACATTAGGTGTTCTGGAGAAGGTTACATTCTGCAGTCAGATTTAGGTGAATCAGGTGCATCTCTGATTCTCCTCTTTCTCGTTCTTCAGAAAATTGTAATTCAAATGCTTTGCAAATGGCCATTTCATTCTCCAGGGTGCTTTCTGGTTGGTGCGATAGTATACTATTTCTAATTAAAACACTGACCAACTGTTTAGTGGTTTCTTAGGTATTTGTGTTTACTGTTAACTTGTGGTGAATGTCTTTACTTCATTTGAATATTTTTTTTCACTTGCATTTAAAGTAACATTCAACTCTGTGTTTCAAGTTAGCTCTCAGAATTTTCCACACAAAAATAGTTTGAGGCCTGCCTGCACGCTGCTTCTCCTTCCCACTTCCCTACACATTTCCCCATTAACTCTACGTCTGCTATTTCAAAACAGAGTTTTAGTGCAAAGAAGCCAAAAACCAGTTAATGGAAAGCAGTTAACTGAATTGAAAGATCCCTTGGTGCTGGGTTTCCTGGACCATGATGTGTGCATATGTTTTATCTGGTGTGTGTGCTGCTTTGAAGTGACATGTCGAATGGGGAGTGAACACTCCAATGACATTACCTGCTGCAACCCCCAGTGCTGCTGCTGCTGCGGCTGTAGCCATTCCTGTCACTGCTGGTGCACACAGCAGAAGAAAAAAAAGAAAGGAGCACTGGCGTAGCACACTTCTCATCTTTGATTCAAGAAGCCATTTAAATGTAGCTCAAATTCAAATCAGCCGGAACTGAGCCATATTCTTCTTTATATATATATATATATATATATATATATATATATATATATATATATATATATTTAACAGGAGTTGTGATCCTGTGAGGTAATGATTGTTAGCTTCCACACCAGTCCATGGGACCACAGCTGCAAGTTTAAACAAAGCCAAGTTGACAGGGAAAGATAGATTTGGCTGTGGAGCTTGGCAAGCCTTTTGTTTGTTTGTATTTTATCTGACAGTGATCAGTTAAAATGTTGTTTTTGTCATGCGAACGTAATGCCTGATAATTGTCTGCAGTATCAGCGATTGCTTCTGAACAGGGACAGTTAATTATTAGAAAGGAAGACCAGTTGTTTGGCACTCAAGTCCAAAATAAAAGGGATAATCTTTCTAATAAAGCAGGCAAGACTTATTTAAATTTTCTGAATAATTGCATTTTTGAATAACTTATTTTTAGAAGTCAAATTAAATACAGTAAACACATAAAAAAGAAATGCAGTCCGTATTTCTGTCAGAAATAGATTTCTGTAGGCTTCTATTAGGAATGGCGTGTCACACAGGGAAAAAGTGCTTTTTTCTTCCTCTGATAATGTTCCAATTAGTGTTGCAGTTTATGCTTTTCCAGGTAAGGTATTGACATATTGTTATATGTCTCTATTTTAACAGGTTTTAACTTTGAAGAGAAAATGGAAAATAGGATCATTGTACTATTTTGAGTGAAAACATAATCGAGGGAGAAGAAGCTGTTCAAAACTGGTCAAAGCTGGTTTACAAAAGCAATATGGCCTTAAACTAAGAAGGGCAGATTTAAATTAATTGTAAGGAAAAGCTTCCAACCAGTAAGAATTTGAGAAAGGAGCAACTACAGTTCATCGCTTAGACTCTGGTAATAGAAATGCATGCACACGAAAAGTGGATAAATCCAAAGATCAAAACCTCTTAACACTGGAATTTGCTTCCTTGCTTTGCTCTGTGTGGCAATCGACCTGTTTTGGGGCTGTGCAGCAGCAGAGGGCCATCCTGGCTCTATTTTGTAGAAGTGGAAGATGTACAATCGTATCTCAGCACTGGATTTCAGAACACGGTGCCTAACAGTGTGGCTCTCCGTCTTGTGACATTAGTCAGGTCTCTTACTCTGCATTTCAGGATGCCTGACATCATGCTGCATGGCTGATTTACAGAAAATGAGAAACAGAGTTAGTAACCAGTCTTCATCTGAGTATGTCCAGGCCTTTCCAGATGTTCAGCTGTCCAGTCAGCAATACTGCACAGCTGCTATGATGTGAGACCATATGCCCAGTAATCTCAGGGAGCTGTGGAAAGTTTTTGGTCTGCCTGGGTAAAATTTTGGTCAGAGAAAGGCACGTGTCCAGAAAAAAACAGGTATGTTATAGCCCTATCAGTGAGGAACTAACAACTGATTTGGAGAGGAGTCTGATTAGCAGGCAGTAAATAAGACTTGATGCGACTATTGAAACAATAAGAGTAAAGCAAAAATGAGTAACTTCTCATTTAACGTCATCCCTCCAGTGCAAGAGTCGAGTGCCTGTGTGGAGAAAATGGGACGCAGTTGCGTAACTGATTGTGTCAAAACACAGGCATAAGAGAGACATGTAAAGATAGCAGAGATGCTTTTTGTTTTGACATTTTCAGAGCTGAATGTTCAATATCGAGCAATAGGAAACCCCCTGGTACAGACCCCATCCCTAGGGGAGGGCAGGTACTGCCATGGTGAGGTTAAGGGGGAGACGGGCTGAAGGGGAGCAGTCGTCCTGCATTCTCACTGGTGTTGCACCCAAGTGTGGAATAGTGTGCTGAACAAGCTGTTGCCTTTTGCCCACCATCCACACCGTCACTGTATCTGCCTGCGGATGTATTTCTGTGTGTACAATGCTTTAATGTTAAAATAGAGACTATCGGTTGGATCTTGCTCAATTGTGCGCTGCTTTAGTTCTGGGAGAAAAATTATTTTCTGACCCCAGATAGGGATCAGCTCAGTTTATGCTTGAAAGAATAGAGATTAATATCCCCTGTGACCTTTTAGCCTCGCTGCTGCAGGGTTTTTAACAAGTGGGCTTAAGACCCCATGTGTGGCAGCTATGCCGACATGAATGTCTGTAATGTCTCTTCTTGCCAATGATCCGTGAACTAAGGAATCTCCAAGGATCTCTTGACGTGCAGTGGAGCTGTTATGGTCTAGTGCAGGAAAGAACCACGCAATGATAGAATGAAAAGCTGGTGTCACAAGTAATGTGTAAGTTGTTCTAAATGCACCTGACAACAGTTGTCCCTGGCTGTGTATTTACTTAAAAGATGTGGCTGTGATACCATAGAAAAAAACAAATATTTAAACAAAACCCCAAACAACAAAAAAAACCCCAAGCAACAAAAGCACTATTTATGACTCCTGTGTTTCTGGTTCCTCAGATGTTTGCAAGGTTGTATGAACTCTATAATGCAATGTAGAACAGATAATAAAAAGTAAATACATAACATGAAAGAGCCCCCACCTCGTTCTAGCTACCTCTTCTTCTCCACCCATGGCGCTGAAGAGTGGGATTGTCCAGAAAACAATACAGGAGAGAATTCCTTCCTAAAAATAATTTTTACTTAATTTTGGACATACTTGTTTTGACTCGCTTTGGCTACTCTGAATGAATGCTGCCATTGCTGATGTGCGTAAAAGGTTTGTAGTTTGTTTAAACCATTTTTAACCATTAGTTTAAAATAGCCAGTCTTTTTGCAGTAGGACCTCAAAGAACCAACTGCCCGTGGGTCAGGGGGAATACCGAGTTAGGACTGAGGTCTACGGTTGCTTTTTCAAACATGTCTCAGGTATATGAGTGATGTTATATTCATCTTTTCAAGCTATATTACCTGCTTTGGTGTCTAGGGTACGTGATAAGTGAAAATTGACGTGCCTGAATCAAAGGGAAAGATCTAGAGGCTTTGGTCAGCCTAGCTCTGGAGGCAGTGACTGCTCAGTAGGTACATACGTGTATATCCACCAACCCCCGCGTACGCTCCAAGTTTCAGTGCCTGTCAATCTTTAGAAGCTCTCCAGTGTGATGCACCGGCTGTCAGGCTTCAGTGTGACCAGCATGAGGCCAGAAGCCCCCAAACTCTTGGGTGCTGGTGGAAATGGGAGGGAGACTCTCATTTAGGCTCCCCCTGCAGTTTTAAGACTATGTATGTTTTTGTGCTTCCCGCTTCCCAGCTCCCTGTGCTAACCACTCACCTGAAGCGAGCACGTGTTGGCGTGGCTGCTCTGCCTTGTCTCCTGTCCGTGGGCTGGCCCAGCTTCCACTGGGGATAAGGCTGTCTCCCTCGGTGAGCGGGGCACTCCTTTGGGCTTAAGGGCAGTTGGATGTGAGTGTCAGCCTTCTTAAGGCAAAAGGGAGCTAAACACACACCTGCAGGGTGGGAAGTAGCTGTAATAAACAGATACATGAGATAGCTAAAGTAAGTATGTGTTCTGTTTAATGGATTTCTAGGAATTGAATGCAGGAGTTCCTTAGAAATGTTTTATTTACTCTCTCTTTTTTGCTACGTGTAGGGAAAACCTCCAGAGATTCTGAGGATCACTTTAATTACAGGGACAAGCTGGCTGTGTAGCAGATCCTAACCTGGATGTGTTTGAAGATAGGGCAATGGATTCTGCCCCGGGTGGAGTTTTATTCATTTAGAAGTTGACTCATGAGATCTGGATGGGATGTAATCTATATTCAGTTCCTATTTTTTTATCTATTTCCAGTGCAGTGCAAACGACATCACTTTTTCCTATCAGTTATCATCTTCTGTATTTTAAAATCGAGTGGTCTTAATTGCCACAGTGGTAGAACTCTCCAATGATGTATTCTGCCCTTCCTCAACACCGAGACAAAACAAAATTAGGGTTATCGCTCTTTCCATCTTAGTTCTGCTCCTGCTCAGAAGTTTGTAACAGCCTGTGGGAATGATCTGCAAGCTGAAATGTGTGGCACAGCGTGAGGACAAGTAAGCCCCAGTGTGTCTTGCTGCGCTCGATGGAGTGCCAGCCGTGGGCTAGCAGCGTGTTCTTGGCATCAGAGCCCCCAGCCACATGGAAGCTGCGTGGCCTGTCTGTTTGAGTGAGCGTAGCAGGTTTCCATGGCTTAGTTGCAGGGAGCAGGAGTGAAGAGGTGGTGGAGCAGAGCTGGTGTGATGCTGCAGGCAGCAGAAAGGACCATCAGTTTGGCACCGTTGAGAGGTAGAGTGTGTGTGTTTGCTGTGGGCAGCATTCAGGGAGGGCAGATTGAAGGTCCTGTGAATATATGTTTAACTTATTGTCAGAGGTTTGAGCTGTGCTAGGCACGAGGGAATACAAAGACATAAGATACATATTCCTTAATGCCATCTTGATCTTGTCTGTTCTATAAAAACTACTAACATTTTTATAACCCGCTAGGGTGGAAAAGGTTGTTTCTCCCTGTTCTGGCTTCTCTCTGCTACCACCTGCTCTTGCTGCACGCACCCCCGTATCGCGGGCTGCCTTCAGCTGTGCAGCCTCAACTGTGTGCTGCGCCCTGCTCTCTCCCCGTCTGGCTGTATCCCTCTTTCCCTGTTTCTTCTCCACTGCCTCGGTCTTGCCAAACCCCCAGTGCAGCTAGCAGACAACCCTCCTGAGCTGACCTCCTCCCCCTTGGTCAGTGCAACTCTTTGCATTGCGTAGCTATGAAACATAATTTTTTATTTTTGATTTTCAGAGGTTTATATCTGGGTGAATGTCAGGGACCCCACCCATCCATCCTAAGTCAGAGAGAGGACAAGGGAAAGGAACTGATGCTCTTTTTGTGTGGTAAGGACCTAGGCTTTGGGATTCAGATAAAGGGGCAGGCACTTCTTTGATCTTGAACCTTAAATACATACCTAGCTGTACAACATAGCTTACTTTTGAATGTGTGGTTTAATATTACTTTCTTGAATGGTAATGGGAAAAGTTGGACTGTGGGTTTGCCTTAAAGTCATGCTGCAGTGAATAAAATCTGTAAATCTTAAATTGTTTTGGGAACTAGGGGAAGGTCGTACTTTGGGAATCACAGTTTTAAGAAATCTTAAATTTGGATGGCTAACTCTGCCATAAATCCCGAAGTGACGTGTTAAATTTAATGAAAAAAATCCAAGTCAGCATGTGGATGTTGGAGTACTTTGAAAGACTATTTAAACAGAATGAGGCTCTCAGCTTTGTAGTAGAGCCATCATTCAACCATATCGTAATCTTACTAGGGTGAGGGCTCTCAAAAGTGCTAAGTGCAGGCTTCCCTGATGCTGGTTGGCACATTTAGGCACGTATGTAATACAACAGTATAAAAAGCAATTTAATGCCTCGTGTGATTTGTGATTCATGGGTTGATGGCTGCTAATATATTGTAGTGATCTACAGATTAAAGTTTGACTTGTTAGGTTCAGTGTGGGCAGGGCATTTAATTTTTTTGCATTAGTTTAACAGCATTGGGGCCAAAGGCAGCAAAGAAGTTGTGGTTTTTATCACTATAAAAGAGTTCTGATTCATGATCTCAAACCTTAGTCTAGTAAAGAGATACTCCAGAGCTAAATGATTGAAAAAGAAGGGGTCTGGGTGGGAACAGGGGGTGGAAAGACACAATTCAGCTATGAGAGAAAAAACAAAACTGATGTCTCACAGTCTGAATTATTCTACAGCATGTAAAACTCATTTTCTCTGGTGATTATGTTCTCTTTTAGATTTCTGAGTGAAGATGAATTTAGCAGAGATTTGTGATAATGCCAAAAAAGGAAGAGAATATGCACTCCTTGGGAATTACGATTCTTCTATGGTATATTACCAGGGTGTCATCCAGCAAATCCAGAGACATTGCCAGTCAATCAGAGATCCAGCAATTAAGGGCAAATGGCAACAGGTAGGGTGACACAAGGTTGCCTTTATTACTTGATATTTGAAAACCAGGTTATACTTCCCAAACCTTGTAAGATGTAGTGGATGTGTATTTCAGTTAAGTTTACAACAGTTTTTTTTTACAACATTTTGTTGATATTTATGGGAAAATAATTTTTGTGGCATGTTCAAAAGGAATTCTTTTGTTCTCATTGAATAAATTTTTGTGTTGTTTTCACTTAGGATGTCTAGCTAATCGCTGGTCTGTGTGTGTGTGATTGCATACTTTGGAAAAACTATTTTGCTGAGGACTTCCTTTTGCTGCTCTATCTTTTGACCATCTATGTCCAGTAAACTGAGATGTGAGTGGATAGGTTAGCATGGCTAGAATGGCTGTCCGAGTAGCAGTTAACTATAAGGCTACAATGTGCAAAACAAATTCGGATCAGGTTTCTGAAATTCCAAGTAATACTCTTAGCCTGAGTGTTGCACACATGCATCTCCCTGCTAAGCAGAGTACTGTCAAAGCCAAGGAAGTAATCCACAGGTGAAATGTAAGAACCCTCATTTAGCACTTTAAGTATTGAAGTTTTCCTTACATTTTGTGGTCCCATTTTTCGTTGTACAAAATGTGTTCCATCCAAAAGAATAAAATTGGAGGATAAACATATAAAGGCGTATTCCAGAATGAAGAATTCATGTTGCATAAATATTATGTCTTGAAATAAGAACATAGCTCCTATAAGAGGTAGAGTTTTGTAGTAAGTAGCTGAAGAGATGATTTCAAGAAGTTTTTCTAACTATCATGTTTAAATGTTGTCACTTAAAAGCAGAAGCAAATTTTTCCTTTTGATTGCAGCAGATGCTTTGGTTATGGTTTTGTGCTTGAAACATCTGACACTAACATGGAGTATTTTGTGTACTGGTAGATGCAACGCTGTTAGCAATCATTTTGTAATGACAGTACTATTCATAGGTGTTTATCATAGAACTGTGGAAGTCTGTCTGCTTATTAAGAGCTTGTCTGCAAAGCGTGAGAGTGTACAAGCAGCGGTGATAGTGCCTACCTTTCCTGGTGATGTAGGAAGCTGAATGTTGTAGAGGAGAGATTCACATCCAAGTTTTTGTATTCAAGTTCTTCCCCACCACAGGGCATGCCTGACACAAGGGTGTTCATGTCCCATGCATGTCCTTAGTTCCTGTGGAACTTGTAGCTGACCGGAAGGTAGAGCATGAGGCTTTCCTCAATCTGCAGCTGCATCACTGCCCTCCCTTCACTTCTAGTATTTAGTGCTTCTTCTGATGACATTGATTCTTCCATTGATTAACAGCTCTTATCTTGTGAATTTTACTTCACGTCTCCTGATGTTGTGCGTTGTCTGAACTGCTTCTGAGAAGCCCGTGCACCACGGAATGCATGCTGTATGTTGGAGACAAGCCTCAAGTAAAAAAGGACGATTAACACAGTTTCCAGGATTATTCCATGGGGAAAGTAGCTGGCTCCTTAGCAGAGGATCTGAAGTTGGCACCTTCTCAGAATTATCCCTTTTAGGTAAAACAGAATGGCCCCTGCGTGTGTCCCATAAATGCTTTAGAGAACTGTCCCCAGAAAAATCAGCAGCAGGTGGGGTCGTGTCTGTCACGCTGTGCACTCATGTTAATTCTGAAACTTCCCCACACAGCGGTGGCAGATGAGCTCTGTCAGAATCTTGCTTTGGCGTTACTGGTGCCAGTCTCGGCTCAGGGACAAACACCAAAAAGTAAGAAGTGTGATTGGAAAAAAAAAAAAAAAAAAAAAAAAAAAGGTGCCAGTCCCCAGGCTGTTTGCTTTCTCATTCATTTATAGGACTACTCGTAGCATGGGAACAAAATAATATAGCCCTGACAACAAACAGTGAAGCCCTGGAACCACTAGCTTTTCCATACCTGCACCTGAATGGTTTGGTGAGACCTGTAGAGGTAGACCTGTTTTCTTACTCTTGATAACTAATTGTTGTGCTTTCTCACTCCTTGGGACAGACTAAGAGGGAGTCTGGTGATCTGGATGTTAGCACTGCTTTCCAGCTCCAACAGCAGCTACATCCAAACTGTCAGTCATATTCAGTAGCTGTCTGACAGACAGCCTGTTCTGAAAAAAATTAAACTCAAAATTGGATCACAAGAAACACACATTCACAATATTAAAATAATACTTAGATGTTCTTTTTAGATCATTCTCATGAAAGAGTTATACCATACACATTACGTAAGCTTAGCAAAATTCAGGGTTAACCCACTTAGTACCAGTAATGTGCAGAAGCAAAAGATTCCCATACCTCCATTCTTCTTGCAAGTGGTACAAGAAGCAAAGCAACCTTTAGGTCATGGTTAAGAGGATGAATGCAATTGATTTTTACCTGAAATTCTGTCTCCTCTGGTGTATGGAATTAGCCTGTTCTTTAGGTTCTTCAATTTCTCCTTCCTCTGAGGAGTCTGAGGAGGTTAATACCACTGGTACCTTTTGGAGGTGGAGCTTAGCAATCTCTACCAGACACTGGGTAGGTAGAGCTTTTACTGCTGGGAACAGTCTGAGGTGTGAATGTCTGTGTAGATAAAAGGTTAAAGGAGAAGATTATTACTTAAACCAGTTCTTCTCTGAGATGTACTGTCGGCCTGCACATCCACATCCTGAACCTCCTGAAGGATTCCTGGGACGCTGATGCTGAGGGGATCTGGCAGTATGAAGCATGCCCTTCCTTTCTGTGCATTTGTATGCAGCACACAGAGTGTTTGTCCTGCTGGTATTTCTGAGGCCCTGAATTCAGTTTCAGGTGTTTGCATACATGTTGTCTCGTAAAATAGGAATGTTTGCGTGAGTATCATCTAAAAGAATAGTTACAGCAGTGGCTCTGCAGCTGATCAACTCAGATCTGTTAGATGAACTATTGTTCTCCCCATCCTGGTCACTTTTCTACAGTGGGTGCTCCATCCTGAATAGGTACCTCGTGCTAGGTGGACCTGTTTTGTTGCCCTGTGTACTACACGGGATTTTTCCAGCAGTTTATTGAGCAGCGTAGAACAGAGGTGAACTAGAAATAGTTGGGATTTTGGGTCAGACACTCAAACACTTTTGATCTACCTCTCTTTGCTTAGGTGCTATTATTTTCAAATGTTGGTCTGGACAGAATGATATTCTATGCAAGTATTTGGTGGCTCGTGTTTCGTGTTGCAGTCAAACAGCTTCAGCTTTGCAGCTGGGCACCTTGATTTCAAGGGTTTCTTGTGCTTGGTGCTGATAGGCAGAATGTAAACGTGTCATCTGCTCCCCTGGGAACAACTGACTGGCTCAGTTCCACTTGATGCAATACTGCTTCTGGGACTTCAAAATCAGCACTGACCAGGGGAGAGGGATTGTATTATTAATCTGGTACAACCTGCAGCACTTCAGAAGGGCAAAAGATGCATCCTGGAGGGTCTAACAAAGCAAAAGTGTGACAACATAAGAATTCTTCTGATCCTTTGGAAAATTCATTGTCATTGATTGTCTGTTAACTATCTTGGCTTGGGGATATCAAGGGTGACCTGCTCTTGAGACCCTTACTTGATTTGCATTTAGGAAGCTCCCAGCTTGCTCTTGGGTGGCTGAGTGTAGCTCCATTCTTATCCTCACTCCTAGGCTTCCGAGTTCATTTGAAAAAGAAAAATATACTTCTTTGTTGTGCTTTGAGGCTTGGCTGACGTGTAGACATACTCATCCATGTAAGTGCAGGCTGGGACTGGAAAGATTCAAAAATGAGAAGCAACTCATCTCTTTTTCTACTTAATAAAAGGTAGGTTCACTCTCATGACTGCTACTGTGAACTTTACTTGTGTTGACATTCCCCCTGTTTATTCTGAGAGAGTTTCTTGGCTGTTGTAGTCTTTTTACTAGACAGCTGGCTTGTAGGAAAGAGCTGCTTCAGTGACAGTTCAGCAGCTGCAGAATGACAGCAGAGCGTGCCCCCGGGAGATAGTACTGGCTTACGACAAGGCCAGCGGCTGTCGAGCAAAACCTGCTGCATGTTACAACCATGTGCTCTGTGTAGCAGAATATCTGAGAGCACAGGAGGAGCCTCAGCCGGAGCTGGGGCAGGAGTTCAACGATTCTCTGAGTGCGTGGAGCAGCCAGCAAGGCACTCTTACTGACCATGCTCACCGGAGCAGGTGATGAGGTCCACTGTGTTCTTGCTTAAAGAATAAATGATGATGTTTTTGCTATTTTTAATTTTCAACACATTTCAGTCAGTCTCTGCTTATGTTGTTTTTGCTTCATGCCTGTTTTATTAACACTTCGCAGGTTACTTCGTGAGTAATTAAGGAATATTCTGCAGGTGTCCCATGAAGAACTGTGATTACAGGAGCTATACCTTGGCTCCATGGGATCAGACTGGGTTACAGGGCATCTGTTTTGGGTATGATTTAGGGAATTGTTTTTTTTACTTTTTAAAAATGGAGCTTGTTGAAACACTAACACTCATTGCAGGTTTGGAACACATTTTTCTAGCAACTTGATTGGTTTTGTTCCAGCATGATAGAATTTTTAAAAAGCCCAACCCACACGTTATTTATATTTCCCAAGGTACAAAATACCCAGGGTGATTGCTCTGGGAAGTTGTGTAGAAGTCCAAGCTCTAGCATAGCAAATAAAAGCTGATGATACCAAAGGTAAAACAGTTGCCAGATTGTGAAATACAGAGGAAGTGCCTGAAGTGGTTTTTCAACTAGCACTAAGAAAGAGTGATCTTGGTCACTGAGTTTTATACTCCCATGTTAGGATGTGTTTTCTGCTTGGATACTGTAAATCCGTAGGGCTGGAATGTCAAAGCTGTGGGGCCACCCCCAGGGCTGAAAGGCTTTGTATCAGGCTTTCCAACATCACCCAATGCCCATGATGCTGCTTCTGTGGAGGAGGTGAGGTGGCTGGTAGGGGCAGCTGGGGTACCAGAGCATGGCTTTGAGGAATAGGCAGTTCCACACGGTAGCTGAGCCCAGTTAACATCTTGCCTTGCCCAGAGAGGCCAGGCTCTTCCCACCTAGGCTTCCCTCCAGCTGCACCACCTTCTCTCCCTCCTATGCACCCTGCCATTCTTTGTTCTGGGATTCACCTAATCACAGGGTAGCAAGCCAGAGCAGCTTGCTAACCTAGCAGTAGTGTCCTTTATTTTATTTTTACCCTCCTAGGCTAGTTTTCTGCCATTTTGCCAATCTGGGTTACCGTATGGAGATGCTAGAACTGAATGCAGAAGAGCAGTGGCATAGTGTGGTTGGGCAGAAAAGTGAGGAGAGGCGAGATCTTCCCATTTGGCAGTTGTGAGCTCTTAACTGGGCTCACACTACTGCCTGAAACTGCTTAAACATGAATAACCTAAAAGTTTTCTTCAGGCTCTCTACAACCTGAGCCCCCTGAGGGCTCTGGCACCCAAGGGAGGGGTGTGACCTGGGGCAAAGAGACTGGGTAGGTCCAGACCAGTGATTTTCCTGTTTGCAGCCTCCTGAAGTTGCTTCAGAGTAGCACTGATGGCTTAAAGACACTGTTCAGTCACCTCCCTAATTACGGCACAGCCCTTCTTGGCTCGCATCTGGGTTATTTGTTTCTCAGCTGCAAGACGCTTTCTGCATGGTTTCATCTGACTTGGTTTCTTTAAGGCCTCTAGGAATTTATCAGCTGTTTTTCTTTTGTGGTCCTGTTGTTTGAGTACATTGAGGGGTTTTTGTTGCTTGGTTTGCTGGGTACTGACGAAGCGGTAAGGGTGTCTATTTCAGAGTTTGGTCTGCTCAGGTCTGGGTAAGAGATGGCCAGCAGTTGTTAGTCTGTTTTCAGCTTCCAAGGCATCAAAGCCTCACTTTCTTTCAATTTTCAGATACCATTCTCTTTGCTGGTCCCGAGAGCTGAATGACAGCACTCCAGCCCTCAGTGCAAGTAAGTTGTTTTCCACCAACTTTTCTGCATATGTTGGAAGGCTGATAGGAGGAATCCTGTCTGTATTCCTGGAGCACTGAAGTGGGAAGCGGCTGTCTCTTGTGGAGCAGTGCCCTGGAGGATTTATGCTGTATCATTCCTTTGTACCTCACAGCAGCTGTTTGGCTGGATTTATTTTTGGACAGGAGGAATGCGTGTTAGACAGTTTGAAGGAACCAAGTTAGTAATCAATCACATTTGTAACTCAGCTGGAAGTTCTTGCACTGGGGGATGTGTCTGCTGTATGTGTGATGAGAAAGCAAAGAGAGCAAAGCAGGGCAGGGGGGGCCATGTCAAGCATTGACTGTCTTTACCAGAGCAATCCTGCCTGAGCTGGATGTCCTGTGCCTTTGGAAAGATTCAGCTACCCCATCTGGTTCAAGCAAGAAGGCTGCTCTTACTCTGTGAAACGATCAAGTTCTTCCCATTCCTAAGGCTCCTTTTTGTACAGAGGCACATAGAGCTCCTGGTGGAGTAAACGCAGTGTTGGAAGGACTGTGTAGGGCCTTTGGGATTTACCCTTTGCTTTGCCTCTTGTCTTTGCTTATATCTTGCTGAAAACAGTTATAGATATTATTCTTCTTAAACAAGATTTGAGTTTTAAACCAGAGAAGAGTTTCTCTGTGCTGCTGAAATCTCTTATTTTGTTCTTGTGGTGGGAAAAGTTTTTGAAAATCTTACAGAGCAGAGCAATATGTTGCTGTGGGATATACCTGGTAGTATTTTAGGAGAATGGCACCTTCCAGAAGGGAGTGATGTACGTTTGTTACTGAGTGCTGACCATTTAATCATTCAGTCTTTGTATACACCGTATCCAGCAAATGGTGATGTCAGATAGCACTTTCTGTCTTGAAGTTGTCCCACCAAAACTCGGGGGTTGCTGCTGCTGTTTTGAATATGTGGGGTAGAGCACGTGAGGAAAGACACTGTACTGAGAGGGGAAATGAAAGCGTGAGAGGGAAATGGGATGAGCAGGTGAAAATTAGGCTGGAACAGGAATGCTTCTGAACGTGTGATGGCAAGACACCACACCCTGCGTGTACCCATCATGGTTCCTTTCCAAGGACACGGGGAGATGGGAAGATCTCAGGCTAGTGGCCACATCTTTTCACCAGTAAGCACCATTAGGAAGAACAGTCATAAGGTGTGATACTGTTTAGTAGTAGTTCCTGATCTGCTGTTACTGTATTTATAACCTCAGCAGACAGGCTGGATGTGCAGACTTCCATTCTCCTGATCTTATTGATTACCTAGAATCTGCTCACGATATGTACCGCAAAGAGAGTCTGGATTTCAGGCAACATCACTGACATCTGTTGATATTGTCCTCAATTGCCTTCCTCTGTTTGCCACAAAATGAAGCCTGCTTACAGTGTTCCCAGGCAATATTTTTCCCTGCTCTTTTTCACACGGGTACATGACATTAGCACAGCTGGCTGCCTGATGTCTTTCCTTGGTTTTCGTGTAAGCTGACTTCAGATCCTGGCTTTTGATTCAGCCGTGCCGTGTGTGCTAGTTGTAGCCTCACTCAGTAGGGTGCCTGGTGGCAGCCTGCAAACATCCTCACCGTAGTGTTTCCTCACGAGAGCTTTTAGAGCCTGTGTGCCTTTCCAGTGGGTGGGAAGGTTCAGGATGTCTGTGTAGTTCCAGCTGCGAGCCTGTAAGAGGCAAGATCCCCACTGGCCTGAGGTAATTTTAGCTGCAGAGTGCCATGCCAATACTGATTTCCAGGCACGCACAGCAATGCATGACTTAGTTTTAGCTGTGCACCAACGCTTCAGTGAAGAGGTAACGTCTGGGTGTTATGACCCTCCAGTAGGTAAAAACCAAAGTAAGCATGGAGGTTGATCCCACAGGATGGAAAGCATCCTCGAGTGATAGGTGGAAGACTGGTAAGATGCAGCACAAGTGCACTCAGATGAATCCTAGCACAGTTTAAGCTAATGCACTGAAAGCTTACGCTTCAGAGCAAGAACGTACAATGTAGTTTTTGTCTGCTGGTGTGTACTGAGAACCAGTGAACTTAGCATACAAAACTTGAGCTTGCAACAAACCGTATCACTTAAAACTTAGCAAATTTCTACATAGTTTTTATTTTTCCCTAGGCTTCATGGATTAAAATTGAAATGAACAAATATCAAGTAAATAATCTTGAAATTATTGCAGTAGTTCTAATTCTCTGCAGTCCACCAAAGATTTGTCTTGTGCTTTGACTGGATGATGATGATGATGATGATGATGATGATGATGATGATGATGATGATGATGATGTGTCCCTCACAAAGTTAATTTTGTAATATTATGTTTTAATGATTTAGCCAGCTTTATAACTAGTACCTTGGAAACTGTAATCAGAGAGGTTCTTTTATGCCAGAATAGTAGCAAATACATTAAAAATCTGCCAACAGCACCCTTACTAGTATAAAAGTATGTGTATGGGTGCAGAAATGTCAACACGCACACATAAATCTAAGCATCTGCACATGTTATGGAAGAGTGATGCCTGTGTTAGGAATCATGTCTGGTCATGACATTGACAAGCGGGAAGATGAACTCAACAGAGATACAATTGTTTATGCTGTTGTTAAAGATCTATTGTCAGCCTGATAGGTCTGGGGTTTGTGAATGGAAAGGTCTGGGAGTCCCTGCTTTTGAGAGTAGTGTATGTTTTGAGGTACTTTCTATGGGCTTTTTTGTTTTTAAGTTTGAATTATAACAATTTTTAAATAAGGTATGTCATTCTCAAGGTCCGACAAGAATTAGTTGAAGAATATGAACAAGTTAAGAGCATTGTCAACACTTTAGAGAGTTTTAAAATGGACAGACCTGCAGATATCCCTGTATCCTGTCAAGATGAGCCTTTTAGAGATCCTGCTGTTTGGCCCCCTCCTGTTCCAGCTGAACACAGGTAATGAGACGCTCAAGTGGAGTGGGTGGAATAAAGTTGGGTTGCCATAATGTTATGGGTTTTTTTGAATGCATTTGTAACGTGAAAATCACATTTCAGTTACCCCTTAGTCATCTGTAATAAAGAATAAATATAATTAATTGGGGAAAAAAGTAATTAAACTATAGTCGGATTTATTGCACAAGTTCTGAGGAAAGTCACTCCTTTATTGTGGTAGGAGTGACTAGCTAAATGCCCGGAACTAGAGTCTGCTGGAGAGGTAAGTGAGCTTTTGGTGACAGTTGCCTTTCTCATGTGCGGGGAGAAAATATTTCCATTTCAGCTTATTTTAAGCAGTTGAATTCACTGATAGCTGTGGAGTCAGTAAGGAGCTGGAACTGAAGGATCTTGAAGGACATGGTGGTTAGAAACTACTCCCTAGCTACAGATGATATGACCTGTGTTTAATCTGTTGGTTAGTTTTATTGCTAAACATGTTGTTCTACATGACGTTTCTCTTCTGTAACCACCTTTCAGGTAACTTCAGTTATCTAGTAGTTTTCTCAAAATAGCTGCTTGTGCATTTTCTGAAATCCCTATTTCCATCCTAATTGAGCTTGACACAGGTTGTTGGAAAGAACAAATCCAATTTAAAAACAAGAATAACATTTATCGTGCCAACATTTTTCTAACATTAGAATAGCAAAGAATTTTTTGCTGTGTGTCTACTCCCATGAGCAAGGGAACAAAGTAAAATGAGAGCTCTTGGTTAACAGAAAGGAATGCCAAGTTTATTTGTAAATTTATGTACTTGATGATTATCAAATGGATCTACACTTTTCAAAAAACCCTAAGAATGTAAGTATAGAATAATACTAACGCTGATTACTTTTGTGAGTGGTAGAAATTATTATCTGAATTTTTGTGGTAATGTTATGTGAAATGCAAGATGTGTTTATCCTTGTATCTTTCTTAGAGATAAAGGCCCAATAGTTTATCTGCTTTTTTAAGCTGAAATTTAAATCTTGTGCAAGCAAGTAAGGAAAACTAGAAGCTATTCTGTGATGTTAAGTTTGATGAAAATATATACAAAGCAAAACGTAGCAATTGTATCCAGCAGTTTGTTTAAGTGTGTACGCTATTTAAGCCATATTCCAGGAAACTGTTTTTGGAGTTAGAGAATTTTGAGTTACTCAAAACAAGAATCAGTAAAAGACTTAATAGCAGACAATAATTGAAGTTGAGTGATCATCCTGGCCGTTTATTTTAGTTCCCAATACCTAGAGCAAAATGACTGTGACACCAAATTCGTTCTCCTTGTGACGCTGCGGCGTTCTCTTTGACATTGTGGGTGATGCACACAAGCATAGGTGGTTGCAGTTTGGCTGTTTGCTTTTGCTTTCTAGGTAATTTTTATGCTTTGACATTTTCACACAGGGGAATGAAGTCAGAAGTAGGAGGATTGTTTTAAAATTCTCCCTTTGTTTTGGGACCTGTCAAAGCTACTAGCCAGGGTTGTTTTTTTGTATTTTTGTGTTTGGGGGGGGTTGTTTTTTTTTTGTTTGTTTACTTTGTTTGTTTGTTTGTTTTTATTTTTTTTTTTACCAGCAATGTCATCTGGTTGTGTAGAACTTGTGCATATAAATGTAGCCTAATATAATCCCCTGGTTGGGAGTCAGAGGAAACTATAATATGAAGACTTTTACTAAATTGTTTACTGTTTCGTGCTGGTTGGTTGTAAGATTGGTTAGGAGTGCTGATGTAATAGTATTGTTCATTTTGAAACTTTGTCCTGTTGAAACTGTTGAGACTTTTTTTTTCTTTTGTATTTTTTCTTACTTTGGATGTCAGACAGAACCAGAAATATGTTGCTGGATTTGCAGATATAGGGAGATAAGACCTAGGGGCTTGTCAGCTTTACTAAGGGAATTAATGAAATAGTAGAATGCTTCCTTCTTCATGTTGCTCTTTTTTTGCTGTTTTTAGCATGTTTTTGTTGTGGTTACTTATTGTTAGGGCTCCACCTCAGATAAAACGTCCCAACCGAGAAGTAAAACCTTTGAGGAAAGAATCACCAGGACTGCAGCCCCGTGGGCCTGTGGGCAGAGCGCATGCGGTATCCAAGGGCGAGAAGTCTGCAGGCAGCCGTGAAAGGGAATCGAGAGCTAGAGGAAGAGATGACAAGGTAAGAAGTGGGAAGGAATGTGGTGGGGAGGAGCTGTGATATAGCAGGTGGCAAAGGGAAGCATTCTGAGTTTTAGTTATTTCATACAGATAATAATAATAAAAAAAACCACAGTAAACCTGTGCAAGAAACCTTGGTGCTTTTCTCTTGCCTTATGGACAAAGTGTGTATCATGGGGATATTTAGTAGTCATGACACCAAGTTAAGGAAAGTTCTGTCATGTTTTCTCTGTCTTGATTTTAGAAGATTTTTTTGATAGGGAGGAAGCATGGTGGCCTGTTGATGGGGGTTTCTTACCATCTCAGACCATGGGCTTGACTAATCTGTCAGTGTCAGTTGGGTGTAAAGTCCCTTCTCCTCCTTCTCCCCCACACTAGTTTGTTTGTTTGGTTGGTTTTTTTTTTAATAGAGTCCAGTTCAGGTCTTTCGTAAAGTTTTCCATGTAAAAAGTGCAAACGTGAAACCAATGCCTTTCTCTGCTTTTTGGAGTTCCACAGTACCATTGTATCTGCCGTGCCATAGTAAAATTTAGGTGTGCCTAGAAGTCCAGGACAGTTCTGTAAATGCATTGATGCTAGGTAAATCTGTGCCAAATTACTTGAAGTTATATATTTGAAAATGATGTGAGAGAGATGTAGCAAAAGCAAACTCTTAGCAACTTTCATTTTCTTTAGTTTATGAAAAGGGGTTTATATTTATTATAGTGTTTCAGAAGATGCTTCTTGGGAAGGCTTTGTTTTAAAAATAAAAACAATGAAATAAATTAGAACAACCTGGAGATTCTTTCCTCTGAAGACCCATGAAAAAGAAGCAGTGCTGAAGTGAGAGAAGAGGGGAAGCAGTGATTCACCATCAAGTAGTGATGTCAAAGGCAGGAGTATTTTGTTGCTGAAAAAAGTGTCTGCGTGCAAATTGCTGTTTCGGAGACACATTTTTAAATTTAACTGTGGAGTCAGTGCCAGGAACCCAAGGAATCTGTGGTATAAATGATACAAGTCAAGGGTGTACTGAAGTGGCTTTACTTTCCAGACAGACAGAGATATGAGAACCCCCCTTCCTGTGGGAGCACAGTGTGGTACAGATTGTGATAGATGAATAAGAAAATACTTAGGCCAGTTTTCTTCCAGATGAATTTGGTTAGTCCCTTTACGGCCTTTCTATTACAGGTTGCTTCTCCACCGCACAGAAAGAACTCAAAGATAGGCTTTTTCCATCGTGAATTGCTTTACTGATACACAGGAATAGTATTAAGCAAGCCCAGCTCTTATTAGCATCAGTAGGTAGGGCCAGGCACATTTTCAGCAGTGTCACTGAATGAGTGCACAGATCAAGTTTAATCATTTTAGAAATCTCTCTACCCTGGATCAGTAAGATTTAAAATAACGAGTGTGCGTCCTGCAAGCTATAAAAAGCTTGTGAAGATCTGTGAAATTATTCGCAGTTCTGCCAGCTATACGGGGAATTGGAGTCTTGGTGTGTGACAGGTTCCCCAGATATGCTTGTGTAAGGCAGCCTTCAAAGTCTTAGCTT
The DNA here is from genome assembly GCF_018691265.1 of Tyto alba. Taxonomy (NCBI): domain Eukaryota; kingdom Metazoa; phylum Chordata; class Aves; order Strigiformes; family Tytonidae; genus Tyto; species Tyto alba. Next base: position 23,621,993 of record NW_024881282.1, on the reverse strand, counting down.
TAATGAGAGTGAACTCTGCTCTGAAAGCTTTCCGCTGATGAGCATTATAGGGCTTTACTATAAGGAGCCCACAACAACATGACGTGTACCATACTTGTCTCTGGGAATAATGGGATTAGCAACACTACTGCTGTCAGATGGCGGAAAAGTCATGAAGGTGTTCCATTTAAGATGGTACATTTTAAACATGACTCTGATCTGAATAAGTTGGTCACTAGGTGGCAGAAGGAAAATATGTCTACTCTTCAAAAAATGCCAACACGTGCTCTTGTTTTGGCCTTTGTCTAGTTACTCGGTGGTTATTTTACTTTCTTTGTCTGGGGTATATATGTAAAAATCACACCAGGTTACAAATTCTCATGTGTTGTGTGACAATTGTTGTATGGGATCCATGATTTTCTTCTGAAGAAAAATTTGAATGAAAGAAGTAGCCAGGCGTGGGAAGTGTGAGAAGTTAATGCAACTTACCATATTTTACACATAGGCATGAAAATAGGTTTAACTTCCCTTGCAGTTTTATCCTTTCTTAGTTTGCAAGTGTTTATGTTCTTCAGTTTCTGAATTAAAGCTACAAGGCGCTTACCTCTGTAGCCTAGTATGTGGTATCAAAGAGATTCAGTAACTCATGTTCAGTGAAAAATAATAGGGCAAAACTGAAGCTTCAAACTAGGCAACCAGATACCTCATTTCTCATCATAATTGTTTCAGCTCTGTAGTTCTCGGTTTGGGTGGTTGGCTGGGACTGCTTGGAACATGTAATGAACTTGGATGCCATATCCTTTACCGAAGATGTTGGTCGCAGTGTCATAGGTTGTACACTGTCCTGGCTATAATATCACAATGCAATATGCATATTCATTTCTGAGGTTTTTCAAGAGAAATATAGCTATAGTGTGTATGTTTCAGAAAAATTTTGTCTTGCTTTACACCTGATGCTTTCTTTAACCATTTCTCCTCCCCAGACCATATAATCCTTTTGTTCTGACTGTAACCATCTTGGGATAAGGAGTTTTAACCAGACTGCCTGTAAAATGACCTTTTGTAGTGCTATATAACATAATTTTGAACTGCAACCCATCAGATGGTGTTTATCCACTAAAACCTTATATTTACGCGTTCCTTTTTCTAAAATACTGTTTTTGAGTGCTTCTTTCTTCATAGTTCCACTGGAAATTACTAGGCTTGTTCTCAGGGTACCTTCTGCTGGATCACAGCCAAGAATTTCAGCCTCTGTTCAGTAGTTCATCTTAAAGAGGCAGCATGAATGCTACCTGTATGTCTCTTAGCAATTGCATAATACCATATCTAAGCACTAGAACACTTTTTTTTAGGAGTACTCTTTAGATTTTATTATTGTTATTATTTTGGTTATTATTATTTAATAATTATTATTTAGGTTATAGGCTGAGAGAGTTGGGGTTGTTCAGCCTGGAGAAGATGAAGCTTCAGGGAGACCTTATAGTGGCCTTCCAGTACTTAAAGGGGGCTACAGGAAAGATGGGGAGGGATCCTATCAGGGATTGTAGTGATAGGATGGGGGGTGATGGTTTTAAACTGAAAGAAGGTAGATTTAGATTAGATACAAGGAAGATAAGGCGCTGGCCCAGGGTGCCCAGAGCAGCTGTGGCTGCCCCCTCCCTGGAAGGGTTCAAGGCCAGGTTGGACGGGGCTGGGAGCCCCCTGGGCTGGGGGAAGGGGGCCCTGCCCGGGGCAGGGGGGTGGAGCTGGATGATATTTAAGGTCCCTTCCAACCCAAACCATTCCATGATTCTGTGATTATTTTAGATTGATAGTGGACAAGGACAGTAGCTATTGCAAAGGATATGAAATAGCAAAGGGCTGTGCTGCCATATCAGTGAATATTAAAATTGATGAAGATATAACTGTAAATTAATTTTTTTTTGCTTCATTATTCTGATATGTGTCATCAGAAGCAAAGGCAAGGTAGATTACAGGAATATGGATGTAAGATGTGGTAGTCCTATTTAGGTAGAGGCACAGATCTCCATGCATTGGGACTGGAAGGCTGCATAATGGTTCTGAGAAGCCTGAAAGAACTGGTAGATGAAATTACAGGGTTGGGAGCAGAGATTTCCAGTAAAATTTATTGGGTCTTCTGTTGTCTCATGTGAAGAAGGGTGAACTGTGTTGACCATGCCCTCATTTAGAACGGGAGAGGAAAAGTGATCCAGGCAACTGGAGTTGCTAGTTTTATCTAAACAGTGTGCAAAGTTTTACAACAAATTTAGGATGGACAAAAAGTTAAGGACTTGGGTCTAACTGGAAAGTGGAACACAGTGAAAGTGGTCTCTTAAGCAAATGTGTTGCCTTTGCCAGCACTTTATTTACAGTGCTACTTAATGTCTTAGAGAAAGAAATCAATCTACCTGGTTGCCACATGGGAAGCAATTAGTTAATCAAGTGAGTATGCAGTGTAGAAGAATTGTAAGGTTCAGAGGAATTAGGCAGCAAGGGGAATGTAAACAAGTGGTACTGAAATAAAAAGTATCAGCTGAGCCGCAAATCATTTATGGGTTTCCTCAAGACTAGAGATTGAATCTTGTTTTACACTTAAACTAATGACCTTGGCACAAAAAAGAGGCATGAGCTAATTAAATTTGCTGATGACACTGAGTTGGGAAGGTCCATCACCAGAATTGAGGCTGTTGTACAGGAGGAATCGGCTCCGTGCCGGAGTCATGGAAATGAGATAATGTTCAGCGGTGCAGAGCAGCAGGCTGTGGGCTGGGAGACTCCAGCAAGAATTTCTGCTCGCAGCTGGGAGCTCAGCACTGGAGGAGAAGAAAGATTTGGACGTATCAGCAGAGATCGGATCAGGCTGAACACTGCCACATCACCTTTTCTGATGGGAAGGGCTGGCTGCTGGAGAGAGCACAGCCAGGGGCGGAGGGTGCCTCTGGCAGTTGTTGTTGGGTGGTTGTGTGGAGTGGGAAGAGTCTGGAGGAAGGCAAGGCGAGTTCAGGACCCAGTTCTGGTCATTGCAGCCACCATCCTGCGGGATTGATCTGTCCGAGGCCGAGGTGGCAGTGTGATACAGCTGTGGAAATGAACGCCCATGAAATCCCAGGCCCAGTTTGTTGAGGTGTTACCAGCAGAAGGAGGAGATACTCACGCTGTTACAGGAGGTCCTGGTGAGAGAGCAGCTGGAGTATTTTGCATACATTTCTACAACCATGTTCAAGAAAGATGTGTTAATAGTAGAAGGGAGGGAGGGGGGGGGGAGAGGTTGCCAAAGTGAACAGGTAATTGTGTTCCGCTTGTGTTCCAAGAAGAGACTCCCTTGGTCTGGTAAATGAAGGCAGCAGAGCACACACGTGCTGCAGGTGCATCAGGGTGGTGGCCACATCGGCGAGACAGCTGCTGGAACTAATGCACAAACTCAGTACAAGAATAGAAATACATTCATTTTGTTCCAGTGGGCTAGTGCAGGTCCAATACCTCTTCCAAATGATATTTGGAAGGGGGACTGGGTGGGAGCAGCCTTTTGCAGTCCTGTATACCTCTGTCTGTTGGCATACCTTCTCGGAGAGAAGCTGTCACAGGAGCTTTATTTAAAGGTGTTTTGGGAAAGTAATACAACAAGAAAAGATGAGGATATGACTGGAAAAATTGTGGTTACTCCTGCTGCCTGGATTCAGGTGACCTTTTTTTAAACTATTTTTTTCTAGTCTCTGCTCACTTACTTGCAGACTGAAGGCTGCATGTTGGACCAATTTGGGACCAACGTGAACTATCTTATTACACATGAAAACTGTAAATAAATGAAATCTCAGTTTAATTCCAGAACTGGAAAAAAGCCGAAACATTCAGTGTCACTAAAATGACAGCCGAGGTGCTGCCGAAGGCACACCTCTCAGCTGGCCGCCCCTTCTCCCTCTCTGCTGCCGAGCCGTGCCTCGGGGAGCAGGAAAAATAACTGTCCCGGGAAAAGTGAAATAGCGCCGGGCCGGGGGGGCTCAGCCCCGGCGCCGGCCGGACGCCCCGCCCCCCCTTGGCCACGCCCCCACGTGGCCCCGCCCCTCCATGTGGCCCCGCCCCGCCCCGTGGCCCCGCCGGAGCCGCAGGGCCTTTCTTTCCCCTTTTAATTCGTGGGCTTTTTTTTTTGGTTTTGTTTTGTTTTATTTATTTTTTTTTTTTTTTTTTTTTCCCGCTTCTTTGAGCTGCGTCACAGCCAGGCCCGATGTGTCGCCTGCGCTGCCTGGTTTGCGTGTTCGCTGCCTTTCTGGCGCAGCAAACGGGCTGCGTGCCAGGCAGCCATCCGCCCTGCCTTCTGCTTTTTAAAGCCTGCCTTAACTCCTCTTTCACCCAGAGAAAAACCAAAACATCCGATTTGTTTTCAGATGTGCAGAAAAATTCTTCCACTAGGAAAGCCAGTCCGTTGCAGAGGGATAGGAGTGTGTAACAAAGACAGACAGCAGATACCTTTCACTTCATCGTAATTTTTTTTCCTTCTTTTTTTATGGTTACATTTGGATTCCATTTTCTCCGCTCTGAAATCTTCCAGACTCTACAGGGCTTTTTAATCCATTTCCTTTTTACACCAGACCATTGCATTTTTGACACTAGCTTTTTGTCTAAACACAGCGTTCAGCTTCATTTCCATTGCAAAAAACCAATCTGGGAGTACTAAACAACACAGAGTTCACTTGGAAGCAAGAAATAAAAATAGTGGGAAGATAAACTGCTCTCTCACAGGCCTCGTGGGCAAACGGCAACTGGGAGGGGTGGGGTGTAATCGCTACCTTTTTCTTTTTCCACTGCAAGGTTATTTGTGTGTCTCCAGCTGCCTCTAAGCCCGCCTTTGCCTAGGCTGCTTTTGTCCAGCCAGCTGGGATTCTTTAACTTGCTGCTGATAGTGTTTAGAAGCTGAGTTAAGAGTCCTAAAGTAGCTCCCTAGTCAGCTTCCTTCATTAAAACAGGGCAGCTGCTTTTCAGGCACCGCGGAACGCTGCCGTTGAGCTGGGAGGGGAAGCGGTTTCCTTCTGAAGTGGGAGAGGAGGAGGGTGAGCCCCGATGCTTCAAAGGAAAAATGTTACTTCACCCCCATAAGCTTAACGGCACTGTGGAAGTACTAACCAGAAACTTTGGGCTGTCTGGGGCAGAGGTAGCGTGTGGCTTGGTCGCTGAGTGAGCATTAGCGTGCTGTAGAAATTACTGCTCAAATACGTAGTTCAGAGAAGCCTGGGTGACCGGGGAGCTTCTTCAGGGCTTTTGGTGTGGCCCTTAATTAAATGTGACCTTTTAAACGCATTTTAACTGTTTATGGAGCTGACCTTTGAATGAGAGGAGGGATATAGATAGTTTGCAATTGAGGAAAGGAGAAATTGCTGGGCAGGAGGGCTTTAATTAAACAAGGGGAGAGAATCTTGTTGGTTTTCCTCCATTAAAGGCAATGGGTGTAACAGCTTTTGTGTTCCTTTTCAGTGATGATGGGGTGCCAGTTGTTTAGCTCTGGCAGGTAGCGTGGCAGGTGTAGCACCTGCAAAACATGCTTTGGATGCTCTGGTCTTCAGCCAGGAGTTAATGTAGCATTAAGTCATGGCACAGCCTGCTTTAGTGAGGCTGTTTCTGCATTCATGCCTTCAGCTAGCCAGAAAGTGTGTCAGTTGTCTAAAGAGTGGTTTAGCACTGTTAAGAGGGTCTGGTTTGCTGCTTTAAAACCAAACCAACCAACCAACCCACCGTCATACGTAGTGAGCTCTGATAGGGTTTTATCCCTGTGAGCTGCATCTGCTGTTGTGGTAAAAACAACCACAGGTGTTTGGGGGCTCTGTGGAGTGGAGGGTGCGAAGGTGTTGGTTTTGCTGGCCACCATGGTGCTGAGATAGCTGTGTGAAAGCTTGATACCCTCTTGTGGCTTCTACAGACATGAACCAGACAACGTTGCTGTATATTGCTAGTGAAGGTTGTGTTGAAAGAATAATGTCCTTATAAGCCTGTGTGACCTTCACTTCTAGGGAAAGAAAATATCCCAGGAAGTTGGTGATGGGGAAATTCCAAAATTTGATGCAGCAGGTTACGACAAAGACTTGGTTGAAGCTCTTGAAAGGGACATTGTATCAAGAAATCCAAGCATTCATTGGTATGAGGATTTTCCTAATTCAAGTGTTTTTGGTAGTGTGGAGGAGAGAAATTATCCTTCTTCTAACTGTTAAAACAGGGAGCCATGATAATCTTTTATAAATAAGCAAAACAAGGTCTTTTGGTTTTAACAGTTTATTAATTTGATTACAGTTAAGCTTTTGTTGCTAACTGGCATTATGTGCAGTACATCCATTACAGGTACTGCTGAAATTAAAGTACACACCAGAGAACTTTAAAGATACCGCTTTGGTGTTCATATTGTCCAAAACAATTTTTAATTAAACAGCTCTGGGTAATTTGAGATGAAAATGATTTTTACCCAACCTTCTAAATGTGGATTCAATTTTAGGTCACAGAATTACAGGAGTGTTCTCATAAAGCATATACTGGTACGCTAAAAGAGATGCTATTATATGAGAAGCTTTTCTATTTTTCTCGTATACAAATAGAAGAAATATTGTTGTACAGGAATCTTATATGAGTTTTTTCATCTTGCACAGGGATGACATAGCGGATTTGGAAGAAGCCAAGAAATTACTAAGAGAAGCTGTTGTTCTTCCAATGTGGATGCCTGACTTTTTCAAAGGGATCAGAAGACCTTGGAAGGTGGGGATTTGTTTGGTGTTTTAGTAAATGGCAAGCTGTAGTTATGTGTGTGTAGCTATGTAGTAAATGTGTAGTTATCTGCTGCTGTAATGTGCGTGAAGCAGAAGCCTGAAGAGGCAAATGGGAAAGATCAGGAATTTGTTCATGAAAACCTATCACAATGATTCATGTGAAATGCACTGAAAGAAACAGCTGGATGTGTATGTGGGCTTTACGGTAAATCATAATTCTTTTGCATTTACTCAATCAAAGCTTGTTGACTTTATAATACTTTCTGTATGTCAGCCTGTACATGTGAGCAAGCATATAGGGTATACTGACAGAAGCAGAAATGCTTAATAGCCCTGTTTAGGATTATGGTGGCCACTCTTCACAGAGGAAAGCCGCTCGTGGACTGTTTTATTCTGCATGTGCCAACTATCTCACTCCTACTGCAAACTGCAGGCTGGATGGTGCAAGGAGAGGGGGAGCTAATCTGAGCGATGATTTAGCTTTGCAGTTACATTTGCGGCTGGGCATAGTTACTGCTGGAGTGGGAGAAATTCAGTGTGGGAGAATGAGCTGCAAGTGAGGCAAGAGGAAGGATATGGGACTGAGCTGACCTGGCTGATGGAGCAGACATGAGCTCAGTCTCGGCCTTGCATAGAGCTAAAGAGGAGGGAGGAGGTTGCTGAGCATTTCTGTAAACAGAAAATAAAAGTATCTTGCTTTTGTTGTGGGATGGATTGACACTTGTTTTGGGAATAATTAGTCACAACACTAGAGCTTTGTAGTTACTGAGAAGGATTTACTGGGGAAAAGAGACTGTAGAAAACTGTCTGTTGTTTTGAGTCTGCAAGGCAATGGCATGTGTAGAGAATGCTGCGTACGTAAGTAGTTTCTGTGGTTTAGTATGCTGGTTCAGCAGCATATGTCAGATCTTGTGTTACCAATGCTTGCCCTGTCTTTTCCAGCTTGGTCCTTGTACTCCTCTGGTTTATACTTAGGTCTGATGCTCAAAGCTGTCTTCCTCTAGCCTGAGCCAGTCCTAGATCCCTGTTGTTCTGCTTATTTACAAAACAAAGCCCAGTGGGAACCCATGAGTGGAAGAGTTGTCATTCTAGAAGCTTCTGTCTATAGACAGTAAAGAGGGGAAGTCGGAAAGAGTGGGAGGTGACGGTGGGAGCTGGGAGATTGCTGCCCGAGAGCTGTTCATGGAGGTTTTAGTGAGCTGCGGGGGGGGGGCAGCCCAAATCTAGCCCCAGGCTATATTGCCTTTGGGGTTTAGTGTGCTTGTGGTCAGTACCAGTGGCCTTGAGGTTAACCTTAAGGTTAACCAAGCTGTCATCTTGGACAGCGCCTAGATAGTGTGGATTACGAGTGTAGGGTGAGATTTTAGTGTCTTTTGAACAGCTGAATCTCTCTCTCCTCTTGGCATAGAGGAGGTTTATCTGTACCCTTACTGTAGACTAGAGGGGCCCCAACTGTCCAGTCTTCAAAAACTTTTAAGGGAATGCAGAGCTGCTATGCTTTTTTTTTTTTTTTTTTTTTTAATCTGTTAACATGCCCAGAGGATGTAGTGGCCATCTGTCTTTAAGGCCAGTTTCTCAGCAGACTGCAGGGAACGTGAAGAGTGCCACTGACCTTGTCCCTAAGTGTTGTGGGAGTGGATAAAGAAACAACAGCCCGGTCTTTTAATGAGATACGATCTCCATCTCCTTGCATGAGATTATCTTTTCCTACTGAACAGTGTCACCTCTGAAAACTAGGTGGTTGTAAATATGGAAAAAAACTCCAAGATGATTTCCTCTCTTCAGTCTGAAATGCAAATTGATTTCTGATGAGTCCATGAAGAGTCTTCATTGTTAGCCTTTTCCCTGGTGACTTGTGAAGCTGTAACTCTCCTGAATTTATTTTTCACACAGAACAGCATGTATTTTCCCTACTGTTGACCTCTGACTGTGCTACAAGGATGAGAAGTTTTGAAGGGAAGACTGTTTCTTGCAGTAATCAGTGTAGCAGCAGGCATTTGTTGAGCCTAGGCATTCAGGACAATAATTCAGGGAAAAGGCAGCCAAATCTGTTTTTGGATGTTCAGACTCTCTTGAGAACAATTCCCAAAACAGCCCTCACAGTTTGTGCCTGCATTCAGAGGACAGTGCCTTGTATGAAGGAGCCAGCTGTCTTCCCTGATTCAACACAGGTGCTGTGTAGTTGCAGCCACGGGTTTCTGAATGTCCCTGGGCTTGCTCTTTCGTTTTCTCAGAACTGTTTTGTGCCAGGAAGGCTGGGCTGCTCGCTGTGCTTCCCACTGCTCTGCTAGTGATTGTTACAACAACAAGAAGTAACCCTGCAGTGATTTCATCAAAACACTTACTTCCTGTGGTGCATTTCAGCTTCTTATTGGAATACTTTGGATTAACAGAGCCTTAGAGGAAGAATAAAGAAGTCTTTGTGTTTGTCAAGGATTTTAACTAGTGAGTAAGTGGCAGCCTCCTAGTTTGCAGAGAGAGCAACTTGATCCTATGTGTTTCTGTTTGCAACCATGCACATCTTGTTTTGATGAGGACTCAAGTTTGTTTTGTTTTGTTTTGTTTGTTTTTTTTTTTTTTTTTTTAAACTGATATTTCTATTGTCTTTATCCCCGGAGAGCTTGGTTTTCCCCTGGCTTTACACCTGGTGTGGCTGCTTTGCACCTGCGTTATGCACATATACAATGCCACCAGCGTCACGTGCGGGGTAACGCTCACTGTAATAGCTACACAGGAGGTGCAAAGCGATGGGCTTCGATTTCGGCAGTGAGCAGCTTGTGTAACTGAAGCCTGGATTTGACCTTCCATAATAATGGAGGACCAAAGCAATACCCCAAAAATGACATTAGTTGCTTGTATCACCAGGTCCTGCAGTAAACACAGTTTGTCAAACGCAGGGATCAAGTGTGATTTGAATTGAGGTGCAGCTTGTTTTAAAGTATTAGATAAGCACGTTTGAAACTCGGAGGGAACAGTAAGTCATCTCTGACCTGCATATCACAGGCTGAGTAGTTTTCACCCAGTCACTTCAGGGTTGTACTTGCAATGTTACAGTATCAGTATGGCCATGCAGCAGCTCAAATCACAGTGTATGTCTGAATGTTCATGGGGAGAAAAAAGAGTCCATTTGCTTTTTATGCTTGCTGCTCTGGAGCTTAGGAAACCTTGGGCAGCCTGAGGAGTGACATTGGACTGTTAGCTGTATGGATGGTGTGTGAACGTTTCTAGCTTAATTTACCAATGAATGTATGTTGAGCTTGCATTAGCTAAGTGTTAAATGGCAATAAAGGTATTAAGAGTTAATGGAAAATGGAGTACAGAGAGGCTATTGCTTTTGAATAGTACATTTTTGAATAATTGCATTCCCGGTTGATTTGTTTTTATAGATCTCTTCCATGTCATTCTTTGTGCTTTTTGAAGTAAATTTTTGTGAGGAACAGATGAAATCTAATTTGCTATGTGGCTTGCGTTTAACAGATATTTTATTGCTGTGGCATTTTATGTAAGTTATTAATTGCAAAGCACATTATGATGTGCAATTCTAATTCTAGCTAATTTGATTATCCTTGAAACACAGTACAACTTTACTTCAGGAAACTCTTGTTAGCATGTAATAAGATCTTGCAGTTGAGAGGGGAAAAAAAAACAAACAAAAAAAAAAAAACAAAAACAAAAACAAACCAACAAGCTGCTTGAGCACTACAGTTTTCTTAGTGCCATGCTTAACATCACAGTGACCTATTCTGGTGCTATGCAGGCATGGAATGGTGTGTTGTTCCTCTCTAGCACTGCTGCTGAAAGTGTTGGAAAGAATATCCATAAAGATCACTGTATTTAGAGATATTATCAAGAGTGATTAGCCAGTCTCAGTGCTACAATCTTAACACGGGTCCTGAGAGCACTGTGTCTCTAGCGAAAAACCTGCTCATGTAATGATGGGTAAGTGTGCTGAGCTGCAGAGGTGTGTGCTCCCTACTCTCTCTTTCAGATAGGCCACAAAAGGAAAGGCAGTCTAATGATGTGGATGCCAACCTGGGACTTAAAAAATACAGTTTAGTTTCCTAGTTTAAAGCTTTCTGAGTAATCACTGAGGTTCATATTAGGCTTTTGTGGGACTGAGTGGTAGTCCACAGGAGCCACAGTGACTTATCTGTGAATCAGAAATAGCAGCGCTTTTCTGCCATCCAACAGTGTGTCGAGGATGGTGTTTCATGCAGGAATTGCTGAGATGCAGTAGTATGGCCATAGAAGAACTGAGATGGAGAGATTAAACAGTATGACAAACCATTGTATTCAGTGAATTCTCTTGTGCATAGTTAAATGTAAAAATCAACCAGATTCATACATACACATCATCAGGATTTTTTGGCAAAATGCTTTTCCACAGAAAAACGCTCTACTGAGGGAACACAGCTTTCTGCAAAAAGTATTTTGGTTTGTGTGAAGCTTTCTTTATGAAGGGGCCTCTGTTACAAAAAGAAGAATTCAATCTTCATCTGCCTGTGCACCTTCTCGTGAGTTGCAAAAGGGCTAAATTCCAGTCCAGGCTCTGCCTAATTCAACGCAGGGATGTAAATCTGTTCTCCACTTCGCAGGTGATAAGTGCAGCGACAGTTACTGGCTTTTGTGATTCGGATTCAGTGCAGTGGTGAGAGGAAATTGCAAAACACTTCTACACTGTTCTCGAAAGCAGGATTCTCGTCTTTTGTTTTCCACTGATTATGACTATGTTATTAAACAATTTAAAGGCAGATCTTGGTTCATACTGAGATGTAGCGTAGAGTACCAATTGCAAAGTTTCTTTATTTGCTGTTCATTATCTTTGGTTTTACTTTGCAGGGTGTGCTGATGGTTGGTCCTCCTGGCACTGGCAAAACAATGCTGGCAAAAGCTGTTGCCACAGAATGTGGAACAACATTCTTCAATGTGTCTTCCTCAACCCTGACGTCTAAATACAGGGGCGAGTCTGAGAAGCTGGTCCGCCTCTTGTTTGAAATGGTACGTCCTCGATGATGTGATCTGGGGAGCACTAGGGTGAGAAAGGATATCTCTCTTGGTTTCCTGCCCCTCCAGTAGCATGTTGGAAGCACGGAGTTCATTGAACTGACAGCCCCTTGACCAGTTAGAAGAACATCATCCTTGTGTTTCCATCCTTTTCTGGTATGTTGGTGAGGATTAAGAAGGAAATGGTTCATCACACATGTTTAGGATAGCATTTTCCTAGACTAAACGTAGAATTGTGGCCTCATCAGAAATTCAATTCTTACTTGGTTGTGGGATAACAAGCCCATAGGAAGTAGATTTGAAATTGGGAGGGGTTTGGGTCTGTTATTGTAGAAGCAGTGTGTGGTTTAGTTCTCTTTCTGTTCTGAATGGTGGACACAAGCCCCTTTGAAGTTGTGGCTGTGGTCCATCATGTGGGGTATGTGAAGGAGGTGCTCTTGTGGGCCTATACCAAAGAGTCATTCACCTGTTTGGGATCCTCATTGCACTTTTACCATACTCTCGGTTAAAACCTGTCTCTGAGATAGGCTGAGCTCCCATCTGTCTCCCACCAGCACAGAAACCTGGACATAAAAACTGCCTCTGTTTTGATTGTGTTCCTTTTCCCCTCGCAAGACAGGTTGCTGAGAAACCAACCAACACTGAAAGACCCCTGACTCGAGTACAATTTAAAGTGTATAAACTCCAGCTTATGTGAGGCAGTTTGTAAATCAAGATCTTGAATTATTTTCTTGTGACAGGCAGGGAAGTCTGTAGGATGTCTAGTGGGACTGGGCTGCGGTCTGATGAGGGCCTGTGCTTGCTGCTGCAGCCTTAATAGTGATGTTTTCATTTGAATAAAGGCAAGGTTTTACGCTCCAACAACAATCTTCATTGATGAGATAGATTCCATCTGCAGCCGCAGAGGCACGTCTGATGAACACGAGGCGAGTCGCAGAGTCAAGTCAGAGCTGCTTGTGCAAATGGACGGTAACAAGTGTTTAGATCCGAGTTTGGGGCTGGGGTGCTGTTTCTGTACAGGTGGGAAAGTAAGAGCATGAGCAGTCTGGAAAACCTGGCTTTATGGATATGGGAAAAAGAAGGCAGAACTCAAGAGTAGTGTATTTTTGGAGTGTTTGAAGGCAGATAACTGAAAAGGGTGTTCTGCTTTATTTTTCCTAAAATGGCCATTTTGATGGTAAATTGAGAACTCCTGTTTAAGAGACACAGACTCCAAGAGAAGCACATAATGGAGATTTGTGCAGTTTAATACAGATCTTTAATTTTGATGCCATTTAAAAAAATTTCTCCCCTTTGCTAGAGTCTCCAGCTCAGGGACTCCACTGTGAGCTCTTGCTGTATTTTGTGGTGCCAGCTAACATTACCCTTTTAGTCAGATTCCATACCTGTCCCGTGCAGGTGCACATAACAAGGATGACCATCTGAAGAATCTTGTATGGCATAGTGGTATAACAACCACCCCTGTATTGCAGCTATTTAAGTGCTATTTATAATGTCCTCAAACGTGCAGGTTCATTGTGGGAAACTCAGGGTAGGCAACTTTTTGCCCCAAAGTGATCATTTCTTTGCGGTCCTCATTTGGGAGGCTACAGAGTGCTTCTTATTTCTTCTGTGGCCAGATCTGACCGAGATAGCACTTTTGGTGGGACTAGTAGGGCTACACTGCCGTATGACTGTGGTGTTAGCACTGCCAACGAAAGCCCTCCTCTGACTCCGTCAATAAAGAACTGTCCCCCTCTCTGACAGTGATGGTTTGGTCACACCTAAGCTACGGTAAGTTTGGAAAGGGACTCTAGGATTACATAGAGCTGTTGCTTAGCTTTGTCCGGGCTTTTGCAGTGTTTGTCTGTGCAGTGTTTCTTAGCAAGCATCTTGATCAAGAAGAGCTGTGGAGTGAAATTGCTCTAAACCGTTGTGCTTGCAGGGGTAGGTGGTGCTCTGGAAAATGATGACCCTTCTAAGATGGTTATGGTATTAGCTGCTACAAATTTTCCCTGGGATATTGATGAAGCTCTCCGACGGAGACTGGAGAAGAGGATTTATATCCCTTTGCCCACAGGTATGTTTGCTACGAGCATTTTCCTTTACAGTGGCCTTTGCAAGACGAGTTTAGGATTACTGCACGACTCTTGAGTTTGGGAGGCATCTTGATGTTTTTGTAATGAGCAGTGAAATTCAGGGGTTAATCGTTTGGCTCTGTCGTTTTATTTTTAAAGAGAGTGAGAGAAAGGAAAAAAAAAATACTACTTGCTTGGAGGCTTAAAAACAAAGAGCTGCAGCATTTCATTGCAAGCCCGTTGATGGGTTCTTACATTTTGAGAGAGAGTTAGTCTTAATGAGCCTGGAATTATTTTAAATGCTTAACAGTCAATCTTTGAGTGATCATCAAAGGCAGCCTTTGGACATGTTCAGAAATATTGCAAATGCACTCCGTGCCCTTGCAAACAAATGCAAAGAAGTGGATCCATGCATTTTCACTTACAGGCTTGGTTCATTGTAAATCACTGCTTGCTCACCTTTATGACTGTGCTTCGAGTCGCTCAGAATGCAGCAGGCTGATTGCTTTCCTGCCCTGAGACGTCTCGGCTTGTATTGTCTTCCCTAGCTGTCATTCACCTGTCCTATTAATTTTGAGATTCCTATCACTTGAAGTTTGCATAGCTTCATTTCTGCTTGGTACAGTGGATGCCTCATCTCCCTGCATGAGCACTCAAGATAACAAGATGCGTGTTCACGGTGACGGCAGCTGTGATTGAGTTTAGCAGGTATAAGGACACTTAATAGTTCTACAGCTTGTCTTTGCAGCTTACAGGCAGTAACAGCTCCTAACAGGATGCCTGTCTTTATGACCAATTAGTTTAAAATTTTATCAGCTCTGGCTCTTGTTTCTAATTAAAACAGATTGTTTTTTGACACAGTGTATTACACTCTGGACAACATATGAGATGTGCTCCAGTTTTATTTCCAGTCTTGTGTTCTGTTGAATCGATTCTGTAAATAAATGTGGAGCTGTTCTGGGGTAGTCTAAATGATGCATTTATAACTGTGCTGTGGGATTTGATATGGTCAGGCATTTTAATTGAGAAAGTGATAGGATGTGTTATATATACATCTGTATATTGTAGAATTTGATGCAAGTATACATTCCACCATGTTTTATTTTCAAAATACTGCAAGGACTTGCTTAGCCCTGTAGCAGAGATTAGAAGAATGTTCTTTGATACAGGATACTTTCTGCAGCTATGCTGTATGTACATTGTGCTCTGTAAATAATAAATCCCCATTTTACAGCTAGTGCCAGCTGTGTGATTTATAGCTCTATATTCTTGACAGTTCTGCAAAGCACACAAAACCTGTAGTTTTATACAAGTTTTCTAATTTCTTTTATAGTTCCCCTCTCCACAAAATGAAAAAAAAAAAAATTTTAGGGACATCAATAAATAAAACAAAAAATAAGTGTGGACATTTCCTTAAGACTTCTAGCCTGTCCTACTGCTACTTCTTCTGTTGCAGTTGTCCTCTTTTCTAGGTCATAAAAATTGGTCACTGTGGAAATCAAGATGCTGAGCTGGTTTATTTTTTTGTACAGTAAGAGCCGGGAAAGCATTCATCCTCTTCTTTACCACCCCAGTGCAGAGTAACACTGAGGCCTAAGCTGTCAAATGCGAATTCCCTCTTATAAGCCTAGGCTGCTTAACATATATATCCAAATGCACATAAGAACATGCCCTCTACAAGAAAAATGGTTAATTTGCTGCATAAGTGCTCATTTACACAGCTGGTTATTACTGTGAGCACACTGCATCTAGGTCTGAAAGTGCGATACCAGGACATTTGTATTGTAAATATATTAATATATGTTTACTGTATTAATGTATCTGTTTTCTGTCAGGCTTCAGCAACTTTCTTGGGTCCCAACTGAGTAAAGTGCTTAAACATATGCTTAAAGTTCAGCCTGTTGTTAAGGGGTTTGTGCTGTCTGAAGCTCTGCTAATAGAATTCTCATTGTGGTTCTAATGAAACTATGTGAATAATATGCAATCAAACACTTGAACAGTGAGAGAATCCAAAGGGATGTGAGAAGAAGCAGACGTTTGTAGGATTGTGCTTTTGTCCCCTTGGGTAGTGTGTGACCAAATGCTTTGTCACCTGAGACATAGCAGACATTTTTAATGACGTATGATTTTGGAAAATGTCTCTATGGCATGCTGTTTTAATAAACTGCTTTTAACCATATACTTCACTCTATTTGATTGCTCACTTTACTATGATTTTTTTCTGTCTCTTTCCTTTTCTTATATTAAACCCTGTTGGTTTTACTTTTGACTGGAAAATGTAAGTTCTGTTTGTATCTTTTTTAATGTTACTCTTGCAAGTCTTCAAACAAGTATTTTTATTTTGCAGCAAAAGGCAGAGCAGAACTACTTAAGATTAATCTTCGAGAAGTAGAACTGGATCCTGATATCAGCCTTGAAGAAATTGCTGAGAAGATTGAAGGCTATTCTGGTGCTGACATCACTAACGTTTGCAGGTATCTCATTCCCCTTAATTTGCAAATGAAAGTGCATGGAAAGTCATCGTTTGCATTATGTGATAAAAGGTAATACCCACTGCAGCTGAAGCCATGCTGACAGCGACTGTGTCTGAGGCCCAGATCTATTTACTGGAACCATGCGCTGCTGTCATATGGAGCAGTCTGAAGACTATTTGAGTCTTCTGCGAGATGTGGTTAAGTTTTCTTGGATCTGAAGAGAAGCAAATTCTCTGAGCAAATCTCATGTTACTGTTGGCTGCATTTGTTAATGTAGTGCAAAAGAGGTTTGGGGTTTTGTTTTTTGTTCTTTTTTTCTTTTTTAAATCCCATGAGTTTAAGAGCTAGAATTTAGTGATGCAAATGAACTTTTCACAGAATACTTCTTTGGGACTTCTGTATGCTCCATGTTTGGACAGCCCCCAGTGCAGTGCGGTCTTGGTTTCTGCCTGAGTCTTCGGGGTGCAAGGGTGATACAGATAGTTTATAGCATTTGTATTGAATTTATTTCCATCCTGTTCCCACAATTTGTTTCATTTTTTGACAAATGAGTCTTTCCTCATGAATAGGTATTTGAAAAAACTTAATCAAAGGGAAGTCTACGTTCCTTATAGTGTTAGGATCCTTGCCAAGAGAAACTGATCCTTTAAGAACATGGCTTGGGATTTTTTTTTTTCCTTCCCCTGCTGCTTTGCTGAAATTGTGGAATGACCCCATGGTTTTGAAAACCTGGTGTGTGTCACGCAGTGCAATAGTTAAATTACCTGTTCTCCCTGAGGCCTGTGTTATCCCTTGCTGGGAAAAACCTGGGGAAAGAAAAAAAGTAATTTCAGACTGCATGTGGGCCGTGGTGTGAGAAATGAGCAGCGTTCTCCGTGCCAGTGGGCCACGCTGGCAGCATCCGAGCTGGGGAGGAGTCACAGAGCAGGTAGAGCGTGAGGAGCCAGAGGCACCCGTGGCCTCGGCCCCGCAGGGCCGCGCGACGCTCGTGTCTGATGCCTCCTGCTCTGCCCTTTACAGATTCCAGTGCTGTGTGTGAGCAGGCAGTAGAGCTGGGCTGCACTCTGAACGCTCGCTGACCGTCCTTTTGGGCTACACGATGGGGAGAAGGTTGAAATCTAAGAGGATGGGGGTGCAAAATCCAGACTACTTCCAAAAAAAAAAAAAAAAAACCCAAAAAATCTTTGAGTGCAGTTCTTCTCCCACCCTGCCCTTTCCCGCACTGAAGTTGTAAAATTTCATCTCTATGAATCATTGTAAAAGGTTTTCAGTTTTATAGTTTTAATTATCTCTGCACATTTACCATATGCTTAAATGGGTTTTGGTGCCAGTGCATTCTTTACGTTGAATTAATGTAGTGATCTGGGAACATGGAAGCTAAGAAAGATGTGAACTGCATCTTCTATGGTAAATAAATGCTCTCTTAAGTGTTCATGCCAGTGGTTTCTAGCAAGAGAATACAATCAAAATTCATAGGCTTACAGCACATGCTGCTAGCAATTAGCTCCCATACATTGTCCTGTATTTCCAGGGATGCCTCTTTAATGGCAATGAGACGACGTATTAACGGCTTAACTCCAGAAGAGATTCGTGCACTTTCTAAAGAGGAGCTTCAGATGCCGGTTACCAAGGGGGACTTTGAGCTGGCTCTGAAGAAAATCTCCAAATCTGTTTCTGCTGCAGACCTGGAGAAGTATGAAAAATGGATGACGGAGTTTGGATCTGCTTAATCTCAGTGACAGCCCTCCTTTGCTAGAGTTTTATGGCTTTTGTTGTTTTCACTGGCAAAATGAGTTAGAAATCTTTTTAAGGTTTAATAAAAGGTCTGCCTCTGCCCCCATCCCACCCCCTTCTGGTGACAAGATCTTTTAAACTCCATTTGCCTTTAAAGGGAGTGAACACAATGAGCTGATATTGTAAAAGATATTTTATCTCAGAAGTAGTAAAATAAGACAAACAGGAAGGGGAAAATTACACTTGTGAGGGTAATTTCTTTATTTTTCCAATGAAGAGCAGTGTTACTTAATCTCCTCGTAGTCATCTTTCATGGCTGGAATCAATAAATCAGCTGAGGGATGTGACTCCAGAGGAGCTAACAAGGGCTCACTGTACCCCCTGCTCTTAAGTGCTACATTTCTGTTGAACTGCTGACTCTGCCTCCCTTGGATGTGGCATCAGAGTTACTGTTCTCTGTCTCTCTGCTCGGATATTCAGAGCAAAGCCTGTGGATTAATTGGCATTACACAGAGGAAATGAGGATCAGTTTTCCATCGAGACATGGGCTTGGCTTTCCTCTCGTGTACGTCCATTTGGAATTGATGTTACTTCAGACTGGATTGGTGTTACATGTGGCGATTTCTGATGGAAATGAGAGGAAAAGAAAAGAGCCTCGATTGTTCTCAGTCTGGTTTATACTTGATCTCTGAGCATAGTTTGTACCAGTTTGACCAGTAGACACTTTGACCAGTAGGCACTTTGACTTAAGTTACATCTTGCACTTTTATGCTTATGTATGATCCTATACTTTGTCTGTGCTCTCTAGATATTTGTATTATTATTATTATTTAAGTACCAAATGTTTAATACAGTAAAGACATTAATATCAAGGCTGTTTTTAAAATACAAGGCTGTCCTTAAAACACGTGGCTGTGGACTTCCGTTGCTTCTGATTAGACATGAACTCTTTCCTAGCTTTACTAGGCAATGGGATTTGTATCTGTTTATGTTGTAGAACTGTTCATGCTTAATTTTTTTTAATGAAGATTTCTTAAAAAAGTTTAAATGTTACTGATTTAGGGGAAAGTGAGCCGTACAGTCTCATTTCTGTTTCTTACCTGTTTCTTCCCTTCCCACATACAAGTGCAGGGATAAGAAGGGTTGGGATGTAAACTCCAGCATGAGAAATCCTCTCTCTAGAGCATAGCTGTCATGCTGACTCTGCGAGCTTTTGACAGGCCTGGGCTGTGAGTCTGACACACAAAGGCTTCCTGTGGTAGGAATGAGAAGGAGAGGTCAAATTTACAGAAGAATATGCAAGCTTTCAAATTTTTGGTGATTTTGTGAGCTAGGCCCGAATTCTCTTGGTGGATGTGAGTTGCTGTGCGGTTCGGTAGGTAATTCTGCCCTTTGGCTCTCTGCTGAGACTCCCAGTGGCATAGCCAGGTGTGGCAAACTGGAGTAAGAAAAAGATAATACCTCCTCTTGAGTGGGAGTATATCCTTATTTGCCCAATTTTGCTAGTTCTTGAAAGTTCACAGTAATGTCAGTAATTCAGCACGCTGGTCTCTTGGGCCATGACACGTGAACCACTAAGGCAAATGCTGCATAAGTGTGTTTAGTGTTCAACAGCAAGGGCTGTCAGGATACATGCATGGCAGCACTGCAGCATCTCCCTGAATACATGAGTTTTACCATTGCTGCTTTGTCTGTCAGTATTCCATTTTCTTTCTTTGTATGTGAAGACCATGTCTCGGATTGATCCTGTCATTACAAAGCACTGCCCCCGTTTGAATGGAGGAACACGGTGGAGATTCTGTCAGTCTTGCATTTGACATGAAACACGGTCAGAGCTTTGGCGTGTTTCCATGTGGCACTGCAGAAAAGGAGCTTCTGGGACCCACAGACTGGTTGAGACACAGCTGCTGTTCATATCTTTCCAGGACAGAGCATCTCCACTGCCTAGCGTTAGGCCCTGTTACACTCCTGAACAGGGAGGTTAGTGCAGAAGGAACACCAGCTTTTACCTTTGTCACCTACAGGGAGAAGAAATGCTTCTTTCCTGACTGGTTTGCATTAACTGCACAGTAGAGCCCCTGGGTTTCACAGTACCTGTGGCTGTCAGACAAAAATGAACAATCTGCATTGGAAGATGAGCAAGCAGAAGCCATGCTGACTCTAATTTTTGAATAAATTCCTACCAAGGCCAGTCTGTTCTTCCCAGGGAATAACTGGGCCTTTATAGAGAGCTTTGAAAACGTTGCTGCAGTCTGCCATTTCTTCCTTATGAAAGCGGTAGGCTCTTTTGTTTGTTTTACTGCAGTAGAAATTAGTAAAGCTATGCGAATATTTTGTGGCCAGTGCCAGATTAGCATTTCAGGATCTCTCACTAGAGAGGCCATTGCTGCCTGAGGAGCTTAATCTACACAAGCAAGACCTAGAAGGGAACAGACATGAATGCCAATAACTTATCCTGTTCAGCTGCCCCAGAGCAGTGCTGGGATTCAGCAGTTGCTGCTTAGAAAGGCCTAAGTACCAGTTTTCTCAGTTTCCTATTGCAAGCAGAGGTGCCCTTTCTGCTGATGAAAGCACAGCATTTAAGCAAAAATGTCGTTCTTAGCTCTTTGATGAACCTTCTACCTTAAGGCGTTAAGCTTCCCTCTTGGATGTTAAGCAAAATTGACTGTACTGTGCATTCCCTCTAGTAGGAATTATTCAGGTGCTACAGTCTTTTTCTCTAAAGGTCGTGATTTCTACACCAAATACAGTTTTGTTTTGTTTTTTTTTTTTTTCCTGTACAGGCCCATTCATCCTTTACTGTTACAGAACAGAAAAGCGAAAGTTTCTAGGCTGTAGATGTTTATATGTGTGATGGTTGTGCCCCGTGCATTACACCTGTGACTTGGGCCCCCACTAGATCAGGTGCCCCAGAAGACAGAAAGCATCGTTTCCCTGCTGAGACTTTTCAGGATAAGGATCTGACCCTGTGTGCTGCCCCTTTATGTCTTTAGCAAGTCATTCATGCTGGTGCACTCACCTGGGTTGCTCACGCTAGAGGCGAGCCGGCAGCGGGGTGCAGCAAGGAGCAACCAGGGAAGGAAAGCCAGGCCGACAGCGGCAGCAACTCAAGGCCCAACGGATGAGCTTAGGGCTCAGCATACATCCAGTTTGTGTCCCACTCGTGGACACCTTGTGTAGGGATGTTGGATTCCTCAGAGAGCAATGTACCAGTGTACCACGGCCTGCTGCGACACTTTGTCTGGTCTGTGTCCGTGTGGGTACGGTGATCCCCGCGCACACGCGTGTCTGTGTGTACATACGCACACAGTGGTTGGTGCTTCAGTAGTTTGTACTTAAATTACATAAAAGACATGTTTTAAAGCTGTGTTTACGTGTCTCTAAACAGCTGTGAAGGCCCTCTTGGGTGGCACTGTTGCTTCTTGTACGATAAGCAGTCTGGTTGTATGGAGTAATAAACGTACGTGTAGAGTCTGTCTCGCTTGGGTTGGGCTGTGGATGTTTTCCTGGCGACTGTTTCCGAAGGCTGCTGTACAGCGCAGAACTTCTCAGTGTGTCACAGTGCTGGTGGACTCCCCAGAGTCCTGGACAGAAAGCAGTTAAAGCGGAGTCTGTTTTCTTTGGCTAACGCTGTCAGCAATGCTTTCCCTCTTAAATCGGCCTTTCATTGCCACAAGCTATAAAATGGAGAAGGCTCCAGTGCCCAGCACATGGAAGGAGGGGTGGGGAGAGGACAGCAGAGGCCTCAGCAGATGTTCAGTGTTAGCACCTGATTCAGACCTCACAGAGCCAGGCAGGCTTTTTTTATTACTTGCCCCTGGGCTGGAAGTATAATGGGGCTCCAGAGAAGCTATATCATCGGCTGCCTGCTAACCAGAAGACTTCCAAGACAAAACTTCTGTTAGGAAAGAGCTTTCAAACTTGGAAAGAGACCCTAAGTCTCCTGGGACCGAGCTGATTATTTGAATTTTCTCACTAACTTCCTTATGAAAAAATGTGTAGTTTCCAGTGTTTCATAATGCTTCAAACATGAAAGAGCAAGCAAGGGAAATTGCTGATCAAGGGATTTCAGGAGAGGTCAAATCTTTGCATAGGAAGTTCAGCTCACCCCAGTTGAAAAGAGTCTGTGAAATAGCAAAGGTGCGCTGGCTTGTTCTGATCATGGTAAAGATGAAAGAGCTCGTGTGCTGTAAAGAAGTCCTCCATCGAGTGGGCAAAGATTTAGCAGTGCAATCCAGGCACGAGGAGTTGGAAGCAGCGGGGGAAATAGTGAAAAAATTTTGGCCTGTTTTTGGGATAAGCCACCCTGACTCGGATTGCGGACTGAGATTTTTTTTTTTTTTTCAGAGCTGTAGTGACAGGTAAGTAGACAACGAACATGCAGGTGACACCGTGCTGCCAGGGAGCAAGCAGGGAGCCTGGGAGTGCCAGAGCAACGAACTGGTGTAAAGTAGTTGTGCGGCCCTGCGGCAGCAGCCGGGGCTGAGGCTGCGAACCGCCCGCCGAACAACGCCGGGGGGGGGCAGGGTGGAATAAACCAGAGTGCCTAAAGCCACCCGTGTTGGCGGCAGCAAGGGCAGAGCGATGCTTCAGTTCAGAGCATGTGGCACACGGTCTTTCTCCCCGCTCGCGTCGTTTCCTGCGAGCGCTGTGTGAGAAGCTCGGCCATGGCTGCGGATGCCTCGGTCACCCG
Source organism: Tyto alba (assembly GCF_018691265.1). Lineage (NCBI taxonomy): Eukaryota > Metazoa > Chordata > Aves > Strigiformes > Tytonidae > Tyto > Tyto alba. The sequence continues at coordinate 23,599,309 of NW_024881282.1, read as the reverse complement.
TGTCTCGGGGCCCGGCTCCCCCAGGAGCCTTACCTAACAAAGCTGCGGCAGCAAGCGATGTTCCCACCTCCCACGGCACAGGGGCATTTCACCCTCTCTGCTTTCTCAGCCAGCCTGGTTTTGTGTGCTGGCTGTGACCTGTTCTTCTGACCTACTTACTGAATAACACGGTTGTTCAGCAGCTATAATAGAGGAGCTCCTTTTGTGCAATACAGAGCTGTCTTTTGATCAGCTAAAGCGCCATGCTCCTACACATGTCTGCGCCTGGGTATCTTGGAAAGATCCAGGCAATTTGCTTCTTCTTTAGAAAGCCCTGACTAGCATTAAAAGCATATGGAATGAGATGTCTTGGCCGGCCTGGTTGCCCAATGCAAGAACACTTGCCTCAACAGCCAAGGAAGTGCTACGGGGCAAGTTCTGGTTTTGTTATGAAGAGGCAAAGTGTGGGGATGTTCCCATTCCCGCTGCACGGACAGAGTTAGGGTCATACTGCGTCTAAGCTTTATTTTCTGGCTTTTGTGTATTTGTGGCTTCTTTGTTGTAGTAGCAACATTTTTCTTGGAGTTAGGGGGGAAGCCGTGGGGGTTTTTTGTTCAGTGTCTGGATTAGGGTTTTGGGGGATCCTGTGGTCTGGTCAGTGCATGAAGCTGCTGAGCCCATTCCCAGCATACTAACTTTTAGAGAAAAGCATCGTGCATTCTGCTTGGCTGTCTGGCTGTCCAGTAAGCAGTGTAGCTTTGTGCAAAGTGGCTTAAATATAAGATTTAGAATATTAGCTTGGCAAAGAGATAAATTCTTACTGCCAGTTTACAACTGCGTTGCTCCCATTTGTGAGCAATCCCTTGTGTAAGTTGTTCAATCGGTGCACAAGAAACTGTCTTGGAAGTAAGAGTTTTTTGAGCTTGACTTTGGAGAGCAAGAAAGGTAGAAAAATCTCTGCCTAGAGGAAGATACCAGAGTGCCCAAGACGTTGAGAGCTGAAATTTCTTCTTTTTGTGGCTTTCCTTTTTGTCTAGCAGTTAACACTGCTGGGTTGCGCTTTCTGGTTCCAATTTGTTTTGAAATAATTACCATTGTTTATCCATCTCTTAGACAGCTTTTGCAGATGAATTGGTTCCACAGAGCCCTCTTTTGCTTAGCGGTTGGTGTTCTTGCACAGCGCGTTGCGTGACATCTAATTGAACGGGCTGATGGCATGAGATCTTCCTTGTGAAGTAAAGGTCACCCAAGTGGTGAAGGTGAGAGGAACTGCACTGAATACCAATTGGACTGGCGGTAACAGAAACCATAGCAACTCTGCACAGGGTTTATAAATATAACTGAGGAGAAAAAGGGACTAACCTTAAGGAGCTGTTGACAACACTGCAGTATGCATGTTGGTAAAAACAGTGGTCTTCCCACCCTTGCCAGTGAGAGGAACGTATGTAAGAGGTGAACAAAGGAAGCCAACAGCAGGCACCGCCGCCAGGTTTCGTCGCCCAGACTTGCTGCTTAAAAACATGCCGATCTCCAGGGCCGGTTTGTTGCGGCCACTATAAAAACCGCCGTTTAGGTAGTCAAATTTGACTTCCTAGTAGCTCGCTTCCCATCTTGAAATGTCTTCAGACTTTGGGGCGCGCTGGGGCCGGCGTGGTTTCGGAGGGCTAGAAGAATAAGGGGATGTTAACAGTGGTGTGTTTCTGTAGGGTCCTGGGGAGTTGTCGTGCTGGGCGCTGTTCAGATGCACGAGAAGAGATGCTGCAAATGCGCACAGGGAGTTGAGGTGGTAGGAGAATGAGGAGAGAGGTGGAAGTGAAGTCGTTCAACCAAGGTCCTGGGATTGGTGGAGGAGAGAAAACTCTCCCTCTGACTCCCACTTCCTGATCCTAAAGTGTAAATAGTATTTTTCAGTCGCTTTTGATTTGCAGCCCCCCAGCATTTTTTCTGCTGAGGCCGAAGATCCCTGTATTGTGAATTAAACACAGCGAGTTTGTTTTTCTTAAATACCTTCTGCAGGCCCTTAACAAATAGCCTGTGGTGCTCCCGGGGGCTGCAGGTGATAGTTTGAAAATTACTGGCCCATGTCATCCTAAGCTTGCCCGAATTTCTTATGGAAGGGAGTCTATAATGGATGCTGTGGATTTTATTTTCTTCTTGCTAGTTTGCCCGGAAAGATGAAGCTCGGTGAATGTGAGGTACTTCTGGGGAGTTTATTTACAGTGTGTTTTTTTCTGTGCAGATTAGCATTTCATCAGCATATGGCACAGCTATTTAAAGTAAATATTTGGCTTTCCTTCCTTTATGCTTCTGTAGAGAAGTCCCTGAGTATGCATATCTATCCCTCTGTTGTAACTCATTAGACGTTTCTACCAGGGTGCTGGGGGACTGGGCTCCTTCCCCCTCGCCGAGGAGCTGAGAGCTGTGATTCACGCGCTCCTGCCCCGTGTGATGGATCCGCATCCCTCAGCTCGGGGTTGGGGGGGGGGGGGGGCAGGCAGGCAGCCGGCCCCTCCGCCGGCGGGGCTGCTGGCAGCGCTGCCGGGTCATTCTCCCTCTCTACATCCTGGGAATGTAGAGTGATTTAAACTGGGAACCTACCCAGCTGAAGCAAAGCCTTGGTGCCCCCGTCCGCGCTCGCCTCCGCCGCCCGCCCAGGCAGCTGTGCTTTCGCAGGGCACGACCCCAAGCGAAGCGCGTGAGGGCGAACGGCTTTCGGCTGGGGAGATGCTTGAGGAGGAGGGCAGGCAGTGGCGGGGGTAGGACGGCGTGCTGGGCTGCCTCCCGGCCTGCCCGCCCGGCCCAGGCAAGGGAAATCGATGGTGAGGAGAGGGAAAAGTGCTCCGCCGGGTGTGCGGTATGGAGGTGGATGGGAGAAGAGCAGGAAACTGATTTGAAAGCAGAGGAACTGATGAGAAACTAATCAGTTTTAAGATGGAGTGGAGCCCGCTGCAGCCAGTGACCCAGGAGGCCTCTTCCAGCTCTGTTGCGTGTCCAGATGTTTTGTGTTCTCATAGATGGTTTGGAAACTTTCTGCTAGTTTCCAATCTAAATAAGTTCACATTTGATTTGTAACCTTCTGATCTTGTGCTAATGTTTTATTCTAACAAATAGTTCTTACTTCCCGGTATTTACCCGACATCCCTGAATGTATTTATAGAATCATCACATAAAGCAGCACTTGGTGCTTCGTTAGACTGTGCAAGCTCCTTCAGTCTTTTTTATGACAGATCCTCTTCAGCAGCCTTTCTTTCCACCTGAGCCTGTTGTTTTTTTTTTTTTTTTTTAACACAGATCACAAGAAGTGCGTATGTTGGGTCCATAAGCCACACACAGCAAGTACGCGGTCAGGCAAGCAAAAAAAAAATTGCCATCATGGTATGTAACTGTAATCAAGCAAGTAAACCAAGTATTTGGCTGTGTAACCTACAGGAGGGCAGAAGGCTTAGGTATATTGTTGTTGCACAGCAGCTAGGGCTCATTCGACAACTGAGACGATGGCAAGCCATGGAATGCACAGGGATGGGGGCAGGGAAGTTGCAGGAGCTCTCCAGGCAACAGCGAGAGAGCAGATCTGGGTATTCTGTTCACAGGGGGATGCAGCCAGGTGCACCCACACGGTTTGAGAGCACGGCGTTGCTGGGGATGTTTGGATGCTGCCCAGACGAAGGGGAAGAAGGGATTTGGGACCAGCTAGCAAGCCCCCGGGGGTAGCAGGGCCACCAGTAACCAGGGATGAGTGTGAACGTGGGTTATCCTGGTGCTCACGCTCCGGTCCCCACTGCCATGAGTACCCAGTTGCTCTGTGCAAGACCCTACGTGGTTCGCCAGGGCATGCTCCTTGCTCTCGAGCTGTCCAGAAGCAAAACCAAACTGCAGCCTTCCAAAGGGAGCCGCTAAGCGTTTGGCACCAGAAACCCTATTACGTGAAAAATGAACCCCCTTAGTTTGAGCCTGGTCAGCAGATTTCCCGTCCTACCTGGTGGGGGTTGCTGCAGCCAAGGTGGGAATAAAGCTGTTGTGCTTCTGCTCCTCGGTGATAGGGACTGTTTTGTGGGTTTTTTTGGTTGCGTTGCTCTGCTGGGACTGTGTGGGTGTGCCGGTGGCCTGCAGTGGCTGTGGGCAGCCATCCGTAGCTTTCTTGCAGAGGGCTTGGGGACCCTGAGAATGTGAAAGCTTTGTTTCCCACTAGACACCCAGCAACTCTGCTTCTCAATGACTTCTTCCATCTAGAAGTTTTTTATACCTTGTTTCTGCTCTCAGACCTTCTGATAGGAGGTACCTGCAGGCTGCCTGGCCGCTGTTTTCCTCCAATGGTGCAGAGCATTTTTAAGAAGACAAACTCTGTCACACTTAAGAAAAAAATGCCTGGCCAGATTTGGTAAAGGACGGTGGCACATCCCACTCATATGAGGGAGACAAGTGACTTAGATTCATAGATCCCCAGTGGAGTGGACAACGGTGAGACAAGCCTCAAAGTCCATGCACAGACATTTATTCATTTCCCACAAGGTATTAATTGGACCCACAGTAATTTGCTATATAATGAATTATGCCAGGCGCTACAGTATGCCTTGCATTACTTAATGGTAAGAAGGGAAAGGGGGAAAAAGAAAAGACGAGAGATAAGGAGAGAGAATAGAGAAATAGAGATCACTGGTCTGGGGTCCTGCGTTGGTTCCAGCCCAGTTTGTCAGGGATGCGTCCGTCTTCCTTGCTTGATTGATTCTTTCTATCTATTGCTTGCTCACTTGCTTGCCTTCCTTGTCCCCCCTCAATTTATACACACTGTCCTGGGCCCGTCCCCTAGGTTAACCCACATACCTATGTATCACATGTATGGGGAAGAGTAAGGTGCTTCATGGGATGATATAATTAGCATGATCTTATTCATTTTTTGTGAGCACAGTCAGGGGTGGCAACTTTAATATGCATTTTGTGGCTAATGAAGCAAAGGTCATTCGCCAGACAGATGGTCCCTGGAACTTTACAAGATGCACCAGAGCAGAGCTGTCCTGCCTTCACAAGACTCCCTCTTCCAGCTGCATCCTGTGCTAACCAGGCCGCCTTATCAGCTCCAGGCCCCACATTATTTGCCCCGTGACTATAGTTTTGTTACTTACGGGTGTTTGAGGCATTCCTCAGCTCGGAGGGCCTCAGCTCCCCTCCATCCCTTATCCCTTTCTCAGGCTGTTTTTCTCAGTCCTTGTTTTGGGGAGTTACAAGTTGGCTCTCACAGACGGGAATGAGCTTGTGTCTGAGTGCAGCTGACAGCCCACCGCACGGCTTCCCAAAGAGGGGTCGCTTGAGGCAGTATTGAATATGATCAGGGAAGGACTGTGGGACAGGAGGAGGAAGATTGGTGGCAGGAGTTCCTGCTGCTGGAGCTAGTCCTGGGATGAGGATGCAACTGCCCAAGTTAGGATCCCTGGCTGCTTTAGGGGGCTGAGTTTGGAGCTCCTCTCACCCAGCTGCAGATATTTGTGTCTGAGCTGGTCACCCTGACTCCCTGTAGAGTGGGTGGAGAGAAATGGGCAAACTTAGGCTGAGAGTTCTCCGACACATCTGAGATGCCTTCTCCAGAATCAGAAGAGCAGCACCTCACAAATACCATTTATTATACAGAGAGTCAAGGAGAAGCAGTTTAGATGATGAATTTTGGGTGGGAAAAACCGCCCTGTGTTGGTCTATTTCTTCAGTGCCCCTCACCCTCACTGTCCCATCAGCACTGCAGCTCGGTGGTTACCTACCTTCAAATGTCCCGTGGTCACTCAGTGTCTTGGGTGCAGACTGTCATGGTTTGAGCCTGGTCGGCAGCCAACCACCACGCAGCCACTCTCTCTCCCTTCTCTTCTGGCAATGAGAAGGGACAGAGAGCCAGGCTTGCGGTTTGAGATAGGACTGGGATGGGGAAAAAATCCCCCTTTATGGGCACGAGCAAAAGTCAGACTCGTTAGGGGAAGAAAAAAAAAGAACATACATTTATTACAGACACTAACAACACGTAGGCCAGTGAGAAGCATTGTCACATCTTGAGAACACCTTCCCCCCACCCCTCCCTTCTTCCCGGGCTCAGCTCTGCTCCAGATATCTCTACCTTCTCCCCCAGTGGCGCAGGGGCAGGGAATGGGGGGTGCAGTCAGCGCTGCCACTTCCTTCATCTTTGGTGAGGGGAGCTTCTGGAATTTGTTCCCCCTGCTCCATCGTGGTCCCTCTCTCACAGGAGACAGTCCTCCACAAACTCTCTGACATGAGTCCCTCCCACGGGCCTCAGTGTTCCCCACACAGCTCCGTCATGAGTCACCAACTTCTTCCAACTGGATTCCCTCCCACGGCTGCAGCCCTTCCCGAGCTGCTCTGGCGTGGGACTCCCCCGCATGCTGCAATCCTCCCAGCACTGAATTACAGCAGCGGGGCTGCCTTTTCCCACAAGACCCTGGCCTTCTTTGGGCACAGCACCTTGATCAACCAGGTGGAAACCACAGGCCATAAATCAGTGTCTGCTCCACCGTAGATGGGGGGAGGGGGGGCCGCCCTGCCGTCTCCCCACAGGATACAGGGGGGTCTCTGCTCCGGCACACCTCCCCCCTCCTTTCTTCCTCCGTTCCCCCACTGACCTTGGTGTTCACGCAGCTGCAGCAACTCCTCCTCACAAGTCCCACTGCTCCTCACCACGTCCCTTCTTAAATACGTTATCGCAGAGGCGCAGCTGATGGGCTCAGTTTTGGTGCAGAGGTGGAGCTGACTTGGAGCTGGGGGAGCTTCGAGAAGCTTCTCACAGGGGCCGCCCCTGTAGCCCCCTCCCCTGCCACCAAAACACTCCACCACTCACTCAAACCCAGGACGCAGGCACAGAGCACACGCACCTTTGACCACACTGGTATTTAAGTCAATCCCAAGCTCTGTCTTAATGCAGTTCCTTGCAGACAGTTAAACCCCCTTCCTCGCCCCCTGGAAGGATCCTGGGTTTGGGGTTTCCCAAGGTTAGCCCAGCCTGGCCACGTGGGACCAGCAGACTCAAAGTAGTGAGTTGTATCATGGAAACATCGAGGCTGTGCACATTCATCCTGGCCCCTCCTGGCAAACACCGTGAGCAGGGGGAGACAGGGCAGGACAGAGATATTTTTCCAGGGCAGCTGTAGGTACTGGTACTAATTAGGCAGGATCTGCCAGGAGACAGCAGACGGGATTCTTCCTTCAGCAGGAGAGAGGAAAGCATGAGAAATTTGGGAGTTACCAGGGGGCTAAAGAAGGCTGAACGTCCAGAGCTCGGAGTGGTGTTCAGATGCTTCCTCGGATAATTTCTGCAGCGTCTTTCCCTCAGACCACAGCATCCCTCGGACGCCGAAACAGTCATCTTTCCCCCAGACCCCTCCAGCCCGCCAGCTGCCAGCGGGCAGGGTGGGGTACAGCCTGCCTGTCGCTGTGCTGCTGAGTGATTCCTGAATGTGTGACATGGGCACGGTCTGGCCAGGGCCAGCAAACGGCTTTCTGACAATACCCTGCAGCGTGACACCCAGGCGAGGAGAGACGGTAAGAGCTGGGCACTGCCCACGTCTGCTGCTCCCTTAACAAAATTTATTAACAAATCTGACCCTCAGGAAGGGAGGACAAAGGAGAAAGGGATGTTGGAAAGAGGTGTTTCTTTGCACCGTGCTTTATTTTATAAATCTGTCCTGCATGGCTGCTTCTGGTTGCCTGTGGGGCTGGGAAGCCTTTTTTCCATCTTTGATAGATAAGTTTGGGCTCCTTCTTCTCAAGCTGTGGAGTTTTGAGAGGATATAGGCAGGCTGCACTTGTGCTTCAACCTGCAGAAAAATCACTTGAGTTCTCCTGTCTTCTCATTCACCCTGGTGAAAGGGATGAAGATTCAGGAGAGGAGGTTCCAAGTGGTGCATTTGAGGTGATGCCTGAAAACAAAGAGGTCTCCCCATCCTTCAGGGTGGGGTCAAGCTCATTTCCAGCTAGATCTACCCTACCCAGGGCTGAGGGCGCTTCTGGAGAAGGCGATTGGAAGTGCTGTGATTAACACCAGGTGCACTAAAAGGGAGATGATGAGCGTGCTCTGACTGTGGTCTGTGCTCTGATACAACGGATTCATAGTTTATACGGCTTTGGTGGCTAAATTGTGGTTTCTCATAGCCGGTGAGTTTTGCTAACGTGGTAAAACCAATTCCTTAGATTTGGGTTGCAGGAGGACTCAGACACCCTCGCCTTCTCTTGCTTGGATAGATGGTTATGCTTTGCAGCTGGGGCAAGGTAATTCACCCCAGAAATCCCCCTGCTGCAGCAGAGGATTGGTTGCCCCCTTGTCTCTCAGTGCAGCATGCTAGATTTTTGTCTCTTATAAGAGGTTTGAAGCTGATTCAGAAGAATGCTCGAAACATGTTTATTGCCAGGCTGCCCACTCCCACCCATCTTTTCCTGGCAATGCAAACCCATCTCTGAAGGAGATGTGGTATGTTCCCTTCCCTTTCCTATGCCAGTGATCCTCTGGTCCTGTCCAGTGAATGCCCATAAAGCATGCATACAGCCCCCACCAAAGTCCCCTGGCTCAGCAGGCTGCGTGGGTGCCCCTATACTTTGCTAGAGTGAGGTGTCTGGGGGGTAAGAAGCTGTGAGCTCTTCTGAGCTAACGCCAGAGGAGAGTGTCCTGCAGCAAACCCACTGGGATCCTCCCTGCCGTGCACGAAGACTTTCGGCCTTTTGGCTTCCCCCTCAGTCTTGTTCAGCAAGTCCAAGATGGAAATTAAAGCAGGGACATCGGAGCCACCAAATGAGCTGCCGGGAATGAAATAATGCCACTTGGTCTATGGAGTGGTTCTTAAGGCTCGTTAATTGTATTTTCCCAGGCCCTCTCTTCTAGCTCACCACGAAACCTTGAACACCAGGGCTGTGACCCGTGAGGTCAATCCCTGTGCTGAACGAACACACAGCATGAAAGGGAAGGATGAAGCTGAGGGAGGAATTAGCTGTACATGGCAGGGGGCTGCAGCGGGAGCCCCCGGAAAGGGGGTGCCTTTGCTTTGTCACTCGAGCCCACGCCATGGACGAGGAGGCCAAGAATCCTTCACCTGCGGTGCGGCACGGGGGCTGTGCCCGCTCCTCGCCCCGCGGGACGCGCTTTGAGGAGAAAGGGGAACACAAAGGAAACGCCGCCGGGTGACGGCCAGGTGGAGGCATGAGGTGGAGGAAGAACTGTCACTTGCTGGGGATCAGAAATCTTTCAGAGTCTCCTCCTGGACCCCGTGCCTCTTGCCAGGCTGCTTGCTCCCACCTGCCTGCTCTGCAGTGGGAGAAGGCACAAGCCCACCAACTGCGCTCTTCTCAAGGGAGGGGGACAGAGTGTCCCATTACAGGGCTGTTGCTGAGAAAATTGATCTCCCTGTGGGCACAGCATCTCCTCAGAGACCTGTGGCAGATGAGTGGCTTGGTTGTGTGAGGTGCTGGACAGGCAGGCAGGGAATCACCGCCCCAGCCTGAACGAGAAACCCAGGTTACCGGTGAGACAAGCCAAGGGAAGAGGCAGGGGCAGCGGCGGGAGATCTATCACGGACGTGGCCAGGGTGTCCTGATGGTTTATTGCTGTCCCCGATGCTTGTTAGCAGACCTATGGATGGTGTCCCCCAAGAGCCTGAGATCAAACACAGCCTTTGCTGGAGGAAGATGTCCAGACCACCGCCGTGGGATGGCTTATAGCTTGGCCAGGCGGCTCCCAGGGCCAAGTGGGGCACTGTGGGGCGCGGGCAGCTGGGCAGGGCTTTGCCTGCTCTTTGTGAAGATGTGGCTGGCATCATTTTTATTTGCCCTGGAATTGAGACGGCAACATATCTCCTGGCTTGGTTTCCTGGAGGATTTCTGCTCCCAGCCGGGATTTGCCGGCTGCTGTTGCTACATGGCACAGAGCTGGGCCGCTTGTGTCTCCGGGAGGCTCTGCTCTCCATGTTCAGTTTTACCTGGAGACAAATTCATTCTTTCCTTAAGAATAAGTTTAGCACGCTTTGAAACAAACGTTTCAATAACTCCTCCGGTCTCTTAGGACTCATTATGAATTTACATTTAAGCCTTGTTTTTTATTTAAGCCTCCGAGTTTTCCGTGTAATTTTCCTGTACAGAGAAGAATATGCAGCTATTGAGCGTGCAGAACCTGCTTGCTCAGCCAGCACAAATCCCTTGAACAGGGTTTTATACAACATGTACACAGAGCTTATAACCCCTTTGATTTAGGGTTCCTTGGGATGTGGTGCTCGCACCAGATTGGTAAATATTGACATTTCTCAAGCCGTGCAGAGGCTGCAGAGCACAAGAGCTCAGCTGGAAGGGATTCAAAGTCCTGCTGAGCTCTGAATTCTTGAAGACCACTTGACTCCTAGAGCCAACAGAAACCTCCCGAAGGCAGCCATCTGCAGAAATAGGTCCTTAAGAGAGCAAGAAATCGTCGGGGAAGGAAGGGGTTCAAACTGCTTTCGAGATTCATAAGCACTCGAGGAAGTTTTAAGAGCTAGAATAGCTCAATGGTTGCTTTACATACCTAGCAGTTTTCAGTTTGTGCATCTAGCTGCTCTCGCTGGGGGCTGGATGCGGTTCCCAGCCTCAGGGCTGGGCTCAGGGCACGCAGTTCCTGCGCAGAGCAGCTTCAGCTTTAAAGCAACTGCAAAAGTTTGCGTGCAAAGTGCTGACTGCAGACATCCACCACGAGAAAAACCAAGAGGAATGTGAACGCGCCAGGCTTGTTTAGAAGCCGCAGATGATTTACAAAGTGAGTTTAATTGGAAGTTTCTCCTTGCGGCTTTCCGACGTGTTGTTTTTCTGATGCAGACGTATAGGAGCCTTTTAAAAGGTCCATGTTTACTAATGAGGAGTTGCATAATTGGGGGGTATATTTATTAACTGTTCATGGGCAGGATGGGGAAATGACTCGAGCAGCAGCAGCAGTGCAGGGAAGGGTCTGGGTGTCTCAGGGCATCACCACCTGGGCACGAGGGACCGGCATCCTGCTCTCCTGGTGGAAGAAAGGTCCCCTTGTCCTTGGCCCCTGGGCATCTGTCCCCAGTCCTGGCACTGTGGTTAAGAGAACACGAGGGATCCGAGGGCCTCCACAGAAAGGCAGTAAGAAGCAGAAGAAGGGCAGAGAAACATGGTCTGTGGAGGAGGGTTGCTACATTTTAAAGAAGAAAACTTTAGCGGGGTTTGACTTTATAGTTTTTTTAAAAGGTAGATACTGTTTAAAATATATTTTTAAAAAAATATTTTAAAGCCTAAAAAGGAAAATATACTAAAAATTTGTAAAGAGAGAGACTGTATATAACATTCTTGGTGTCCACTGTAGGTAAGGCAGAGGGAAACAGAGTCAAGTTAACATAGGGGATAGTTGTGTTAAATATCAAGGGAAAGAATACAAACATCCCCACAGGACAAATTTGAAGGGCTGTGGAGACCCTGACCCAGTGAGGTGTGTCTGAACTACAGACGGCACTGGAGGAGCCATTCTGCCCGTGCGCAGGGGAGTGGACTACGTGATCCTCCAGACCTAGCCCTGGTGAGTATCTGCCACGATTTGGGCTTTACAACCTTTATCCCCTCCTCCTGTACACCGAAGGCGTGAGTTTATAAGCTGCTTCATGGAGCTGCTGCTGGCACCCGCCGACGGAGGCAGTGGGAAAGGTTCGGTTTCAGGAGCCCGATGACATTTTTCTCACCAGGCTGGATGAGCATCTGTGGGTACGACCGTGCCAGCCAGAACGTTGCTGCGTGGAGACACTGGGGCTGGTTGGGGTGCTGGCATTCACCCCCCGGGCTCCACGGTCCTGAAGGTGTTCACATGGGAGCAGCTTCACAGCATCCACCCTCACACCCCCTGTGTGTCTGAGAGCCCCGGTTCTCCCTCCCCAGCCTTAAAAGTAACCACTTAGCTTACTATCAGCTCACTGACACGTTGCCCCCCGCCAGGGATTTTGTCCAAGAATGTGATGGGCAACCGGAAAAAAAGGGCATACGAAATGAAATGTGGGATTTTGTTTCCATGAAGCTGGATTCTGCCACCTCCCAGGTTGTGTTTGGGCAAACTCACCTCAATTTCCATCCCCCGGGAATCCCTGCCTCTATCCTGACGTGCAGAATTAGAACCCAGACTTGTCTGGAACACCGCAAGGAATGCAGTACCCATCACTCACTTTGCAGCTTTCTTCTGAGGGTTAACATCCTTGTGGTTAAAAGGTATGCTTGATTTCTAATTCAGCTCAGCGTGTTCACTGGTGCCCATCGCTGTCTATCTGTGTGCCTTTTTCAGACTAAATTTTTAGTAGCCCCTTAGCATCCCATATTTTCTCTCCACACATGTACTTAAACACATCATCAAATCACTTCTCGGTTTTCTTTCTGACAAGTTACAGAGGCTGACCTCTAGAAGTCTCTCCCTGTAAGTGGTTTTCTTCAGCTCTCAAACCATTTTTTATGGCTCTTTTCTTCACCCGCTCCAATTTTTTGATGTCCTCTCTAAAATATGGCACCTCAGCAGGATGCAGTATTCTAGTGTCAATCTGACCAAGGACGTACACAGAGATAAAATCGCCTTCTATTCCACTTCACAGTCCTGTTGCTTATACACAGGAGGACCAAATTAGCTCTTTCTGCTACAGCAGACAGAAAAATAGGTCCCACATTTAAGAACCAGAAGGCCAGATAGTGGTATTAAAAAGAGAAAAATGGAGCCAACATGAAAGCGGAATTACAAACCGGGGCAGCATTAACAGCACAGTGTGATACTAGCCTGGACACATTAGTTGAAATAAAATGCTGAGAAAACAGTTTCTTCCACTTCAGAGCATATTGCAAGCCCGTGCTGCTGCGATGGCTCCTGCGTGGTGGGCGGCCGGGGTTGGGGGGGGGGGGGGGGAGTGCAGGGGAGGGGGTGAGTCCCTCCTGCGTGGCAGGGCTGCGCTGGGACAGCCCTCGCTAAATCGTGCCGCCGGGCTCTGCCGGGGCGTGGGGCAAACCCCCTGATCGTTCCCGGGGGTCAGCCCACAGCTGGGTGCTGACAGAGCAGCCCTGCAAACCGCCTGGTGCCATCAGGACTCTGCCTGCAGGGGGGCACCCCCCCGCCTTTACTCCCTCTGTCTTCTGCATGCAAAACCTTGCACAGGCAGGAGGGGTCTTCCTAAATTCCCTAATTCCTGTGCCTGGTGACACTTGCTGAAAGCAGAGTCACCGTGTCATTTGCAGATACACTTTCAGTACACGTCCTCGGCGTAAGCCTCATCTCTCTATATTAGAGCCAGTGACCTGACCCCGATTGCTCTAAAATCTCCAAGGGATTCCCCGAGACGGCTCAAGGGTGGCATGCCCTCTGCCCAGCGGTCAAGTCTCCTGGTCTTTGAAGGCTTTCTGTGAGATAGTTCCTTAGACTCCTTCTTATTTCTATATCTATAAAATAGGCTTAACAGTTTTTTTTTTGGGGGGGGGTGGTGGTGTGTGTGTGTGTGTGTGTGTGTGTGTGTGTGCGCTAAGATGCTCAGATCCCATCCTGTTTTCCTGTCTAAGTGTTTGTGCTGTTTCCTGCCTAACAGTTTGTGCTGTTGCTGACCCTGTGGCGCTGTTGCTGCTCTCATACAGGAGGGTGACAAGGTGTCCCCTTCCTCCCTGCTAACCTGCTGGTGCAACGCCGGGTTTTGACCCCCGGTGTTTGGGCGCTCTGGGAACTTGACACTGAGAGCGCTCTCAGTCCTGTCCTTGATGCGTGTGCTTCACGTTGGACCCATGTAGGAGGGTGTCCTTCCCTCAGGGGAGGAATGAAAGCCAGGGAGAGGAGCACTGGTATAGAGAAACAAGTGCTGGGGGACTGGTGGGCTTCAGAGAGCCTGGTGGAGGGTCACCGAGATGGCTGGAGTACAATGAAGCACAAGGAGATGGTGAAAGAGCTGAGTTTATTCAATCGTAGGAGGAGAAGGCAAAAGGAGAGCTCAAATTTTTGCTTACAGCTACCCTGTGGGAGGTAATAGGGAGTATGAAGCCAGACCTTTCTGGGAGGTGAGTGGTGAAAGGATGAGAGACAGCGCAGTAAATTCTGTTTAGCTATAAGGCAGCAGACCGGCACCGTGAGAGTGGTCAAACACTGACACAGGTTGCCCAGGGAGGTGGTAGTGTCTCTGTCCTTGGAGGTGTTCAGACTCATCGTGGCCCTGATCAGCTTGCTGTGACTGGACGTAGTTAGAGCTGGGCTGGTACCTGATGACCTCCAGAGGTCCCTTCCAACCTCAGTTATTCTGTCATTCTCTGACACATTGGAAGTAACCTGTAGGACAACGGCAGCAACATGACAACAGCCATGATCTCTTGAAATCCAGGCTATGAAGATGGCTTATTGTCATAGGAGTAGCATAAAATCCCATTCTCCTGCAGCTCCACTTTTACTAGAGAAAGCAGTGTGATCTCAGCCCGTCAAGCAGTATTTCACCTTGGACGAGGTCAATGCACAGAGGAGCTGAAGGGGGAGCTGTGCCGTTGGTGGCTCGTTGTCCAGAGATGCCCCAGATGCCCTACAAGCACTGCTGGGAGCTCTTGTAGAGGCAGAAGCTGCACCAAGGCCCTGTAGTCAGACCAGGACACTGACATTCCATCTCTGTGACCTCCTGGCCTGTGATCCTAACTGATGCTTGGGTCACTGGCAGCGATGAAGAGAAGACTAGAGAGCATCATTAGGCGAGGTTGGAGTGATGGGAGAGGGTGTGTGAAGTGGGAGTCATCTCACATAACTTCAACCCTTGGAGGCAGGGCATCCAGCCCAGGTGGCTGACTGGGCTCTCCCTGTCATCAGTGGAAGGAGGTGTGCTCCCCTGGGATGATTCAGCTCATCCTCAGGTGTGTCTCTAAGGCTGGCAAGCTGGTAGTGTTGATGACGGTATTTGGAGTTTACTGCCTTTCTTTATTGGCTTCAGAGTGGGACTCTAATCAGGAGATTAGAGGGGCAGCTGGCTCAGACTTGGCCAGTGGAAGCAACCCATTCTGGTGTTTGATTACAGGTGTATCTTAAGAAGCCACGTGGCTCCACATCATTGGGAAGGGACCAAGTCCCTGTGAATGTCAGGTTCAGCAGCGAGCCGATGTCTTGCCTTCATAGGATCAGGAATCAGTGTTTTAGATGGCTGAATCTAGGGAGGAAAGTCCCATTCCTCATGCAGTGTGCCACTATCCTGAACTTCCGCTCTTTCAGAATCCTTTTTTCATATTGGGGAGCTGAAGAGCTGTGCTCCCCGCTGGAAAAAGTGGTCACCTTGGGTGGAAAAGCAGCACCTCAGCTTGATTTGCACTGGCCAGGCTACTGGAGGCAAGTATTCCTCATGTTCCTCATTCTCTCACCAGTCCTTCTTCCGTTCTCCAAATCCAGACACTTCCCTAGTGCCCTCACATATCTTTAAAACAGTATTCATCATTTCATTTGCTGACCCTACCTCCTGTGCTAGCAGAGGCTCCTTCTCCCTCTCCAAGCACATTATATAGTCTAGAGACAGCCTTGTGAGACTTCAGAAAGGCTTTCCCTGATATTCAAAGAGAGAAGAACATATCGCTGCTTGAAACTCAAAGGCAACCTGTGTTTTGGTCAATAAAACAACTAGTCTGGCCTATCAGTGCAATAAGACTGAGAATAAAGCCGAGAATATTGGGCTACCTCTAAAAAACACGTGCACAAACCTGACAGGTATGTTTTGTGTCTGTGGATGTTTTGGAGGATAGCTACAGGTGTACAGACAAACCACTGTGCAGGAGTAAGCTGTTCCCAGGGAAGTGTCTGTCTCCCTCACTACTCCTAGCAAAGCAGCAACGCTGGTGACGCTGACACCCAGCACGCTTTAATTCGTTGTTAAATGGCATTGATGGAAAAGCAGACCTGAGCTTGTCCACGTTACATACAGAAATCGTTTCACCATTGTAAAGCTCCTCCTGGTTTTTCAATTTATGGTAACGCCCTTTCAGCCCTGTGTAATGTCATGAAGGACGACAGCGTTTCATCTCTTGTTCAGTTTCTCACATCTTTGTAAAAAGGCAGTCTTTTGGGTTTAGGTCATGTGGAAGGAGCCAGTGTTCTCTAACCATGAGACTGCTTGAAGGAGGACAGATGTTCATTTAGTTCAGCTACTATGCTGTCTTCACCACGGTTTCCTATTCCCTGCCATGCTCCTCCTGAATTGCTACTCAAGAGCACTTCATCCCCGGGGCTTCTGCTCCATACCGATCTCTTAACCGAGACGTAAGACTGGAGAACTGCATGTATCATGCTCCAGACAGCAAGGCGTCAGCCAGCTCCACCAGCGTGGGGCTGGCGGGTCCTGAAGCCACAGGTCACGTCGGGACCATTGGTTGCCAGAGCCCAGGAGCAGCTCTGGAGGTGGTGTCTCAAAAGTGGAGCTTATTGAAAAACCTTACTACCATAGAAACTGAACAGACTTAACAACAACTTGTTACTTCTCTCATCTCTAACAGCTCAGTATCTGAAGTGACTTGACCTGCTACGATATTTGCATTAAGTATCACCCGGTAGCTGGGGGAATGGTATTGAAGGGAAAAAAAGAAGAGGAAACTCCTGAAGCTCTTGCAGAAGACACTGTGCAGATGGGAGGCTGCTGAGAAGTGGAGGAATTTCTCTGCGTTGAGAACCAAGGGATCAGAGAAGCCAATAAGAGATTTGTTGGCCAAGAGGAGTTCACTGCGGATGTGGAAGGAACCCAGCAGGGTGGCTCTGAGCTTTCCTGTGACCCAGCAGGCTGCAGGACTGGCGGAGCTGCAGCTTCCTTGAGTACTTTGCTCCTGGACAGCGTTTTCCATCCAGCACTCCATTTCCTTGAAGCTGCATTCCCCAGGGAGCAGCGGTTGTTGCTGGAGTCCCATCTCATGAAGAGCCTGTGGGACACAAGGGCCCTTGGTCCCCCCCGCTCCAGTCAGCCCCACCATTCCCAACACCTGCGAGAAGATCAGGCCAGCCACACTGAGGGAGGGCTTTTGCAGTGAGTCAGCTCCTTCGTGAGCTGAAATGTCCTCTTGTCATTCAGCTCAACCCCCCTGCTGCTTATGCTATCAGGAAGAAATAAATATGTATGTATTAGGTTTGGGTTTTGAATGATTTTTGCCTATTAGCAAAGCACCCAACACAATGAAAGCCTGTCTGCTGTTGCTTTTAGAGCTCTGAGACCTACAGAGGATCTGCAGAGCTCTCAGACTGGCCAGGGACTAGAGCAAGTTTTACAAATTCACCGAGACACAGCCAGCAGGAACAGGCTCTGGCAGGCTCCTCGCTCCACAGGCAGGGGGAGCAGCCACGCTGCAATTTAATTCTTGAAGATACAACCATTGTGCAGAATAACCCAATGTGACATTAAGACACAGCCCTATCGGGGCCATTCCGATGCTTTTTACTGCTCTTGGCGTCTCCCTGAGAGGCTTCCACCACTCTGAGTATCACAGGTAATAGTTTTAGAGCATTTTTACAATATGTCCCCCACTTTAACAAGCTTTGATCAGCCTCCGTAAAGACAAGCAGATTGTGAAAAACGAACAGTAAGGAGTACAAACGCCCCTTGAAACCTAGAAAACCATGGCAACACTGGAGTTTTACCATGCAGCACAAGCCAATTGCAAGCGAGTGTCAGATGAGGCTTGTGTCCGAAGGATTTCCTTCTCCCATCAGACAGGGCACCCCAGCTAATACCCCGGGGTGACTGTCATTTAGGGGTTGGCACCTCGGGGGCTGTTGAATGCGTCCTGACGATGTGTGGACTTACGCCTCCTTTGCGCCGTGCTCTCCCGGCTCTGGTGCAAAGCTGCTGCCGTGGCGGTTTCATGATCCAGCTGAAAAGCTGGAGGGGTTGAGGAGTTGAGGAGGGGAAATGAAGTCTCCAAGGCCAGAAGGAATGACGACACTTCGACGCCCTTATTTTCAACCATCCTGGCAAATAGGACATTTCCTTCCCTTCAGAGAAACCAGGTGAAATTTCTAGCATCCGAACTTTTCCAGCCAAACTCTGCTGACGTTGGCCTTGCCAGCTTCAAGGACGTGGAGCATGAGTGAGGAGCATCCCCCCTGGTTATCAGTGCTCCCCATACGGCAGGTCACAGGCATTTGGGTTTTATCATCGAGGAGATCCTGTGCATGGACACAGAGCCACTGACAGCTTCCCGCGTGAGCCTTACTGGGCATGGTGATGGTTCCTTGCTGTGGTGGTGGTACCGGCAGCTTCCTGGCCGGATCTCCTGCTGTCCAGCAGCTTAGGCTGCTGCGGTTGGTGGCTGCTGAGCAGAGAGCAGAGCTGCAGGTGTCGTGGCAGCAATGGTCACCCGCCTGTGGCAGAGGAGGGGACCTTGCCTGCAGACCCTCTCTGACGTCTTGCACTCACCGCTGGCCACACCAGGCTGCAGTCCCCTCCACATGTGCTTCTTCAACCTAAA